>NW_027423774.1:2592500-3875000 GCF_013202065.1 Cotesia typhae | reverse complement strand
CTTTCTGTACCCTGTACACCATTATATCCAACTATACCCATTACAAGCCAGTCTTTGTGGCAGACCACAATTCACGGTGCGTGTCTATCCTGCTACTACCTTTGTAAAGCTCATACCAAGCGTAATTATTTCATATAATTAAACCCCTAGTTTACTCGCGAGACGACAAATATTTATTACATGTTTTTTACCACAGATTCGCTTCACTTTTTTTTTATTGAATATTATATATATTAACGCCTTATTTTTTCAATTTTAACATAGGAAAAATTCATTTATGAGATGAAAAAAAATTTTTTTTTCCAGTTGAAAAAAAAATAGAAATCGAAGAAACATCACCCTGAAATTTTCAGGATATTTGTAGAAAATGTGAAAGTTTCATACAAAAGAAAGAAAAAAGAAATTAAAAATGTTTATTATCGAGAAATTCGGAGTTTTTTCGGAAAATCTAAAAAATAACGATGAAGATAGGTTCGAATAATTTTTTTCTATTTATTCCCAAAAAGAACATTTAATAAAAAAAATTTTGAAGAAAAAAACGTCCCGGTAAGTCAATTTTTGAAAAAGTTATGGCAATTTAAGCCACACCGTCCATAATCTGCTGGATTTTTAATTTTTTCAAAATGTAAAGCCAAATTTGAAAAAAATTGCCTGGAATTTTTTTTATCACAAACGGACTGTATATCACTGTTTTACTTTTAAATTATCTGAAATTGCTCGAATGAGAAAATTTTTATGTAAATTTGTAATTATTAAATTAAGTTACATAAATTTTAGTGATAAATGAATTTTTCCTATGTCACATGGATGTTTCTATCATGTTTCTATCATTGGAAAAATTTCTATGTCAACATAGATTTTAAAGTATTTTAAAGAAACTAGTTTATTAAAATTAGTTAATTAACCTCAACGTTCTTCGATTATTCTTTATTCCCAAAACAATAAAGTATTCCGTAGATGACTTGTAAAAATAATTAATTAAATTTAAATATAAAGTGAATCGAAGGATAAATTGCTTAATCACCTTGATAATAAAAAGTTAAGGAAATGAAAAAAGTATAATCTTAAAATATCATTTATCTCTTGGCGGAGTCATTGCCTGACGATCAACCAAGTGATTCATCTTATCGAGTATTCAGATTGTGTCTTCGTTGGGTTGGCAGCCGGGCAGGTAGGCAGACAGGCAGACAGTGAAGGTCCCCGGGGAATCAGGAGGTCGACAGAACGCGATTTCAGAATAAGAACACAGATGAAGAGAAAGGGCTGAAGAGCTGAGGGAATTGACGAGGATGGAGTCGGGGAGGTTTTGTATGTTGTGTCTTGTACATTCACAGTCTACATTCTACATAAAGACAACATTCTACATACCGGGAGAATGGGAAGGACCAAGTAGAAGGACGATTAAGAGAATACTGTGTATCCTTCCTTCTCTCGTGTATAGGGTCGAGTAGTATTTTCGTAGTCCATTTGTTTTGATCGGATTCCCACCAGTCTCCGGTGTAATCCCTTGTCTCTAAGCCTCCGCAGGCATCGTCAGTCTCCAATGAAAAGTCTAACATCTACATCTACATTTACCTTTATCCTTGCTGTTTATTTACTTTTACTTTTTCTCCAGTCTCCTCTCTCTTTATTTTAGATTCTATTCATCCTTCAATGTCTCTATCACTTCGCTAATTACTTTCCATCTCTCACTTCTTCTCTGGCCCTCAGCCTTTATTTTAATTAAAATCACTTCGGACGCTCTTAAATCTTTTATTTAAACGTTTACATTAATTATAATTATCTTGAGCGCAATTAATATTAACTAGTTATTTTTTTCATGAGATATAAGAATTTTCATGTTTTACCATCAAGTATATAATAGTTTTTTAAATTAATTAACATGAGACGAAATTTATATAATGGTTTAGTAATTTTGTGCAAGTTTTATCATTTATCCACTGCAAAAAAAAAAATTAGCTAAAAAAAATATTTTTTTTTGAAATTTTATATTTTTGAAGGTAATTAAAATTTTATTATTTTTCAAAAAAAATATTTTTGACGACAACTTGACATTTTTTAAGATATAAGCTCATCCTAGAGTTACGCTCATCAAAACCTTTCATTTGAATACCAACAAGAATTTTTTTATATATATTACATATTCCACAAATATGAGAAATATAATATATATATATATATATATATATATATATATAAAATATATGAAAAAAATCATGTGCGTACTCAAATGAAAGGTCTCGATGGGCGTAACTCTAAGATGAGCTTATATCGCTAAAAATATCATTATTAGACAAAATTCAACCTCATCCTAAAGTTAATTTTCAATAAAAAAAAATTTTTAATTTTTATTTAAAGTCCCTCGCAGTATTTAACTACTTAAACTTTTAGTTTTTATTTTTATTCGAACAAATAAATATTTCAAGAGAACAGAATTAATCTTGATTAAATCATCTGTGAAATGGTATGCAAACTATCTCGATTTGGTGAACTAACAAAAGTGCGACAATAAAACTATTTTCTTACCAATAAAACTAAAAATATTTGCTCCATCCTCTTATTGACTAAGACTTTTATTTTTGATATAAAACTCACCTCTTTTCTCGTAAATAATAAAAACCAATAGGAATAGTATCGTCACGTACAATAGCCATCTCACAGTTAAGTTATTCACAACATCAAGTCCGTAAATTGTAATAGTATTAACCGCAGAACGTGCTTTTTAAACGATTGCAGTCGTTATGTAGATGTACAGTACACCTTTTACCCTTATTGTGAGGGTACACTCTATACATATACATTTATATCTATATATATTTATAAATTGTATAAACTGTAGAGTAAAATGGGATGAATTTGAGCAATTGTATAATAAAGTTATTCACCAACTAGACATTCCTGACATCCCAATACCGAGGTCCCCTAGGTCTGAATCAAAACTCGTCACCCGTGATACATTTCGACAACTTTCCTTATAGTATATTACGCCCTCCAATAAAAGTCACCCCAACGAAATCAACTCACCGCAATACACTTCCACCATCGATAAAAACGTCTCATATCATTTCGGTGGGAACAAAAAATTGATAAATTATTTACTAGGATATCAAATACTTTATAAGTATCACTTTATTTATTCATTTTATTTATTTGGCCGCTTAATTTGTCTTCTTTTTTTTTTCTCTCAGGTCCTCGGATTCGAAGATACTTATCTGTGGTACCGAGACGAAAACACTGTTCAGAAGAGAGCCAACAGATTTATTAAGGAATTAAGTTCACACTCGGAGGTAATTAATTAATTTTTTTTTTTTTAGGGGGGGAGAAATTAATTATTTAATTTTTTTCGGGGTAGATTATCTGGGCAGACCAACAGAAAACTTTTACGCGCAGCAAGAGGGACTTTGTCGACATTCCGGAGGAGGAAAGACCGCTGGTTAGGAATAAAAGAATCTTTCATGTCAACAATGTTAAGTATAAAAATTATGCCGATAGGGTTTATGACTTTTTTGGAAAAAAAGATGATAAGCTTTTTAATGACGAATTGTGGAATAAGGAGTGGTATTTGGTACGTTTATTATTGATTATTAATTTTTATTATTGCCATTAATTTAAGTATTAATTAATATATAACTGCTAATTCTATACTAGGAATTTTTTTTAGTTTAAGAAAATTTTTTTTGCTGAGTTTAAATTGCTAATTTGTAGCGAATTGACAATAATAATTATGAAAATAAATTTTACAATTAGTTTCCAGCTTTCAATTAAAAAAAAAAAAAATTTAGACTAAAAAGTGTTTTTATATAAATCTACAGATTTTTAAAATTTTTTTACATCGACATTTTTGTAAGAAAAATTTTTCTAATCCTATTTTTGATGAACCTCATGAAAAAAAAAAAAAAAAAAAAAAAAAAAACATAAATGCTAAAAATAATTTAAACGTCATTTTTATCCTAAAAAAATTGTTTTTCATCGAACAAATAAAACAATCAGCTAATTTTTTCAGCAGTATAAAAATGATTGATTTTTTGTTTTAAATTACAACTCATTTATAAAATATAATTTCAATAAAATTTTTAATTTAATTTATTATGACATCTATCAACAAACAAAAAAACTCGCAGCAAGACACGCGCAGCAGCAAAGAACTACCCAAGCTAGATTTGAACGTGCTCCCGCTTTATCATCAGGGGATAACAGGTCGCGGGATAAGGGTGGCGGTTCTCGACGACGGGCTGGAATACACCCACGATGATCTCAAGAACAACTACGTAAGATAACATCCCCGTTCTATCTCTGTTATTCCAGCAGCCGCCAACAACCCCGATCGGACACACGATTATTATTATTATCAACCAATCTGTTATTCCAGGATCCTCTGATCAGCTATGACGTAAATGCCAGGGATAACGATCCTATCCCCCGCTACGACGCAACAGGTATCAGCTTTCGCAGTTCATTTTTATTGAAACAATATATAATATATTCAAAGTTAAACACTCGTTGATTTGACTAAGCACCAATTGATTATCTTTTTTTTTTTTTTAATTTAATTTAAGTAGATGTGAATGCTCATGGAACGAGATGTGCCGGAGAAATAGCGATGGAGGCCAACAATCTCAAATGTGGCGTCGGAATCGCACATGAAGCTTCAATCGGTGGAATTAAATTACTCGACGGAACTGTCAATGATAGGGTTGAAGGGGAAGCTTTGGGGTATAACCAAAATTATATTGATATATACACGGCTTCGTGGGGCCCTGCTGATGATGGAAGGAGCCTTGAAGCCCCTGGAAGGCTTGCCAATGAGGCTTTGCAACGCGGAGTCAGTCAGGTAATTTTTCACTACCCACAGAAGAAAAATTTACTTGAATCAAATAAATAATTTTGAAGAATTTTATATTCTTAATTTAAATTAAAAAAATTCTTAAGCTAAGAAATTGCTTAAAGTAAATTTTTCTCGGTTCGATTTTGTATTTTCATAAAAAAAAATGTATCTATTCATCTCGAGTAAATTAAATAATTAAGTAATTAGTACCAAATGTTCTAATTAATTAAAAATAAAACTCTGTAGTAAAAGAAAGACGAATCAGTAGAAATTTCTCGCTGCTAATTTTTTTAAGATAAATTACAGGGTAGTTAAAGCTCTGCAGATTTGGATCGTAGGACCATTAAGCTCCGGAGTTTAAAGTGGAGGACATTAGGCGGAAAAAAGTGTAATATAGAGCTTTGAGTCGAAGAACGTTGGCTAATGCTATGTTCAACTAGAGAGATCAGCTGGATTACGTTATATTACATTTTAAGTTGTAGAATTAGTGAGGGTAATTTAAGACGGGTGTAAGATTCAGTTTATGTAATACAGTAAATGTTGTTAGGGTCGTCACGGCAGAGGAAATATTTACGTCTGGGCCTCCGGAAACGGGGGATCCCAGAAAGACGATTGCAACTGCGACGGTTACGTCGGAAGCATTTTTACGATTGCCGTCGGCTCTGCTAGTCAGACTGGAAAATTTCCCTGGTACGGGGAAAAGTGTCCAGCTACCCTTGCCACTACTTACAGCAGTGGGGCTTACCATGATCAAATGATTGTGAGTTTAATAAAAATTCCGTAAAAATTATGTGTCATAAATGATTGAATTTCCCGAACTTTTTTTTTTATTTCTTCCTCCAGGCTACGACAGATTTAAAAAACAAATGTACCACTCGTCATACAGGAACATCCGCTTCGGCTCCACTTGCTGCTGGAATACTCGCTTTGGCATTACAAGTCAAGTAATTACACTTTTTTTAGCTCGAAACATTGAAATTACATGTAGAAAAAAATTCAGCTGACATTTTAATTTTAAATCTAAGGTTTACAATGAATAAATAATAAATACGAATGTAATTTTATCTTTTACCAAGCAAAGAGCTCACTTGGAGAGACGCTCAGCATCTCGTTGTCGAGACTTCAGAATACAGTCCACTCAAGTAAGTTCTCTAATTTATTTATTTTTTTTTTGTTGAAAACTTTATCTTTATCTTTTAATTATTTTAATTCGCCAGACTTTTTTAAACGTAAATTCATTATTTTCGCTTTTAAGAAACCTAAAAAAAAAGGCCCAACAGAAGGTGAAAACTTGAAAGTTCGTCTCTAATCGTGTTAAATTTCTTTTTACTTTTTTATTTACTATTTTTACTTTATTCCGTAATTTTTTTTTTCCTTCACAAAAGTTTATGTCAATTTTATTTTACGCTCTATTTTAAGAAAAAGTTTCATGTTAATTATTAATTATAAATTATTATTTATTTGCAGGCATAATCCTGGATGGAAAAAAAATTCGGCTGGCTATTGGTTCAATCCACGATTCGGTTTTGGATTGATGAACGCTAACTCTTTAGTTCAGGCTGCTGCAAACTGGACAAATGTTCCTGAGAAAATTGAGTGTGCATTTAAAAGTCGTCAGAGGTAACTTTGATATAAAAATTGTCAATTAAATATCAACTATACATATTTTTTAATATTCAAAAAATTACATCGTAAAAAATCGAACTTGATAGCAATTTTTAAAATTTTGTAACAAATAAATTACTTTCATGTATTTTTTTTCAAAAATTTTAATTTATGTTTTATATAAAATTATTATATTAATTAATAAAATTTCTTAATACCCAATTTGTAATTTTTAAACAAATAAAAAAATTAAAAATTCACTCCGCAGTGATAAAATCAATGAAAAGTCATCCACTGCATTAAATCCGGAAATTTTTTACAGTGTATGTTAATATTTATGAATAATTAAAAAAATTTTATCAAAAATTAAGAAATCGTTTTTTAAACGCGAAATATTAATTACTAATAAATTATTACTAAAAATTAATAAGTATATATTAAATAATGATTAATATTTATGCAGACCTTTGAGTAAAAAGTTAGTGTAAAAATTCTACTTTAAAACTTTAGATAATCCTATAATTTAAATAGATGAAATAATTATTATTAACTTTCAATGAAATTTTTTTAACTGTTAGTAAACGTCATTTTCTTCCTAAAAAAATATAGTAATTATTTACAAGTGGGGTCAACCTCATTTTGGGCCATCACTAGGTGAAAAATTAATATTTAAAAATTTTTTTTTATTCTGCCTGTTTTTACGGCGCATTTATGACAAAAAATGTCGTGAAAAGAAAAAATAAAAATTTCGATAGCTTTTTTTGTCTCGAAAAATTGGAAAAAATATTAGCTTTCATGTTTATGAATAAAATTTGTATTTTTTTTTTTTTTAAATACATTAAATAACGAACAATTGAAAAAAAAAGTTTCTATGGCCAAATAGGGCGAAATGAAGTTGACCCTACTTGTAAATCATTAAAATTTATCAAAAGTTAAAAAATATTTTTCTACAGTCAATAAATAAATAAATAAGTTAACAATTAATAAATATTTCAGTCAACGTATCAAATGTTCAGTTATTAAGTCATTCAAACTAATGCTAAAAGTATAAATGAAAAATCCATATCATATCAATATTGAATTCTCATCGCATAAAAGAATAATCAAATTTTTTGTGACAAAAAAATTCTATTCTATACACATAGTAGTTTACGATCGAAAAAAATGTGTCGTAAAAACGTTCGTTTTATATTTTATATTTTTATCTTTTCTTTTGTCTTCCAGCGGCGAAAAAACTAAAAAGTCGTTCGATAAATAAAAATAAAAAAAAATTTTATTTGTTTATTTATATTTTACTATTCAGCTCACAAAATGTAGCTTACGGTAAATCTGGGATTCTATCATTCAACGTGAACGGCTGCGAGGATAAAGATGCAGAAGTAGATTTTCTAGAACACGTACAAATTCAAATAACTCTTACATACACAATTCGCGGAGCTCTTGAAATGTATTTGACCTCACCCACCGGTAAGAAATATTATATTTTAATATTTTTTACTATTTTATAATTATTCTTTTTTTAGATATTTAATATTCTTAATAATATTGTTGACGTTTATTTTTTTTTATTCATTTTCCCAGCCCAGCGAGCTCTCGGACGCTTATCTCATGTTTAATATATTTTTCCAGGCACTAGAATAAAAATATTGAATCGTCGCAAGCTCGATGATTCTCAAGACGGATTTAAAAATTGGAAATTTATGTCAGTTGCAACTTGGGGTGAGGACCCAAGAGGCACTTGGACTCTTGAAATTATTGACAATGTAAATAATAGACTTGATGTGTCTCTTGTTATTATTATTATTATTATTATTATTATTATTATCATTTTTATTATTTTTCACTCTTGTTCGGGTGAATAATAAAAACAGTCAATCCAAAATCTCTAGATAAATAAATGAGAGTCTATTTATAAAAGCTTTCTTTTCAGTATTTTAATAATAAACTATTTCCAGGTTGGTCCAGTGTCTAATAATGGAACAATCAATGATGTGAGATTGATTATTCATGGTACTAAAGATCAACCATATTCACGTTTAAATGGAAGAACCAGAATTTATAACAATAATTATAATATGCTTAGGACAATAGTTGGTATTTTTATTAAAACTTTTCAATTATAAATTAGTCATATTTTAAATTTTAATTTATATGCTATTTAAAAAAATTTTTTTTTAGTTTTTAACATAAATATTAGTTATCAGTCTCAAATTTTTTTATAATTTAATTATAAATTAAAATTAAAAACATTTTAAAATGACTTATTTTACCAAATTATTTTTCTGGACAGTATTTTTTATTTTTCAAGTTTTTTTTTACTCTAAAGTTTATAAATATTAACGAATTGTACTGAACAATTGAAGATTAAAATTTTTTTAGATTTTTTTCATTAAAATTTTATCTAAAAAATGAAAATATACGAAAAAAAATACTTTTACAATTTTTTGGCATCTTCAAAATTTCCATAATTAAAAAAATTAATAATTTCTTTTTTTTTTTTTTTAAGAAAAAATATTATCTAATTTAATTTCAAATTAAAAAATACTTTAAACTCTTTGAATTATTTTCTAGTATTTTAATTAATCAATTTGCTCCATCTATACGATTGTCTTTATACTTTTAAGTCCGCGTAATGAGACAGTAGATAAATTGAGTAGAGTTGTACAAATTCGATAGATCGCAAGCTTTCAATTAGTAGTTCGACGATTCAAAACCAGCTCTGTATTTCTAAAATTTAATGAGTTTTTTATTACAAGTTTACTGGAATTAAAACTAAAATTATACCATCAAAAAAAAAAATTAATTAATTTTTTAATCGAACTTTGACCCCGGGTCTTCCCTTCTTGGTAGTTTTTTTTTTTACTATAATACAAAAAATAAGGGATGAATTATTTATTTGATATCGTAAACCTCAACTTGGGCTGTGAAAAATGTATTATAAGTAATTGAAGAAATATTTAATGTGTTTCAGGGTGATGAAGTAATGGAAATGAATGATAAAAATGTTAGAGCTAACAAATGGAATCTGGAGTCTCCGGACAAAGAGATAAATTTAACCGAGAAAATTTCAAAGCCCTTGAAACCCATCCAGGTTGATTGGCTCCGAAGACTTTTATTCGGTTAAATTAATTGGATTTATTGTTCTAGATCGTTGATTTTCTCATTTCAATCTGCACCGGTCTGTCACAGTATCTGCCTGTCTAGACGGCGATGCTACTAAATAGTTATTTAATGAGAAAACTTTGTATGTATTTACTTGTCAAAAATAATATAAACGCTACTCTCTGTTTATCTGTCTAATAACTAGCGTGAAGCAACGAATTAATGTTTAAAACTTTGAAATTTTAGAGAAATGTTTTGAAATTAATTTTATGAACTAGTAATAAAAATATTGAGTCATTGATATTTAAAATTACTCTCTTGGTTATTTTAGAATTAAGATTTCTTTGGTTGAAGCGAAAATTTGTGAGGATTTATTTTTATTTATGTAGGATAATTTTAAGTGTAATGGTAATTGTAATGAGAAATGAGAAACATACTGAATCGACAGTGAAGGATTGAGGTATTGACTACAAGATACATTAGACTGAGTCATCGATTTATTTTCTCAGGATTAAACTTTAAGGTGTTTAGTAAGAGATTTGTAAATAATTTTTGCTTAAAAAAAAATTTTATTGTAAAATTTTATTTAATATTCATTTTTAAATTCTTTAAAATAAAATTAAAAAATTTTAAGACGCTCCGTTTTAATGTTCCGGAGCTCTGTCGCTGTTAGCTCATCTTAAAATAGTCACGAAAAATTTAAAAAAAATTTTTAAACTATTCTAGGATTTTTTAGATTATTTTAAGATTTTTTTAAAACTATTTTAAGATTTTTTTAAGACGATTTTTTTTTACACGAATTATTTTTAATTAAAATTTTTTAGCAATTTTTTTATTTATAATTTTATTCATTCAATCGATTACGAGATTTAGATTTATAAAATTAATTATTCAATTAATTTTTTATCAAAAGAATATAATTTGTTATTCAAAAAAAATTTTTAATACCTATTTTATAAAATTCATGGAATAAATTTGTTTTTTAAAAATTCACAAAAATTTTCACATTTTGAATAATTAATAATTGTAAAATTGAAGAAAAAAATTTTAATCGTCATAAAAAATATCAAAAATTAAATCTATCCTCAATTATTCCAGATGAAATAAATTATAAATTTAGAATTTAATTAATAAAAACATTGAACCGAAAATAATGAAAATATAACGAATAAATGAAACGTTTATTTATAGCGTGAAGACAGTGTATTGCATGAACATCAAATTTATTATTGTATATTGTAAAACATAATTAATATGAAAGGGAGCAATCAAGATAGAAATATAACAGTTGGTGTGTTTAATGAAACGGTCGAGGTAAAAATAAAGGGTAAATAAAATATAAATGAAATTATCATTAATTATTTTATTCAAGTGTGTGATTAAATCCTATCCGGTATCACGTGTAGGAGGCTGCGCCGGCGTAAAGTCAGACAAGGGGGATGAAATTCGCCTGTAGAACACAAGGGCTGGCTTCTCGGTTAGTTGCATGTCACATCTCGTGCCGTCCATACCGTTTATCCACAACGGCTACTAATTAACCCTCCTTTACTAATTAAGTTAAAAAAAAAAAAATTACAATACTTTTACGTCAATTTGATGATACTTTGAAAGTTACTGAAAATAACAATTTATTACGCGCCAAAACCAATCGACGCTTCAGGTAAGCTTTTTATTTCATAATTTATTATTATTATTATTATTATTATTATTTAACATTTTTTTATTTAATTAAGCCTAAATTATTTTTTTAATTTTTTAGACGACTATTATACATTAATTAAAAATTGTGCAATATTTTTAATTCAGAAACTCGATAAAGTTTTTGATCAAAAACATTAATGAGTGTTCGCGACATGTTTAAAACTTTGAAATATTTAACTCTGAAATATTTCGTAATTCAAAAATCACTTTCAAACTAATTAACCGACTTAAATGCAATAAGTTATTCCTTTGATTTAATTCCTTAAAAGAAAACAGGAATTTAATTTTTTATGAAAATTATTATTTTATTTGTAAATTAATTAGTTTTTAATTTTTAATCATTATTCATTTTTTAATATCATGTATTTACTTACAATTCCTCAAACTATAAACAATAATTGATTTCTTCAGTTCTTATCAAGTTTCTCGGAAGCAAACAATAGCCGATCACTTTAACCCTTTGAGCTTGGCAAAAATTGAAAGCTTAAATTCTCAGAGTTTTATTTTTATTTTGCTTTTTTTTACAGATTTGTTTCTTTATTCCTTATAAAGAATTAAAAAAAAAAAAATTTATCATTCCTCGCTTAATCGATTTGCCCTTATAGATTTTAACAAAGAAATTTCTTTTATCTTGTCTTTAGTTTTAAAATTTTTGCAGATTATTTTCTTTTTTTGTAAATATTTTAATAAAATGTATTTTTATATTAAAATTTTAATAATATATATATTTTAATAGTAAAATTTAAATGAAATAATTTTTGTAAATAGAAAACATTTACAAGACTTTTACAAAGTATCAAAAAGCAAAAAAAAAACATCATTAATTAAAATAATTAATTATAACTTCGTAATATAGTTCGGAAGTTGCGGTTTGGAGTTTATAATATATATAAAGTCAGTTACAGTAACCCGTGGGGTTACTCAAACTACGCTAATTGATCTCAGACTAATTAGAAGAATCTTCCATTATATTGTATCGCAATATTAACTTTTAATGTCAATTTAATTTGACAAGTACACATAAATAATTTTATTGTTAAAAAAGTAAATCGGTCAAATTTTTACTAGCAACGTTGCAGCCACTGTGTGAGCTGTAAATAAATAAAATTTTGATGTATTAAATAATGAATTTTGTCGAATTGCATTTTACTTTCTTAAATATTGACATTTTTAAAAATATAAACTCATCCTGATGTTACACTCACCAAGAGCTTTCATTTGAGTACCAACACGCATTTTGATATATTTTTTATATATACATATATATATATAATAAATATAAATATATGAAAAATTGATGTGGGTACTCAAATGAAAGATCTTGATGAGTGTAATATCGGGATGAGCTTATATTTTTAAAAATGTCAATAGTTGACAAGAAACAAAGTAATTTCTTTAATATTGATAATTATTGTTAAACGATAAAAAAATATCAGTAATTAAAATTACATTTATTTAATTATTTTTGCTTCACATAAAGCTTTTAATTACTTTTGAATTTATGATTGCACTTTAAATATTCGAAATATTTAAAATTTATTTTCTCGTATGTGAATAAATTAAAATCATGCAAAAGCGAACGCTTGTTCAATCGATAATTTCAATAAATAAATATAAATTTATTAAATATGAGAGACACCGAAATAATATCGATAAATTAGATTATAAATTGACTATAAAATTATTTATTCAACATAAAGTACTAGATGAGCGTTGTAAAAGTTGTAGTTTCTAGAAAAGTATCTAACCTTTTTTTTTTTAACGTAGTGAAAATTTTATTTTATGGAGCAGTTTCCATCTGGAAGTTTTCAGTAGATTTCGCACTTTATTGAGAATAAAAACCCTCCCCATTTATTCTGGAGTAGTAAAAAATTAATGGCTTTCTCCGCATTCCGGATAGTTTGGTGAGAAAATTCCAAGCATCAATGGCGCTAAAATTACTTTAATCATAGTCTGAATTTAATAAAGAAAAAAAAAAGTTTATACACTGTGAAAAATTTTCTGATTTTATTAAAGCATTATTAATAAGTTCTTGATCTGAAATAATTTTTATAGTTAATTATAAAAATTTTTTGAAAATTTTCGATAATTTTAATTTAATAAAAAATTCAAAAATTAACGCAGTAGAAGAAAATTAATTAAAAAGACTACTGTCATCGCAAAACGTCTTAATGAAGTTGAAATACACATCGGCACTTGTACTTGAAATAAAATAAATTATGGTAATAAAAATGAATGAATAAACATGATCTGTGAGACAAGTTCATTAAATAAAACAGTAATTTCACGAAGAACAAAGAAAGGGAGTAGCATAAATAAATAATTGTTTCTCGGGAATTGCCTTGGGAATAAACTTAGATGTTACATCTATACTAAACCAATGGATTATTAAAACAAGGTCAATGAGGTTCCGCGAGGGTAGACAGCGCTGAATGCCTTGAAAGGCGCAAAGCCCGTGGAAATGAAAGTACAATTGCATGAAAGTTAAACAAAAGTATTTAATAAAATTTAATATAAAATGGTTTTTATATAGATGCGTTACATTTGTTTTTAATCGAAAAACAAAGGAACTAATTTTTCATACTTTTCTGCGGGAAAAGAAACTAGTTTAATTTAAATAGCTTGAAGAGCGCACAGGTGGATTTTGATTGTTTGTTTTGTTCTTATGAACTTTTAGTTTAACAACTCTTGGATATGCTAAAATATGAATACGAGTGCTATTAAACATGCATGTTTGTTTATACATGCAATACTCGATTCTAAAAAAAAAAAGTTTTTTTGTTACAACTTTTTTATGTTTATTTACTCAATTTATTTACAATTAATTAATTTTTTTATAATAATAACAATAATTATTATTATTATTATTATTATTTATTTAATTTAATAAAAAATACTCGATAAAAAATTACTTAATTATTTTTTTTTATTTTTAATCAATTACAAAATTTATTTATTTCTTAAAAAATGAATGAGCGTTATGAGGCGTGCACTTTTGAATTTTCCAAACTTTTTTAAAAATTTATCTCTCAAATTTTTTACAACTGTAAAACCAAAAAAAATTTTTTTTAATTATTTAAATATTTATTCCTGTTTGTATAAATTTATTTATAACTTAAGGTCACACAATTGAGTCAATTGTCGGTCAAAAAATATCACCTTATTTTATTTTCCTTTATCTTCTTGCTCTGTGGAAAAAAAAAAAAAAAAAAAAACCACAAACATTTAATCAGTAATACGAGTGCAGATAAAAAGCAATATAAAAACGCTCTAAGACAATTTTCAAAGCTATACAAATCTGGCGTATCCGAGAAAATATATACGTATATATTTGCTTATCTCCATCCGACAGTTTATTTCACCCTTGTCAATCTGTTAGTCCCTTAGATCATCTGTACATTATCCATTGTGTGTATTTTATTTCCCTTAACAATTTTTCTAGTTTATTCAATTTCAATCTTTCAACGTCTCTTTATTTATAGTTATTCTATTATTATTTTTTTTTATTATTATTAAATTTATAAACTTTTATATTTAATTTAGCGAGACGAGTTATGATCGAGAATTTTTTTATAAAACAGCAGAAAAATTTTAACTGTTTACTATTTTTTTAAAAAAACTTTTCTCAGAAGAAAAATTTTTCTCTTCTGGGAAAAAACAATAAATCATCCGATTTTTATTTAATTATCGATTATCACATTAACAAGCGTAAAGAAATGATATAACTCCAGCTTTCAGAGGTGTCATAAATTCTTTTCGAAATTTTAATCTCACGATTCACGGTTAAGGAAAATATATTGCTATCAAAAATACATATTTTTTTTTCGCTCAATGATAACTTATTTTTTAGCGTGACATCCCTAGGGTACGAATGTTTTGAATATTTTAGGCATTAAACTTTTTTTTTAAATTGATAAATTATGTTAATAACACCATTTATTACAAAGAGCAATAGTACATTGATTAATAATAATATCTGATGGGAAACTAAGTGTTAATTTAGGATATAAATAAATTACAGTAATATTAGAAAAAATATCATGAAAAATAATTATATTTAAATGTTAATAAGACCCGTAACTCGTTAATTAAGTTGTCTGTTATTATAACAAGTGTATGTAATTGTAAATAATTATTTATCCCTGACGTAATAATTGATAAAATCATTTATTGGATAGATAGATTTATAATTGATTTATGTCAAAACCAACCGGCCCGAGGGGTGAAGCGTGTTTACTTTTCATAAATACAATATACCAAATACAATTTAAATATTTATATATATATATATATATAGCAATTGTAACTAAGTCCTTGAAACTTAATTGAAACACAAATAGAATTGCAATTTGAATATAACTGCTTATACATCAGTAACTTATACAGCAATTTGTTTTCTTAAACTAATAGAAGGATTTGTTTATATTTAATAAGCTTTATTAATTGTTAATAAATTATTTTTTAACATCATAGGGTTCAATAAATATTTATTAACTTTAAAAAAATTTGTATTTAAAATAAAAAGCAAAAATAGCAATTTTCTTTTGATACTTTTTATAACTCTATAGCTTGCTAAATAAATTAAACTTTTTAATATTTAAAAATATAAAAAATAATTATGAGCTGTGATAGAATTTGGTATTTTATAATAAACGTTATTATAAAGGAATATAATTAATGCAAATAATTTATAAAAATGATTTTAACTATTAATAAATACTTATTAACTATTGATAAATGTACTTTCTTACCAAATAAATATTTATTGAATGTTAAAAAATATTTATTAAAATTTAATAAATTTAAAATAATTGTCTTCAAATAAATCAAATTATTAATAATTAATAAATCGTTCTATTAGTGTAGAGATTTCGTGATTAGTGACTATATAGATGGGAATCTCCTTTAATTGTATAGATTATTATTATTAAATAAAATTAAACAATTAACAACGAAAAATATTGTGAATAAATCCAGTGAAAAATAATTACCCGAAACCCGTAGACTTTAATTAGCGTAAGTAAAGAGATCGGAAAATAGTAGATTCAGTGTGTCGACGTTCAAAGCTCCGGTGAACCGCAGATTCGCAACAGCTATTTCCAAACCCCTTGTTATACCCTGACCTCCGTGACCTCAACAAGTTACACAATTTAATAATTACTGTCGCTGTTGCTAACGAATATTTATTCACCGGCAAATCCCCTGGGAATAAAAGTTCAAAAACAAATTTACTATGAATCACTCCTCTGATTTAACCTTTCTTTACCTTTATAATTAACAATTAAACAACTTCATTACTCGATATTCAGTCATAAATAATTGATAATAGTGATTTGAAGTTTGATAATACATAAATTACGCCATAGGAAAAATGATTAACGACCCAATTTCAGTGCATAGTTAACGATGAATTATCAGGTGGCTATTTCATAAGCATAATTAATAGGATATTTCCTATCATGTAGAACATGGAACAAGTTAAATTAATTTAAAGCATCGATTTATTGTCTCATTTTCCTCCAACTATTATGTACTACATTATGCTGCTCGACGTCTTCGTTCCTTTAAACTTAACTTGTATTCTCAATGGATTTTCTTATTATTCACTAACGTTCTCAAGTTCCTTGTAATTTAATCACTCATCTATATTATTAAGAAAAGAAGCATCATTTTGTGGCCAGTGTATTTATATGATAAAATCGGTTTTTATGGTTCAATTTGGTATCGTTGAAAAGGTCTTGACCTTGAGTTGTGCCTTTTCAAGAATTCATATCATTCTCACCAATAGTCAATTTAATATGATAAATATTTAGGCTGCATTTGAAAATACTCTATCTCCAAACACTTGATGAAGAAATGACCTTGTATCTTGTAAACTATTGACATTTTTAAAAATATAAGCTTATCCTGATGTAACACTCATCAAGACCTTTCATTTGAGTACCCACATCAATTTTCATATATTTATATATTTTATATATTTATATATATATATATATATATATATATATATATATATATATATATATGAAAATGCATGTGGGTACTCAAATGAAAGCTCTTGATGAGTGTAACATCGGGATGAGCTTATCCTCTTCTAAAAAGTTGATGGCCGGATGTCGTATCGTTTTACGTCACTTCTGTGACTATTTTATTCGGTTGTTGATTTGTCGACTGAGATAGTGGCGGGATTTTTAAAAGAATGAAGGCGAGGGAAGCGAGCGTGTTAAGTCTAGTATTTTTAAAAACGTCAATATTTAAAAAAGTACAATCCAATTTAACAAAAGTCATTATTTAGTACAGCAAAATTTTATTTATTTATAATTCACAAGTCACGGTAGTACTAAAAAAAGGGAAAAAGCACTACTGAGCTTGCAAAATTTTCCAACTTTCCGCTGCAAAAATATTTTTTTTTTTATATTTGTAACTTTTTTATTCCTTGCTGAAAATTTTAAAAGCTTCTCAATCTTCATAAAGTTTAAATGAAATTAATTTGATTTTTCAGACAAAAATAAATAAAAATCGAAGATGAATAATTAACTGCAAATAAATGTATGATGAACAATGGGTGACCTCACAAGATCCAGTGCCACCAAAATGAAAATTCCACCGCCTCTAAATTTGTCCTCAGATCCTGACGACGATTCGTACAATCAAAAAAGTCGCAGTAAGTACTAAAAATACAAATATAGCACGGGATTAAAGGGAAAAAAAGGGATTTTAGTTTGAAAAAGGTTTTATTCATCGACTCTCTTTTTACTGTTAATCCCTTCGACACGTTCTCTTGGAAAATAGCACCGCTAGTAACTTGTTAACAATGCGTAACATGTAAATATTTATAAGAGCGTATATCGCTAAATTGTTCTCTCAATATTCCTAGGCACGTGCTTTCAAAATTTAAACGCTTTTTATTCAATTTATATTTTATACGTCAATCAACTTACGAATTTACATATTTATATCCACGCTACCTACTCTACAAAAATCCTCTTCGATTAAACTAAAATAAACTTTTAACAATTATTTTATCCATAGAAAATCTTCAATATTTTTTTTTTTTATTTTATTTTATTCAAAAATTACAAAATTTTCTTCACATTATAATCATGTAAATTTTTATAAATTCACATGTAACAGTTTTTATATATTATACATACAAACAAAATATTTGGGAAGGGCAAGATTCTATGATACCGAACCTAGCATCCATTTTTTTTTCTATTTTTTCAAAGAAAAATCTACTCGTTCAATTTCCCGGTTACTATTTTAGGTATCATTTAAATCGCTAACAATTTTTTTATTTTTATAACTATCGATAAAAAATAGTTTTCAAAGTCAATAAATTGCGCTGCGGATGTTGTAAGGGCTCATAGTGGTTTTATCATTCCTGGAAACTGGAATATTTTTTTATCAATATATTTGCATTTAAAAGTTAAGTGAATGTAAAATTGAGTGTAATAGAAAAAATTTTATTACTCTTTGACATATTTTTCATTCGCTGTTTTAGTTCCTGGGATTTATACTTTTTACTGAAGCTATTAATAAACCCTATAAATTTCGTAATATTTTTTTTTAAAGACAATTAAATTTTTTATTATTTTTTTCAATCATTTTATAGAATTATTAATCTATATTATTAAGAGAATTTTGTTAAATTTAGTTCATACAATGACTGCAAGGTTGCTGGTTAAAATGAATTATTTATACCTTCACAACATCCGTAACGTTATATACTAACATAATTACTTACTATTTGTAAAATTGTTTTGGTAACAATAATTAATAATTAAAAAAGTTTCATTAAAATTATTTTAAAAAAAAATCCTACACTTAATCGACGCTTCAAAAAAAATATCTGATCATTTTTGTGAGTTTTTTTTTAGTAAAAGATTGAAAAAAATTTTTTTTCTATAAAAATAAAAAAAAATTTGTAAATTCTTCGTAGAAAAAACGAACGCTTTTTTTTTTTAGTATTGAAAAATGATTTACTATTACACGAAGCAGTTATCAAAAACGAACCGGAAACAGTAAAAAAAGTACTAGAAGAAACTGTCGACGTCAACTCGCGTAACAATGTGAGTAAATAAAAAAAAAAGTAAAAAATTGTCATGTAAATACAATAAAATAATTAATGTTAATTATATTAATACAAACAGTATGGCCGAGCTCCGATTCATTGGGCAGCGTCGAGAGGAAACACCGAAATAATAGAGCTGCTGATGAAGGCTAACTGTGACATTGAGGCGAAGGATAAAGTATGATAAATATAAATAAACAATAGTAGTTATATAAATTAATTATTGATTATTAATTAATAGCTGGTATATTTGTTAAGTCTTTGACTAATTTTGTATGGCAGTTTTAAATCTTTGTCTTTGTTTTTATCGTTGTTGGTAACGGAACTAATTTTTTAGTTAAGTTATTTGTTTATTGTTATTTTAGTCATAATAAAAATAATTAAATGGCTTTGATGTGTCTGGAATCAGTTCGGAATGCGGCCCTTACACATGGCTGCTTGGTATGGCCACCTTGATGCTGTCAAACTGCTTGTTGATGCCGGTGCTAATGTTGAAGCTGTTAATAAGGTAAAAAAAAAATTTTTATAATTTTTTTATTTTTTAAAAAGTAAAATAAATATTAATATGTTTTTGTTAAAAAACTAAATGAAAAAAAAATTAAATTTATGTAATTATTATCTAAGATTTTATTTTTAATTGTTGATAATTTTAGTAAAATTTTAATTTTAATATAAAGAGATTTAATTGTTATAAAATTTAAAATAGTTTTAAATGAAATAGAATAAAGAGCTAAATGAATAAAAGAAAAAATAATTAAAGCGACGTTTGTCGTATTGATTTTTCGAGATACAACGGCTTTTTTAAAAAAAGATACACATGTGACAGATTACTCAAACTCGTTACACGGCTCGACCTCTTTTTGTTGTTTAATTTCTACATTTGAAAAGAAGCACATTACGAGTACTTGTACAATTATCTTCTACACTCTAATAAACACGCCAGAGCAATTTACTCAAAAGCACTTTCTTCGTTTAGTCCAAAAATTTTTGAGCTTTAATTAGAACATTTTTTTTAAATAGTATAAAAATTATGAAGATGAATATAATTTGAAGGACTATTTTTGTAATTTTAAGAATGAGATACATTTTAATAAATTAAAATTTTTTTAGTTAAAAAGATAAAGCTTTGGTGTATCATAATCTTGGATGCGTGTTGTGAATTCAAGTCCGAAAAATTGAAAGTAGTTCCTCAAATAATAAAGTTTGTATTATGTTGCATATGGACGCAGAAAAAATACACACTCCTAATGTGTGGATCTCGAGGGAGCAGTAGTATAGTAATAGAATATTTGATAAAAGTAATGGAGTTTATAAATGTCGAGGCAACTGACAATACAGGCGCAACTGCTCTGCATCACGCCGCAATATCTGGGCATCCGGATGTAATAAAAGCACTGTCAAGGATCCCCGGCATTAAATTCAACGTGACAGATAAAGTTAGTTGACAATATTTAACTCCTCAAAAAGGATCTTTCCGAGCAGAAATATCAATAAAATATCACAAGAAATGCTTAATGCTTAACATTCAAATAAAAATATAAAAAATATAGAAAGCGCGTTATTAATAATTTATATTAATAAACAGAAAGGACAAACTCCCCTGCATTGTGCTTGCGCGGAAGGACACATGGAGGCAGTTGAAACTTTAATTAACTTGGGATCTAATTTGAATGATCGTGACAACGATGGTTACAGTCCATTACACGTCGCTACACGGATGAGAAACACGGGAATCGTTCAGATACTTCTGAATGCTAATGCTAATTGCAATATTACGGATGACAATGGATTAACATCCTTGCACATGGCTGCCAGTCAAGGGTGCAAGGGAATACTAGAGTCTATTATCGATTACTGTCCTGATATTATTAATAAACAGTGCAATGTAAGTTTCACGTTATTTCAAGTTATTTTTTTATCATTCGTGGATTTTTACGCCAATTTGATTCAAGAGAAAAATTCTTGGATCGAAAAAAAATTTAATTAAAACAAAATGAATTTTTTAATTAAAAAATTTCTCTATTTAAAAAAAGATTTTCTAATTTTTTAAAATAATTTTCTTGGTTCAAATTTTTTTTAATCAAATCAATTTTTTTTTTGTGAATTTGAAAACTAGAAAGCTGGAAATTAGCATTGAAAATTATAAGTAGTTTATGTTAAATTAAAATATCGTGTTCCAAATGCCAAAAGGGCGTATAAAACACTTTTTTTTGCCAAACGCATTTTTAAAAATGATCTAAGCTTAAAAAAAAATTTTTGTTCAAAGCCAAAAGGCGTACGCTTTAAATTTTAAGTCCTTTTGACTTTAAAAATTAAAAAATTTTATAATCTGAAGCCAAAATTTATTTTTATTTCAACTGATTTTTATATTCTTCAGTATTATTTCGATTTATTTATTTGTAGAGCTTTTGTATTAAAACTTAAATTTTTTCATATACGCAAAAAACTTTAGAATGCGATAAATAAATTTAATTTGTCCCCAAAGGATCTATTTTCACAAAAATTCCTCAAAAATTTTCATTTCATTGAAATTTACTTTGATCTATTGGAATTTTCGAGTACAATAATTATTTTTCGGCTAATAAATATCTCTCATTCATTCTATGACCAAATTCCTTGAATATCTCCTCATACTACTTCTAGAATCCCGAAATTCTCTAAAGTTTCAAGTCAATTAATTCCTTAATAACTAAATATGCAAGTATTTTACAGCTAATTAAGTTTAATAAAAAATAATTAATAAAACACAAAAAAAATCTGAAAATTAGCCAGTAAAAAATGAACTTTAAAGTTTAATTAACCCTCGCTGTAAATTTTCAATAGTTAAGCTTAGTATTAACCTCAGAGACGTGCAAAAATCATCACTAAATACTGAACCCAAACGTTAAAAATAATCGCAGCTCCTTGCCCTTTTTTCCCACCCGGAACGCATAATTTAATCCATATAAGTTAATAATAATAAAAAAAAAAAAAAAAAAAAAAAAAATTAGACTTAAAACTGTATTATAAGTTCAATAATTTATTTCCGGCAAACCATCAATTGAGATCTTTTAACAAGAATAATACCCGAATAGAATCCTTGGAATCCTTTTGATAGGTGTAGCTAAATATAAATTAATTGAAAGTCTATTTATAGATCGGAAACACGCCGTTGCATTTAGCGTGTCAAAATAATCAAATGGATACTATTGAAATTTTGTTGAAAAAAAAAGCAGACATTAATTGTTTGAATCTGGTAAGTGAGAACAAACAACTTCCCAGAGTATGAATAATATTTTTGTTAACGAATCTGTATAAAGATTATATTATGTATGGAGTATTATGTCTAATATTTATATAAATATTAACATGGACGTTAAAAAAATATATATTCATTCTCAAGTTGAAATATTTAAAAAAAAAAAAACTATAATTACAATTATTTCCAACATTTTAGTATATTTGTTTTTTTTTATTCGCAGAAACTACAAACTCCAATACACATCGCTGCGGAAATGGGTCACACGGATGTTTGCAAACTCCTACTTGCTGCTGGAGCAAATATCGAGCAGAGAGAGAAAGTAACAACAATAATCTACTGTTTTTGTTTTGTTAATTTATTTTATTTGCCTATTTGTTTATTTATATATATTTTTTACTCATATTACACCGAAAGGCTTTATTTAAATCTACCAAAATATTAATACATTTTTAGGGTGGGCGAACACCCCTCTATATCGCCGCAAGGGGCAGTTTTACGGCTATTGTTGATATGATTATCAAAACTGCCAGGCTAGGCTGCCCGGTAAGTTTTATAAATTGTTTTTTTATTTTTTTACTACCAATTTTTTGTAAATTAAGTAAAATAAAATTGGAGAGTTTTGTTAGTTATTTTTTTTTTTTTTTTTCTATTAAGATGAATATGAATTTTTAGGACAGCACTGTCAATGACGAAGATGGATTAGTGAGGAAAAAATTTAATGAGCCGCGCTGGAGCACCATTAGCACTAATTGCGCCGCAGTGATAAACGACCATATACGCTCGATTTTATGGAAGCTGGCTTATAAGCATCTCGAAAACGGAGATTGGAAGAAACTTGCGCTTCATTGGTCATTTACGCACGAGCAAATTCAAGCTATTGAACATCAATATGATGGTATCTATGGGTTATATACTTCTAATACTTTTTATGTTTTTCGATGGTAAATCTCAGTTATTTTAGAATTCATTTCTAGTTATTTAAATTAAGGAAATTCTCTACTTTTTACACTGAAAAAAAAAAAAAAAAGATTATCTCTTATTCGCTTTTACTAATGGTTATTTTTTGCAACTAGCTAGTTTATTAATAATTTATAAAAAAATCTACACGGTCAAGATTTAAAAAATTTTTTTGGGTTATTTTTAATATTTTATTCTAACAGATATGTTTTTTGAAAAGTTCGTAAAATCCTTTCAATGCTATAATAATAAATATTTGTAATTTTCTCACTCTCCATCCGTACTGCCGGTGCTAAAATATCATTTTTAATTACAATCATCTCATTTTTCGTACGGTCAATTGATTTCAAATTTCAACAGCACATGTAATGCGTATTCGATTTCACATTTTTCAAATTTCGAAAACTTCTTTAAATTTTGCATTTATGACTGAACTACCCCAAGAATTTTTCTACTCAAATCAACACAGAGAAAATTTCTTCGGAAAAAAATATACATTTTTGGGACAAAAAATTAATTTTTTGAAAACTTTTTTTTAATTATAAATTGAAAGCTTTTTAATCCAAGCATCGACTATTTAATAAATTATAATTAAAATTGATTTTTAAAAAATTTCGCGCATAACTTGAAGAATTTTCTAACTTTTAAACAAAGAGATTTCTATTTATATTAAAAATTGTTTCAATAAATAAAATAATAAAATTATATCTTGTTTACATTAAACATTTATAAAATATAAAATAACATCTAATTGAATTCTGTTTGAGGACCATCAAGTTACAAAGAGCACGGGCATAGAATGCTCATGATTTGGACCTCCAGTCTGTCACCTGATACTCAAGTACACGAACAACTGTATCAAGCTCTTTGTGCTATTGATAAAAAAAATACAGCAGGTATTTTATACGCTCAAATATCAAAAAGATAAACTAAATTTTATTATTATTATTATTATTATTATTGTTATGATTATTTGTTTAATTTAATAATAAAATCACATTCATAAATGCATGATGATGATTTTTGATTATGATTTTCTAGTTAACTAAAATTAAATTAAATTTTCTAATTTAAAAAAATGTAACCCAACAGATTCAATCCGAAAAAAGTACGAAGAAAAATACCAGGAGGAAAAAAAAAATTTTGGAAGCAAAAGTTGTCATCAATGTTTAGTATCGTAAATTCTTCAACAGAGACTGAGTTTTTAAAATTCAAAATTCAATTAAAAAAAAAAAAATTGATTCGCATTAATTGAAAAAAAAAATTAGCTCGCTTATTTTATCTTTTTTACGAATTTTATCCACGGGAATCACAAAATATCATCACGGTATTTTTTAGACTATGGAATATTTTAAATTACAATAAATTATTTAAATAATTAAGTCGCCATATATGTATATAAACATTTACGCTGTAACGAAAGATTAAAATAAATACATTAATGGATAAATCAAGTAAAATTAGCTGTTACTTATTTTCTTCACTTCAGTCGCTTCTTCAATATTAGGGTTAATTATGTAGAATTAAGGATATACGAGCATAATTTTACTCTCTATATTACCTAGCTCGTACTTCCTTAAATAATATAAATAAATAAAAATTGTTATTTGTATTAAAAATGTGAATTTATTAATGAACCAGTTTTTAAATTTGTCACTTCAGTAGTAAGTAATAAAACAACGCGGCTGTAACGCTTATCGTTAACCATTATTAATCATTATTTATAATTATTTCATTTATTACTATTAACCTTAATTAACAAAAATATCGTCATAATATTAATATTAACTATAATATAATAATCAATTAATTACAATAGTAGGAAGGTATTAATTAATTGTATATTAATTAATTAATGGATGGTTTATCATTTTGTTAAACATTTTAGTTATCATTATAATTATTTCACTTTACATACCTAGTCTCAATTAATAACTGCAACTCGTAAATAAACGACTGTCTCATTCGGGAAGTAATTGCTAGTTAAAAAATATTTTTGCTTACTACTTTTGCAATTAATTAACTTAGAAATTTAAAAACAATTTATTATAAATAAGTTTTAAAATAATGAAAATGAATGAAGCTTTCTTGTTGTTGCTGTGTTGTTGCTATGATGACTAATAATAATAATAATAATAATAATAATAATAATAATAATAATTAAAAATAAAACAGTACTTAATTGTTAATTATAAGTATAAGTAATTAAAATCTTGTTCTGTTTTTGTTTCGTTCTTATATCTGTTGCGATGAATTCACTATTATTGGGAATATAATAATAGTTGTCGCCATCTAGCGGCCATAAGGATGAAACTTGCTGGTATTATTTGGGGCCGTTGAATAACCAGCGCGTTTTGACCCGCCAATGTGAATGTCTGTGGTTCCTGGAGCAGCGGGAACATTACTTAGATTTGTAGCGCCGTAGCGTATTCCTGTTGATATTTTACAAAAAACAACGTAATATTTCTATATATTTTAGATTTAGACTCAACTAAACTGAAAATAAAGTTTATTAAACAACGGAATTTTTTTTTATTGTATAAAAAAATTTTTTAATGTAGGTTTACCCTAACGGATTACACGGAAAAAAGTAAACTGTAATAAATAATAGTCGATTTATAATAAGTAATGATCAAATTAAAAAAATACTATTTTAAACAGTAAAATCGTGATTTTAATAATCACTGGATAATATTTATCATTTAAATGCTACAATTGCACTCGTCTTACAAAAATTAAACGATTTCTTGAGCTAAAATTGTCTCTATTTATTTTCTATCGCACTTTCTTGAATGAAGTTAAATTTTTTTAAGCCAATAAAATTTCTTCTTGCTCTTTTTTGTGTACTAGATTATTTATATTTACATTTGTGCTATCCCTATGTTCGCTGTACTGTTTGAAACTATAAAAAATGACCGGAATCCGAGTGAATTTTACAGTTTACTTTTTTTCATGTAGAATCACAGTTAATTTATTGAATTGTTGGAAAAATTACCGAAAATTTACGCATTAGATTTTCTTATTCATAAAAATAAAAAAAAACACTGAACTTGATTCAAGAGAAAAAGTCTCAAATCAAAAAATGTTGAAAAAAAAATTTTTTTTTCACTTCAATGAAAATAATAAAAATTATTTTTTAATCAAAAATAAATTCTTTTGAATCACTTTAAATTATGTAGTATATAGTTTTTATAAAATACCGTAATTTGGATCCGTCAGGGTAAAAACAAAAAGAAAGTTACCAATGTATAGGGTTTTAGGCATTGAATCCAGAGGCTGTTTCTTAATTTTCTATTAATACTTTATTTATTATAATTAATCATCATAATGTAACAAAAATGCTTACTTTATTATTTCAGCTCGATTTTTAATTATGATATTTTAATGAACATATTTTTGCAATTAGTTTTCCATTTACAGAACACCTTAGAAAAATACAAGTGGCAATTATTAATTAATTAGTTTTAGAATTTTTAAAATCGGTTGCTTAGCAATTTCGATTACGCGAATTTAAAGCGCTTTTTTAAATTTTCTCTAAAAAATTCAAATATTGGTCAGGTTTCTTAGTTGTGAGTAGTTATATTTAATTTTCAAAGAAACAAGTCATTTATAGTATGTAAACAATGTTACATTACTGTCTTAAATTTAAATAATTTTTTAAATTTATTATTAAAACAAATATTTTTAAATAATATTATCAATTTTAAGCAATTGACTTAATTTATTTTAATTTTTTATTGATTCAAGCCGTCACCGGGAATCGAACTCAAAACTTCCGCGCTAGAGTTTTGCATTGCCGTCTATTTTAAATTTAATTTTTTCACTAAAAAAAAATTGATAATTCACGCAGATTTTTATCAATAAATTTTTTAAACGATTGCATTGAAAAATTAAATTTTAAAAACTTTTCCGACTTTTTTACTCTAATTAATTGATTAATAAAACGATTAAAATTAAAATATTTAACCGAAAAATTTTTAATGTATTCAAAAAAGCAATAGAAACATAAAAAAACCTACAAAAATAATTTCACAGCCACTATATATTGTTATTAAATAATCTCAATATTTTTTTAAATACATTAAAAGATGAGCTTGTTTAAATAATCAACATAAGTGAAACTGTAAATATTATTAAAAAATACTTTAATAAAAATTTAACTTTTAATATTTAATACATCTAATATTTAAAGGAATTTACTTAGATTACCACTAAAGCCTCTAAATTTATTATTATCAATAAAAAAAATTAAGATACTTTTATCTTATGAACTTATGAAGTACACTTGTGAATCTTACATAAGTGTAAACTTACGAGAAAAATAAAAAAAAAAATGTTTGTTTAAATTTAAATTCTGGGAAATTTGTTTCTTAATATTAAAAATATTATTTATTATTATTATGTCTTCTTATTCTGTACTTTCGACACTTGAGACAACTCAGTTCCTCTGTGTTCAAAGCCTAGCGTCTGTAAGGATGATAATTCGTGTGTTGGGACAAGGAAAATCGTTGAGGACCTGGAGCTACATCTCCGTTCGATACTAAGGTCATGCTTCCATAGTCTGTTTTTACTTTTGCGGAAGTTAATTCTGTGAGGATAAACAGAAAAAAAAAATAAAGGAAAATATTGTTTTGATCTGTACGCCGATAATTTGTAAATTATAATAAATAAATAAATCATGAGGTTAATAATAATAATATTTTTTGTGATACTGCGATACCGTCAAGAAAAGCTCCATTTTGTAAAATTTAAAGTCTAAAAAATTTTTAGTTATTAAATATTTAATTGTAATTTTTTATTGAATATTTAGTCGATTAATTTTATTAAAAATTCAATTTCATTTTTTATTATATTTAATTTGAAATAATTTTGTAAAAAAAAAAATAAAAAAATAAAAAATTTTACACATTTCTTGGAACAGTTTTATAATTTTTACATAATTATTTAAAATTATGTAAAAAATGAAAAATTTTTATTTAACAATAATTAACATAAAATTTATTAATTTTGTCTGAATTTATTAACTACAAGATAAAAAAAAAAAAATAGCGGCTAGAGTACCGACAAAATGGCGACTAGCGGCATTGCAGTATCAAAATATATAGTTATAGATATTATTATAAATAGAACTATAAAATTTTTTTATACTAATTAGTATAAGTAACTTTAAGTATAATAATAATTATTGTAAGCCTTATAACGACTTTATTGAATCAGTAAAATTAAATTTTTAAGTAAACTACGTTAAATATGTAAGTACGTAGATTAATTTTAAATATTAATTGATAAATAAAATTTAATTAGATAATAATAATTATTAACTAATTATAAATAGTATATGACTAGTCATATAAGTATATTATCAAATAAATTCAATTTTTTAGTACCATCTAATACCAAGACTAAGTTATATGTAAATATATAAATAATTATAGATTTATCTATAAGTATCTTATTGTTAGAAAAACTACACAGAAAAAAAATGTAACTTGAATCAAGAGAAAAATTCTCGAACCAAGAAAATAATTTTATAGAATTGCATTATTTTGAATTAAAACAAAAAATTCTTAAATTGAGAAAAATTTTCCTGAGAAAAATTTCTTAGTTTAAAAATTTTTTACTCAAATCAAGAAGATCAAGTTCTTCAAAATTATTTACTTGATTCAAGTTAATTTTTTTTTCTGTCTATAAATATTCATAAAACACTGCACGTGTTTCCGTAAATTTGGTCGTATTATAAAAGCTTAAACCGTAATAACATCCACAAAATCAAGTTTGATACAAAAACAATAACAACCGACTCAAAAACAGCAAAGAATAAAATAAAACAAGTTTTTTTCCTAAAAATTTCCTAACTAATTCAAGTGTTTTTGAATAAACACACGGATAAAAAATTAATTTGACTCTTTAAAAATTTAAGAATTTTTTTAAATTAAATTAATTTTTTTATCCGTGCAAAATATTTATTAGCGACAGACACTCACATCCCATCGCTCACTGATCTATTTTATTTAACAAAAAAAAAAAAAATATTTCCACAAGCATCAATTTGTGCAGTGTTTTAAGTCAATAAATCTTATTTTATTTAAAAAAGAGTAATTTAAAATATATACTAGGTATTTAAAGAAATAGTTAATAATTAAAATTAACAGTTAAAAGTTATAGTAATATAATAAAAGAAGGAGAGGATAGTTTTATGATGCAATTGAAAATAGCAAATAATTATTTTCAATAATGTCATTATTATTATCAATTATTTAATCTATTATTAATGAGTAATCATTAATTCACGTAAGCTATATCAGTTATGCATTTAATTGTTTACGGATAATTATCCACTTTGTTTGTTTGTTTCTAATTAATATAATATTTATCAACTTATCACTTTTACATATAATAGTTGTTTCATTTTTTTTTTATCAATAATATATAATGATTATATTATATATAATAATAATAATAATGTAATGTGTATGATTATAGAGTAATAATAATTATCTTAAGTATTAATTAATAAGACCACTAGTAAACATTAATCATTTATAAACATATATATTTATAAGTATATTATATTATTTAATCAATCATTATCTGGTGTGTTATATTTTAAATATTGTAAAGGTATAATATATTTTTTAATTAGAGTTATATATTTTTAGTGATAATTTTTAATTAATTATTCTGCTTATTACTATGAAAATTTGAGAGAGATTATATAAATAATTTATTTTGTTTAATGTTATAAAAAATTTCATTAAATTTTACTATGGCAAGGCTTTTTTTCCATTTTTAAATAAGAAACTGCCGCTGCGCATGCGTAGGAACTGTTCCCTCGAATGTGCATATTCAAAAACTGTTCTTGCGCATGCGCAGTTCAGTTTTCCGTGTTAAAAGGGTTCTAATTTGAATAACTGAAAGTTTTTTTTCAGAAAATAAAAAGTACAAAGAATAAGAATGAATAATTAAAACTATTTTTACGTAAATAACTTATTAAGAAACCAAATAAATATTCTTATCGTTAATTATAATTAAATTTTCCTTTAAAATTAGCCTTAAAATGTTAAAGATACATTGTCATTAAATTTAATGCGTAATAAATGGTAAAAAATAATCGAAAATGGTACAAAGTTTGAAGTTTAAAAAATAAAAAAATATCTTAATCTTATTTTTAGCTGCTGTATAGTATATTTGGATGGATACACAATTATCATTTATTTTTATTCTTATTCCTCAGTATTTATCAAAATCTCTCTCTTATTTTCAATATTTTCTCTTATTAATAATAAAAAAAATTCAAATAATATTTTATTTTCTCTCGAAATATTTTAACTTTAAATTTTCAAAGTCAACCTGGAAATATTACCACTATTAATCAATAAAATTACAAGATTTTATAAAAAAAAAAAATTTAATTCTTTATCCTTAAACTATTGCCGATAGTTGATAATTTATAATTAATAATTACTATTAAATAATTATTTTAGCCTTAAAATTCATCATTACCGTAATCTTTCTTTAACATTTTATATTATCATTAATTAATTAATTTACCATTTAAATCTGAGCCCTGTTACTTTAATATCTCGATATTTATCAATAGTTTTTAATTTATACGGTAGAAAAATAATAAAAATTACGCATTTAATTAATAAATTATTTATAACTTATCGATTACCTCAATTTTTTTTTTCTTTCAATAATTTAAATCCCAATCACACTTTTCTCACTCTCACAATTATTAATTCTTCAGTAGTTTTTAATTAACAAAATTATCATTTAATCAATTCATTTATTTTAATTACTAATTAATCCTTGAGATATTTTAAACGTTACGGAATAATTGCTGTGTAATAGATAAAAAATATTATATTTTAATTCCTTGATACTAAAGTTTTCTTAATGTAGCTTTGCCGTAAGTCCAAAATTTATCAATAATATCAAACAATTAAATTACTTATAACGTCAATAATTCAACGGGATATTTAATCTAGCTCTAGTTTTATTTTATTTTCAAACTCACCGGCCTTATTATATTCTGTAATATACATTTGTACAGAACTTATGTGGTAATTTGTCGATTTATCTAGTAACAATTAAAAATTCTATAGGTTTTTAATTAATTAAACTTTTTAAAAATCACATTTTCATCGTTTGCTTTTTTTTTATTGAACAAAAAAAGCCTCTGTTTGAAAGCTTTTTTTTTTTTATTTCCAGTATAGTAATTAACTCTGTAATTAGAGCGGAATTGCCTTAGTACTGCTGAGGTCTTACAAGTTCGTCTCTGTGTACTCAAGTTTTCTTGTATCGTGGGGAAGAAATTTTCCTATACGTCGGTTTATCAAAGGACAGAAGCTTTTAGTTATATTAAATGTATCAATTATTTTTAAATTATGCTCAACTTTTAAATGTCGTTGTATTGCAAAAATAAGTTGGTATAAATATGATTTGACTAGTAATGATAAATTATTGTCAACTTAAATTTTTAATTTAATATAAATAATACTTAAAGTGTTTACAATGAACCATAATTGATAAAAAATTAAATGATTTTTTTTTTGCAAGAAAAAATATTCATTATACTGAAAGAAAAAATTACTTTTGACAAAAAAAAAGTACTCTTGTTACAAGAATTTAAATTGTTTAAATTTTTAATATTTTTCTTTGTCAGCTGAAGTAAATATAACGAGTGATTACAACAAGATTACACTGGATATCATCTTAGATTATACTGAGTGAAAAAAAATCCAGATATTACGCTGTATAATCTGAATTATAATGAGTATAATCCAGATATCACTGAGTACAATCTGGGATGATATCCAGTGTCATCTTGTTCTTTTTTATTTAAAAAAAATTTTTTTTTTCTAGAAAAAAAATATTTAAAAAGAAAATTATTAAATGTTTAATTTAATTTCAAGTTTTTAGTTATTTTTTCTTGTAGTAAATTTTACCTATCGATTAAATGTCAACAAATATTTTAATATTAGATTAAGAAAAAAATTAATTTTATTTTAAAATATTTAATAGATTGCATTAGTATAATAGATTAAATATATTGAAATTTAAAAAAAACAAATTTTTATCAAAAAAAAAAAAAAAAAAAAAAAAAAAAAATAAGTATTAAAAATTTACACTAATTTAAATTCTTGTAACAAAAATCCTCTTTTCTAAAAACTAAATTTTTCTCTCAATGTAAGCGTCGAAATTTAAATTTACATAGCCTTTAAAACTCAAGGTAAATAAAAAAAAATATCATAAATTGAAAAAATGTTTTTTTTTTTTTTAATTAATTAAAAAAATACACCCTCTAATTCTAATTATGAATAATTAAATTTACCAGTATTTATTAATTAATTAATATAATGATAATTGCAGCATTCGACACATCGATTCTTACTTTATTTGTTTGTCTTGTTGATTAATTAATCATTATCATTAATATTATTTTCACTCATTAATTTTCCTTAAAGAAACTTAAAATAAGGTAATATTTCCAGACTAATCATTTTTTTTTTTAACCATTAATCATAATAAATATTATTATTATCAATAAGAGAAAAAGCAGAATTTGAATGATAATTTAATAATATTTCTACTGTGATCAAATTTTACATTAATGACCCAGTCCATTAATCATTTAATCATTAAATATTTTCTAAGTAGTTGATTTATTAATTTATCAATTAATTATTGTTAAAATACTTTTAATAATATTGTTTTCAAAGTATTAAAGGGCGTAAGAAAACTTTAATATTATTGATTAATTGTAATAATATATAATCATTAATATTATTTATTATGTTTGAATATGTATCATAATTTGTTTTTATTTTTTTTTTTTTTCATTAATTAAATATATATATTTTTACTCATTGTTATTATTATTATCATCATTAATAATATTATTATTATATAGATATATACGTAAAAAATAATGCAAGTCAATTTGTCATTAACGACACAATTATTAAATACATTATTATTATTACTATTATTATTATTATTATTATTAATATACGTGTTAATTAATGAATATCAATTGTTTAAAATTATATATAATATTATAGTCATATTTACCCATTGGTTTTATTAATTATTAAATGCTGTGCAAACCTAATCTTATTTTTGTTTAATTAATAATAATTTCATTGTTTCATTCCATTAATTGTAATTTTATTAATTTATAATATAATTATATCGATAGTAACGCAGCTGACTGTATTCGGTTTAATTACATTTAATTGTAATAAGCTAATTGTAGTAATTTGTTATTTTTTTTTTCTGTAACAATAATCTTATTTGTTTTAAAAATTTTCATTTAATTATTTTTATTTTTCGGTTCTAATTCTAAAACATAATCACTAAGTCTTATCGTTATAACGATACAATTAAGGCTTCTTTTTTTTTTTTTTAATAATTATTTTCAATGTTATGCTTTAATACTTATTGTTTGTTATTTTAATGTTATTCTAACAGTGGATTAGCCGACGATTAGCCTTATATTAAATAATTCATTTATAATTTTAACTTTTATTTACTTTTTCCAGGTAGTTCATAATAATAATCTATAATTAACTATGTATCTTCATTAATGTAATTTAATTTAATTTAATTAAAATTTTTAGTTATTTTAGTTTAGTTTATTTAGTAATTTAAGAGGTCCCAAGTTTTACTTAATTGAGAAAATTCTATTATTGGATACAAGAGAATTATTATTATCAGACATCATTAATTTTATTTGAAATTACTTTGTATCTTGTGAAATATTGACATTTTTAAAGATATAAGCTCATCTCGATGTTACACTTGTCAAGAGCTTTCATTTAAGTACCCACATCAATTTTTCATATATTTATATATATATATGAAAAAATATATTAAAATGCATGTGGGTACTCAAATGAAAGGTCTTGATGTGTGTAACATCAGGATGAGCTTATATCTTCAAAAATATTAATAATTAAGAAATTAGCTTGTGTCTTGTCAACTACTGACATTTTTAAAGATATAAGCTCATCCCGATGTTACGCTCATCAAGACCTTTCATTTGAGTACCCACATCAATTTTTCATAAATTTTATATATTTATATATTTCACAAATATCATATATATATAATCTCATAATAAAATTGAGATGAAATGTATGTGGCATCAAACTTTTCGTAACGTGATTGGTCAAATATATCAAAGCATAAAAATATATGCAAATCTTAAATTCATGCGCGCGCAAATTTGAATTCTAGTATATGAAAAAATGCCATGTAGGTACTCAAATGAAAGCTCTTGATGTGTGTAATATCGGGATGAGCTTATATCTTCAAAAATATTAATAATTAGAAATTAATAATGCCTTAAAAAAATTATTATTTTTTTCGAGTTTTTAAAACTGAAATTTTTTAAATAAATAAATTTTGCAGTAATTTAATTTAATTAATAAATTTATTAATTAAAAAATTTCTAAAAATTATATGATGTCTCTCAATTTTAGTAAAAAGATCCTTTTATAGATTTTTTCATCTTGAATGAATTAAAAAAATCTATTATTATTATAAAGAAAAATAATGAAGTCTGACAATAAAATCTCATAAATACATTTAATAAGACATTGGCGAGAACGAACAAGATTTAAAAATTAAAAAAATAATTAGTAATAATTTATTTAGATAATTTAAACTAATTATTTTTCTGAAATTATTAAAATGACTAAATTTATCTTACGTCGCTTAAATAAGTCACAGCTAACGTAAAAAGTAAAAAAAAATAAGGGATTGATGGAGTTAATTATCGATTTCAATGCATCGGAAACGTGCTTAGGTACACAATGAGCATTAGTTTTTGCTGGTTATTTAAAATAATCCTTAAACTGTATCCATTAATAATTAATAATTAATAATCAATGGAAAAAAAAAAAAAATAGTAAAGTTCTTATTCGTTTCATAAAATATCACTTATTTTGTCACAAAGTTCCTACATAATAATTAACAATTAATTAAATTAATTCAATTGGCATTTTGTTATTTTATAAAATATTAATTTCTTTTTTTTTTTTTTATTTAATTTTCATTAATTCTAATTTTCATTATTTATTTCCTCATTATGTTTCGTCATTATATACTTTATTTATTATTATTATTATTATAATTATTCTTATTGTTGGCATTAGTTTTATTTTTAATTAATTAATTTTACAGTTTATTAACAAAATAATTAAATAACTTTTTTAACAAATATTTTATCAATTTGCGAATAATCGCTCCGTTATTTAGTGAGGTATTTTATTTTTAATGCTTAAAAATTATTTAATAACAAATATTTATTATAAATTAAAGGAACAAAAAAAATATATATATAGGAATGTACATATATACTTGATAAATTTATATTTATAATCTAGGACACGTTTCCTCTTTAGGTTTACCATAAGCTTTTTAATTAATTAATCATTAATTATTAATTACTTTATTAACTATACATACTGAGTATCCTAGTTAATTAATAAAAAAATTTATTATTTTGACGTTTGTATTTGTAATATAGACCTATTTTTTAAAGAGCAGTCTGGCAAGGTTTGCCGTATTTTATTTAATAATATAGTTAATTAATTAATTAATTAAATTTTTATTTTAATTTAATAGTTTTAATTTTACGTTATACGAATTAAATCCACAAATAAATATATATATATATATATATATATATATATATATATATATATATATATATATATATATATATATGGATCTATTGTTTTAAGGCCAGTTCTTATAATACTTTTCTTTTATCAATAGTTCTTTTACTTATTTAGTTTATATTTTAGATTATTTAATGGAAATTAATTAGACAAAAAAATTAAGCTTAGCTGCGACGATTTAAAAAAAAAAAATTGCTAATTCTGAATAATAATTTTTAAGTCAGTAAATTTTTGCAATAAACAATTTTTTTTTCGGAAAACTAATTAAAGATTACTTAAAATTAATGCGCGTTACTAATTACACAAGAGCGTATAAGAAAACCTCTGTTTTTTTTTTCTAAGTCCAAAAAAATTTTTAGTTTGAAAGAAAAATTTTTTTTTGCATTTCTACACGTTTCATACAAAAATAAGCAATTCCCAAAAAAAAATTTTTTTGTACGCCCTTGTGGCTTCTAGGACCTACCTCGGATGCCATAAGGGCGGATAAAAAAAATTTTTTTTTGGGAACTGACGTATTTTTGTATGAAACATGTAGAACTGCAAAAAAAAAATTTTTTTCAAACTAAAAAATTTTTTGGACTTAGAAAAAATAATAGAATTTTTTTTATACGCCCTTATGGCATCCGAGGTGGATCCCGGGAGACATAAGGTCGTAGAAAAATTTTTTTTTAGCATTTTATCGTACTTCAAAATTTAGCGCTGGCGTCAGAAAAATTTTTAAAACTCGCATTCGGTTAGAACAGAGTTCGATTCCCGGCGCGGGTAAAAAAAAAATTCAAGACCTATTTTTTTTCCATTTTTTAATGGAGAAAAAAATTATTTAAGCTGTAATTAATTAAATTAATGAAAAAAAAAATTGAAAAAATTGATATTCGTTCTCACCTAACATCAAATTACAAGTATTTGTTTTACTTAATTTATAAAGAGTAAATGAAGAATATAAAAAAGAAAGTTTATATATATTTAAACATGTACTGTTATTATTTTTATAAAATTTACCTCTACAATTAAATTAAAAGCAATTGAAAGGGCACTTTAGGGTAAATATGACGATAACATTAAATTACTTTATAATTATTTATGTAATAATGATTTATTATCATCGAAATCGCGTTTCAAAATTATTAATACGCTGGTTTTAATTAATAGGAATATATATAAGATGAAATAATAAAAATAATAGGATTGATAAGTGTAATAATAAATATTGAAAAAAGTTATTTAAATAACTTTAGTCACTGTACCTCGACATTAATTATAAATATCATAAGTCGTTGTGGTAATTTAAGTGACGGTAGATAATAAACGACACTTTTAAGGTCTTTTTATTTCTATATATAATTAATATATTATTATTACTATTAATAATAATTGTAAATCTAAAAAACAATTTTGTTACATACATGCGTTGTTAAGATTATTGTATAATATATACATAAATATATCTATGTATATAATTAATAATTTTTAAAATTGTTGCTGTATATTTTATTTTATCAATTAAATCCTTCTAGTGAATGATATAGTTATTTAATTTATTTTAATTTTAAATGCAAAAATTTTCCAAACGTTTAATTTTGGTTAAAATAGTTTTTTTTTTTTTTTAAACATGATTAATACCCTTGTCCCAAAAGTTTCTTTTTTTTTTATTCCATTAATTTATATATCTTCTAAATAGTTATTTATTAAATATTAATCATTAACTATACTTATATCATTCACGAATGAAAATTTCTTAGCTCTTAAATAGCGATTTAAAAAAAATAATAAAATATTCAGCTTAATTATTGCTAATCTATCAGATTAATTTTAAAAGACAAATGGTTATTTATTAAATTATTAAATTTTTTATTTTAATAATTAATATCGGTTTTTTTTTTATTTATTATTTATCATAATCCCAAGAGACCGTAAAAGTGTGTACAATATTAATCAATAAGTAATATTTAATATTTATTATAATAATAATAAAAATAAGTGAATAAAAAAGATGTTTATCATGATTAATGTCAATTCAATTTTTTTTTTTCTGTGAGTGTCTGTGTAAACCCTCAATTTGCTTCTACACAATCATGATTTTATTAAAATTGACAAAAAAATTTTTTTCTCCTCTCTTTTTTTTTTATTTTTTTGAATTTTATATTTTTTTTTTTTTTTATATTTTTTATTTTTTTTTGTCCACGTCATACAATTTTTTTTTTTTTAGAGACAATGCGCGTCAACTTGGATTTATAAATGCGGCGTAACAACAGGAAAATAATTTACAATAATTAAAATTAATCATTAATAAAATCGGGTTTAAATTTATAAAATATAAAAATAAAATTCAAGATAAAAATACCCTTCGATCTACAGATATATATATATATATATATATATATATATATATATATATATATATATATATATATATATATATATATATATATATATATATATATATATATATATATATATTTTAAATTATTTAATTAATTAATTACAATTATTGAAGACGATTTAAAATAAAATTATTTTCCTATTGCATATTAATATAATTATATATTTATTATTTATTGGAAATAATAATAAGAAAATTAATGGGAAAGCGAGCGTAAAGGTGTGATGTTAAACATTAACATTAATCATTAATTAATAATTAAATTGATTTAATCACCATTATCGTTATTATTATCGTAATCGTAATCATCATCATCATCATCATCATCATCATCATCATCATTTATCTAAGTCTGTAGTCTTAATATAACCGATTTATTTTAAAGTTGATTTTATTTTATTAATTATAAATATATACTAGGTTTGTAAAGCTCATAACAGGGGACACGATCTTACCAATACAAATCTAAATTGTTAACAAGTATTTAAGGTCATTTTTAATTATTATGAGTTAGTTAATTTGTTCTATACTTTTATTATTATCCATTTTTATTTTATTTAATAATTACCGATCCTTTTAAATTTATTTCTCACTAATAATTCCACAGCGATCGAGCCACGATTTAATCACAGTTTATTCATTAACAATTTATTCGCGATCGCACTTTCTTTATTTTATTTTTTTTTTTTTTTTTTTTTCTTTTTTTTTTTTTTTCCACTAAAAACAATTCAATAAAATTACTGTGATTCGTTTAGTAGGCATACTTGGCGTGACTTTCAATTTATTTTTATTTATCCTCGATAATTTAAATTTCTGATATTAATCTAGATTAAAATGTGCGCTTAAATAAATTAAAGTAAAAAAAAAAATTCAACTTTAACTTCACCAGGATTTGAACCCGGTCGCTCTAATCGGTTGTCCCGTGACTCAAACTCCCCGCCACCTGGCGAAGCTTCAATGATTAATTTAGAATTGCAAATCGGTTCTAAATTTTTTTAAGGCAAGAGGGAGTTGAATTAGAATCCAATTTATCAATTAATAAGCTATTAAGCTGCAAAAAAAATTTATAATAATCCAAATTTAAGTGAAACAATTATAAATTTTTTTTTTACATTTGAAATTAATTTTAATTGTAAAAAAAAAAAAATAAAAAAAAAATACCTGACATATTCAAATGTATTTATTATCAATACAAAGACAATAAAAAATATATTAATGTATATGAATATTTAATAATACAGTTATAATTAAATAGTGATAAAACGACGTATCTTATTAATTGATTGAGCTTATTACCGTATTAATATTTATATTAACGGAGACCTGATAAGAAAATTACAATAATTATTATCATTATTTTTTAATAATATTATTTAATGATTAACCCTGAGAGCATTTAACGGACTACCTATGTTAAAAAATTAAAAATAAGTTTGTCCAAAAAATTATTATCTAAAGTACATTATGTTTTTTTTTTTTTTTTTTATATATATATAAATAAAATGTTATGGAGAATTAATATTATTAATTATTACATTAACCAATTTACAATTAGGCAAAACATCTTTAATAATAATGTTAATATTATTTTAAAATCGTTTAGTTTTAAGCTAAAAATTTATGAAAAAATTTATTTACAAAATTGAAAAAATATATATTTATATTGGCAACGTTAAATAACTCTCTCATTTATTTTATTACATTTTTTTTTGTTCACTCACTGTTAATTAAATTACTGTACAATTTATCCCAGACATAAGTTAATAATTAAATAATTACTGTCAATTGTATTAAACTATTACATTTTAATTTTAATTAATAATAATTAACTTGTATTTTATTTATTTAATTTAGAAGTTAATTTTACTTAATCTGTTAAAACTATTAAACAATTACTTCAAATCCGTCCGTCATTTCCATCTGTTTTTTTTTTTCTTTTGAGAAATAACTAACAGTTAATTATTGAATTAAATCTTTAAAATAATATTATGTTTAAAATTATTTAAAGAGCAGGGTTGTTTATTTGAAGTAAAGTTAATCTTTAATAGTCACGTCGTTTTATTTATTTACTTAGAATATATATTTTTAATAAATTTTATTTAAGAAAAAAAATATAACTCTCCTACAAATAATGTTCGTGTTTATTGGTTGATGATTAATATTTTTAATAACAAAAGGATTATTTGATTGAGCTCCCTTTTGTATTTCAAAAAATTTTTTTTGTATAAGTCGCGTTTTTATTTTCCGAAAAAATTGTTTAAAAAAAAAATCAATAATCAATAGTAATAATAAATAACAAGCTTGTGATCGCGATAATCGAATTTTATCATAAAATTTAACTGCACAAATTTAAGTGTCTATACTAGGTCCTTATAAAATTATTTAAATAATGAATTAATAATTAAATTGATTAAGAAATATTAAATAAAACGCGACTCCCAGAATCGTGGTATTTAAATTGTAATAATTATTTATTTAATAAACGATAGAATAAAATAAACGCGATTAATTCCCAAAGTAGTTAATTGTAGGTTCTATTGTAAACCCTATAGTAAATATACAATTAAGCCCATATATATTTAATCAGGTAGACTTTTCAGATGCGTGCCCCCAAATATTTAAAAATTTAATTCACATACAAAACAGCGTTCCTTAATTCATTTTCCTTATCGATTGTTATGAATAAAAAACGAGTGTAATTTTCGAGACATCTTTTTTTTTTTATTTATTATTTAATTTTATTATTATCATTACGTTAAATATTAATTTATTTATTTATTATAGATATTTATCAATTAATTATGGAAAAATTACCTTTTAGATTAAACTCAGTCTCATTTGAAATTTATTAACGATTTAAATACAGCATTTACCTTAGATAAAAAACGTTGGATAAAAAAAATAATGTTACATTTTATTTATCATTACTTCCGTGTTATTGCTAGTCATTTTTTCATTTTATTTTAATTTAATCTACGGAATAACCCGATAAACATGAAATAACAATTTTTTTTTGCTTTAATAAATTTATAATTATTATCTTTTATCTTATTACTTTATTTACCTTTTAATTGTTTAATAGAAAAAAAAATAATATGTTATTCTCACTGTCATGAAGATTAATTACTTCAATTGCATAATTTTAAAACCTATTTATTTATTAGTTAAATATCTATTGACAAAAACATCTATATAAAATACTATGAAAGACTGATGGATTAAATAATAGTGTTAATCGGTAAATAAATAAATTATTTTATAAAAAAATAAGTGATTAAATATTTTTAAAAGCAGACATATGGAATTACTATTATTAATAAATATTATATACTTTATTACATTATAATTATTAATTTCTTAATTTACCGACTTTTTTTTTTCTTTTTATTTATAATTATCATTAACAATAAACTATTTTATTGGCACGGTTTCAAGTTTTAACGAAAATTAATTATTTAAATTAAAGATTAAAATATTTAAATGCAGTCTGACTAAATATAATTATAGAAAAAAAAAAAATATTAATAAAGTCTGCTTTTAAAAATAATTTTTTTAATAAATTTACAACACAAAAAAAAATTAATTAAAAAAAAAATTTACAACGATGATTTAACGTCTACACTATCCCTAGTATTTTAAATAGACAAAAATAAATAAATAGAGACCAGTTGATTCATATAGCATAAAACTTACGCGTTAATTTAATCAGTTATTTAATTCGTCCTTACAATTGTTATTCCCTGTTTTACTTTTTTAAAAATATAAATATCTTTATCGATAATTAATTTACTATAATTAATTAATTTATTTACTTTAATAATTGATATAAATAAGTGAAAAACATAAACAAAAGGTTTTTTTTTTTAAAAGATGCCTCGAAAATTAATTCATTTTATTTATTTTATTATTCTCTCTTATAAACCGATAAATTTATAATTATTAAACTGTAACTAGATTTATAAATTCTATTGTCAAACGGAGGTGGAATTGTGCATTTACAATAAAATTCATTTTAATAAAATGAAAGTTTTAAAAAATTAATAGATTATATCGTACACCCCCATAGTCATTGTCTATTTAATAACTTTTAATAATAATAATAATAATAATAATAATAATAATAATAATAATAATTTATTATTTTTAGTCAGTTATTTAATTATTAATTTTTTGTCACTCTAACTATTTTAAAAATACGAAAAAACATTCCTTTACGCTCGCTTGCTTTGCTTGCTACTATTTTTAATATTTATCATCATTTTTGTTTTTATTAGTTTTTTTTTTTTTTTAATCAAGTTAAATATTATTTTTAATTCCGATAGTTTTAATTACCACGTTAACCTTAAAAAGAACTGTACTTATAGATATATAAAATGTCCCATTAATTTTCCCCGTCGCCTCTTATTTTATTATGTAATAATAATTATAATTATCGTTATTAAATAAACATAAAAATGTATTATGGATCAATTCAATGTAATGGGTGTATTGAAAATTTAATAATTGATAAAAATTTAAAAGAAATGATCCACAAGACACCAGCCAAGTTGTTACGCATTAATCTCACGCGGATCAATTTTTATTATTTTTTTTTTTATTGTTGTTGTTGTTATAGTTGTTGTTGTTGTTGTTTAAAATCTTTAAATTTATTTAACAGTTGCTGTTGTTGGTGATGTTATTATTGTTGATGTATTAACTGTCAGATGTTGATTTAAAGATACTATTTAAATGAATAAATTAAAATGGTCATGAGGCGGGCCACTCTTTGTAATCAAAGCCTTGTTGACCAGGTTTAGGAGCACTGGCGGCATACCCACCTTGGTTGCTCTCGCCACCCTGATAAGAACGCTGAGGATAACTCGTGTCGGCGAAACTACCAGTATACCCGCTATAACCGCTATAATCTGGATTCTTGGATGAACTGCTGCTTGATCCTGGTGCGCCTGACCCAGATGTCTGTCTCGAGTACATATCACCTGAAATACCCGCATCATTTTTCTTATCGCACAGTTCAGTTTTATTTTCCTATTATTACTCCTTATTTATTTTTTTATTTTTATTATTATTTTTAATTATTACTGTTATTTATTATTATTATTATTTTTTTTTTTATTATTATCATCTTGAACTCTCTATTCAATTGTTAATTTATAAAATTGATTTTTTTTTTGTTTTTTATTTCTCAAACTACTATTTTTGAATTATTTGCTACTTGGTTAAAAAACAAAAAAAAAGTCAGGCATAGCAAGCGAGGACAAAGGATTTTTTTCGATTAGGAAGGATCGTCACATTCTAATCTAGATGTTTTAATTCATTATTATTAATTGATAAATGTATTTATTTTGTTGTAAGTTTTTTTTTTTTTTTTACGATGATTGTGAGAGAGAAAATTATAAATTGCTAGTTGCAGTAGACGTTGCAAATTGTCCAGATTAATTGCTATAAAAACAATTAAAAAAAAAAAAAATTCTTTTTTTTTTTTTATATTTAAAGAAATACTTTTAAATATTTTATCTGACAAAATGCAATAAAATTCTAGAAGTCTACACATGGATTAAATGGTAGTAAAAAATTCAATTTTCAATTAATGCCAAAACAAATAAATGATTTATTCTTTAGAAAGAAAATACTGTGGATGGCAAGCATGATTCCTCTTGTTAATTTTTTTTATCAAGGCAGTTTCGTGTGAATTGTTATTTTATATTTTTTATAAAAAGGTGAATAATTTTTTTATGCTCAAAAAACCATCACCGCTGTTAAAACTACCGACTATCTCAATTATGGGTCAAAAAAAAAAAAATATATATATATATATATATATATATATATATATATATATATATATATATATATATATATATATATATATTTTTTAATTACCTAGTAAATATTTGTCTACAAAAATATCGAGTTTGAAAAAAAAAGTGTTAAATAATCGACCTTAAGAAAAATAAAAAAATAAAAATATCTAAAATCATTTTACTGATTCAAACGATCGCTACCCGGCAAAAGGTCATGCCTCAAAAATAAAAAACAAAAAAAAATAGACCAACGTGTCGCTACTCCAAAAAAAAAAAAAAAAATGTTTTTTTTTTTCAAATTTATTATTTTTCTTTTTAAAACAATAAATGAATTTTGTTTAAAATTTTTAGAATCAACAGAGACATGGCTTTTAATACAATAATTATAAAGTCCCTCACAATGATAAGATGAATTAAAAAATTATTTATAATGTAGAAAAAAAAAGTGATATAATAATATTATATATAGACAATAGTATAGTTGCTGATTGTTGTTTTTATGAAAACAAATTGTAAATATTTGAGCTTTTGTAAGACTCACCCTGCGGGCCAGAGGGATTTGAGTTGGAGTTAGGCTGCGAGGAGTTGGGCTGAGGGGGCTGGGGTGGTGGCTGGGTACCTGGAGGCGGCCCATTTTGGGGCATGTTCCAGGAGTTCCATGAACCCCCGGGACCACCACCCGCAGCTCCACCTGTACCGGCTGTAGGCCCATAACCACCTGATGCGGCCGCCGCTGGCCCACCTGCGATCATTAATTACAACCGATCCACGTTATGATTAAACATTCTCATTTTTTTGACTTAATTCAGCGATTGTACAAGTAGAGAGAGATCATGAGAATGCACGAGTTTTTTTTTTTTTCTTTTTTACTTGACGGTGATTTTGTTATTTTCTTAAATTACTCAAGTTCAAAAAATTTTTTTTTAATTTTTCGTACGTTTGCTACTGTGATTTATTGTCTATATATTTATCATCCTTGTATTTTCTTTCTCATATATATGGGTTTTAATAATAATAACAACATTAATAATAATAATAATCATCTAAGGAGTGACAGAGCCACTGGAGTAATTTTCTTTATAAAATTTATTATAAAGTATCTTTGGAGCAAAAGTGGGTCGGATTGTTAGTTAAGCAGGATCAGGATCAGGATTAAAATAGTATTTTTCAGTATAAAATAATAATAATATTAAATGACTAGAAAAAAATAAATGAAATATGGCGACGGAGGCAATCGTAGAGGAAGGACGTGGAAATGATCTTTAAACTCGTAAATTCGTTCTCTCTCTACTCTACTCTCGACTTTAAAAATTAACATGTAAAGTAAATGTCTATTAAAAATAGTATATAATTTTAATTTATTTAATAATTAATATTCATTGATTTGTTGTCTGAAATTTAAAATTATTAAACAAATCAACACACTAAAAAAATCAATACTTAGACTTATAAAAAAAAAAAAAAAAAGAAAAAAAAAACTAGTAATAAATAAATAATTAAATAAAAACAAAGCTACGTTTTAGAAACTACAAAAGATCATTCACTTTACAATTTAAAATTCAAAATAAAATAAATAAAGCAATACAAATAAAATGCAGTCGATTTAAAAGAAACGTTGGATCGACTGCCTCTGTCGCGTTTCAGTCGTAACTATTTAAATAAAATAAAATAAAATAAAATAAAAAAAAATTAAAAAAAAAAATTTAATACAGAAGGTACAAGATAAATTTATTAAAATTAATATTTAAATATTTATTTTAAAAATTTTTTGAAACATCTGTTACCTTCGGTATTGTTAAAAAATAATAAGAAAGTTTGGTAATAAAAACTTACCGTAGCTTCCGTAACCCTGAGTAGCAGCTGCTGGTTGGACGTTGTAGCTGCTGCCCCACTGATGAGGTGGCGGTGGAGGAATCTGCTGCTGCTGAGGAGGTCCTGGTGGAGCGCCCCATCCTTGAGCGTTGTACTGAGTGCTGTATCCAGCGTAACCACCAGTCTGAGGATTAGTACCCCATCCTTGGTAGCCTTGCATCATGTTGCCGGGTGGACCCATGTGGCCTCCCATCATCGGGCCTCCCATCTGACCATTAGGTCCACCCATGGGGCCCATGTTACCGGCCATACCCATTGGCGGGCCACCTTGCTGAGGCTGATGACCCCACTGTCCTTGGTGACCGTCATTCATCTTGCTTGATGAATCACGTGGCTCCGCGCGCTTGATTTCAACCTGCAACACAGTAATTTACATCGTTAAGTATTTTCATTTTTTGAAATTATTTTTAGTTTAAATAATTTAATTAAATCCGCTCCTCTGCTGCCTGCTTTAATTTATTTTCAGTATTGTTAATTTTTTAAATTATTTTATTTAATTAATAAATTATTTTACTTTAATTAATTATAATTAATTATATTTAATTTAATTTAATTTAATTATAAGTGAGAAAGTAAAAGTCGCAGGACTTTTACTCTTATTCTTAATGATATTTAATTAAATTATTTGTTATTTTTTTTTTTTTTTTATGTTTAGGTATAACTAGTGATTTATACCTGTTTTCCATTCAAGTTGACGAAATGCTCAGCTACGCAACGATCGACTCCTTCCTCGTCTTCGAAGCTCAGAAATCCAAATCCTGTTTTCGTAATAATATTTGTTATAGATCATTTTTTAAATTTATTTAACATCAATTTTTCGAAATATTTTCTCCAGATGCAACTTTTAAGAAAAATATTTAATTAAGAGATCTTCATTAAGTAGACGGAAAGAACAAAATGACACTGCATATCCTCGCATATTATACTCAGTGTAATCTCCGATTTGACCAAATAATTTTTCTGGTTATACCGAGTAAGATTACATTGGATATAATCCAAAAAAATATGCCGTACAATTTTAATTAAACTCGGTAGAAATTTTGATTATACCCACGATAACTCCACCGTGTTTTTTTTGCAGCGCCTGCGCGTGAAGTGCTATTTACAATTTGTGAGTTATTATAGTCAATCAGTATATTGAGCATTAATATAATATAAATTATTTTAGTGAGTGACCATTTATATTTTTTTCTAGGTAAAAATTTTTATGAGTATAATATGCGAAGATATGCCGCGTCATTTTGTTCTTTCCGTGTAACAATTAAAAAAAATTAAAATATTCAATATAAATATCATTGTGACAATGCTACAAAGATCTCTTAAAATTGAAGAAACAATTAATTAATTAATTAATAATAATTAATTTCTAACAGACAAATAGATTAAAATTTATATTATCCTAATTATAATAATGCTAAATATCTTAAATTTATTTATATAATAAATAATTAAAAATGACTAGTGAAAACTACTCTTATTTAGTTCATAGCTGAGCTATAGTATAATAAAATTATTAAATTACACAATAACTTAATAATAAATTAATATTAATTCGACATTGATTATATAATTTAATTAATAATAAATGTAACGATTTTATAAATTCAATATTCACTGCTAAATATTTATAGTTTAATTATATAAAATACATGCTTAATTGAAAGTGTTAATTACGTAATAAACAGTATTTTGATAAACCAATAAAATTAGCATTGATATAATTAAAACAAGATATAAATTAAAATATGCATGAAGGAGAAAATGTAGAAAATAAAAATTTATAAATGAATGAATGAATGAGTGGAGTGAATAATATTAATAATGACAATGTGTATGATAACAAAATAAATAGTAGAGTTGTTTCTCACCTCTTGATTTCTTTTTCTCTTGGTCGTACATAATTACAACTTCCATGACCTTGCCAAAACGTGAAAAAAATTGTCGTAAATCTGTTTCAGTCACGTTGCTAGGCAGACCACCCAAGAATACTTTTGGAAAGCCACCACTTCGTTTTGGTTTTTGTAATGTACGTGGATTACATGGTTTTGGATCGATCTATAATTATTTAAAAAAAAATGCTAAGTAAGTAATTTTTCTATTTACCGTAAAAATTAACTTTTAAACAACATTAAAAATAATTCAATAATTATTTTTCCTAAAGACTGGTTTATAATACTTTTTTCGATTTTTTCAGTTAATTGGCTTTTATAAGTTTTCCTTACAATAAAATTTATACTATCCTTGACCAAGAATTACTTTTATTTTTCTACGCATTAATTATTATTTATACTTATTAATATTCTTCTCTAATTAATCATACTTCAAAATTAATTTTCAAAAAGTCAAATTGATAATAAAATCAAATATTTGATATTATTATTTGACATATTATTATCAATAAAATCAAAATTTCAAACAATCGGAGCTTTTAATTCAATACAGTATTCTATAAATACAAAAGCTTATGAATAAATCATCAAGCTTACAAGTTCATTGACTCTTACATGAAAGTAAAAGTAAAGCATTAGATTTTTAATATTTTATATGACCATTATATTATTGCTCTAATCAGGTCTGAATTCTTCAGTAATTAATTTAAATCAAGTTGTTGTAGACCAAAATGATGTTAATTTTCAATTTTTTTGTAAATACCTGTGCCAAAAATCCAATTTTTATTTTTTTTTTTTTTTTTTTCACTTCAAATAACCCTAATAAACATTAGCAGAGTTTTTAATGTTATTGTTGTTATTGTTGATTTTTTTTTTTTTTTTTAAGAATCCCTTATTAAACATGTATCTTCAAGATAGTAATAAGTTTGAATAAAATATTTCATTTTTTCTATTAAAAAAAAAAAAAATTGTTGAAAATAGACCATTTTATCCCGGAGGAAACCCATGTAATTCCTTAAGAAAAAATTACTTCCACCAAGAAAAGAATTTCAAGAAAAATTTTTTACTTTAGCCAACACAACTTCGGTCTCCCTTCAAGCACCCGAAAATTTTCTTGAGCCAAGAAGTTCTCTAGTCAATAAATTTTTTTTCTGTGTAGTAGAAATTAGAGTAAATGCAAATGACTATTTAAAATATTTTCTAAATAAATTTTTCCATATTTGTCATAAAAAATTCATTAGTCAGTTATTTTTAAAAAATTAAAAAATTAATAAAGCATAAAGTTAAAAATATTTTTCTCATTAAAATTGTTAAACATCCCGGAAATGCGGTCGTAAATAATTTAAATGTGATTCCTGCATTAATTGTGATTATATATATATATATATATATATATATATATATATATATATATATATATATATATATATATATATATATATATATATATATATATATATATATATATATATATATATATATATATATATAAAAAAATTGAAATACTTACAGTCCGTCCGTCCAATTGATGGGGTCCATTTTGAAGAACCAGAGCAACATTAGCGGGATCGCTAAAGGTGACGAATCCAAAGCCGCGACTGCGACCGGACTCGCTGTTCTTCATAACCACGCAGTCAATAACTTCGCCATAACGGCTGAAGTATCGTTGCAAATTTTCTTGGGTCGTCTCCCATGACAAACCTCCAACAAATAATTTTCTGTAACAAAACAATTTTAATTAATATCTCACGGAAAAATAGACACCTAAAAATAATCAACTGATTGTAATTACTCGACTCATCCAATTAAAAATAATTAAAAGCTTATTTATGTAAATAAAATTTCTAATTGATAAAATTCAAGAGGATTAATTAACCATCAATTAAAAAATTTCTATTTATTTTCATAACAAAGTTTTTTTTTTTATTCACGCGTCCGTTGCAGTAGACTATTTTCATTGTTAATTTTTTTTTCTTTTTTTTTTTTTTTTTTCATCTGTGAAAATAATAATTTGTGAAAATAAATAACTCATAAGTAAGCAAACGTTAATATCGATGAAAAAAATTGATAAATAAAAATAGCGAGACACAAAATGCCGAAGCATCTTTTTACCGGCACAATAGACTCCGGCGATCTCATTTTTTTGCGGAAAAAAAAAACTTGCCTCCATTAAATCTGAGAAGCCACGTAGAAGTTTTTAAAATATTAATTTAAATAATATAAATAAAATACCAGCAACCAAAAACGATTAAGTGAATAAATAAATATAAATATCCTGAGTTGAGGATAAATAAAATAAAATAATTATAATAAAAATAACGGGTACGCCATGCGTAGCCGGTATTGGAGTGAATGAAAAAGGCCACGGTACGCTTGGGGAAAAAAATCCGCTTGTTTCGAAAAATTAGCTTATTTTAGCAAACTAAAAAAATTACAACATTAATTAATTAAATAATAACAATAACTGATGCATAAAATTTTTAAATTACTTTGGAATAAAATTGTAATGATGGGAAGAAAAAAAAAAAAAAAAAAAAAAACGTGGCTGTCTTTGAGGAAAAATGATTCTTAATCATTTTATGTTGAGCAAAAATTATTTAATTTTTAATTTGAGATTTAACATTTTATGCTCAGTGTTTGTATTAATTTTTATTGATTATTTATATTTATATTTATTTATTTAACGGCTTATGAGTTATGAGTAAAATGTGATAGAAAAAAAACATACCCCTTTTCGTCGTCGTCCATTTCAGCTTTAACTCTCATAATATTAAACTTATAACTATCCGAATAACGTTACGTTATAAATTTAAAAGTTAAAATTGAGGTTCAACAAAATAAGATGTTAAGATGCGTACGAGGTATATGGCACGATGCTGATAGTGCTGGTTGTTAACGCGGAGACGAGGGTAATGGCTTCCCACAAATGATATTCCGTTTAGAATGTCGACTGTCGGATGTAGAGACGGCAAGCCAGGACGGTCGTTGGTTAGTTTTCGCGTTAGTTTATTGGCTGGTTAGCTCAGGGGCTCGCTTGTGTGTGTGTCCTCAACCGGAATGAAAACGTTGCGATGCGCACTGCGTCACGTCCGGCGTCAATACGTGAGTCACTATCTAACACGCAATTGTACTAAAATTATCCGCACTTGACTGTAGACTGTACACCGCTCACTGACGTCCTTAAATTTTATAAGACCCTGCGTTTTATTTTTTAATTCATTTTGGGTTATTTTATTATGATATTTATGGCATTAAAATTAGCTGTCACTACTTTAATTTTTTTTTAATAAATAAATTTGCTCCAAAAAATTATTTCTGAAAAATTGCATTTTTTACTTTTTTAATTTTCTAAATGTCAATTTTTTATTCTCATTTGTTTTTTGCCACAATTTATTTGTTAAAAAGATTTTTAAAATTAATTATTATCTGATATTTAAATTAGCTGTCACTTGACCATTTTTTTATTTTATTTAATAAAAAAATTGGTTCCGAAAAATTATTTTTTAAAAATTGCATTTTTAATTAAAATTTCTAAATGTCCATTTTTTTAATGCAATAATTTATTAAAAAAATTATTAAATATCTGCTAAATTAATTTTCATAATTTTATTTTGTTATGAAAATTTATTTAGATATTTAATAATTTTTTTGAACAAATAAATTATAGCAAAAAATAATTACAACAAAAATTGACATATAGAAATTTTAATTAATTAAAAATGCAATTTTTTTGGAACAAATTTGTATGTTTAAGAAAATTAATTAAAAAATTATAAATTTAATGTCTCTATTTTATTTTATGATTTATTAACTTTTTTTATTTTGCAGGTTGGATTTTTTAGAGATTTAAAATTAGAAGATTAAAAAAATTAAAGTCGCCTTTTTTAAAAAATTAATGGATTAATTTTTCAGAAATTAATTTAAAATTTTTAAATTTAATTTTTAAGTTAGAGTTTTTGTTATTTTTTTTATTTGTTTAATTGATTTGTTGACTTGTGTTGTCAAGAGTTCAACAATCTTATAATAATGGCGGCAAAGTTACGCCATCTTTTTTTTTAAGTCACGTGGTTACTTTTTTTTTTTTTTCAATTTTTCGCGGGAAAAATTTAAAACTAGAGTTGAAAAATGATAATTTTCTTAAAAAATAAACTATTACAAAAAATAATTTAAAGAAAATATTATTTTTGTAATAAATTTTTTATTTTAATTTACAAAATTTTTCAAATTAATTTTACTAAATATGAAACGCAGAAAAAAAAATATTTTTACTGTTTATAATTAATTAATTTTTTATTTTAATCATTAAAAAATAAAATTAATATCACTCTCACTATTTTTCCTATTAATAAAAATAAAATTATAAATTTCACAAGATTTATTTAATAAAAAATTTGAAATAAAATAAAAAATAATTCAGTATAAATATATCTTTAAATTATAAATTCATCATATTAGAAAGGGGAAGTTTTCATTTCATATCCGGATCCGGTTTGTTAGATCCCTTTACTTGTATCCAGACTGATCCAGAGACAGATCAGTGTTTCTCAACTTATTTAATTTAAACAAATAAAACAGTTAAATTATGATTATTACTATCATAAATAATCAAAAAATTCCTCGTCTTTAATTTTTCAGTACCACCATTAAATAAAATCTCCAAGTGCATAAACAATGAGAAATTACCATGCATAATTGCTATTACCGTAAGCTTTTTTATTTAAAGAGCATTCTTTAGTTCAATCAATAATCATTTTTCTTTCTAACGGTTCATTTATTATGCAATGGAAAAATTAATATAAAATGCTTAATAACGCAATTAATTTGTAGAAAAATTATTATTTTCTATTACTGCTACGCAGAAATTGTTCTGTTTGTTTCAGTAGCAATTTAAATGAGTTAATTTTATATTATATTGTTTATTGTTCATTATATAACATTACATTTTTCTTAGATAAAAATACGCGGTGGATGTTGTAAAAAAATCCAAAGTGAATGAAAAAGAAAGAGTAGACAGTGTAATAGAAAGACTAGCCTGGATTGTCTGAAATAAATTCTTGGAAGGGTCTAAATGGTGGATCGGGATCCTTTGTAAAAGAATCAACAGAAATAATCATCGATACATTCCCTTTCAATCTTATTCTATTGGTATTTCTTTTTAAAACTTTGTCTGTAGTACCTTCTATCTATCAATATCTATAGATATTATTTTTTTATAGCAATACCTGTAGTAAAACAAAGTTATTAAATTTTTTTTATCATTAAACTAGTAGTAAAGTCCAGTAAAATAGTGTTCGCGACTAAGCCGACGATAATTTTGTTGTCGACGGTGAAATTCGCAATAAAATCCGTGACAAATTTTAAAAACTAAAATTATTCTTTATAAAAAATTATAATTATTAATTTTTTAATAAAATTTCAGACTAAATTTTTAAAGAATTTAAGTTAAAAAATTTTTTATCACGTATTAAAAGAAAGCAAAACACAAAAGTTATAAAAATAAAAATTTCCAAGGGTCAGACTCCGAAAATCAGTGACTGTAATTTGTTAGCCACATGTTTTAGTCCAACACGTGCAACGAATGACAAACTAACACACCCACCTCTAAATACCATATATATATATATATATTTTTTTATTTATTCACCTTCTCTTTTATCTTCGCTCTAAACTATTACATACGACTGTTCTTTATGACACACATTTATACACATCCTCAACCACTACGTGTCTAGATAAATATAATAATACCTACAATTTTAGGTCTACTAGATCGTTAAAAATACTATAAAAAAAAAAAAAAAATTATTTTGTTCTATTTAAATCCAGAAATTTAATTTTATAAAATAAATTAGGGATTAAAATTTTTTTTTGAATTACCAATAAAAATAATTATTTAAATGAACCGTTATATTATTAAAGAGGATTAAATATAATCCAAAAAACCACAAAATGAATCTTTAAAAAAAATTCATGTTCAATTAAAATTCATGACCTCTTTGAAGGCCTTGAACATCAGCTTGAGCCAGACGAATTTATATTTCGCAAATAAAAAAATTTACGTCTCTTCTCAGCCCGGCGTTTATTTAAATAATAAAAATAATTAGAAATATGAACCAGGATAAATAATTTAAAAAGCACACCTAGTAGGACAAGGAGTTAAACAGACCCAAAAAAGTATTAAATATTCAACTCAATTTTTAACACAAAATTTTTTGACGCAAAATTTTTTACTGTGTAATTATTACGTAAGATGTGCGATGAACGATTTACGCGCACGCATAAGATAAATAATATACAGTAACAATATTATTAATACTAAATTAAAGCAGTATTAAACAATAGAAGTTACTCTCAGAAAGAAGAAAGAGTCAGAGGTAAAAAGCATGAAGCATTAGCTTCCTCAACTTATATAGCACCCATACAATTGTAAAGGATTCAAGTAATAGGAATGTACATTACAATACATTTATGGATAATGTTCAATTAATCTTCTTATTTCTATTCTCCCCTCTTCATTGTATTTACTTGACTCGGATCCCACGCCTCCACTTGGATCCTCGCAATGAGTCTTGTAAATATAGAATCTAGATATAGAGCATAGTCACTACTGACTACGACTGCTGACTTCTGACTAGTGCTTTTTATTTAAATGCAAGAAACCGTATATGTATACGTTGTTCTGTTGAGGTTTTTAGTTTTTAAATCCAAAGAAGAAGAAGAGACCGGTGGCGAAGAAGGAGAAGAATAAGAGAGAGAAAATAACGATAAATTCTCCAAGTCCCAGTATCCCGTTCACCCTGGACCCATTCGGCCGTAAACTTGTGCTCCTCTCCAATTCAAGTTTGTTCTTTAATTTAAATACTTTTTTATTTTTTATCAACTTGTGGATTCATTTTTGAGAATAGTGGATTAATTGTTTGAATAAGTGAAAAGCCAAGTTCACTGGCCTTCAGTGAAGGTCTTGTATTAAATCATCACTTGATTTATGAGAACGGAAATAAGTGTGAGAATACACGTGTGTTACTTAATTCAGATAATATTTGGAGATTTTTAAAAATATTTCTTCTATTTATTTATTATCAATATTTTTTATTGATTATTGATGATTGTTAATTAACAATTGATAATTATTTATAAGGAAAGAACCGTAAGCAAGTAATCCGCGAGCGGTTTAACGGTTTCAACAATAATGAAAGAAGATATCTGAAGAGCTAACTCGTATTTGCAGTTGATCGAGCCGTTAAATGAGCTAACAAATTACCGGGTAAATGTTTTATTATTGTCTGTTTCAATAAATTACCAGCCTCGGGTGTTTAAATCTATAGATTTTACTCTAAAGTGTGAATTTAAAAAAATTTTATATATCTTCACAGATAAAAATTATTTAATCGGCAATAAAAATTTTGTTAGATTTTTTTCATTAAATAATTTGGAATTAAATTGAAAAAAAAAAATGTTCAAGATAATTACAGTGGAAATTAATAATAAAATAAAATAATTTAAAGAAAAAATTTTTATCATGGAAGAAATCAACAGTAAAAATATTATAAAAATTTCGGTGGGAATAGTTTCTAATGATTAGTAGTTAATAGTCTGGTAATGTTTAAAATTGACAGCAAATTTAATTTAAGAAGAAGATAAGAAATAAATGGATGTAATGTATGATAATAAAAGTTGGCTAAACAAAGGTTTAATTATAGATAAAAAATAATGTTTTATGTTTTATTGGTGACGATAAAATTATTAAGAGTAAATAGTAATAGTAAAAGTTGTTGTTGTTATTTTTTTTGTAGTAGTAGGGATGATTGTGTTGAAGAGATGGCGGGTAATTGTTTTTGTTATTGTTATGGTAATTATTGTAATAGTAAATTGCCGAGGTGACGGATAATCCAGTGATGATTAGACATCGCGGATTAAAAAGTGCCATTTACGGCCTTATTTCAGGTATTATTATTGGGCTGTTTATGTTTAATTACCAGCATTTACATCAAACGCAGTATGATAGTAATAATAAAATTGTCAAGCATTCTTTGATAATTAATAATAATAAAAATAATTTAAATAGTAATAGTAATATTAATAATGAAAATGAAAAAGAGGCATTTGGAAATAATTTTGAAAATATGACTGAAGATAAAAAAAATGGGCTTGTAATTGTCGGAGTAATGACAGCCCAGAAATATTTGAAGACAAGAGCCAAGGCCGTTTGGGAGACTTGGGGCAGAGAAGTACCGGGGAAAATCATATTCTTCTCCTCGGAAGAGTCGAAAGTCCCTGACAATTGCCCGGACTTGCCGTTGGTGGCGCTCCCGAAGGTAGACGACAGCTACCCACCTCAGAAGAAATCTTTTTTGATGCTTAAATACATGTGGGACAATTACGGAAGCAAATTTGAGTGGTTCATCAGGGCGGATGATGACGTGTACATCAGGACAGACAGACTGAAGAAATTGCTCATGTCTGTGGACTCGGGCAAGCCGATGTACATTGGCCAGGCCGGGAGAGGAAATTCGGAAGAAATCGGACAGCTGGCGCTCAACTATGACGAGAACTTCTGCATGGGGGGTCCTGGGGTCATTATGTCTAAAGAGACGATGAAGAAAATTGTTCCTCATGTTAAAGACTGTCTTGGGAATCTTTATACTACGCATGAAGATGTCGAACTGGGACGGTGTGTTAAGAAGTACGCGGGGATTCCCTGCACTTGGAGTTATGAGGTAATTTTACGTTTTTAAAAATTAACTTTTTCATTTATATTGTTGAGAGAAGAAGCAAAATTTTGTGGCCAGTTTTTTAAGCATTCAAGAAAAGCGCAGAAAAATATATTAATGAAATTAATCATTGTTAATTATTGCTTTATCTATAATCTAATAATTTTGTTTGATTGCGTTAGCATATGCGAATATTTTTTGCATAAAAAAAAACTCTATAATAAATCGTACGAGTTTTTTAAACAACCTTGGATTTATTTACACAAATGAAAGTTTAATTATTATAGTTCTTATACGAATAATATGTGCTAAACTATCTGTAAGCAATTGAAGACTCAAGAAATCAGTTAAAAATTATATAGTCGTGTATTTTGATAAATTTTAATACTCAAAGCAAATTTTATTACGCTATAATATTTAAATTGTTAATTCACGAAAATTTTTCTTTAATTTTATGAAAATAAAAATTATAAATTTTAAAATGTTTTTTACTTTTTTATTCGTTGAAAATAAGACAATTTGAGAAATTTTTTTACTACTAAAAATCGGAGATCGTGAAACTAAGCAATTACAAATTTTAGTCTCTATTATAATTTATAAAAAAATTATTTCTTTAGTGTAAATAAAAAATATTAAATATTTAAATGATTAAGTACTACAAAACCTTGAGTATCTTTCTTTCTTGTAATACGAAAAAAAAATATAAATAAATTATGTACATGCGAAGATGAGTTAATAGACGAGTATTGTGTAGACGTCGAAATGACTAATACCGCCAAGTCATTGACATTCGAATGCTTATTATACTCCGGTATTCAAATAATTAATATAAATTTTAAACTACAAGTCTCACAATATATCTGATATACTATTTATATATTATAATTATTATTATAGGTTGTGTGGATACTATTTCGTGTATGCAACCGGTTTTACGGCTTTTACCCTCACCTCATCTTGTCTATTTCGATTCACGTCATCTGCATACGGTTGTTCATAATGTAACTGACATTAATAAAAATTATTTTAAAATCCGCGATAAAAATTATTTAACTCGACGTTCGACGTCATTGAACAATTAATCGTTTGTTAATCAAATATTTGTCGTTTATTAGTGACAGTAATTTATAATTATAAGCAATTATTTGAGTAATCGAAACGAGAAAAATGCATTAATATATTGTGGATTAGCAATTATATTATATTAGCAAACAGCAAACAGATGAAAAATTTAATTTTTATAAGTATAATAATAATAATAATAATAATAATAATAATAATAATAATAATAATAATAATAATAATAATAATAATAGTATTACACTATCAACCTTGCAGTCACGATGTGACTGTCATGTCTTGTGAAATTTAAAAAATTAAAATTTTGCTTTATTAAATAATGAATTTTGTCAAATTGCAATGTACTTTTTACACTATTGACATTTTTTAAATTATTTAAGTTCATCCCGATGTTACACTCATCAAGAGCTTTCATTTGAGTACCCACATGCATTTTGATATATTTTTCATATATACATATATATAATATATATAAATATATGAAAAATTGATGTGGGTACTCAAACGAAAAGTCTCGATAAGTGTAACATCGGGATGGGCTTATATCTTTAAAAATATCGATAGTTCACAAGATACAAGGTCAATTCTTAATTATCTATTTGGAGATAGAGCATTTTCAAATACAGTCCAAATACTTATCATAATAAATTGACTATCAGTGAGAATTAAATGAAACCTTGAAAAGGCGCAAATTCAAATCAAGACCTTTGCAATAAAATTAAATTTCACTAAAAAAACCGATTTTATCATATAACTATCCTGGAAACAACATTTTTCTAATTCTCTCAATAATATAGATTAAACGAATATTAACGATAAACTGTTTCAATTAAAAGATGAGTTACATCCTCATCAGATTTTTTGAAAGTAATTTTTTATTTTCATCGATTTATATGTATTAATTATGCAATGATTTTTTTGAGTCAATTAAAAACAATTATATGCACCGCGTTTAGCATTTGTCATTGTCATTGGTCTTTAATATATAATTAAATAACCAGAGATAATTAAATTTAAACTTAACAGGTAATAAGTAGTGTCATGTTTTATGCTCATATGAGATAACATAACACGAGAAATTTTTAAATGAGGATGTTAATCATTAAATTTAAATAGAAATAGAAATAGCTTATATTTTTATTCATCTTTCTTATTATCTATCATTTTATTGTAATAGTTTCAATTTTAAATAATTTATTTTTTGATGAAAACAATTTGCTTTAAATTATATGGAAATTTTTTTTTTTACAAATAATTTTTCAATTCCAATTTGAAAAAATATTTTTACTTTAAAAATCATGATTAAATTTAAATAAGTATGAATATTAATATTTGTTTTAAAATAATTTGGTAATTATTTACGAGTAAAAATAAAATCTAAAAATAAAAAATAAATTTTTTTAGTGGTTAAAAACAGTTTCTTAAAACTAAAAATTAATATTCCGTTGTAACTTGATCGTTACTTATAAATTAATATAATTATTACTTCCTGATCCTAGAATTAAAAACTGATTATAATAATTAGCATAATTAATAATTAATTACAGATGCAGTCGATACTTTATCACAATAGTAGCGGAGATCAATCATTCACTGGAAACCTGAAGAAACGTGAAGTACATCAAGCTATTACACTCCATCCAATCAAAAGTCCTCCGTACATGTACCGACTGCATAATTACATGCGGGTAAAAAAATTTAATTTGATTAATCGCTGACTATCATAATGAATATCTAATAATTTAATAATTATAAATCATTATTAATTTAATTTTTTATTTTTAGGCTTTGAAAATTCAAGACTTGCAGCACGAGAGAATTAAATTGCACCGTGATATTTATTCTATGGCTGAATTGCTTAGAGAAAATGTTAGAGAATTTATCAGAAAGCCGATTGCGGAAAATGTTGAATTGTTTCCGAATTCGGATAGAGAAAATTATTTTGGAGATACGCTGATGCTTGGTTAGTATAATAAATAAAATATTTAATGTTGGATGGAAAGATTTTGTGGGAGACGAAAATAATACTAATAATAAAATGAAAGTGAGAAAGAAAAAAAATTTGCGGGACGGAATTGACTGATTTGTATTAATGAATCCACTTTGAACAATTGATTGTGCAAATTGCTTACGACACAGTTCTATTCGCCTCGGTCCGTGAGCTAGAGACTAATCAAATTTTTCATTACCTCATTCTCATGCAATAGTCACGGGCAATTTGTCCTATCATACATACGTCCGTATTATACACTCTGGCAGAAGACGAGCCCAAATGCATTTGTCATATATTTTATATCATCTCGATTATATTTAACCCGTCTATCCATGTAATCGATACTTTAATAGAAAATTAATGTTTAAATTAATTTATATTATTTTTTCACTTCATAAATTGTGATTAAATTATTATAATCAAATTATTCAAATTTTTGCGTAATAATTTTAAAATGATAAGTATTTAGGCTGCATTTGAAAATGCTATATCTCTAGATACATAATTAAGAAATGACCTTTTATCTTGTGAACTATCGATATTTTTAAAAATATAAACTCACCCCGACATTACACTCATCGAGACCTTTCATTTGAGTACCCACATCAATTTTTCATATATTTATATATTTTATATATATGAATATATGAAAAATATATAAAAATGCATGTGGATACTCAAATGAAAGCTCTTGATGAGTATATCATCGGGATGAACTTAAATAATTTAAAAAATGTCAATAGTGTAAAAAGTACATTGCAATTTGACAAAATTCATTATTTAATAAAGCAAAATTTTATTTATCGTTCACAAGTCACGGCAGTCACGTAGTGATTGCAAGATTGCTAGTAATGATAATTTAATTTTATGAAAAATAGTAAAAATTATTTTTTAATTTAAAAAAAAACTTTCTTTTTTAAATTCTTAAAATTTTTAGAACTTAAATTGTATACTAATTTTTTTTTCACTATTATTGATTATTTTATAGAAACTTAAGCAAGGATTGAAAAAAAAAAATATCAAACAGTTTTAGAAATTCAATAAAAAATTTAGCAAGCTTTTTTTAAATTATCAAAAAAATTATTTTTGAATTTTACAACTTTCAAAATTTTTTATCAAAGACTTTTTTTAATTTTTTAAATAAAAATAAAATTCAGAAAAAATATTTGTAGTTTAAAAAAATAAAAAAATTTTTAATTTTACCAATCACTAATTACCCATTAAAAAAAATTTCAGGAATTTCAGCAGGCCTAAAGAGTTTCTCGCCAAAATCAACGGAGGAGGTAATCTCGTGGGACTTTATCTCACGGTCAGAGTACAGTTTAACCGACTCAAATCCGCGTCGCAGAATCCACAGCGATGTAAAAGAGGGCTTAGAGGACATAACGCGGGAAGTTATGGCATCAATCAACTCATGCTCGCGACAGCGCGGTCGAGTAGTAGAAGAACGGTCTATGTTATACGGATACAGACGTGTGGATGCCTACGGGGCTGACACTATTCTCGACCTTCTGCTGGTCTATCGAAAGTATCGAGGGCGAAAGGTTACACTTCCCGTTAGAAGACATGTTTACGTTCATCAGCATTTTACCGGTTAGTTTTTTTTTTCTATTTATTCCTTCGCATTATTCATCACAACTACAACAAACACTACTTTTAAATCTCCTAACTACCATCTATTATATTCGAATTATGAAATGATTTATTATGCCTCAGTACAAATTGCAGTCGATTATTTTAATTCCGACAATTATTTTATCCTAGGAATCGAAGCGAGGGAAGTAATCGAGGACCAAGAAGACGGAGATCAGACCCAGCAAAGACGGGGAAATTTCTACTCGACCTTTCTGTTCAATTTTCCCGCGAGCAAGTCAGAGATAGACCCGGTCGAAGACAAGACCGTTCACCTGGTGGTGCCTCTATCCGGCAGATTTAAAACCTTCAAGAGGTTTATGAAAAACTACGAGCAAGTTTGTTTGTCGACAAACGCCAAGACTGAACTACTAGTAGTACTGTACCCGCACAAGCTCGAGGATTCGGTAAACAGTACCTTCAATTTGGTAGATAGTATTAAATTAAAATACAAAAATTCAAAGATTGAAATTTTATTAGATAAGGATAATTTATTTTCACGCGCAAAAGCGCTCGATCTAGCGATAAAACATTTAAACAACAACGATCTGGTATTCTTCATCGACGTGGACGTCACGTTTACTCACGAAGCGCTCCAACGGATCAGACTGAACACCGTGATTAATAGAAAAATTTACTTCCCGATAGTCTTCAGCCAGTACGACCCTAATTACGTTTATTATTTTGATAAATCAAATCGTGACAAGAAAAAAAATCAGTTTGGAGATCTAGCCAATTTGAGCGAACCCATGGGATACTGGAGGCTCTTTGGCTTCGGAATTGTCTCCTTATATAAGAGGGACTATCTGAAAATCGGCGGGTTCAATTTGTCGATCGAGGGCTGGGGCAAAGAAGACGTTGATTTTTATGAAAAATCTGTCAGGTCTTACATCGCTGTCTTTCGCGCTCCCGACCCTAATTTAGTCCACGTCTACCACAAGGTTACGTGCGATGAAAAATTGTCTAGTACCCAAAAGACGATGTGCAAAGGCTCCAGGTATGAAACTTTGGCGAGCAAAGATACGCTTATGAAGATTATTTGCAATGGGTCTGATTATTTGACCTTTGCAAAGAAAAGGAATCGCACTGTTAAACCTGGAAATTGATACGTTTTTTTTTTTAATTTTAGTTTTAAAATTAATTAGTGCTAAGAAAATATTTTTTAAAATATTCATTAGCTTGTTTTTAAATTTCAAATGAATTTTTTTTTTATTTCTTTGGTAAAAATTAATATTTTTTTAATTATTCTGTCTATTAATTTTGAGAAAATATTTATTGTTTAATGAATAAGCTGTGATTTTATTAAAAGTTAGTTTAGGAAATTAATTATATTTACGTAGATCTGTAAATAATATGCATTTTTTCAGACTTTTTTATGATAGAGTATGTCGGATGCAAAGATATTTTATTGTAATAGAATGTAAGAATAATGAGTGAATTACTCAAGTGAGTTTTTATGTATCCAATTGTATAGATCAAGTAAAGATGATTAATAAAATAAATATATGAATAATTATGATCGACTAATAATTTTTTTTTTTTACTGACAGGATTTATTTAAATAATTAAAAAAAATAAAATATGAAGAAATACATGGAGGAATTTGGGAATTTTTTAAAAGTTGGAAAAAATTTTGGCTCTCATGTTTTCGAAAAAAAAAATGTCAAAATTAAAAAAAAAAAATTTCGTTAAAAAAAATGAAAATTAAAACGGTGGACCCCACTTGTAGATAATTACCAAATATTTTGATTAAAAAAATTGCCAAGTACTTTGAAGATGTTAAATAAAATTGTAAAAAAGATTTTTTATTTATGTAACGCCGATTAATTATTCATTAATATCCAATTTATAGTCAATGTTTACATTTAAATATATTTAACTGTGTGTAAGTAATAAAAGTAGTTGTTTAGTTTATTTAATTAATTAAGATAAATAAATAAAAAGAAGAAATATTAGAAAAGCTTTTTGAGGGAAAGTTTTATTTGCTGTTATTAGATAATATGTCAATCACGATTTATCAAGAGATGAAGTATTTAGATTTTCATAAAATTTGTTAGTTTATATTTTATCTATTGTTGTTGTTGTTAAGCATTATTGATAACAACAAGAGGCGTTTGTTTAAGATTATTTATTTGAAGATATAAATTACATGAATAGTTAAAAGATAATAGCTTTATCACGTATCCGAACTCAAGGATAAAGTGATACCACTTGATTGGCGATACAACAGACGGCGCAGTCGTTAATGAGACACTACGTCAATTATAAACTTTAAGTATTCACCTTTAATCGTTGGCATTAGCATTTGTATTAATTACACTTTGCTTTTAATCACTTTATATTGTATCGATCGTCCACTTTTCCGCGCTCAGTTCAAGTTTAAGTACAATATATAAAAAAATATCAATTCGATTTTTTTGAAAATGATTTCATATTCAAGTAAATCTATTTTTTTTAACTTGTTTATTTTTTTTGTTCTCACGGAAGTCAGAATAGAAGGAAAAATTCTGACTGAATGTGACGCCGCGCGAGAGCTCAAAAATTCTGGAGTATCTACTACTTTTCTGAGTCATTGGGTAAACATTTTTTAAAATTTATTATATCTTATCTCAAAATTCAAAAATAAATTTCTGAAGAATATTTATGAAAGTTTTTTTTTTTTTTTTATTTGCAAAACTCTGTCGTTTTATTAATAATTCATGAAAATTATTGGAATTTTGTTATGTAATAATTATTTATTTTTACGTGGAAACATTAAAAATAAATTTTTTAAACTATTTAAATTAATAGTATAATTTTAAGTATTGGTTGAAATGACAAGGCAACACTATAATCATTTATAACAATTACTTGGTCCATTGTAGTATTATAAATACATTTATTGCCGTTTAGAGAAGTGCCGTAATTATTCTATTGAGAGAAGTAGAAAATTATTGTATTAGAAAAATACTTCCGCATTCTTGCAAATATTAATTGAAGTAATTATTGCAGTTCAATTAAATTTTTTTTGTATTTAATACAACCAACTAATAAAAATTTCTCACGCTTAATTTTCTTGATTTTTTTTTCTTTCAGTTACTGTTATAATTTACTCATAATATTTTTTTTGAATTTTTTGAAATTTTTTTTTGAATTATAGAAACAGTAAAAAAATTTTCTGTCAGTACTTTAAAAATATGTTTGTAAAAAATCTCAATTTAAGTGTTCAATATTCAATGTAAAATTAAAAAAAAAATTATTTTGACTACATAGTAACTGCAAGGTTGCTAGTTAATATTATCTATTTATTAAAAAAAAAATAATTAATAATTATTAATTAATTCAATCAAAAATAAAAATTGAAATCATTTTTGACAAAATTAATTAAATGAAATATAATTATTCTGGCAGGTATGTTTAATGAAAAGTGAAAGTGGATTGAACACAAGTTTGATAAAAGGACCGGGCACAATGTCAAGCTATTCATACGGCGTTTTTCAAATAAATAGCTTAAAATGGTGCAAGATAGGAAGAATAGGCGGCGAGTGTAATGCTAAATGCGAAAACTTTGCCGACGATGATATAACCGATGACATTGTGTGCGCTAAAAAAATCCAGAGTACCGAGGGGTTCAAGCACTGGGGCGGATGGGTCAAAAAGTGCTACAAGAACGAACCAGGACTTCCTAATGTCAGCGAGTGTAAAAGCAATGCCGTTAAACGTCATGCAGTTATGAGAAAACTCATCGATTTTTTCAACTAAAAAATTGAAAGTTATTTTTTAAATAAATTGTAATTACAATCAAAAATCAAAAATAAAAATTTTTATCAATTATGAGAATCTAAATAAAAATAAAGAATAAATTGTAAAAATTAAAATATCGATAAAAAAATTAGCATAAGATAAATAATAGCAATAAAAAAAATAAATTGTCACTGTTATCAGAAGCTCGATAGTAAATCATAATAAATGATAACTTAATTGCGGATTAGAATAAAAAAAAATTAAATATCTAATAATAATAATAATAATAATAATAATAATAATAATAATAATAAATTTCTGAAAGATTTCCTGAAAGCAACCAAAACAATTTCATTGATCTAATCTCACTTACACACATCGAATAAATAATATAATTGAACAAACTTGAAATACGTAAGTTAAAGTAACTCTAAGTGCTGGATGCTCGACGCAATGATGTAAGTTTAGAAATGTCTTTCGATTAGAATTACAAAAGAAAAAATAACGTGTAATGACTTTTAATTAAACAAAAGTGAATTTTCTAAATGTCAAATTTATTTGTTTTAAAGCCTATACCTACTGACACACTAATAAAATCACGATTGAGCCCAGTTATTAAATTTAAATATATGCATTTAAGAAACTATGTTAACATCATATCATAAATGATTGATAGTTATTTTTTGCAGCATCTCTAATTTTTCATTAAAATCATTATTTGTTATTTTTTACATAACAATAATAATAATAATAATAATAATAATAATAATAAATCAGAAGTAGAAGGCATGGACATTAGTAGACTACAGTGTTACCGCAGTCTTACTTTTTATTTAAATTTTAAAATAACTCTGGAATTCAATAAATTGCATAACTATATTTTTGTCTGGTTTTAAAAACACGTTAATCAAGGTCGTTTAGATTAGCAAACCGTATATTTAAGCGAAATGATAAATAACTTAAATAATTTCCCTGATTATACCTATCAAGCCTACTTACAATGTCAATTTATTTTATTTTTAATTCACATTTACTTTAAGCCTTTTATTGGTCTTTCATATTAGAGAGGAAAAAGTGATAAATATATTCATAAATTGATATATTAAAATATTATTATTATTATTATTTTTATTATTATTATTATAATTATATATCAAGTGACTTAAATTGGTTATGGAAAAAATTAAAATATTTTAATGACTGAACAGTTGGTAAGCAGGTGTTGAGAATAATATTTATCTTTATGTATTATATTGTATGTATCTACTTGCGTATTATACGTTCATTTATATTTACACATAAATATATGTATATAATATAATGGATGTAATATGTGTGTGTTTATGGGTACAAGTTGGATCATGAAGAAGAGTGAGCAATGAGCATGCATGTAACACTTACTCCTTTCACTAATGTAGCGGAAGTACGACAAGAAATGAAAGAGAGAATAAAGAAAAACGCGTGAGAGCGTACCAGGTCATCATTATTTGATAATAAAAATAATAATTATTATTTATTTATTTGTCAATAAGTATTTCCTTTAATTAATAAATTTATAGAGCAATCAAATAATTCAAACTTGTCAAATAAAATTTATTAGCTTTGAAGATCAGTAAAATTTTTCATCTTTTTTTTTTTTTTATTTATGGTAATTTTTTTTTTTATTATTGCGAGCGGTAAGTGTTAAGAAATGAGAGAGGATAATATTATGTTTATGATGGTTAAAAAAAAGACATTTTTAATAAATAAATGCATAAAAAAAATCCTTTCTCTCTTCTCTTGTGAATCTTATGGACATTTAGACGGTGAAACTCGGGCGCTCGACCTCTGCAAAGGTCGATTCTCAGTACAGTGAATCTGCGATGAAAGTGAATTCTACTGATGTATCAAAGCTTTAAATAATGAAATTTATTTATAAAAAAAAAATGGCATGTAATAATAATGATAATAAGAAAAAGGAGAAGTGAATTATGAATGAAGATACTTTTTAGCGGAATTGATTCAATATAAAATTTTTCAGATTCATAATTTATCTCTGGATTATATTTTCATTGTTCTCTGTATTATTTTATTAAATATTCATATTGCCATTGTAGTCTCAACTTTTGACGGTGCAAATTCAATGATTTTAAACCGGAAGAGTTTCTACAGTTTCACATACCACGGTGTGATAATTATTTTACATGGGAATAAAAATAAGATGTTATAAATTTTTTAAGATTCAGATCCACAAGTTGTTATTGTTATACTTTTTATATCTACATGTATACAGCACGTAATACCGTAATTATGTTGTAGGCTCTTCGCTCTGAAGATTTAACATTAATATTTTTATTTTAAGCTTCAGCTTTTACGTCACTTTTGTAACAATTGTTACACTTAATAGTTTAATAATGTGCTTTCTATATAACAAATATTTTTTTTTATTCTATATAATATAATATAAAAAAATGTGTCACGAGCCATGAGTCATTATTTATCAGCTCGATCTTTTTTCATATTAAAATTTCTTTTTTTTTTTTAATTAAACGCTGCAATTATTATTTTGTAATTGTTACGCGACTTTTGCTTTTAAAGTCTCTTTTACATTTGGATTCACATTTGCATTTACGTTGTAATTTTTATTTTATTAAATTATTTTTAATTTTAATTCTGAAGAAAAAATTATAAGAGACATTTTTTGGAGAAAATTTAATTTTTTTTTTTTTTTAAATAATCCAGTAATTATTTACAAGTGGGATCAATCCTTATAAATTTTTCCGACTGTCTAAATAATTTTACCCCTAAAGTTTAAAACTTAAACAAATTTATTCTCCACATTTTTTTTTTCTTTTCGTCCTTAACTTTAGCCGTGAGAAAAATAAGACCTTGTAAATAATTAAATAAAATTAAAACAGATCTCGATTGATGAAAATTCATGAGCATTGCTTAAATTTTTAAGTACATTGCTTTTTAATTAATGCAATAATTTAAAAAGAATTTTGAAAACTACTTTGTACTTGAAAAAATACTTTTTATAAAAAACATCATTACGGTTAACTAAAAAAAATTAATTTTTAGTTGAGAAATAGAATAAATTAAAATGTTTATCATTAATCTTATCTCAAAATTAATTTAAAATGTTTAAAAAAAACATCTAGGTAAATAAAATATATTTATTATAATTATTATTAAAAAAATAACAAATAAAGTGGAGAAAGGAGAGCTCTGATAACTTGACGGAATAACGATCGTAAAAAAAAAAAAAAAAAAAAAAAAAAAAAAATAAGGATATGAAGAATCAGGCATCAGGATTGAAGAAGACCCCGAACGCGGTCGCTCAAGCGAAAGTTACAAGCCCCAAGGCTTCTGTAACTCTCCCCTTTCTTCTTTCATCCTCCAGGTATAATATAATTTTATACCCGTCGAATATATCGAATCAAAGTCCCGGCCGTGAAGGATCTCCCTTTCCTTCCTTCGATTAATTCATCTTTAAAATCCAAATCAACACCTCAACCCCGTCATTATCCTTGTCACCAGCGAGCAAAAGTCTCAACTGTTGCGTCTTCGAAGAAACAAACAAACAAACGGCTAAATTAACCCGCGAGCTACATAATTAAAGAAGTAATAGCATTTTTGAATGTCAAGCCCATACAAATAAATCGCGTGTAATAATTGATAAAAAGACTGTTTAAACGATGATTGACATGAAGCTCAGACTTTCCATTGCTAAAGATGCTTAAAAAAATCAAAATCATCTTCACTTGGTAATACCTAACCTCAAGTGCCTGTTAAACAAAGTTGAAACTTCAACAAAGCGTGTTATTATTTATTTCAATTATATATCATGCTTCTCATCCTCTCTTATAGCTTAAGAATCTCGTGTAATATTTAAGCTGGTGTCAACTCTTTAACAATGAGCGCCCTGTAATAAACTTGAGAAGAAATAACAAAAAATAATGGCATTGTCACGTTAATAAATAATTTAAAAACTGAGTTGCCGTTGTTGTTCATTGATAAAATTTATAATTATTGCTCTTTCTCTTTTCATTTTATTTATTATTTATTATTTATTAAATAAAAGGAAGATTAAGAGAAGGGAAGTGTTTTACTAAGTAGGCCGGGAGTTCACGTGCGGATAATCGAATTCCACAACGAAGAAAGCGTTTTCCCTCTCAATTGGTGGTCACCATCACTGGACACATTGCCAATAAGAAAACGATGCTCTCAGCACTAATGCTGTTGCCAGGGCAACTTTAATCCATCTTATTTTATTTTTTATTTTTTATTGCTATTACCTATTACTGAATACTTGGTTACTTACTTACTTACTTACTTACTTACTATTACTTGAGTTGTTTTAAATTATTGCATGCAACATACCAGTCACTTTTGCCGCTAGTCTTCTCTTGGGCCTCTTAGCCGCTACTGATGATGCTAATATAACGTTAACGTTGATGTCTGGTGCTCTTTCTTTGGTTGTTTAGTCCTTTTTCTTAAAATGATTACGTCTGGATGCCGGATGGTGATAGTAATGGCGATGGTAATAAATGCTGATGGCGACGCAGTACTTCCCCTTGTAGATGCTCGAGCTGTAATGTACGGAAGCGGTATGAGAGATGATACAACTTTGCTATTTCTTCCTGCTCTAACATGAAGACGCATCAGCTTGATTTTTTTTTTTTTTTTATTTTTCTTTTTACAATTAAATAGTTGCGGACGAACAAGTCCGTAGATAGGTTGAAATGCTGAAGCTTAACAATTTAACGATTCACTGGTGATTTATTCAGAGGAATTTTGTTTTTCGCGAGAAAGGAAATTGATTATTTTTAAAATTAAAATAGAGAGATAAAAAGGTATTAGCATTTTGTTTAGTTTCACTTTACTTCTTACTAGTTGCAGGATTAGGTTTCTAATGTAAATTTTAAGGATGACGCTTTCGCTTAAATTAGAGTAGACGTGGAAAAATTTTATGATTAATTAGATTATTGATGTGAGATGGTTCGCGTATTGCTAGTAATTTTTTTTTTTTTTTTTTTTTTTTTTTTTAATAGTATTTGAATGATTGATTGGGGTTTGAAGAAGTAGTTAAAGCAGTTATGGTTTTCTTAAAGCTAAAGAAGAAATAGATTGAGTAAATGCTTAAAATATAAGCTAGGTTTGTTCCTGAAATGCTTGAGAAAATTTTAATGGAATGTTGGCAGTATATTGCATTTTATGATGATAATTTAAACAGTAAATGGTAGATTATCTTCAGTTTGGATAAAAAAAAAACACGTTTGCTATGAAGAATATTAAAGAAGATGATACTGAAAATATCAAAAGAATTTTTTTTTTTTTTTTTTTTCATTTATTCGAACTTAAAAAAAATTTTTTAATAATCATTGGAAATATATTTTCTTGTTTGAAGAATTGATAGAAATAATTTTTAAATTAAATTAAAACATTCATACTAAAAATAATGAAAAAATATTAATTTAAAGTTAAATTATTTAGATAATAAAATTATAAAAAGAAAAAAAAATTTCCAAAGTTTCAATCTAATTATTATTGATCGTAAAAGCTTGTAGGCTAAAATAACTGATTACTTAACATTTGACTGTACAAGAGAATAAATAAAATGATATGGTAATTAATAATCTTCTGTAGTAAATAAATCTTTTGAATAACTGACTAATTGATAAAACAAAAATGGTTATGAACTATCAAGGCATAAACTTGCGTCTATTATATTGCCTGTTATTAAACGGTTGGAGTAAATTTATTGAATCTTTGTCTTATAATTCAGATAAAATAATCCCAATTCATAACAATCAATGCAATGTCCATGAAAAGACAAGTTTCTCTTTTTTATTAAACATTAACTTCTTTTTCTTTCATACTTTTTCTCATTTCATTTGGCATCATGTTTACTTATTTTCATCCTTAAATTACAGAGGTAATGATTGGTCGTTAGTAATGGTCGGAGTAAAAAAATCCTTATTATTGCTTATTTCTCGACTCACTACGGTGTATTATTATCACCAGGGACACCTCAAAGAAACCGTTCAATAATGAAAGGAATATCTTTCGTATTGCTCCAATTTGCCGTCCGTGACCCAAAAATACGGTGGATGCTAGACCGTAAAATATATTAAAATAATTAAATTATTTGTATTTACTCAAAAACACCCACTTAGCTTTTTATCCGGAAATAAATAATAAAGTGGATATTTTTTTTTCCTTTTTTTATTACAAAAAATGTGATTTAATAAAAATGGTAATTTTATTATAGAATTTAAAAATATTTATGCCGAGACATCTCTTAAATGTTTAGAAAACACGTAAGTTGTAAAATTGAGGCCAGTTGATAGCAATAACTTTACATAATACGTATAAAAAGTTGAGCTGTGCATTGCAACAAAGTCATCACGTTTGTCTAGTGTTATATTCGCAAAAGCTAACTACTTAAATCTCGGTACAGTGGTATGCTCTGTATAATTTATGAAAATAAGTAAATGAGCTTGAATGAGACCAAGAAGCTGATGGAAAAAAAAAAAAAAAAAAAAAGAAGTTAATTAAAAATGAACAATCGTGTACTTCTCTAGGTCTAGGACATCTAGGGATATCAAGTGCTCTTCTCAGCTTATAAGATTGTAGTTGTATAGATGCTGTTGAGGATTCTGTCGCAATTGGCCCCTTTACTTTTATTAAAATCGCGGCTAAAGTTACCTCAGCCCCAGATATAAAGTAAAATTTGAGAGGAAGAAAAAGAAGAAGAAGAGCATTCAGTAAGTGAGTAAATGTACGTAGGTATGATACGAGTAAGAGTAAGGAGTAAAGAGAGTCTTTATAACAGAGTGAATAATCTACTGGGTGATGTGTAACTCACTTGGAATTGGAAATGGTAGGTATATAACAGAGAAAGAGAATCCAACTTTGGAATTACTCTCACTCTGCCCCCGTCTCTTCTTCTACTAAAAACCCCCACAAATATCCACGTATCCCTCTCGACCTCACGGGTATAAAGGACACAGGTGAACCTTCTTCCAAGTCACACACAGCCGAATCGGCGTAGCAGTCAACATGAATCCTCTTTTTGCTGTAAGTATTTATATCATCTTCATAAGTATCATCTTCTTTAAAAACAAAGAATACTTGGAAAATTCGTTTCGGTGGATTTTTTAAAAAGTTTCAAGTTTTTCGGTTTATTTTTATTTGAGATTAATTTTTAAAGTGTTATTTATTATATTAATTTTTATTATTTATAGAATCTTATTAAAAAATATTTTATGGAATAAGAATTATTAATATTTTTATTTGTTGAAAATTTTTTTATTCAGCAAATAAAAAAAACGGTTTAATAATTCATATTTTCTTTAATATTTATGATAAAAAAATTTATTTAGTTATTTTTATATCATTTTAAATTGACAAAATAACTTATCAAATTCTTTTAACTTAAAATTTTTAATTACTCAAATTATTATTATCATAAATATTAATTCAATTGGTAAAATATTTTATCAAAAATTAATTAATCTATAAATTTATATTATATTTTTTCTTCTCGAAATCTGAACTAAAAAATTTATATTTTAAATACTTACAGTGCGTGTTAATTGGACTAGTAGGCCTAGCCTGCTCAGAAGCTCCATTATCTGGATACAATTACAACAGACCAAGTGGTGGTAGTGGTGGATACTCAAGTGGCGGTGGATACTCTAGTGGTGGTGGATACTCCGGTGGCGGCGGCTACTCCGGCGGTGGTGGATACTCCGGTGGTGGCGGCTACTCTGGCGGTGGAAGCGGCGGATACCAACAAGTGTCCATCGGCTCCCAATCCAACGAAGGTGCTAACGTTGACGGCGCGCTCCTAGAGCAGATCAGACAAATCCTCTTGAAAGAAGAAGCCCAGGCCTCTCAATCCGGCGGCTTCGGAGGCTCTGGCTACGCACCCAGCAGCAGCTACGGCGCCCCAAGCTCCAGTTACGGCGCTCCAAGCTCCAGTTACGGTGCCCCTAGCTCCAGCTACGGAGTACCTTCCTACAGCAGCCGTGTTGTCGGCATCGATCTCGAGGGCATCAGACAAGCCATCCAGGTAGCCCAATTCAACCAAGTCAGCCAAGGATCCTCCGGTGGATTCGGCGGCTACCCCAGCGGACCCAGCCAGCCATCAGGAAGCTACGGAGCCCCCAGCAGGCCCAGCGGCAGCTACGGCGCTCCTTTCTAAATCAAATAAAATATTAATTATTGATAAATTCGATAAATCCAGCCACGGACGCGGGCGTTCTCCATTTTTAAGTATTATTCATTAAATATTAAATGAAAAATCGTAGTTTCATTTAATATTTACTTCTGTTATCATTTTTACATCTTTCACTGGATTAATCTAAATCTCAAGTCGGATTTGTTTTTTGTACTTGACACTCAACGTAACAGATATCTGAATTTTTACTCTTTTATTAAATATTATTCGGACTTTTTTTTAATTTTTTTTTTTTTTTTTTAATAAAAAAATTTCGTTTAATTTAAAATAATTAATTGCCGGGTGTCTGCTACTGTTAGTATCATTTAATATTAAAAAAAAAATTTTACGCTTTTGTTTTTTCATAAATTCTGAAGAGTACCGTCGAATGAAAGTGCGTTATTTAAATAAAAATATCACCGGGACAAAAATAAATTTATTATTGTTAATAATAAATTATGAGCTAGAGTAGAAGTCTAAGAGGAGGATGATCGTGATTAGTACGAAATTTTATAAATTTTTTTTTTATAAAAATTCGTACATTGTAAATATATTTACACACATACACACTTACACTCTGTTATCATCATTATTTTTATTATTATTATTATTATTATTATTTAAATAATAATTAATAATAATAATAGTGATTATTGGTTGAAAAAGCAATTGAACTTAAAGGTATAAAAATAGATCACAGCCATTTCAGGACTTCCCACATAAACAAACACGGAGACAGATTTCACTGCGTGGGAAATAATATTTAAAAAATGTTATTTAGCACGTGATGTAACACCGGAAGTACATCTGAGTTCTGAGTTGTCCGGGTACTCTCGATCTTGTTCATAAGATCGTGATTCTCGAGAGCGGCTTTTATTTGAGAAGAAAAAAAAAGCAAATGTCGAATCGGGCATTATTCTTCATTTGCTTTTTTAGTTTAATTAAATACTTGAGTGCAATTGCCTGAAGATCTGAAACAAAAAATACGAATTACACATACATACACCTTTTTTACTGTATTAACCATGCATTTTGTACTTGTATAAAGGCTTTTTTGTAGAAAACAAAAAAATAAAAAAAAAAAATCTCGCCACCGTTAAATTATAGTATTTGATTTTTTGTTGAATTACCTTTATTACACATTTTAGCTTAAGTGTATTTTTATTTGTTTATTAGAATTGTTTTTTCTTGTTTGTTAAAACTGCATGCCTTTCACCTTTCACTCCAAGATAAAAAGCCAGAGGCTTTAAGGACTCTGGATCACTCTTTTGGCCAGCTATTTTCACCTCTTCACGATATGATGATACTCATTTATAATAGCTTTACTTTGAAACAATGATAATGATAATTATAATTACAATATTATTCATGATGAGAGATATAAATAAATGATTGAACCGATAAAATCAAGAAATGTATAGCAGACGGCGAGATTTTACCCAACAAGGAAGAAAGGACATTATAAATTGTGAAATCCGGTTAAAGACATTCGAAAGTAAATGATGACGAGGTAACTTTTAATATCTCGGGCAGAAGACTATCTTATAAATAAAATATCCGATAGAATGTAGATTGTGGTTTTTAATACCTTCATCACTCTTGTCATAATTAATGTATCTCGGTTCATGTCCATAAATAATAATTGATGTTAGTAATTAGTTTTTTAATTAAATGTTTGATACTAATTAAAGGTTATCGACAAGATTTCCACTTGTCAAATTAATAGAAGAAGCTCCAAGTGTCATGTGTTTATAATTATATATATATATATATATATATATATATATATATATATATATATATATATATATATATATATATATATATATATATATATATATGCAGTTTAATGAATCATTTAAAAAAACATTAAACAATAATTAAAAAAAAATGATTACAATTAATGACACTGAAGTTGACAGATATTATAATTTTTTTTTTGTTATTATGAAAATTAATTGAGAAGGTATTTGATAATTTTAAGAATTTTTATCATAAACAAATTATAGCAAAAAAAAAACTGAGGAGAAAAATTGACATGTTATTAAAAATAGATTTTTGCAATAATTTTTATAATTATAACTTTTATTTACAAATAACATTAAAATACTTACGATTATTATTAAAAAAAGATTTTGACATATTTCAAGCATAAATATGAGCGTGTCTCTGGTAAAATAAAAAAAAAAATGGCAGAAAAGTATTAGTGCGCGTGAAGTTAGCAAACAGCTGATTTGAATTTTTATGAAAAATGAAGTTAGCCGATATCTAAAATTTTTATAATTTTTCAAAAAATTTCATTTGTATAAAAGTTGAAAAACTATAAATGCAACTAAAAAAAAAAATTTTTTTTAATTCTAATTTAATAAATTAAGCAAAAAATAAAAAAATATATAATACTGAAGTTAGCGGTCAGCTGTCAATTTTAAAAATTGTTTTAACAAATTAATTACAATAAAAAAATGCTTCTAAAAATTGTCACTTGTAATTTTTATTAATTTTCACATGTGAAACTTTTTAATTAATTTTTTTTTGAATAATTTAATTGCTATAAAATTCCAAATAAATTTTTAACATCTGTCAACTTTAATGTTATAAAAATGTCGATTAACTTTATTATTATTGAATTTTTTCTATTTTTGACAGACACAAATTTAAAAGTATAAATTATTAAAAAAATTCCTTTTAAATAGATTTTTTTTTTTTTTTCAATTTGTTTATCGATAATTTTTTTCTAAGTAGCTTCAAATGTCTGATACTTTCATATTTCTAAATTTCCAGGTTAGGAATTTCTAGTGAAGCTATACGCTACCTGAAAAATGACAAAGTTGTTATTTGTAATTTGTAACGGCAGAATAATTTAACAAATTATAGCAGATTTAGCAAAAAAAAAAAAAGTTTTTATAACCGAGTTATAATTTCTAATTAATACAAGAATTACGGACATGTCCTCTATAATTTTTTCCAGTTAGTAGAACGTCTTGCGTTTATTGCCTAAATGAAAGAGCAATTAACGAGAACTAGAACGTGCGTAACTGTTACGTAGCGGTTGTAAGTGCTAGTACACGACTTCTATCCTTTTAACTTCTTTTTTAAAAAGTCTCTCAGATGTTCGATGCCAATCACGACCGAAGCTTGTTCTTACGTTAGAGTACCGCACACTTGATTTAACTTTACTTTTTTATGCTGATCAGCCAACTCCGCAATATTCCTCAGATCTACTATTGCTGTATTATAAATTTATACACACGCATCAGGGATGAGATTAGATTTATGTGTACAAAAATACGCAGTTTAATATTAATTGTACGGTGTAATGATATGTATGTACTCGAAAGAATCCTATTGAGCAATTTGTAATGGTGAGTTGCATAATTTTACGTGAATGAAATTGTGTATTCCGTTTTATTTTCTTTTCAAGATATAATAGGTAATTAAATGCTCTATTGTTGATAAGAATAGCTCAAGACTTTTTATTAATTTTTTTTTTGTAGATCAAGCATAGTAAATTTTTATTTTTTAGCTTTTTTAGCAATCAATTTTGTTATTATATGCTCGAGTATTGTTTTGATAAAAATTAAGGCTATTAATTATTTTTTAAGATGTTCACTTGATGAATAAATGGAGCGGTGATCTGATTTAATTGTGAATATATGAATAATCTTTTTTTATGATTTTTAAATTAATGATACTAAAGTTAGTAGAATTTTTTTTTATAATAATTTCATTAATAAAAAAATGTCTAATGTTCGTCAAATTCGATGCTGTTAAAATTAGCAGACGTATGACATTTTTTTAATTTTTATTACAAATCAATAATAGAAAAAAAATATTTAAAAAAAATTACACTTGTTATTTTTAGAAATGGAATTTTTTTATAATAATTTTATTATAAAAATAAAGAAAATTAAAGATGACTGTTAATTTCAGAGTTATATAATAAATTTTTAATATATGTATTTTATTAATGAATAGCAACGTTGCATTGAAAATTATTGTTAATACTTATTTGTAAATTTTTTTTATTGTGAAAAATAATATTTAACATTTCATATAACTTTCTAGATATTAAGATTTTTTAGATTGAATTGTAAAAATTCTATTATTTTTTAAAATTATAATTAAAAAAAAATTCATACCTTCAATCATAAATCAATAGATAATTTTACTGAATATTTTTCTCATAAATATTTATGACTTTTATAAAACTGTAAAAGTATCAAGATAATATGAGTGATCAAATAGTTTTCTATAAATGCAAAATTATTAAAATAATCTTTTATTATTACCAATAACTAATTTTTAGTAGATTTCATAGAAATCTAACTATTGCATTGGCCCTCATGACGGAACTTTTGAAAAATTTTGCTATATTTCGACTATACTTGTCGAGCTGAGTCGGAAAATGCATATGGTTCAAAAGTTTATATATGTATATATATATCAGATATAACGCGGCTTGTCACGACGATAGCGTCGCCAATTTACGTCGGATCTTTACCAAACTCAACATAATTATTCTACAGATAGATACCGAAGTCAAGTTCGTAGATGAGCTTAATCGGTCAAGTAATTTAGAAATGCCAGGATTTTGAAATTTTCAAAATCATAAAAATTTATATTTCTTCACTTTCTTGCTCGAATAACTCTTGAATGGAATAACTTGTCGAAATTCTGTTAATTGCATCTGAAAGCTCTTCAAATAAGCTTTAATTTGAGTACCATACTATATGTTTTGTCTCAAAAGTAGGTCCTATTCCGCTATACCAAATATGAAATTTGCTGTTGCACTCGTTTTACCAAACGTCATCCAAAACTTTAGATTTTTACATTCATTTTCATGAAATCTACTTCCATTTCGGCTGCCGAATGACTTTTTTAAATTTACCATCAGAATTTAATAATAATAACATTTATAATGTAAGATAAAGATGCAAATTTATTGGGGAAAGTATTCGTAGCATGAAAACGTGAGATAGTTGATGAAAAGAATTATATTGCATTATACGTGTATAATTTGTGATAATACTACTGTAATAATAATAATTATAATTTTAATAATGAGAAATAATTAAAGTAGTTAAATAAATTATTTAATATCATTATTAAATTTTTTAAAACGATCTTAATTGCTAATTAAGAACATTTTTTAAACTACTTTTCGTTTTGTAACTATTTGCGGTAAATTAATCTACTTAAAAAAAAAAACAAAAAAAAAAGTATCTTGAGAAATATTATCAGCAAATTGAATAAAATAATTAAAATAAACAAAAAAATTTAATGAAAGCTTACGATACAATTAATCAGCTCTTTTGTTAATCTTCTTCCAGTTAAATTTTACTCTGCATTCAGTAATTATCATCCATTTGGGGTACAACAATACGCAATACAGGATACAGGATATTATTTTGCTTATAAAATGTAAACTAGCACATAAGATTTTAAAGTTTAAATTTGTGGAGAAAGTATTGGAAAAAATTACGGAGTCTGTTAATTATAAAACTTCCGATTTTTTTTTTTTTTAAATTTATTTTGTCTTTTATTAACGTTTATTTATTTCATCAAACTTTGATATAAAATTAAATAAAAAATTTATTTTTATTTTTATTGATGATTGTTTTAATAAATTTATGTACAAGCTCCTTTTCGAGTAGCCGTTCATCCAACTACTAATTTAAAGATCATCACTATTATGTTGAGAAATATTAATGGTACTGAAAATAAAAAAAAATATTATGTAGTTTAAAATTGTCATTTAATTGTAAAGATGATTTAAGAATAAGATAAAAAATATCTTACTTCTTGCAACAGTTCTGATGGATCTGATAAGATTGAGCATTTGAGATTTAATTGTTGGTGGTTCTCCGAAGCCTCTGATGTCTTGTTGCGCTCCCCAACCAACTTGAAAATTATTTTTTATAATTATAATTAAATTAAATTAATTATTATTACTCAGTTTGAAAATTGTCTTGTTTTTCCAATTAAATGAATATTATTATTACTTTGTTTAAAATTTATGATTAAATAAAAATTCCATTGTTTTTTGGATTGAACCAGATTTTTGATAAATAGTTGTTTAAACTATGTAATAATAATTATTTAAATTATCCAGCTTGTAATTTAATGATACTGAAATTAAAAGACATTCTAGATTTTTAAATGAATTAAATTATTATTTATTTATTTATAGCCGACATCTAGAATTTTTAAAATTTTTTTTATCCAATTTCATTTTTTTTTAATTTTTAAAAAAATTTCATTTGTAAAAAAGTTGAAAAACTATAAATGCAATTTTTTTTTAATATTTTTCTAGACCTAGTTTATTTTCATATAAAAGTAAAAAAGTGCTTGCTCCTTTCAGTGGCATAAATTATGATGACACTAAAGTTAGCTGACATCTAAAAATTTTTTAGAAATTTTTTTATTAAAAAAATTATTTTAAAAAAATTAATTGAAGAAATTTCACATGTGGAAAGTCTTAAAAATTATACGTGCAATTTTGTAAAAATCCTTTTTTTTTTGAACTGATTTAATTGATTAAAAAAATCTAAAATTGTTAAACGTCGGCTAATTTTAATGTCATTAAATTATGACATTTTCTACTTCAAGTATAATTATGTTGATGTGTTAATAAATTAATTAAACAAAAAAAAATTTGAAAATAATGAAAAGAAATGAAGAAATATGTAAAAAATTAGCAATAATAATAAATATTACAAAAATACATTTGACGTGTCATATTTGAGGTTAACTATTTTTGAATCTCGTAACAGAACTTACTTTTATTCAAAAATCTTTCTTCATGTAAGACACAGACGGCATTTAAACATAAGAGAGTTGCTTCAAATAATGTCCATAAAGTAAAGGCCATATTTATATTTATTTCTAAGTATTTATTAATATTATTACGAAGGATTATTAAGAGTTGCAAATTTGAAAACGACAGTCTGTTGTTTTCAAGTCATCAAACAAATTTCAACGTTATCATGAGTAGGCGGCGGAGTTGTAAATTTTCTCATCTGATGGTAATGTACACTTTTATTTATTTATTTATTTTTTTATATACAAAATATGAAAATATAAAAATTGCTATTATTATTAAAAATTTTTCAGTTTTTTTGTGACACATGTCAGAAAAAGTTTATTAAAAAATCTAGTTATTTAAAATGTATTGTGAATTAAATTTTTTGACATTTAGGATTTTTTGGCTCTGACTGATCCTGGTCCCTAACAAAAATCTGACATGCGCAGATAATTGTAAGAAAAAAAAACTAAAAATCAGAGAAAGAGAAGCGAAAAATGTTATTGTGACAGAATTTGAATATTAACGATTTTTCTAGTTGTATTAGCGTAATAGAATAGGAGCCATAAAACCTAAAAAGTGATAAATATATAAAACTGTAGATAGAAAAATCCGCCAGCTATTTTCTCTGAAAATTATTTTTTCGATAATAAGTATATATATATTTGTATTTGCATTACACCACACGACACACGACTTAAACATAATTATTATTATCAGCGTTAAGTATTGTATTGTACATATGTAATATATACACATATATTTGTACTTTTTTTCCATTTATTCGGTAACTTTTCTCTGAAAGTAATTTATTTGAAAAAGGCGTCGGGTGTTATTTTAACTTTTGATTAACTAATTAATTTTTTTTACGGATAAATATATTTACAACCTGCAATTTATTATTGTTTAAAAATTTATTTATTTATATCTGTAGTGTACATTATATAAAAAATTGAATTTTTCTTTTTAACGTCAACTCGTCTGCTCGGCGGTTTTAAGTCGTAAGTTTTATATTTTACTTATTTGCTCATTAAATATTTATAAAATTATTTATTTATTTATTACATAATATTAAAATGTATAATTATAATTAAGTTCATTCATATCAGCAATTATTTTGTTCAATTTTTCTAGTGACCATTTGTTAGGTCTAATGACAACATAACCACAACTCATTAGCATAAATTAATAACTTTTAATAAAATTAATTTTTTTCTGTTGACAGGACAACAAGGAATTACCAACGATAAATATTTTTATAAAAAAAAAAAAAAAAAAAAAAAAAAAAAAAAAAACCTGCACGCTCCACGAACTTAAATTAAAAAATTCCTTGATTGTCCTTGAACCTTAAAAAACAATAAAAAAATAACAAAAATAACATTAAAATAACAAATTAATTAAAGAAAAAAAAAAGAAAGAAAAATATTATCATTTGTATTGGATACTTAAATATTATTATTATTTTTTTGTGTTTGTCGTGCGTATAAATAAATAATAAGTGTATTTATATCATCAGTCCTCTTGTGGTCGTGATACGTGAAGAGCTGGCTGATAAATTATTTATAAAAGCCACCCGGTTTATTAATTAATTAATAAGTATTAATACTAATAAATGAATTAATTTATTAATGAGTATATATGAATTATCGAAGAGAAATATGATATTTTTATCTTTATTGTGAGTTAATGGATCGGTCGTTGAGCGACGTTAAAATAAATAGGGATAGTTAATAAGTGTTGGTTTTATTGTTAATAATTTAATTTTTTATTAATAATGTATCAAACAATGTATCCGTCACATTTAATGATGCAGATTGTCGACCAACCTAACAGACACTGTCCTCAGATCTCTATCCCTCCTTATCCTTACTCCACCAGTTCGAGTAATAGTAATTACTATAACAGTAATCATCACAATAATAATAGTAATAACTATCATCACCATCATCATCACCCTCCTCATCATTATCACAATAATAATCGACACCTAGTGCATCAGAATTTCCAGCAGGATAGTAATGGAAGAGGTCAATTATTTAATTTTAACGGCAACCAAACTAGACAACGTGAATTGATGCAGGTAATTTTTATGAGTTATTATTTTTGTTTGGAATCTGTATTATTAGAGTTGTGCCTTTTCAGGGTTTCATATCAATCTTACCAATAGTCAATTTATGATGCTAAGTATTTAGACCGCATTCTAAAATTCTCTATCTCTAGATAGATAATTAAGAAATGATCTTGTATTATATATATGTATATATGAAAAATATATCAAAATGCATGTGGGTACTCAAATGAAAGCTCTTGGTGAGTGTAACATCGGGATGAGTTTAGATCTTAAAAAATATCAATATTTAAGAAATTACCTTGTATCTTATGAACTATTGACATTTTTAAAGATATAAGCTCATCCTAACGTTACACTCCCCGAGAACTTTCATTTGAGTACCCACATCAATTTTTTATATATTTATATATATTATATATATGTATATATTAAAAATATATCAAAGTGCATGTGGGTACTCAAACGAAAGCTCTTGGTGAGTGTAATATCAGGATGAGCTTATATCTTTAAAAACGTCAATAGTTAAAAAAGTACAGTGTAATTTAACAAGAGTCATTATTTTATAAAGCAAAATTTTATTTATTTATAGTTCATATAGTGACTGCAAGGTTGCTAGTTTTAATTATTTTATATTTTTCTGCTTAATAGAATTCAATTTACTCACTGGGACACAATCGCAGAATGGTTGTTGAAAGTTTATCACCTAGAAGACCAGGAGGAAATCCTCCAGGAGGAAATAATACAAGTTTACCTGCGAAAAATTGGCATCAGAATAAAAAAACAAATAATAATAACAATAATAATAATAATAATAATAATAATAATAATAAGAATAATAATAATAATAAGAATAATAATAAGAATAATAATAATAATAATAATAATAATAATAATAATAATAATAATAATAATAATAATAATAATAATAATAATAATAATAATAATAATAAAAGTCATAATAATAATAATAATAATAATAATAATAACAGCAATAGTTATAACAATAATAATAACAATAATCATAATAATAATGATAATAATAACAATAACAATAACAATGGAGGGAAGAAACAAAATTACAACCGATCAAATAAAAGAAATATGCAGCGGGATCAATCACAGATTAAGGAAGTCAATAATTACGGAAGTGATAGTGGCTTCAGTTCTCGATCTCCAACGCCTAGTAAACATGATAGCCAAAATGAGAGCTCTGATGATCGCGAGTCTATTGCATCTTCTGCTGAACCCGATATCAAGTATGTACTTTTTTTTTATTTAATTTAATTTGTTTGAAGTATAAATTATTTTTAGAGTTTATTTTATTTAAAAAATTATCAAGATTTTCTTCTAAAAGAAAAGATAATCAGCTCACATGTAATTTTTAAAAATTTTTATTTATTGAGCCAAATTTTTTTATTTGATATTGCGTAAAAATGTAAACATTATACCTGCATCGATAAAGAATAATCCAAAAAATTTAATTAATTAATGAAGTAAAAACTAATTAAATAAAGTCAATGTATTTTAAAATTTTTAAATAAAAATTAAATATTTATTTTTATTAATTTTTGAGTGTCGGTAAAATAACAAATAAAATGATAAGATTTAATAAAGAAAAAAAAAGTTTACTAATATAATATATTTTTTATTTGTTTATAAAAACAGAAAATTTCAACAAACACGTCCAAGTCCATCATCAAATATAACTTTCACATCTCAGGGATTTATTAACAATACAAACCAATATTATCCTAATCAACATATGAATTATTGTCTCAGTACAAGTCCTACGATAAGTCCGTCTGCAACGCAACTGCACCAGCTAAATTATCAGGGAAAGAAACGTAATCACACAGGTGGTAAGTCCAAGAATAAATAACAAAAACAAGTTGTTCGTGTCAGCGATAAACGTTTAAAAAAAAAAAAATTTTTTTTATTTAAATTTTCTGGCTTCGTTGCATGCATAATTTTTATAAATTTTTTTTATTGCTTCAATAGATCGAACGAGTGCGATACACAAATACCATCAATTCAGGAAACATCCGGATTTAGCAATGCCATTTGTGAGTATTTTCCCCAGATCATTTTTGGCACCGGATCGTTATTTAGCTAGGTCAAATTCAATTGTAACGAAGATATTTCCCAGTGAACTTGTACGTCACTCTAAGTGGGACAAATTGTCAAAAAGCGTTTGGGATAAATTTTTTTCCCATCAGCAGTCCCAAGAAATGTATGTCAGAAAACTGATGCTGTGGAAATACTTGCTAATTTATATCAAAGTAATTTTTATTATTTTTCATTTTTTTTTTTTAATTTTATTTAAATTTTAAAAACTAATCAATAATTATTACAGACAATATATCCAAGGTACAGTCTCTTTTTGGTCGGATCAACAATGAATGGATTCGGGGCCTGTACGAGTGACGTTGATATTTGTTTAGTCGTACAAAATACCGAGATTATATTGCGAGAACGAGCGCTCGCACACTTAGAGGAAGTTAAAACGTGTCTGAGTTACTGTGGTAATTTATTTGTTACAATTTTAATTTTTTTTTACCCTTAATTGGCTATGTATTGAAAGAAAAAAATTGATACATAATTTATTTTAAAATTCACTACTTAACAATTTGAAGATATATTAATTATTTAAATTGTAGAAAGAAAAACTTAATTATGTAAATCATTTAAAATTTAACTTTGATTAATATTTATTTCATTGAAACTTAATCTTAAAACAAATTTTGCTTATTCTTTTTATAATATAAATAGTTTAAAAAAAACAAGCAAAAATATTAATATTAATGATTATTTTACAGATTTCATTCAAAATTTAGAATTAATTCACGCAAAAGTGCCAATTCTCAAATTTCGAGACGGATTACAAAATTTAGAAGTCGACTTGAACTGTAACAATGCCGTGGGTGTTCGGAATACACACATGCTTCATTGTTACTCCCGCAGTAAGTTTAAATTTATTATTATTATCAATAATAATAAAATAAAATAAATAATTATTGATAAATTAAACAGTCGATTGGCGAGTACGGCCTTTGGTACTAGTCGTAAAACTATGGGCCCAAGCACAAGACATCAACGACGCCAAAAACATGACGATCAGTAGTTACTCATTAGTATTAATGGTAATCCATTTTTTACAATGTGGTGTCACTCCGGCTGTTCTGCCGTGCTTGCAAACTCTGTATGTCGATAAATTTCGAGATGATTCCGATATCCATACAATCGACATCAATGAAGAAATGCATATTCCGTCAAAATTGTTGGGAGAATTGAATCATCAGCCACTCGGTGAACTGTTCTTTGAGTTTTTCAAATACTACGTCAATTTCGAGTAAATATTTTTTCAAGTTTTTTTTTTTATTATAATTATAATTATACTTATAATTAGTGTTTTAATTATCTAATAATTGAATGATGGGTGTTTTTATAAAAAGTAATTTGTTATTTCAGCTTTATTCGGTACGCGGTATCGGTACGTTTGGCAAAGCAAATACCTATTGAAGAGTGTCGTTTCTCTCATTCGTTGAAAAATGATCCTCACCAATGGAAATGGCTTTGTGTTGAAGGTATTTTAATTATTTATAATTATTATTATTAATTTTAGATTTTCAGATAATTTAAAAGTATTAAAAATTAGTCTTTAGGAGAAAAAAAGTATTTATTTACAAGTGAGGTCTACCATTTTAATTTTCATTTTCTAAAAAAAAATTTTTTTTTTTGAAAAATACATAAAAAAAAATGAACAGTTAAAAAAAAATTTGATTACCACAATTTTAACAAATTTTCAAAAAATTGTGATATTCAACGTTATTTTATGTATTTAAAAAAAAAAATATATGACCAAAAATACATTTGACTCCACTTGTAAATAATTACCAGTAAAAATCCAACAATAATAATAGTCTTGAATAGTATTGCATTAAAAATAAATTTTTCTATTATTATTAACAGAACCATTTGATCTAACAAATACCGCAAGATCAGTATATGATTTTGATACCTTCGAGCACATCAAACAAGTATTCAAACTGACTTGCGAAACACTAGAGAAGACACATTCACTGGAGAGTGTTTTCAAGAAATTAAAACCACAAGAACAAACCACCGACTCTACCAACTCTTAATAGCTAAAAAATAAATTGAAATAAAACGCCACATGTCTTCAAACCTTATCAAGTAAAGGAATTAAGAGACTTAATTAACAAAAAGATTATTAGTTAACAATTACCTCAAGGTTGCATAAATATCAAAAGCATTTAAATGCTTAGTCTTACATTCATTTATCAATTAATTAATTAACACTCGTCGCTCACATAAATAAATAATTATCGATTAATTTAAGTAGTTAGTATCGTGAATGTAAGCTCAAAAATTTTAGGCTGTGCTTATATCGAGTCCACGCGTGACTATTGATTCTGTGATAATTATTTAATTATTTAGGGTAAACAGATTTCGATTGAATCTAGTGCGCGTGTTAATTTATAACTTTATTTAATTTATTTAATTTTTTTGATTTAATAGGTTACTGCTAATGAGGTATAGAAGTCTGTTTATATTTTCTTAGTATGTAAATTTAAATTAATTGATTGATTGTAAGAAAAAAAAGGACTAATTCGTTTGCTTAGAGTTGGACTTTTCATTTTGAGAGGGGGGAATTTCAATCATGGTGCAATTTAGGGTAACATCAGTATAATTTAATTGTTAAATTATTATTATTATTATTATTTTACATCTTATTTAAAAATTACTGATGTTAAGTCAATTTTTTTTTTGAAAATTTAATTGCTATTTTGCGATCAATACATTTTTTTATTTTCAAAGTTAATTAATTGAATTAAATTTTTTTTTTCTACGAATTTATATTCACATAAATTTAATTACCTTTGAAGTGAATTTTGTATTTATTTGTATTGGTTGATTGACTGATTTATTTTGTTGGAAATCAGTAATTAAATTTTCAAAATTAAAATAATTATTGAATTAATTTTTATATGAATTTTTTCGCAGCATTTTTTTTTTTTTTCATAAGCACTGTGATCTCATAACATCTGAGATAAAAAAAATGTGTGCCTTATAATTGATGTTCTTTTTGCAACAATTAGAATTAAAGTTAAAAATGAAAAATAAAAAAATAATTAAATATAGAAATGAGATTTATGAGGGATTTGAAGGATAAATAAATCGTGAGGAAGATGTCGAAGCTAAGGATAAGATGATCTCATTAAAAATGATTTTAATTAAAAAAAAAAAAAAAAAAATATTAAAATATATAAATTTAAAAAAATGTATGTTATTTTCTCGAGTCGTATGATCAAATATCTCTTCCTCAATTTAATTATTTTGTATTTGTCGATGTATGTAATAAAAAAAATTAAAAAAAAAATAATAAAATGAAAAAGATTTAAAAAAATATTTAAAATATCAGTAATAAATAAGAAAAAAAAGTTGTTAGAAATTTTTATAAATTTTTTTTTAAAGATTTAGTAATATTTAATATTTGAGATTGATTTTTTGGAATTAACTTTTGTTTATTGAGGAAGAGAAAAGTCGTATTAAAGAAGCTGGTATGTAGTTTCATTTTGATCTGTAGAAATTATTTTTTATTTTATATTAAAGCGATTGAATGAATTTTTGTTCGAAAATATAAATAATTTTTTGATCTTGAGAGTGAAAGATTGAAAAAAAAAAAAAAAAAAAAAATATTTCTACAGATCAAAACAAGTTTGTTGTGCATAATAACTTTGGTTTATTAAATGGTATAGCGCTCAAGTTATTAAGTAATTTGATAAAAATAATTCCACGTCCAAATAAATACATATAAATATTTTGCACAATCTTCAAGTATCAAATTTAAATAAAAGTGCCAAATTAATTTTTCAATTGACAGTGTTACAGGCCTATTGGGATATTTGTAATTACTCAGGTTTAATTCAATTAATTTTAGACCTTATAATTTTTTTTTAGTGTACTTGAAACACTGGATGGATAAAAATTGTTGTTAAATTGAACCTGGGTAAATTGAATAGACTTGTAATGCTGCCTTTTCAATTGACAATAAAAATTTAATTTAATTTTTCGAGACTAAAAATATCAATTTAAGTAAATAAACATTCCATTAATTTAATTTGCACTTATCTATAAATCAAATTAAAAGTAAAGTAAAATTAGTAATAAAAATTATCAAATAAAATAAAATATTTTTTGCGGCAATGTAAACTTAAATTATTGTAACTTTTTTCTAATTATAAAACAAATTTTTGTAATAAAAATAAAATTTAATAAATTAAGAAAAATATTATTTTTTACTCCAGTTTCCAGTTTGTTTGAATGAATTACTTTTTTAGCAATGTTTATTAAATAAAAATTAAGAATATAATAATTTTGTAAAATAGATACATAATAAAGAAATGACATTGTATCTTGTGAAATATTGACATTTTTAACGATATAAGCGAATTCCGACATTACACTTATCGAGACCTTTCATTTGAGTACCCACATCAATTTTTCATATATTTATATATATATATATATATATATATATGTATATATGAAAAATATATCAAAATGCATGTGGGTACTCAAATGAAAGCTCTTGATGAGTGTAACATCAGGATAAGCATATATCTTTAAAAACATCAATCGTTAAAAAATTACAGTGCAATTTAACAAGAGTCATTATTTAATAAAACAAAACTCTATTTATTTATAAATAGATGTTTTAAATTTTTTAATTTTCTTTTTACTTATTAAATTACAACAAAAAGACATTTTTTATAAATTGCCTTATAATGTTTCAAGTTTATTGCACATGAAATTCTTTTTTTATTTTTTTGTATTAATTTTTTTTAATAAAAAAAAAATTTTTAGACGTCGGCAAATTCAATTTTCATTTTTCATGGACCGATCTCCATGTAGCGAAATATATTTACGCGCAAATAAATAAAAACACGTGTGACATAACCTAGTCAGGTAAACTAAAACAATTCACTTAAATACTTATCTACTAAATAAAATTAAAAAAAAAAAAATGTATCTAACACGTGCTCATGAACTTACCGCTCAGCCTCGTACCGAAGACATATCCATAAAAGAAAAAGTAACTTTTTACGAAATGGGTCTTTCCCAACGTATCTTAAACGGTTTAACCGCTTGTGGTTTTGAAAAGCCATCTCCAATTCAACTAAAAGCAATTCCCTTGGGAAGATGTGGTTTCGACTTGCTGATTCAGGCAAAATCTGGAACCGGAAAAACAGCTGTTTTTGGAATAATAGCATTGGAGATGATAAACGTCAATAATGCACCTCATCAAGTTTTAATTTTAGCTCCAACTCGAGAAATAGCCGTTCAAATATCAAACGTGTTTTTTTCAATCGGCTCCGAAATGCCGGGACTGAAGGTCGACTATTTTGTCGGAGGAACACCAATGCAGTCTGACAAAACAAAAATAGTCAGCTGTCACATCATCGTAAGCACGCCAGGCCGGTTGAAGCATTTGATTGATCAAAAATTTGTTAAAATTGAAAACGTCAGATTGTTTGTTTTAGATGAAGCTGATAAATTAATGGATGACAGTTTCCGGAAAGATGTTAATTATATTTTTTCTAAACTTCCAGCAAACAAACAGGTGATACTGTCAAGTGCAACTTATCCAGAAGACATAACTTCTTTTACAACGAAGTACATGCGAATGCCTTTGGTGTGTTTACCCGATGACAGAAGTCCAATTCTTCTCGGGTTGCGTCAATTTGTCGTCGTAGTTCCTGAGCATCCCAACCGGATGAAGCGAGTGGAGACAAAAGTCAAGGAATTGTTTAAAATTTTAGGTAACTTCAAGTTCAAGCAGAGTTTGGTATTTTTTAATTACCAGTCCAGAGCACAGTCGGTTTGCAATCACATTGCTGGCAAAGGCTTCCAGGCAATTTACATCACTGGCAATCAAGACATGAAGAAACGTTTGACTACGATGGAGAGCTTGAAGAACTTCAAATGCAGGATTTTGTGCTCTACTGACTTGACTGCCAGAGGAATTGATGCTGAAAACGTTAATTTGGTTGTTAACTTTGATGTTCCTTGTGACAGTGCTACTTATCTTCACAGGATTGGTCGTGCTGGAAGGTACGGAGCATATGGAATTGCTATTAGCTTGCTTTCTGTTGGGGAGTTGGAGAATTTTAAAGAATTGTTTTCTTCTCTGTCGGTTCCAAATACTAAAATTTATAAACTTCCCAGCGATTATTTGCTTCAAGATGTTTGGGCGGGAAATACTGAAAGGTTTGAAGTATTTATGAGCTACGGAAGAAATAATTATGCTGAAGAAGAAAGAGTTGATGTTTCTTCTTTACAAAATTCAGAAAATTATAATAATAATCTAAAAAATTTTAATTATTTAAACAAAACTACGCCTACTTCAAATGTTGTGGAAAAAATTGAACCAATTACTGTTAAAGATTTAATTAAATTGGTGTATAAAAATAATAAGCCAGAGATTTTTAAAAAAAAGTTTAATGATGAAATAACTGCAAACAATTTTAGGATTGAACACGAGATTAGGTTCAAGGAATTAATCAGTTCTTCTTCGAGTGAAAAAAATAAACTTGGTGAGAATTTTATGAATTATATTAAATATGATGTTCGTAAAAAGAAGAAAGTAGTTCCTTTAATTCCTGACGTTCAAAAATCAGAAAATTCTGTTGATTTTAATTTATTTAATGAGTTTGATGATGATGATGTGAATTTCATGAAATTAGTTAATGCCTACAGAGTTGTTTCTTCTTGTTTGAAACTTGAAAATGAAGAAAGTAGTTTGAATAATCAAATTTTAATTAAATGCTTAAAATTTGAAGTGGAATTTTTTGATAAGTTAGAGAAGAAATATATAAATGGAACAAAAACGGCGAGATATATTATTTTTAAAGATTATTGGTGTCATTTGAAAAATTTTCTTAGTATAGTGAAGAAAATGTACTTGTTGATGCATTCAAATTCCAAAAAAACAAAAATTTGTGAAATAACTTCAGAAAATGGTGAACTTGTAAGCTTATATGAAAATTTGAAAAGAAAACTGCGAATTTTCTTGTTTAGTAACACAGAAACTGAAGATTTATTTTTTGATTCATGTTTTTTTAGATTTGACGCAGTGAATTGCAGTGAATCTTTAAAATTTTTTGATGGCACTTTGAATCTTTCTGAATTTTTAGTTTTGAAGAAGAATATAATTACTTTTGGATCGGATGAAGAGTTGATGTTGAATAAATTGAGGGAATTAACAGAAAAACCAAACGGCGTGTCGGACAAAATAGTGGAATATATTAAAATTCTAGAAGAAAAAGACGTTCATCAATATAAAGCAAATAGCTGTTACGAAGAAATTGATAACAATAATGAAATATCTACAAACCGTCCTTTAATTGTTGAACGTACTGACAAGTATGTTCAACAATTAAATGACACGTATTACCAGCCACGTGTGATAAATAACGTGACACAAAATATTGAAGAATTTTTCCATCAATTAAACATAGAAACTAAACAAATAGAATTAAATACGTATAATTGGCTGATGTTACAAAATGATTAAAAATTTATAATGTTTGTAAATATTAAAGTAAAAGATCCAGTTATTGACACTTGCAATTTTATTTTAATTAAAAAAAAAAAACCATTAGAATAAATTTGCAAATGTCAAATAATTAGGCCAGTGTCAATAACCGGGACTTTTACCTAATGTAAATAAATTTATAATAAAAATTATAATTATTGTCTTGAAATAAATAAATATTTAGATTTTATTTTCATCACATTTATTGGTACGATTTAATTTTACAGTGGTTTAATTTTTCCTTTTATATTTTTAATTTCATTTTCAACAATTTTCATTTAGCGGTGTGCTGTTGGTCGGAAAAAATATAGACATATATATATATATATATATATATATATATATATATATATATATATATATATATATATATATATATATATATATATATATATATATTTTTCTCTTTTAAACTCTATACATTTATATTTTATTTAATTATAAAGAAGAACGAATTAAACCAAAAATAATAATATTAATAATTACATCAAAATATAGTATTTATTTTTTTTTTTACCGACGAAGTTCAAAATAACCAAAATAAAATTGTATTGTCATTTTTTTTTTTCCAAAAAAATATATTTTTAACAAACTGAATATTTATAATTTTACCAAAAAAAAAAAAAAAAAAAAAATAAAATAATTTTAAACGGAAGCGCGCTGTGTTTCTTCGTCGTTATTTTCGAATTACATTAATCAATTTAATAGAAAAATTAAACATAGTTCCAATAATTATAGTAGTAATAATAATAAATTTAATCAATTAATAATAATTATAATAACGAAACGTAATTGATGTTTTTTAACGATTAATCGAAGGATTTCAGGTCGGTGCATTAACATTTTTATTTACTATTAATAATCAAAGCCGTTTCCATCTCTTTTATATTATTAATTCTACTTAAAAAAAAAAAAAAAAAAAAAAAAAAAAAAAAAAAAAATTTAAACTAATAAATTTTATTCGAATTTTTATAGAAAAAAAAAAAATAAATCAAAATTATAGTATTAATAATAATTAATAACATAAAAGTCTAAATCTGGTTGATAGCACACGACCACTTTAATAAATACCTCAATCTGAATCTCTCAATTACTGACCTTATCCCCCGATAATCGATGAAATTCTCTCCATCAATCCTTCTTTCATAAATATATCTGTTAATATATTTGTTAATAAAACCGCTGAGGGTGACAGCTCTCAATCATCATAAAACCATCATATTAGTATCCTTTAATCAATAAAAACTCCGTTATTAACAATATTAAATAATCAATCCAAAGAGCTTCATAAATCCGTATCTCAGCGTTATTAATCGTCCCTGTTGTTCAAGAATGTATCATCGCCATCAAACCACAATCATTATCGTCATTGTCATCATCATCAATTCATCATCATCATCATCATCATTATGAAATGAGCCTTTTGCAGAAAGTCGCTCCCGCGACAACATGGCGTAGCGTACATTCCCACCCCATATTTACCGCCGTTCAGTACGGCTGTGAGAATTGTCCACTGGGCTGTGACTGTCCTTGATAGAACCCGCTCCTGTCGCCTTGGTAAGTCGAGTCCTGACTGAGAAGTCCGTCCATCTGGGACTGAAAATCGCCGACTGCGAACGAGTCCTGGGACAATTCTGCTTGGGAGAGTCCCGGCTGGGACAAGCTGAACCCAGGCTGAGACATCCCCTGCGTAGTGCCCTGAGTAAGCGGCAAGCCTGTGCCTCCTTGGCTATTGTACGGCTGGGTGTTAATATCACTCTGACTAAACTTACCCATCCTGGGTCCGACCGGCATCTTCTTGACCCCGCGCCGATTCCGCTGGACATTCTGTCTGGCCTGCAAGGCCTGCTGGTGCTGATTATAGAACCTCGGAGGGACATGCGCCATGTTCATGAACATCCCCACGGGGACAGGGACATTGTTGATCGCAGCTTGGGCCCGCTCTGGGCTGATGTAACTTATAGTATCGTGAGTTCTACTAAACATATCCAGAGGGATGTTTCGTTGGTAGTACGGGTTGTGCGACTGAGCAGCGCCGTTTACTTGTCCGCCTGTTCGATCGTAAACTGACCCAGGAATAAGAGCTTCTCGTGCGTCGTACATCGAGGTCGACATAAAGTGAGACCCAGGGTTCGCAGAGTTAACAAGTTTCTTTGGTTTAGCGAATTGTATCATCGACTCCTTCAAATTGTTCAAAGGTCCCTCGACGAGGACTTTCTGTTCCTTGTAAAAATTCAGCAAGTGGTTCCATAGCGGCTGCTTGGATAAAACTTTCGGATTTCCCACGATAATAATTCCATACTTAGCTCTGGTAAGTGCGACGTTCAGCCGCCGTGGGTCGTTGAGGAACCCGATGCCCTGATGTTCATTAGACCTCACGCAGGACATGATAATAATATCCTTCTCTCTGCCCTGGAAAGCGTCAACGCTAGCGACTTCAATTTCCTGGTAAAGCTTGGCGTGCAAGGAGCCCTGGTACTGCATGTACTGAACCAAGTACGCTCGTTGACCCTCATAAGGAGTAATCACACCAATTTGCTCGGGCTTGACTCCGCAGCGCAGGAACCTCGTAGTTATCTTTTCAACATTAGAAGCTTCTGTGCGGTTCAAGTACGAAGTCCCGCTACCAGCGATTTCTTCCTGGCCTTGAGTCACGTAGAAGAACATCGGCTTTTCAGGAACCGGCCAGGGGAAGTCTATTTTGACGAGCTTGCGTTCATCAGCGCAAACTCCGTTCTGCAGAGAGCCTTCGTAGAAGAAGTTTGAAGGGAACCGTGACAAGTCTGGGTGCATACGATACTGGACTTCGAGTCTGAACGGTCGAATTCCGAGAACTACCAGGCGCTCGAAGAGTGATTGGGACAAGCCAGCGCGAGCTGCCTTCTTGCACATCACCACGGGACCCAGTTGGCAGTGGTCACCGACTAAGATCAATTGCTTGGCTCCCAGAACAACTGGTACCATGCACTCGGGTTCTGTTGCTTGCATACTTTCGTCGATTAAAATAGAGTGGAACTTTAAACGATGCAGTCGCGGATCACCTGCTCCAACACACGTACAGCAAATTACATCAGCTGCTTCTAGAAGTTCTTTTTCCGACGCTTTCTTCAACAAGCGGTACCGCTTCTCGTCTGCAGATGACAATTCTCCGGTTTCGTCTTTCAACTGCTGGAGCTTTTGCAATTCCGTATTAGTCTCCATGTTCTTGATCTGGTTGTGCAGCGCCAGGAAGCTCACGGGAGAGTCGATTGCTTCCCGGGACTTGGCGCAAAGACGAACGACTTTCAAGTTAGATTTGTGGATTTTTTCCGTCAATTGGTCGACGGCAGTGTTAGAAGGCGCGCAAACCAGAACAGGGCCACCGTTCTGCTTCACCAACTGATAGACTATTGTAGCGCTGGTGACGGTCTTTCCAGTTCCGGGAGGTCCCTGGATGAGAGACAGAGGCCGCTGGACCGCGTGCTTCACGGCGTAAACTTGGGAACGGTTCAAATCAGGAAGATTCGGAGCGCTGAAGTGTTTTGGTAAGTGACAACGGAAGAGGACTTCTTCGACCTCGTGGCCTAAAAGGCGATGATAGATGTACGCAGAGACAGAAGTGTCGTCGACGGCGAACTTTCTCAGGGCTAATTGCATTCGGTCGAAGCTGGTGCTCTTCCAGATGAAGTCGACGACAAAGTTGCTGACGCACTCTGTAGGGGCTCCAGAATTGTTCTTGAGCTCGATACCGACCTCCTCGCCGTAGTTATCCGGGATTTTTATTACATGTCCAATTCCAGACCAGGGCTTGTGCAACTCACCGAGGTATCTGAGTCGCAGCTCGTCTCCGTGCATCAGCTTCATGTCACCGTCGGTTTTTGCGAGCATAAAGTACGCGATGGTTTTCTTGTTTAACCCCACGTCCCAGCGAACTTCGATGTTTTCTTGGGTCTGGGACTCTTTCAGCCGTTTATCGTAGTCCGCTTCGAGCTTCACCAACGGCCCGAAGATGTTCTGATACTGGTACCCGTCTTCGTAGCGCAGCAACACTTGCTGGGGTTCTTCATCGACACCTGGCTTCTCCAAATCTTGGAAAGTTGCGTCTACGTTGTCGCGCCATAACTCTTCGAGTTTGTTTATCTGCTGAGCGGATATCTGTCGCGCTCGGAGTTGCTCTTGCTCGGAAGGGATTTTTACCAGCCATGATAAGAAACTTCGGTCTTCTATCAGCGGCTTCCATTGCTCTTGATCCCTAAATTCGAGGAAGTTTAATTGTTAGTGATAATTTTTAATTTAAAAAAAAAAAAAAATTTTTTTTAACTACGCGCAATTTCTTAAAGCTCTTAAAAATTTTTTAAACTCATGTAATTCTAAGCTTCTAGACCACCGGGGAGTCACCTCAAAATTTTTTAATTAGACTTACCAGTTCATGTCTTTTAATGAACTTTGAGCAGCACATGGTTGTCGGCAAAGTAAAACGACGACAGAGTCAGCTTTTGCTGGGATAAAACCGAGGACAAAGACATTCCTTACGGCACAAGAGTAACACTCTAGCACTGTTTCACCCAATGGTCCATCTCTGTATAAATAATAAATTTTGATTTTAAATAAATTTATTATTACATTAGAAAATTCGACAAGGCATTTAAAAAATTTTTTTAATTAAATTATTATTACCTGTGCAGTGTAACTTCCTTATGTTTAGCACGAACAAGATGATTAATAATATGTGACCCCGATGTGTTGCCTCGTCCATTGCAGAACCACTTTCTGCAAACATTGCACATAACAACACACGAAGCTTCGTGAATACCGCAGTATTTACACGCATGATCCGGCAAATCGCGGTTGTAATAAGCCTCCTCTTCTTCTTCCTCGAACTGTAACTCTGCGAGGGTTTGAGCAGCACCAGATATTTTCAAGTCCAATGCCGAGCTTCCGTTAGTTCCATTGATCTGAAATTAGTTAAATAAATCTATATTATTAAGAGAATAAGTGAAATTTTGTGGCCAATATAACATTCGTAATAAATTTTTTTTAGGAATAAAATAATAATTTTTCTAATAAAAAAATGCCTGGAAAAGCAAAAAATATCGTTATAAAAAAATAATTAAGCCAAAATTTTCTTATTCATAATTCGTAAATCTCGGCAGTCGCATAGTAACTGTAGGTTGCCAATAAATAGTTAATTAAATAAATAAATTAGTCATAAGATAAAGTTAAATAAAATTTTTCTTTATAATTTAAACGAATAAGATAAATAAGTTATTGAGGGCAAATCACGTGGTTCATTTCCTCTCAATTATAATTGCTAATTATTTAGATATGTAATTAAATTTTTTTCATTATAATTATTATTAAAAAATAAATTATATTATTTTTATTATTATTGATTAATTTATAATAAATAATAGTTTAAAATAAAATATTGTAAATCAACAAATAAATTTTGTTGACGTGGACAAAAACAAGAATAATCTCGTATGTGCGAGAATTAATTAGAGCAAGCCAGTTAATTAAAATTAAAATTAAAATAAAAGTAACATAAATATATTAAGAAATAAAAATAAAAAAAATAAAATTTGCTGAAGGTACCTGGACAGATTGGTTGGGCTGACTTTGAGCAGAATCATGTTGTGAAGCCTGAGTCTGGCTCGGAGATGGCAAAGTAAAATCTGTAAAGTCGAATTCACTGCCCTGAGTGTCGGCTCCAATTAAATCGGCTTCCTCGGTGTCCAGAAAGGTCAAAGTTTGGCTACTAGGTCCATACGCATCGACACTCATTTTTAACCTTTTTGTCCTTCTGCAGTTTGCTTGAAATTATTTTTTCAAAACTTTCCTAACCTCGATGTTGACCTGTCGAACCGATTTATAAAACAATATGTAATTAAATCAACTGATAAATTTTTAACAGTACAACTATTAGCACCGACTGGAAAATGTGCTTTTGTGATCCACTAAAAACGTGTTAATGTTTCCAAGTTTATTTTTTTTGTTCCTTCAGTTGGCTAGTTTCATAATAATAAGTCACTATTTAATTATTATTATTATTACTATTAAAATAAATAATAACAATAACATTGGTGATAAAAATAAAAATATTAATTAACAATTATTTATATTTTAAAAATTGTAATAAATATTAAATAATAAATCAGCAGACGGAAGTGTTGAAATTTAACCGATACATGTATACTGACACATATATTTGTGTATGAATATATAATGTGTAATTATTGTTGAAACATAGTGGAGAGTAAAAAATACGATGACCGAATAAATAAAATCGCCATGATTTATTTTCTCCCACTTATTATTAAACGTCTCTCAATTCTTGATAGAAGTAAATACTCTGTATAAAGTATTAAACATTAACTCACTTGCCTACGACACAATGAGAATGAAAGTACATATAGCCAAATACATGTGTATCAATGTGTGTATACGTTCGTCGTTTGTTACGTCATCAGCTGATTTGTGCAATTCCTTGGAACGTGTTGGTATCCAACGTTTCTCAGCCTAAACTGAACCTGGACATAGTAGAGCAATCGTTTAATATTTTTATAACCTCTTAAATCTACAATTTCATTTATCTATACTTACTTACTTGCGAGTACTTATTGTACGGTATACTGCATTTATCCAAGATCAGTTAATAGATATAATAAATATTAAATCCATTGTCGATTGTTAACAATTGTCGTGAATTTATTATCAATAAATTTATCATCGATAAGTAATAAGGAAAAGAAATTAGAATTTAACGTGGACGACATGCTGGTCTGGTAAATGATCGGCCATGTTTTTTTTTTCACTTTACGGAAACTCACGAAGATTCTTTTTTTTTACTTGATATTTTTTTCCAAAAAAAATTTTAACTAAAAATAATACTCAAGTTAGCCGACATTTTTAATTTTTCGATTTTTTTTAATCATTAAATTAAAACAAAACAACTGTAAGTGCAATTTTTAAAAAATGCTTTTTACAAGTGAAATTTTTTTTTTATCTTTTTGTAATAATTTTTTCAATAAGAAAAAAAATTCTAAAATTTAATTATTAAATAAAATTAAAAATTAATCAGGTAACAGCTAATTTTAATGTCATAAAATTTTTAGACGTCGGTTAACTTAATTTTCATTGGCTAAAATTAATTTCTTTTTAGTTTATAAAAAATGAAAATTATTTATTTGATAAATTAAAAAATTATTATTTTTAATTATTATTACAAAGTTTGAGCCTCGGGAGATTTCGGAAACATTCGGGTGACTTCGGTAAGAGTCGGGCGTACTTGGCACAGTTCGTAGGTAAAAGCCGTTGGAAAGAAGACGCCAACCGCCAAATGAACTACAACTCCTGAAGCGTACGCTGCGTATTTCCTGCTCGTCGTAAATGACTTAAATATTATTAAATTTTAGCAGATAGGGACTGTTTTTTAGTAACTCTAGATTAGCGAGTAGGTAATTGGTAATTTGGGTAAGAAATAATTGATTATTTTTATTAATTAAAGGTATATTTTTTATCAAATATGTCGACGTTGCGAAACGTAGTTGCGACCGCCATTTTTATGCACCGCGGAATTTTTTTTTTTGTTGATGGAAATTTGATAAATATTTTTAAAAACAGAGTACTAATGTTTTTAGTAATTATTTATTACGGAATAACGGGAATAAAAATAATTATTGATAAAATTATAGAAATTTGCTATTTTTTGAATAAAAAAAAAATTTTTTTTTATTAAAATGACAAATGACAAAAAAAAATGGCGGGTTTCTAAAAAAAAATTTTTTTTTTACGAAATAAAATCAAATCATTAATTAATTCTATATTTTTTGATTAAAATTTAATTTTATTCAATAAAATAATTTTTGTTACAAAAAAAAAAAAGCCACCAATTTAGTTTACTGGGCCTGCGCGAGTTTTAAGATGGCGCATGCGTAGAGTGACTTTAGCCAACGGAAAATATACGACGCAGTAAGTTTTTTTTTACCGACTTTCAGTAACATATCGACTAACTTACACTACTCTACCATCTTATTTCCTTGTATAATTATTAATATTTCAAAAATTTCTGTGGAATAAATTCAGTAAATTTATTTTTTAAGTATTAATTTAAGAAAATACGTTCTTTCTATAAAAAAAAAAAAAAAAATTGTAGATTTATTCTATCAATGGAAATTTTTAATGTTTTTAATTCGCAATTTCGTATTTTTAAATCGATTATTTTATCGTAAATTTTCTTAAAAATTAATTTCATTAAATTTATTTAATTAATTTTTTTTTTTTTAATTAACCGCAGTTAATATTTTTATGTGCTTCTGCTGTGTCACTGATATTAAAAAAAAAAAAAAAAATGATATTGTTATGTTTTCAACAAATTATTATTATTTATAATTCTTAGAAATTAACAACGAGCAAAATAAAAAGCGATACGTTAAAGGTAAACGCGCGAGAAAAAGTTCATTAGTCCGAAATTATTTGTAAAATTTAAATCAATTTCAATATATTTATCAAATAAATAAATAAATATGAAAAGTGATGTTTTAATAATAATAATTAAAAAAAAAGTTTTTAGTGCGTTAAATATACCTAGTCGATTATTAATTAAAAATTTTAGTTCAATTTTAGTTGTCGGTTTGTAGTTAATTGTGAATTTTGTGTAAATTTTGTGTAAGTTCGCGAGTGTCAGTTATAAAAAAATTTAAGTAATGTTTTAATAATAATAATAATGAAAAAAAAGTTTTTAGTGCGTGAAATATACCTAGTCGTTTATTAATTAAAAGTTTTAGTTCAATTCCAGTGGTCAGTTTGTAGTTAATTGTGAATTTTGTGTAAATTTTGGGTAAGTTCGTGAGTGTCAGTGACAAAAAAATTTTCAAGAACTAAAAAAATTACTTGGTAAGTTAATAACACTTGGTTAATTTTTTTTTAAATAAATAAAATTACTTTTAACCAAAAGTATATTGTAGATAAATTCAGAAAAATAAAAATGTTACAATTTTTACATATTAATACATATTTTTGTTCAGATTCATCTTGATACATCAAAACAAAGGACCAGAAGCTTGAAGTTCGAGGACGGTTCCAGCACTGCATCAGCAATGGTATCGTTAAAAATTTTATTATTTTATATTTTTTACATTTACAAAATTATATTTCAATTTTCATCGATAATTTTTAATTTTTAAATTCAAACAAAACATTAAAGTATTTTTTTAAATACAAAAAATCAACACAAATTTTAGAAATTTCTTAAGCGACTGAAATAGTTGATAGTTGATCATAACTTAAACTGATATTCAATTGCAATCCATGTCTCTTATGATTTGCAAGCGGCTACTGGTGATAGACCACCTAGACGATGACAAGGAACGTTGACTGTAGTCTTGAATGTTTATTTCTTCGATCAAATTTAAAAGCCTTACGAGAAAGTCCGTCAGCTTACCAGCAGTCCCGCCGCGTAGTTTTTGAAAATTTTTATCTGAAAAAAAATTAATCATAATGACTTTAGATAAATTGTTCTACATTAAATTCTCGCATGATCAGTATTCAATTAATTGCAATTTATCAGTCAACCTGACGGCATTAAAGTTTTCCTAATCCAAACAGTTTGATGTGTAAGTGACGCGATGATTCGCTTTATTATTAGGGTTTGTTTATCCGTCGACAAAGGACGGAGACGTGACACGAAACGTAGTAGATACTCCAGCAGATATCGATTGCAAGGCTCAAACTTCAGCAAGCATTGTCGCGGCCTTGAACCCCGTATCACTATCTGGCTTAACGCTTCCGTATCTAAAATTGGTCTTTTCAACGTTTCTAACCATTCGTACAATAAATTTCCGAGGACACGTAAATTTGTTTCCAACTCCAGGCGTTGCCATGATGAATTTTTGTTATTCAGGTCTATCTGCATTAAAAAACAGTTTTTTATTTTATTTAAAATCAATAGTTTAAAAAAATTATTTGTGTTTAAAAATTAGCGACTTCTAAGTAATTGATACTGATCAAAACTGATCAAGATATTTTTTAAATTAAGGTAAAGCAAACTCTCATTTTTTCACAAAATTAGATTTTACCTGATACTGTAAAAAAATTTTTTTCTCATCATCGGTCAGCTTAGAATTATCACAAAGCAACGCGTTGACAACTTCATCAGTCCCGACATACTCAAACTCTTCTTTTTGTGCGGCCGTTTTTAGCATCAATTGCGACTGAATTTCTTTGTAACAATCATTGTCATATAAATCCTGCCCGTGGATCCCATCAGCTAGCACATCGTCTACATAGTTATCATCTAAAGCTAGTTAAAACCATAATTATCAGTCAAATTTAAACAATAAATAAAATTAAAATCTAATGGTGAATATTTTCACCTGGAAAACTAGTTGAACATGACGGAGAGTCTGGTGACGTGCAAAAAACATCATCCAGGCGTTTAATGTCTTCACATGTGTCTCGCGAAGAAATACTAGCCTCTTTTTTTGAATTATCTGAAAACCAAAATATTTTTTTTTAAATATCCATCAATAATTAGTTTTTTTTTTTTTTAAATTAAATTCTAATTAATTTTATATATTTTTTTTTATTTATATTGGGGATAGGCGTAGGTTTATAAATAAATAAATAATTAGTCATACTTACTAGAGTAATCGAATGACGCTTGAGACAGACATTCAGCCCAGGAAAAAGAATGCCTGATATTATTTTTCCCTTGACGCAACAGCTCTAATTCGCTAACAATAAATTTATTGGTAAATGGCGTGTCGTTTATAAAAAACTGAATTTCTGCTGGAGAATTGTCGTCCTGGCAATTGCACAGCTGAAGAATTCTTTCACACAAAACGAAGACTATTTTGGGAATATATTTAAATGTGCGTTGCTCGTACCCATGAAGTACATTCCATTGCTTCATTAAAAATGTCTCTAAATTATTTTTTCTGCGGATGAGTCCTACGTTTGCTGGCTTGGTAGGGAATATTATCATCCGTGGAAGTATATAGTGCTCGAAATCTTGGATGCATTTTATTTGCCCCCGTGTTTGTATCGCACCTGGCCGCTTTTTTCGTACAAACCGTATCGCATCGTTAGCTCGCACTCTCAGGCTGTATACCAGGTAGCATGCAATCAGCACACCAGTCCTTCCAAGCCCTGGGTGATTGGTGGTTAACATAAATCAATAAATCATAAAGTTTAAATTGCTGGTTAGAAACGTCGATTTAGATTAATATTTATAATATTCCTTTCTTTTTTCTATCAATATATTTTAATTTCATTCAAGGACGTAATACGATTTATTGATTTATTTAAATATCAACTCGATATATTTAGATTTTTGATATTGTAATTTAGTATTGATAATATCAATCTCTAATTTATAACTTTATTATTTAATGCAATATTACGGGTTCTATTTATTGACTCGGATCACGTATGAGAATTAATAGATGATTCTGTCATGCTGCTATAATTCATTTATCACTTTTATTATTAGAATTTATCATTCAAGATTTATCATTGAGATCTATAAATTTTTTTATGAGAAAAAGCCTTACATTTACCAGAAAAAATTTTTTTCTATGAAATTTCATTTTATAAAATTTTATTAATTATTTGAATGAGTGACTTCGCAATTCTTTAACTAAAAAAAATCGAAAAATTAACTAATGAATTTTTTTCTTTTTTAAAGTTCTTCTTGAATAATAAATTAATCTATTTAATTCATCTTAAAAGATAATCTTTAAAAAATTATTGCCGATATAAAAATGCCTTTAGAAACCTTGACCAAATTTCAAAACTGGAGATAGACAGTTTAATGCAATAAAACATATCTACTTTTTATCTAGGTAATCTAACTCACTGACCCTGACCAAGTGTCTAACTTCCGGCAGACAATATAACCGTGTGTGCCGTGCAAAAAAATTTTTTTTCCAAAATAATTTCTGTAGAAGTTTCAAACAATTCAAACAAAACACTTGATATAATAAACTTTCTTACACTTTAGTCAGTTTTTTAGTATCAACTTAAGAGAGCTTTTATGGTAATGATATTTTTTTTTTTTTTTTTTTTCAGTAAATTTAATAGTAAAATAACAAAGATAAGTGACAGGCCTAAATAATTATGATATGCTGATATTCTAGTAGTACAAAGTGATATATAGAGCCGCTTTGTTTACATTGTTGATGTCACAAGCTTTACTTTGTATCGTTGTTTCATTATTCATAGAATAATTGCAGCCTTCAATGAAAAAAAAAAAACACGTAGGAGGTGATTTAAAGCTCGATAAGACTCTAGTTATGGGTACTATTTATAGCAACTATATTAATTGATTAATTCATAATAAAAAAATTAATTCAGTTTTCGGCGTGATATTTATCGCTAGATTATTTATATAAATAACTTTGCTTATTATATGTTTACGGTGGGACAGATTAGAATCGGTACTTTAATAGTCACCGTTGCATGTCACAATTTTGATTCAGCCTCGTGACTCGTATTCCGATCTCGGATTTATTATATGTTTAGCAATTTATTTACATGAAAGCTATATGATTTAATTTTTTCATTACCGTAAAATATAAATATTAAAATGTATTACTCTAAAATCATGAAAGAGAAAATTTTATTCACCTGCATGACAATGAACAGCGACACGGCCCTCTTGCACTGCAAACGCTACAACTTTGACCATGTCCAGTAATTTTCCAACTGTTGCTTGATCGTAATCTTTCCAAGCGAAGTTGTAGTAATAAACTATAACATATAATTTTATTGAATTTTTAAAAATTATTTTTATACGATTATTTGAGATTATTATTCACAAAAAATGTGACAAAAATATTTTCTTTAAATGTGCTAGGGACCTTTAAAGATAGTTCGATGAATTTTAGAGTAATTTTTTAAATATGAAAAAATGTCTAAACCAGTTAGGGACCCAAAAAGATAATCATTAAAAATTTTAATGACCGTGTTTTATTTATAAAAAAAAAATTCAACGCTAAGAAGCGACATATTTACAGAAAATTAAGACGGTATATCTTTTGATTAATGATCTATTAAAACACAATTGATACATATTTTTAGATCTTGATTGGATTGTAATTAAATTTTATTTTTTATATACTAAATTTCATTAATTACATTTAGTTTTAAAATTCGTCACGAATTTGTACTTAGATGTAGATAAAAAAAAACAAATTGTTCAGTGCATTGCATGCTAGCCATAAATTTATTTAAAGTATTATCTCTCAGTGAAGTCTAGGCATTATGTACAAAAAACTTGATAACGATTTACCCTTTTATCCAACCCTTGACTTTTAAATTCAACTTTCGTCCTTTTCATTACAAAGTTTATTAATTAAAAAATTAAAAAAAACTATTTGATGCATTTGAAAATGACAAAAATGTATCCTTACTTGAATTTTTCATAAATTCCGATGGATCATAAGTGAAACCACTTTCCTCGAGAGGACCGCCGCAACTTCCATGCTCACCGGGTGTTTGTAAATTTATTATAGTTTTTATGCTCCATTCTTGAAATTGTGATATCACGTGTTTTTTTAATAGCTGCGCCGTACTTGGACGTGCCATCGCTAATACGTCGTCGGTAACCCTATACAATAATAACAACAACAACATCCGAATTATATATACATGTATATTTACTTAGTGATACATGCAGACAAGTATTTGCTAATTAAATTTTTTAGTGTTTTATTTTAATTTTAAATAGAGAAAAATGACACTACCAATGTGAGAAAATATCTTGAATAGCCATGTGTACAGGCGGCCAAGCTTTTGGATTCTCGTATTTGCATCTTGATCCTCCACAAAAAATAGCGCATTGGATTGCTATCGGTGTCAGTTTTCGTAAATTTTCGGATAATTTATTGTAATTTGCTGTTACTGCACAAATATCTAATTCTCGATGTAGACCCGCTGGTACTAAAGCACTTACATCCATCCTTAAAATTCATTCATTTTCAAAAATTTTTTAATTAAAACCTTTGAAAATTTTTTCATCAAAAATTTTATCGAATTTAAAAAAAATTATCAATTTTTTTTTTAAATAATTAAGATAATTTTATTAAAAAAAAAAAACATTTTTATCATTTTTTTTTAATGGATAATTTGTAAAATATTAGTACTTACGTTTAGAAATAATTTACGTCTATAATCCATCGCATATTAGTAGTAAATGAATAAATATATTTATTTATACGTTTAAATAAAAAAGTTGACTACTTAGTGTCGAAATAAAATAAAATACTGGAGTTGTACATATAACAGGTGCGCTACCCTCGGAGGGCCTCGGCCGAATGAGATGATCGATGCTATGGTATGTAGAAAAAACGTTAACTCTATACAATTATACAAACATGTATTCAAATGCAAGTTCAAATGTATAGTTGAATATGTGGTTAGGTAGGCAAACCGACCTTCAATGTATTCATGTATACCGCTTGCTGTTATTTTATAGAGTTACTATTTTTATTTTCATCCCTCACGTTAAAATGGGGTGAATTTTGTTTATTATTGACTAATTTCTTTGTTTATTATTTTTTTTAACACTTGTCGTATAAAGTAGTAATCATATCTGAATCATTAATCTAAATTAAATTTTTTTTCATTCCATATATTTATTTTTACGACAAGCAAATGGATTAAAAAATCTAAAAATAGACAAATGTATCAGTATTAAAATTCAAGACATTCTAAATTGATTTTTAATTTAATTTTGTAAAAAAAAAAAATAATATGTCAAGCGTAAAAAATCAAAAGAAAACTTTTAAAGAATTGAATTTTAATTCAAAGCTTAAATAAAAATTTTTGAATAAATAACAAACCCAATAATAATTTTTATTTATTTTTATTTAAATTCAATTTTTACAATTCTTATTACTTAAAATTAATCATTAATATTAATTTTTTATATTTATTAAATATAACTATGTCTATAATACTGTTATAATAAAAAATTAATTTAAAATCAGACCCAAGTGATAATATCGACCGTAGTCTATTGTTTTATAAATTTTAATTATTTATTTAAAAATAATTACTTGAGTTACTTGGATAACTATTGCTATTTAAATATTCTTCTGTTAAATAAATTATTTAAAAGTTTTCCATTCAAAAATAATGAATCCTATTTACTTTTATTATTTTCGGTCAATATTACAAATATAAATTTATTCTGTTTTTCGGTATTTAATTAATTAATCTGTTGCTACTTTGTTATTATCTACAAAAGGATATATTCAAGAATATAATTTATTAAATCGATTAAACGTGAGGTAACCAAGAGAATTATACCGCGGCTCCACTTTTAATATCAGTCATGCGCGGTAGCAGGATCGAGGAACTCTACATAATTTATTATTCAAAAAAATCTTATCACTTTGGCACTATTTATATTTTCATGCGCATTTTTATGATATGATTTCTTTAGTATACACATTGAAAAAAAATTTTTTTTTTAATTAGTATTTTTAATTTAAATAATTTTTAATAAAAAATTCACGAGCCAATTACACTTTTTAAAAAGGACGCTTACATCACAGACTAACAAAAATGCTCTCAATTTTTTTGCGAAATTTTATTATATATTATTTCAAAATTAAATGCAAGGTTTAAGACACGAGCAATTTTTTACTAATTATGGATTAATTCCTAAAGCTGGATATTTTTAGTTATTAATTATTAGCTTTTTTATATACATTTTATATAATACACAATATACGAGTAGACTTAGAGTAAGTTAATAATTATAAATATATTTGCTAAAGCGACGAATCTCCAAAGAAACTAATTTTACTTTTTTACACAAATATTTTCGTAGCCAAAAATAATCCCGCGAATTTTAATAAATCTAGCAGCAAAAAGAATTAAAAAAATTTTTAATTTTTCTGAATAATAGAATTTTTTGACAAAAATTTCGAAAGAGTTTTCTGTTAGTAAAGTATAAAGTATATTTATACTTAGTAACGCTTTGGTGCAAGTGATTATTGATTCACAATTAATAATTCAGTATCAAAGCTTGCATCTTCTTAATAATCCACAAATATTCATTCTGATTAAGCGTTCACCTTATTTATTAAAAATCCAGTTTCGTTGTCGCGTCTAATAATTTTTGTTTCAACTTTTCAATAATTTTTTAATTATTATAAATTCCAACTAGGAATGCGGGGTAGATTGACATTTAATCGTTAGGTCTTGATGAATAATAATTAGAAGAAAAATTCACTCTACCATAAACAGATTAAAATTTTTGAATCTTGCAAAGAAGTGAAGCATAATAAAAAATAAATAAATTTATTAATTACTGCCGAAAGGAGATTTATCAGGTACAAGCTATGATATAATTTTTTGAAATTTTTTTATCTTATAAGTAATAATAATAAATAATTTAAAAAGACAATAATTGTAGTTTCTATATTTGTTGACAATTTTTATTTTATTTAACATTTTTTTTTAAATATTTTAAACAATTTATTTAACAAAATTAATTATTCAATAATAAATTAAATAATTATAAAAAAATTTCAGCTTCATTTAATTTGTTTATTTTTACTTTATAGTTAATTAAAAAACTGTACATTTTTATTAAATATTCATTAAATTATCGGTAATTAATTAATAATAAATATTTTTAAATAAAAAAAAATTTCAAAAATTAACTTTTTAATTTTTTTTTATCATAGATATATAACTGATCAATCTCTTAATCATTTTTCTAAGCCGAATGTTATGATTTTTAATCATTTATTATTACAATTTTAATTTAATAGTACTGATATTACGATTAATCATCTTTCTTTCTTTACTATTATGGATTCATTTAGTAATTAATTATTATATTAATAATTATTCTGCGTTATCGCTTTCGATCACATTAATTCATACACTCTCTTCTTTCTCTCACATATAATATCCCCACTATCATTGTCATATTAATCACCGATTAATTAATATTAATATTAATTTTTCTACATATCGATTAAATTCCCAGTACGAATGAATACGAAACTACTTATCATTATCCTTATTAATTTATCAATTAATCATTACCATCATTATCTTCATCAGAATTATTATTATTGTTATTATAATTATCATTTTTATTAATGTAATTTATCAAGATAAAATGCGCCCTCTATCGTGAGCTTTGATTGGGTACCTCAGGCCTCCATTTTAATTTACATTTTTTTGAGGTTAAAAATCTTTGTATCACTTATTTTTAATTACCAATTAACGTAATTAAAAATATTTATTTACATGACAAAGTGTAAAAAAAATTTAATCATAAATTAACAATATTTCTTCAATGTCCTGTGTAATTAAAAATTTTTTACAACAACAAAAATTCAATTTTTTATCAATAAAAATTGTGAAAAAAAAATTTTTATTTACAAAATTTAAAAATATTTCAAGATCCTTAACCTCATATTAAAAAAAAAATTAGAATCTTCTTTTGTATTATATTTTAGTTAAACAATACAAAAGTGTTATTGGACCTTCAAGTACTCTTTAATGATAATCATAAAATCTGAAAATAATTATAATAATAATAATAAACAATAACTTAATGAATAATCTCGTAAATATATTATTTAATAATCTACATTGCATACATCACATTAGAAACACTGTAATCATCAAGTCAGTCGGTGTTTAAAAAGTTATAACTTGCGTGATTCCAAAATAAAAATTTTCTTTTAGTCAATGAATATTTTTTTTTATTAATTAATGAAGAGTAAAAATTTCTGTCATTAAATCAATAAATTTCTTCAGAATGAATAATTAAAAAAAAAATCTGACTTCTGTTTTGCTAGCAGTCCGTCTTTCTTGGTATCAATTATTAATAGACTTATGCATATATTATTACTTATTACTAGTATCGAGTGAATTTAATGACATTATTATTATTATTATTATTATTATTATTATTATTATTATTATTATTATTATTATTATTATTATTATTATTATTATTATTATTATTATTATTATTATTATTATTATTATTATTATTATTATTATTATTATTATTATTATTATTATTATTATTATTATTATTATTATTATAATTATTATTAATATTATTTTAAAATTTATCTCTACCTCTACATCTTACAATTAAATTAATTATTTTCCAGCATTCTCTTTTGCTTATTTATTGTTTTATCTACAACGTGTTTATCATCCACGTAACGGAAGTTAAGTTATTAAATTTAAAGTTCCGCAAAATTTAAATACAGAATCATTAAACTTTAAATATTTATATATATAAAGAGCGACTTGGGAGCCACTTCCACAGCGATTTTTACTTCTTCTAATTCATATAATAAATTAATACTAAAATTGTCGAGTGTCTCGTAAAAAAAAAGACCTGACTGCTTATTTTTTTATTCTCATTATTATTAACTTTAATTAATAAATCCTACATATATAGATTTTTTTTATATTTATTTATATATTTATATATTTATAGAGTAGACTATTTATATATATTTTAACTATACAAATAACTAAATTGTTTACAACATTTCAAATAAAAATAATAATACAAATCGTTGTCTGTTGAATTAAGATATGGATCGCTTCGATTGACTTTATTATTATTTATAATATTTTTTTTTTTTATTATTATTATTACCTTCATAGTTTATATTTATAAAAAACAAACAAATCAATTTTTAAATTGAGAATAATAAATAAAATAAAATCTAACCAATCCCATCAAGTATAATTCAATAATATTTTTAAAATAATTAAATTTTTTTTTTCTATATATTCAATTTCAATTCTCAAATTTCATACGCTCTCTGCTCAATCATCACATTCAAAAGTCTTATTATCGTCTTATGAAAAAATTGCGATTTAGATATGCTGAGTGACTTTGTTTTTTTTTTTTATTTTTTTACGATTTATATTTTTTTTTCTAAGATTTAAATACAATTACTCTAAAATTATTCATACGGACAAATAATTATTATTATTTAATTTATGCCCAAAAGACCAGAATCGAAAGTTACCAATTATTATTTATCATTTATCATTAAATATTCATTATTATTATTGATTATTATTATCATTAATATTAATAATAATTAATTATTGTAACAGTTATTCAAAAATTGGGTTTAATTTTTTACTCGAGTTATATAATTCCAGTTAATGATTTAATTAATAAATTGATTAATTAATTAATTTGGTTGATGTGTTTGTGTAGTAAAAGAGTCGTACTACGCTTCAATTTGATCATCGGAAGTCATAATGTCGGGCGCCATCGATAGGTCCTCGGCCATATCTTCGTCTTGCCCTGAATCGTGTCCATGGCTTTCGGGATACTCGCGATCGTCGACACCCTCGTCGTCATGATCGTGCTCGTGATCGTTAGGTCCGTCGAGCAGCTCCCGTTTTATTAATCTCGACAGCTTACTACCCTCGGGACTCTGGCCCTCTTGCTTTATGTGCATCCCCGACTCGTCAAGCGATGACCTGAAGTAATTTACGAATCTAATTAACGTATAATATATATTATTTATAAATTTCATAGCGTTCATTCTGAGGGTTGAATTAAGATGGATTTGATTTATTTACATTAGATCGTTGTGTGGCATCACGTGCTCCTTGTCCGGACTTGTCGCTGTTGATGTACACATCGAGTTGTTTAGAAATCCCATATTCGACTCACCCAGCGCAGCCTGGAAATACTCAAATTGTATTAGATTATTAGTTAGAAAATCTGTTCATTGTTGCTTTTTTATAATCAACTATTTATCATATTTAAATCTAAATATTTTATCAATTTTTTTTTTGCATTTTTTCGTTATTAAAAGTTGAAATTATTCAAATGAACTCTCAAATTTAAACAGCCTTTTCCCGTTAAATGTTTGAAATATTTTCAAAGGTCATATATATTTTTCAATATTTATAAATACACGTAAATGTATGTAGGTTAAATGAATAATTAATATGTGGGTATAATAATTCGTGGTATTTGTAAATTTTTTATAGCAATTTATTCTTTATATCATGCAAATTACTTTGTTCTGATTATTTTTATCATTAAACTGATCAATAATTTTTTTCTAGAGTTATTTTAATTTTCCATCAATCAAATTGTTAAAAACAATATTAAAAAAGGTCATCACTCGACAATTACAGAATGTATTTTTATAATAAATTTAACTTTTAAAGTACTTTTGACACATGTCGATTAGAGTTAGATTTTATTTTAAAAATACTTTATTAGTTTTGAATTTAGAATTAATTTATGCAGGAGTATATTAAATATTTACAGCAAGGTTTATATTTTTGGTTATTTATTCTTTTAAAAATTTATAGTTTTATTGAAAATATTTACCTGGAGATTGGCATTGAGAGCGTCACCGTACATTGTCGGACTATGCGTTAGCGTGGGACTTTTAGATGGTACACCCCTAATTTTGACAGAAAAAATTTTATATAAATAAAAACGTTCGGTCTAAATATTACTGCTGTAAATATTATTATTTTATATAAAAACACTTAACATTGATAGAGTAATAATTGATAAATATTAAATATAAAAAAGTTTAAGAAGAATATATAAATATATATATATATATATATATATATATATATATATATATATATATATATATATATATATATATATATATATATATATATATATATATATATATATATATATATATATATATATAATCGCAAATTTGACTGAGTATATATATATAAATATATTTTTATAATTGATAGAGAAAAAGGAAGTAAGATATAAATGATGTATATATAATATTTAATAGCGAAATATAATAAAGCACACACACACACATAAAATAGTTAAAATATTAGTTAAATACACATAGAAAAAATTTTAAAAAGTGAAAAAGAGATTTTAAGTGTAGAGATAAAAACAGTTAGAAAATTGATTAAGTAAATATAGTGTAGGATATAAGAATGAGAAAAGAGAAAAATTTAGTAAAAGGTTAAATACAAAAAACTACTAGCATAATTATATTAATTAAAAAATTCAAAAACATTAAAAGTATGTTTGTTTTACTTCTTACCGAAATTTGCGCCCCTACCATAGATCGTGTGTGAAAGTATGTAGGTGTAGAAAATTTTTAAAAGATCTTTAATTAACGCTTTTCATATTTTGAATTTTTTTTTATCTTACTTCATTAATTGATTTTATTTTTTATTGTTTAAACTTGTATAGCATTTTTGTTAATTTATAAAAATTAAATATCAAGTCAAAATATGAATGACATTTTGACAGCCTTTGAATAATAAAGCTTACCTTGATTACCTTTATTTTTCCGGGACTTAAAAGTATTGATAAAATTTTTTTAGATTATTCTATATAAAAATTACTTTGAGAAAAATTTAATCAGTACTAAAATAAGAATTAAGTACTGAATAAATCCCAAAAAAATTTCAATAAAGTCAAAATAATTTTTATTACTAAAATACTTATCAAAAAATAAAAATTTATCGTGCAAAAATTCGGCTGTTCACAAATGTTTAGCGTTTTTTTTTTTTAAATGAAAAAAGAGCAAGCATAAAAAGTTTAATATATAAAATTTTAAAAATAGTAAAATAGATAAGAAATATTAAAAAATTTAAGATATAAAAATTTTGAAAACTACTCGATATAAAAAATTGAAAGTCAAAATTCTAACTACGTAGTAAATATAAAATTTAAAAGTATCTAGTCTAGTTATTGAAAGAAAATAAAATGAAATATAAAAAGTGACAATAGTCAACCTGATACCTGAATACTTGTCACGACGCATGAAGATTATTCCATATCCAGTAGACAATTAGCTCCGTGAAACGTTCATCATTCACACACTCAATTGCATAATAATAACAATTATTATTATTGTCATTTATAAGAAAACATAATCATGCGCAGTGGTCTCGACGCGTTTCATTCGTTCACTCAGAACCAATCACACATGAGATTAATTTATAAGAAAATTAATTCCTCAATAAAAAATAAATATTATCAATTGATTCATCCATTTTAACGAATCGAGAAAGCGGTTTAAAGTCCACACAAGCTAAGCACGATGTGAGATGTCAGGAACATGCTCTTTTGCTCTTATTTCAGAAAACAAATTATGTAAAAAAAAAAAAATTATTATTCTTATGCCAATACAATAAAATATAATAAGGAAGGACGTGCAGGACCGCGACTAAAAAGCTTATAAGTCATTATCATTAATCAGCAGGATTTAGACGGTGATGTTGGACAGCTATAGAAAGCCTAACCAGTTAATAAATAAGCTCTAAAAACTTAATCGGCCAACTAACGATGATTCTCTCGAAATTTTTGCGCGGCTTGTAGCAAGCAGGATTAAATATTTCGTTATAACATCCTCATACTCTCTACAATATTTTATTTCATATAATATATAATATATATATCTAGTGCATAGATATATATTTTATTTTTTCAATTAAAAATATCTTATTTTTTTTTATATAATTTTTTTTTAAGGTAGGGAGGATCTACGAGGCAATCAGGCATGATGCGTGAATCTATTTTTTCTCAGTTTATTTTTTTTATTATTTTACTTTGAAAATCAGGTTATACGATTTAATGTCGTTTATTTTGTTTAAAATCATTTTTAGGGCAGGAGATAAATTTAATTTTACAAATATTCTTTTCAGTTATTATTTTAGTAATTTAATTAGCATTGAATAATTTATTTAATTATTTTTTATGGAAAATTCAATTCTGATTTATTTGATTGATAATTTAATAAAAAAATTTTTGAGATAATTAATTGGTACTTGAAATTTTTTTAAATATTAATCTTGGAATATTTTTTATTCAATAAACAACATTATCGTATTTTTCGTGAATTAGGTAGAGATAACGACCAAGCGATTCGTTCGATGAAAATTGTGATAAATAAAAACTCCCTGGTTAGCCAATTTGATGATAATAATAGTAAATCAATGAATTAATTTTTTTTTTTTTTTTTGTAAAATATTGAGTAATATCTTAATTTGAGTTTTAGATTTTTTTTTTTCGCGGTAATGTGATTTTTTATGAGCCAATGATCACCTGATTGAAGGTTGGATATATAATAGCAGTGGGGAAAAATTTTAGAGCGACAGTGGAATCAGAATTTTCATGTAACGTTTCGCGTAAGTCATCACCAGCAGAATTGCTAAAAAGTGGTAGTGCTTACTGTGCGGAGAGGTGGGGTGGAGTGGGTGATGGGGTTGGGTCATATTTCCTGGGACGGCCGCGGGACAGATGCCGCCGCTTTACGAACTCGGCGTCGTCCACCATCCAGAATGACCCAAAGTCGTCCTCATAGCGCACAAAACACTTGTGCAATGATAGATTGGTGCGGATGGCGTTCTGTATACACAGAAAAGACCACCAAGAAATAGAGAAAAAGAGTCAAAAAGAGAACAAGACATTTTTTTTTTGTTAATGTTGATTGTTGATTTTTTTTCAGTTTTGTACCAAATGAACTTTAGAAAATTGATTTTTTTTTTCCTAATTTATTAAAGCCAAATTTTCAATAAAATTTATTTAAGTCAAATTTTATCCAAAGTTAGAAAAAATTAATATGACAGAAATGTTAACTGATTAAATATTTGAAAAAATATTTTTGTTATTGATGCGTAAAGAATTAAATTTTTAAAGATATTTTGATGGAATAATTTTTATAAAATAAAGCGTAAGATTATGTACAAAAATACCATAAAGTTCAAATTTACAAAAAAAAAAAAATTGTAATAAAAATAAAATTAAAATTTTGATCAATTTTTTAATAATTAAAAATTCTTCTTTCGATCCAAACAAATAAAAATGATTAAAGTTCATGTGGTAGTCAACTATCTAATCCTCTCGATGCTCAAAATTTCTCCGGACTACATATTACGGTACATTCAAATCTCTATTAATTCTTGTCGCTGCATCCTCCAACGGTGATTTCGCTTATTTTCTGTAGACACGGGCATACGAGAGAGTAAAGAGAGAACATAAATATTTATATTTATATATATTTAAAATAAAAAAAAAAATATTTTTCTTTTTAACAACAACAATAAAAATATTAATAATAATTATCATGTTAATTATTATTATTAAATTTTCTTTAAAGGGTTATAGGGTGAAATTGCGGGCTCTTGTCCTTCCTTCTAAATATTTCATACGTGCAACACACATTTTCGTTATTTAAATAAATCGATGGTTCATAAATATATAATGTATGAATAATTATTAAAGTGGAAAAAAATAATGAAATGAATGATAAATGCGTCTCGTTCACCAAAGTACTTTCTAATTACAGTAGAGATCCACATATTTGTTTTGACTTTTTTTTTTCTTAAGTTCTGCGATCTGGCACATCCGCGAACTCTCTTCTCGGGGTTAGTCGCTGCAAAGCCCATCATAACCATGCTTGTTAAGCCACAAATTTTATATAATTTCAGTTTGTAATATTGTCTACTTGTCACATTTTCACCACTCGCTCTAATCACTCGCTCGATTATTTTTAATTTTTCATATACACGATAGATACTGATCATTAAAATTAGCAGTTTGTAGATTTAAAAAATTTTTTTCTTAAATTATTAAGTACTAAGAGTTATTATTATTGTTGGTACTCAAGCTACACATTAACAAAAATTTTAGAAACTTTGATAAATAAACAGATAATAGGTAAAGTAACAAACACTATTCTATGATAATTAATAATATAAAATTTTAAATATAAAAAGTTTTAAAAAGCTCAAGATTTAAATTGAAGCATTCGTAGTTTAGATTTTAAATATAAAAATATTAATAAAAGATAAAAATTTAGTGACTGATTAATGTTAAGCGTGATATATAAGCAGATGCATTACAAATAGGGAACATAAATATTTTTGCGGGTACTAATTCTAAAAGCTTGAAGAAAATAGCCGTAAAAATGCCAAGCTATTGATATTTATGATTTAGATATTAATTAAATGTTAAATTATTAAAATGTATGTGTTGATGAAATATTGTGGAGTTTCATAAGTTCTTTTAAATAGTTTTGAAATTTGAATTCGATTTTTTTTTTGAGTGAAAAAAAATTTTCAAGTTTAGTTTTTACAGAATTAAAAATTTTTAATTTTATTAAAAAACAAAATTCCACGATTTATAAATCAGTTTTTTTTGATAAGATTTAATCAAAAATTTTTGAATTAAGAAATTTTTTTGGCTTAATAAAGCAGAAAAATAATTTTACGAAAAGATTATTTCAATAAAACTTAATTAATTAAAATTTTTTCTTACTGTTTTGCCGATGTATTGACTAGATTGTTTTATGAAACTCCAATAATAAATTCTACGACAACTTAACTAAAAAATGTCCTGAAAATTTTCTAAGAAGTAAATTTTAAAAAAGAAATAAAAAGCGATACACATATGAAGCGAGAAAAAATTTATAATAAAGATATTTAAAAATTAGTTAAAATTTATAAAAAATTTTAAATTCTAGAATAATAATATAAATAGTAAAAGAGTTTTAAAAAATGTAGAGTTAAAATACACATAGATGCTTAAAAAATTGAAAATAAAATAGAAAAATTTGCAGAAAAAATAGCACATGAATACGACATTGAGAAAGTGAAAAAATTTAAAATATTAAAAAAATTCTAATAATTATAATACAATAATAATAAAGGAAAAATTGAGTGATTTAAATTGAACATTAATAATAGAAAATTTAATTTGGTTCAGAGTAGAAAATTTTAGGCTCATATATATATATATATATATATATATATATATATATATATATATATATATATATATATATATATATATATATATATATATATATATATATATATATATCAGAGATAAATATATACATATATCAGAGATTAATACATATGTATATGTATATGTATATATTGATTAAACTCTTTAGTGGTAAGAAAGTGATAGAAAAACGCGCAAGTCGGGGCGGGAAGGGGGTAACGTACCCAGTCGTGCTGCAAGCGCGTTGAGGACGTCTCTTGTAAAACTCCACTTCGTCGACAGTCCATACGGCCCCTTTCACGTTTTCGACTCGCATGAAACATTTGTGGAGAGACAGGTTGTGTCGCACTGCGTTCTATACAAAATAATACACAGACTAAATAAGCAACGCAAAAAACGAACTAAGCCAACTCAATCACGAACTCGATGGCTGATTTTTTAATCATTTTTTTCTTTTCTTTCTTTGATTTCGTTTATTATTGATGGCGGTGATGCCGATGCTTTGTTTACTCAAGATCAAAATTTATATCATTTTAACATCCATCTTATTACAGTCTAATTAGTTACTTTAAATGTCGTTGGATTTAAAAGTCTCGTAGAAACTTTTAAATCCAATTGATTAAAAAAATTTTTTTTTTTTTTAAACAACTAATTCAAGTTTTTTAATCAATTGAATTTAATTTTTAAATAACAACAAAATTAAATAAATGAATAAATGATAGTAGCATATAAAAAACAATGCATATGGCGATGAATATCTAATATATCTATTACTAACAAGAGTAAGTACTAAAAAATAAAATGAAGTAAATAATATAAATATTAATGTAGCTTAAAGGCAAAATATTCGCGAAATAAAAAAATATTTGTTATTTAAATAAATAATAAAGTATAAAATAATATTAATAATAAATAATAAAACTTAAAAAACTTAAGAGTATATTAAATAATGAATATATAGGACACGTTTCTGTTGCATTCCTGTATAATCTGTTAATGCAGAGCTAGGTATCTAAACTCTATAGGAAAACAACAATTATTCATGCCGCAGGGCTGAACAAATTATAATCGACGAACAAAACTCGTTGATTTGTTAAAAAAATTCTTCTGTAAGCTCTCGGTGCTCTGGTGCTCCTGAAGTCGGCCTGGAGATTCTATAACTCATATTTTCAGTATATTTTTGTAGTATTATTGACTTTTTTTTTTTTTTTTTTTTTTTTAATTTTGTTATCTTGAATTATCTCGTTGTAAACACAGAACCATGCGAGGCGAAGCTTTTATGGCAAACGTCGATTGCTTACACTCACTTATTGCTATTTTAATATAAATTCACTCACTCAAACGTACTTTATCATTCTCACTTGTTTTGTGATATTATATTTAATATTATATTGAATCCCCCTTTGATTTAATTCAATTAAAAATAAAAAAATCCTATATTGTGCAGATTGATATAACATTTTCCTCTCCTGTGATAATTTAGTGGGTAATTAATTATTTTAAGCTCATATTTGATTGAATATTTTGACTTTTATGTTAAATGCACTGATAATATTATCAGGAATTAAAATTATATTGTAATATTGTTTCGTACTGTAGCTGGAAAAAAAGATTATTTTATGCTAAGATACGGTATTTAATTTAATTGATAATTTTAGTTTTAAGTATACCTTCCAGGTGGCGGCATTTCGTCGGAAGTAACAGAATGTGTTTTGAAACCAGTTGTAGATCTCGTTAAGGGTTAATTGCTTCTCGGGTGATTCAATTATCGACTGAAATTAATCATTGTTTAGGCAAAAAATAAAACTAAAAAATAAACAAATTAATTGCAATTTGTAGGATGATTTTTTTTAGTTATTGAATTAAATTTAGATCAATAATATATTTTGAAATATAAAAAAAATCATAAAGTTAAAAATAAATTTTTTTATATTTTTAGATACGGATTTTTTATATATTTTTAACGTATTAAAATATATTACTTATTTATTTTTAACATAACTTATTTTCATGGGGATAAATTGTAAATTATTTAAATCAAATCAAATAATTAAAAAATAGATCCAAATTGAGAAATTGAGAAATTTTCATTAAAAAAAATTGAATGATAATAATAATAAAAAAAAATGAATTAACCGACCTGGCGTATCAGTGATGCGTACGTGAAGGGTGGTCTTACATCCGCATTCTTGTAGAACTCTCTATTCCGTTGAATTTCTAAAATCACATTATTGGTTTAAAGTTCTTAAAATTTATAAAAAATATAAAAACAGGAAAAAAACTAAGAATGCCTTCTAGGACGTCATTAAATTTATTCATGAAACAAAGCATTATTAAGTGAAGCATTAATTAATAATAAAATAAATATTATTATTAATTAAAAAAAAAAAATAACAATTGAAGATAATGATCCGACATGTTATGCAATGATAATAATAAAGAAAAAAAAATAACAAAAAAGAAAAAAAAAACGGATAGTCAAGGTCAAGACAGTACCTTGTTGGACGTCAAGGCCAGCCCGCTCGAGCATGTAGGGCAGTCCTAGTGTGTAGAGGGTCGGAGCAGCACAGGAAACGAAGAAAAACAAGTAGCAATGATAAGAAAAGAAGGCAGGAGGATTTTAAGTCAAGACTTTTTAAAAATTTTTGAAACCAGCCATATTAGATTTTTTAATTAATTAAATTTTTAAGTTTTTTTTAGTAAACATTGAAAAATTTTTCGATATATGGATGGCTTCTTATCAAAAATCGATTATTCTATAAACTTATCTCAAAAATGTGGTAAATAATCAATCGATTAGCTCAAATTTAAGTTAATAAAAATAATTAGTAGTTAACTCTGTTCTCAATAAAAATTTAGGTAAAAAGTTAATTAAACTGATAATTGTTGATGAATAAATATGTATCAAAAGCAGTCTTACCTCCCGCGAGAGATAGTGCAGATTTATCGCTGATTCGCCTCCTTATAGGCGCCGGAATGCCTGATAATCCGCCTGGTATTGTTGGTAAGCTTCCGGGCATGTTTGGCAACGGGATTCCCGCTATGCTCGACATGTTGGGTATCGGCGGCATTGGTGTGCTTCCGGCAGATGGCGCCATCGGTCCGCCTCCCGGTGATCTCACGGCTGAGACTAATGCTGACATTGATGCCGGGGATACTTGCGAAACACCAAAATTTGGCGGTGGCTGATTCATTAAACCAGTTGATAAATTTAATTTTGATAAACTTGAACCCGTCTAAAAGCAAACAATTTTTTTCTTCAGTTATAATAATAACAATAATAGCAGAAATTTTAGTTCCAGTCACGGTTCCAGCTTCTATTACTTTCATTTATCATCAATATCATATTTGTTAAAATTAAAATTTTTTTTTTTTTTCTGTAGAAATTATTCTGCATTATTATTATTATTACAAAACTATATTGCTTCGCTTGTATATTTTTTGCATGCAAGTGATTGAAAAAATAAATTTTTAGTTAAAATTATCCTGATTTATCAATAAATTAGCTATCAATCGCTCGCTTGAATTGAAATTTGTTTGTTTTTTTAGTAAAGCAATTTTTTAACTTTACATCAGCTTTCAACCTCAATTTTAATCTTGAGGACTTTTATAAAAATTTATAATTTTTTAATTGCAAAACGATAAATGCTGTCAATATTATCGAAAGTCTTGTAAGTTTTTCTTTAAAAATAAAATCAATTTTTAGCTTTGTATATTAACATCTCTATAATCGTAATTAAGATTCTGTTGGACGTCAATATTAAATTACTCCATCGACAATATAATTATTAAGTTTCATTTACTTAAATAAAATCACATAAAAAACGATTTTCAATGAAAACTTTGTCATTTCTCAACTCGATAATAAAATATCGACGAAATATTATCCATTTAAAATATTAGCTGAGAAACGATGCATTTTATGACATTAATTTGACATCTATTGGTTTAATAATTTTGTTCAGTTAGACATGTCTAAAAAATGTCTTTATTCATCAGTACAAATATTTAGTTTATTTTTCCGAGAGCTTATCTAAAAATTATTTAGAAGACAGATAATCGAATTTATCTCTAAACCCGAGGTAATTCTCCCATTGAACGTTAAAAATAATCAGTGATATATCAACGTCATTATTAATATTTAAGTAACCTCGAGTACACGGTTAAGTATGTAAGACGATTGTACAATAGAAGACAGTAAAAGAGAATAAGCTTTAGATTGTTAATGTGATATTGGTATTCTCTGACAGTGTAACTTGTTAGGGGTTTTAATTAAGGCGATATAAATCGCCTTGCAGAGATGAGGAGGGATGAACAAGAATAAGAAGTAGCACCAGAACCACCACCAACAGTAAGAAGAAACGTGCTGCCGTACTTCCCTAAGACGATGAATTATTAATTACAATTTCGTGTATAAATTAACGCCTTCGACTTGCCAATTGGCAAAAGCGGTAAATCTGAACCCACTATTTATTTCTTTTCTCACTTTTTATCCGGCTAAAATTTATCCTTCTCTTCCGTCTTACATTACTCTTTTTCTTTTAAATAATATCGGAAATGAATTATTGATTAATTTATTTTTTAATATAGAGCCAACTCTATCCAGCTAATATTCAAAATGAATCTCAAAGTTAATTAATAATTTGCATTCTCCCACTGAATAGTAATAACCAACTGACAATGCTAATGGTAATAATGATAATTAGTTATAGTTATAGTTGTCCTTTCCGACGATAAATAATTCAATTTCAAAAATGTCGAATTTACAATTCCAGATGAGATTATTATAAATTTATATAAACTCTGTGATTATAGAGTTTAATAACAGGAGGTTCATATTTTATTTATCAAGATAAGTTTACCGAAAGATTAACATTGTCAGTTAATTGTTTTAATTATTTATTTGAGCTATCGATCGGCCCAACTATTCCGGAGTTAAACTTGATTAAATTTTTATATTAGTACATTATAACTTGAGACAAAACTTACCGAAGATTCAGACGACTTCGGGGGTTCCGGAGAAGACATTTGCTTGGCTACATGAAGGTGATGCATCATGGCTCCCAGTATATCGCGTTCTTTCTGCAGCTGGATCTCTAATTGTGACACAACTTGCATTTGAACTCGTGCTTGAGCTGTCGATCTGTCGTCTAACGTGTGCTCGGTGTTCATATGTCTGTAGAGTCATTTAATTATTTTTTTAGTGCATCCAGAAAAAAATAAAAATCGGTCGTGTAGCCAAGAGATATTAAATATTAAAAGACAATTAGTTATAATTTATAATACAGAAAGTTTTGTATGTAAATGTAAATTAAACCAATCAGATAATTGATGTCTATAATTAATGGAGAAATTATTGGAATATTTTTCTTCTGTTTAATAATTATTAAACTTTGACATTATAATATAAAAAATATAGGTCACAGTTTATTTTTTTTTGTAACTTAAAGGAAGCTTAAAATAGTAAGCGAATAAGAATAGAGAAAAATTTTAAGAGGAAGTAAAAGAACTTAATAATAATAATCACAATTATATATGAATAAGACGGGAAACAGAATTAGACACTCCGGAGTCTAGTTTTGCCTTTGATGTTGATTATTCTTTTTAGTGGAGATATACCCACAGCGCGGTGGTAACGAAAGAGGGTTGAAGATAAAAACTCGTGGTAGGAGGTTTGTCAAGGCGCGAGAAGCTTCGACGGCCTTTGGGATTAGACTGAGAACCCGAAAGATTGAGAGAGAGGGAAAGGCATAACGATGCGGTCGAATGTCGTGAATATTAATGAGACAAAGGTAATTAGCGTTCTTCTTTTTTTTTTTTTTTTTCCCAACGACTTGTTTGGAGACTTTACTCTGGCTTGCCGTGATTACCAAGGGGATTGTTGAAAGAAGGAGAAGACGCGAAGCAAGATGATGAGAAGGAAGAAAAATAAGATAAAAAATACCCAAAGAAATAGAATGAAAAAAATACCATGTCAATGAGATACGCTGACTAAGTTCATTTTTTTATCGAGTTCTTTGAGAATAGGATTTTGTATTTTTTTGCCTTTGGCTCTTTTTTCGAGAAAAAATTCGAGCTTTATAATTAATGAAATGTATTGTTGAATGGAATTTAAATACTGACTTAAGGAATGCTTGATAGTCATCGCAAATAACTTCACAGCTTGGCCATTTGCATACTCCATGACCATAGAGGGGGTGAGCTTTGTCATGACATGAAACATCCAGTGGCTTTTCGTCCACCGGGGTTGTTCCGTTTAGTTCCGAGCGTCGATTTGCTATCGAGTTTATTAGTCCTGAAAAAAATTTTTAATTTCATTTTTGTTTATTAATTTCTTTATAAAAAAAAATCATCAACTTGGGTAGCCTTAATTGTTAAAATTTTTGTGGATTAAAATGATTCTTTTTATTAAAAAATGATCAAATGTCCATTAACTTCAGAATCATATTTTTTTTTTTTTTTTTAATAAATAAGGAAAAAAGTATTTGGCTGACGAAAATCACGTGTAATCACTTGCTTGTTATACTCAAAGGATAAATCTTGATAGATATATGATATAAATACCATTTAGACTAGCTCCTGATTTGGGAACAAGAGAATTTTGATGAGCCTCATTGCTTTCGTTGGGCTCGGATTTCCAAGCGGGCACATTATCATTGGATAAATTGCCAGAGGAATGATTATGACTCTGTAGACTCAGTCCTTGCTGGAACAGATATTGTCTCTGGGTCATCTGCAGCTGCTGGATAATTTGGTGCTGCTGGACCCCGAGCTGCTGTAATGGCACTGAATTCTTCTTCTTGTCCGCGGTCTGCAGGAGATGCGTCTGCTGGATCAGATTAAGCTGCAATTGTTCCTGCAATTGCTGCATGTTCTGCTCCAGCTGCTTTCTCCCCAACTCCGCGAGTTGATGCTGGTGCTGTTTTAAAGAAAGATCAGTAACTATAATATTACAAATAAAAAAAAAGTTATTACTTATATTATTATTTGTATTCATAAATAAATAATGGACAATAAAAAAGGTCTTGAGTCAGAGTAACTCAAGAGGGTAAGAAATAAATTCGTCACTTGGATGATGATGTGCCATCAGACTAGAGCAAGATAGAGATAGAGGTAGACGGCAGAGGGTGGGGGGTGGGAGAGTAAAGAAGTAAAGGCAGAAGAAAAGCAGATGCAAAGAATAACGCCTGTGTCTTGTGCTGACGGTGATGAATAAATCAAGAGGGCGGCCAGCGAGAAGTAAACGCTCGGATAAGGGCGGACCAATGTGTATATACTTATATACAACTACTGCAGTATAATGGGGGACAGAAAAAGGGGGTTAGCATTTTATGGGATACCTCGAAGACAAACAACGAGACACAACGGCTGACGGCGTCGCTTAATTGCCCAGCCTATTTCCTCCCCTGCTTCTTCATTTTACTTCTTTTCTTCCACTATACTGTACTTAATATATTTTTTTATTTCTACGTCTACGTCTATCTTTTTCAATCTCTCATTTTTCGATCTTTTTTGTTTTTACCCTACATTCTATGCTTGTCACGTCATTAATTTAAATTTCATTATGCTTCGATAATTATTATTTTATTTACGGACATGTTTATGTTCTACGGATTTTTTTTATTTTTAAAAATTGTTTGGAAAATTTTTTTTTATCATCTATATTATTAGAAGAATAAACTGAAAAAAAATAATATTCAAAAATATTTGACCGTCGGGAGGTGTTACAAGCTTCTATAATAATAAATTCAAATTTTTGATAATTATTTGATTGTGATAATTAATTAAATAAAATTTTATTACATTGATAACAATAGCCAATAATTGAATGAAAGGAAAAAATAAATAAAATAGGTAGGATGTTTCATAAAGAGATAATAGTTTATATGTAATTTAGAAGTAGACAATAGAATGTAATAAGCTTAATGGCTGGCTATCTAAATACTCGAGCTAGTTGTGGTGACTGGGCAGACCGCTGAATAAATATTGGACGGTCAAGTGAAAATATATGCAGACCACCCTCTCTTTCTCTACTTCTCGTCGGATTATTCCGTAGGATAGAATATACTACAGCATACTATCGCAGATCGCAGTACACGACTGAAATTAACCGATCATTTTATTAATACAAATAGCTTTCAACAATTATCTTTGTTCCGCCAGTTTACGTTTCTCCGATCCGACATTTATATTTTTATCAGTATTGTTTATTGTCTTTGTTATTTTTTTTTTGTTTATTAATTAGGAAGATTTCTTTAAGTTTCGTTAACGAAAGTTTAGTCACAAGTACTCGAGCGACGAACGACGAAGTTTCCAAGTAAGCAAGGAGTATTGTTATGATAACGATACAGAAGGGAAACCGAGTGTTTACGCAGACTGAGTGTTCCCTTCTTAAAAACTAAGCGAACTCGGCTAGTCGATAATGAACAAACACCCTTTTAATTCATATTTTATTACTTAATAATTATTAATCGGCTCTCAGCTTTTTTTCGACGTTAATATTTTATCTGGAGAATTAATGTACTTTTTTAATAAAGCTCGCGATTAATCTACCTTCGTATTCATTAAATACTTTTGCAATTGTAAGGAAGAGGGTCAAATATTTAATTTATTATTTTTTTTTTTTCTTATTTAAGTTCAAGTACCGCTAATTTGTAAACTTTTTTCCGGATCAGCAAAAAGTCAGATTTTTTTTACTTACATTTTTTATGGATGAAAAATAACCAAATCTTTCTTGATTAGAGACATGTTCGGAAGACGATTCCTATAAAATTATTTTTTAAATTGAATATTTTTAACGATAACATGAATTATCAGATTTTATTTTCTTATTTTTCCATTCTTTTTTATTTTTTATTTTACGAATTTGAACTATTCAGTGATGGAAAAAATACTAGAAAACTTTATGGAATTGAAGTTTGAAGGAATGTTAGTAGCTTTGGATATAAGACTAGAAATTATTGATATATTTATAGGAATACCGAGTTCCTATAAATAGCCAATTCAAAATAACCAATTCAAAAGTTAAACAAAATCATTTTAATCAAATTCAATAAATTATTGCCGATTTGAAAAAGTGAACTTTGAAAAGCAGTTGTGATAAAAAATATTAATAGTGGCGCATCAGTCATCTAGTGACTAAATATTAAGTGAAAAAATCTAAAAACCAAAAAAAAAAAAAATAAATAAAAACCTGATGATGCTGCTGTTGCTGTTGTTGCAAATAAAGAGTATGCTGCTGCACAAAGGACTGGAGCTGGGTGGGCGTTAGAATGTGTTGCTGAAGTAGTTGCTGCATTTGATGATGTAGGCCACTGGCCGGATTGAGCATCATCTGAGTAGAATTATGTGTTGGTGGACCACCAGGTGGACCACCACCAGGCAGTTGTCCCTGATGGGGATTTGGAGACGAAGCACGGTGCAACGCCTGAGGGCTTTGGCGTGGACTCGTCTGCTGTGAGCTTGGTGTCGTACCGGAGCAAGCCTGCTGTGAAGATTGCGATGATAGTGTCGGTTGCTTTTGCTGGGTCATGGGTGATGCTGTTGTCACTGAATTTTGCCCAGTTGTTGGACTGAGCTTGCCATTGCTACGATACTCGATCGTTGAGTCCTGGTGGTAGTGGTGGTTCTGGTCACCTATTGATCCCGCTGGGGTAGCTGTTCCCGTCGTCAATGTCGTCGCTAACGTGGTTCTGTCCAACCCGGTTAATCCCAGTCTCTCAAGTCTCTCTCTTGTGCTTTTTTGGAGCAAACTGTCTCGCTCCCAATTCAAGTCTCTTGACTGGTGTTGCTTCAAGACTGCGTACAGTGTTGTTGCCTGTAATCATTTTGAAATGGTTTTATTTTAGATTCTTTTTATTGAAAAATTAACGAGAAATTCTGAATTTTTAGTTTGAGAAAAAAATTTTGGTGGAAATATAAAGATGAAAAAATTTTTTCATAAGTAATTAAATCTTTATAAAAAAAAATTCGTATTAATTTTCTCATGTGTTATATTCTCAGGATAAAATTTTTATCCGGTAAAAATTTGAAATATCTACAATGTATGCTTAAATATTTACAGAAATTAAATTCTTGTACCTATTTTTCAAAAGTTCTAAAGCTTAAAAACGACTTCTACAGCTACAAATGTTAACCCAAAGTTATTTCACTCAAAAGTAAACTATATTTAAGCTCTTATTAAGAGGCCAATTCTCAAATTTAGACTCGGAAGCTGAAGGAAATACCGAAGGTATGAATGTTAATATTTTTAGCTCGTCAGAAGTGTTAAAATTAAAATAAAAATTAAATGAAAGAGGAATCCAACATGATTTCTAAGTAATTATAATTATTAATAAAGATCATGAAAATAATAACTTAGTCGTAAAGATTTCAAAGTAAATATACTTGAAAAGTAAAGTAATGTTGAAATAGACCGTAGTTATATCCACATCCTTCCTGTTTGAAATTTCTTTTTTCTTACTATATTGGTAATGTATGTGTACACACGGAGAGCAACATCCGTTTCATTTAAAGTTTTGTCGACAGAAAGTATTTCAATACCCTCGGTGATAAGATATAGAGGTAACAGAAAAGTAAAGTAGGTATACGTACACAAAAACGTACTTGCTGTGTAAAACCTACTCCTCGTATATATTGTCTGACAAAACTTAATAAAACAAACCTCAGTGTGCAAACAATATCACTGCCTAGGTAAAACTAAGTATAAGTAAAGCAACCCAACTTGAGTGAAACGAGTTTAACGCCTGAGTCAGACAACCGAGTTTTACTTCCGAACTTTACAATTCCTTGTCATTTTATCTGGATAAATATATCTGATTGTGATTACATTATTCTATTCCTAATCTTTATGGTCTTTGGAAATTATTGTGGCTCAATTTAATTAATTTCCAAGTTTGGGAGCATCTATACATTCAAACTCTGAATACTTTGAAATTTGGAATCTGTAGTAGGGCCATCTCATGCTAAATTAATCTCTTTTAAACCCAACCTTTTTTGACTTCGCTAAAAACTTTTTAAATATATTTTCTAAAAAAATTTTCCAGAGGTCAACATTTAGAGAATTTTTCAGTCGAATAAAAATTGTTTAATAATTTAAAAATTTCAACATTAGAAACTCCAAAAATTGATAAATTAAAAAAAAAATGTTCTCATTTATAAATAACGCCTTCTTTACGACCTGTCTGTCGACTCAAAATTCAAATAATATTTACTACTTATTTTGCTGGGAATTAAAAATAATTATTTGTATACTGACAACCATATTTTGCTATAATTACCATAAAAACAAAAAAAGAAACAAACAATCGCGAATAAATAAATACTAAAAAATAAATGAAGGTATACAAAAAAGGTGTGTATATATTTCTCGTACTCTGTAGACAAAATTTGAAACGGGAACGCTCATTCTCCCGAGTCCTATGCTAATCTTATTTGTGTACGATTACGTATGTTTATAACATGCAAAGAAATTCATTCGTAGTCTGTTATCAGTGTTTAGTCAGGAGAATCACAATTTCTCTTAAAACTTATAACTCAAAGTAACCCCCTTCCTCGTTTCCTTAATTAATTAAATTAATGCGGGAAAAATATCCGTCTCTACGTGCACTAAAAATTTAATTACATTTAAATCTCATAATTCTAAAACAAAAATAAAAAAAAATGCAAATACCAGAGAGAGTTACTTTAAAAAAAAAGGTTTCCTTAAAACTTAAAACTAAAAGACGCCTCGAGAGCCATCGAGTTTCTTAGATCGAGACTGTTAAGTCTTTTTGGCTTTATCGTCCTTGACTTTGGTAGATATTTTTCAAGAAAAGGTTAAATATGAGTCTCGCGAAGCTGTTGTTAGCTGTTCAGATTTCTCAGCGGTCCTTCTTAAACTGAGAATAAGAATAAGTAAAAAAGTAAAAATTTTATTCGGTTTTCTCTTCCACACCCTTTGTACTTCTCCACCACTCGTTTTGTAGCATCGGTTATTTGAATCCGGAGTCACTCTCCATGGACTCCCAGCCCCTATACACGCCAACAGAGCTTCATATCTTTTATATATTAGAATTCTCACCCCCGGTCTTCACTTCGGCAACTAAGAGGACGGTAAGGCACTACTTTCACCCTGTTTACTATTTGGATTTATTTTCAACCTATCTTACCTAAAACCTCAGGCTATGAGCTATAAGTTACACTCGTCTTTTTCTCTTTTCCACCCCCTTCATCATTTCTTCCTAACCACGCGGCTTTATTATTTTTATTTTTATCCTCTGTATATTTATGACATTTTTGCTTATACATGATTCACTTCTATTGTTATTTTTATCGAGTGAGATAACAACTGCTCTGGCTCCAGATTAATTTTTATATGCCTCAATAAATCCGCGAGTCAAGGTAATGTAAGGGTTTCACTCATGTGTGGGAGTCATATGTGGAATAATGGAAGGGAGATAAAAAAATAGGAATTATTTTATTGTGTTTTGTGTTATATAGATTTGAGAGAATGGAAATAGAACTGGAAGGGAACTGTTTGTTTTACTTCTCGTGGGCGGGTGGGTGTGAAAAGGCGAGAAACCGAGGATAAAAGAATATAAAAGGTGTCTCGAGACTCGTTTAGTATTCACACGGTTATGGTAGGCCAATCAGCATTTTCGTGTTCTAACGCAGCCAGCCGCAGCAAAATCTAAAGCTACAGCCGGAGACGACGTACCAACTGTTGACGTTTGTCATAATATTTTAATATTAAATCGCGTTACATTCAGTCATGCGCTCGCATAATCAGACGTTGTTACTTGTACATACCCGATATTATAAAGGGACTGAGATTGTATTCACGCAGAAGAACAAAGAACTAAATTTATTTTTATTACTATTATATTTTCTTACAATTTTATTTTTTGTCCTTAAATTTTTTTTCTTTTACTCTCAAATAACCTAAGAAGTGGCGGGTAATGGATATTCTTACGTAGTCATTGTCGAAGTATAATCATCCGTCATAATTATTAAAAAAATCTTTTTTTTTTAGTTTTCTTAGTCAGTACAACCCCTTACTAAAAAAAATTTTTTAACGAGAGTAATTAAATTTTTCCTGAACAAAGTGTACTTTGGTCGTTAAAAAATTTTTCTAATTTTAAAAATTCATCGGTGTTCCACTAAATGTTTTTTACAATAAAATAAATTAAAAATAGTTTTATAAAAAAAGGATCGCTATGTATTGAATGAGAAAAGTTTCTCGAGGACAGACTGTCGTTAATTGAACCATGTGTACATTATAAATGACTCGGTGATTGGTTCATCAGTCTGAACGGAAAAAAGTTTAAACTGTCATCAAACTGTTCCAGCGTTTTTCTCTTTGCTCAACACTTGATCGCTGTTTTATTATTTCATACGAGCTACGACCTTCGACCTCGAGAGACGAGTCTTATCAGTCAGGATAATTTATATTGTCGATAAATTATTTTAAAACATTTTTAATTTATGCTTTTACTATTAAAATTTTCACCGATGTTTATTTAAGTATTAATGCACAGATGAGATCGCTGAGGCCTTCTATTCGTAAGTGAAATACATTTAAACAGAGGGTAAAATATCCATAGGATAAAAAAAAGAGTAATTTAACTATTCTGCGGGTTTGCTTACACTCTTCATTTCAATTTGCAATGGTGATCTCTCTAACAAAAAAAAAAAAAAAAAAAAAAAATAAAACTCTCGATCATAAAAAAATTTAAAAGCTTTTACGCGAAAAAAAAAAAAACGATTCCAAAAAGCGAAACAAAAAAATATTTTATCGTCTATTATAAAACAAAAAATTATATCTTTGTTCGGATGTCGGTAGTTCGTTAATGAAAATCAAACAATGTAAAAAAAAAAAAAAAAAGAAAAAATAGCGTTCACTTAGTGGTTTAAATCGAGGCTTTATCTTTCTTGGAAAGCACTTTTCTCACTCACTGTTCTCGGGCTTGTTCTTGTTAATCTCTCGGCATTTTCCACTCCTTCCAAAATAATTATTGTGGTTCGGCCTTTCGGGACTCTATCCAGGAGGCCTTAGTCAGCCTTTGCTATCCAGCATTAGCCCATCGAATAAACCAAATAAAACCACTCGAATAAACCAGCTGAAACCGTTTTGTCGGCAATCTTTTTCTTACCCTTCGCTTTACTCCTCCATTTCTCTTTCCTCGGCGTTCTTTAATATTTATTTTATTTTTATTTATTTTATTCTTTACTTTTTTTATTTTGTTATCGTCAATGCAATGTTTGATGTTTGTATTGGAACTGAGAAGAGTTCTTATATGTGTTTCTGTTGTTTCTCTCCGCGTTTGAGATTATGCCGACTCGTGGGAACCAGTTATTTATTTTTATCATTTTTATTTTTTGTTTATTCTCCTCTTTTTTTAGATACTTAACTTTATACTCTTTACATAAAATATTACCATAAGAGTATAGTTGAAAATTGTTAACAGTTTTTATTACTTAGGAGGTTTCAGACTGTCATTTATTTTAAATTGTTGTAAAATTTAAATTGTTATAAAAATTTACTTATGGAAAAATTTGCTCACGCTCTCTAGATATTTTATATGTTAAAAAGTTGTTTAGCCCATACTAATTATTTTTTCTACATAAAAAAAAAATGCTTGATTCAAAAATAGATTCAAGAAAAAAATTTTTTTTGTTTCTGGACTAAGAATGTTTCTCTTGATTCAACTAATTTTTTTCAGTCCAGCGATCAGAGTTACTAAAATAAATCACCTTAGTATACATTCCCATAGAACAGAGTAATTATAAAAAAAAAAATAAACATTAAAAAACTAGATCGAGTTAAAAAAAATTATATGATTTAAAACCCTCTTGTTTTACCCTCTGGTAAGCACCCTTTTGTCAGCGGATCTAAATCAAGACTCAAACCACTTTATTTTTTGCCACCCCTTCCACTCTATCTTTACAAATCGATCAATAAAAAATTTTTCCGTAACTTATCTTTACACATTTTGTACTTAGGTATAATTCACCGCCTTAATGTCGAAGTTATTGATTTTACGTCAATAATAAAGTTACGAAAAGTAAAAATAAACTACTAAGAATAATAAAAATAAAATATTAAAATAACAGACTGAGAGCGAGGCAAAATAACGAACAAAAACAACAAAAATAAATATATAGGACGACGTTTTGGGGGTGACAAAGGGGTATAAGGTAGTGATCTCGCATAATTCACATGCAGGGTGCTGTTTTGCTTGGGTCTAGCAATATTATTACCATATTTTTCACATAATGCGCCCGCGGTATATCTCTTATTTCATGTGACACTCCCCGCGCCTTCTCTGGTTTATTCTCTGTAGTAAGACACGGGCCCGGCAATGCATTTTAACGTCTTATCATTCATTGCGCGACCCTTACATCCCAACCTGACTTTTTCCAACATTACAAGAAACAAAAAAAATAAAGCATACTTTTTTCGTAGCTCGATAGAATCCTCCACAAGTTATTTTTATGCTAAATATATTTATTTATTATTATAATCATTATTATTATTATTTATAGGTCAGTCCTACTTTTATTGTCCCTTGTTCAGGTCCCATAAATATTTATACGGCATAAATAATTTATTTGCCCAGCAATTACTTCTTAAAGCTTCAACGTCAAAGCGGCAATTGAAAAAATAAAAAAAAAATATAGTTTAAAAATGATATTTCTAATTAACTGTATGTTTGCTCTTGAGGAGTGCTCTTGTGTGTAATACACCCGATGCAAATGAATTATGAGAAGTAGTCGCGACGTTACTACTTGTATTTCTCCATCCCTATTTTTTTAACCCCCGTTAGTGTACTATATACCTCATATATAGTACATCAACTATTATACGGTATTTTACCTGGACAAGGAATGAAGGTTATGCGGGTTGTACCTATGTTGCTGCTGTATACTTAGACGCTCTATTTTGTGTTTTATATGACAGCCGGCGCACCCTGTAAACACTTCTTAGGTTTATTTTACTGCGACCTATTTTTCCTCAGAGAATAGAGGAGTCAGACACTAGAAATCCAAATTAGCCTCTTGTTTCTAAACAATCTTGTTCATTTTTTTAATTGCTTAATAATTGTAATTGTACTACTTTTTTTTCCAACAAAAATTTTTTTATTTTTCTTTATCAAATTAAAATCAAAATCAGAAGTTAATTCTCTAATAGTGAGAAAATTTAGTAATCATGTGCCACCTGTCGGCTGTTTTTAACACTAACGTCAGTCAAAAAATCATAATTCAGCATTTTAAACCATATTAGGCCTGATGTGGCCAATTTTTATTCATTTGAATATGTCAAGGCAAATTATAAAATTTTTTTTATGGCAAGAAAAATAAAAATAGGATATAATATTACAATAATGCAATAAAATCACATCTGCTGACACTCCCCGATGTTTGATGTTTGGACGAAACTTGATGAAAAATAGGAGATAATTTTCCGGGCGAAAATCCTTGACTTAATTGCATAATCAAGGAAGCTTGTTCGAAATAAAACCTCGATCTGGGATCTGGGATCTCGAGGTAAGGCAGCTCACCAAAAAACCCGCCTCAAGCAAGAATATTCAAGAGCTGCTGAAGAAATAAAGTAGGGTGAGTTTTAAGTAATACCATACAATTTTTAACCGCAATCTCATCCGGTATTCTGCCTGCTGGTACGCGCGTGCCTCTCCATTTTAGCCAACCAGACTCTCGGAAATAAAAAATAACCTACAGAAAATAAAATCCTTCTTTAACTCTTTCTTCATCTCTCTGATTTGCAGCAGCCCTCGCTACATTTTTATTATTCCAATTAATCATCGAGCACTACATTAAATTACGACAATTTTCATTTTTCTCTTCCCCTCCTCCTTGAAAAGAGGTAGGAAAATAAAAAACAAGTTAAAATGCCTTAAAACACTGTTTTAAAATGAGAGTTAAGTAAAAAGATCAAGAGGGTGATGGAATGCAAAGTGAAGGAACAAGAAAGAAAAATAAAAATAAAAATAAAAAAAGTGAGTGCTGACATGGTATCATCGTTGACGGACTCTCTTTTCCTGTGCGGCCACTATACTCCCATACTGGTACACCGTATGCCGTGCAAACAAACCAAAATGGACTGCGAATAAATATGCGTCTACGAGAGGCTACTCTAGCTCGCTAACGTTGTATGGCTGTGTGTATGTCTGTATATATTTGTATATTTATGTGTATATGGTGTGGGTTCCTATGCTTTACTCTCAAATGCCCGTATGCTTGGTCATGATCCGAGCGACCGAACATGGGTCGCTTTTCGCACACCAGGGTAAGGGGTGACGTCGGGAGAGTAAATGAGAGTAAACGCAGCCAACGTTTTTGAGAGAAAGAAAGATAGAAAAGATTTTTAGAGAAATCGAGTGGTATAGAGAGAGTGGAAGAGAAACCTGCGAGACGGGGGTGGAAAAATGAGAGGGTAAGAGGCAGGCAAGCGCGTGAAGGATTTAGGGACCTTTAATGGAGAGACCGACCGAGCGTGATATTGTGCGAAAAAATGAAAAAATAAACCATAAGAGTTTGGTACTTTTTAGGCAGGCTTTTCGAAATTTATTTGGAGAAAAATTGTTTTAGGTTTGTTGCAAAAATTTAATAATTTTTTTTTTTAATGAAAGGAAATATTGAATTTTACGCTAAAAATTCGGAAGTGAATTTTATTCACTTCTATCATTTAGAGTACTGGAGTGATAAAATAAAATACTCCGCGTATAGAGTATTTTTTTAGTTATTTTTCTATTTTTATTCAATAAAAAATAAAGAATTGACTTAATTTTTATTTTCGTGAATATTATTCTGTTTTTTATTTATATTTAAAAAGAATTTACTCAATTTGATTTTTGTTATTTAATTTAATTTTTATTATTAATTTTATAACTCATTTAAATTTATACTCTCATCGTCTTCCTGAAGAGTTATTAAAAAGAAAAAAAAACTGTATCATGTTTTTGACGTCGTAGTACTACATAAAAAGTATTACAGAATAAAGTTTGTGAATTTTAGTGTAAAGGAAAAATATAATAAAAATAAAATACTTTAGGATGTGAAATAAAATTTTAGAGTCGTAGAAAAAAATATAAGAAGCAAAGTGGAAATGTTATAGATCGAAATAGTAGTCTTGTATTCCTTGTAAACTTATTCGATGAATATATATACTCGCCGGGGTGAGGAGGTGAGACGGACTTAGAGCGAGAGCGGGAGCATCTTCAAAAATAGCCGAGTAGTAGTTCTAACGTAACCTATTCGTGTGTAGATTCCGGAAAATTATGGCCGATAAAGAAACAAATTTCGAATTCCGCCAACCGGGGCGTTACAGCGTTATTCTGCTTGTAGGATACAGGTTCACCCCCTCCCGCCCCTAAGCTCAACTACGGTTATTTTCGGTGGTTCTTTTATCTGTGGCGATCGCAACCCCTTGATTCCCTTAGCCTCCTTCCTATTGAATAACATTCTCATACATGCTCGTAAAATAACCGAGAATTATTTTTCAGAGCTTTTTTTTTGTGTCTTAAATTATATGACAAAGCCAAAGGATTCGGTTGATATTATTTATAATCTAATTTGAGATATATATATTGTGATGTTATCGCAATATTGAGAGCTACAAAGGGGCTTCATGTTGAGGGTCGTTATACTTCGGAATTTAATTGAATATTGGATATTGATATATAAGAATTATATAGCAGACACTCGAGCTTGTAGCAGGGATATTTATTTATAATTTTTGATATTTTATTAACTTTATTAGAGGCATAAATTCCTTTTTTTTTAATCAGCAATAAAAATATTAGAATATCTGCTTTTTTTATTTTTTTTTTTTTTTGAATGAAAAAATTGGAACTTTTAATTAATTCATTTTACCACAGATTTATGGTAAATTTTTTTAATAAATTTGAGTTACTAAATTCTTATGTCAGTTAATTATTGAACTAAAAATCTCTTACCGTCGTGATGACGAACGATATTATTGGCCCATTTGTTTCATAAACTCACCTGAAATCATACAAAAAAAGAATATTCTTATTAAAAGTGAGCAAGAGAAATGATTAAAGTTTTTGTGTAAAACTAAATAGAACAGAAGGTGTCACTAGCATTCATCTTTCATTTTTCACGCGGATAAATTTTTCTCGTGACCTAGCGGCAAAAAAGCCGATTTCTTTATCTGTCAAACTTTAAAATAAAACGAATATATGTATATTTATATTATAATTTTATTTGGACGGCAATTGATTTAGGCCGTAAGTGAATAAAAAGGCTGATAAATAAATGGGTAAAAAGGGCAGTTTATATGCAAGGACAGGGTCCAGTCAGTGGATATATATTTTTCAATATAGCCTTGTCCGGGCTGGAGAGTGAGGGTGAGGGTCTTGGTTCTTGGTCCAAGTCGCAGCTTCCAATATAATATAAGCTACCGAGTTGAGGCATCGGACGTTATTTTTTATCTTTATTAGATTGGCAGAGCATCCGCTAGTGAATAAGGTTCGACGTGCCTCGGATAGGATAAACGCACGCATGAATATCACCTACTATACGTGTACTCCCTTTTACGATATATATATATATATATATATATATATATATATATATATATATATATATATATATATATATATATATATATATATATATTTTTTTTAACCCCCTTGGCCAGTACCGGGATAGTTGGCTGTTAGGTAACACGTGCCACGTTTTATCGTCCACTTGGCAAATCTTCTCGGCTATTTTCAGAGAATCTATTTTATACACACCATAAAATTTATGTAGATCCCAACACTTGTCATTTAATTAAATTTTATTTTTTTTACTATTTTATTTTATTTTTTTTACATAAGACATACATTATTAATCTCCAAAAAATTTTATTCGATCATTTTTAGTCATCATGATTGAGAATAAATTTTTCATCAATTTAAATAATTTTTTTTTTTTTATGATTATAATTTGAATTATGTTCTTTTTTTATTTTCATAATTTATGGTTGAAAATTTGATGACAAAAAACCAAAAAAAAATTTTTATTCACTACTGATTTTACTTTAATGATCTGGCTTCAAGATTTTTTTTCTCTTGAGTCAATTAAATTTTTTTACAAGTCTAAAAGAGAATGTCAAACTAATTGTTTGCTTGAATGAAAAAATTAGTATTTTTGAGCAGATAAGATTCTTTATTGAAAGAAATTAATTCCTTATGAAATTATTGAGAGTAATGACTAAAAATAAATACTAAATAAAATTAAAATTAAAAAATTTAAATTAATGAAGACGTAACGAGTGGGCGTAACTGTAGGCTAATGTGCGGAATAAATCTGCGGTAATAGTAAGTAATTTGGCCTATAAGTCGATAACAAATTGGGTTTGCCAACGGCAGTCCAGTAGGGTCGTAATGGCAGGCAACTGACCGAATCTATCCCCCTTTTCATTTCTCTTCTTACCCTTCTTCTACGTTCTCCGAAAATTTTCTCTCTTACTCTCTCGCTCCAGACCTTCATCTCCGTCTCCTTTTCTGCGAGCAGTTACTACATCGTATTCATATTTCACAGACTTGTAATATACGAAAAGTTTTGTTTAAGCCATAAAGGCAAGGTGACCGTGAGTCTACTCGCCAGAGAAAAGAAGGGAAAACCGGGGTAAGGGACTCCTGTCACGGGTGGGATAAAAGGGTGTGAGTTGGGAGGTTAAGTGATGGTAAACGTAAGGGGAGTAGTCACCCTTCACTGGACACACCGAGTGCCAAATAATTCACGTTTCAGACTTCTCGCTACACTTTTTATAAAGCGCTCTTTTTTCATTCCTTTTCATACATCACCAGTGGAATATTTCTTCAATGGTCAGACCAGCTGTATATTAACATCAACATCAATATAATATCGTTGTATAAATTGTACAGCTCAAATTATTACATTTAATAATATCTCGCGAAAAGTTACACCGACGAAGAATTCAAGACAAGAAATTATTCAAGTAAGACATCCGGTTGTCTTTAAAATAATTTTCCGAATATTAACTTTAAAGTGGATCATTTTTTATGTGTTTCAATGGATGATAAAATAATCATGATATTGAAGTTTTAACATGATTTTATTTGAACTTTGAAAATAATATAAGCTCATCACAAAATAAGCTTAAATTTAAGATAATCTAAAATAACTCAATATTTTAATTTTACATTATATCTTTCGAGTTATTAAAAAAATTCAATTTTTTGAAATTTCTCATAAAATTTTCTCGTTAAGTCTTCATTTAAATTCCTATTTAATGGTTTAAAAAATTTTCCGACCGAGAAAAAGCCACTTTAAAATTTGTATAGAAACTTATCATAAAATCGTAAAATTTGGTGGCTAGGGTGAGAAATGTCGAAATAAAAAATAAGAGGGTTGAATATTGTGGCGGTACATAATGTATATCGACGTATAGATATATTCAGTAGGTCTTCGGTCTGTGTATAGTGTATAATATGTAGTGTGTAGTGTATAGTGTATAATATTCGAAATGATATTTGGTCCATTTCCATTTGTAGCACGTGGCGCGCGTTTACAGTTCGCACCTACTTCTATTCGGCATCACACAGCCGGGAACGATCCCCTTTTTACTTGGTCCCTTCGTCCAAGCTTCAAGCTGCTTTTTACCCCTCGACCCCTTCCCTTTCCGCCCTATTGGCCCTCCACTTCGCTAATAGACACGCAAGCTATGCAAAAGAGCTTCTCTTGACCTTAGAATAAGTAAATTATCCGCGGGATTTTTTTCTTCAACCTGTAATCATCTCCTTCCAATACTTTTCTTAAATTATTATTATTATTATCATCATTAAGTAATGATTAAATTATTGATCAAATAATCGAAAAATTTTTTAATATCTAAAATATTTTTTGTAAAAAGAGGATTCACTAAAACAAAATTAAAGTAAAAGGTCCAGGGTAAAGGAAGTGGGAGTGAGTGGGAGTAAAACGCCACAGTTTTGAGTGAGCACGAGTGCTTCTAGCTAAACAAATATGTACTCACATACTCATTCACCTATCCCCTCCCTTTTCCTTTCTGTCGGCTCTGTTCTTTATACAAACTACTGGACTCACTATCAACTACTCGGTGAACCTTTTAAAGGCCAGACTCGGCTGTTTTCCCCTTTTTTCTTTTGCACTAAAATAAACCACTCTATAAATAGTTTTCTGCTAATACGGCTGTTATTAATATTTAATGTTTCTACTGTCCCCGTAATTATATGCTAAGACCTACAACAAACATATCCGCTGGAGAAAAATTTTTTAAAAATAAAAAGCTCCACAAAGAAAGTAGAAATGTTTTATATTTCTTTACACTCTGATAAAAAATTAATTTAATTCGAAAAAAAAAAAAAATATTTTTTATTGGTCGTATTCAAGACAAAGATTTTTTTTTTTTTTCTTTAATAAAGTTGATTTTTTTTTATCGGTGCAGAAAAAATTCTGAGAATATGCCTCAGGAAATAATAGAATAAATATTGAACATTTATTTGGTTTTTGCTATCCCGTGTATCGATATCAAGTCAAATGTTTTTCTCTGCAATATATCGGATGATGTATGTCGAGAAGTATGAGAAGGTTCAAGCTCCTGAGTATTGAGAAAAAAGATAAAGAAACAAATCAAGCTGAAGAAGTAGTGGATATCAAGCATCGGGTGATTTGTCACGTCTGTTACGCCAAAAACTAATCCGTGGAACATCCTTTAGTTTTTTTTTACCCGAGGGCTGTCATATCGAGTCTCTGACGGCAAAAAGGCGGACAATATTTATACGATAAATTTGTTTTATTTCATAAATAAATAAATAAATTCAATTATTTTTATAATTTAAATTTGCGGTAAAAAGTCAGCGGTAATTTTCGCAATACGTGCAAGCAGTCGGACGACAGACACGCGACTACCGAAATATAGAGGACAAATAGGGTGAGCGTTGAGCTTTTGGCATTTCTCTGTGCTGTAGCCTACACAATTTTGCTATTCGCTCATACTCATTCAAACAGATGAGAGAGAGAGAGAGAGAGAGAGAGAGAGAGAGAGAAAGTTTAGTATACTGTAGTGGAGTTTATGTTGTATATTGCGAGTATGCCCCACCGACGGTACAAATGCGAAGCGTCGGCGCCCGAATGACGATACACACTGTATATAATACTATACACAAAGTTAAGCTCTACTCCGGCAATCTCACCCAATTCTCGTAGCTTTTCATCAGTGCGTGCCACGCGCTTCGTTCAATAGCACGCACTTTGTCGACTCGCCAGTTTTATTTCCACAGATGGCTACCAAATGTCATGCACTTTTATTTACCACCTTTTTTTATTGAACACACTCAAAGTCACTTGTCAAAATATTTTTTTATTAAGCTCACGAAAATCTCGTAAAAGCTTGCGATTTTTCAATAAATTTCAATTAGTTCTTAAAACTCACAAAAAAACTAAAAATAATTTTTTTAAATGTCAGCTTGTAATAATTTTATTCAAACACTTTTTCAAATTAAATAAAAATTACGAAATTAAATCATCAATGTTCACTTTTAATTTCCACAATGTAAAATAAAAATTTTTAATTTGTAAATTTTGTATTAAATTTCAATTTTTCACTTTTAAATCCAACAAAAAAATTCAAAAACTCGAGTCAGTATTCACTTTTAGACCTCAAAAAGTTCAACATAAATCTCAAAACTATTTTATTAAAAAACTTTAAAATTAAAGTCATGAAAAAATCCAATGTGTCACTGTCATATCACTTGTTTCACCTAAAATCACATAAACAATCACAGATAAACCACTAAATACCCTAAACAATTAAAAGATATTAAAAACAACAACCAAACAAAAATATTAACAAGCAATAAACAGAGCACTGCATCATGTCTTGTTTATCTCCCAAGGTTCGATGCAACGAATGATCATAGTGGCAGCAACATGCCCGAGAGTGGGGATCCTCCGAACAGAATGCACGAGAGAAAGAGCGAGAGAGAAAGATGCCCGCCGGTAAAAACCCGGGTGCGAGGGAGACGAGGAAAGAAAGGCCAAAGCAAAAGCAAATGAGCGAGAAATAGCTTCAAGTGGGAGAGAGATGTCCTAGGTATAGGATCTGGTGTGTATAGGGGTGAAAGGGAGCAGTCGTGTCGAAGCCCCTCAAAAGCACAAGGGAGGGAAGCTCCCCAACCCCTTTCCGAAGCTCTCTATACAGATACAGAATACACACATATATATTTACATGAATCTTCCCTCTTATTTCGTTGATGTGTCTTTGCGTGATAAATTAGTGAGTCTGGTCATGTGACTTAGACTAAGACTAAAACCTACCGAGTATAACAATTCCCACAAAACAGAGTACACAAAATATGTTTAGCCCGAAAGTATAAAAAGGTCTGTATGACGGCTGTACAGAAACTCTGCCCGGAATTACCAGAAGAGAGGCGACAGGGCTGACTAGGAAAGGTGGGTAGTGGAAGGGCGAGTTGCTGTGTTGTGTCGGATGCTACCGGGTACCAAGTACTTGTTGTTGAGATGCCAGCAGGGGGTGAGCTTGCAGCAGCAGAATCAGTACCAGCAATAAGCGATCCTGGAAGGGCGTGCAATGTTGGATGTTGCGTTGCTACAACAGCCACCAATATATATATATATATATATATATATATATATATATATATATATATATATATATATATACATGCATGATAGATAAATAAGGACAGAAAATGTTCATTTGCAGAATGTGTGTTGTTGTAGTTGTTGCACCAGTAGTAGTACCAGTGCCAGTAGTCATAAAGGGGGTGGTGGCTTCTGAAATGGCCTTGCGCAGGCTACCAAGATCTCCAGAGAAGGAGAACGGTCTGTTCTGGAAGGGAGGACCACCGGTTACAGTAGTACGCCTCTAAACAGCTTGGCTGATGCGCGAAACACAACTACTGCCCTCGAACTTGTAGTTATTATTATAATTACTATGATGATAATGATAATTACTGATTTTGAGCGAGGTACGGCTGACCAAACGGCGACTATTTCACTGGTTACTATTCAATTGGGACCGAAAGTTGATTGGAGTGTCGGACCTGGACAATTGGTAGGACACGGTACTCGCGGAGCGAACTTGGATGCACACTCGCGGATTTTCGTACTGACCTGTTTTCGTGGTCTGAGACAATAATGCAATATTTAGCTATAATGTAGATAAGTTCAGAGCGATGGTGGGGATTTAGCTAGTACAAGTAGGTAAGTGAACACGACAAAGGGCTTTGCTACCAGGCTTTGCATCCACTTTCACCCCCCCAGCCAAATGAAACCATCACCAAGGTCTCCCACTCCCTTGAGCTATCTCCATCTTTGTACAGAGAAGACACTCAAAGCTGGGTAGTATGACGTGTCTCCCTTGCACGTAACGGTGCATGTTCCGGCCGAATAGAAGCTTTCTGCAAAGCTTTCTGCTGTTATGTCACGGGAGAAACAAGGCTGGAGATATAGGGGCGGGTGTTGTGTGGTGGGGGTGGGTAGGCGGCGCTGAAGTCGAGTGGGGCGGCTTTTGGCGCATTTGGATATATCTATGCATTTATGTATATATGTGTGTATGGATATATGCATGATATATAATATGTAACATGTACAATAACATTTAGCAGTGATGTATATTTATAGGTAGATATCGACAGTCGGCATGTATGCGAGTATGTAGTTACGGGATATCACTGCTGGTAGGTGATGTTCATGACAGAATGAGAACTGTTGGATTTATCAATAATTATTTAATATTTATCGAGATATTTTACAATATTTAACGGATCAACAGTGCTAAGTAAATTTATTTAATGTTTCTATTAGTAGATGCCCCGGATTTTGCGTTCGGGCTTGGATTATATTGTTCGGTATAAAATTGATAGGACATTCTCTGTTAGTGAAATGTTGATAATTCACCGGTGCATTGAGAGCTCTATTTATTATTCATTCAATAGACGAACATATTGGAGGTTGACGACTCTTTTGTTATATGTCATCGACATTGTTAGTTTTATTTCGGGATTTTTTGGGGAGAAGGGCTGTCTTATGCTATCTGGAATTTTTTTATTAGGGGAATTAAGACTCTTAGAGAGTTAGAGAGAAAAATTAGGTTGGCAATAGGAAATTGGCTCAATTTTTTTTTGTTTAAATTATTTTTTCAATGATAAAAAATTTTACTTGATTTAAGAGAAATATCTTGGACAAAAAAACATACTTGAATCAAGAACAATTTATTTATTTAAAAGAATTTTTTTCCTAAATCTAGTTAATTTTCTTATCAGTAAATTATACAAGTTAAATTTTTTTTTTCTGATAAATATATATATATATATATATATGTTTTAAATAAATTTACCGATAGGTATAAATTATACCAGTAGATGTAATTATTCATTTGTCTAAAATAAAAAATTGATTCGTGATAAAAACGTCAAAGATAAAATAATCAGTACAGCGCTTATTTTTCATACATGTTAAACATTCAAGACTTTGTCATTACTTATGCATGTACTTAAAATGTCTGAGAGGTTTGACACCTTTTAATGTTTCATTTAGAATCTCAAAATAACGAGTTATTTAAATAAAGTTTGACAGAAATTCAAAAATAAAAATTTTTAAATAACTTCCATCAGTTCATATTTAAAATGAAAACTTCACTTCAGCTTTTTCAACTTTTCTCTGTCAATATTTTTTGAAATATCAATTGGAGAGATAAAAATTTATAATTTCAGTCATTTAATATTTTTTTGAATGAAATTTTCCATAAAATGCCCCATTAATGTGTCTGTGTATAATTTAAAAATACAGATGGATAATTTTTAACAGCAAAGAGAAATTTAAGTAAAGAAGCATTGTAAAATAAATTGGTAGCACTTTAGCTGGGACTTGAGCCAACGACGGTCTCAGCAAGAGGGAGGGAGGGCATAATGGGACACTGCACTTATAAGTGAAGATTATTTAGTGTTCCGTAGCATATATATTTGTACAGACAGATAATTTTATTGATGGAACCGAAAAATAAATATTGTATTCGTCTAGGTGCAGTGGATTGGCGGGTCACGGGTGGTGGGTGGCGGGGCATTTTCAGCCAATAAGCGGCCTCGAGGACAGAGAGACAATTCAAATGTCCAATAACAAACGTCTTTTGTTGTTTAAGTAAACGTAGTTTTTAGTTTCGCTGGTGGAAGGTGGAAGGTGGTAGTTGAATGTTTGTGTGCCTACCACCTCTAGGAGTTTCTTGGCCACCCCTTTCAGTTATATCCCAGGCACCGCGCAGCCTCTACTCGCTGAGACTCTTTTGTTACTCTTTTTTAGTTTCTATACAACATTCGGTTATTTTCTCAGGCTCCTTCTTCTTATTCGCCATCTTTTGCTGGGTTATCATTTTTTTACTTAAACATTTTTCTTTAGCAACCCCTTCATCGCTCGCCCAACCGTCAACATATTAAAATGGCCTGCGCAATGCTGAGTTAACTTTCTTCTTTTACGTCTCGTCGAGAAAAGGAACGAGTATAAAATAATAAAAAAAAACTCAGATGAACTGATCTTTATGTGAGGTTTTATCATTTGCATGCGGTGCAATCTTTTAGTATTTTTTACTTTTTTAATTTTTTGTTACTTTTAAAAGGGTATAATAATAATAATAATAATAATAATAATAATAATAATAATAATAATAATAATAATAATAGTGGAATGCATTCGGCGTACAATGCAGCTCTGGCGAACGCGATTTCACATTGGAAGTGGAAACGCATTGCACGTAACCGGAGTTGTAGAGTACAAACGAGGGGTCTTCCAAGGCGATTCCTTGAGCCCTCTGCTGTTTTGCATTTCACTGCTGCCTATATCTGTTGCTCTCCGTAAAACTCATGGGTACTCTGTGGGGCCTCCGGGTGATCGAAACTATCCGATTACCCATCTGCTTTACATGGATGATCTGAAGCTGTATAGCGCTGATAAAGATTATCTACAAGCGGCCCTCAACATCGTAGCAGAGTACACACGAGATGTCGGAATGTCTTTTGGGTTGGACAAGTGTGCGGTCGTACATCTGGCGAGGGTAAGTGCTCTGATACTGGTGATGATGTCGAATTAGTGGATGGGAGCGTCTTAAGCCAATTAGACGCCGGGGAGTTGTATAGATATCTAGGAATGGAAGAGCACCGCATGCATGCGGTCTCTGAAGTCCGAACAACTCTCCAGAGCGAGTATGTTAGGAGACTCCGGAAAATTTGGTCCTCCGAACTTTCCGGCAAAAACAAAGTCTCAGCTACTAACATGCTCGCTGTCCCAGTCTTACTATACTCTTTCGGTGTCCTGAAATGGACCCGAAAGGATTTACGAGATCTCGACATCAAAACCCGTAAGATCATTAATATGAATCGGAGCATGCACCCCAATTCATCAGTCGCCAGATTATACCTCTCCCGGTCCATCGGTGGGAGAGGTTTGCAGAGTTTGGAGCGGCTTCACGACCGTTTGGTCCTGGGTTTAACTCACGAAGTTGTCAATTTCACTGCAGACGAGGATGACTTTCTTATGCAAATTGTACATAAACATGAAAATGCGCATAAGGGGTCATTCTTGTATAAGGCAGCAATATATGCGGCAAGAACCCTTGGTCTTGGAGAAATAAACGCTCTTATGGAACTCCGAAAGGAGGAATTTAAGAGCGTCATCAGAACGCCGAGGAAAAACTACTCCTTGGCGAACTGATGGACAAGTCCATGCACAGCGTGTTCTTTAAACACGTGCGTGATCATGGCTTGTCCATCCAGCTGACGTTTTCCTTCTTAAAGTCAGCGGGCCTGATGTCCGAGACTGAAGGGTTCATATTTGCCTGCCAAGATGGTGTCATTAACACTCTTGAGTACCGTAGCAAGGTGCTCCAGGTGCAGCTTCCGGACACGTCCTGTAGGAGGTGTAGACAACATCCGGAGACGCTTATGCACCTTTTGTCGGCATGTCCAGTGCTGGCGAGAGGTGCATATATCCAGCGTCACAATGCTGCCCTGAGAGTACTGTACTACTATCTTCGTCATTGCTACGGTATTGACGTGACACCAGTGCTGCCTTATTTGCCAGGAGATATTCCCCAGGTTGTTGAGAATGACAGTTGCAAAATTTATTGGAACATGCCATTTGCAACAACCCGGCGGATAGATCACAACAAACCTGATATTGTGCTCTTCGACAAGGCCACTCATGACATTTATGTCATTGAGTTCTCGGCCCCGGCTGAATACAACATCTCAGCCAAAGAAGAGCACAAAAGACAAATATATCAGGATCTCCTGTTTGAAATTGGTAAACTTTACCCAGGTTACCGTGTCAAGCTTGTCGTCCTGATTGTTGGCGTCCTAGGAGGGATGAAGCAGTCTTTTGTATCCTCACTTGCCAAAGTTCCAGCTTGCTCATCAAAAGCTGAGTTCTTGGCAGTTAGGATGCAGAAGGCTGTTTTACTTGGTTCTCTCCGTCTCTTAAGGGAAATGACTTTGGCCTGCTGTGATCACTAACCGCCTTGTTGTGCGGAGTGGTCCAGCAGTAACGGACGGAGCTCAGGCTGGGCCCTCGGAGAATCGGACTCCGGGGATAACCCCCCTGAGCATTTAATAACAAAATAATAATAATATTATTATCCACACAACAAGGCGGTTAGTGAGTGCAGCAGGCCAAATTCATTTGCCTAAGTAGACGCAGGGATCCCAAAATGACAGCCTTTTGCATCCGCACTGCTAGAGACACGGCTGCTGAACTGCAAGCCGGTATCTTCGCAAGTGAAGACACAAAAGACTGTTTCATCCCTCCAAGGACGCCGACAACCAAAACGACGAGCTTGACACGGTAACCTGGGTACAGTTTGCCAATTTCAAACAGGAGATCCTGATATATCTGGTGTTTGTGCTCTTCTTTGGCCGAGATATTGTATTCGGCTGGGGCCGAAAACTTATTATTATTATTATTATTATTATTATTATTATTATTATTATTATTATTATTATTATTATTATTATTATTATTATTATTATTATTATTATTATTATTATTATTATTATTATTATTATTATTATTATTATTATTATTATTATTATTATTATTATTATTATTATTATTATTATTATTATTATTATTATTATTATTATTATTATTATTATTATTATTATTATTATTATTATTATTATTATTATTATTATTATTATTATTATTATTATTATTATTATTATTATTATTATTATTATTATTATTATTATTATTATTATTATTATTATTATTATTATTATTATTATTATTATTATTATTATTATTATTATTATTATTATTATTATTATTATTATTATTATTATTATTATTATTATTATTATTATTATTATTATTATTATTATTATTATTATTATTATTATTATTATTATTATTATTATTATTATTATTATTATTATTATTATTATTATTATTGTTAATGTTATTGTTATTATTATAATATCATACATTTCGACGATAAGGAATTAGTAAATATAAATTTACATTTATTATTTATTGGTTCTTTTATTTGAAAAATTTTTTTCTTTCTTTAATTCTTACCAATAATTTATTTGTATTTTTAATAAATTAATTACAAATATTTCGGTAAATTTTAGTATAGTTATTTCCTTCTGTTTATTTTAAAGATGAACGGAATTTTTCTAAAATTTTGCTAAATTGATAAGAAAAAAATAAAATTGATTTAAGAAAAATAAACTTGAACCGAGAATGTCATTTTAAAAAATTCTTTTGCTTTGAATAAAAAAAAAAGTTCTTCAACTAAGAAAAAGAATAATAAGATAAAAATAAACTCTCTCTCCAGCTTTTCAAAGTTCTTTTAAATTTTCTAAAACATATATAATCTTTTCCAAAGCTTATTTCAACTAATTTCTCAGAAAATTTGAATTAATAAAATGATAATTAACAATAGGAGTCCTACATAGTCTCCTTAATCCACTTAAAATAATTTAGTCACTTAAATATATTAACATCCGTAGAATTTAACGTTGAAGTTCTTGAATAATGGATAAATATGGATGTTATTTTAAAAAATAGCAATTTAGAGAACCGTAAAAGCGAGTGTGTCAAAGATAAGCCGTAGAATTAGTTAGGAGAGTAGCGTAAAAAAGTAAATTGAAATAAGTACCGGTGAATGGTAAATGACAAATCGAAGGTGCGTATAAGAGACTTCTATACTCAGTAGGATTGGTTTGGACTTGTACCGGAAAATATATAGACAAAAGTATAAGTATGTATGACAGTAGCCCAAGAGCAGCGAAAATATAAGGCTTGAAGGGAGTTGAAGGAGCTTGAAGGACGCGGTGGCAAAATTGAAATTTCTCCGCTCGAGTGGCGACGCAGCAACTTATAAAAAGTTTAAACGTTACGTTTCAGTCGGGTATGGGAGCGTTGCCTCCAGTTTTTTTTCCCAATATAAACTGAACTCTCTTCTCGTTCTCGCCCAGCCGGCGATTGACTGGATTCTCTTGAGCAAAACCAACCTCTTGGTTCGGAAAAAATAAAAGCGACAGCACCTTTTTTCTGTTCTTTCGATCTCTAGATGGAGACTCTTCATTCCCAGAATGAACTCTTATCCCTTACGAGCCTCTCCTACACTTGTTCCTATCACATTTATTTCTCTCTTGATTCTCTTTGCTCTCTCAATGGCAGCGCCACCCCTCGGGATGCTTACGGCTGGCAACTTTTGCCCCGCGAGAAATTAGGGTCTTACTTTTCTGGGGCTCTCATCTGTCTCCCTTTGCCTCTCCCTCTCCCTTTCCTCATTTGTTTGTCTTCTCTATCACTCGATTGCTAAAGAACGGGACTAACCGGGTGAGCGACTATGTTATATTATATATGTACGCAGACGATGTTCCATCCTGAGCAACGCTGACTCCTGTTTGCCGATATGCTGATGTAATTATTGTAGTAGACCACTCTCTCCGATTAAAGTATTTTATTTGCTTTCTCTTGTTCGCTACTTTCTTCATTCAACAATCACTATATTGATATTTCATTAATTGATGTTAATAATATTACATTCATTTTATATTTTATGAGCTCGCACTATCAAAAATTTTCATGGTAAATTTCAAAATACAATTACTAAATTTTCAGAGCGCATTTTTTTTACTCTCATTGTTTTTTTTTAATTTTTTACTACTCTGTCTTTTCTAAATTTCAAAGAATATTGTTCTCACTTTTTTTTTTTTTTTTCATCAACGAAATTTAATATTGCGAAGAAACAAAAGTATTTAAAATTTGAATTTCTATTTATAAATCAAAGTATATAAATGTATGTAAGAATATATTCATACAACTATCTAAATACTTAATAACAGCCTTTTTTAACAATCTGCAAGTACTTATTTTCCAACTTATTTTACAAAATTAGTCCTGCCATCCGTTCGTTCCTTAGTTAATAATAAACTCCTTTCAATCATTAATAAATTTTAATAACTCCAATCTCTATAGATTTCTTTTTTCAGTATAACTTACTTATTCTTCAACAAATAGATAATAATAAAAAAAATTCTAATTTTAAAAACAAATTATCAACTGTTAATCAAAACTCATTATATCATCTGTCAAAAAATCATTTATTAACAGTTAATAAAACTTAATAAAATTAACAAATTCTCTTATCATAGCGTATCCTCGAAAACTAAACACCCATTCTCATTCTCCTATCATCTCCTGCGTTGGATAAAAATCTCAAAAAAAGAGTAAGAGCCTGGTAAAAATAAAATTTGTGTCGTGAAATGTGTACCTGTCTCCTAGATACTCCTGGAACTCGTCCAGTGAATAGGTCCCGGGGGGTGTCAGCAGAGTCGATATCTTTGCGAGTCGGTGTCACGGAACAGCGGAGAAGGATTCCGTGGGGAGAGCAGACCTGAGGGGGAGGGGAGTAGGTGGGTTGGACGTGCACGGAGAGACTGTAAGGGTGAGAAAGAGGATGAGGATGAGGGTGCGCTAGAGATATCTGGAGAGCGAGGAGAGAATCTCACTCTCATCCTCCGCGGTCCTCTCTTTCCTTGGGGGTCTAGCCAAGTGTAGAACAAGGGTGAGTGACGGAACTGGAAATAGGGGTAGTATGGCCAGGGGATGTGCGAAGGAGTAAGGAGTAAGGGGTGGGGGGGTGGGCTGATTAGCATTACACTCTGAGCCTCGATGATCAATAGTGGAAACGTCTCCCCCTTAATTCTCATTCTCTCCAGTCCCTTTCCCGGTACAGATCTGCTCCGTGTTGGCCTTATCTCCCACCCTTGCCGATCCCTTAGCACCCGCGACCCCCGTGGCATCGGATATGCGCGAATCTCTCACCCCAGTCGCTTCACTCGCCGATTCACGTCCCTAGTCCATAGTCCTCAAGCGTACATAAATATATATCTGTATGTATGTATGGAGATATTCCGTCTTCCATATCAAGCTTTTTCTGTCTTTCTCTTTCTCGCGTACTTACTCACTTACTTACTAGACATTATATCTGTGTCTTAGGAGCAACCTTCGACCCTTAACGGCGTATTCAAATGCCTGATGGTGTACATCCTAAACCTAAACCTCATTTATAGAGTCTACATATCGCAGCGAGCTTTCACCTCCACTCACCCTTGTCATCTTACGTCGGGTGTCTTTCCTACAACAAATATCCGTCATATCACACCCCCGACCTCGGTGAACTATGTCTTGGGTGCCTCAGGACACGTACTACAAACTTATTTCCACTACGACAACCAGGTGAATTATTATTGTTATTTATTTCATGTCTACGGTACGGCTTTGAGGAAATTAGTTATTTTTGGGATGGTCCGAGGATTAACTGGGTGGAAAAAATTATTAAAGTTTTAATGGAACCCGACAATTAGAAATTGTACGGAAAAAATTAGTTGATTTAAGAAAAATTTTATCTTTGAGTAAATTAAATTATTTTACTGGACCCTAGGTTTTTTTTTTGTTTTAATCATTCTTAAATGAATGCATAGGATGTAAAAATTAAGTTGAAAGTAATTTTTTTAATACTAAAAAAAAATTTTACTAATTTTATTCAGTAAAATTGTTTTATAAAATTTCAAACACAAATTAAATTTTCAAAATTTCCCGTAATAAATTTTTCAAGCCATCTACGCTCTAAATTAACCGGCTTTCCGCACCTCAATCTCTCCTTGCATAAAATCATAAATTATAAATTACAACATCTGATATTTGAAAATGCTCAGCATTCTGTCTAGTCGCGAATAAAAGATATCATCCACTCTGGAAGGTAACATTGTCCTGTAGTTAGCGGTGGGTCTTTGGTATTCTCGTAGCAGTTTTTTTTCTTTATTTAATCTGCTGTAGAATCTCGACTAGACGGTCTAGTCTGTAGTTTCTGATAACGGCGTGAAAATCCCTAGCGAGATGTTTTATTCGATGATGTCAGCACACGTTGCTGCTACTGGATATAACATTCAAGTGAAATGCCTCGTCCTCACGTTTGATTCTGGAATTACGTCGCCTGTGAAAGCGGAATTCCTCCTCGCTTCCGTGGGTACCTACCGGAAGACGTGGTTCAACGCAGAATGACGTACTGGGTTATAGGTTCTAGATTCTAGTTCTGGGTTCTCTCCCTTCCTTCCATCTTCTACCTTCTACCTTCTGCTTTTGGCTAACACTTCCAATGGACTCGTACTCTCATTGCTTCTGCATTAGTCACCACTACCATTCCGACTGCAGATTCTACTTGTCTGATCATATATCGAATTTTCCACTGGACACATTTCTAAAACTTTTCTCCATCAGAAAAAATAGAAAAAAAAAAAAAAAAAAAAAAAACATTTTCCAACAAAAACTAATTTTTTTTCAGCAAAATTAATTTCAAACTGAAATACTTTCAATGCTGTATATTTATTATTCTATTAACGAGTGTAATGGACGGCAGAAATGAGGAAAAACGGCTGATGGAAGCTTGAAGTAATAAGAGAGAGTTGAAAGGAACAGGAACAGGAACAGGAGCAGGATAAGGGAGGAAACCATTGGAGAATGTAGAAAAGGATCCTGAGGCTGAGGCCGAGACCAAGCAGTGGTTTTGTTGACTTTAGCTAAATATTAGATGGCAATAGCAAATATTCTCTTTAACTATACTCAACTCTGAAAGCTATCCTCTTGTTCTTCCACTCTCCCCTCTATTTCTCGTTTCTCCACGCTCCCACCCAACTATACTACACCCGACCCTACTATTCAGTTCGATTCTATTCTTATAATATCGCTTTTCCTTTTTATTTTTATTTTACTTGCGAGCTTTCATTCAATTCCATTTTTTAATGTTTTTAATAGTTTCGCTATTGATTTTTGTTATTTATTATCGACAGTATCCCTCTCGGTTTAATTTTTTTTAGTTAAAGAGTTATGCGCTTTTAGAATGTTGAAAAAACGATTTTTTTAAAAATTTTTTTTAAAGAGTCTTTCTAATTGATTAATATAAAAATAGATTATAACCTTCTTAATAATCTTTCAAATTTTTTAACAAATTAATTTGACGGTTACTCAATAGATGGCTTTAGACTTTATTTCTGCTCATATTTACAGATGTAAGATATTAAATACTTGGGTATAAGCTCGTATAATCCCTTAAAAAAAATAATCTTCAAGTTTTAAGAATACGCAAGCACATTCATGTCGAATAATTAACCAAAAATCACGAGTTAATAATAAAACAATTAAAAACTTTGAAGATAAGAAAAAATATAAAATAAAATGAACTTGAGTGTTGAAACGATAATTGAGGGTTTATTAAAAATATTTATTAAAAATCCCTCGAGTGTTAACTCGGAACTCTCGCAATTATGACCGATGATTATACCTCGACAATTACTGCGTGAGAATATCTACTGTCCGCCATTTCCTGGGCTCTTTGAGAGTTTCTTTTATCGGATCCCCCTTCATACTATATAGTATATACTAGCTCTCTCGTTCTCGGTTCATTTGACAAGCGCGAGTTACTTTTCTAAAATATTTTTGCTCTTTAAACTACTCTTGATCTTTCACTCACTTATCTCGCGTCTTACACAGACTGCTCTCTCCGACTTCATTTTTATTTTCAGTGTCTCTTGCGCCTTACAAAGTGTCGATTCGTCGGGTTGTCTTAATGGGTGGCAGTCCACTCGTCCTTATTGCGGGCTTAATTACTGTCTGACTTGGCAAAGTTATAATGGCCAACAAGGGGCTATGTTGAGGGTTCCAAAAAAAGCATCCTTTCTAAAGTTTCTTTTTTTTTACAGCTACTACTTTTAACATTACGACATTTAACATTTCATTCTTATTTTACGTTTATTGAGCAACATCAATAAAATTAAAAGGAATTATTACCGTCGTAATTAAAAATTAGAAAAAAATTTATTTTTTTAAAAAAATTAATTTTTTAATTATTTTTACATTACAACTTATTGAAATAACTACCTTTTGACTTCAATAAAAATTTTAATTATTAATCTAGACGCTTATTTTATAATTTTAATACCACTAATTAATTTTAATAATCAGATAAGTAGTCTTTTAGCATAAAATTGCATTGTAATAAATTAGATAAGAGTTAAGTATTGATGAACTTTGCGAAAAATAAAACTAAACATAAAAATATTTATTTATTCGGGAATATGACATAAAATTGGTAACAGGGTTTTCTGGCCTAAACAATATCTTGCGGTGAATGTTACGGCCATCTATTGGGCCATTACCAGCGGTAGCTGACCATTTGGCTTGGACACTGGCAACGTCAGCAGTCTATACCGGATATCTCACCCCTTATGTGTCTTTTATTCTCCTAACCATTTCTTCTCTGTTCGTCTCTCTTATTCAGCTCCTACTCGGACTTTCGTACTATATACATCGTACACCGAGGTTCTCTCTACTACTCCCCTTACACTTATTCTGCACAATTACTATTATTTTCTTTTCTTCTTCACATCTTAACTCTTATCTCTTATCTCGTTTAAACTTTTTTTATAGACATTTTCGTATTATATCTCGACGACATTAAAACATTCATACAACAATAAAGAAAATTGTGTTTTAGTGTATTTGTCGAAAAAAAATATTTCCGCAAATAATAATTATAATCTCTGTTGACAAATTTTGTTTAGTACTAAGATTTAGAAAATTTTTAAATATTTCAACAATGAAAAAAAAAAAAATTAACTTGATTCAAGAAAAAAATTCTTGAAATAAGAAATTTTTTTTGATTTAAGTAAAAGAATTTTTCTCTTAAATCAAGTGAATTTTTTTCTTTTAAGATTTTTTACGATATTCTAAACCTTTTTTATTGTTATGTTTCAGAAATTTTGAAAAGTCAAAAACACCCCGATTTCAAGAGGTTTCAAAATAAAGGTAGTCGAAATTTTTTTCAAAATATTTTTAACTCAGTTAACTTTAGTATACACAAAATTCAATGTATACTTTGATTCTATTTTTAACAAATTTTTTTTTAACCAATTTATTGACAATCATTATTATTTATAGCTTCTAACGTTACAATGATTTATTTTGCTGTTCAAATTTTATGACATGTATGACGTAAGTTTCTATCCTTTGCTAATGACGTCAAGAAATTTCTGTTCAAACATTATGATTTATATTGGGAAAAAAATCTATTTTTATCTAAATATTTTTTAAAATTGAACCACGAAAAAAAATTTTTTATTAAAAATAGAATCTATAAATAATGATAAAAATTTTTAATTTCCTTTTCATAAAAGCTTCTTTCAATGTAAAGTCGAATTTTGAAAGTTGATATAAGTATAATGACTCAAAAAATAAGTTAAACTCATAATTGATGATAAATATTTAAACTTTTATTTTTATTCACATCGTGATATAAGTAAAAAAAGTAATCCCTTGAGGTGAAAAGTTCGTGATGTAACGTGATCATAGTTATTTGTTTTCACGCGATTTAATGATACAGACGTCGATTTAATCTCGACATTCGTGAAAAAAATAAAAATAAATAGAGTAGGAGAAGGCGAAAGAGAAAAATAAAGATAAAGGTTAAATAAAAGAGTCGAAAAGAAGAAAACATTAAGAGGCAGGAAATTGCATTTGATTCCCGTGAAAGTTTTAAAAGATCTCAGGATGTGATTTCTATACTCGGGGTAAAAGGAGTGAGTTTGCTCGAGGAGTCGGGTGAAAGTGGGCACCCGAGCAGCTTTGCCGTATCCAACCAAAAGTTTAAAGATCTGTCGGTACGATAGTCACTATGATATACGAGCGTCGATAGAACTTGAGGCCTCAATTGCGATATTGAACTGAGTAGAGCCACCGAAGCTCAATGTCTTTACTTGTCTGCTTTTATATCGATCCTTCGATTTATTTATTATTTATCGCTATCTGCTTCTACTTATCTCTCAGCTGAATATTAATTTTCAATTTTAATTAATTTATGCTAACGCAGTCCAGTGTTTAGAATTCCCAAGCTCATGGAAATTTAATAAATATTTATCGAGTCTGGAGTTCAATGAAAGTTTATTAGTTATTTACTCTAAATATCCGATATTTTATTTGGTACTGAGAGTATTTAATGAAGCAGAATAATATTAATAAAGGAAATCGATCATTTTTTAAATGAAGTAAATAATTTAAGGGATTAATATTTTATTTGTTTTTTAATTTTTGTAAGTCTACTTTGCGGAATAAATTTTTTTATTTGAACTTAGTACGTCGGAGTGCTAAATTAAAATTATTTGATTAATAATAAACAAAAATAATTTATTGATGACTGAATTTTTTCTGCTGGATAGAAATGATTGAAAAAAATTTTTTTTCATTCATAAAAAACTACTCAAGTGATTTTTTTTAAATTTAATTCTAGTTGTAAAAAAATAAATCAAAAAAAATTTTTTTAACGTAAAATAAATTATTTTTGAAATTTGAAACATCTGGATCAAAAAATTTGAATTTTATACTTAAAAAATTGACTTTCGCATAAATTTTCCACTGTCGAATTAAATGTTTACAGCACACTTTCCATTAAAAACAAAATTTCCAAAACAAATAATTGAATTAACAATAACCCAAACACAAATTAAAATAACAATGACCTCAGAGTACTCAGCGAAGGTCATAGAAGCATCGCTTATAACAAGTAGTAATCCTGAGGGAGTAACCAAGAGAACCCCTAGCCAATGTCAAGCGAAACATTGCGCGAAATAACGTTAAATATTTACTTACGAGACAATTATTCGTCCGTCGCTACGAACAATAAACATCATTATATAATGTCGATAAGCTTCCACCGTCATCGTCAGTTTGTATAAATATATATGTATATATAACCTGAAATATCTATAGACTGAAAGAAAGAGAGGGAAGAAAGGGTAGATACAAAGTTTTAAAAGGAGACGGACACTTAATGCCCACACACGTACGATTAAGATATCACGGGATACAAATAGATCTTGATGGATCACAAGCATTGACCATCCTCTCTGGTCTCCTCCTCATTTTGTGTACTCTTTACCCTCAACTCTACTTGGAAAGGTATTTATAAAGCTTGGGGCACTCATCCCTTTCAACTACTCAACCGAGCTGCTGTATAGCCTACTACATTACTACAAACACATATAGAGCATCAGAGATGGAAAACACTCTCCTCTCTATCGCTCTCTCGGTCTGTTTGTACCACTTATTCAGTGTGCCATCCCTTATACCCGTATCTGCGATTATATTTCAATTAAATCCGCCGTTTGTTTTAGTCTCTCGCCCGTGAGGATTTTCATTCGTAACACAAGTCTCTATTCTCCACTCTCGCGTTCCGGTTGCCCTGTCTTTTTCTCTTCTGCATGGAAAATAAGGGATGAAATGCCAGGTTGCTCCAATGGATTTCATCCCTTCAAGAAAATTTACTAAAATAAATATATGTATATGTACATAGAAAAAAATACATTTATATATACACTTTTTTTACCGGTTTTCAATTACACCATTCTTGTGTTTGGATTAAAATACTAGTGGGGAGCCGGATTGAAAGTTCATATTGCGGAAAAATTTACGTGTATGTTCAACTGAAACACTTAGGATCTCTATCAATTTTACTGATAACGTTTCAAACTGGAGTGTGTGTTTTTTTTTAAATGCCCAGAAAAAAAAGCCAATTGTTATTATATTCAATTGAATTTTTTTTTTTTTATCTTAGATTCTTCTATTTATTATTTTACTAACACAGTCCTTATGGTAATAATGAGCTTCAAGAAAGTTATTATTTGGAAAATTTTTTTTTAAATCTGAATGATTAGGTGTTAAAAAATAGTTGATCTAAGCGATATTATTTTCAAAATTATGTATAGTATGATAAAAAATATCGAAAAAACATTGACCCGAAGTTTCTTGCTAATAAATTTATTAATATGAAAAAAATTTGTCCAACAACAAAAAATAATTATAAAATAACAGCCCATAGATCTAAAAGGGTTGAAGTATTCGAGTATAGGCCGATGTTAAGACCGATGCCAAGGGGATCGTAATCGGTATAAGAAAAAAAGCTCCCGTAAAGGGAACAAAGATAAAGAAGGAGCCCGATAAAGAGAGTCGTAGCTCATGAGTGTGGGATATAATACAGAAAGTGGCACTTGACGCTGTCTGGGTTGGTCCGATCAATGATTAATCGCTTCATTAGGTATTAGCCTTTGCGGCACTGACATTTCATTTCATTTCTTGAATGAACGTATAGTAATAGGACTTACATAACTTACATAAGCGTAGAGGATAGGAGTGTAGTGTAAGTAGTACCGAGTAGAGAGGAGTCTTACCACAGTCTCGCCAGACGTTGTTAAGGGCGTACACGTGCAATCGGGACGCATTATTCCTCTCTCTTATTACTAGAGTTTATATCGTCTCTGAGTAAAGTCTCAGCAAGTAAAGGGAGCAAGCACTGCCATGGGCAGTATATATAAGGACGAGGACGAGGGTAAGCGACACGATCGCCACTGTCCCTTTCACCCTTATATTACCTTCAATACAACTATACAACTATAGTGACTCTCCAGAATAATATTTATATCTGCGTCTATGTCTTTGTACCACCACTTTTCCCGTAACTATTTTATGAACACAACTAGTGTTTGTGATGGTGCGTCGGACGATGGTCAGCGTTCTTAACCGTCTTTTGAACCGTAATTATTTATTACTTTTCGTCTAGAAACACCACTTCAGCTATTTAAATCTCCTTTCACTTTCTCGAACACTAAGGCTAACACTCACGTTTGTTTTGCTTTATCTCGAAATTCTTCAAAGGCCACTCGATTCAGCTAGATATTCTTTCGACTTTTTGTTTTTTCTGCTTACCTAAAACATAAATAACATTCATTGTTTATTATTTATTTGAATCTTTAATTATTTGGAGCAATAAAAGGGATTTAATTTGTTTACATAAATTAAAAAAAATTAAATAGAGAATAAATTTTAATCAATGATAGAAGAATTAGAAGTAAGAAAAAAATTTTTGTTAAATTTTTAACATCAAGAATCTCTCTTGACCTACCCTAAAATTTTATTTAACAAAATTTCAACAGACCAAATAATTAATAAAAATTTTAATTACTTTATAAAATTCTATAATAAATTTATCACTACCAAAAAATAAAAACTAAACAAGTATTTAGAGGGTGATTTAAGAAATGTGTGTAATAGCGGTCAAGTTGGATCGTCTGGAGCAATCAATCTAGGTGAAATCGATCCTCGTCCCGTATCTATTTTTTCTTGGATTTTTTCCAGTACAGGCGTTTTCTCAGCTCGTAACGATTAATGACTGTCAAAGGAATAAAACGTCCGCGCAATTAATCACAACACTCGAAAGTACCCTTTCTATTTATTTCTTTCTCCGTATATACGGAATCTTTGTCAGATAAGAGCAAAGGTGGACCCTCCCTCGTTCTCAACCAACCCCGCAGGGTATATTTATAAAAATAAACAAACAAATAAATTAAGTTATAATTAAAAAGTTTCCGAGTTTCTCCAGTTTGACAGTAATGACGGCAAGTCAATCTTAGTTGTGACGCAATTTAACCATAAACCCGACAGGGGGGTTCACGCGTAAAATAAGAGTAGGAAGGAAGGAAGGAAGGGTTCGAGTTTGTAGAGGGTATACCAGTAGTATAGCATAGAGTCGAGACAATATCACATTTTATAGTTGTAATCGAGGATGATAATCGCCCAAGTTTCTGCGTCTTTCCTTTCCTTTCCTTTCCTTACTTATATATATATATATATATATATATATATATATATATATATATATATATATATATATATATATATATATATATATACTTGAGTTCCACTGTACGAGTCATGGCTGACTATACTTTCTTGGCTTTCGTCTTCCCTCAGCTCAGAGACCTGGAATAGCCGGGTACCCGAAGCCCGAGAAGACACTACCCTCCAAGAATGCCCCGGGTGTCACGAACCAGCCTTATAACCATCTACCTCTCTTTTAAACTCCCCTTCGCCCCTTAACTTATACATTGTACTCCCACTTCCCCTTACTTATACTTATACTCCCACCCTCCCCTCCCCCCTTTTACTTATTGTACGATGCCAAGTGGAATTACTTTACATCCACCTACTCTTACTCTTACTATTATATAGAACTACTTGTACTTAAACACGTGTATGTCTCTCAATATAAGTGTACGATGCTTCGGTATATTAACAAGATCTCGTGTATGTAATTGGTCGAGTATTAAAGTGCGTACTGTACATACAATACACCAGAAGTTAAGAGATTAAACGAGCTTACCTTCCCCATGAGACTGTTCAAGAGACTTTTAGATTGTTAACATCGCCTGAATTAATGATACTGTAATCAGCAGATACTCGATAATTTATTTGAGAAATAAATCGTTGTTAGAATTTTTATTTCTTTAAGTTTATTTAAAAAAAATTTTTTGAGAATGATAAAAAAATTTTTAAATTACATTTTTTTTACTAAATTTATAATATTTTAAAAATGAAAAAAAAAATGAAAGATTAAATTGTGTGTAAGAATGATCGATTTTATTAAATTGTTTTGTTTTTTTTCCTTTCGAAAAAATTTAATTAAAATAAAGTATCAGAAATAAAAATAAACTATCGAAATATTAGAAACTTTATTTGGTTCAATATTGCAATAAAAACAATAAAGTTAGGATTTTTTATTTAAAGTAAAATTTATAAAGTAAAGAATAAAATAAAAAAGCGCAAAAAAATTAATAAAAAAGCGAAATTACAATGAAAGAAAGTTTGTAATATTGATTTGATGCAGAATACTTGAGTTTCGAACTCGTTTGAAAATCGCACTGAGGTCGCTGGGCTTAATTAAATGCACACCCGGAGGAGTCAGGAAGTAAGAGGGAGATGAAGAAGTAGAAATAGAGAGGGACCGATGATTTTCCGAGATCGAAAGGGTTAAGACACTCGTGGCGACAAACGCCAGCTATATAAGGGTAGTTAGTTTAGTGATTTGAGGCGTTTATTGGCGGAGAGTAACGCCTACGGTAGATTGGCCGAGCTGTTATAAGCCCGTGGGGATGCCAAGGTGTTTCGATGTCATACCGAGCCCCTTAGATCTCTCTGAGGGTACTTGCCCGAACTCGAGGACCACTTATGTGTACTTACTTGCTCTCCAGATTGTCTTTATTCTCCCATTAGCTTTAATATTATTTAGTAGTAATCAACAATCTTCTTTATTTTTATCTTCAATTGTTCTGTATTCAATTTGTTTGACAGTAATTTTTAATTGAAGATAAAAAACATCCTATATTTTTATTTATTTTAGTCAATGAATTACTACAAAAAAAATTCCAAATTTTTCTGAAATTAGTATTTCTTATAGCGGATTTACAATAGTAAATATGAAAATTTTTAGGAACAAATTAGATTGTAAATATTTGATTATTAGATCTAAAACTTTTAATAATAACAAAAATTTTTGTCGACCGAAATTTCACTGATAAAAAAATTAATTTGATTAAAAAAAAAAATCTCGAAAAAAATTATTACGCTGTAAAAATAGACTTCTTAGTTTTTCTATAGATAAACATTAAAAGGTTAACTTGTTTTTATTATCGTTTGGATAGAGCGCTGATTCGTCCCAGCGGGACGTCCAGTTCCATGTGTCAGTAAAAGTAGGTGTACAAGGGGGTGAATTTGCTGATCGGATAGTATTTAGCAATAAACTTTGATTCCCGGCAGCTTAGCGGGGTGAAAGAAGACCCTGATTTCGTCGGGGTTGCGAAAATTACTACTATACAGTTTAGTCCTAGAGAAAATCCAATGTTATGTTAGTAGTATGTATATGTATGTATAAAATACTGGTGGGACAGCAGTTGGAGAAAATACGACAAGTGCTGGTGCGGAGTTCAGTTTCCCAACTGCCTTTGTATCGAAGTCACACGTAAATACAGAAGAGTATGAGTAGAAGTAGAAGTAGAGTGGACACTACACGGTTTGTGGAATTGTGATGTCAGTGATGCTCGGCTAGGGGAACAGAAGCCAGGACGCCAAGCTGAGGATAAAGAAGAGAATGTGTGCGTGTGGAAAGAGCTTTCAAACTCTTCGTCGTTGAGGTGGTCAGTCTAGTCGGAGACATTACGTCGGAGAATTGAGAGTGAAATCTACGAGTGTATGCGATGATAAATCCGATAAAATCAACGACACGAATGTTGGATGTTGGACGTGGGTATGCGAGGACTAGAGAGTAGTGAAAAGGACCGAGCTGAGGGTTGATGCTTGATGGCCAACCCTTGAGAATTTTACGTCACTGTTTTTTCACGCCTCTCACCATTTTTAGTCTTTTTGGTTGTGGATGCTTTTGAATTTTTTAAAGGATCGAAAATCACTGGGATTTTTTTTTTTAGATTTCGAATTTAATTATTTATTTACTATACTTGCTGTAAAAAAATTTTTTCATATGGCTAATTTTTATTCAATTAACTTTATTCAAGAGCAAAATCCGTAAACCAAAAAAATTATTTTTAAGAGTTTCATTGCCTTAAATATTGTCTAAAAAAAAAAATTTCTTAGTTCAAAAATTTTTCTACTCAAACCAGGACAATAGAACTCTTCAAAATAATTTTTTTGGTTTAAAATTTTTTCTCTTAAATTAAGTTAAATTATTTTTTTTTTAACAAGTATAAAAATTTCTGCAATCTAAAATGTTCAAAAAAATTGAAGTATTTGTTTCGATAAAATTTTTCTTAAAAAATTGAATTATTAAATTTTTTACACAAAAATCAAGTGTTGAATTTTATATCACGATACTTGAAAGGTCAAACAGGTTTTAAAGTGAATTAAACTCGTGACGCCCCAAAATAATTAAAGTAAGATTGGATTTTTTATATTATCCAAATCTATCACGTTTTCGGTCCTAATTGACAGGCACTTTCCCATGAATTACTGTTAAAAGACACTACAACCCTTTCAACCCTCGGAGCACGTAGATCAACCAGTCCCTTTTTATTTTATTAATTTTATTTTCTTTAAAATTCTTTCGCCTCAACGTCATCGGAGCTCCAGGAACCAAAATAAAATCAAGAAGAATACTCTTAAGAGAAAATAAAAGAAAACGAAAGAGTAGAAGGATGAAGATTAATTCATTCCGTCTTAATCGTATCAAAGTTTGAGAGCCGGACTGAGTAAGCTCGGTTTTCGCAACTATACAGTGCAACTACCCCTTTCTTCCATCCCGTCTCTGGCACTTCGTCACCAACGTACCCTATTTTCTCTTTTCTCAGGACCCTCCTCACCCCACCGGCAATCCACCCAATTCTAAACTTTTTACTTCGACAAGTTAGTGCCCCAGCCTTCTCCTTCATTTCTTACCCCCTCATAGCTTTTTTACTCCCAACTCCTGGCTTAGTTCGCGGATAATCATATTTAATAATGTTGGCCCGGTATTTGTTGGCCCCGTCAAACTCAAGGAGTGAGAAAAGTTACTGGGGACGTAATAAGAATAAAAAAAAAAAAAAAAAATAAAATTGAAAAACTAAACGCGGTGATCTAAAGAGCCTGTATTTATGTATAAGTATGTATATGTATGGGCTTTGCGAATAAGGAACCGGTGAAAGGGGTTACTTTAAAGTGACAACCCTTTTTATTTAGGGCGTAAGTTTTGTGGAAGTGAGCTTGAATAAATTCAATATCCCAGCTCCTAAGAATGAGGAAGAAAAAAAATCTAAATGACAGTAAAAGAGGGTAAGAATTGTATGTAAGGGATGAAAATTCACGGTTCTCCATTTGCCTTTTTTACTTTCCTATTGTTATTATAATAATTTTTTTTTGTGATAAAACTTCGGACCAGCAATCTGTCATAAAATAATTGACACTGAAAGTAAAGGGGTGTAATGAGACTTAGTTTTTTAAATTTAAAATAATTGTTGACTTTTGTTTTATTATCGACACTAATTTCTTTTTAAAATTTTGTGTTTAAAATTTTACTACGCTTGTAATTAATTTTTTTTTTTTTGATAGAGCGAAGTATTACGTCAATAATTGGTGTTTTACCTCACATTTAATTAATATTATTGAGTTGACATCTTTATCCGAATGTGAATAATGCCCGAGTGAAACAGTAGGGTTGTTTTCGAGGCTATTATTCCGGTGGATGTTTTTATTTTATTTTAAATATTTTTATTTCCCGCAAAACGAGTCAGACGCTTATTGTATTCTCATGCGTCCCAAGCACTAGAATCGCGCACGCGAGTTCATAAATACTTTCCTTAGGGGCGTAAAAAAAATAAAAATAAAAACACAACGCTGAGAACATTCGAAGGGGATGATAGTCCAGTTATGTGTTGAAACAAAGTAACAAAAAAGGTAAACTTTAATTCCCGGGTTCTGTTTTTTTCATTGTGACAATTTAATAGAAAATCTCGGTAAATATAATACGCCGCGGGATTACTTTTTTTTTGTTTAATGCTTTTTTTTAGCTGAAGAAAAAATACACTTCTTAGCTTTTATAAGCTCTAGTATTATTTTTTATTCACTTTTTAACAATTCAAATATATTTAAAAAATATTAATCAAAAAAATTTTCCATGTTCTTTTGAAACAAAGCATTGAGAAGATATTACAGTTTGAATATTAAAAAAAAATTATTCTGCAACAATTCTTAGATTTTTGAGCTCAAATCAACAAATTGGATTTAAAAGTTTCATAATAACTTTTTTTTTTTTTTAATTACCATAAGAACAAACAAGTTAAATTGAAAAAATCACAAAATATTTGTATTTATCAAACAGAACTTTTAAAAGAAAAAAAAATAAACGTTATTCAACTTTAATCATTTAAAAAAATGGACTTTAATTTCGGATCAGACTAAAACCAGGCGGCACTTATTACTTTTAAATTATTTCAACAAATTTTATTAAAAATTCTGTATAAACAGGTGTATGAATATTTTCGTTTATCAATATTAATCAATACAAGCGAGTTTTTGGTAAATTTAATATTTGGCAATAAATATACGAGTAAATAAAACGAATAAAAAAATAAAAAATAAAAGAGTTAATGTTTTGAGAGAAAACACATAAAATTTTTCTCGTAATTAATGAGTAGGAAAAGTCTGTGGTTAAATTTACATATTTACGGGACGTAAGCTCAAAGGATCCAAAGGATTCGTTTGTTGGGTTTTTGTGTGTTAATGCATATCGCTGAACGATGTTTGTTTCCGCATTAAGCTCTCAGTACGTCAAGAACGATTCCGTGTGCTATATATGCGGTGATATTTATATCTATATCTTTATTTATATGGTTGTGAGTTATGATGAAGGTAAAAGAGAAGAAGGGAGCTGAAATATATACGGAGAAGGTGAAATCATACCGCCGAATATCGTTGTGAGTGTGTAGGTGGTGTGCTGGTGAAGTCCCGTGGGCAACGGTGCCTTGTTTAACTAGCCTTTTAATTAGAAACGCTTAAAAATTTAGCGCCACGAAATACACGCGCCGGCTCTTCTCAAAATTGTGTTGTACTACATAGCTCATAATATATACACCTATTGTATATATTTACGTACTTACTCTCGTGGATTCCTTTTGTGCTCATGTCTATTGTCTCACGCGATATTTACTACTCCCTTTCGGCGTACGACGGCTCTCGTTTACTAGCTACTCCACTCACTTTTCAGGGCAAGTCAAGGAAAATTTTTTACAGTTTTATTTTACTCACTTTTATACCCCAAAAATAAAAAATATTTTTACTTAAAACTGATTATTTTATTTGTAATAATTTTATCAATATTAATATTACCGAATTTATCAAATTTAATATTTTACCATTATATTATAAACTTTCAGTCTTAAAAAAAAGTTTTATGTTTCGTACAAATAAATTTGACTCAAGAAGCAACTCTTGAAAAGACAAGTACACTTAATGGTTCTTTGATTACCCCCGAAATGACAATAGAATTAAAAAGCGGTCTGCGATGGGCAATGGTCGGAGGTTGACCGCTGCTGATCGAGGGTTTTTGTTTGGAAAACCTCAATCTCCCTAAAACGATTCAGCAGCTCATCAGAGTTCTGTAAAGTCATAAAGCAGCATTCGTGAGTTAACAATTTAGTGACAGAGCTTTGCTTTTTTTATTGCTCTTGTTCTTGCTTTAGGTATTTCCAATAAAATAAACTAAAACAAAAGTAAAATGAAAAAGTCATCTTCTATTCGCGAGTGGTGGATAGTACGTATGTACACATACAGAAAGCTTAAACAACTACAGAGTGAGTGGAGAGATACGCGTAGGTGAAATTGGCTTGGTAGTAAAAATATTAAAATTTATCCGAGAACAATTTAGAATAGCAAAGAGTTGCCGGTGTGTATATATTGCGGTGGAAATAAAAGTCAAACCCTCTTTGGGAATAAGTAAAGACGTTTTGCGCATATCCTCTGGCGGGTGACTCGAACCCGCCGAGAAAATGTATTTACCCAATCGACGGGTGGTGGAGGCCTGGAAATGTCGCTGAGGAGGAAGGGAACTAGCTACTGCTACATTTGAGGATAGAAATGAAACGAGGCCGGTAGCTGACGCTCCAAAGAAGGAAAAGTATGGAATATTTAGCGTTCACTGAGCTATAAAAGCAATTATATGGGTCCCATTGTTTGGGCGGGAGTGCGCTTTGCCGATACGGAACCGAACTACCCTTCACTAGAGTTTTACAGGGGCGGGAGTCGGCATGGAACGCAAAATCAAGAAGTACGGAGCAATAAATACGGACGAGTCGATTCCTAAATCCCTCAAGTCTCGATTTACTTTAAAACCGCCTCCCGATTACTCTCTTTCTTCATCTACCCAACTTACGCCCACTTCTTTTACTCTTACCTGTTTTTTTTTTTTAGAAATTAAAGTTCGGTGCTAATAGTACTAATTTTTACGGGGGATAAAATTTATTTTAAAAAATATTTTCGATGTTTAATATCGATTTTTAAATTTGGACCAGTAATAATTTTTTGTAAAAATTTATTATAATTTTTAATTAACTAAATTTTAAAAATTTCACTTTCAATTAAAAAAAAAATAAAAATTTCGTGTTAAAATCCTAAATTTATCTTTTAATTTATTAGTTTTGTTTTTTATTAATTAAAACTTAAAAATTATATTTCTAAGTGAATGAAAATTTTAAATTGCTCAAACATTTGAACAATACTTAACTCCCGACAGTTTATTACCTCCGAAGAGATTTTAATTAAAAGAAAAATTCATTTAAATATAAAAATTCAATCAATACTTCATTATTCATTCAATATCTCTATGTTTGACGTCTAATAATTTCTCGAGCGACTCAAATAAATCATTTTAAAAATTAAATTTAAATAATATTATATTATTTTTCGTCAAAACTCCCTCAGTAAATTAAAATTCGACGTTATCCACCCCTAGCTGTCAGAAAAATTTTATAATTGTTATTTAATACGTAATTAGGGAATAACAAATCGAAGATATACCGATGAAAGGCGGGTGAATTTTTACATTTTTTTTTACACTATTTCAATTCATTCCTACTAGTACACACTCTACATCCCCATCCAGCGGAAAGAGTGACTGAAAAGTGTGAGGAGTAAGGAAAAGGACAGGCTCGAAAGCGTTCTCTGCGTCCTCGTCTGCTGATATAAATGTCTCAGGTTCTGCTAGCACTGGTATGCCAGTAACACCAGCTAGCACCAGTGGCAGAACATCAAGACATTCGCTAATTAAAAAACTTGAAAAATTAAAGGACATTTCTCTCTCGGTGTTTTTAGCAGAACCATATTTATACTCCCGAGCTTTACTTTACGAGAGATAGAGACGATAAAAAAAATAAAATAAAACGTCACCATACCTACAGTAATAATAATAAAAAAATAAAAAAAGAAATAAAGAGTAGCTCCTCTCCCTTAATCTCTTGTTATCTGATCGGCCATCTGTTCCAACTTTATATTCCCAGCAAATTGAATTCGTTGATTTCGCGTCATAAATCGACATTCGGCGTCCCATTGGATCTTAAATAAAATATTAATGATTGTAATTGTTTATTCTGCATTTAATTAACTTTCAATGCGACCATTTCTCGTATCATCGGTATCGATATATATATATATATATATATATATATATATATATATATATATATATATATATATATTAATATATATTTATAAACTTTTAAGTGATGGATTTATGTGATATATTATCCATCCGCTTTCATTAAATTTATTCATAAATTATGGTGACCTGAGTATTTTGAATGTTTAACCTCAAGACGAGCGTGTATAAATTTAATTACGAACCATTGTAATTTATAATTTAATATAAAGATTATTTAAGGGAATATTTTAGTCCAAAAACCTACATTCAAAAGTTTTCTTATGAGCTCAATAAATATTTTTAGCATCCATTTTATGATTTATTAATATTTTTAAAATACATAAAAATTTTTCAAACAAAAAAAACTAAAAATTAAAAATGTTAGACAGGTAGTGGACGCTAATAAAAATTATGTGTCTCCAGTAGGACCGATCTATTTACCACAAATTTTTAAAAATACTTGTGGGAACATTTTCTTGAATTTTTAAATTTTTAAAATATGCAAAATAATTTTATTTGATGTTTTTAAATATCTAAACTAGAATAGCCTCTTAAAGTAAAGTTTATGAGTATGAACATGAATGTAGATATGGATAAGTCAGCTGACGTTAGACAATGGTAGAATAGTTTTAGGCTTTTACTTCCTCGATGAATAGACCTTGGGACTGCTGATGCACGAATTAAATGCTCTGGATAGTTGTAGTATAAGTATAAGAGACTTAACTGAACGGAGCCCAAAAGACAACTCCTTTTTGAAAAGCATTGTTGACGCGGGCAGTTAAGTGCCGTCTGCTATCATCAAGTAGTATAGCTCCTTATAAATTCCCCTCATCACTATCACCTTTACTCATACCCAGGACTAAATGCTTAACTTAAGTGACGCCATTTGGAGATGGAAGGCTGAGAAAATTTTTATATTAAATTAGTCGATTATTCAAATTGTTCAATGCACAGAATAACTGGAGCTATTTTTTTTTCTAAGAAATTTATGATCGAATTTTTTATTTTAAGAGATTGGTTATAGATTTGAAATATATTAATGGTCTAATTGTGAGATTTCAATCCTTTAACGGAAACATTTTATTCAGCAACCTTTATTTTTAATAGAATACATGACAAGAAGTTATTTAATGAGGATCTCATTGATTTAAATATAAACTTTGAGATGAAATTAAAATAGAAAATTATTTAAAAAATTAAAAATATTAAGGAGTCAATTAAGTATTTATATTTAAATGGATTTGAGGAAAATTATAAAAATTGGGTCAAAAATAAGAATTTGCATTTACGAAAAGCCTACAAAATACTAGTCATAAAAAAAATAAAAAAAATTTTTTTTATTCTATTTTCAAATACGATTTTTTATTTATGTCTCATAGAAAATATATTTGAATAATAATTAAGAAAAAAAAATTTTAAATTAACTTGAATATTTTTCGTTTAATCAAAAAAATTTCTGAGCCTTTTTACCTGCCGGTATCTTAATTTATTTGAACTATACAAACAAAACAATAAATAGAAAAACTAATAATAAAATTTGATAAGCTGAATTCTTGAAATATGTTTATCGGGAAAAATAAACTCCAAAATAATAATAAAAATTGCAGCGTGAGAAGAAGCGCCTTGAGACGTGAGATAAGAAACGATAAACAACACTTGTACCGATAATTAAAAACACGAGGTGACAACTAACACGATACGTGTATTTTAAATTAGAAAAGCAACTTAGCTTGTATACACAAATAATTCTCGGTAGAGTTTCGAGTTTTTATATTGTGGGTAATGTTGGTGTATAATATAAGTCGGTACAACAAAACAAGATGAGGTAAGCAGTTTTTTAGTGAGATAGGTATTAATTGATGATGATTATGATGAGATTTGAAATTAAAAGAGTAGTGTAATGTAAGAGCTGACGAGAAGCATTTTTTTTTTTTTTTTTTTTATATATTAAGTAGGCGCCGTGAGTGGGTTACTGTGTGTAGTTTCCTTTCCAGTTAATAAATCTTACACTGTATAGTATCTTCAATAATAACTACTGCAATTCAAATGAAAAATTTTCCGATACTCTATTGTAGAAATTTCTATTAAATAATTATTAATTCTGATTACAAAATTATAAAACTAGCTATTTTTTACACCGAAAATTTGGCTACTTTCTCAGATGATTAACACAAAAAATTTCATATTGTAGATGATATAATTTAATTTTCTCCGTGTGTTATAAGTTAACGGTTAGTAGCTAGTATATTTTTAGAAAAAAATCATGACGTTAATACGTTCTCAGGTTATCAAATAAAAGACATTAACTCGTGTTGTGTTTTGTTACAGAGTGTATACAATTTAATAAAATAATAAAAAACATGTATGACACGAGAGTTTAAAATGATCTTCCCCTCATTCACGTCACAACTTGGTTGGCTTTTAGTCCAGGTGGAGATAATGGTGTTTGCGTTGTTTGGGTAAACTAGTTTTATCAGACCAAGGCTCTGAGATACATATGGTGTAACACAATATAACATTAACGAATAAATAACGTTTTGTTGTTTTTATAACATTTTATTTTCGGTTGTTATTTCGTCATTATACTTTATTTTATTCGGTACCCGCAGTGAGGTTTCATAAAAAAAATTATCATATTAATTTATTTGCACTTGAGAGTCATTCGATCTGGCTAATTAAAAATCACAATTGTTAAATATTACAAAATTTTTTTTTATTTCGAAATTTAAATTAATAAATTCAGGAAAGACTTGCGTGATTTTAATTAACAATTAAGTTTGCAAATTTTTATCGGGTAATTTTATTTTTTTTTATTTTGGGTTATTGACTGCTTATCCAACCGCTGATTTTTAATTTATCTTTTATTTTTATTTTTTTTTTTTAAATCATAAATTTACTTTAGGCTTAAAAATAAATTATTTACTGCATTGAATATTGATGAGTTAATGATATTTATTTATTTAAGTAGAAAATTATTATTTAATTTATCTACAGGCATTTTTACTATCATATTTCATTTACATCTTCAAATTTGCTCGATTTGTCACGGTAACCGTAAATTGAGGTTAAATTATGATGTAAGCAGCAAAGTTTGGTAATAGTCACGTGAACTAATATGAATTAGACCTTTACAACTATATTTATTTCTAATAATTTCTAATTTAGAAATATAAAATGCTATTAGTGATTTTGCTTAGCCATCATATTTTTTTATTAATTGTCCGTAAAAAAATTTTTGACATAGTCTAATATGCCCATATATGGCCACATATGACTTAATTGTACATAGCAATACCAAAAAATTTTTTCACGTGTAATTACCAAAAAAAATGTAAATTTCTTTTGAATTGTAAAGTAAATTACTCGGCAAAATAACGTAGCTTTATTAAAACAATTTTTGCAAGTTGAATGTTACACCCTCGTTAACGTGATGAAACCTTTAGAGTGACTTCTCCCATCTCTTGGCCCTCTTAGCTTCTAAATTCACATAATAAAGCACGGAAAGCACATGGTACAACATTTATATAAATATATGGATGTGAATAGATGAAATAATTCGAGGAAACTAGCTCGCAATCCTTAACTCTTCTATCCACCACTTGAAATTCTTGGCTGTACACATAACTCTCTTGATGTACATATTCATACTCGGCTCTCATCTACTGGTACGCGTACTCGTACTCCGCTTTCTCGCTTATTTTTCTCTCTTTCTCATGGTGTCTTTCTCTGTATGTTTGTTTATCATATGAGTCTCTTCAAGAACAAGTGGCTATTTTTTTTAAAGCTATATTTTTATTATCACGGACATGTGAACACTTGAGACTATTGCATCAAGAGGGATTGTCTGTGTATTTTTTTTCATCTCCCAAACACTTTATTATATCAGAGTATTACAATTATCCAATGTTATTATTTTATAAATAGTATTTATTTATTTGTTTTATTAGAAAAAAAATAAAATTTAATTAAGATGAAAAAATAATATAGAAATTTAAGAAATCTTCAAGTATTTAATATGTGACACCTGTAAATGTGGGCAGAAAAATATTCTAAGCGCTGTCTATTGAGCAGTCTCGAAATTAATTTGTGGAAATTTTGTGAAAAGTTATGAAGCAATCATAAGCACTAAGTATAAATTAGTTCACTGACTATTTTTTTGTGACAGCACTTTTAACCAAAAAGAGTGTTACGTTTCTTAGAGTGTAAAACAACAATTCATTTCCTTCACATGAACTTCCGGTTTAATGTTTTCTCAACAACCCTCTCGAAGCATTAAAAAACCCCCATCTTATTTATTTATTTTTTTATCCTATTTTACAAACTGTTATTACACTATTTTTTATTTTTAATTACGCTATCAAGAGAAATTATTCATAACAGATTTTAAATTTATCAAAATATTTTCTTACGAATGCTAAAAATGAAGAAATGAATTTATTTAACTTAATATTAAAAAAAAAGTTGTGAAATTCCCGTAGGAAATAAAATTAATAAAACATAACTCAAATACTCTAAACCCAGAGATATTTATAAACGTTAATACGTTTATATGTTTGTTTTAAATAAATAATTACGAAATAATAATTAAATCAATCATCATCAGACATGCATAGCATTGTTAAAGATTATTGAACTTATTTTATTATACACGGCATATATGATTACTTTTGGTATAATCAAAGGAAAAAAATATATTTATACAGACGAACGAAATTACACTAATTTTGAAATCGGCGATGTTAATTGTAATTATAAGTACTGTAAATATTTTTCAATCAAACCCATTGTCACAAGTCAATAATAGTATTTTCTTCGTTACTTATTATTAATTATCAATAATGATAATATCATTATTGTTATTAACATTTATTGTTACGAAATATAACATCTAATTTTTAGAGAATATTTAAAACGCACATCTGTTTTAACTTTCTTCCTTTCTTCCTACTCAGTTTTTTTGTTAAATATTACAAGCGTGTTTTTTTTACACATTTATCGTACGCTAGTGTATTCATCTATAATTCCCCCTGACAACTGAACAAACACAAGCAAATAAAAAACATTTTTAATACATTGATTTGAAATTAATAATTATTATTTGAGTTAAGCCATTAATTTCAATATCGTTTTGAATTATATGTTTCCTACAATTACCTTCATTTAAATAAAATCTAAGTACAAATAATTATACTACGGTGCTTCAGTGTTATGTAAATAATTTTTTGTGAAAATTCTTATAACTGACGCTGTAAAAATAATTAATTTTTTATTATTTTATTATTAGAAACGCATAATTGATTTATTCTTGACAAAATTTTTTATAAAGGGATATTTTTTCATTTTTGAGAAAGAATTTCAAATATTTCCAAAAATGTTTGACACACCAAAAATTTCACGCCTCCTCGTCGTAAGATACGATAAAATTTTTAAAAGGCTATTTACTCTCAAAATATAATTTACAGTCTAACAAGAAACGGAATTTTTATTCTCGAACCTCCGACCAAAATATCAGGAAAATTTTCCCAGCTTACACTTTACAATAAAAGCTGATGTCGGCGGTAAAAAATGGACAATTAAAGAAAATAAATTGTCGGTTAGTTTGTCGAGTAAACCAACATGTGAGCACATACATAAATATACGTATGTATTCACAAGTGACGATCCATCTCTTTTGGAGCAACAGAACAGATCTAGCGAGAGATGAGAGGAGATAGAGGGAGAAGAAAAGGACCGTTAGAAATAACTAGCCAAAGGTACGCGAGAGACATATATAGCGCAGTAGTCAGCCGAGTAGGAAGGAATAGGAAACACGGGGACCAAATTGAATTTGGGCTCTGGCCTCTGTTTAGATTCCTCGTTGGTTGTTTAGTTTAGAGGAACAAAGAAAACACCCATGTGTTTATTCTACCCGACGCTTGCCTCCCGACTCCCTTCCCGAGCATCACAGCTCTTCTGCTACTCCTTTATGCTCTTCTTCTGCTTCTCTACTTCTTCATCTGCGGTACAGAATAGTACTACGGCGCCATCTTTCCCAGAACCTTTTATTTCCCGTTGATCCAATATTTTTTTTCCCCACACACCTATTTCATTATTTATCTTATTTCTGTTATTATTGTTATTATTATTTTTATTATTGTTATTATTATTATTTTTATTACAATTTGGCTACTTTCTCAGATAATTAACACAAAAAATTTCGTATTGTAGATATAATTCAATTCTCTTCGGATATTATTATTATTATTATTTTTCTAGTAAAGGAAAACATAGTTGTGATTATAATATTATATTATATATCTGAGACGAGTTAATAAGAAAAGTGTTATCTTTAGTAACTTGTTATTGCTTGGAGGAAAATGCGATTTATTTTTCACCCTCGCGGTTTCACGGTCTTCCTTTACACGGTTTATTATTTCTTTGTCTCTTTCTGGCTCACTGTATGATATCCAGCTCAACATAGTTCCTTCCAAAGCATTGGACTTCACTTAGGATTTGAAAGTTTCCCCGGGGCACACTATACGCAACGCAATTTCCAAAATAAACGGCAAACGGTCCCGGCTCTGCAAATAATCATCGCGCGTGCTTTTAATTAAGTTCTACTGTCTGAAAGCTTCTGAAAGACCACTGTAGATTGAAAATGGATTTTTGCTTACTGTACAACATACATTAAATGTCTTTAGTAAATTTTTGTTTGTCTAGATAAATTGAAAGTATAATTGATAAATTTGGTAATTTTTTAATTTTAAAATTGAAAAACAAAATTGCTTGAAATTTAAACACCTCTAATGTTAAACTATTAATAGCCGTGTAAACAGGATCAGGTAGCACAGAATCTCGGTAATATTTTTCTTCTCATTACGTTCAGCTTTATATTATAACATATGATAACAAGAGCCAAGAAGTGAAGCATATCCACCTCTTATTTCAGTGCAAAGTATTTCAGTATAAGTACAGAGTGTAAATATATTGACACACAATGTACCGTGTGTTTAACGACGGAGAGAGAAAAAGAGAGCTAGGATAAGGAGAAAAAATATATCTAAGGGTTGAGTAGTATGTAGTGGATAAGTATATAGAATAGAAACGTAAACGAGTGAAATGAAATGGAATAAAATTAAACGAAACGAATAGGAGACTAAGAGTGCACCTGAAACAACTACGCGCTCTCACCAGTTTAAAACAACGCTCTCTCATCCTGAACACATTACATATTACGCACACATATGTCATCTACCTCTGCTCTGTAATTCCTACTTTCTTATTATTCATTTTAATTATTATTGTTATTAACTGTTACACCTGTAATAATAATTAAATTTATTATTATTATTAATGTAATTTTTTAAAAATATCACTATACAATTTCGGTATTTAATTTTAACAATAATTGAGGCGGTAGTTTTGTTACATTTTTTTATCGTCCGCCGCCTCAGTGACAAAACAATCGAGTAATTTAAAACAACGCGTGACATCGATGATATTGTTAATCGATCTTACCAAGCGACCAACTAAAAAAATGTTTAAGCACGTTTTTTAAATCATTACCGGGTTGATTAGATTTTATAAAATAAAATAAACCATAAAATAAATTCTACACATAACTATGATTCAAATTTATTTTTATCAGTCTTTATATATTATAATATTTATTTTTTTTTCTTAATAAATTCTATCGGTAAATGTTTGGAGTAATGAATTTTTTTCGTTTAATATAAATAATCACCGTGAATAAATATATTGATGGTATTATTTTAAGAGACGATGTAATGGCTATTTATTTATTTTTCTGTTTGTATATCTTATAATTATATTTTTAGTTGTTTGTTTTTATTAGCATTCTTTTTTGTATTAGACATTACCATGAAAGTTTTTTTATTTATACATTTAAGTCTAAGAATAATTTCAATTGCAGTTTATTTTAAGAGTAATTATTTTTGCTTGATTTTTTTTGTGATACAATACACTGATAATTGAATTTTATTTTATAAATGAATTCAATTTATTTTATATGGTAATTAGCTATTTTTTAATTTTAATTTAAAAACATGAATTTTTAATTTTGTACTTTTTTTAATTTTGATGAAGTACAAAAAATAAAAGCAAGCATATTTTATTGCATTTATTTCCAATCGATTAACTTTGACAATCATGTGTAAGAGTTAAATTTTTATGTAAACCGTTGGTATGTTCGTGTGCGAAAACTTGAAGAATTTTTAAGTAAATAAATTATTTCAATTTATTTTTGATTAGGGAAAGGTGTTGCAATTGTTACAAGAGAATTTTAAGTTATTATTCTAAAGAACTGATTTAATATCAATTAAAATTGCAATAGTCATAATTATTAAGAAAAAAAAAATTAACTGAATAAAATTATTGAATTTTTAAAACCATCACTCACTCTAAAAATTTATTGTTGTAATTGAAAATTTTTTTACAAAAATAAAAATTTAAAATAATTACAACCATAAAATTGATCAAGTTGTCATATTTTCAGGCATGTAAGAATAATTTAATAATACACATAATTGGCCGGTAGATAAACGAAAAATCCATAGCGATTACTTGATTGAGATATTGTCTCTGTTAAATTAAATAAAAAAGTATTTGACGTCAAATAAAGAACGGTTGGGACTTAAAATCAATTAGCAAATCATAAAAATTTATTTGGTTAATCACGGAACTGTGCAAACGCCGAGTACGAGCAATAAGTATAAATACATAAGAAAAATAAAATAAACTGGAAGAAATCTGATTAAATTATAAATTATCCGCAACGGTAATATACAAAAATAATTGATTGAAGATAAAATTTCTTGGTCTAAAATTTTCTTGGCTAAATTAAAAGAAATTCAATTTTTTTTTTCGCTTAAGAAAAAAATTAGAAAGAAAAATTATTACTTGGCTAAAGTTAATTTTTTCTCGGTGTACCGAAATGAAGATGCAGTAAAAAATAATGAAAATGAAAAGATGTTGAATAAATATTGCAGCAACCAATTGTCCGTAACGTTTCCTTAAGGTATCACTCAGCAAACCAGAAGTTGGCGTGTGAATAATAGAGGGTAATCGTCTGTACCAAGTAAACCCGTGTCGTCCTTACATTACATTAAATATACTATACCTTTACTAGCTACCCTGTGCATTGTGTACTGTGTACTGTATTACTGTATTGCTACACTAACAACCACTAAACGTTATTATTATATCACGACCACAAAGACGGGATTCGTTGACGAAAGACGAGGACGACAATTTGACGTTATTCTGCCTTCTGTCTTAGTTTTGCCAGAAAACAAGAGACAGCTTTCTGCTTTCTCTATGGGGTGGAAATTCAAGATTGGATTTAAGTACACAGCCTTGAGGTTTCCATCGGTTAATAATGTAGATAAAACCTTGCTATCGGTTTCGGTGCTACAATACGGACCGGTATAAATATATGTCTATGGATAATATGCTGTTATAAACTATAATCGATTTATATGTAAGATTTAAGTTATTTTGTGACAGTGGAGTTTTTTGTTATCGTGTATGTATAAAAAATGTTAAGTATATGCACAATAATTATTAGTTTGTTCAAAAAAAAAATCTTGAATTAAGTTAAAAAGTTATTGAATTACTTAATGTAAGCTTAAAATTTATTTTAAACAGATATTCTGTTTAAATTTGTTAAAAATTGAACTCATTAAACTGATTTTGATACAGAAGTATTAAAAAATAAAAAAAATTTTTTTTTTAATTTTTAAACAAAAAAAAAATAATTTTGAAGTGTTTGATAATTTTGCCTCAAGCAGAAAAATTATTAAATGGATAAAAATTTATTTAGCTAAGAACGGCTTTTTTGTTTAATAATTTTTTTTTCTTGTTTCACAAAGAATGAATATGACAAACTGAAAATTGACTTTTTCTGGGTTTTTATATTAGACAGTTGCTGATTGATTACTTTAAATACTGAAGCGTGTCCTGGGATTAACTGCAAAAAATCAATACCCCAATGTTCATCCTTGAACTATTGCTTCAAGTTTCTTTTAAAATTTTTTTAAGCTAAATTATAATTATTAACTATCAATTAAAAAGTTACAATTAACTCACTTAGCTCTGATAAAAAAGTCAAGTAATTTTAAACTAAAATTTCGTTAAAATAAAATATTTAAGAATTTGATACGTCTATCGAGGAAAATTTTGAAGTAATGTCTACTAATTGATTTCAAACAGTTAAATAAACAAACTAAATACATTTGGTTGTATGATACGTAGATTTAATAACAGACATTATTTGCCTATATCTTTTGAGCTCCCCTTTTATTCTCATTCTCTATTATCTCATATTCTTAAATCCATAAGACATATCTGTATCTAAAACTTATACATCATATTACTGTCACGACGACGTGATTATTTACCGTTATAATTCACCAATAATTTTCATTTCGTATTATCTTTTTTTTTAAATTTTTTCTACATAGATTTATTATACTTCGAAATAGTCAAATTTTTAGTTATTTATTCCAGCGTTTATTTCTCCTTTAAATATAAATTACAATATAATTTTTATTTGCTAATAGAAAAAAAGGTGTCAATTTTATTTACACAGTTGTTATGTGTGGTATATTGGAGAAAGAGAATAAATAAAAAGAAAGTGTTGTAATACTTATTTTAACCGATTAGAAGTCATTAACATGGGTTTTATTATTTTTTGAATAAATTTTTGCTCGCGGATTTTGCTAATGGCATTATCTCAGATAACATAATCACTAATAATAATACAATAATTAATACTCAGACTCGCAATTCTCAATAAATAGTAACGTATTTTAAAAACTAAAATGTTTTCGGTTTATTAAATCTTTTTTCGATGCATAGTTCCGTAAATTAAGAGATTAAACTCTATAATTTATAAAAAGAAAAATGGGTTGTTAATTGAATATAATTTGAGGAAAGTCTTACGCAACAGATTCATCTCACGAAAAATTTTTAAGGAAAAAAATTTTTTTAATCATTTTTTTTTAGTAACATACCACGCGCGACCTCGTATCATTGTAAAATAAATAATATTAAAAACTGAAATATAAAAATGCTTCTCACGTGACTCATGTTTCAGTAAACACTAGTCGCGTTCTCGTCAGTAAAGACTCACGATGTATCCCCCTAAATTATAAACAGCGTCAGGTTGACGCCACAGTACTTAAAAGTCTCTTAAACAACCCCGACAATGTACAATGTACCGAGACAAAGAAATAATTGTTTCTTGATATCTTCAAAAAAATCACAAATTATATGCAGTGCAAAAAATTATTCGAAGGTTTTCTTATCCATACTAATAAAATTTATTATTATCATTGTAATTTGTAGCATTAATATTTCAAAAAACAAGTTTCGGAATAACTAAATGATAAAAAAAAAAAAAACTATTGTTCGAATAGTTAAATTTTTTATGTTACATTTGCACATATATGAAGTAATGTAACTGTATATACATGACATAGGGACTCTAAGAACCGGATTCATCGAAAAGAACCTTATTTTAAAGAGACCATAAAACACTGTACTTCCCCGGAATTTTTTTTGACTTATAGCCGCGGCATCTACTGGCATGCGCTTCAGGCCCATCCGCCGGGATTTTCAATTGAATTCAAAATTAGGGGCTTCATTTTATTGCCAAGTGTCAAACACTTTTTACATTTTATATATCACCCTCTGACTGTATTACATATATTTATATAAATTCATATTTTTTTTCAACCGAGGATTCAAAAAGACACATTATAATTTTGTTAGTTTTGTAAGATTTATTTAACCCACTAATTAATACCTGATTTTTATCGTGTTGATCTTGGCCGTAAAGTGGACCATCACCATTCGGAGTAGTCGAAGCAGAGGGTCGTTGAGACGTTGACAAGTTGATCGCACCGTCTCCGTCCGTGTCATGATCCATTATGCCATCGTCCTGGAATAACGCCATTTTTCATCATTTATTATTAAATTATTTTTTCGTTAATCAGTATTTATTAAAATATTTTTCCGGTATGAAAACTCTCTTAGATTCATCAAACTTATTATTAAAAAATTTTTATTCATCATTTTAACATTTTTCAGGTTTAATTTTTAACTTTTTCTTTAACAAAAATTATTTAACAATAAAAAAATTTGTTAGAAACTTCAAATTAATTTTAAAATTTGATGAAAATAGTTAAAAACATTGCTACAGTAAAAAATTTGAACTCTTTATTCAATTTATTTATTTTTTTCACCGAAAAATTTCCGTAAAAAATTACAATTCAACATCCAGTGTATTAAGAATGATATTGAGCGAAAAAAATCTTACATCATTTTTATTAATATCGTCATGGATTTCCAGTAAAATAAAATATGAAAACAAAACTAAAATCACTGATAATTCCAAATAAAATCACAGCACACAACACTCGATAACAAAAAAATCACAGCATTATTTAAAAACCAAGTACACTTAGAGTGAAAATCGGCGCACGATTGCTGTAAATCATCACATGGTAACGCACGTGGAATAAAAATTAGGAGCGGGGAAAATCGGCAGTGGTGAAAAATGCACGTACGCAGACAAGTACTATAACAATAATATTGGTAATAAAAACAAGTAATTAATAATAATACCAACAATAATAAAAAACAAATTTAAGTAAAAAGTAACAATAAATAATAATGAGGTAATGGAGCACGAACGCGGCTTTAAATGCGGTGGCCGAGTAATATCGGAGGACTAAACACTAAAAGCGGTGATGCCAAGCGTACAGAGAGTAGAGTAGAGTAGAGAGTCAGCCGAATCCGCCGGGGCTGTTGCTTATTGTGTAAATATAAACAAATATAGTTGAAACGAACCAACAGGCCTGCTTTTAGTCTCCCCCCTCCTCGTCCTTACCCCCTCTCTGACATCAAGCACCACATATGAAATATATATATATATATATATATATATATATATATATATATATATATATATATATATATATATACGCGTATGTATACATATATTAAATGCCCTGTACTGCGAAGCAAGTAAAGCTTGCTGCTTGGTTTAGTTGTACAATACGGAATACACTACGACCAATGTAATAGTTGTTCAGTGTATTACTTGCCGGTGTACACACTTTTCTCCTCCCCACTGATGTGTACACGTCATCTATGTGTACACACGCTATCTCACTTCTCACGTCATCTCTCTTTCGCGTTTATATTTCACGTATACACCATTAGGAAGCAACTTTATTCAGCCGCGAATTAAATGTAACGCGGATGCGAACTCGAGAATCGAAAGTGGATGCCCAGGCCCTTTACTTATTTTTGGGAGACTTTTTTTTACCGTTAGTACTTTGATTTTTATGAAATACATCCAGCAAATTGTCAATTTATCAATTTCTCTTTCAGAAACGTCAAAAGTTTGAAAATCAAGATTTTATTGATAGTTTTGCGAAAGAAGAAAATTTGGAGTACAAATCGCGTAAATTTAATCTTGTAGAAAATAAAATTGTTGTTTATGTTGGAAGTGGTTTATGATAACTATTATATACTTTTGAAAATTTTTTTGAGGGTGTATTAGAATAAATAAGTAATTTGCTTGTTACAACTTCTATATAGTAGTTTGGTGTTAATGTTTACGGTACGGTTGCATGTTATTCAACTTGAAATGGCGTGAACTTGGATATTATTTACTTTTAACAACTCTAAATACTTTTATGCGCCACTTTTGTTGTAAGCTACGGGTGTCTATTATTGTGAATTGTTTCACAACTTGGACTGTAATCAAGGGAATTGTTAGTTATTATACACCGACTTTGGAAGATATTAAATATCTCTAGCATAAAAATCGATATTGTAAATTTGTTTTTGTTCAATAATTACTTCAATTCGATCAAAAAATTATAGGTTGAAAATTAAAAAAAAATTTATATATTTAAAAATGTTTGAGTAGAATAAATGAATCCTTAAATCGGATAATCGGATTTTTATTTTGATGAGATGTCATTTGAGATGACGCTGGATAGTTATTTTTCTCTCCGAAGAAAATTCAAACATTTGACTTGAAGACTAAAATATTACCATCCAAATTCATAAAAAATGAACCATCTGAAAAACAGTTATATCTTTAAAAGCAATAAATAATTCAATTTATAAATTCACCTTTGAAATCCTATTAAATTTATTTGTTAAATAACTAAAAATATACAATATTGACAGTGGCATTAAACATTAAATATCCACCGCTGAATACTCTCAGTTACTAAACTTTGACTAGCAAGTTTCTATTCAATAAAGTTACATTTATAACCCACAACAGAAACCTGGTATGTTATCTCAATTGACAAAATGAATTTTTAACACCCATTACATGTTTCAAATCGGACGTCACCCGAAATATACATCATAAATTATAAAAAGGCATTTATTGGTTGTATTGCTCCTACGCCAAGAGATTAAGTTATTTCATCTACAATATGAAATTTTGTGTTAATTATTTAAGACAGTAGTAACATTTTTCATCGTGAAAATCATTAGTTCTATAATTTCGCAATTAATAATCATTTGATAGAAATTTCTATAATATGTTGGTGATGTTTATAAATATTTTCGAAAATAAAATTTTACAGCTGTTATTAATATAAAGAATTTTAAATTTAATAATACCTTGGTAGATATTTTAATTGTGATGATTTATTTAATAACCTCAGTAGTATTGATTCCTGTCGCGTTAAATTAAAAAAAAAAATTCTACAGTAACTAAATAATAATTTTTACTATTTAATTCTCTCCGTGTACTGGTTTTGTAGATCGCAACATACCAGTTCGTTATACTTACATTATATTATTCGAATGTTTTTTTAAGTCTATTCCACGTGATCCCTCACAGATGTTTACGAGTAAACATTTTGAGATTATTCCCGATCTACCATGTGTCGGGTTCTCCGCATTAGCATTAGCCTCTACAGCCTTGTTTCTTTATTCCGAGAGTAGTCATAGAGCAACAAAAAATATTATAAAATAATACTAAATAAAGCAAGGGCTTGACGTCCAATGAAAGTAAACCAGATACAGGACTGTTTCGTTAGATGTGAGACACTAAGGCGGAAGTGCTACCAAATAATGATAATAATAGGAATAATAATAATTGTAATAATAGAATAGAATGGTTGAAAACTCAGCTGAGATTAAGGCAAGGGGAGAAATAATATTTTGGCGTTGTTGTAGAATAGTTATATTTGGCAACACGACGATATTTTTTTTCTTATTATATTATCGTTGAAAGGATTGACGTCTTTGAAAAGTCATACTTGAGTTGTAAAATTCAAGTTTAATAATTTAATTAAATATTTAAATAGTTTAATTTCTGGTATTAATTTATTAATAAATAAAATTTATCTGATTTAAAATGAAAAATTTTTAACTAAGCAATTTTTGTAAAAAAAAAAAAACTATCAATTCTTTTTTGTTTCTCATATTTATTATCATTTACTTCGGTAGTTAAATAAAAAATATTTGGGAGTAAAATAATTAAGTTATTTTTGGAGAATTAAGTTTTGGGTACGTAAAATAATTAATATTGTAATTTAAAATATCAAAAAATCATCGACATAAAATTTCATAAATAATTTATTTAAAATTCTAAGTCAATAACGGGAATATTTGTTATTTCATAAGTAAATTACATATTACATACACGCAAAATTTAATATTAGAGTATCATAATAGCAGTGAAGGATACTGCATGCTGTTGTGCGTTGTATATACTAGAGACTTAAGCTTAAGAGCGGGGAGTTTACGGGTGTGTGTAGTTCAGTCTCTTAGTCTTGTATTGTGTTGGTGCATTTACTCAGTACTCCACTGTTTGGTATTTGGTGGATAGTAAGTTCAGCTGTAAAGCGCAGGGGATCGCGAAAACAAGACTGCTCCACTATCAGGCGAGTATAAGAACAGCGTCGACTTAAATCCCGTGGGCTTTACGCGTCCATTGTCGACCTAGAGAGAGAGAGAGAGAACGCCCGGATGACAAGGACGCTGATAGTGGGGCTACCAAGACCCAAACCGTTTTAGCTGTTTAGGATACAGGAGTTTAGTACAAGGGTGAGATCCTTTAAATGTAGTGTATGGATAGATGTATATTATTTCTTGGGATTGGATCCTTGCGTCCTTCCTCTCGCTCCTATTCAGTCCTATGACAACACAAGTACTACCTTATACTTTTCGCGCAGCCGGCCGGCTGGTCACTTTATATGTTTATTTTGTAAATTCACTCTCTTCCGTTTTATTGTAATTGTAATTTATTGTATTTTCATTTGTATTGGTTATTAAACATCCCCGGGGATTATATAGTTTTGTTTAAGTAATCTGGGATTGAGTATCATTGTCATTATAAATATTTTTTATTTCAATTATTTATTAATCACTATATCATGTCGGGATGAGCTTATATTTTAACAAATGTCAATAATTCACAAGATACAAGGTCATTTCTTAATTATGTAGCTAATTAATTAATAATATATAGATTATTGATATTTATCTATTATTTATATTAATAATGGATAAAAAAGTAAGCGTAACTATTTATTCTTCGGACGTAGGTAATTAGTGAAGTGCAGACAAGTACATAAGATAGTGATAAAGAGATAAAAAAAAAAGGGTAGTCGTGTGGAGTAACTCGTAGAGAGGAAGAGGGATGAAGAGTGGTGACTAAGGGCTCGGTTTAAAATATGCAGACACAACAGTGCAGGTCAGAGTGGTTACTCTGATCGTTAAACGGAAAGAAAAAGTACGGGAGGCTTTTTGGCCATCTCTAAATAATAAACGAGAGGATTTAAGCCCTCAGACCGGACCCGCAGACTATAAGGGTTGCTACATAAAAATACTTGAATCTGAGAAATTAGCGAGTCGGTAACGGGCTGTCGGGGACAGGGGGTGTGCGAATACGACAGAAATGGGCTCTACGCCGGGAGTAGTTGCCAGGGTAAAAACCCTGATGATGATGAAGAACGAGTTAGAGTACTGAACCAGAGACAGAACACGGGAAAAACCATGAGAATGAGAAAAGAGACAAGAGATCAGAGACGAGACGTAGGAAGCATCCGCGGTGGGTGGGAGTCAGCGCTAGAAGCTTCTCTATACTAAAAGGGTTGAATTAATGTCGCGATAAATATATGATTTAAGGTGGAAACGTTTGTAACTACGGCTAATTTTTTATCTGAGACCCGGCGCGAGGGTTTTTCATACACTCGGTCCCATCTTCACTCACCCTCACCCTCCCCCTCTACGATCTCCTTCACCGCCATCTACACTTGTCTTTATTGTCTCTTTTTTATTTATTTTTATTAAATTATTTTTTGACCTTAATTTTTCCACCGCGATAAATTTTTTACTCTAAATCACACTCGCCATTTTTTGCACTCTCTTTAAATTTTTGGTCCCTTTATTTTTTTTTTTCGACGATTTACTGCGGGAAAAATTTTAATCATGGTTGCAATAAAATTCCGTTTTCTTTTTGTAATCTTTTACGAGCTGAATATTTAATCCATTAATATTTTCTAAGCATTCACACATTTTTTTACAACTCTAGTCAAATAGTTAATTTGTTTGGAATTAGTATTATTTATCTTGTGTTTAGTTTTATTTTTAATTTTATTATGAATTTTATCTTACCATTATCTTAAATCTTATCTTAATCTTGGCTTAAAATTTTTCCACAAATGACAATTAGTAACCTTTTTCGATAATTTTTTACCGCGTGATAATTAACATAAAATTTGAATAAACTGCAAAGCATTCCCTGGATTAAATACGTCAAATATTGAAGGTAACGACGAAAGCATTTTATTAAGCGTTAGCACGTATCAAGGAGAATAGAATCTGGCTAGGATTTGCCGATGGACGATGGATGTTGGCGAATCCCATCGGGACCACAAACACGCGCTTCCCCAATTATCTAGTCTACTGATATATCTCGTCCTCCCGCGGGTTGCCCACAAAATCACGATGGGACACTCGAGTATCCTTCAGCTTTAGTCAGACTATAATCGCGGTGCCGTGTGGGATTTTCGTGTATCAGCAACTCAGACGTGACGTGGACACGGTATAGTTGGCTTGTGTCGTAAAAAAAGTCTTTCAACCTCCTTTACTTCCGCAGCAGTGATAGTAATAGTAATAGTAAGTCTCTTATTACACAAATCGGACGTGGGATCCTTATCCAGGAAACTGCGGCTAAACCTCCATTTCCACAACGTTTGCACTTTTCGGATTACCCTGGCTACATTTGAATGCTATACATGTTGGATGTTCATGTGTGTGGATGTGGGTGGATGTGATGGTATAGACCTATGTTGAAGATGTATGAAGAATTGATATATTAGTATTAGGGGATAGGATCTTTCCCATCTCGAGGCTTCGCAGAGAAAGAGATTACTGAGGGGCAAGGCGCAATGATAACTTATGTGTACACGTAGAATGTTGGATGTTGGATGGCGAATGTGGATAGATATGCATACAGGGTGGTCGGTTGTGTTTCTTAGGCATGACTGGACACAGTTTGCATCGGTCATCGTATTATCTTTAAACTCGTAAAACACTCTTTTATAGGTCCACGAGATGTCCGGCCACCGGACTTGGTCACGGGACATTGAATTGTATAACCATCCGCTATACTCGGTACTGGGTACACCAGGGACCTTAAGATTTTTCTCAACACCGACTTTAAGGCGACTGAGTTGTTCTATAAATCAAATTCATTATTCTTTGTTCAAATCGGAGATTAATTCAAGTCATTTTTGGTCTTTTATTTTTTTCATAACATTTAATTAATGTTAGAAAATTTCTTCAATTAAATAGTATGAAATTTTACAGAATAATAAATCAGAGATCCAAAAAATTTACTTTTGATTTAATTATTAATTTTATAAAAAACGTATTAATTAAATTTTTACATTATTAATTTTAAAAATAATTTTATAACTTTAAGATCGAAACTAAATTTTTTTTATCGTCAGAAGAAAATTGTGTAAAACACTTTTAGATTTTTCAAGCTTGTCATTTCCTTATAATGATAGTTAAATAATTAAATCCAAAAAAAAAAAAAAATTAATTCTCGACTTAAAATCAGCAACTATCAAAAAACTTAACTGTACAATTGCCATAAAAAAACTCTAAACTGAAGATTTTATTTAGATCCCACATCTGGGATGTGGTGATCCGCTATAAACGGCGAGAGCTTGAAAAGGGCCGGTCAATTGCTCCATTGCTCGTATAAAGAACGAGGACTTACCACCAGGCGAAAACAAGACAAAAAATCAGCCCCAAGGATTCAAGGGTGTCAGTGTTGGTGTTGAAGATCCTGTGTCTAGAGTTGTCAGCTAATACCGGGCTATTCTCGATTCTGGAGCCCTCTAGCCTCAACTATTTCCACAAAATAACAGAAAAAAGCGTCTTGACAGTATTAGCCGGAGCTTTGCCGTGTCCAGTGCAACACAAAGATTTGTTTCTTCCCGGAACAACCCTAGGTATGAGATGGGAGTAAGACGAAACTGTACTGAGCCAAGCTCTATCTGGTCCATGCTATCAGGATAGAGCTTCCATTCCATTCTTTTCTATTCCATGGGATTTCAGTGTGACGATCTCGGACAATCTCTTCCACTATAAACGGCTAAACAAAGAGCTTCGTCCTTTGGAAATAAAAGGCGTCTTCCTTGGCCTTAGACTGGTGTAGAGTGAGGGGGAGGATAGCGAAGGATATAACCTTCAGAAATACCCTTATCGGACTCTGTCCACCACTTACGATCATTTATCTAGCTCCACCGAATTCCTCCAGATCCACATTCGTCTGTTTCGCTCTTAGGTTCTATTTAACTTTTATTTTTATTTTGTTTTTTATCGTTAGTTTAAAAAAAGTGAAGGAGACATTGATTGTCATCAATGCTGGGAAGTTTTGCCAGCTTGCTTAAAGATTCACCGACTCAATTGAATCAGAAATTGTTGGGGAGTATGGACCCTCAATAGTAGTGGATAATAAAAGAAGGCAGATTAATGCTCTCGGTCTTGAATCCAATCAACATTACTCTGACAATAGTCGAACAGCCAATGTCCTCTCCTCTCATCTGGTAGTAAGGCGAAACGCAGTCCGATATTATCAACAGGATCAGTTTCTTTAGCACCAAAAGCCTTCTCCTTTTTTTTTCTTCCTTTCGAAGTGATCATTACACTTATTTTTTCTTATGTCTGAAGACTGTAGAAAAGATTCCATGGGCTCTGCACACTTTTACGTCCAGATAGTAGAAAGTGTATATTTATCGGCCTCCCTCGGCGCCTTTTTCTCGCGAATTCAGTGATAAGTATGCTAACTAAATAGATATTCGGAGAATCTAATTAACACGTTAACATGAAAATACTTAGTTCAGCAGACAGATAAAATAGAGACTCGGTTTTAATCATCAGAATTTTACGGTTATGGTTATTAGTCCGGGAATTGTCGTGGACTTTTTAATGTTTGTGATAGATACTGATCATATATCAGGTTTTAATATTCAAAGAGTTTCATTGAAGATGTAAAAGTTATTATTTATTATCATCAATGAAATTTAATGAACATACCACTAAATTAAATGTATATTTTTTCTGGAAAAAATATTTGATTAAATAGCAACATAGATTGACTGACCGGTCAATAGTATTTATGATTGACAAATCGATTTACTTGGAGTCATAAATCAAGAATGCGATAAGTTTGGTCATCCACCAAATAAATAAATACGAATGCGAATTCTCATTCTTTGGTATACCCTCGTTCTCGGATTTATCAGGAACCAAACAGAAAGAAAAATATACATATATATATATATATATATATATATATATATATATATATATATATATATATATATATATATACATCTCTTACTCCCTTGCTCTGTTCTTTATTTACTCCAACACAAGTGGTACATGGGTATATAGCCTAACCAGTAGAGTAGCAAGAGCAAGTAGTAAGTAGTAAGTAGAGGGCAAGAAAAAGCTACATTCAACTGAGAATATAACATTTCCTACCCTCCCACGCAACATGTCTGCAGACAGGCTCTGACCAGTTCTCACAGTAAATACTTATACTTCGGGTGAGTTTGCAAGTTCCTAGTGTAGTAATCCAACCCCTGATATATTATATAGATATACCGATGTGCAGATATAGCGTCGGAGCCGACGGAGCTCATAGATCCATGACCTGGCAATAAATTTTTACGTTATTTATTAGCATACCCACCACTAAATTTTCAGCAAACTCCAATTCTAACAGTTTTTATTTTATCATTTTTTAATTTAATTTTTTGGGTAAAAGCTTGATATTGGAATAAAAAATCTTTTAAAAATTTTAATGGCTCACAAGGACCTTGAAATTTTTTAAATTTAATAAAACTGCTTCTCACATTAAATCAAAATTTATCAATTCTTATTTATGAAAAGTATCAATATATTCAGAAGGGAAAATTAAAAAACAAAAAATAATTTACAAATGAAAGCCATAACATAATACAGTAGTACTCGAAGAAAACAGAAGGGTTGATTGGCAGATAGCCATACATCATTTTCCATGTTTTGAATGGACTTTGTACCATCATAGAGAGCTCGCCGGTATTCTATTAATAATTCTACAGCTTTCTCTTTCTCCCTCTCGGGCTACGCTAGCTGGCACTATTGTCACATCATCGACAAACTGTTTCAACGTATCACAATACTGCGGTCACAAAACAACCTTTATCGATGATATTGTTGCTACATAATAACAAAAAATATTTTAAAACAAACATTTGTCAGTGGCATTGTTGCCTTCGTATTACTAGGTTAAATTTTTTATTTCGCTGTTTGTGTTAGCTACAAACACATTCGATCTCATTTTAATTGAGTAAAGTTGAAATAAAAATAAAAATAAAAATAAATATAAATATAAGAACAAGTAGAGCCACCGAAATTTGCGATATAAATTGGTGGTCGGAGCGGAGCTTAACTCAAGGCCTTCCGAGTAGAGTACAGAAGTTAAGAATTGCTGAATAGACGTATAAAAGGAAGAGAGAGCATTAGAGAAACGAAAGCTCACCTTTTCACTAGCCAATTATAGGAGATTTCTCGGTAATCCTATTATCCGCATTAGCTCATTATTGCATAAATTTGGACCTCGCTACAGAAGATTATCAAACGGTCCTTAGCTACATATTACAAGGAAATGCCCAGACAACTCCACTAACAATTGACGATCTAAAATAAACCGCTGGTCATTATAAGTTACTCCTTTTAATTTGTTTCATTTAATTCATAATCTTTTATTTGTTTAATTATTTAATCCAAATTTTTGGAATTTTATTTAAAAGTAATATTTCACTTTTTTTTTTTTTTTTTCAGATTGACTATCAAAAGAAGTAGCAAAAGTAAAAAATAACATATAATGTAAGTTTTTGAATTTTTATTTTAAAAATTAATTGCAACTAATTTTTATCTCTTCATATTTTTGATTTTCAATAGTAGTAACTAATTGATGAATATCTTAATTGTTACGGCTTTTCAATTGAGATTTTTTCTAAATAACTACGGTAACTTTATTAAGAGTCTACTATAATTATTATCAAAATTTATCGATATTTTTCTTTTCATCACAAATATTTCCTACCAGGTCTCAGTTCCCATAAGTACATCAAATATAAATACACGTAAAGAATTTTTCGTAATCCGATAACCTTTTTCCATTTATTTACCGCAATAATAATAAAACCCCGAAAATAAATTTAACAAAAATAAAATATTGAGGGTGAGGTGATTTAAAGAATGGCAAAGTGATGATAATTTTGCATGAGATCACACTAAATATATACTCAGCCTCCCTCATTCGAAACTCATCACCATCACCCTGCTTATATATATATAAACACATCAAGTGTTCGAGCGTATAGTGTCAATGAATAAAAATTTTCCAAGGGTTCTTCAGACCTTTTGATGCCGATTTTAGAGTCTCTATCCCTCAAATTACCCTCAGCCTCAGCCTCCCTTCCCAAGACATTATTTTATACCATGAGGGGCAGTGAGGATCAACCCGCGGTGGAATCTCGCGGCTCACAATCACCAACCGTGGCTCCAAGTCGTACTTATTTACACTCGACTGCCCTTAGCTGCCCTATAGCCCCTAGACTGGCATACCAACACCGATTCAAGACTTTCAAGACTATTTTCATCCCACCTCCCCTTATATTTTTAGTCTCGCTCGTTGCTTCTTGGTGCCCACCTATCTCTTCTATTCTTGAGCTCCACTCCCTTCTGCTCTCCACACTACCTAAAGTTACTAGATGGTTCGGCTGAGTCTTTTCTCAACTATTTTACACACACACACACACACACACACACACACACACACACGCGCGCGCGCGCGCGCGCATACACACACACTTGAATGTTTAATTCTAACACATACACATGAGAAACTAACACCGGGAGGGTTTTTAACCGGGATCATTATGCTGCGCCTTAAGTCGAGCTAATATGTCCTCTTCATCTCGCCCCCGACTCCTCAACGTTCTTCATCGTCTTTAGTATATCCTATCGTATCTTACAGTGGGTGTAACCAACCCCCATGAAGACTTGACGTCGCGACTCAGACAATTTAATGCCATATTATAAATTGTGCAATGACGTTTGTGTTTTATGTCCCACTAATTTTTTTTCTTTTAAATAAATAACTTTATCGATTAGAAAGGAAGTGAGATGTCATGAGTAATTTTTTTTTTTTGGATTAGGTTTATATTACTTACATTTAATAAAACTTTTGATAAGTATTATAAGTCTTGGTCTCGTTTTTTTTATTACTAAAAAAACGCTTTTAATTATTTTTCAATAAAATTTCTTTTTGGTAAAATTTGTATTAACAGTTGAGAATCTATAGGTAGAAAAATTTCTAAAATAAAATTTTTCAAGACAAAAAATTATTTTCTCTATTCAAAAATTTTTCTTTTGAATCAAATTAATTTTTATTTCAGTAACAAAACATAAAAATATTTCCGGAATCAAATGCACATGTTAATTGTTAAAGATTAATGAACTCGGCTAAAAAAATTAGCATATAACACGACAGCCAGGGAGTTAAAGATTGCAGCCCTCGTGAATACAAAACATGCCTGGAAAAATTCACCGTAGACCAGAATAATTTCTTTATTTAGTTTTATCCCGAGAAAAAGAGACTGGTATCTTTAAATCTCCAATTATCACGTCTCGTCAAACAGAGGCATCGGTCCCTTCAATCTAAGATTCACTCGCTCGTGATAGGGAGCCAAACTTTATTGCCCTTGGACTAAAACTCTTTGTATTCCGATTTCGACTTTAAACTACCAAAGATTTATACGTGCGGAAAATAAATATTTTTTGTTTATAAAAACTATTCTTAAAGTATTGTTCACCTAAAAAAAATGTTCCCAATTTTTACAACCACAAATAATTTATCCAAAATAAAAAAGCAAAATTTTTTCTCAAAGCCAGAAGCTTAAAAATAAATAACAAATAAAATTTCAATTTTATGAATCCATAAATTCTTTTTTAGTGGCTGGAAAATGGGTGAATGAATATATTGATAATAGTTAAATATAAATATAAATATAAATAAAAATAAAAAAAAAATAGTATCAGCTATTATACTCGTGAGACATTGAAAAGGGGATGAAAATCCCTGTAAGATAGAATCCAGACGCGTTTCGCGAGAAAATCCTCAGAGGGCGGTTATGAATAATAGTCGTTTTGTCCTCGACAGTTTCTCGCGGCGAAAATTCTCGTCCTGCCCGTCTCATTCTCCTTCTACTGTATACCATTCTCCATTCGTCGTGTCGACACATCCAATCATTTCCTTATTACGATGTCGATACATTATTTTATGATATTATACGCTGTAAGCTGGGGTCCTTGATACTGATACTGATGCGCGAGTGAAAAAATACAGAGGGTCGTCTCTGGTAGCAATCGATTTAAACTATAAATTATAAATTGTAAATTATTAATGAGTATGATAAATTTATTTTATATTTGTTATATAGTGGGTAAATTTGAGGTCGGAAATGTCTTAATAATCGAAAAGGATAAACATTGGTGGTATATAGGCTTAATCCAGCGATCTCACCCCCTGTGCTCAGCTACTCTGTTACACTGAAATCAGTGGGTAATTGACGCTATTTTTTCCTCCGCCCTAAAAGTTAAGGGAGGATTTGAAACCGACCTTGCTCAAGTGCTCTGGATTTTCTTCGAGACATTTAAACTTTTTTTCGAGATAAAAATAAGCAACACCAGCACTAGCAATCGCAGTGGTATTAGCATCGGGCTGTAATGGTATTGTAGATAGAAGTTAAGACGTATATATATATAAGATACTCAATGATCAGCTTAGCTGGCTAAATAGAAACACTTTTTTCTTAAAATCCTAATTTAAATTTAATCTAAGATTATTATTTTTTATTTTTTTTTTTTTTGCTTAAATCGAAAAGCTGTAAATAATCGGAGATACAGAAATTAGGGATTTTAATTTTGGATTATTTATCATTTGTTGCATTTTCAAAAAAAATTATTTTGAAATGTCTTGAAATAACACTGAAAGATCCTGGTCTATAGACAGTTGGATATATGCTGGTCAAGCTAATAAAAGCACGTTAGAATAAAAAATAAGCAAAATAAGTGAAGCTATAGCTGCAAGATTTTTGTTTATTGGAAGAAAAAATAATAAAAAGCGTAAAACTCATAAATAAAAACTATAAAAGAATGAAAAGTCTTTGTGATAATTTGATGAAGGGTGTACTGAGTACTGTGCTAAAGAAAATGTACAAACAATCGTCTGGCATATTTTCGATTATCGTCCAACGAAGCGTAATCCAAGGCGTAAATGGAGGATTTTCTCTTGAGTATTGCTAAAGATGAGGTGCTGTGGGATAGAAAATGTCGATGAGGGTTTCTTTTTAACCCCTACCAGCTTGGATCGGCCTCACCCTGCTCCAGTCAGTATATAGTTTGGGCAAGGGGTGAGTGGTTCTTTATCTTGGAGGAGAAGGAAAAGGACACCCAGCTATAGCCTGGGTTAAATAAGACAGAGACAAATATATAAGGTCACAAGCTCCCACAAAGAGGAAGAGTTCGTTCTATAAAATATAAAAATAAAACAAAAGAAAGGAAGTGGGAAGCGGGTCGCGGGATAAACAGACAGTTGGTGAAGAGCTCGATGTAAGGAGTAAGAGTAAGAGTAAGAGTAAGGACCAAAAGAAGAGAATTTGTTCCTTTGGAGCTGAGGGGAAATGTAAATTTCCAGCGAGCTGAAAGAGGAAGGAGACTGGAGAAAAGAATAAGGGCTCGAATGCCGTGGGTAATATTGAGTGAAGCAACTTGCTTGCCTTTTCATTCTCATACTTTTATTTTATTTTATTTTATTTTAGTTTTCTTTAATTTTTTTATCTTACTTCCGCGCGCTCTTTATTCTTATCCATCGTGGAGCTGTTTGAATTTCATGTGTCAATTGCAAACGTTTTGTACTTTATATTACCCCTCGAATTATTTGACATTAACCCTGCAGTCTTCAGTTAATAATTTAGTTTATATTTCAAGTTTATAGACGGTTATTGTCTTTCGCTTCTTTTGTTCTTGTTGGTGTATTTAAGATGAGTACTTTATAAAACCATTTATTAACTTCTCAAGAATTTTATTTAATTCAAATAAATATTTCTGTCAGTGTATAATTTTATTTAAGGATGTAAATGATCAAAAATTCATCGGTGACTATATGTAATTTATTTTTTTCAAATTTAATCGACACTGAGAAAAAATTCGATTCAGAAAAAAATTCTTGGACTTAGAAATTTTTCTTGATTTAAGTAAAATTTACTCTGTAAAAAAAGCAGCACAGGAAAGAGGAAAGCAAGGAAAGATTTTTTCCAATGATCTAAAGTAACAGTCCGTCGATATAAATTTATCTCAATAAAAAAAATTTAGCCAAAATTCACATAAAATAAATGACCAATAAATTGAAATAAAAAAGGAATAAATTTGGACATCATGATTTTTTGATTCACTAAAAATGACACGTAATAAAAAATTCAGTACTTCGGTCACGAGGGTCTCGTCACCGAGTCTACGTGGGTTTAGAATGATACTATACATCTATATACAAATATATAGATATATCAATATCAATACAAGGGATATAGTGAGGGTAGATCACTGTCCAGGACGGATAAAGTGAAAGATTTCGGGTAAAGCGCCTTGGAGAAGTTTAAAGGGTGGTCACAGAACGTGCCCGGGATCAGTAAGTAGCCGGCGCTGTGGTTCTGGTAATACCCGTGCGATGAGAAGGGTAAAAACTACATAACAGGAAGACTCAAAGAGGACTTGTAAGGAGGTGAAATTCAAAGCAAGGGCGATGAAGCTCGAGCAACAGTCGCTGAATAAACACAAAGTCCGGTTAAAGTCGTAATAAATGTCTCCTGGCTTCCGACGGCAGCCAAACGACTCGACGATCTCGGCGCCCATTTTATAAGTAAACCTTTCTTTCTCTTTTTCTCTTTCTTTTGAGAAATATATCCGTTTTCTGCTCAATACATCTATACATTTATTTTTTTTTATTATTATTTTTTATTTTATATTTTTTGTCACATCCATCTCTGTACCGCTTTTAGCTGTTCTCTTGCTTCCGCCGGAGACAAACGGTATCGAGGGTGAAAATTGACGGGTTTATCGTACCCACATTGAAAAATTTAACACTCAGTACTGTTTTGTTTTTTTTTAAAACGTAAATGTCGGGATTTTCTTGCCAACATTTTTTCTAAATCCATTTCCAGTAAAGGCTTGCTGAGATTTATTTCCAAGCTCGGGGACAAATTTTGCGATGTTTAAATCGATTTTACACTGGATAATAAATTGCAGATCATCACTATTTATGAATAATTAAAAAAAATGCTAAAAAAACATTTCTGTTTATTATAATTAAGTTTTTGCATTAAAATAGCCAGCAGATTATTAACAGAAAAAAATTACACATTTATTAGTACTCGATAGTTGTAAAAAATATTTGCACAAGTATTTTTAAAATTAAAATGAAAATTTTTTTATATTGATTATATTTATACTAATTATTAATTAAATATTACAAATAAAATATGTTGAGAAATAAAATATTGAAATGTTTGTAATTTCATTAAATTAGTTGTCAAAATAAAAAAAAAATGGTAAATGCTGATCTTTGCGAAATATTATTATTATTATCATCAATATTATTATTATATTTTTTCATGAGTCATACAAGCAAAGACGAGGAAGTAGCGTTTAAAAATGAAGACGCAAGTAAGCGAGTATGTGTCAGAGTAGTGAGGCATTAAGTGTATAAAGAGGACGCTGGCGACCGGCCAATTAAAATCGGCCTGCGAAACAACTCGACCCGGGAATATGTATGCAGTTATGTATGCATTACCAACAATAATTATAATTATAACTTTGCCAGTACGCCAGTGAATTATTTTATATTTTATTGCCAAAATTTTGTTTCTTTTATTTTCTTATGCTAATTAGATCAATTTTTAGCTTTTAAAAATAATCATTATGTTTTATTAGAATTGTTTATTTCGTTATTGGATTTTATGGAAAAAATAATTCTCAATGTAGAATTGTAAATACTCCTATGTTCGATGGAATCTAAGTGCCGGCTTAAACTATGATGAAAAAATTTCGAAAAAAAAAATAACTGAAAATGATCATAAACTTTTTCAACCGAAATATAATAAACAATGAAAATTCGAAAATATTACAAGCTTTATTATTAAATCAAAACAAATTAAATGAAATGAATAATTTTTAGTAAGTTATCGTAATTAAAACACGACAGCATTTAAACCAGTCATTTTTAAAATACACGTTATCGAATAATTTATTTCATCGGAAATTTACAAATATTTAATTAAAATATTAATTTGAATGTAATTGGTGACTTTTATATTGTTATCTTTTTGAATAACTAATATTCTGCAATTATAAATATTTGATGGTTATTTGTAGCTTATTTATTTATAATAATGGAATATATGCAATATATGGGAGTGAGTAACATTTTATATATCTTCAATTATTATACACTATAATGATATTTACTCTTTATTGAGTAATAAACATCATAATTATTACAAAAAAAAATTTTTTTATTTTATATCGTGACATTTATGATTTTATTAAAAATTATGCTTGTTATTATACGGGTAAAAAAATTGAAGTAAGTAAAATTACATCCACTTCCATGACAGAAACTTTATCACGTAAATAAAATTGTAAATCATGTAAATGTTTAATCGAAAAGAAATTCAATCTTTGCAGGAAAGTTTCAAACTGTCAGTAGTTTTTTTTTACTTCAAAAAATTGCAAAATCGGTCTCAAAGTATCGAGTAAAATAACAAAAACTTTAGTACATACAAAAGTAGTAATTGCTCACTCAGAAAGTACTGAAATAGTCGACAATTTAATGGAACCACAATAAAAGTTGGTCAATTCAAAAGGGGGAAAAATAAATGATAAACTAAGTACCTACAGGACAAAACTTGTAAGTGCAGGGGAGTTCAAAATTGCTTAATTTATATTTTACTTTAACAATCGTCTGTATGTCACCATGCATTGAGCACATGTATGTACTCAATGTGAACTGTCCAGACGACAATAACCCCCATAGGTAATCTCGGTAATTACAATAGCAGGTTGGAGTAGGAGATAATTTCGATCAACTAGATCTGAAAAATAATAGCTTAATAAGTCTTACAATGTTTCTTTGGGTTTGGTAACCACTTGGAACATGTAATTGAGTTATTACCCGATGAATTATTGAGTCAGGTAACAGCTGAACAATTTTATATATACCCAGCTATTTTTTTACACTTTGTATCTGCAATTTAAATATAAATATCTCAAGAATATAAATCTAAGTTATATATTTCCAGTCGTACCGTGTAGAGAATTAAGTTTGAATTATAGCAGACTGGACTAAAAAAGGTTGGCTATAGACATGATGACCAGACGAAATCAATAATTAATAAATTTAATGTTCGGAGCCTTTTACGGCCGGCTACTAATATACTTTATAATTATTACGTTTACTTGTTTTGTAGCAAGTATTCATTTCTATTATTTTAATAACGAGATTAATTTTGTCTTGATTCAAGAATTTCTTATCTTGAAACTCAATTTCTTAGATTAAAAAACTAAAATGACGATCAAGAGTATTTTAAAAAATACAAGTCTATTCAATAGAGAATGATTTCATTTACTTTCAAAAATTTTATATTCTTGGTTTGAATGAAAATTTCTTTTTCATTCAAAATAGCGAAATTTGAACATTTAAAGTATTATAATTTGGACACTTTGAAAAAATTTTCTGAAATGGCCAAAATTCTGCGACTACCTCAACATTTGACATATTGCGCTTCACTTTCTCAACTAATGAAAATTCTTGCAAAGAAGCCCATTTCTCCCAAAAAAATACCACAGAAAACGACGATAGCCGAGCGAAATAGCCGGGAGCTCGACTGAATGTATACCTACATGTATAACGATGGGTGTAGGGTGGTACGGAGACTGGAGCTTGAGCTGAGGGATGAGAAAGTCGTTTGGCAATCTTAGGGGATTCCGTGGATACAATGGGATCTCAATACATCACCTAGGCTAACACCGCTCGGAGGTACCTTTGAGCGAATGTGGTGCGCTTTCACAGGCATTTCGCATCTTCAGCGTCTTATCCTTAAAACTTAACCCCTCGGCCTTTCATCCCAGGTTCTAGTTCCTTTCCCGAGCTTCGCCTCTCGCCTTCTCCTCTGCTTGTATGTAATAGCCGTTAGACGTCGCAAGCTGTATATTAGTGCATCCAAGTTATAGCTGAAGCTCAACACGTATAGTAGAGCTTCCCCTACCCCTCCCGCCCCAGCTAAAAGCACACATACATCTTCCGAGCAGAAGCTTTATACCACTCAGGAATGCACTCCAAAATGGCGGCCTGCCATCAAAGTCCTCCTCCTGTCCTTTTCCTCTTCATCATCTGCCTTTCACTTATCCTCAATTTCACATCCTCGTTATATTATAGAGCAGATAAATTAATCCAGCTTATATGACAAGTCTTAAACATATTTCGGGCCGTGTCTCCTAATTATGCCCCCTTAATTGACGCCCCTTCTACTCTCTCATCTCCATAAATATAAAATGGCGAAGATCCCGTCACAGAAAGTCCTCTAGGTTGATGACCACGCGCACATAAAACAGGAAAACAAGAAAAGCTCACGTAAAGGAAATCCTTTTTTTGGTCCCTTCTCCCTCTGCTGACTCCCCTTCTTTTGGTAGACGCTGGTAGATTCCAGACAGAGAAAGAGATGTTGGGAGTGTCGTTGGAGCTTGATGCAGAGCTTTCGGGTTTAGTTGCTAAAGGTGCATATCTACCCAGGGTACGTTGACTCCGTCAGCCAGGAGAGTTAGAGCTTCCGCCTCTCCTGAGAACTGGGATCTGGAATCTGGAAGGGAGGATAGGAGCTTTCAGACTCTAAACTGGAAACTGGAGACTGGAGGAGAGTCGGACTCCGGATCAGGATGGGGGTAAGTGAATGCATCCCTGGTAAGGCTTGCACGGACCAGATATACCACGTTATCCCAGGTCGTCTGGGAGCTTTTTACCTCGTTTTGTCTCCTGTCTTGTCTGCAACGTTACCAGAAGGCGTGGTCAGCGAGTTGAGCGTTGGTGGGCTCGCGCACCTTCGCACCTGTCCGCAGACGCAAGGACACGCCCTCGCGGATTCCACGAGTACGCCCCTACTCTTGTTCTTCCTCTTACTCTTAGTCTTGTTCTTGTTCTTGTTCTTATTTTGGTTGTACCGGGCCATCTCGCTTCTTAGTACAAGCCGCATCTTCTTCTTGCTTATCCGGGGCTGGGTGCTTACTCTCTTCCTTAAGCAACCGCTGTCTCTCTCAGCTCGCTTTTGTTTTCTCGCTTAAGATGTCTTTGTTGACTCCCACTCCTAGCTCTGTCTTTGGGCTCCTCTTTCCCCGGCAACCCGGCCTGGCATCTAGTATTGCCTCTGTTTTTTTGCCCATTCGACACTCGATGTCTAGTTTTATTTCCACTTCGTCTTGTTATTATTGTTATTATCAATTTTGTTTTTCATTTTTTAAAAGCTCAGCTTGGTATCAAGGTAGGAAAATGGAGAGGCGTGCAAGGCAGAACGCGGATTGGTTGAGAAACAAAGAGGGGGAGGAACAATTGCAATGTTTAAATTTAAAAAATAATTTTTGTTTTTACGGATTCATTGTTAAGGAGGGAAGAGTTGGTATGATTGTAGATGATATGAGAGTATTAGGTAGCGTGGATATGAAACTTAACTGACGACATGTAAATAGAGACTGACAATGGGATGGTGAATAAGTTTCAGCTTGTACTATGATACTACACCGCTCATGTGTATCGTAATTAGGAGCTTAATTAGTAATATGCTCAATAAGTTTGTCTTCTTGGTGGATTAGAGCATGTTATTCCTCAGAAATGGTGATAGGTTGAAAAAGTTTTTATTTTACGCTAAGAGGAAATTTTTCATTAACTGAAAAATTATTAACTTGAATGAAAAAAAAATTTTTTTGAATCAAGAAATCATTTTGAGTCAAGTAAGAAAATTTTTTTGGCTTGCGTAAGTTTTACTTGATCAAATTAATTTTGTTTCTCGCCTAATAAACTCACCTCATGTTACAAAATTAATTAAAATGATAAAGTAAAACTAAGATTCGAACCAATGTCTTGTTTTTTTCACCATTAATTTCTCAAGCTGACTATTTATGACGAAGACGCTGGAATTAGATAAAATAATCCAGCTGTCTCCTTATGAGAATTATCAAAAGCTCGAATACTGAGACGTGTTTAATTTAAAAATAATTTTATAATCTTTCGAATCAATACTTCTGATTAATTATTTGAAATAACGACTAAGTTTTAATAGCTCCGCAAGAGCTCAGGTTTCTTATTAATTGAACTCTGATTATCGTTTAATTATATGATTTATTCTACACGATGATGGATATCGAGACTTTAAAAATACTAAACCTTTATTTTGAGATGTATTTCTAAGTGATCTGTATAATTGATATGATTTACAATTTATAGGATTGAGATTATTACTAACTACTTATTATCAGATTATTAAAGTGTAATAAAATGGTCATTTATCATGGAGATATTTTTACTAGTTTTTATGACGAGTATCTAAAATACAATAAGTAAAAATTACAATTTTTACATTTATAAAAAATTAAAATGATTCAAAACAAAAATTTTGAGCTTAAATTATTTTGGAAAATTTTATTTTCATGAATTAAGTACAAAAAGTCTTGATAATAATTTTGTTTTAAATAAATTTCACTTATTTCTGTATTAACATCATTTTAACTTCTTTATTTTCCTTCAATGACCGATGTTAAATTGACATTTCAAAAATATCAATTTGACTTTTACATTTCGGCAAATTATAATCAATTCATTTAAAATTTTGTCATTTATCAAGTCAAACATAAATTAACATTATAAAAAATAAAACAAAACTCAAAAATTGTGTTAGATTGCCAAATTAAAACATGGGTGAAAAAAATTAGTGAGTGTGTCAGTAGAATCGATTTCTAGCATAAGTAAGGGCTCGTAAGTAGAGTACGGAGAATATGGAGCAATGATAAATCGATGACGATGACTGGGGTCGCGATTTGAAGTAAAGGGGAAAGCTGAGGATTGTTTCGCCTGTTGATTCAGTGTTTAAAGGGATGAGAAACATCGTCTGGCTTGGCGTTGAACTTTCTCAATATACAAGGCAACATAGAAACACAGTTGAGCACAACAAGTGGGGGTGGAGAGCTTTGGGGGAAGGTTGTTGCTGCAGTAGGGTGAAAGCACCGCCGCTTACCCTGATAGATACACAACAGAGCACTACACTATATATATAATAATACAGAGAAGTAGCGCGCGTCACCAGACCATCTACAGCCTCTTTCACGTGCTACGTGCTGCTGTTGCTTTTCGGGCTCTCTGTTTGCCCGGCTATTCGCTTCAATCTTCTTTCTTCTTTCTCGTACCGGAGCTTCTCTCTCTAAACAACCCTCTGCTCTATCCTACTGGCATTCCCCGGCCCCAACGACCTGTAAACTACCACGTGGTAGCTTAACACGTGGTTCAAATTCTTATGCATCAATTTTTTTTTTTTTAATAAATTTGAAATTTTAGTCTTGAAAAAATTAACGAAAAGTTTCTAATCGCAGTGAAATTTTTTAATGTCTACTGATGTGCGCTCAACATTCTATAAAAGATATGGTGTATATTATATAGACATCAGATTTTTACGACAAAAGATTGAAATATAGTTTAGCGAGTGATTCGGTTATACGCTCGTCGTAAAATTTAAATCGTTCCGACATAAAATAAGATAAAGTTGTGAAAGTGTCTTTCTAGTTTGATTTACTGGGTTATGCCTTTTGCGTACTTTCATTGTCGTCTAAAATATTTTATGCAGTTAAATTTGATAGGAAAAATTTTTGCGAAAAACAAATTTCATAACTACAGGGTGTTAAATTTTTTTTAAAAATCTTGTAGCTCGGAAAATTACTCCTTGCACAAAAAAAACAGTTGTAATAGTTAATTTAAAAAATTTCAATTTTTTATTCGAAAAAATAATTAATTTGTTAAAATATGTATAAATAAATATCCATTTCTTTATTATTGAGCTTTGAAAAACGTCTGAAATTTTTTTGAATCAAGTAAAAAATTTTTTTTTCAATCTACAGTAAAAAATTGTAATAATTATACAAAAATAAAAGTCTATTATCCTGAAAAAATTTCCTCTCAATATTGAGATTCAAATAAAAAATAAAAAGTCAAGAGTTACAAACACAAGTGAGAAAGTTTTAACGTTTTCAAGTGTACCGTAGATTTACATCAGCAAGGGATGAATTTAGGAAAAGGAGCGAGGGTAAGGACAGTAGCTTACTAAAGGAGAAGGGGGGAGTTTCCCAGAGGATCTTTAACTCGTAGGTAGGTGGGTACCAGTCAATTGGTATGCAAGTAACGCAGTCATTCATCTCTCGATCTCGAGCAGTCGTCCTGACGACCTACCCGGATATAAATTAGCTTTTGTTTAGCATTCAATGCAACATACCTTTATATAATTTTATCTTCTCTCATTTTCTCTCCTCCCTCCTTATCATTCAAAATCAGTGGTTGTCGTCAATCGACTTGTCACATATTTTTTTTATTTATTTGCAAAGAAATTAATTAATATTAAAGAGAAAAAGTTTATAATTTTTCTATCATTTTCTCGTAAAATCAGGAAAAGAGTAACGCCTAAGCAGACTGAGAGACATTAAGACGTCTGGTCCTCGACCTCGGCCCTCAACTCCGACTCCCGGGCGATATCAACCCTCTTACGTCGACTAACAACCCGCAGTATTCTACCCTTCTCTCTTTATCTCTTTCAGAGCCGGTGTGCCGGCGAGTTAGCCTTGCTCTTGTTCTCATTGTCCTCTAATTCTCATCTGATCCTCGCATTACGTAATTTTCTCTTTATTATTTTATAATTCCTACGGGGTAGAGTTGAGCGCAAGCTAACTACTCAACTCTATCCACGTCCAATTTTCTCTCTTACGTCGTAGTCGCATGCTAATGCATTTTCGCATTTATTAATTATTATGCTTATCCAGAGCTTTCCGAAATTCAGCCTTGTCTTTTTCCCTCCTCCTCTCTGTCCTCTTACTGTATGTCTTTTGACATTTATACAAGACCGTTTCCAATATTTCTGTCCCTTTATCATTTAAATTAACTCCCGTTATTACCACTGCTAGTTATCCGCTAATTACCTGCCGGATTCTACTCCCTACAATAAATACTCTACTATTTATTGCACTGTGACTTTTGTTTTACTTGAAATATTGGCAAAATTTCATACATTTTTTAATAATTATTTTCTGTATTATACAATTAACAGAATGAAAAAAATTTTATTTTAGAAATTTTATGAAAAATTACTGAGAATTTTTCAAGCTCTATAAAATTATTAATTAGGTAAATTATTTTCAAAATTTTGTTCGTTTCTAAAATTACGTAAATTGTAATTAGAAGTATTGAAAAATTATTGATCTAAAGTTTAATCTTTTAATTCTGCGCCCTCTTTTTCAGAAATTTTTTATATCTTTATTAACTTCTATATAAGTTTTAACGAATCATCATATAAATTTCTCAAAATCACGAGTATTTCTTCTTCTTCTAAATGCTAAAAGGTCTCGCACTTACTCTACAAAGCTAAGTATTCCAAGAATCGATCATATGGATCATAAGCGTTGCGGAAAAATAATATGAGGACTGATATAATAGTTAAGTCAGCATTTAATCGTCTAAGTAGTTATTTTACATAAAGTTAAGTCATAGTGAAATTAAGACTACAAGTAATACAATACATACATATGCAAGGCAGACAGACAAACTGATTTGTCATGTGTCATGTCTCATGTCATTTATACCAAGAAGGTTGTATTAGTTTTATTTGTTATATTATGAATATAACACAGATACATAAATATGTAATATATATATAATAATATAACTAGCTCAAAACGTGATGCTTCTATTATAATACGCCACGCAAGCGTTTGTCACAAAATGTTAAGGATTTAACGAAACTCAAGTATATACTATTTATATATATATATATATATATATATATATATATATATATATATATATATATATATATATATATATATTTATATATATATATATATATATATTTATTGTCGATCGTGAGAGCATGTATAAACATCGAGTGATTATTCATACCGTATCTATAGTACGCTTGACTCGCAACAGTCTAAACTAACTTGAGCATGTATAAAAATATTTTTTTTCTTATGATAATAATAATTGTTAAATTAACATCATCGTATTTTACAAATTAATCATACAGGAAGTAGTAAAATACTATTGTCATAATTATTATCATTGTCACTGATATGAAATAACAAATAACTCTGATTATTGATATAAATATTAATTAATTGTTGTAATTTGTAACATTTCATTTCAATTAATAATAATGACAGATGTATTATATTTTAAAGTTAATTTATTTTTAATACACGGAGAGAATTAAATTATATTATCTACAATACCAAATTATTGTGTTGATCATTTAAAATAGTAGTAAAATTTTCCAGTGTTAAAATAATCAGTTTTATAATTAAAATTAATCTATATTATTAAAAGAGTAAGAAAAATTTTGTGTCCAGAAAAAATTCTACAATAACTACATGATAATTTTCAATATTTAATTATCTCCGTATATAAATATAAATAATAATATACAAAGCGAGATTGTTGCACCGAACACTGAAAATTGGTATGCAAAGCTCGTGAGAATAGCGAGTATTTAACTGTGCTTTATGGACTCTAAACCTCGAAATAGGCCGTTACGAGGTGATTTAATAGACAACAGATATTTCAAAGTACTTAAATAAACTAAACATCTCTGTTGAACGTTTATACCGGTATAAATCCAAATAAATATTTACTGTTATGTTAATAATAATAATAATTATTATTATTATTATAATCATATCCTGTTTTTTTTCTATCGGTACAACTATGACAGAGTATTTTAGCCTTGAAGAGCTGAGAATGATTGTTATTCTATGGATAGGTGTTAATCCTGGTGAGCTTTTTTTTTAATCAATTTTTTGTGGTAAAAAAATTCTTAATTTTGAGTGTTTCGTAACTTTTTATCTAACTTTTTTTTACTCGATACAATAATTTTTGAAATTTTATTAAATTAAAGTACTTACACTGGGTCGAATATGGCTGCGGGGATTAAGCTGCCAAGAAGTTTGTTGAAAGTGTTCTTTGCCCCAAGATCCAGTGTCGAATGGACTTTCACCAATATGTCCCTGTAACATTTATAAATATAAAGAAAAATTTAGAAAGATTTTTAGTTTTACAGTTTCGTGAAAAATTTTTTTTGATTCGGCCAAATTAAAAAAACAAAAACAAAATTAATAGAAAAAAATAAAAATAATAATAACAATAAAAAGAATGTAAGGAAGGAAGAGTCATTGTATACTTTCATAAATTTACGAGTTTCCCAGCGATTCTTTAGCTTGAATTTTTTTTATAATATATTCGTGGGGCGAGCGAGTCTTACCTCAGAACTCCTCCTTTTTTTCCTCCCAACTCTCTCCTCGGTCTCGCTCTTTATTTTGGTCTCTTTTCTCCAGCGACTTTACACCCCATAAGCCTTATTTTTCTTTTAACTTAACTTCTAACCTAGAATATCTCCGTAGGTTCGTAAATCATCCAGTATAATGAGAACACTTCGTCTTTCCCAATGCTCTCCTCGCAGAAGACGCACTTGACTTGCAACTTTTTTAAAATATAATTCTCGCATTAATACACACTGTAATTTTTTATCTTTTCTGAGCTTGTGTGTCTTATTCTATCCCCTAAAATCAATAATTTTTCCCCACATATTTATGCTACCTACCTACCTATTAAAGTAAACAAACTTGTCATTTTTTATCGAAATTCTTATTAATTACAATTATTTATTTAATAATTAAAGTAGTATCAATTCATATGGAGTAAAATTTTCAAAAAATTAAAGAAAAGGAGTATTAAAAATTACATATGTACATATATGTCCTTTTGACAATATAAAAAAATTTTCTGAGCTCAAGTTTGCTGAGCTTAATAACAAAGAAGATGTTTATTTCTCATTTGTGACTGTAGACAAAATAATACTTGCGTCAAAAGGATTTTGCGCATCGGTTATCACACTACCTAGCACACAACATAAAAGTTAGTATAGAAGTAAGTAGTTGTACTTATCCTTGATGTTGTCCGTTTACAAGTGAAGAGGTCAGAGTTTGTCAGTACTCAGCATGCTGTTATTTGCATGTTTTGTTTGCCCCATCATATTACTTTTATTTGTACTTCTGTATATATTTACGTGTCTTTTCCTTGTTCTGCTACTAAAGTCACCATTTCCATCTCTATTAAACCCATACACCCACACATATACGCTTACACAAAAAGTGTTGTATGTCCAGCTGCACGCTATATACTCTTACATGCAAATTAAATAGTTGCAAACATACGATAGCCCTTCTTTCAAAGACTTTAATACATAAAACGATATTTATAAGTAACTGACATATATCATACAATATATAAAATGTATACCCTTTTCCTTTGTATGTATACCCTTTTCTCGGGATGTTTCATATCTTTGACACATTATTTTTCTCTACTTTTATTTATTTATTTATTCTTATTAGCATTATACGAGTAGTGAGAAGCTTGCTAGAAAATGAATTGATTGGGGACGATCGATTAGCTCAAGTAATATGGACGTGTATTCATATGTGTAGTATATAAGTAGACATTTAATTATACATGAAAATATAACGTTACAGCTAGAGCTATTGTTAGAAATTTATAAATTATTGATAGATTGCATGAACTAAGAGTAACTTTTGTATTATTATCAAATTATGTTGTTTTAAACTGTTGGATTAAAGTTTTTATACTTTATACTTCATACAGTGTACCTTTAGTTCGCGAACTTTATATATACATGTTTTTTTTATTATTCGGTAATAGAACACCTATAAGATCTGTGGGGTGTGTGTGTCTTTTTTGTGATCGATTTTTAATGATACTTTATATGCATTGTCGATTATTAAATTTAACTGCGGAAATAATAGTTTCTGTTAATAATGTAAGACTGAGTGGATGAGCGTGTTAGTTTTTTTTTTTTTTTTTTTTTTTTTAATTTATTTATAGTGAAAAAGATTCTAACTATAAAACTATTTCTTCCCTTATTGTACACTGGAATGGAAAATAGTACTTGATTCAAGAGTAATATTATTGATTTGAGAATGAAATTACTTTAAAGAGAATCTGAATTTTTGGGTTAAGAATTTCTCTTGATAATTATTTTCTAATAGAAGAGATAAATTTAAAAAAAAAAAACGATTCTTTAAAATGAAAAATATTTTACTTCTTCTTTAAGAATTTTTATTAGAATTTTTTTTTGTTTGAAAATCAAATTATGTTGCAAAGAAATTTATCTCGGCATCCTCGAGTTTCATTTTCTCAATTCTTGAGTGAATTTTTTTAATTAAGTAAAATTAAATATCTCGAATAAAAATTAAAATTTCATAGAGAATATTTCTATTGAAACAGGTATTTTTTCGGAGTAGAAAATTATAAATGAATGTAAATTAATGATTAATTATCCAATTGTTCGAAGAAGTTGAACAAACGTAATATTGATTCAATTATAATGACAATAATGAATTAGTAAATGTCGGACAAAACGCAAATAGTAAATGAGTAGAAAGGATAGTCGATCTAAATGATCAGATAAAAATTAAATGAGGTATCAGATATATTTGCAATCGGTTTTAGTAATTAAAAGCATTAATAAATGGTATACAAAAGCTCACAGAAGCTTATAAATTTTCACGTTACTCGTGCCCGTGAATCGTAAGTAAATAATGACTGGGATTACATTGAGACTGGGAGTATATGTATGTATACTCAATTTATTATATTTACCCAGTCACAAAATAATTCACTGCTCTACCATCCACCAGTTTTCATATAAATTCATAAATTTTTTCCATGCCGCCGATTATTAGATCGGATGTAAGTAAATTTTAAAATTTATTTTCTTTCTCTGATTGCGGTTTGTATCTCAATTTACCCGAAGAATTCTCAGGTACGTGAGACGTAAGACGTCGTCTTGTACACACGAGGGGACGTTTAAAATTCCTCGCGTCAACCGTCAAAGTGTGTAGTAGAGTGAGCGTCATTTTTTGCGGAGTGTGCTTTCCAATTTTCGAATAATTGCCTAAATCAATTTTTATAAATAATATCGTTTATAATTTATTCATATTTTTAAATTTGTTATCTGTAATAATAAAAATGATTGAATGATTGACGGTAGATGTACTCAGAAAAAAGGGTTACAGCGCAGGAAATCTGGAGCCACACGCAGCTGTGACGCTGTGATTACATGTGCGGTGTTTGTCGACGGGATTTACAGATGCTGCACTAAAGTAAAGCGAGGCGTAAACGTCCCGATAAACAATATAAAAGCTTCCAAGCACGCTCATGACAACACGTTTGTATTATGTTTTACGTACAGACAACAGAACAATAACAATAACTGGTTTCTTTTTTTTTTTTTTTGTTTTTATAAATCGTAACAGCTAAGCGGAAGTTTAGAATTTTTTTTATAATAAAAATTATTATCCAGTTATTGTAAAGCTTTTTAATTTAACTTGATAGGAGTTAATGCTTTTTAGGTCATTAAATAAACAATTTCAATTAAAATACATACAACCCTTCGCTGATAAAAATAATCTGACTCAAGAGAAAAAATCTTGACCCAAGAATACCATTTCGAAGAAAATAAGTTTCTTGCACCAAGAAGAAAAATTCTTCAATCAAGAAATTATTCATAAATAATTGTTAATTAAATTGACTTAATTATAAAACTGATTATTTCAACATTGAAAAATTTTAAATTAACTTTATAAAAACAAAAAAAAAATTGTAAGCGCTCATAACCCTTTAAAAAATGTCACTACTCATAAAATAATTATAAGACATTTAGTTGAATATTTTTTATTAGAAAATAATCTATTAAAAAATTAGTAAAATGAAAATCAGCATTGAATAATTTCATTAAAATGTCAGGTGTCTGCTGGGGGTTTATGAATAAAGATTATAAAAATTAAGAATGTAATTATCGATTTAAATTTAATATGCTGTTCGCGAGGTCAAATGTCCGCAAATAATTGCAATAATAATAATGACAATTACAATTCACATGTAATGTAGGGGAAAAAAAAGTTTTCCTCTCAAAGTAAATTTAATTTAACTTATTTATTTTGTTTATTTACCTCGTGTTTTTTATTATTTTTAACAGCGTGGCATAGTGCGGAGTTGTCTCGGTAAATAGTGTAGCGTAGGTAGAGAGTGAGAGAGAGATAGTGAGGAAAAAAAGATTGAAAATTAAGTGAGGGACGAGCAGAGTTTGGTAGAGATGGAGAATAGTTGTGTAGTATAGAGCAAAGCAAATGAAATGTATTAATGTGGTCGAAGTAAAGTAAAGGCGGCTCTACTCGCATCATATCGAATCAGTGTATATTGTATATGTAGCCTCTAAAAATAAATGTGTTGTTTATTCACAAGTAAACCGGATGCCGGTGTTTGCTTTAGAGCAAATTGTTTTGTTCAGTTTTGTGTGGTTGTATATAGGCGTATAGAGAAACTAAACATTGGAGAGAACCGAGAAGAAATACTTAATACTTTATATTTTATTATTTTATTTTATTATGTGTGTATTGAACTACGCAATGTTACTTACGTCGGTTATCTTTAAATTCGATAATTTATAATATTTTTAATTACAATTGTTTATACTTCCGGTCGTAAATAATCTATCATATCTACTTTTTTTTTTTTTTCAATAACACTTGAGCAAGTAGTTTTTTTTATAAATAATTCGCACCTGCTTCAATTTGTTTTTTCTTCAATCCATAAATTATTTTTGTTATGAGCAGGCAAATATGATACTTGTGTTCATTTTTAAATCAATTTTTATTTATACACTGAGAGAAAAAATATTTGATTCAAGAAAAATATTCTCTTTAAAATTTCACTCTTGTTTCGAAATAATTACGTTCATTCGTAATAATTTAACTCAATTATCATTGGAGTATAAGATTCACTTATTCTTATATTTTATTCACCTGTAGAAACATCATAAAATTTTGAGTAAAATCCTTTGAGTTTTCGTAATTTATTAACACGTTAAGTTGGAGTTATTAGACTTCAATGTATGTGAATTATAAAACTGTTGATTAATCGCTCATTTTCATTTTTTATACATTCAAAAAAAAAAAAAAAATTAGTCAATTCTATGAACCTATGTTTCACTTAAAAATTCCTTTTCGGGGTAAAAATTATTGAAGACGTTGACTTGTTTCAAAAATATCAACAATGTTCAGATGTATTTTATTTTCAACTGATTTTATTCAAAATAATTTCTTGAATTAAGTAACTTCTTTTTTTTTAGTATTTTTTCAATCTATCAAATTACTAATTAATTATAAAGCTCCAAAAATAGTGAAAAAAAAGAATAAATTAAAAGCGTATTAACAAAAATCAAATTAAAAGCTGAGAGTGCAAAGTGTAACTGAAAACAAATGTAAAAAAAAAAAAAAAAACGAAGAAGTAAATTACCCGGGAGTAATCAGTCTAATTTAGTTAAGAGGTTCAGAGAGTACAAGTAACAACTAAGCTAGGTATCTTAGCTAGACTAGCCATTCTACTCAGCCCGAGCTTCGGTTGTGATTTCGAGGTGACTGAAGTAAAGGGCGTGTTGCAGGAGTGTACAAGAGAAGGATCTTGCTCTTAATCTTGATTTAATCCTTGACAAGCACTTAAGCGTTCCCTAAACTGCCATTAAATCGTTCTCTTACTTAACTGACGACACCGAGCTTAGTACAGTCACACTCCACGTAACACTTAACCCTTTCATCCACACACGCCTCAAGACCCGGCTAATTAAAACTAAAAAATAACTTTTTTAATTTACTATTATTTTTTTCAGCGTCAGTGAAATAAAAAATAATATTTATCCGTGATTTACGAGCTAAATAATCGAAAGTGATTACTATATTTCACGAAGGACTAAAGTTAAAATCTCTTGTGTACCGGGATAAGTTTTTATAAAAAAGGTGAAATAAAAGAAAAAATATATAATAATAAAATAAAATTGTCGAGGGTAGAAGTACCGAACAAACTTTTTTTATTTATGCTCGTAGCGAGCAAAGACGAGAGGAAGAAAGAAGATGGAGGATAGGATCGGAGGAAAGAAAGGGAAATGGCGTAGAGTTGCTGTTGCTGCGCTACTGCTGCTACCTAGTAGCTTCAAGTATCATATTTAATTTTTATTATATCAGTTGTATGCATTGGAGGGCCGGAATATGGAAACCAGGATATATCCGAGGGGTGTCGGGTGATAAGGGCCAAGGATGAGGGATGAATGTGTAAGAGTATGCCGAGGATGGGGGTGACTTTGGCGGACAAAAACTACCAACTCGCGGTGTACGCTACATATATATAGATATATACAGATAGATACATATAACTTATGCGAGGACTGGAAATAAGGGTGTATGTAAATATAACGTGATACATTGGACACTCGCTTATAAACACCCCATTTTTATTCCTGCCACGTCTTTTGCCACCCCCTTATAAACTCTGTACTGTTACTCTCCACATTCTTACGTTAACTACCTATTATTTTACTTTTCTAAACTCGGTACATCCTGCGGGCCAATTATTTTTGTTAAGCGACATTTTCACATTTTGTTTTAGATTATTTTTTTTTTTTAAGGAAGATTTATTTTTCTTAAATGCTTGGGTACATTAAAAGCCTTCTTTTTTATATTTTATCCAAGATTTATATTAAAATAATATTTCACAGCTCAAAAATTTGTTAAAATTTTTTCACAAAAATAACTACAAAAAGTTCAATTTAAAAGCATGAGAGAGAACTTACGTATAGCAACATCAGTTGGCGCTCTGGAGTACTAAAATATATGGGATAGCCATTTGACGAGCTAGTAGTGTCACAACTCTTACTAGAGGCGATTGAAATTGATTTAATTTTAATATTGAACAATAAAATCAATTATTTAATTGAATATCAGTTAGTTTTTGTCACTCTGCTCTGTACCGATCGTAAAAATGAAACGAAACCTATTTTACCCTCTGAATAAATTAATAATTCGATTATGAAACGAATAGAATGTTGAATGCTGTCAGTATGTATATTTCACCAATGTATAATTTTATAATACAGGATAAAAAGTCAGTGACTTGAAGATGAAAGTTCTATTGGTATTCCATGTAAATTCGACCGGTGTCAAATTGAATTTGGATATGGCTTACACAATCGACAACTCTCAGCCCGTGTATCATTGATTGACGCTGATTCGGTTGTCCTTTCTCTATACTTTATTTTTCTTCTTGACTCTATTTGGTGTCGTATATTTACATATACATATACATATAGATTTATCCAACGCCTCGAATATATTTTCGCACGAATAATATTCACGGTATGGTCATCGGGGTCACATGTCTAGGCCTCTTCAAATATAACTCAACCATTTTTTGTTTCTCTTGGTTATTTTTTATTTCCCTTCCGGACTTTATACGCTCGACAAAATTTTGTTTCTCTGCCAAATTCCACCATTCAAATTCGGCAAATAAACTCAAACTCTTCTTTATTACCGTGAAGAAAAATGAAAAATCCACCAGACAAATATTTAACCTCTTAAATTAAACAAATAAATTCCTGATAAAGTATCGCCATATTTATTATTAATACCGATAATATATCCCGACAAAATACATAGAGGGTGTATGTGTGTATGTGTATTAGCATTTTTTTGTTGTTTAAAACTGAAATATACTTTATGAGGGGTGAGTGTCGTAAAGAGAGTGCCCGAGTGCGTTGTCGGGACGTGCCTTCAACCGAGAAGGCACTGATCTCCAAATAAGTGGGGCCGCACTCTTCTGAATACAAAATATCTTTCTTCTGTACCATTATACATATACTAGTTTTAAGACGTGTATGTGCTATCATAACATTTCTAAAGGACTTGCCATGGACATTGAAAACTTACAGATAAGACACCTTTCATTCGCTTTTAGAATCGAAATATTCATTCACATTTATCAAATTACTTTTATTATTAGTAGCGATACTATTTGTAGCAGAGAAATTTTCCGCATTTTATAGAAAAAACTTGATTTGATTTGAAATAGAATTCAAAGAATTTTAATAAAAAAAAATAATAGAAGACTATGTGAGTCTTACATTTCAAAGATAGTTATCCCAAATAACGGCCAAAGCCGTTATTATTTGTAGATCAGAGAGTACGAAAGACTCGGGAAGTATCTAATTGTCGTAACGACCGCGATATGCAGGACCGCGCCATCTGGCTCATCGTATTTAAAGCTCGAGCAACCCTTATACACAGAATAACTTCAAATATGCCAAACTCGTTGAATGCTAACCGCTCTGCTATGCTGCACACACTTCTAACTACCAACTACCAAACAGAGTAAGCCAGCTTTTGCTCCTCGGTGTAGCCACCAGCTTCTAGCCACTACAGGAAACTTTACCCTTGAAGATCTTGGGCGTGTGCTGAGGTTTTGCTTAGATATCTCGGTACACTGCAATACTGTTTTCATTTCCCGTTTTCCACGTGCTCCCATCTGAATCTATGAAGTACACAATCGCTGTACTAATACCCGCACCAATTACAAACACTCGCGGCTTTTGCTATACACCCGCTTAGGTTTTAGCTAAATACTAAATACTAACGATACATTTATGTATACACAAGACAGAGGACTTGGAAACATTAAATTTTAGTAAAATGCTTCATTTTATTCAAGTTCATGTTCATGTTAGCCAACATTTGAGTAAAATTGCCCAATAAATGGAAAATTTTCTGAATGTTTGTAGAGTAATGTGTGTATGGTTGCAGAATCTGGTCGAATCGAGGCAGCTGGGGGTTCCCTAAGTCGTCATAGAGCTAGAACACGAACTACAAGTGAATGCAGGAACATGCGCAACGAGATATAATACAGGTAAGTGTGTACTCTTATCAACAGTAACCACACCCCTGTTTTTTTCCAAGTTTTCTACGGTCACTTTTGTTTTAATGTATCCAATCAAAAATTACGGTTGATTCGTTGTAATTATTCTTGGATATTAAAACTTATTGATCAAAATTTTTTTAGTTATGAATGAAAGAAAGCATTCTATAAAAAATTTTCCCGGTTATTAGGATATAGCAGAAAATATCAATAATCACATATAAACGTATCAGACTATGTCAGAAAATTATTTCATGGAATACTTTGTGTGTTGTTTTATTTTCATTTATATAAATAAAAAGTGACGACTGAAGAAAATTCAAATCAGTCGTTATGAATATTTAATACTCTTGAAGAGAAGCTAATATATTGATCCAGTAATTTGAGGCGTCAATTCACTATCCTGAATTACATAACATAAATTTTCAGTGAAATATTTGCACCTCAGCACTTTCTTTTTATAATTATCCATAAAAAAAGTCTTCTGAGCTCCGAAAACATGGCCGAAAAAGCTTATTGAACAAAAAATAATTCGCAAAGTATTCCTAAAGCGATAACCGCAAGGGTAAAAAAGCCAAACGTATAAAGCACGTATAACACTTACTCACGAATTTAATTGTGCAAACCCAAAGTCTAGTGAGAAAAGATACATTCTAACATAAATTTCGGTTTGCTCAGACAAGGGATCCCTTGTAGACTTGCTACAGTTTCGCCGGGAGTTTTCGTCCTGCGGTTAGCTTGGGATCGCAGTTATCTATTCGAAAACTCATCCACAAAAGTACTCACTAAAAATATTTTTTCGCCCTTCTTGTCTTTTGGCTCTACCCCACCCCAATTACAAACAACAATAAAGTCTCCAGTCTCCAGTCTGTAGTCTGATGAACCCTTTTTTTTTCGCCGAAAAAAGGAAAGCCTCCGTACTATCGGTTTAATTTTTTGTCACTAGAAGTAACGAATGATTCATGTACATATGAACATCACGAAACACAGATAGATCCTCAGGAAACGTCGAGGATTTTGCAGTGTTCATCTTCTATCAATTTAAATCGTGCTTTTATATTTTTAGCTTTTCGTTTTTTGACAGCGGAGTAAATGGGAAGGGAACGGGTGAGCCCAAAGGGTTTTTAAAAGTATACAAGTGTGTAAATACCAGTCTAGTGTACTCACTAGTCTGGTGTTGAGAGGGTGGATGGCGTTAGCATTCGAACGAACGAATTTATCAAGGCAAGTTTTGCCCTTGATAAATCCCCACCCTGGCCATTGTAATGATATTAGAAGAAGTAGAAGTAGAAGTAGTTGTTGTAGCTGTAGTAGTGGTTGGTACGTCTCTCCCCACTTCTATTCTCGTTACCCCGTGTTTTAATGAGACTCTTTTCTACTCGTCTCGGCTAAATGCTGTGCCAAACCTCGTTTCGGCGATACCGATCAGACGGCAACCCTTTCTCTCTCTCTCTCTATCTCCTTCTCTCACTCACACTACTCATTCTCTCTTGTTCGTTCTTACTGTTTTTAGGGCCCGGGATTTAACATCTTTTTCTTTCTTACCACCACTCGCATTATCAGAAGTTATAGTTCAGTTGAGTCTATATAGATCCTCTACTCTTTATTATCGTCAGCAGACGGACAAGTAAAGCCAACGTCTCGTCTCGTACCTCCGTACTCTTGGTTCCGTTTTTCATTCGTGGCAAGTTCCGGCAGTCAAGTTTTGCACAACTTTAAGTTTTAAACCATCCAACTAACTGTATTGCTGATTATCTTTTTTTTAACTCCTTCCACAACAAGTACTTTCGCAAACCAATTTATTTTACAAGTCTCTTGATTTTTTTTTTTTTTTTATTATTTTCGAGTTTCAACTTAAAAAATTAATAATTATCAAAAGGTGAGATTTAAAAAAAACGAGCAGTTATTAGATTCTCGGGAAAAAATTTTCACATATTGTTATTTTTTGTGGCAAGAGCAAATTTAGATTTTAATCTAAAAAGCATGTTTTTTCCATAAAAAAATATTGAGGAAATTTTTTTTCAATATAAAAATTTATTTTTTATATTAATTTAAGAGAAAAGATAATTTTAATTGAAAAAATTTCTAAATATTTCAGAGAAACATTGATTTAAATTTTTGTGAAATTTAAAGCGAATCAAAATGATCCAAGTTCTTTATTTCGTAAAAATACCATCGCTTGTATTTATATTTTGGCAATTACCAGTGGGTCAAATTGTAACGAAAATAAATACGTGAGAGGTCAAATCAATAGAAAGCTCACACACTTTACAACAAGTATTGTTGTTAAATGTACATATATTTTCTAGCCTTACAGCCTTTATCTGATATCTCAGACCGCCTCCTTTCCTTGTACGGAAGATCAATTGATGTACTGATTTATTTCTATATTTTAAAATACATATTTTAACGTCAACCGCGTCAAATATCAGAATACGAAGGATAATAAAACCTCCGGTAGGAATTTTTATGTACACCAATATATACATTTATCCTCAAGTTTATATATTTTTTATTTCGATACTCACAATTATTATTTTCACTGATGAGTAAATGCTAAAATCTCGACAAATATAAGCTCACCATACCACAGCTTACGGCATAAATTACATGAAAATCATTTTAAGAGACATTAATATATTTATTTATTCATTTGTACATATATATATATATATATATATATATATATATATATATATATATATATATATATATATATATATATATGTGAATTCATTTGACCTGGATGTATTATTAATCTGTCATTTTCATTTTATTATTACCAACTACTGTAACCAAGGACTAGACCGCATTTACTTTATACTTTAACTTCGCTCATCAACTTCCATCTTAATGTGTCTGACTTTTAATTGACCGTAATCAAATCCACACTTCAATTAAGTGATCACTTTATTTTTTTCCTACCCGCAATTCAATTATTTATTTGCCTTTTTTTTTGTATCAAAAATTTTTCTTTTAATTTTTATTCAACAATTATATTGTAAATTAATTTAACGTCAATTAAACCATACAATTAAAAATTAATTGTAGTAATATCATTTTTATTTTAAAATATCATGTGACATTGTTTGCTAATTAAAATCCAATAACTGTGAAATAAAAGCAATATTATAATTTTATTTTCAACAGTCACAATTAAGTAAATAAATCATGAAAATTGTTTTTTAAAAAAATTATTTGAGTTTAAAAAATTGACCTTCTAAATAATTCCGGGCGTAGAATTATTTACTCGAGTAATTAAAATAAAATAAACGATAAGTGATAACTTGAAAATTGTTCTGATGAATATTAATTAGCGACATCAATATAGTGCTATTGCTATCACTGTTGGTATTGCGATTGCTATTCATAGAGTGGTAATAAGTAATAAATAATAGTTAATAGCTCACCCGAAAAGCGATTAGAGTAAATCGAGTTGGTCAAGAAAAGGGACGAAAGTAACACAGAGTAACCCTCCTCTTAGTCGGGTATCGGGTAGTTAGGCCAGTCTTAAATCGCGGAAGGAGGCCCAGCGAGTCATGACAAAATAGCGTGATTACCAACCATCAAATAAACACTAGTGTAACCTCTGCTGATGTTATTCCTTAGGATATAGTATATTATAGTATCGTTGGAGTAATGCTACCTTAAAAATCCACCGCTCTTTCTCCCCTTACTTTTTTAGCTTACGTCGACCCTCACATGTATTAATAAAAAAAAAAAAAAAAAAATTCTAAATGATAATAATAATAATGATCTTTGAAAAATAATAAATGCAGTGACAAGTTTTTCAATAAAAATTTTATTTATGCAGTTAATTTTTGTCCATTATGTTAATTGGATAATAACAAAATTATCGGGACGATAAACTTGGCAAACAGCTCGCGTAATATTGTTACTAAAGCGTTAACCGTAGAGTTGTATATAGGCATAGAAAGATATATAATAACTGGGCGATAGGGTGGGATTGAGAACGCGACTTGCTCTTAATTGCAAATTGGTGAAATAATTGAAACAACTCTCGTAAAAATAGTTTTAAAGTCGTAATTTGGTCGTAAAAGTTGCGACCGCAATGCACGACCATTATGGGTTTAATGTTAAACAGCTAAAGCAGAACCTTCAGCCAAACTTGCTGGATTTCACCAGGGGGTGATTTTTTAGGGTCGAAAGCTGTTGCTGGGAACAATAATTTTAATTGAGATATATCTCGATACATTTCAGTACTTATGGTGAGATTAGTTTTTTTTTTCATATTCAACAATTAATAATAAATTAATTAATAATAAGAAAACAAATATTCATGGAAAATATTAAAAAAAATATACATCAGAGCAAGTTTCACCCGTCTTTATCTTTAATCTGTAAACTTGGGAGCACAACGCGTCCTCACCCCGTTCTTGAGTAGCTTCCCAGAACATTCGCCGTAGGCTGTTCCGTCTTTATCTCAACATCTTTTTCTCTTTCTCTGCTTGTACCTTTACTGTGGGCTCGGGTGTATACCAGCAAGCCCAGAAAATCAGAGAGTGAGATAATTACGGTCGAAAGCGCGGATATTATTTAACCAACGTTTTGCTGCATGAGAGGGCGGCGAGGATGATGCTTGCTTGGTCTCGCTGTTTCAAGAGTAAGAGTTAGAGGATAACCGACATAGACTCAAAGCAAGAAGAGTAACCAGGCTTTAGCTGCGTTCTTATACAGTCTACTACAGTATGAACACTCCAATCAAATGTAGTTGACGCCACGTTAATTTATTACGAGTCTAAATTAGTATTTAGTCATCCGCGATCAAAAAACATCAAAATTTACAGTAAAATTAAAAGCTAATAGTTTTTACGGTTAAATAAATTTTATTTTATTTTATTATATGAGTCTGGAGCTTTTATAGGCGATTAGTGGAAAAATTAACATTGAGAGCTGATACATATCTGAGCAAATGGCTGTACAACCCTCTCGATGTTTCTGTGGCTTGTATCTCCTCGGGCCTATTACAATTTACAGTACCGAGTTAAGAAATCTCTAACTTTTCGTGTTAATTTTAAACGTCTGAGGTACTAGCGGAAATTAAGGAGGAAAATTCTTGAATCAAAATCAATTTTTTGGTTCACAAATTTTTAATTTAAGATGACCAAACTTTAAACTTACTTTTTTTCTGTTGAAAACTTTTTTTCTTATTGATTTACAATTAATTGTTAAGGCCTAAAATAATACACTCAACTAGGCCTTAATTTATTTTTCTCTTAAAAAACATTTTTATACAAGAGAAAAATTGAATAAAATTTCATCGTCATATTATACAACGATGTAACTGACAAGAGACAGAGACAAAAAAAGAAATAAACAATCAGAAAGAAGAAAAGAGCACAATTACCAAAAGAGAAGTACAATGTACAATGGAGGTAAATTTTATCGAGTTAGCATTTGAAAAGCTGGAACAACAGACATAACAAGCTTCATTTTATTAAATATTATATTAAAATAAAATGAAATTAAAAAATAGGTTTTTTTTATCCATTCCCGTCTCTATTATTCGCGTGTTGTTGTAAAGACTTTTGGGATATTGGGTTGCAGTAATAATGCTCATACCGGCTCGTTATCACCAGTCATCCCTCTTCCGCAGTTTGTTTTTTAAGCCTTCAGGCTAATGTGACTTTTTATCTATCTCACTATTGTTATTTTTCTTTCAACACTTTTTATCCCCCTTATTCATATTTGTGTTTTGTTTTTGTTTTATTCCTCGTTTTTCACCGTTTATTCCGTTCTTTGAATCAAACTTTGTGCTTTATACTTTATACTTTATACACAAAGTGTTAAAGTTTGTCGAAGAACACGAAAAATTCCGGACATGACCTGTTTACACCAGCTACCGTTTGTCTTTAGACTTTTAAATTAACGCCAGGTGCTTCGGATGGTCGTTTACAACTTACACACTCCTTATTCATATTTTTATTTCGTGTTTGCTGTATTTCATACTTCAATCGATATTCATAAGATATTTTTATTTATTCAATAGAAATAATTTATTCAATCAAAAAAAATTTGTCAAAAAATTTATAAAATTCAATTTATTTTCGTCCTCATGACCATTTATGACCAGATCGGGGCACACACGGCCATATCAAAAATTTTTGATGGATAATCATAAAATCTTCAGCTTGTGTAATTATGGCATCATTACTTAGCTGTTGAGATAAAAAAGAAAAAACAAAATAAAATAATAATTTGAAGAAAAACGCCGGAGGACAAGGGATGAAAGTGCCTTGGTAGGGTTGCTTGAAAAGTTGCTGTATAAACAGAAGTTACCTAAGTACATTACAAACTGTAATGGCGAATCGGTGGTGCTTGGATGCTTGTTCTAACAACCGCCCAATGAGTGAGTAAAGATGTGTAAGTACATGTACCCAGAAGAAGAGAGAAAATGAGAATAAAAAGGAAAAGGAGCCTCTGAGCAAAGGCAACCTCGGAACATTTATTATGCGATATTGTTATAAGAAAATTGCGTTTTTATATTATAAGTGGAACGAACAAAATCGTTTTTTTCTTACACAGACTGTTGGGCCCGGGTGTGGGTGATTATGTTTTCTTTTCTTAAAACTTCTGCTAACCATATCGATGTCTACTTAATTATCTTCTGTGATTAAGTTATTTAATTTTTTTTGTCAATAAAATTATTGTTATTTTTATCTAGAATATTATTAATTTTCTTTTAAAAATATAGTTGATAACTCATTTCATTTTTATCGGTGCATTCAGACTATTTTATTACTATTTATGTTTTATCGGGCATTCATTAAGTTATATTTTATAGTTGTAATTGTAATAAATCAATATCATGAAGGTTACGGTTACTATCGAGGATGATGGTTTTTCATATGAACTTTTCTTAGTTTAGATGATAACTATTAACTTTAATTGAGATTGTTTATTTAAGAACCTAAGTAGTCTTTACTTTCTATCGAGTTAAATTAAAAAAACTTTACAATAATTAAATGATTTTTATTATTTAATTTTCTCCATGTAGTTTTTTTACTTCAGTATAGATATTGCGCCAGAGGAAGCAATAGAATCCATTAAAAACATTTTTAATTTATCTTTCTTTATTTCTAAGCTTTCCCGTGGACTTGTTCTCTTAGTCGACTTTATCTGGTTGGTCTCGTCTTTTTTTGGAAGCCCTTTTTTAGTCACTCCATCGTCAGAAGACAAAGGAAACGCAAATGTCGGTGGCTGTTAGTCCACGTGTCGTGTGGAATCCAAGAGCCCAAGCCTCACATTCACATCTACTGTCTACATACGAACATCGGTGGTACATTCGGAATGAGGATCGATAACGATACGAGGGTATGTTTTCGGGAATAGGACGCACGTTAAATACGTATCCAAAAAGAGTTGATTTTAGGCTGTTGAATAAACGGGGACAGATACGTCTGGCGGACATGCATCGCGCATACCACACCACCAGAATGGGAAGAAATAATAAAACCCGGCGTTAGCCTCGGGCTAACAGTGTCACTGAACAACTGAAGGCGTAAAGGAAAGAAATCCGACGTACTACCCCGTACTAAAATGTTCGTGTAAAGTATACGTTTAATTTGTCACATATAAGTTTATATTCAGCACTCGTATTCTCGACACTCTTATCTACTTTTTTCTTCTCATCCAACGACTCTAACATTTATTTAAAAAAAAAAAATTTTATAAAAGAAAGCTCATGAATTAATGAATAAATAAAAAATCTAAAATTGCTTTGAAAAAAGTTCAATTAACGTGTAATCAAACCGAGAATGTGTTGAATCGGAAGAGATGAACGAAAATATACTCCAGAAAGCACACTTGGATTATAAAAGTATTATAAAGTGTACTGTATGTATGCAATATGGATGGAGAATAAGAGAATAGCAGCACGCGATGACGTGATTCTATCGATTATCAAACAAATATTATGCACTCCCTTGCCGTCTTTCTGCGTCATCTGCATCGTATCGAGGCCTCCGGGTATTCCGGACTGATATACTTCCATACTTTCTACCAAACCTCCCCTTTTAATAACAAACAAAAAATCTTCGGTGCTTATTTTTAACTTTTTGATTTTGAGGGATTATACGGTAGAAAAAAAAATTGAACCAACAAAATTCTTTGGAGAACTATATTGTCTTATTCTAGGTAGAAAAATTCGCGAATTAAGAAAGTTTTCTTGATTTAACTAAAAGTTACTTGATTCAAAAATTTTTCATTTTAATTCAAGACAGTGGAATTTTTTAAAATTATTTTCTTGGTTTAAGAATTTATATTTTTATTTAAAAGTGATTTTTATCAATTTGTTTTAAGAGATTTTTTAATTGTTTAATATTAAAATTGATATACGTTTAGTAGAAATTTAAATTGTTTATAAATATACAAAATATTTTCCATACTCATTAATCCTTGGATCAATTACTGAATAATATAATCAAAAAATATGAAACTGATTTTATCTGCCGTTTTATGTAAGTTCTAACGTTCTAAAACGGTTTTATAAATATCCGTATAATTTGGAAAATTCTCCTTCGAATATATTAAAATGAAATAAAATTTATTCTTAAAAATTCTAAGTGCGATGGCCTCTCTATAATTTGCAGCAAAACTCTCGCAAAAGCAAAGAATGCATTCGTCGAACAATCGATCCATGAAGGAATAGAAAATTCAAAAGCAAACCCAGCAGATTGTAGTGAAGTAAACAAACGTCAGCAGTCCCCTACCCGCGCCAGTCCTCTTTTTCTGGGCAGCCCATCTCTGATTGCTAATGAATCCTAACGCTATTATGCATGCAACAACTGAAATAAAAAAACCTTAGGTCTCGGACACACATTGCCGGAAACGTTGCCGCTGCCCCGTTGAAGCTAGAGCAGAAGCTGAGGGTCACGTTACCCACTTTCAATGCTATACATTTTCTCGGTGGTTTTATTTGTACACATGTGAGTGGTGAAGGTGTGAGTGTAGGTGTATACAGCTACTACATTCTTCAGTAACTACCCCAGTTAGCAGAGACTGTACTGGTGGTGGTGCTGATGACAATGTCCAGTATGCGTGGGACATGCTCTTGGGACACAAAGAGTTGAGCAAATACTGACGCTTACTGAAGGGGACAGATATGCTTCCTCTATATTTGTATTTATGTGTATCCTCTGTATGTGTGGGTGTATGTCGTCGCTGATACGAAGGGTGGATAAGAGAAAGAAGGGAGGAAGAGAAAGCTCCACTATTGCTAGGAATCCTGACGCATTATTGCAGCGACCTCTCGGCAAGTAATCCCGAATATGCTCCATGGGCACTTCGTTAGCAAAGTCCTTTTTGCTTGTTACCTTCAGTTACTTCACCGATTTCATTTTGTCGCCATCTGCAGTCTATATGGTCTATAGTCTACAGTCTGTCAATTAGAAATCAAATTTTTTTGTGTATACATACGAAAATTTTTATTTTTTTCACGCCCTTTCGCGTCTTTATTTACGGTCAATTCAGTTTGTTGATTTTCATTAGGCAAATTTTTGTTTGGAAGGATTTTTTTTTGCAGAAAGGTTTTGGTGAAAATTTTTTGTAATAAAGGTTAAAATTGTGTCAATGCTTGAGCTTGTTAGCATTATTGAGATAATAAATTATAAAAAAGGATATCTTGCTTTTTTAGTTTAAAAACTTATTTTTAAAGATCAAAATTATCTTGATTGAACCTTTCTTTGGGTAAGAAAAGTAAGTTACAGAAAATAAGAGTTAGAAAAATTCATCGAATGAGAAAAAAAAATGTATTACATTACTATATTGTCAGGAAAGTAAAATAAAACTATCAATAGTCGAAGAAGGAACAAGGGAAATCCTTATAATAGAAATCTATTTGTCACGACTGCTTTAACATTTCGACGCATGGGTTTTCTTCAGAGCTTCTATCAGTAGTATTGAATAGAATAGGAAAATCTTATACTCGGTGTGCGTGGAAAAAAACTATAAAATTTATCATCTAAGCACAAATAACATGCAACTTTATTGCGAAAATAAATAAATGAAGATAATTATTATAATAATATTAATTATTATTATTATCATCATCATTCATATTATTAGGTCCATGAGTAAAAATTCCAATCGGATTTAATTCATAAGTCCTAACCAGATAGAAATCTTGTAAAATGTCCCGGCGAAGACAAATATTGTGAGGATCAACGGACTGAGTCGTAATTTATTTTCCCGTATCTCTTCTTCAGCGGGTCCAAGGACTTAAAATAACATTTGCATACAACAAATATAAACTCGATAATAATAATAAATATTTTCAATTAATTAACTAAATGTTGTTGCTATCCAGCAAATAGTCCTGTGTATTTATATAAATAACACAACAAAATTATACAGACTATTATTTTTGTCGGCGGAGGAAAACTACCCTATTATATACCCTATCCTACTCCTCCAACTATATCTAACTTTATTTCATTTTAATTCACCCTCTCAAGTATTTTTTCCTCCCGAGTTTTTTCACACGTACTACACCACGTTCTTGTTAACAAGGGGCTTGTAAATTCATTGACCAGCTAAATACCAACCCAATTTTTTCCGACCATCAGATTTAAGTTGGTAATTTTTTTATTAAGTACTTAACATTTATTTTGTGATCCTAAATTAACTTTAAACTTCTGGGAACATAAATATTTAAATAAATATTAATATTTTTTTTTTTTTCATATAAATCAAGCTTGGTATTATTGGCTTTGACAAAAAAATTTCATCGATAAAAGCACGAAATATTTACCAGAAATGAATAACACACTCTTAGATTGATTTAACATAAAAATAAATTTATAAGAGACGATCCAGTAAATAATAAATTTAATTAAACTTTGATTTGTTTCTTGAGATTAAGGCTATAAACAACCGTGCAATTTTCTGTCACAATAGGGCCCTTGGACAAAGAGCTTAAGAGAAGCAAAAGGTCCAGCCGTGGAGAGTTCCCGCGGAACGAAGAGGAGTATCGCCGGACAATGCGGTGAGTCGAGCAGTAGCCCATAAATTGATTTGCTAAAGCGTTTCTGAAAAAGCTTTGCCAAGCAACTGTATAGAACTATAAAACATAATACTGTTATGTAGACCAACAGGGTAGCCAAGGTAGTACAAGTACCTAGCGGGCTTTTGTGCTTATGCGGAAAAATAACGTCGCCAGAAGGTGATTGTATTTATGTTACATAATTACACCACAAGCGGCGCAGAGAATAGAGCTTGGGAGTAAAGTGGACATAGGAAGGGTGGGGGAGGGTGCCAAAAAATTAAAAAAAGCGAGCATCGTGGATAAAAACAAAAAGCCGCTGAGAAAAAGTTTTTCGGGCTTACGCTATACAACTCCTATCCGCGGCGAGGTCTAGCCGGACCTTTTGCAACGCTGCAACCCCTTTTCTCGCCACCATTAACATCGCTCCGACATTATATAGGCACCGAAAAAAAAGGTACACCGAGTCGGTTCTATACCCTCGTAATCTGCCCGCACTGGCCCCTCTCTCCTTCTCTCTCGCTCGGGCATCCAGAAAACGCCGTACCCGTGGCTAATGAATAGAAATAATTTCTCGTGAAATTGTGCTTTTCGGTAGTTTTCAATTAACCCACCTCGCGAGCGCGTGGCTTTGTGAATGGGGCTTTAAGTTTTTATTCCTGCGCCAGGTTCTATAGACTGCAATTATAATTTTTACTTCTCTCACTCTACTCGCCACTTACCTTCTTTCCACCCACTCGAGAGAGTCTCTCACTCTCTCTTACACTTTCACTCGGCCCTCAAAAATCCACAGAACCAGAATTTGACTCAACGTGCTAAAGTTGCAATACTATTTTAACAATTCTCATTTTTTTTATCAACATTTCATTAGTCATTTTTTTTTACTTTCCTGTGATTACTTTTGTTTTACTATTTTTAGTAGTAGTTTTGATAAAGGAGGTTTTTTTTATTAATTTTTTTTTTTTTTTTTGTAACATTTATTCTGTTCAATGTCTGATGAAAAATAAAATAAACTACTTTAAATCTATTTCACAGTTTTCATTTGAAGTGAAATTAATAATTATAGTTATTATGATTATCCAGTTTTTATAAAATCAGTTGTTTACATTCTAATAATTATTTAAAATTCAGAAAATTTTTTCACGGTAAATAATTAAGATTTTAATTTTTTTTAACAACATATTAAAAATTATCTTATTAAAGAAAAAAATTATTTGAAAAAAAAATTGACAAAAACAGATTGACAAACTAATAAAAACATAACAATTAACAGAAGTTAATAATAGCGGTAATATAACGTCCGCTGATCTGTTCTGGCCCTCTGGTCTGTGGTTTGTATGGTAAAGCTGTTGCGGAGGTGGAAAACGCTAAGGGTGAGTCGAGAACGCAATGAGAACAAGTGTAATAGCTACATAAATACGTGCATACGATACACAAAGCAAAGTGAGAAAGCGAGATTCATAGAAGAAAGAGAGAGAAAGACAGACCCAGTATTCAATGTATGTACATCGAGTACATGGATATGTATATAAACTCTACTTCGAATAATATCGCGGTAATACCAGCCGTTCTATTCGGCTGCTCTGGAAACTAGTTTATAGCCAATTGTTATTAAGGCTGGTGCTAAGTCTTCGAACGGCTGTGTACCCCTCCCAATAAGTGATAGTAATACTAACCCTTCCTCGCGTTCTCTTTCTCTCTTTCGATTCTCTGCTCTGTCCCGGCAGATAATGAAACCAAAGAGAAAACAACCGAAAAATCATAGACCGGGAAATATTGGTGGGAAGAAACGATGAGAAAGTGAAACAAATATTCCATATACTCACTGGCTCCCAACCCTTTTTTGTTATCACTTTACATACTTTCTTTTATTTCTTTGCTTTTTTTTTTCAATATTCCCCTGGTTACTATTTCAGTAACGTTTTAATTAGTAAAATACTTACAAGTATTGCCCACGCATGATTTATGCGAAATAAAAAATTTCGCATAATTGAAATTTTTTAAATTACAATTATTTTAAAAAATGTAATTAATTTTATGGAAATCACTTTCCAAAATTTAAAAAATTTTTTATTTATTTACTTACAAAAAAAATATATTTTGGCTCCAAAAAATATTGTTCGCTCAAGAAAATTTTAACAAATATTTTGTTGGACGGAAATTATTTTAATGATTTTTAATTTTTTTTCTGTGGTAAAACTTTCAAAATTAACATTAAAATATTAACACAAAAAATTTTAAAAGAATAAGAAAATTTTTCGAACGTGAATAAAAGTTTTCATGTTTGTTAATTATTTATCAATATTCACAGTTTACAAATATATACTCGACCTTTTTTTTACTGATATGTGACAACTCGACCTTTGAAATCTGAGTCAAGAGAAACCTGCAAGAGTATTTAATAACGTATGTATAAGTTTAAAGGTTGTAGTTTACACTCGTATTGTTATAACACTCAATTATAAATCCACTAACAATAACAATCAAATATAGAGCACTAATTTTTTAATTCTCATTTACGGAATGAAGCTTATGGCTTTTGGATTACATAATTGAGATATAAAAAATTTTAATGTAATTTATATAAAATATTTTTTTATACTAACATATTTCTTAAATCAAACTAAAAATTATTAGATGTTCGCTAATTTTAGTATCATAAACAAGACACACAACAAAAGGTCTTAGATAGTTTGGTAACATGTCAATGAGGGATTAGTTGCACATCGTATCGTCATTGATTTTTGTGCTAAGAAGTGTATTATGTATAGTACAAAGACTTTGCCAAAGCGACGAAATAGAAAAAAACCATCAATAGACATAGATCAGGGAGTGGGAGGACAGAAATGAGTTAAAGAGCTTTGAACTCACGTCAATAAACCATGTCCGCTCTCAGTGGCCGAAGAACAATTCACCACTGACCTGCAACACAAAATTTTTAATTCATTGATCGTGAATTCACACCAGATCTATTTCGAAGCTAATCTAGTTGCAAGCCTTCAACAGTCAAGACGTTAAATTTTGAACTCCAAATTCTGGATTTAAGACTCGAAATTTGGGAATATTATGTGAACAGAATTTTTAGTAATTTTAAAATTAAGATTTGTGCAAAGTTAAGAAAAAGAAATTGAATATCACAATTTTCTAAAAAATTAATAATTTTGTTTTTTTTTTTTTCAATTGCTCACATTTTTGTGTATTTAAAAAAAAAAAAAATTATGTGAATAAAATCAAACAGAAATTTCGTTCAAAAAAATGAAAATTCAAATGGTTGACCCCACTTGTAAATATTTACCAAATTTTTTTAACAGAGTTATCTTAAATTTTTGTTCATCAAATTTAAATTTGAAATTTAATTTTATTATTTAAGGTCAATTAATAATCATGAAATCAAAACTTTCCGTGGCGATTGTTCCAAAAATATTTAATAATTTATTTATCTTTAAAAAATAGTTTGCAAAGAAATTTGTGAGTCACGGAATTGAAAGTAATCAATATTACAGTTTGAAATGAAGATATATGTTCGAATATGGGCAAACATTGTATACACGTGTGCATTGTTACAGTCTGTAGAGTAGTGCGAGCGAGCTTGCGAAAGCATCACCACCACCAACAGCATCAACAACACCACCGACACCATCCGAGCCTTCTCCAGCTCCATTACCAGCATCGGTACTCAAAGACGGGGTGGCTTTCAGGAGCGAGACATGAAATGAGAAAACACCGTGCGTATCATTGACAGTGAGAGAGTTCAGCTGCTGGCTGGAGTCGGGCCGGCGAGGTGGTGGTAAAGTGGGGGTGGCTGCCAAGTGAATGGAATGGGGAAGAAGGAAAGGGGTGGACAGTCGGACAAACAAAACCCTTACTGCTTCATTTCTGCCCGTCTGGCTAGACACCGACCCCTTTATACACGTATATTATACGCAGCAGCGCGCCCAACGTTTCCGTTCTAGACGCTTACACGTTCGGTTTCGTTTTCGTTCGTCCCATATGCCTCTTTTTCCTTCCTTTTTTGGTTTTTTCATTAATTTTATTCCCGATGTTGATGATGTATACTTTCCAATTCGTTAATTAACGGTTTTGTTCATGCTTGCGTCGACAATACTACAATGAGCGAATCAAAACGATCTCTATTATTGGGGTGCAGTCTTATTAATTTATGTAAAGATATGACAAAACAAAATTTAAACTCAAAAAACGAAATATTAAATATTATTTCTACACTGAAAAAAAAAAAAAAAAAAAAAAAAAAATAACTTGATTCGAGGTAAAAATTCTTAAACTAAAAAAATCATTTGTAAGAATTTTAGTGTTTTAAATCAAGACAAAAAAATCTTGAAGTTTAATTTGACTCAAGTAAAATCAGATTAAACAAAAATGTAATTTTATACTCAGGCATTGGTAGAAATTTTATTACTTTTTCAGATTAACTTAAAAAAATATTTTGTAATTAATGTGATCATAAAATTGTCAGAAATACAATATTTGAGGCATTTTATGGCTTGAATAGTTGCGGGTTATTATCATTAGAAAAAGTTTTGATAACATAGAAATAATCGTAAATATTGAGTTTATGAACACAATTATATGTACTATAATTATTTGCTTGAAATTACTGTATTAGACACCTAAGTAAAAATGTGTTTCTTTGTAAATGAATTTATTACAGAACTTAATGCCTCAATATGTCATTAATTAAGTTTATTCAACTTTATATAACCATATTTCATTTTGAATAAAATTTTATTTTTTTTAAATATAACAATAATAATAATACTAGTTTTTATAAAATTTTAAGGCCATCAATGTTATTATTATTATTATTATTATTTTGTTATTAAATGCTCAGGGGGGTTATCCCCGGAGTCCGATTCGCCGAGGGCCCAGCCTGAGCTCCATCCGTTACTGCTGGACCACTCCGCACAACAAGGCGGTTAGTGATCACAGCAGGCCAAAGTCATTTCCCTTAAGAGACGGAGAGAACCAAGTATAACAGCCTTCTGCATCCTAACTGCCAAGAACTCAGCTTTTGATGAACAAGCTGGAACTTTGGCAAGTGAGGATACAAAAGACTGTTTCATCCCTCCTAGGACGCCAACAATCAGGACGACAAGCCTGACACGGTAACGTGGGTAAAGTTTACCAATTTCAAACAGGAGATCCTGATATATTTGTCTTTTGTGCTCTTCTTTGGCTGAGATGTTGTATTCAGCCGGGGCCGAGAACTCAATGACATAAATGTCACGAGTGGCCTTGTCGAAGAGCACAATATCAGGTTTGTTGTGATCTATCCGCCGAGTTGTTGCAAATGGCATGTTCCAATAAATTTTGCAACTGTCATTCTCAACAACCTGGGGAATGTCTCCTGGCAGATAAGGCAGCACTGGTGTCACGTCAATACCGTAGCAATGACGAAGATAGTAGTACAGTACTCTCAGGGCAGCATTGTGACGCTGGATATATGCACCTCTCGCCAGCACTGGACATGCCGACAAAAGGTGCATAAGCGTCTCCGGATGTTGTCTACACCTCCTACAGGAACTGTCCGGAAGCTGCACCTGGAGCACCTTGCTACGGTACTCAAGAGTGTTAATGACACCATCTTGGCAGGCAAATATGAACCCTTCAGTCTCGGACATCAGGCCAGCTGACTTTAAGAAGGAAAACGTCAGCTGGGTGGACAAGCCATGATCACGCACGTGTTTAATGAACACGCTGTGCATGGATTTGTCCATCAGTTCGCCAAGGAGTAGTTTTTCCTCGGCGTTCCTGATGACGTTCTTAAATTCCTCCTTTCGGAGTTCCATAAGAGCGTTTATTTCTCCAAGACCAAGGGTTCTTGCCGCATATATTGCTGCCTTATACAAGAATGACCCCTTATGTTCATTTTCATGTTTATGTACAATTTGCATAAGAAAGTCATCCTCGTCTGCAGTGAAATTGACAACTTCGTGTGTTAAACCCAGGACCAAACGGTCGTGAAGCCGCTCCAAACTCTGCAAACCTCTCCCACCGATGGACCGGGAGAGGTATAATCTGGCGACTGATGAATTGGGGTGCATGCTCCGATTCATATTAATGATTTTACGGGTTTTGATGTCGAGATCTCGTAAATCCTTTCGGGCCCATTTCAGGACACCGAAAGAGTATAGTAAGACTGGGACAGCGAGCATATTAGTAGCTGAGACTTTATTTTTGCCGGAAAGTTCGGAGGACCAAATTTTCCGGAGTCTCCTAACATACTCGCTCCGGAGAACTGTTTGAACTTCAGAGACCGTATGCATACGGTGCTCTCCCATTCCTAGATATCTATACAACTCCCCGGCGTCTAATTGTCTTAAGACGTTCCCATCCACTAACTCGACATCATCACCAGTATCAGAGCACTTACCCCTCGCCAGATGTACGACCGCACACTTGTCCAACCCAAAAGACATTCCGACATCTCGTGTGTACTCTGCTACGATGTTGAGGGCCGCTTGTAGATGATCTTTATCAGCACTATACAGCTTCAGATCATCCATGTAAAGCAGATGGGTAATCGAATAGTTTCGATCACCCGGAGGCCCCACAGAGTACCCACGAGTTTTACGGAGAGCAACAGATATAGGCAGCAGTGAAACGCAAAACAGCAGAGGGCTCAAGGAATCACCTTGGAAGACCCCCCGTTTATACTCTACAACTCCGGTTACGTGCAATGCATTTCCACTTCCAATGTGAAAACGCGTTCGCCAGAGCTGCATTGTACGCCGAATGCATTCCACTATTTCCGGATTGACTCCCAGGCATTTGAGTAGATATAAAATCAACTCATGTGGAGTTGAGTCAAATGCCTTGCGATAGTCAATCCAAGCCATTGACAGGTTGCGTTGATAGTAGATCGCATCTTGTAAGACGCATCGATCCACTATCAGGTTCTCCTTGCAACCTGACAGGCCTCTTTTACTGCCACGTTGTTCATATATCTGTTGCCATACAGGCTCTATCTGCTGCAAGATACGGTTATTTAAAATTTTTGTAAAAATTTTATAAACCGCATTCAAGCAGGAGATAGGCCTGAAATTCTTAGGGTCAGACGTCACCTTTTTTAGGTATCAGTACGGTTCGCCCTTCTACAAGCCAGTTCGGAATCGGATCATCAGCTCTAATGTACGATGTAAATATGCGGGCCAGATGGAGGTGGGTAAAAATAAACTTCTTCCACCAGAAGACATTAATGCCATCTGGTCCCGGGGCAGCCCAATTTTTGCTGCCATTTAGAGCTGAACGAACTTTATCCACACTGACTGCAGGGCTCTCTTCATCAGCATTCTGCCGACGGTGTTCCCGACAGAATGCTTTGAAGTCGTGCAGAGCTGGAGTATTGGCGTTCACGTTTGGTTGATCTCCATACAACTCAGTCCAAAAAGCTTCCACCCGCTCAGGTGTTGGATAAGTCCCGGTAACATCGGTCTTTGGTGTCAGAAACCGTGAAGGGCTGGATCGAAACAACGAGTTGTCGACCAACCGCTTCAGCCTTTTCTCTAGTGACTTTTTGGCAATCACTAGAGCCCGCAATTTATTAAGAGACTCTTCTTTGATGACAAGAAGAGTACTCTTGTTCAGTGTGTGATGACGCCACCGAAGTTCAGCAGGAATGCGTCGAATTCGGGGCGTGTATGCTTTTTTAGTTGTTTCGAACTCAATCACACACTGAATGCGGGAGACATGTTTCCGGGATCTGTCAATTTTGGAGCCAAGTTGTAAGATGCGCTGTCTCAACCTTGCCTCGATCGAGAGACAATGTCTCTCTCTCGGAAAAGCCGAAACTGCTGCACCATACACAACCTGGCTCACAGTGAGCAGGGTGGAATCCTCCAGGATGGTTGCACGGAGATCTTCGTTTACCGCGTCAAGCTGTTGGGAGTAAGTTATCTTCTTAGATATACTTACTTGCCGTCCTACAAAGGGATTGTTGTTGTCCAAGGAGGAACGGCGTCGCTCTTGGTGTAGTTGCGCCGGAAAGGAAAGTCTATTAGACTGCCTTCTGTCCGGCACAAGCGATCTTCTATTTCGCCAAAGATGAGCGGCATAATTACGCAGGTGTTTGGGCGTAAAATGCGCTAGCTCCGGATGCATATCACTCCAAAGAGTGTGCATCCGGGCCATATAGCCGCTCACCCCCGGCTCGCTACGTTGGTAGCACACCAAGAGATCGACTCTCAGTTCCTCCGTCCACTTAAAGTAAGTCCTTAAGGCGCCAGGGTCGTCATCTTTCATCGGGTCCGGCGTGTTCCTCCCACCTGATGAATGGTCCTCATCCGAAAAGGACCGGTTGTGAGGAGCACTTCTGAGTTGGTATCTTGTGGTAACTCAGTTATTTCCATGCAGTGGGTAGTTGGCCCAAATTATTTTTACAAATATTATTATTATTATTATTATTATTATTATTATTATTCAATTTTGAGGAGGTTTCATCAATTGTATTATTAATAACTATAATAATTTTAATAATAATAATAATTAGTAAGTAGTTGTAGGATATATGTAAGATGTTAGTTGAAAAGCTCTAGAGACCAAGAGGTATAAGGGCACATTATAGAGCAAGTAAGTAGTAGGACGGTCTAGTCGCAAGCAAGGAGGGACCAAGGATAGTAATTGTGTACGCGGAGAATGGCAAGGTAAACAAAACTATGTAAGATTGCCCCATTAATATACATATCTCTCGGTTGAGTTGGGCGAGGCCCCAGTGAACCCGTCAGTGAACCCGGCTCGAGATAAGAGGGACAGAGAAAACAGATCGTACACGTACTGCTTTACTATACCGAACCTCTCACTCCCCACAACCCAGTATAGGTTCTTAGTTCCTCGAGACTGAGACCCGGGGGTGAGTTGTCTTGGCCTCAGACTGCTCCTTGAGCCGAGGGGTTAGGCTTGCTCAAGAGCGAAGAGGGAGAGTACACACAATGGATATTGAAGCTATAATTTACGGCTGATTGTTACCACCGCAATCTATGGATTCCAAAGCCATCGGGCTAACTGGGACTAGTCCATCCTCGAAGACTCCTTCAAGATGTTTAATATCGTATTCATATCCATGTTCAATCTTCAACAAAATGTTACATTAATCCGAAAAAACTCATTATTTATTTTTCAAATTTTGTTTTCATTATTGAAATTTATTTATTAGAATATCAGAAATATTTGTAATAAAATTAAAAATTCAATTTACTAATCTAGAAAATTTTATATTAATTATTATATATTTTTCATAGATATTTTACACATTTTTTATACTTCAATGTAAATTTTTTTCATGGAGGTTTATTACCAAGATTGTAGATACAAACCCGTGGATTAGATTTGGAATTTATTAAAAAATATTCGTATACAAACATGTGGTATAATAAAAAAGAAAATGTAAGCCCCGCAGTTGTTTTTGAAATAAAGGAAATGTCATTAAATCTGGAATTTTCAAGTAATTGAATTTACCATCAATACCAGTAGGAATATTTTATTGTTATTGAAGTCAAAAGTAATAAAATGTTCAAATAATTTGACGAACATTCCGTTCTCTGTATTCAGAGTATTATTGATATTGAATTCGGACGGAAGACTATGTAAATGACTGCAGCAGTATCCTATAATTAAAAAATAAATACTGAACATAAAGGCTCTCTATGTATGAATTTTATCCGCAATCAAATAACAACATCGGTAATGAAGGTTAATTGAACTCGGTGTCCCAAATGAAAATTCATGAGCGGAGCTTTGATCTCTGATGTTCGGGACAAAACAATTTTCGGACTTGGACGCGTATGCGCGATTTATCGAGGGTAATAAATTGCCGGGTATTGAGTGTTTTATTATTAGTGATGTAATGCGGACGAAAATATCGCGATCGGTGTCATCTTGAGAGGGAGATTTATATTGGAGCTTCCAATGCCGTGGAGAGGGAAAAGACGAAGGATGGGGTACGAATGAGCGCTGATAGATGACAAAGTCTTGAAGCCCCAAGACTTCACCAGAGAAGTGGACGGTAATAAATGACCGCGTGATGTTACCCAAGACATTGTTTGGTTGGGATGCGGCATGACGATCTATGTTCTCCATTTCTCATCAACTCACTTCACCAGCAAACAATGGGGAACTATGGGATAAGAAATGTCATCCTTTGCTATAACCCAAAGGCAAGGACTCCTTGATCACTCATGTACACCTTAATAATCTTCCGCTTCTGTTTGCTCTGTTCAAAATTTTAAAACATGGGGAAAAAGTGCCACATTTTTTCGAGTTGGAAGATGATTTTTCAATGAATTAACGATTATCATCACGATTCATGCGTCAAATAGACTCTATAATAAGATAGCTTATAAATAACTTTTTGTGTAGTCATTAGCGATAATTATAATCCCGAGTATTCATTGCGACTATTAATAGTTACTCTAATTTCTGTTCTTTAATGATTATCTAAGTAATTGAGAGGATAAAAAAATTTTTTACAAGAATATCTGAATGATAAATTTAGTTTTAAGTAAAATTTGGTATCATTAGAAAGGTTAAAATTTTTATTTGTTCCTAAAGATAGGTTAAATGTTCGTAAATTATAGTTTATTAATTATATATAGTTTTATTAGAAGCTGTTTCAAAATTTTCTTCGTATCTAAATTATTATAAGACTTCACAGCACTGATTCTTACTATTAAAAACTTTAATTTTTTTTTTTACAAAGTAAAAGATCAGTTTTGTTTCTAATTTTTCTCTGGTATGGACTTAAAAAGGAAAGCAAACAAAGACGAATGTCCTCGAGAGGGACTTTAGATAAATATATTATGTTTATTGTCATAGTTAATTTAATAAGTTATTATTGTCTTTTCTTGACTTGTTAATTGTGTTATGAATAATTGGTTGAGGTTTACATATTAACTAGCTGGCGTGGTTTGCTGACACGTGAGTCACGAGCGGGTTATAAATTAATTAGGAGGGTTAAATTGGTGAGACAAGTAAAGCGAGTACTAGTAGCAAGATTCACGTATTATACAAACTTATAAGAGAGGATCTAGTTTATGTTTGTACTGGTGGTGGTGGTGCAACCCTTATGCTGCTATCTCAACCCGCTGGTGAGGGTACCGAGGTATGTGTTGTGTGAGGATAGCTGACGGTATACAAGAGTGATGCTCCAAGCAGACATGTCGATGTTTGACCCGCCTTACAAGACCCAAGATCCCCAATTCCAAGATCTCTATAAATGTATATATCCACAGTCTACTTCATCCTCTTCGTCTCTCTTATTCTCCTTCGTCCTTCCTACTTCTTAGTCGGTAACTCTAGCACTTGTATTATAATTATATACGGTACCTGTGCTATTGTAGTTGTGAAACGTTACGGGGTTGATAACATATTAATTTAACCGCTGAACACGAGATTCATTTTACTCCCTCATTACCTATAGTTTCGATTATTGGTTTTTTAATTGTGTTTGTATTTACATACAGAAAAATATATCATGTTTCAATTATAGTTCTACTTCTGTTAAGACAATTTAATTTTAATAGAATTTTAACGAAATTATTTTTAGTTATAGGTTCAAATTGTGAGAAAATTTTTTATTAAACAATCTTCGGTCTTATCACCAAAACACTTAAATAATAAAAAATTGATCACTGCAATTCAACAATATTGATATCCATAAGAGTTTTTTCCTACAAAAATAACCAGCGTCTTAAAAAATTATAAGCTGAAATTTTAGGTCATATTAAATTTTTATATTTTTTTTTTGTTTATCACAAGTAGGTTATATTGTAAGATTTCGTCATTCAAATTATTCAGTGTTCTATAGACTTAAAGCTACAGTCATCCCTTTACTTAATCTGTAAAGCAAAGTTTTGAATTATTTCTTGATTTAAAAAAAAGCTTCTTCAATTAAAATCACAAAAACATTCTTTTTTCTTTTTGTTTTATTTTCTTGATTCTTAAGTGAATTTATTTAATTAATTAAATTATATTTTTATATCGACAACGATGGATAAAATCTTCGCTACGAGGTAATGAAGACATGTTATTCAAGCTCTAAAAATACAGTATTTCAGTAATTAAAGAACCGTAAACAAGATAAAATATAATGTCCGATAATATAATTAAACCAATTTACAAAAGCTTTATTAAAAATAGTGTACTGATTTTTATTCGTGTGTAAATTTGTTTAATTATGTAATAATTGCATTGTCGGTAAATTAAATAACAAAGTTATTTAATTATTCAATATCATTCATCTTCTTGATAATTATAAAAAATATCACTTGCAATCATGTATCATCTCGTTTTGAAGAAATAATTATTATCACTCTTCGTCAATATTTATGTTTTTAGATTGATGAAACTTGAGCTTTCTCAATAATTAACATGAAAACGAATTTATTTATTTAAAACGATCGAGATAATTGGTAAGCTGTAAAGCTATTACGTGTAAATCGTTGAAATTATCACGAAATTTCCTTGCAGTTGTCAAACCATCATATTCTCACAGACTTTAGGGTTTACCGGTGACATTAAATATAAACTGCCTTTTGGGATCTTGTTAGTTCAATTCGCTTGAATAATCCACCCTCGTGAAACTATTTTTTGTTTTTATTTTTATAATACCATCCCCCTTTTTTTTCACTTTCCCCTCTTGTTTTTTTTATTACTCCGTTCAATGAAAAAATTTAAATACTACATGCTACATATTTCATATATGCTTTCTATTGATTTATAAAAAAATTTATCAAAAATCAGTCGAAAAGTAGGTTTACACTAAAACTATCAAAAGAACAAATTTAACGATACAAAATGATTGCGATAGAAAAAAAATGATTTAGTATATTATCGAGGCTGTTTATCTCGTTCTATTTCATCAAAAATTCAAATTAAAATGAACTTGAGTTTGAATATTTACAAGTTAGAATTACAAAGAGACAATTTTTCCATGAAAATATAAAATATTCTGGCAAACGAGTCATTAAACGTAGCAAACAGTAAAAAGTATAAGCTGTAAAAGGGTAGTATTTAACAAAGTATAAACTGCTATAAATAAATAATCAAAAAAAAATATACATTTGTTAAATGACGCACGAGTTGGTAACATTTAAAGAGTACTATTGTAAGCACATATCGTGCAACCTTATACACTTTGTGATGTGTGCCGACCTACCCCTTCGATGTATCAACCCCTAAGCCAATGACCCGGGTGGTCTACTGGTTATAGGCGCAGCTATATCTGTGTGCTGCCTATTCTTAGACAGATGCTTTCGTATTCATATTCGTACATACTAAGAACCCTCTAACCGGGAATATAATTTATGCTGTTCTATTGTTGTGTACCTTCTATTGTTCTCTATATTTATTTTTCTGTTTTCAGGAACAAACAATTTACATTGTTCATTATTTATTTTAAACATTGTATCATTTTAATATTACAATCGCCGTACGACTGCCGGGAGTATGAATTATGAAAAGAATTTTGGCTCTATAATTTTCCGATATCTTTAATTACAATATACATAGTTTAGACTTTTATAATAAATTAAAATAATAATTTCAATTTTAAAAAATTAATTTTAATTCAATATTTTTTCTACTGAATCAAGTTGATTTTTTTTTAAATGTAGATTATTGTGCTTGACAAAAAAAATAATTAACAATAATAAAAAAGCAAACCATTGATGATAATATTATAATTATAAATGACTTTAATCAAACACTCAATATTGAATTGATAAAACATGATAGAATGTAGACGTGATTTATCATAAAAATGATTATATTCTCATATACTTTCCTACCTGATAATAGCAGATGCTTAAATATTTCCAATTAAATAGAAAAAAAAAAAAAAAAAAAGAACTCGATAATAATGCAAAAATAATCTTGGTATTAATGTAACAGAATACTCGCTACTATACTCAGCAAATCTGATGAAATTAAGGTGAAGATATTTCTAATTTTTTACTATCATCCATTCTACAAAAAGTAATAATAATAATAAGTGCAGGGCATGTGAAAAGGGTGAAAGAGTGCGAGAGGACTCGAACAAGGGTCAGGGGGCTGCTATGCAAATTAGAAAGATAATAATCGATTGTCGGAGGTTGGAGGCCGAGTTGATGGACTGGTGGATGAGCAGAGCGTCCACCTGGACAACACCGATCTCTCAGGCATATTTTAAAAAAAAACCATCTCCGAGCCACCCTCTTTCTCTTCCACTTCCAGCCCTTCACCCTTTACCTCGCAAGCTCTCGAACGGAGTTCGCCACCCGATCTCCCTCAAGGGAAATTATATCGTCTGCTCTCCACGGGTCTACTCATTCCAGGCTCCAGAGATCCGAAGCATCCAATAGCTTACCTGTCCACTCTCATTCCAAGCTTTAAATATCCATCGCTTAAATTTTTCCCCCGCTCCTGCTACTCTGTTCTGATTTATTTTATCCTATTGCGCCATCAACCCCAACAAAAATTATTAATTTCATTCTTTACTCGCTTCACTATTTAATTCACAAAAAGTATTACAAGCAATCGCTCCCAATTTATAATAATAATAACAATATTATTATTTTTGCTATTGTGAAAAAAAAAAAAAAAATAAAAAATATAACTACTATACACACTTTTTATTCTTTTCTTTACAATATATTCCGTAGTGTTTATACTCGCGATAAAATGCTGGGGTGAAACAAACATGCGGGCGTCGCACTCTCACGGGCAGTATTTTCTGCTGGCTCTATTGTACAGCCTAATGTAGCTGAGTAGTCGATTAATTTGAAATTATACAAATATAATAAATTTAATTTCTGATTAAATTTATTTACTTTTTAACTAACACTAGATATTTTTACATATTTTCTCTTTTAATACAAACATTAAAAAATACTTGATTGAAGAAAATGATTAGATTGATTTTAGAGACAGACTTTTAAGGAGAATAATTTTTTAGATAGTTTTTAATCAAGGAAAAAAGTTTAAAAAAACTTTTTTTTCTTAGTTTAAGTGAATTTTACTTGATTCAAGGATTTTTTCGTCTTAATTCAAGGAGATGAAACTCTTCAAAATGTTGATATTGGTTCATGAATTTTTCTCTCGAATCGAATATATTTTTTTTTTTATCAGTGCAAGTAGAGAGAAAAAATTCCCCATTTTACAATTTTAGCAATTCTACAAAACACTTTACTTTTTTCAATTAAAATACTATATTTCACCCGAAAATTTTTTTTGCAGTAAAAAGTTGGCAAGTAAATATTACTTATTTTATCAACCACAAGTTTTCGGGTCTATTAGTTGCAAATGATAGAGATTAACAAAAAAAGCTCCCGAGTCTGCTAAATATAAAATAAAAAAAGTAGTGTGTACTTAAGGGAAGCATCGTCTGGCCACTGCAAAAAACATGAGAGACCAAGTTGCTTACACACAGTCTCCTTACCCCTTTTAAAACCTTTTTCATGCACACAAATGCCGGGAACGTGTCGAGAGCTAGAGGGTGTAGTGCACAGCACAAGTCATGACTGTATGCATGTATGTTATATTATAAATGCATATGTATGCATTTAAGTACGGCCGAGGACTGTTTTGTTGCAGCTACCAACTCGAACAGCCACTCAGACTTACTCTCGTGTGGACAATAATGCATGAGGTCAAATTGGAAAATTATCACACCGACTTTCCCTTGTTTGCTTTCCAGAGGGTCCAGTTTATTTTTTTAAGGATCGTTTCAAATATTTTTGTTCCGCTTGTTAAGTATCCCCTCTGCTCAAAGATTATCATTTTATTTTTAAGTTACAACGTAACTTTATTTAAGCTTTGAAGAGTACATTAACAATTTTTTTGGAATATTGAAAAAATTTGATTGAATGAAATTTCTAAAGAGCTTTACTTTCCCCTTCCCTAAAATATTGTTTTGAAGGATAAAATATTTTCCATTTATTATTAAATGCAGGAGCCCGATGCAGGTGAAATTAAAGTGAGCATATAATAGACTAGGGAGGGCAGCGAAATATCGATTTTATAAGGGTAGTAAAATTAGTGAAGGGGTGAAGCAACTTCCGATCACCGAACCATCATCCGTTTATTTCTTACCGGCGGCGAATAATTAGGGCCGATAAGTCATGATGCAACACCACCCACCCGCCTAAATGTACATATATGTTTTAGTTTATGCTGTGTAGTTTATACGTATACACATAAGAAACAGTCTGAGTTTATAAGGGAACGCGAATCGAGGGTGGATAGAGGAGAGTTAGGTTCTGAGCCAACCCGAAAGTTAGCTGCTCCTGAAAAAAGGGGTTGGGATCGCGTGACCTCGACCTATCACACTCCAAGACAGACAGACTTTGTTCAGCTTATACTTCTTTTCATATCCATCCATATATATTTAATAGTTTGTGAGGGTAAATAACTCCGGCTAATGCACTTTAAATTTTAATAACAAATTTCATAAAGAATAAATATTATTACAGACCTACCTACGTATCATCAAAGTCTCTAAGTAATTTTATTTTCTAATTTACTTTAAGTTTATCTCCATTATCTGATTCGAAGCGCTGCCAAACTTCGCCCGAACATTTTTTGTTATTATTATTTTCAGCGCTAGCATTATAAGATGCGTTTCGGGAGATTACTTTAGGAAAATTACTCTTTGAGCATTATTCAACGAGCTATCGTAAATTTCCAGCATTCCGTGTGAGTTAATATTATGCTTTTTTAAAATAATGCTAACTGCTCTATTCAATGGAGAAGTAAAAAGGTTAGTTTAGAAGAATTGAGTTAATTTTTTTTTTTGTCTAAAGGCAATAGTTTCATTTAGAATTTCTTATCATAATTTTCATGGTTGATTAAAGTTGTGTGTTAATTTAACAAATGTCTTTTATAAAAATGAATTTTGAGGCACGACATCAAATAAGAGAATTGATTATTGATACTTTATTTTATTTTTCAAGGGGATAATTTTTTTTGTGATAGAAAAATTTTGTAGAATACATAATTCACCCTTTCAATCCTTTAAAAAAATTTTTAGTCAATTTTCACTTGAAATTTTTAACTAATTATTTATTAAAGAAATTATTTTTTTGGAGAAGAATTTAATTACATTCAGTTAAAACGGTTTTCATTGTCAAAAAAGATACTGTCAAAAAATTGGGAATGTTAATGATTAATAATAGTTTCTATTTAATAATTGTTACATTGTGGTTCATTATATTCAATAATATTTAATGTTAGGGTAATTTATTTTGTATTTAGAATTGACAATAAGAAAAAAAAACAAGATAAATTTCAGTTAATTAAACAAAATAATACGCGATTGTCTAATAGCACAGGAAATTCGTTGTTCAGTGACAAGTGTGTGCGTAAATTATACATATACTGCGTGACAATATAATGTATACTGTCTCTTAAGCTTACGGCGGATTTAAGCCCCTTGAGGAGATGGAAACGAGCTGGTAGAACAAGTGAAGAGGATCAGAGCCAGCAGAAGAACGAGAACGAGAGCAAGAAAGGGTTAGTGTCGTTTTCGTCAGGGAATGTAGCTCTCTCATTCCTCGGGCGTTTGTTAATTTGCCACGCGAGCACATTACGTCCGTTTAGACGCTTGAGCAAACAGAAATGAGAAAACTGAGGAGGTATACGACACCAACCTGACTTCTGCTTCTGCTCACTCACTCATTCACTCTCTCAATGTTTCTCCCTCCTTCAACAATCCACCTCACTGTCACTCTCTCTTCTATATATATTTCACTCTCATATATTTCAGTATATATTCGCACATCCACAAACACAGCAGTCTTGGTTCAGCGACGGGTGTCGCGATTTTCGAGGGCGGAAGAGATTTTCTGGTACCTCGATGCCATCCTAAAAATAAAGGACGACTACTCGACGTTTGGTAAGCCTCCGGGGCTCACTATACATTATATATGTATACACACCTCACCCCTTCGACTAAATATCAACCACCGAATATTTGACGGATAATCACAATATTATTTTTTGGTTTTTTTTTTAAATGTTTTTTGGTCCTTCAAGTTTGACATTTTTTGAGATTAATCGCTCAAATAATTAATTAAAATTTTTGAGTCCAATAAATATAAAATGAGCTCGTGATAATGCTTACGCGAAATATTTTGTGTGTATATGCAAAAGAAAAATAAAAAGAAAATAAAGAAAGCGGAGCAGAAATTCCGATTTTTCATTAAGGAGTCGTCGACTCAGCTCGTCCCGAGTCACGGTGTGTAGCGTGTGGGAGTGCAAGCCAATGCTCGGTGCTGGCAGGGTGAGAATTCGGGGGTCGCGACAAGAAAGTGTCTAAGCCTTACAGGGCGGGAAGTAAGAGGAGAAGCGAAGAAAAAGAAAAATAAAATATAAGAACGCTCGGATGGAAAATAGTGGTTCTGGCGCGGTATAATATGGTGGATTAATACAAGCAAAATCTGCCACCTAAAAGTTATTAATGACTGGTTCTAGTCGACGCGTCAAAGATTTTATATAAAAGAGGGTTTGTCCCTTTCGACTTTGCTGCAACTTTACGACCCCCTCCACCGCTCACTTTTTTACTTTTCTTGGCTTTTCACGAAAGCGATTCAGTCGAATGTTTAATTAATTTTTTTTTTGGATTATTAATTGAGGTTTATTCAGTACATTTTTTAGTTTAAATTATTATATAAAAATAAAAAAGATGATTAATAAAATAAAGATGATTAAGAAATTACTGTTGGTTTAAATAAATTTTTATTTTTTCAAAAATTTTTATTATTAATGAAAAATGATCAATTTCATTAAAATCAGTTTCTTAGTTTGAAATTTTTTCTCTTGAATTAATTTAATAATTTCCTTTTTAGTAAAATCACTTAACAGAATTCGAAAATTAAATTCAACATTTTAAGCCTATAAAATTTTAAATAATAAAAATTATTTAACCGTAATATTTTCAATTAACAAAATCAAAGTTAAAAAATGTTAATTGCTCTTAAATAATTCACCTCTTCCTGTTTAAATCCCCAAGAATCCCATTATAAGTATCGTTCCAAAAATAGAGAAAAAAATTTATCAAAAATAAATTATTTTGAAATTAATGTTGATTAAAATGGTACAATCCGGTACGAACGTTAGTATGTTATAAATATGTGTATATTTTCGTTAGAACGATTAACGTTTCGACGGTTGCAGCACGTACATCAGTATAATAACAAAGAAAATACAAACGTGGTGGATAAATGCTAGAACGAGCTGAGATATTGTGTGTATAATCGCGCATAAATATCTGCACTTACACTCTCACGTATCAATACACACATGAACATGTATAATTAAACATAAAAGAGACTAATCGTTGCCAAGCAATTCTAATTGTGAGCTAGTTTGTATTTCATCGGGATTCATATTGAGCCACGAGGCACATGCGAGTGATAATAACAACAACAATATTAATAATAATAATGGTGAAGTTATAGTCATAGGTGGAAGCTAACCACGCAAATTCATGGCAAAATTAAGGCTGAAAGATATTTGGTATGTACATTATTAGTGCTAGTAAAAGTGAGACCGGTAGATAAATATGTGTGTGTACATTGTACATTATATATATATATATATATATATATATATATATATATATATATATATATATATATATATATATATATTGTATGAGGTATATATATTAAGTGAGATTGTTGCAATGTAGATGGAGATGGAGATGGAGAAAAGAGAATAAACCGAGAATAGAGAATCCAGTAAAATACTGCTGAGTTGGTTCTGAGACCGAATAGAACGTTATCAAGACACGCGATGCGAAGTAAAATAGACGCGGTTTGCACGCGCTACCCGCTAGTGACCATATCAGATACAACACTCGTGCGTATGCAGTTGAATCTCTTTGCCTAATCTCTTTCAGATTAAATTATCCTATAAATGTTTTATTGTCCTCATTTATTTCGCTTATTTATGCTTTAATTACGCGTTAAATCTATACTTTTTACGCAAATTCTTCGAAAATAGTTTATGTATCAAAACTGGGAAATGAGACTTCTCCCACCTCCTATAGGAGACAATTTAAAAATTTTTAGAGTTAATCATCTAAAATAGTAAAATTTTCCAATATTAAAATAAGTAGTTTTATAATTTTGTCATTGTAATTAATAATCATTAAAGAGAAATTTCTTTAATAAAGTATCATAATATTTTTTATTTGATGCTAATCATTTAAAGAAATTAATTTCTGGCTAGTCTTGAAATAATTTGCCTATTACAAATATATCTGGTTTCGGTACGACTAAATATAACTTGGTAGTGTTGGTACTAATAATTTTATCATGTCACTGAACTAAATTATTTGTTTGTCAGAAGCTAGCGATTTACGAGACAGTGTTTGATATATAAAAGCCTTCGAAATTCGCGTTTGCTTTGACAGGTTAGAAATGAAAATATTCTTAGTAAATTAAAATAAATATTAATAATACTGAAGTGTAAAAAAATAAATGACAGGATGAATAGAACTATTAGTACAGCGAGATAGCGGATTTCTTGGAGAGGAGATGAAACAGTAAGTAGGTAAGAAAGTTATTTCCCGACCGGACACAGTCTTAACCCTTCTGCAACTGGGAAGTCTTTGCTCGAAATACCGTCAGACCTTATTTCATTAAACTTTAATTCGCCAACCAAAACAATTATCGTTTTCTTCATCAGTGCTCAGTGTTCCAGCCTCAAACTGTTGATAAATAAATTAATAGCTTTGCTGGTAATTAATGAATCGTTAAAAACTTTTTAAAAAAGTAATTATTATTTTATTTTTACTAAAATTTATCTATTAAATACACATATAACAAATTTATTTGTTGTATAAAATCAAGGGAAAAAATTTTAATTTTTTAAATTTCTAAGTACGCATTTTCTTGTTTTTAAACGAATAAAAACAGTTTTTTATTTTTATTATTATAAAAACGCAAAAAATTAAACTTCGCGGATTTTTTTTTTAATTAATAATAACACAAAAAAATCATTCTCAATTTTTTTACAGTATTTTTACTTATTTATTAAATAGCCAAAAAATCGCTTATTACAAAATTGGTTAATAAAAGAGTAAAAAGGGGCAAACGATTTAGGTTATTAAAGTAGAGAGGGTGAGGATGAGGATGAGGGTGTCGAGGAGTTTAAAGGGTAAAAGGCTCCGAATGCACGCCATGCATAACAATTAGCCAAGTAAAATCATGAAAATGTTGCGGAACCTCTTACTCTTTTGACTGGAACTCTGACTCAGACTAAAGTCCAAACTAAAGCCCTGTCTGCATAATACACAACAGAGAGCAGGTAGGCCAGAATGAGCTGAGTTTTGTAGCTTCTTCGTAGCCCAAAGCATCGGCAACAGAGAACACACCGACGTGATCAACCTACTCCTACACCTTTTATCTCCTACCTCTTTCTCCTTTCTATTCTGCCCTTCTTCTATCCCCAGAACGGAAGCACGCCGAGATAACTGAAGAGTTACACGCCCTTTCTCTTTACACCAACTCGTATTCTACTTGAAATACTCATTTCACCCTTTCCCTTTCCCCGTTAAAATTATCATTTAATTACTGCAGACCCGAGAAAAATCATGAACCTCATTTATTATTCATCCGATTATTTTATCAAGAAATTTTAATACATAAATAAATAAATGGATGGACGGATGGATAATCAGAGAGACAATAACTCTCCGAGAGTAGATTTGCATCCGGAAATAAGATTCTAGAGCCGTGAGAAATAGTTGGGGTTGTTGGGAGTCGAGGTATCGCACTATCTCTATAAGGGGGAGGAGAAACGGTTCGGGTTCCGGGTAATATAAAGGTGAATTCAAGTGATGGGAGTGTTAAGGGAGGAAAACGGCTGGTACACGCACGTACGGGCATATTAGGCGTTTTGATAATGTATGGTCCCTTGTTATATATATTGTACAAGGTGTATATGTACTCTGAGAAGGGCTTCCCTCCATGATTTACCGCGTCTTACGATACGGTGTCGGATTGAATCGGTCACCTGTTATGCATCTCTCTGTCATATCTTTAATTATCACAGCTGTTCTACACGAAGAGAGTTAAAAAGTTAAAATTATCATATAATTATTGGAGAGTTTTTTTCATTTTACTCGATGGGAATTGATACTACTTAGATCATTAAATCAACAATCTCAATTAAAGTTCACAAGATTCAAAAGAAACGTTTTTAAAATTTTTTCTCATCTAAAAAATTAATTTTTGTTTAATTATTCCCTCTAAATATTATTGACAAAATTTTTTTCTCTATAATCCAAAATTTTATTTCGATAATTATCTTGTAGACGTAAAAAATTCATTAAAAAAACTGTGGAATAATCTTCATACAAAATTAGTTATATAACAATACATTAATGTATTTGTTTGTTTGTTGTTTATTGTTCGGCGTAAGCGAGTAATAAATAAACTGTGTGAAGTAGGAATTTGTTTCCCATTAATTACTTAACATTGTTAGTTTTTAGTTGTATCATATTTTATACTGTATCATACACGTGTTACAGCACAATTTAAAAATTTTTTTGTTAGTGAGTCATGTGGCGTACAAATAGGACAATGCTGTTTAATTGTGAGAGAAATGTTTTAATATAAGTGCTGTGTTTCTATTTAGAAAAAGACGTAAAAAACAATTAACGAGGCATAAATATTGATGTTACAATGTACATATACTTTTATACTCATATATAGATCTATGTAAGCCTGTCTATGTGTGAATATATGTATATATAAGGATCAGAGGAAGTAATTCTCTGAGATCACAAGTAGAAATCATCAGCCCACATAAATTTTACTTTACTCATCTTTCTAAACAGGAAATTCTCATTTTAGATAATTTGAAAATTCTAACACACTGACTTAATTTATCAATTGAAAAATGAAAAAAATTTGAAATTACATAATAAATTTTTTATTAATTTTTCCTCATCTAAAAAGTTATTTTTGCTAAATGAACTATTATTTTTGAAAAATAAAATCAAATTAACAGAACAGACTTTTAAAATTACAATGTAAATTCGAAAAAAAAGTCAATGCAAATGATCTAATTTTCAAGGTCCCTAAAGACCTTTGAAATTTTTTCACTGTGGTACTGTATATTATATTATACATTGTAATACAAATGCGCAGTGAATATTGCTGTTATTTTTATTTTTATTACCATGATTTTCATACTATTTTAACTTTTTCCTTCAAAGTTTCCGCGTGGACAAATCCCGGGAGATACTCTTGTAGTTTACATGCATATTAAAAAAATGTAATAAAATATTGATCGTTATATGTTTGAATAAATATAAACATGAATAGAAAATGATAAAAATAATAAAACTAGAATGATTTATTAAATCGATCTATTGGACCAAGGTTACAATTTTATTCATTAGTTCTAATGATTAATTTATTTAGTTTTTTTAATCCCGTCTAATGATTTTCATTTGTCACGTGTGAGTGGTAACACTTAACACGCTATTAAGATAACGATAACGAGAAAATAACTGTTTCACATATTCTATAAATACACAGTCTACACTTGGTATTTAAATATCCATATATCGTTCAGTACTGTGTATGAGAAAAAATAGTAATAACAACAATAAAAATAATATTTAATATTTCTTCCCCTTTAGTTTATATTTCGTTTGTTCGATATTTTGCTATTTAACTTTTAGATCAGATTAAGTAGAAACGGCACTTCATCCTCAGGCATTGCACATATTTTATTATTAATATTTTATTCAACTCGAAAAATTAATATTTTTATTGATTATTTGAAAAATTGATCAACATTAACCGTTCAATTAAAATATAAAAAAATATGTTTTTTTTATTCATTTATTGGAGAAATTAATGTTTTAATATTCTATTAATTAAAAATAAATTTAATAATTCAAAGATGTAACGAATTCATTTAATTTTGTCTAATCATATTTTATTTGGTTAAAAACACATTAATAACAATAACGTTGAATTTTTAAAAAATTATTATCATTTTGTCAAAAAAAATAATTTAACGAAAATTATAAAAAAAAAAACTCAAATAAATGAATGATTAAATAAATTCAATAAAAAAAAAATAGTAATTGACATCGGTCAAGGTCATCAGCAAGATCGATATGGTTAGTGGTGTAGAATTCAAGGTCAACTGGAATAAAAGTTTAACGTCACGCACTCGATGCCCTATCAAACTATTTGTGTATCAAGTACTTACATACATACAATGTAGTATACTAAATTAAATGAATCATTCTTATTCAATTTACTAATCACTCCTACAAATTTTTGAGGGTAAATTTATAAATATTTTCATCATTACTATAAAAACCAATTAAGTTACAAATATACAAAAAAAAATACCAAATTATATATTATAAATAATTGTTATTGTTGGCATCATTACTTTTGTTGTGGTATGTATAACAACCAGCATTGTTGATTAATAATTTATTTATAAATTTATTACCTGGTAGAAAACAATAGTTTCGTTTGACAATAAAAGTCTAACTCAATAATCCGTGTCATAATGTTTCATCTTGTAAATATATACCTCCATGTATATTATATTATCGCTTACAATGCAATATACAATAAACAATATCGTTTGTCAAATGTATTTATTATTTATTTGTGACAAACATTTTGTTATTGATTCCTTTGAATAATTAATATTTTTAATCCACTATAACTTTTATTTGGTTTCAATTTTCTCAATACTGTTTAACCTCAGTATTCATTAATGTAAAAAAAAAATTTACACTAATTTTTTTATTATGTGCTCAATTGATATAAAAAAAAAAAATTCTTGATGAAGAACTAATTTTTTTTTCGCATAAAAAAATTTTTTTTCACATGTAAATTTTCTTGAAAATTTTTTTAGCTCACATAAATATTTTTAAGCGAACCAAAGACAAATTTTCCTTGAACCAAGACATAAAATTGACGATTAATCATTGAAAAATCGTAATAAAATAAATTGGTCATTAACACGTAGGAGTGACATGCATGCTTAAATAAATAAGTTATACAAAAATAAATAAATAAATAAATAAATGTCGATATAAATAAGATATTGATTAATAACACGTGATCGAGCACGTGTCAGCATGAGAACCGACCCAATAAAAATAAAAATATCAACAATTGATACTACTACCTAATAAAACTAATTATTCAAAAATAATTAGCATTCAATGCATAAATATATTAATTTTTAATTATAATTATAATTTCAATTACATATCAACAAAAAAGACTTTATTCAAAACGATGTTTATTATTATATTATAAACATATAAGTACATACAAGAAACGGAATATTCATATTGTTTACTCAAGTTGCGCGACGTTCTCGATATTTTTTAACCACTTGTCAATGACAAATAGACTCGGCAATAAAAAAAGTAGAAAAAATTTTAAATAAATAAATAAAAAAAAAATTAAAATATATTTACATACTCTTGCTCGATGACGCGACTCGCCGCACCTGTTGAACCGCGTGGTGTCGTGACGTAAGTAACCCCCTCTATTCTCTCTCTCACTTTTTTACACACACTCCTCTTTCTCCTCTCTCTCTTTATCATCCAAAACAAATTTCAAAATTTACTAAAAGTTTTTACAAATTTCCACTATTCAAATTTTACATCAACAAAAATTTAATCCGAAGAATTTTCTTATTAATTAAAATTTATCAAACGATTGAGATAAATATTTTTTAATTTAAAAAATTTGTTATAACTTTTAAATTATATTTAATAACACTCGAGACTTTGCCGCGCGAGTAAATGAATAAATCGTGGAATAGAATAAAAAGGGAATGAAATAAACAAACATTAAAAATGAGAGATAAAAGCGCGTTTCAGAATGAGAGTAATGAAGAAAAAAAATCTAAGGCTAAGAAAGATCTAGCATGTATGTAGACATTTATATGTGTATGTAGTTGTAGTGTTGTGTGAAGTATAAGATATATAAGAGAACAACAACTAAACAGCTCGGCCCCCACGTTGTTTGTTCCGCGAGTGGCCTGTTTATATGTTGACTTTGTTTACGCGTTTCGTGAGTTGTTTTAGTTACCTCTCGCTTCGCAAGCCCCTTATCGACGCACTAAAAAAACTACATACATACATACATATTCAATACTTATTACCTCTACTAGTTCACTTCTTACGCCTTTTCTCGATATTATTGTTAATGTTAATGTATTAATGTATATTATTATAAATATTAATTTATATTATATGCTGTATCGTGTAATGGACAAAATATATATTTTATTATATATGTAAATGAAAAAGTGAACCAACACTGACATCTCACCCCTTCTCTGGATAGTTCGCGGACACCCGCAACACTCCTTCCATTGTATTTATATATCGCACATTATATTGTATTTGTATCATCTCCAACTAAACACACTCTTTGTTCTCTTCTCAACTCACGCGAACGCTTGACAACTTTTCCGTATTATCATAATAATTGCTAGTATTAATGTCGTTAAACTTTTATTTTTACGGATAATTGTTCGAATTATTTTTATTTTTGGTGGAAAAATATATTTTTTGTCGAAAAACTACAGTTTTTTTTTATTACCAAAAATTTTTTGTTTTGACAAAACAGTTTTTTGTTATGATAAATCAAAAGAAGAAACTAAAAAAATAAAGAATTGTGTCTTAAATAAATTTTTTTGTTCTTAAATTTGAATGGTCAAAAAAAATTAATTTTTTTTTTTTCTATTGTAAATATACGGCTCAACATTCTCTGATAGTTATTACTTAGAATTAAGATGATCACAACAATTTCCCTTGATAAGTAAAATGTAAGGAAGTAGCCTTTATATTACGTTTATACTACTGAAAAAAAAAAAAAAAAAAAAAAAAAAAAAAATCGCACTTTCTCTTGTTCCCCTTTCCTCCTTTTATTTACACCTGCAATTACTTTAAACACCATTATCAACATTTTAATCCCTATCACAAATGTCTCTGTATGTCAATACTTTACTCATAAAAAAAAGTTGTTATTTTCTGTTAAAATTCTAAGTAACACCTACAAGAAAAAATGTTATGACAAATATTACGCGGGCGTACAAATAAAAGAGAGATAATGTATGTATGTTGAATGATAGTTAGTCATTTAGATCTTATACTACGGCAACGATCGATTTTAGCGTGGGTTTTTCTAGAATGCTAAACCAAATACAAATATATTTCTTTTAGTCAATACAAGCTGACAATGAGAAGTAGGTGGTGAAAACTAATACTGAAAAATTTAATTCTATTACTAAATTTTTACAGTTAGGATTTTTTGAGAAGGGAGCTTTTTTTCAAAAATTTATATTTTTGATTTAAAACTAATTTGACCAATCATATCACGAATAAATACATTCCATTTAAATTTTACTCTCCGAAATTTTTACAGTGTACTTAGATACATCCTTAGTAAATGTTATTAGATTTTAAAAAAAATTTTTATTATCATTCATGAAAAACAATTCTCCTTAAACATTTCTTAAACTTTCTGTTGCCCTTGAGTCGTTTTTAAACCAACATTCCCTTTTTACTTTTAACGAATGATGGGCTGGACAACAAAAGTACAAACTACGAATATACAGTGGGTACGGATGATCTTAGTCACTTTGTTTATTTATTCCAATGCCAATGAGCGGACTCGTTCATGGAATTGACTGTTGCGACACCTAACTTTGTTTGTTTGTGTGAATACCAGCTATTTGCTTGCCATCAGAACGAGTGTTCGCGTGTACATACAAGGAGTAGAGAGACGAGTGTGTATGTTAAAATTGAAGAAGAAGATGAAAAATAACAAAAAAATTCACGGTGTAGAGGAAGAATGAAATAAAACGCGAAGAAAAAACACGCGTATGACAGCGGAGGATGTTTGAGGAGGGAAAGCAAACAAAGGTTCTATCCAGTACGGCGAATACGAAAGACCAAGACTTGTTTGGTTATTAAGAAAGACCTGGAGTGGGAAGTAACCGAATAGAAGACAGAGATGAAGCGACCGGGCCAAGCTCTGGAGTTGGGAAAAATAGACGAGGTGAGAGAGATGAGGAATAGCCATCATCATCATCATCATCATCATCATCATTGTGATCATCACGATGACAAACAACTGTTGATAATTTATGTTGTCTTGTCTTAATGTGTGCGCTTGAGTGACGAGTACTTGACTCATATCACCACTCAACATATATTTATTATTATTATTATTATTATTATTTTTTTTTCAGATTGTTTTATTTATTTTATGAGTTAATTATTTGCATTTATTATTTACACCGTCATACTCAAGTATTTTAATTTATAATTATTTTATTTTTCTGGGATTCTTTATTTATTTGTAAAAAATTTATTGCTGGAGAATAAGTAAATTTCGTGGAAGTTATATAGATGAAAAAAAAAATTAGTTGACCAAAGAAAAATATTAATCTTCAAATTTTCACCTTTTTTTTAGATCAAGAAAACAAAACAAAGAAAAATTTACCATTTGAAAAATTTTACAAAATATTAAATATGAGTCTCGAATAAATTTAAAGATTAATATTTTTTTTAACCAAATATGAAATTCTTCACAAAAAAATACATTTTTCAATATTTTTTGGCCAAAAAAATTTATTACTCCCTTTTTGATTCTGAAGTAGGTAACAACTTTAAATACACATACATTTAATCATATTTATCTGTAAAATAAAGGAAGGGTTGATGGGTTAAAAGAAGGACTTGGGGTTGAAAGGTGCTTTGCGAGTGAGAGTCCAGAGATAAGGTAATCCTGTGGAAAACGCGTGGCCTAAAACCTTCTACTCCTTTCCCTTTTATTCTCCGATATATATATATATATATATATATATATATATATATATATATATATATATATATATATATATATATATATATATATATATATATATATATATGTACATACATATATACATATATGTACATATATACATATATACATACATACATATATACATATATGTATATATATAAGGGGTTCGATGTGTTTCACGGTAACTTTGTCGGGTTTTAAAAGCGAGACAGAGAGTTGTAAAAAGAGGATAAGAGAAAACACGCAGTGAGAGAGTTGGAAAACAATAAATACGGCACTAAGTACACGTAATTAATTATTTCATGAAAACTTGGCAGTAAAAAAATTACCAAACTCTTATCGAATTCGTGTTGAACTAAAATCAACAGCAACTACTTACCGGATGCAAAACAACCATTTAAATTTTCAGATTTTCAGTTGAGTGTTAAAAATATTTATTAATTAATTATTATCATTATCCATGAAAATAATTATAAAAGAAGGGTTGAATTAAAGTAAGAAGTAAGGAGGATTTATTAAAATATTGAAAGGGTAGTCTGAAGAGAAAAATTTATAATAGGACTGTCATGCTTAGTTGAAATGGTTGTAGGTTATGCAAAATGAATACTACCTGGTTGAGTGTTCGGTTTCATAAGGATGAAAGAAATTATTGAGCTGATTAAATTTATTGTTAGGTTTTTATTATATCAGTAACTCAGCGATTTTTTGCGCATTGTTATTTTCGGCAGTCTGCTTTTGAGGGAAAGTCTACTCAGTATTTAATTGTATACTTGTTTGAGTTTTTATGTAATTCCGTTTTTCTATAATTTTGAAGTGATATTGACAGTTTATGAATAATTAATAAGAGATATGTGAGAAATAAATGAACAAAATTTTTCAAATATTGAAAATAATTGTATTTAATGACAAAATATTGGGCAAAGCAAATAATTATTTAGTAGAGAATAATTATTCATTAAATTACAATTTCTGACAATTAAACATTAAACAAATAAAAAAATCTTTTCCTAAAGATCTGGAATTAAATTTCTATGAACAATATTATAAATTCTTAGAATATACACAGTCATCATGAGACTAAAAATGATAATTTAAATTGCTACTTCTCTATCTCGTGTAATACAAACAGACAATATTGAGCATGGATAAATAAAAACTTAAACAAGTAACAAATAACCGGGAAGTTTTGAGGATGACAATTCATCGAATTCGCAGTAAAAATAGCGTCGTAGGCCGAAAGGGTTGGACTCGTGCAGCACGAACGGGATAAAGTGTAGAAGGGGTGAAATGCACGTCGATAAGTGGCACCTTATCCCTCGGCATCGCACACGCAATCGTTTACCCCTGAATCTATAAGCGAAGCGGAAATGTATGAATGTGTATGCAATTCTAAAAAATAACATAAATTATATACGATTCATAAAAATAACAACAATGATAATGATAATAATTAATGATATTTTATTGTCCAAGTTTACGACGAACCGAGCACTTTAGTTAGTACGGCTCGACTTAACTTGTACAATACTAATTAACGAAAGAACTTACATAGTCCTCCCTGTGCGGGGCACGATGCAATTTAACCCGCCCGAAAGACCAATCAAATAAACATCCCCCTCTCTTTCCTACTCCCTTTTCCACTACTGCTATTTTCCCTCGTTTCCTGATTTATGTTAATGTTTTTGTCTCGCTAGGAAATATACACACCAAAAAGCGATATCCGACTCAAACTCCGGCTCGGGAACTTTAAGTTACCTACCAGCCACGTTATTTTTACCCCTTAACTCTATAACACCCTTCATATACTTTATTCTCCCTTTCTCCTATGTTCGGCTTTCTGTCTCTTACTCTGTTTTTATCTCCTTCGAATCTTCCGTACTCATTCACAAGACACTCGGATTAACTTAACTGTTTTAAGGCAGCAATAAAGGTCCTACGATTTAACTTACTTCGTATCATACTCATCATTATTATTATCGTCGGAAAATACGTTCGATTGTCGATTGTAATTTAACATTTCTTTTTAACGCTTCACTTGTTATTATTTTTTTTTGTCTTGTTAAAAAATTCCAACTTTTAAAAATTTTCAACATCTGTTAGGTTTTTTTTTTAATAAAGTAAAAAAATTTTCACTGAAAATGAACAAGTATTAGTTCTACGGGCTCAATCGAATAAAAATTGAATTTTTATTAAAAAAATTAAAAAATATTTTATTCTTTTTTTTTTAAGTAAAATAAATTTAAAAAAATTCCCCGTTTAAATTTTTTTATCAATACTTCTCAAAATAATAGCTCTATTTTATTCATTAACTTTTAGCTGGAGCAACATGAAAATAATTAATACAATTCAGTTGCGTCTTAACAATTTTTCCAGTTCTTATTTCTTACTGACATTCTTTATATTTCTGTATGCAATATCCGTGTCATCTTCATTGATTTTATATCTACCTATTCATTACAACTCTCGATTCATGTTTTCATTTGAACTTTGTCCTTATATTAATAAAATTTGTATGTACCGCAAAATTAAAATCAATAATTACCAAAGTACGAACTAAGCAAGTAATAGTTGAACGTCATTCTTACCTGGAACAGAAAAAGTAAATCAAACTATAAATATTTTTTTTTATTGTTACTAAACTTTAAAATATAAAAAATGTAAATGAATATTATGATAAAGTTTGTAATTAGTGAGGCAAAGTTAACCGGCGGTTTATTTAAAAAAGCCTCGAACTCTAGAGTTAAAAATAATTAAAAAAATAAGGTTGTGTTTTTTTCGATACTTAAGTTAGTGTGCCTGAAGAAAGCGAGTACAGACTTGGTTGTTCTCTTTTACGAGCTTTTCATCCAACCATTTTAGCGTTACCCCCAACTACTTAATGTATTTTTTCCCCAGGGTAAAACGTTAAAGTGTCGTGAAAACTGCTCAATAAACTCAATTTTAACCTTGCCTTATTCTATAATGATATACTAATCATATTCCCGAGATGAACACCTTATTTTTGAATTATAAAATAACCATTTTTATCACTTTATAATTTAGATTTTTTTTAATTTTATTATTTATTTATCATTATTCTTAATATTGACAGACGAAAATGTTCGTAGAAATAAAAAACTTTGAAAGAATCAATTATTTAGTGCTTTAATGTAGTTTGATATAATTTAATTATACGGGTCACCATGAAATTTGACTTTGATTGCAAAGCATTAAATTTCGGTAGTTTAGGTCGTAATAAGACGGAAAAAAAATATATGGCATGAAAAACTGCTTTTGTGCTTAGAAGACTGATTGAACGAAATTTTTAAAAATCTCGGATTTTAATTTTTGATTGAAAATAAAACTATTGAAATAAAAATGTTTATTATTTTTATTAAGTTTTACTATCAAATTAGCTTACAGAAAAGTGGAAAATAACTTAAAAGTGCACACTTTTACTTTTTCTTTTATGTTCATAGCTACTTTCTCTCAATAAACCCCAAATATAGTCGCCCATCATGTTTTCATTGTATTGGCCTTGATAGCGTTGTTCAAAATTCATGATGTCCTGATGGAAACGTTCTCCTTGCTCTTCGGAATAGGCTCCCATATTGTTTTTAAATTTATCCAAATGAGCATGCAGCATATGTACTTTTAATGACATCCTGCAGTCCATGGCCTTAAAATTTGTAAGCATATCCTCAACCAACTTTTCGTAGTTTTCAGCTTTATTATTTCCTAAAAATCCAGAAACTATTGCTTTAAAACTGTTCCAACTTGCTTTCCAACAAAAACCCCAGCTTTAACCTTTGCTTCCAATAACTCCGGAAAAAATTTTTTTAAGTATCCAAAAGCTTCTGAAGTTTCATCCAGTTTTTTAACAAATTGTTTCATCAACCCTAACTTAATGTGCAAAGGCGGCATTAACACCTTTTCCGCTTCAACAATCGGCTCAAATTTGACGTTCTGTTTTCCGACACACAATTCTGTTCTTACAGGCCATGACCGTTGAATATAGTGTTTAGAATCCGCTCTGCTATCCCACAAGCACAAATAACACGGATACTTTGTATATCCACCCTGTAGCCCCATTAAAAATCCCACCATTTTAAAATCTCCAATCAGCTCCCAGTTATACTCACGATACTTTACAGATTCAAGCAAAATTTTGACACTTTCATAATTTTCTTTAAGATGTACTGAGTGAGCAATTGGAAGAGACGGAAATTTATTTCCGTTGTACAATAGAACTGCTTTTAAACTTTTTGTAGAGCTGTCAATGAATAAACGCTATTCGCTAGGGACACAGGGTATGCCAATTGCTTCAAACATACCTTTAATGTCATTACAAAAACAAAGTCCATCTTCCTTCGTGAAAAACGTTGCAAACATTTCATGCCTAGTCCGCTGATCCGTGATCTTAACATCATCAAGCAAATTCCACTGTTTTAACCGAGAGCCTAGAAGCTCTGCTTTATTTTTTTTGGCAAATTTAAATCTCTAATTAGATCGTTAAAATCTTCTGAAGTAATGAGATAGTTTTTTGGTTGTTCAGGTGTAGGCAAAAACTCCTTATCGGAATTACTTTTATAAGAACTAAAAGATGAGCTACTTTTCTGCGATAATTTTTTTGGTGGCTCAGGTACTGGTCGTGTCAGGTCGTGAGCAATTGGAGCAGAAGAAGATTCGAGGTCAGGATATTCAATAGGTTTTGCATTTTTACCTCTACGTCTTTTACTCGGATTCACCATACAAAAGTAGCAGTCAGTAATATGGTCTTTTGGTTCTCGCCAAATCCTTGGTATTGCAAATTTCATAGACCTTTTCTCACCTCGATACCAAACTAAAAATATAAAAATAAAAATTAATATGTCTATTATTTTGGATTCATCGCTTAATTAAATAAAAATTGCTTACCTTCCAAACACCTTTTACAATAACTACAAGCAACATGTGAAGCCCATGGCTTATCTTGATTCCGTACAGGACAGTCAAAATATGCTTCATAGGCTTTACAGAGAACGTGAGATGTCTTTAGTTCATATTTCACGTCTCGAACTTTAATAAATTGACCACATATAAAACAAAATGCATCAGCATCGTATTTGCACTTTCGTGACGACATTTTAAGTTATTCTGGGCTTGTAAATAACACCTGAAGGTTGTTTATCACTCGTGTGCCATCTAGCGGCACAGTGTAAACGTTAATACCCCACTCTCACCGCGCGGTCTTTTTAAAAATATTAAAATCAATTAAAATTTATGAAAAAATTGAAAAATGAGTATTATTATTATAACTATCACAAAAGCAAACTTTATACCGAAAAAAGATATTTTCTTTTCGTTTTTGTGCATAACTAACTGGAAAATAATAGTATAAACTTTAGGACAAAGAACGAAAATTTTTTTTGTAGAGTCGTGTTATTTATTATGTCAAAATTTTGAAATTTTTTAAACTGACTACAATTTTTCCCTACAAATATAATTTTTAAACGCGAATAGTCAGGTGTCAAATCTTTTAAGAAAAATAAAATTAATTTTAAAAATAACGAAAAAACAAATTGAATGACAAAAATTTTAATAATGAATTTTTTGTAAGAAAAATCATAAATTTTTCTGTTTTTTTATATTTTATTGATAAATGTTTCAGTAATTAAAAATGTGTAAATTTATAAACGAAATAAATGAATTCAACAGTTTATTATAATTAAAATAAGAAGCAATAAATTACGGCCTAGTCAAAGTGTCAAATAAAAAATAAAAAATAGAGTAACAAATATAGGAGTCAATAATAAATATAATTCTAATTGATACAATACATATATAGAGCGTGCGACAATTAAATTAGAGGGACAATAAATAATGAATTGTGAAACAAAATAATTGGTAGACATTGGAAGACAGATAGCTCAGATCGTTATAATGCCGAAATGTCATATTTATAATTATGCGTAAGATCGAGCGTGGCAATGTTCACACTTGCATGCTCACACACACAACACCCGGTAGAATGCTCTGTCAGGGTATCAACTTGATTTACAATCGATTCCGACGAGTATGTTGCACCGTTGAAATTTATTAAAAGCATCAAAGAGAAGAGTTTTCGCGAGTGAGTTTGAAATCCCTCCAAGTCCTAGGCCTCATCAAGCGGTGTACGTGTTTCGCGTAAAATAGCCACACGTAAATCTCAAAGATTGAAAGCTTTAAACTCAACATTACAACACACACAACACTAACTCTATACAGATAAATATATGTTAATGTTAATGTCCACTACTAGTCAACTAGTCTCATTTACTTAACTTTACTTTACTCTTTTACTCTTACACTCTTGTCCCGAATGAAACTTACGCAATTGTAATTTAGATCCGGACGTTGGGATTAACTTTGGCCATTAGCAATCCAATTTTGTTTCTCTCACTCTCTTTACACTTTTCTTTATCCTATTAATATTTATATTTATATTCATATTCATATTTATACATGTTCCTATAAAAAAAATTATTTGCTTTTAAGGAAAAATATTCTTGATCCAAAAAAAGTATTTTTAAGAGCATCTTTTGTCTTTATTTAAGAATTTCTTATCTTAAAAAATTAACAATAATTTTTTTTTCTTTAAAAACTTTGTATTCTCTGTTCAAAAAATAACTATTAACTTCTTCATATTTTCTTTTATTAATTCTAACCGATTACCTCAAAATCTAAATTTTAATTAAAGATCAAATGTGGAGTTTCTATTTAGAATAAATACCCTTAGTTGGACTTGGAGCTTATTGAGTTGGGGAATGTAAGGGGTAGCAGAAGGAAATGATCAGACAGGGCATTGTTAAGAACGCAACGAGTCGACGGATTAGTTGGGTTTTCGGTCCGAGAGAGGAACAATGCAACCTCAGCAGCGACACGCCTGTCGCTCATTTTTTGTCTCCGATCATCCAGCCCTTCTGCTCATCCTGGTCACCCTCACAATTCCGCAATGAAAAGATGCCGGGTGTGAGGAACCATCTGGATATAATTTTCAAGTCATTCGACGTTATTAATTCCTTAAAAACACAACTTATTTTTAAAATTTGTTATTTTTTATCACCTACTACACTGTAAAATATGTTAGAAGTTATTTGCAGAGTCAATGATATTTTATTGATTAAATTCACTTTGAAGATTTTAATTATATTATTAATGAAAAAAATCTTCGCGCAGATAATTATTTATTTCTTCTGTTTAATAAAAATGAAAAAGTAGTTTTCATTTGTCTAAAAATTACAAAATGTTTCATTTATAATTTTTTCCTAATTAATTAATTAATTAAAATTTACTAATTAACTAAAATGATGAATGATAAATTTTTTTGTTACGGATCAGCTCCGAGGTTGTAAAGGTCATTCGCGGGTCTCGATGTGAGCATACCTCTCTATTTCTTACCCTACTCTATAATTATATCCCGGTTAGAAACTAAACTCACATTTAGCCTCTACTCCGCGACCAGAAAAGAAAGAAATAAAGAAAAAAAAAGAAACAAATCTATGATGACTCAATGGAATAAATTTAACGACGGTAAAAAATCAGGACAATAGTTATCGTTATAATTTTCGAGCGATAAGTGTTCTCGTATTTTTGAAAATCAAACGAACTTACCTGTAAGTGATGTTCGATTGCAATTATATGAGAGTCTCGTTCGAGATGATTACATTGTAGTACCGCTACTTCTACTAGTTCAAGCCACAAAGTTCAGAGTAAAATTCAAACTTGCCGCGGGTAAGCCTCCCGCGCACTCTGGTGTATACATTCTTCATTCAGTTTAAAGCTAACATTTTAATTCAAAACTAAAAAATAACAAAACAAAACAAAAAAAAAATTTTATGCTTATAAATTACTTGGGGTTGGGATCACTCTTAGAGGGATAGGAGGGATGTAATCATCTCGAACGAGACTCTCATATAATTGCAATCGAACATCACTTACAGGTAAGTTCGTTTGATTTTCAATTATATTTCGAGTCTCGTTCTTCGAGATTACATTGTAGATGTTTAGAGATCTTGACTGTTATGATTTATTTAATAATTTTATTTATTTATTCATTAATATTATAATTTTTAATCGTGTTATTTTTTTTTTTTTTTTTTTTTTTTTACTAATGTAAGTATATTTTAGCCTACGGTTTCTCCCAATACCGAGGTGACAAAGGAACTTTTGTCCGTATCTACTGGTCTTTTGTAGAAACTGGCAAATACTTTGGAATGATTAGACCAACCTGCTGTGCTTTTTATAATGTTTAAATCGATCCCCTTTATGTCCGCTGCTGAAGTTGCAGCATGTCTTGTGCTGTGTGCCGTAAATGAACTGTCGATTCCGGCAGCACATAAGCATTGTTTTAACCACCTGCTGATAGATTGAGAAGTAGCACTATGAGTTGGTTTCTTAAACGTTATGAAGAGATTATTTACATTTTCTCGCATTTCCTTAGTCTTTTCTATATAATTAAGGAGCACTCTTGCCACACAAGCATTTTTTCTATTAGTGAAAAAGGGAAGAATGAAAGAGGGTTGAGTGGCACCGACACGTGAAGTCTTAATCTGATCAGTAATTCTTATCGTAATACGGCCTTTTGATATCACGATACCGCTTATTTTACTAAGAGATAGTGTTTGTACCCTCTGCGCTGTTGCCAGAGCTAATAAGGAAACTAGTTTAAACGTCGTATCCTTCAGGTTCAATGATTCGAGGGGTTCTAGTTTCTCGGCCCATTCTAATAATTTATCTGTGCTCCAAATAGTGTCATACTTGGGTTTTGTTGGTCTTATTTTAAAGATTCCCTTAAAAAATCTGCAAATAACTTCGTCACTACCTAGATCAATTGTGCTTATTAAATTTATAGCGGATCGTTCGGAGTTAAGAGTGCCGTAGGAAGCACCTTGATGGAAATGATCGGATAGATATTTCAACAATGTGTTGACATTCGCTGCAAGTGGATCTAACTGATTATTATTGCAATATATCCACCAGTTTTTTAATGCTGAATTGTATTGCTTAATTGTAGAATTAGTCAGCGAGGCGATAAAAATCTCAAAGGCTTCTTGTGGCAATTGTTTCCGTTGATATGCCTGCCGGACAGCCTCCCGGCAACCAGGGAAAGATGACGGCTCAGTGGATGTTGTAGGGACCTGCAAGGTGACAGAAGTAAATTATGTGCTGGATAAAAAATTAATGGCTCATCTATTAATAGAGATTTGAACACTGGAAACCAAGGTTGAGTGGGCCAGTAGGGGACAATTAGTATTCCTTCCGCTTTATCCAATATGATCTTTTGGAGAATTCTGCTAAGGATTGAGAAAGGTGGAAAAGCGTAAAATAATAGGCTTCCCCAGTATATGGTGAACGCATCTACGCACCAGGCATCTGGGTTTCTCTTCCAAGAGCAGAATTTTGTTACTTTCGCGTTGATCCGAGTGGCAAAAAGATCGATCTCAGGTTTTTGCCATCTACTGACAATCTTTGAGAAGAATTTTTCGCCTAGTTCCCACTCTATATCAATATTCGTTTTTCTTGACTCTCGGTCAGCATCCGTATTTTTCTTTGACGGGATATACGACACAAAGACAAAAATTCCTCTTTCTTCGCACCATTGCCATATATTTCTCGTAAGTCTATTAAGATCAGGATACTGTACGCCCCCCATGCGATTGATATATGCGATTGCCGTGGTGTTATCGATTCTTAATAAGATTTTACAATTTTTCGACTCTCGAGCAAAACTCTTCAAGGCTAGAAAGGCAGCAATTAACTCTAGGTGGTTAATGTGCAAAGATTTTTCTGCGCCTGTCCAAAAACCCTGAGTATTTTCTCCATTACAATGTGCCCCCCAACCTATCAGTGATGCATCCGAAAAAATTTCTTTGGTGAATCGAAAAAGTCTAATAGGACAATTAGCTTCTGGTAATTTATTTACCCACCAGGTTAACTCTCTTTTAGAGATATTATTTATTGGCATCGGTTTATCAAAATTTTTATCATTCAAAATCAAAGCCTTTAATTTTTCTCTTTCCAAAATTTTTTTGTACATCATACCATATGGAACACCCGGGCATGCCGCGATTAAAGCACCGATGAGAGCGGCCATTTCTCGAATCTGACAGATATTTTTGGCTAAGAACTCTCGTAGTACTTGAATTATTTTGATTTTCTTTTCTGAAGTTAACGATAACGACATGTCAGTTGAGTTTATTATAAACCCTAAGTATTTACAAGAATGTTCAGGCTTATTTGAACTCTTTTCCTCATTAATAATGAAACCTAACTTGCTAAGGAGCCTTCTGGTATCCTGAGTATTTTCTAGGCAGCTTTGGAAAGAATTCCCAATGCATAAGATGTCGTCTAGGTAAGCTGTTGATATTCTACCTCTTTGTCTTAGCCAATTAAGGAACGGTTTTAATATTTTCGTAAAAACATGGGGAGCTGTACAGAGCCCAAAAGGAATGCATGTGAATTCATATAGACAGCCTTTGAAAATAAATCGTAAAAATTTTCTACTCGAGGGTCTCACCGATATTAAAAAATAAGCATCTTTAAGATCTAAAGTACATAAAAAATAATTTTTGAAAATTAATTTTATAGCTGACCGCAGGTCTTCGAGTTTAAAGTGCGAAGTGTTAATAAATTGATTTAAAGTTTTTAGGTTTAAAATAAACCTTCTTGATCCATTTGGTTTAGGAACTAGGAAAAATGGGGATAAAAATTGGCCCTCTACTGGCTCACAAGCAACAATAGCATCCATTGCTAATAATTTATCAATTTCAATCTGAATTGACATTTTTTCTGGGACAGAAAAATTTATTTCCCTGGTCCAGCTTAATGCCTGAGAAGGTTGAATAGCAAAAGGTATTTCATAACCTTCAACACAACTTAAAATAAATTTGTCGGTAGTTATTTTTTCCCATTCATGGAGAAAATTACTAAGACGACCTGCTATTGTTCTTACCTCTATTTCTTCCTGTCTTGATAAGTTGTTCGATTGGTCTTGGTCTGGTTGGGTGTATTGCTGTATGCTGATCTGCTGCTCTGGGGATTCGACTTGGAGAACTTCTGGTGTGAAGTTCTTGGGCCCACATACGAATTCCCCTGATTTGCATGTGAGCTCTTCCAGTTTAAAGATCGCGAGGTGACAGGCTTTTGGTTTGTTTTTGTAAATTTATTGAATGAAGTAGTCGTAGACGTAGGAAGAGTGTTTTTCATTTCCTTCCCGAACTTCTTGATAGACTTAACCGCCTTGATTTTTTCTGTCAATTTTTCGCCATAGAGAAACACACCTAGTTTCGTTTTTTGGAGCAGTTCTTTCATTGGCTTTGAAAGAACCGGCGAGATAAACGATTTTCTGGCGGATGATATTTGAAAATGTAATTGAGCAAGCAATTTTCCTGTGTCTGCGAGTCTTTCTAAGAGTACAAGATGATCTACTGGCTCTTCGTCGTCTTTTAAGATCAGGGAAATAGAATCTCCTACAGCCGACATTGCAGAGCCTACTAAGTTCTGTTCTGCTGTAAAAAGCTTATCTCTTTTTACGCCAGATTCATTTAATGTGATCAGCATTTCTTCATTTAGCTCTGGAGCTTCTAAATTAATATTCCCTTTACGAGAATATTTGTCTAGTACTGACTCTTTGCTTTCTTTTGGAAGACCTACAGATAGCCAGGTAGGCCATCTAGCTAATAAACTCGGATGTAAATCCAGATCTTTTTTGTTTCCCGCAGTTGGGTCCGCACCTAGAACTGTTTCAACGTCTTCATCTAAAACTTTTTCTTTGCTGAGATCAGTCTCAGCTGATGACGTTAATGTCGGGTCTGATTGAGCCTCCGTCTCGACAGCCACTTCCGGAGAATCAGTTTCTGTATTAGTAACTTTTTCAGATTCTTTTGCCGATTCAGCAGTATCGGTTTTCTCTTGGTTATTAGGAGGTATGGTTTCTTTAGATGTTGAGGTTGTCTGACCACCACCTGAAACATTTCACGATGGTTATCAATAGCACTAGAGTTTATTGCCTCCTTCGTGCAAAATTTACTAGCCCAGAAAAGCACATCAGTGTTTTATACCTGTTGAAAAAACACTGATGCCCACGAACAATTGTTAACGTATACTTGTGTAAGTGTCCATGTATATATATGTATGTATATACTTTCTTGCTGGACATATGCACATACTTGTATACATAAAAAGAAAACAATTTACTTGTAATAAGCCTGTGTATGATCACCTAAACTTACCAGCTTTTTCAAAATGTTCTTGTGTTGTCTTAATGAAATCTCCAAGCACGCGTTCTAACCTGCAAATTCTTTTCTCGATGATTTCGTTGTCATCTCGTTCTCTCCTGCGCTTTTTACTCTTTCCCATATTGATGGAAATATTAAAAAATTAAGGACAATGTTTTTTAATAAGATTCTTTAATTTGTTACGCAAAATAAAATTATAATTTATTAAAAAAAATTTTTTCTGAATGTAGCTTGGCTAGCACAAAAAACGTAATGAAGAATGTATACACCAGAGTGCGCGGGAGGCTTACCCGCAGCAAGTTTGAATTTTACTCTGAACTTTATGGCTTGAACTAGTAGAAGTAGCGGTACTACAATGTAATCTCGAAGAACGAGACTCGAAATATAATCTTTGATTTATCAGCAATACCCCTCGAGAAGCACCCGCGCGTAATCTGTTTTTTAAAAAAACTCTTTGACGGAAGTCGTTACTATTACGAGGCATAATGTACGATATATATAAATTTTGAATAATTATTCTTTTAATAAATACAGGTTCATCAGGTTGATTTTATTTGTTAAAAGTTGTCATGTGTAAGAGATGAGGAATGAGAAATAAAGAAAGGAAGTCAAGTGCTAGCTGGTGAAAATATAATGCAAAAGAGACAGGGAGCTCTGAAAATAATCGTGTTGCATATTATAGATATATCATCGATCGCAATTATTTTTTTCAAGTGTCGCTTATTCATACGGGTTTTGTGTAACAGTCGCTGTACTGAGTCTCAGGTTACTGGGCCGTAATACATACTCGCTATTCATATCAATTTGTTTTATAATTATTATTAGTTTTATTTGAAATTTTCTTTTAATACACATAAAAAGTTAATTTAATCCAAAAATATTTTGGTCTGCAAAAATTTTTACTTGGACTGAAAAAGATATCTTTTTTTTGTGTATATTTTTTATAAATTTCTTATAAATTTACCTGCCTGATGGCAGCAAATAAATGTGACAAATAGATTGACGAAAATGATAATGGACCAGTAAAAATTTTTGGGATTCCTTTGACATTACGATAAAGTCTAATGAGCGTATGTTAACAGTCCGTGGCCGAAAGCAGCATTATAGTGAGTTTATTCTATTCTAGATTCCCAAGTTAACTATTAATACTTAATGTCTGCGTTGTAGAGCCGGGGTTTAAATCTTGGCACTCTGACCGTACACTGATGGTATAGTATTATATGCAGTATGTAATTATGTATTAGCATTATACATAGTGTTAGTATACTGGTGCATCCACTACCCCACTTTCAGTAAAACCTCTTTGTCACTCACTTTAATCTTTTTTTCTCTTTCTCTCTCTCTCTCTCTGGTACTGCCATCAATGGGACATTCAGAGCTCTTGACTACGACGTCGCGGATTTATCAACGGAAACGAATTCACTAACTCTAGCTAAAGGCCAATCACCTCGTCCTGAGTATCTTTAACCAACATCGTATAAAAAACAAACACGTTTATTTTATTTTTTATTTGTTTAATATCATCAACACCTATTTCTTACCTTTTTTTTTGTTTACTTAATAACGGTAAGAAAACATACATCGCTTACGTCATTTTTTTTTTTTTTTTTCAAATACTTTTTTGTTTCGTTGCTTATCATCACATGATATTTTTATTGGTCTTATCTTACTAATTAGTATCTTGATAATTATTTATAATATTTAACTATTTTAAAAATAGATAGTGATGATAAAATTTTTAATTTCATTTTCTTGCATCAGAGAATCACCCAAAGGAAGCTGGCTTTTTTGTGATTATGTAATTCATGAAAAAAAATTTTTTTTTTTTTTAGTGTCGTTAAATAAAATCCTTCTCAGAGTGAATTACCCCGGAGGGATTATATCAATTAAAAATTAACTATACAAATTTTTTACAGTGTAAATCATAAAAAAATATAATAATGATGATAATAATAATAACAAATTTGAATTATCGCATCTCATATATCATAAAATTATTTTCAAAATAAGTATTCACACGTCAAGATCCACTTAAAAATTTCAACCCGCGAAAATTCGCGAATTACAAAGAAAAACATTCAAAAAATTATTTTTCTTTATATTTATGCGTCTTACTTCCTCCTTAACCAAGTAGAAGTGATATTACATTAATTTTTATAAATATAAAAATAATAACAAAAAACAGCAATGCATATTCAGACAGCTCGATAAATCTATCGCATCGTTGTGGATGTAAATCCCTTATCGCATCGAGTTGTCCACTCGGTATAATTAGGTATGTAGGCAAACCTCACGCTTATGTGGACACGGTTTGAAGAAGGGCGACGGGTAGAGAATGAGGAGGCTGAGAGAGGATTTTTGAGGAGGGTAGAGGGAAATCAGATTGAGGAAAGCATGTGTATCCTCAAGCACATGCGCCTAACTAAACTCTAAACTGGCGTAACGTGTAACGTGTTACGTGTTACTTGTAACGTGTAACGTGTCGTCTAATGGCGATGAGTACGAGTGCCGGGACACATCAGGGTACTCTGCTCGTAGATATCGCGGAATTAGGTTCTTCCGTTGTTTCTATTACAAAATAGATGGCGTGATATTGCCAAGTGGCCCGCGCACGCCCGCGGTTTATTATTGTGTCACAGCAAAAAATTACAAACTTCAATTTATAGCATTTCAAAAATAATCGAGTTTAATCTAAAAGTTTTCAATTTCTATCGTTTATGTTTCAACCAAGCTATTAATATATAAATACTACTTACAATTTCTTTAATTCAATTTCAAAATTAGTTCTTATCAAAATAGTAAAAATTAATTAAAAATCAACTACCAATAAAAAGTTATTTTATTTCTTGTCATTGACTGTTTTATTTGAGAATATTTTTTTTGCTTGACATTTATATTCCAAAAAAAAAAATTAAACCTGTATTGTCTTTAAATGATTAACAAAAAATCCTGTAAATTTTCATTAATTCAAAAATAGACCTATTTATTGTTCGCATGTGCAATAGGGTGGGTCAAAAAAATCGAATAATTTATTTTTGATTTTATACTCTGAAAAATAGGTTCGTAGACACCTAAAAAGAATTCTCTCCAAGTATAAGCTCTTAATTATAACGGGAAGGTCCTCCGCTTTGCGGGTTTCTATTTTTTTCGAATAATCAGATAAAAAAATTTATATCTCGCTTCCAACTGCTTGGAAAAATATTCCGTGGCATAGATTTTGTGAGAAATTGAATGCTTTACAAAAAAGGTCTCTTATGACTTTTTCAAAAACTCAACCGATTAAAAGATATTCATAGTTGAAGTTTGGCTATTTTAAGGAAAATATTCGTTTTTATTATGAATTTTATAAGTCGATGAAAAAAATTATTTCGGATTGCGGAACTCATGATTTTGTAGGAAATTTACTGCTCTACAAAAATGGTCTCTTATGATTTTTTGATTAAGTGAAGCCGTTACGAGATATTCATCGTCAAACATTAACGAATATCAATATTTCCAGTTTTTGATCAATAATTCGATAAATTTTAATTTAAACTATGAGTTTCAGGAAAATTTACATAAATTTGAGTTTCGATCGATAAAGAAATGTTATAATAAGTTAGATAAAGAATTATTGGAATTATCATTGATTTTCCTTGGAGAAATGCCTCAAGAAAAGATTTCTTTCAAACGTCCTGGTGCTGTTCATCATGCTAGATGGATGGCTAAGGCCATTTATAGTTTGAAAATGTATCTATTCAGAGATGAATTCAAACTCTCTCAGAAAGAATTGCATGGTCTTCGTCATTTCTGTATTTTTATAGTCACATTGTATTTAAAAGCTTGGTTTTCATCAACTTCTGCAACAACTGCTGCTTATCATGACTTGCAGTTTATGAAAAATTTATTGGAGTACAAACATATCAATCCTTTGATTTCTTCAGCTACGTGTGAAAAAATGATTTCGCACTTATGGTATTTGAGCGATGAACTTGCCATTTTATCACTGTTTGACGATGGCGTTCCATTAGAAGTAAAAAAACGTATTGTTGAAGCTGTTAATACTCGTGAAGGTACAGATTCTAAAGCTAAAAGATTTGTAATTGCTAAAAAGATTTGAATTCATTGGCGCAGAGAACTCTGAGTGACTTTGTGTCTAAAAAGTCATTAAATCTTTTCAAAATCTTCGATCTACCGTATGACTTTCTTGATGTCGATGTTGAATTATGGCCTACTAATGAGAGTTATCTCGAAAATAAAGAATACTTTCAACAACTAAAAGTTGTCAATGATTCAGCAGAGCGAGCTGTTGCATTAGTCAGTGAATATAATCAATGCTTGACAAAAATGAAGAACAATTCCAGTACTTATTGCAAGTTGTCAAAGAACATCAAAAAACATTCCCAAATTGTAATAAAAGAAATTATTTATAGTAATAGCGTACTGTTATGTTAAAAATATAGACAATTATATTGCAATTGATAATTCAATAAAAAATTTATCTATAAAAAAGTTAAATACTGGTTGTTTCTCACTTGATTCAATACTTTTCATATTAAATTTGACAAAGAAATATGTCATTCACTTCAAATTAAACTAATCATTGGCTATATGTCGAAAAAAATGCTCTAATTTCTTGTTTTCATGCAATCAAACAAGCTCAAGACTGAAAACAATATTAAAAAAATTGTTTATAACATTTCTTTATCGATCGAAACTCAAATTTATGTAAATTTTCCTGAAACTCATAGTTTAAATTAAAATTTATCGAATTATTGATCAAAAACTGGAAATATTGATATTCGTTAATGTTTGACGATGAATATCTCGTAACGGCTTCACTTAATCAAAAAATCATAAGAGACCATTTTTGTAGAGCAGTAAATTTCCTACAAAATCATGAGTTCCGCAATCCGAAATAATTTTTTTTCATCGACTTATAAAATTCATAATAAAAACGAATATTTTCCTTAAAATAGCCAAACTTCAACTATGAATATCTTTTAATCGGTTGAGTTTTTGAAAAAGTCATAAGAGACCTTTTTTGTAAAGCATTCAATTTCTCACAAAATCTATGCCACGGAATATTTTTCCAAGCAGTTGGAAGCGAGATATAAATTTTTTTATCTGATTATTCGAAAAAAATAGAAACCCGCAAAGCGGAGGACCTTCCCGTTATAATTAAGAGCTTATACTTGGAGAGAATTCTTTTTAGGTGTCTACGAACCTATTTTTCAGAGTATAAAGTCAAAAATAAATTATTCGATTTTTTTGACCCACCCTAATGTGCAACGTTATAACAATCATCATCCTTTCTTTATACACCAAGTTGACCGTGTTAAATTCTCGAAACCTTTTTCACACCACCTATTTTTCTACAACACAAACTACATGATGTTAAACTCTAAAATTTTCTAAAAAAATTAACTAACAAAATCTATAAATTTTTTCTTAGAAATTTTATATTATTTTCAGCCTAATACATATAAACATTTTAAATTCGAGTTTCGAGTATTAAAATACATTAAAATTCACTAATAGCATATCCGCGTTGTAGTTCAAATTTTCTGAAATTCATAGAATTGGTTTTAAAAATCCCTATAAATCATTTACTTGAAACCATTAAATGGCTCGAATATATTATATCTTGTCAGCAATAAATATTTACTCAGCCAAAATTAAAGTACTCAGTATTTTTGGCTCAAATAATCTTTTTGATAAATTTTTTCCTATGCGCATGTGCGTTATAATAACATCTAAAGCTAAGTTCAGTGCGTAAGAGAAAAACCGCGAAATATTTTAAATATAAATTACATCAAATAACTTATAAAGATAAATTTCCTTTTTTTTTTCTATTTTACTTGATCAATCATCAATATTATAAAATTTTAATGAGCATTATAAGTCGTGGAGTTTTGGGTCTTCAACTTATTTTTCTTAATATAATATGAATTTTATTATTCCCTCACAAGCATAATAATTTTCGCTTTTGATTTTTCCACCATCAAGGCAGTAGCAATAAAAATGTAAATAGCCAGTGTACTAATATAAACATAATCGGCGATGATGATATACACACGTCAGTAAAGAGCCGGCTCACGTGAACAGCAGGAAGCTACCAATCGTCTTTGGCGATTATCCCTAGTGTAGTGGCCCTATATCATCTACAACTATTGCGTTAGCATGCACATCGCATCATTTGTATCATATATGTCCTATATACATATCCTCACTACATCTATACTTATCTATTTATACGAACAGTTTGTATTTTGGTATTAGTATTGGAGCACGGAGTACACAGTACACATAGTGTAGAGTAGATAGTTTAGATAGTGCGTGTGCATCATCAGGGACGGCGTTAAGTAGATTCGGTAACGCTTTAACTAGACGAGACTACAACTAAACTAGTTGCCGTTGTCATTCTCATTCTCGTACTAACTAACACAAACGTATGATGCTGCATTATATCTGTTTGTGTATGGAGCATGTCACACTTAAACTCTTGCATAGAATATATATTATCTGCGTTTATATATTATGTTAACGTAAAAGAGCGCTTCCCTTCCGCGATGCACACGTTATATTTGCGAACACGACGGGGATTTTTGTGTGTAGGTCGCGCTTATTCAGTACTTGTCACTTTACTTTTATACAAGTGTATTAAATAAAACATAAACCAGATATTAAATGCACTTATGTCCATCTAATACAGCTAGCCAGAATCATAATCAGAAACCGACAGAGACAGAATTATTTGAATAATATGAAATAGTAGGGGTCTTATGTTGTATTGAGGTCTGCTACCACTAATACACATCATTAACATAAACGCTCGCTCTACGATCCTACCCACGCGTAAATCTCTTTCGCAAATCGTACCTATATTATTTGTTATGTCATTCAAGATTAATGTTTTTATTTTTATTATTATTGTTATTATTATTACTCAGAAAAAAAAAATTACTTGGTTTAATTTTTTTACAAGTTAATTTTTTTTCTATATTGTTATTATTATGATTATTATTATTATTTTTATTGATATTTTGTAGTTAAAAAATTGAGGAATGAAGACTTCATTAATTTGTCTTAATTATATTTTTAAAATACTTTTAATTATCGAGGTCATCAATACAAAGAAAAATAGTTGTAATTATCCATAAAATAATTTACAGTATTACGGTTTTAAAAAAATCAATTTAAGGAAGTTTCAATTAATTGTAACCTGGTAATAAAAAAAAAAAATAAAATAAAAAAAGAATATTAGAAATTAAAAATGAGTGAGCAATTAAAAAAAACTAAAGGTAGACTGCTTGTCTGCACAACACGATCGAGTAAATAATAACTAGGCATTGAAGATAAGTAACTCTTCCTCGAGCTTATAGTTGTACCAATCATTTTTTTTTTTTTTTTTATAAATGAAATATATACATAATTGTTTAAATTATTAATTATTACCTGGGTAGTCATATGTCAGGAATTTTTATACCGCCTTCACGCCAACCAATAACGAAACACATTTCCAGCAACACGTAATTTTAATTGATAAATTTCATTATTGATTTCACTAATAATTAATTGAATATTTTTTTTTCATTATTTTAACACATTAAATTAAAAAACACTTGATTTAGATAAAATGTTTTACAAAAAATTAATTTCATAAAAAAAAACCCACAATAAATTTTTTTAGAGATTAAATTCGTGATAAAAAAAAATCATAATTATTAGAATAAAAAATTAAAAAAAGTAAATTTGAAATTTAAAAAAAAATTTTGTTAAAACCAAAAAAAAACAAAATTTTTTTTTAAATCTCTTGTTGGAAAAATTTTTATATAATTCACACAAAAAACACTCAACTATGAAAAAATTTTTTTCTGAAAAATCACTACGAAAAAAAAACCAACTTGACACTGAAAATTTAAATAACAACACGAATACGAAGTTAGACGCTTGTATTGAAATAATTACCAATGACACAAAAAAAAAAATGTATAGTGTTAAGTCAATGTCGATCGCGCGGATGGTGAAGAACGCATGAAATGGTAAGTGGAAAACGAGACAGAGAATACCACAGCGTGGAGATTAGAGACATTGCTCTGTTACATGTAAGAATGTACGTATGTAAGTACCGAGTAAAACAAGTAAAGAAAAATAAGAATGAGAAGGAAAATGTTATGCGTAAGAACGAGAATTAAACGAGTGTAGCGAGGGTGTTTAGCCGGGTGATACAATATCAGAGTGGGAGTAGGCCGCAAGAGAGACAGAAAGAGAAGGCACCAGAAAGACGATTGGAATCTCTCAGACAGTTGAAGCAAACGGTGTTGACAAACTGATAAGAGAGCCCTGACGGCCACTGAGCACGATACCAACGAAACGAAGCCCGCGTAGAGGCTTTCCTTGCGTGATTCGGTCTACTCGTCCCAGCTTCTCCCTCACACACTCTGTACGCCGGTATAGTATTAGAATAGTATTCTCTTTTTTTACCACAATCTCAGGTTTTATAATTACGAAATAATGACGAGGATCGTAAACGTTAAACGACTATTACTTTTAGGCCATTGACCCCCGAGTTTTTTTTAAAACATTCACGCTTTATCATTTGTTACGCATTAATACCTATTATTGTTTCGAGGTCTAATTCAATTTTTTTTTTTACTTGTAGTTATTTATTTTACTTATTGAAATTTTTAGTTTGGTAGTTTGATTATTTATTAGGTCAGATTTTATTCGATCGATTTTTTTTTGGGTGAATAATTCGAAAACAATTAAATATTATTGACTTGCAGATTGTTTAAGAATCACCCACTCTATATTTACTTCGCAAATTTTTTTAGAATATATCATACTTATAATAACAGAGATTTTGAAGATTTTTTTTCTGAATAAATTATCACAAATAAAAATAAAAAATTTTTAAAATTGTGGAGTGGATCAAAAAAATATTTTAGTTGGCATAAATTCTATTTTATTCTTTCACTAAAATTTCAATATGAAAAAAAAAATTTTTAGTAAATCACAATACATACATTATAATATTTTTTATCATGATCATAAAATTGACATTCAGTGCATAATAATCCAAAAAGTTATTTTTAAAATTTATGATTTTATATTTAATTTATTGTATTTTCTCGATATTTTTAGCTAGTGATTTAAAATTATTATTTTTATTTTCTCTTTGTTCTCATAAAAATAATTAAATAATAATTATTATTACTGATACCAGATACTATTGTCGATAAAAACCGCTTGTCGTATCAATTATACAGTATTTAATGAAGTCCCTATTGTATTTAGTTAGAGATTGAGGAACAAAAAAAATATTATGAGAAAATAATAAAATATTGAAGAATTGAAACTAGGGTGTCAAATATACGGTAAATATATATGTATCTATTTATATAAAAATATAAATATGAAGACATATACGTATATAGATGTGTATGGGATCGAGAATCGAGTATAGAAATAATCTGCAAGTGCTCTTTAACCCCATCCGTATGTTGAAGCAAACAAAGAAAAAGAAATAAAGGGAAATATTGAAATATCGAATGTATGCTTCACGTATCGGGCCGATTCACTGTAAAACGGGGTGCTGGAATGCTCCCGTGGGTTCATATGTGTATGTGAGTGTGCTGAAAATCAGGGGTGTAGTCGCTTCGGCTTCGGCTCGATTTCCCGCCGATGGGAATTAATAATCGGTTTCGATTTTTAAGCCTCGATTTTTCTGTTATTTTTTTTTTTTTTTTTTTGTGAATATATTTTCTGGTGAGGTGTCGATTAAAAGTGCAGTTAATACATTATAGCTGACCAAAAATTAAAAACTTTCCAGATTCATTTTTTACAGATTAATCAGTTTAATTTGTAATATTTTGAAATTTTTTTTGTTTATCCTCTTGGGTTCATTTGCTTGAATTAATTCAAATTGAATACCGAAAAAAAAGATTAAAATTTTTCAGTGAATAAACTAATTTTTTTTCAGCGTATGATTTTTGCGTTAATTTATCAAAAAAAAAAAAAAAAATTCCACTGGTAGAAATTTTAAAAAACTATAAATGCAATTATTTTCAAAAACTTTTTTTAATAGCAATTCCTCAAAAAAATAATCACATATCTGGTGATATCAGATATTATTTTAAAATGTAAATTTAAAAAGCTGTTCATTATAAAAATTGGTTATCTAATATTTCTTAATTTCTTGATTATTATTATTATTAATATTAATGAACAAACGTGTACAAACATGCGAGGTAGCGCATTGAAGCAAAAAAAAAAAATGTCTATTGCCGGAAACATATGAGAATGATTTAGTTACCAAATGCATCCATCAGTTAAAGCGCAGAGTTGTAGTTTGACTTACACTACAGGGTTTTCAGATATCGATTGTAAATGTATGCTCGAGGTGGATGTCAATAGAAACAGAGAATCGAGGCAATTGGAACCGCGGCAAGTATAATAGTCACAGTATACATAATGACCGTGGGATATATAATAGTAGGGTGGGTAAAGAGAGTAAGAGAGTAAGAGGGTAACTAGGGTGAGGGTGGGTGAGAGTTAACATGTTACGTTGTCGAACGCCGTGGATTCGATGATTTGCCGATCTATGCCTCTCTATATAACTATGCCGGTCTAGTACCTGCAAGAGTAACGCGGCTCTTCACAACGATCGCCGCAATCAGCACCGCAACTACCATACCCACTATAACACTACCCCTTAGAACACCAAACTACCCGAACGAGGATTTGTTAAATTCTCCTCTCTCCTCGCTCTTCAGCCCTTTGGTCCACCGATTTTGCCGGTAACACGCGACACTGACCATACCAACCTTCATTTACCGACAATGCTGACGTGATCCATTAAATTATAATCATGATTGCAGGCTACGCGATCACGCCCAAACTGTCGCTTTATTACCTCACTTTACATTTGAGTACATGTTTATTATTGACTTGTTAACATTATTACGATTTTTTCCCGAGATATATGTTGATGTTCAATATTTATTTTGCTATTCGTTGTTTATTATTATTATTATTATTATTATTATTATTATTATTATTGTTATTATTAATAGTAGTATCTGGGGACGACTTTTAATTATTCGGATGTTAAGCAATCATATTATGATATGTGAATTGGTAAAAAAATTAATTTGATTTGAGAAAACAAGACATAAGAATTGTTAAACTTTTACGAAGAACATAAAAAATTTATTCAAATAAATTAAACTTTGTAAAAACATTAATAATTTCAATCTAATGCGTTATTCACAACTTTATCCTAAGCCCAGAAAATAATTTTCATGGATCAAGCTGAATAAAACTTAAACTAGTAAAAATATTTTTAATAAACAGGAAATTAATCATCATTTTAATTATATAGATCATCAAATTAAACAAGGTCGATGATTTTTTCTTCTAAAGAATTTTGTTATATAAATTTAGTTTAATTATTTTGAGTAAAAACGTGTTAAAGTATATTTTCTTTCTTCATACATGCAAAAGTACACTGACAAAAAAAGAAGTAATTTCTTTATTAAATGTTGTATTAAAATCTGTTGAAAATAAATTTTTATGACAATTATTAATGTTGTTAATCATAAATTGATTTATAAACCACATGTATATAAAGATTAGGAAGATCAATAAATAAATTTCAAACTTACAATATAATATCATAATATTACACTACATAAATCATTAATTTTTTCCGTAGACTCGATATTTAATTTCAAAATGTGTTAGTATTCTAAAATATTACTGGATTTCCAAAATGTTCAGTGTACAGCATATCTACATATACCATCTATATGTCGTAGATTTTTCAGCAAGTAGATAAACCTGACGTGAATCAGACAAAGCGGACATGTATGTCAGTGATGAGACTGTCTTTGGTATCTGGCTCAAAAGCGGAAGATTAAATAAAAAGAGAGGAGCAGTTCTGTCCAGAGAACTATCCTGGGAAAATGGTTAAGAGTCTCAGGACATGAATAAGCCAACGGGCAAAAGGTGTGGTCCTCCCGGGCGAGGAAATCGCTCACCAAAGGCTGCTGGGTTCCGCGTTCTCTGTTCTCAGTTCTCAATTCCGCGTCGGAAAATTCTGGGCTCGGGCTCGGGGTAGCGAACCAAGACGTGATTAATATAAAAGTGGGTGGAGCCAGCCACCGGAAGTGCTCGAGATGCAACGGCGCACAGTCTCTGCTCTGCAACCCTTACCTTTTCCTCCAGATGCGCCATCGACGCAGCGTCTTCTGTTCCTCTCCGATTTTGCAATTTTTTAAAAAGTCGTCCGTCAAATTTTGAACTCCTTTCAATTTTAATTCAAATGCAGTGTTCTAGTTTTGCTTCCTTATCGGCAATTTTTATTATTTATTGAAAAAGATCTAATTATTGTTATTATTGTTATTGTTAACAATTGAGGGAGGTAGAGGTAGAGGTAGATGCTTGACAGTCGGACTAGGGGACTCTCTGGAAGGGTGAATCAACCTGGTTTAGCTTCAGGATGGTGTTACACCTCCCAGTTTTCTTTAACGCCCACCCGCGGTGTCTAGGAACGCCTTCGTCTCCATGCTGCACCACCTACGAAGTTACCCCCTATTTTAGATTTTTTATTTAAATAGTACCGGTTAAAATAAATATTTAAATTTATTGCGCCGAGCTCGAGTAATGTGTACTGAATAATGCTTTTACTTCTACACACTATTTTATCCTTGTCTCTGCTATTATATTCTATTCTATTCGAAAATCATCGGCTTCTACGTATTTATTTTGGTACATGTTTATTTCCGAGTCCGTAAAATGGTAATCCTTGTTTCTGTCAATTATACTCATCTATTATTTAAACCACGATCGTTATACAAACGTTATGGACAGGTTGTTTTACTAATCATTACTTAATGTCGTATATTTATACATTTATACCTAGAAGAAAATTTTTAGATAAAATAATAATTTAAAGCTATCAGTTAAATGAGACAATAAAAAATTTGATTTTTTATTTTCATTAATTGTACACTGATTAAAAATTAACTTGATTAAATTAATACGAAAAAATTTTGAATACAGATAAATTCAATGAAAACAATTTATTCAAGATAATTAAATTCTCAAAAATGATTTTTTTTTTTTAATCAATTTAATTTTAATTTAATGTAATTACAATCTAATTTGTGAAAAAAAATTTTTTTCTAATTCTTCATATCGTGAATTTTTTTTGACAAATCCTTTTTTAAGATTTAAGCTAAAAAAAATTTTTTGAAAAGCCTCCCAGAAAAATTCCAAAATTTTTTCATCAACTTAAAAAGTTAAAAAATTACTCCATTTAACTCCAACTATAACTGTGATTAGCAAGAGTTAGCGTCAATTAAATATGAACGATAATAAGTCAGCAGCTCGTCTGATTAAAACGGAACATTATCAATCAATATGAAGTGACATAATAACTCAATAACCCTTAAAAAAAATCAGAAAAAATGCAGCAATCAATAGCATTGAAATCAACAATCATTATCATGCCGTCGATGCAAAAAATTTCAAAAGCTGTGCATAAAATGTGCAGAGAGAGAGAGAGAGAGAGAGAGAGAGAGAGAGAGAGAGAGAGAGAGAGAGAGAGAGAGACTGTGACGCTTACTAACAAATACTTAGCAATAATTAATTCTAAAAAAAAAAAAAAAAAATATAAAATAAAAATAATATGCAAGTGCGATGAAATATTTGATGGTGGGCATGACTAGTCTACCTGGACGGGTCTCCAGCGTGGCTCCAACATATCCTCGGTAAACTTTGTTGGCTGATCCGTTCTTGATGATTGTAATTGTAATCGCAAATTAACAAGCACCTTTTAGTCTCTTAATATTAAAATTTAACAAAAATGTTTTATTTGTTCAATTAATTATTGTTCTGTAATAAAAAATAGTCTCTCTCTCTTCTCCCACCCCAAAGCGACCCCCGCCCTCTCCACCGGCGTGGGCCGTGTGCGCCGTCCACGTGTTTACAAGGGATGATATCGACGTCACTGTTTTTATTTAGTTTCGCTCTGTTTAAAATTTGAAATATTTAAATAAATGTAGTTTTATGTTGAGAAAATTTTATCACGAACTCGCGCTGAAGGCTAATAAGTGTAATTATTTATTAATAAAGTTATTTATTGTTTGTTTATTTGTTTATTTTTAAGCGATACGGAACAGCTGGGCTTATCGGTGATGACCCTCAGAGAATGTTTACGCACACTGCTAATTATTCTTCCGTGGAGGGAGTTCGTACAGATATACATGTGTGTATACTACGTATATGTATATGATTGTATATAACATATATATGATTAGTGAACATATATAGATGTATATATATATCTGTATATCTATATATATATTAAGTATAGCCGTGCGTGTTTTGTATATGATCGCGCGCCGGTGGCTGCCGTCGCGACTCTGCAGCGCCTCGGATTGTTCCACCGCGAAAACCTTCGGCTTCTGTGGCCACGCGGCTACTGAGTCGGCGCACTTTATCTACAACACGTTTTCTACTTAATTCTGATTCTCTACTGTACAACTTACTTCCATCGTATCCCTCCTTGTTGCATTTATAAATACTAGACTTAACACGCTCGCTTCGCTCGCCTTCATTCTTTTAAAAATCCCGCCACTATCTCAGTCGACAAATCAACAACCGAATAAAATAGTCACAGAAGTGACGTAAAACGATACGACATCCGGCCATCAACTTTTTAGAAGAGGATATACGTACTTATACATATACATAGATGCAATATGTGATCGCCATTAATCATTTTATGATTCGATGATATTTGGCATGTTTTTTTTTGGGTGGTCTCAGATAACATTTGGTTGTTACGAAATTTTTTTTTTTTCTTTTAATCTAATTCCGAGTGATGAAAATATTTTTTATAAAAAATTTTTTAATTATAGATCAGCGTTGTAATGTTTTGTGAAATTTAAGAAATTTATTTATAAATTGTAAAATTAAATTTTTAATTGAGGTTTTTTTCATTTAATTAATTTAGTTAATTTCTTATTGAAAATTATTCGAGTTGAAATTACTGAAATTGACGAATTAAAATGTGAATTTTTATTAATATTTGATTACTTGCTCTTACTTACTCTTGAAAAAATATTCAGTATATGATAAAAAATTGATTTTAGAGAAAAAATCTTGAATCAAAAAAAAAAATAATGTTAACTATGACTAAATTAAGAAAAATTTATCAGTTCATGATTTTTTACATTAAATTAATTTTTTCAGCCTAATTAAAAAGTGAAGGTAAATTTTTTAAACAAACAAAAAAAAAATAATTTTTAATTACGTCACAAAAAGTCCAAAATATTTTTCTTCGAATCGTCGAATTATAAATAACTCTTATCGACCCGTTTACATTTTCATAAATTCAAGAAATATTTACTCGAATATACAAAAAAAACAATTAATCTCCTGATCAGATAGTGAGTACTCAATTAAATACACAACAAACTAAACGAACAAAAAGTATAAAAAATATTGAACCGAGAAGCACCCGAGTAAAATTATTTAATTAAATAACGAAGCATGGACATATATATTCTGTAATATTAAGTCACACAAGTGTAAAGAGTCAAGTGAATTCATGTACATTTACAACATACAGATATTTTCATCGTGATACAATAAAACAGTTTGATCAGTAGAGAGTAAACGTCAAACTTTAAGCTACCCAGTTTCTCCCAGTATCTATTTGTTTTTGTTTGTTGTTCTTGTTACGGGCACTTAGACAATACTGTTGATACTAATACAGGAGTGACCCGGTAAAGTGTACACCGCACAAAGTATCGATAACAACCCCTTATTATTATCATCATCATCATTATTATTAATATTATTATCGTTATTGCCTTTGCGGGCTCGAGGAGCGAGGGTAGTTTCAGTCTCCAGTTGACACAGGTCAAACCAACTCAATGAACAAGTTGCCACGATGATGTACAGAATACACTTGACATCACTAGACTATTCTATTGAATTTCGATTTCATCTTTCGTCGTAAAACCCCTTTCATTTATTGTTTATTTATTTAACAAAATATTTTTTCATTTAAGAAAAAAAATATTGTTTCTGTTAAAATACAAATTATCAAAAATTATTTCGTATAATACAAGTTTTTTTTGGTATAATAGGAATTTTTATAGTGTACAAAAAAATTTTATTACAATTGTTTATCAACATTATTTCATATTTTTTATTCATTCTATTTTTTATTTTTATTTTAATACTCATAAACAAGAACTTGAAAAAATTTTCTTGATAATCAATAAATTAACGTACTAATTATAAATTTTTAATATAAAAATTGAAAACACAAGAACAATAATTGTCATAAAAATTGACAGAGTGCACAGCGCGATAATAAATAACTTAAAAACGTGACGTTAAAAAATATCTAGAGAGAGATGATATTTGAGAGAATAGAAGCTGGCAATAGTTGTTTACCAAAGTTATACTGATCGATACTGACTGTTTGCTATCAGAGAAAGCCATACACACTGGTCACTACTTACTCTCAACACTAAAAGTCAACACCTATACACCCACACCTGAGCTCTATACTTCTCGATCAAACACCTAACTGTTTGTTATTAGAAACAATCTTCATTGATATTCTTCTTCACACCGTAGATTATTATATTATATCATAAAACATTACATGACTTTGTCTGTCCTTCCATATAGCAGCATCATCTGAAGTGGGGTTAATCTGTACAGTTAAATTTTCCGAGTTTTTCTCTACCCCCCTCTCGGCACGTATATCCAAATAGCCAAATTAACCCGAGAAATTTCGGAGATGTTATGGCGTGTTTTATTAAACTTTTTATTGGCCGGAGAACTCATTTTGCAGGTGTTGATGGTGTACAACATACCCAGAATTATCCTCCCGAAGGAAGGGTGAATGCATATCCCCCAAGTAGGGTCATCTCATGACGATCATACTCCGCTCGGGCAGTTTCACCTCATACATTTGCATAATAGGACGTCCTTGTGCTTCTGCTTCTGCTTGTGGCCCTCGCTCCCATAACCGAACGAATACGGGTGTTAAGTTAAGGGTGAAGCCGTGAGGATCATACAACATGCCTTATTTTTTTACTTTTTTTTTTTTTTTAATCAGTAATCGCATTTTATTATTATTTTTACACGAAAAATTTTAAATTGTTAAATAATTATCACATATTGCTAATTTTTTTACCAGGCAATATAACAATTAAATCTTATAGGACTAAAATTGAAGGAAAAATTTTTTAAAAAGCTGAGGAAATAATTTTTATATTAGAACTTAAGACCTTAAACTTAAATCTCCTCTATGAAATTTTTAATCATTTTGCCTTAAAAATAATTATTACAATATAGTATTATTTATATAACTACAATAACAGAGTAGTAAGTCAAACCGCAAATCCTCGAAAACGAGAAATGCAGTAGCGAGTAAACAAACAGTGGAAAATAATATAATTTACAAAGGATTAGAAAGGCTCGAAGGGGTTGAAAGGCCCAATGGGGTTGTACAATGTCTCCCGATGCATGGGGAATAACTATTTCTGGTTATAATTGATATCCTTGCAAAGCCCCATAATCCTCAGAGTCTCCGGAAAAGGGGTAACTGTCCTTCTCCTCCTCCTACTTCTTCCTCTTCCTCACCAAACAATTCTACATCTCTTATATTATTATTACTGCACTACACTCCCGAAAGTATAAACTCCGTCCTATCCAAGAAAGGGAGCATTATTTTCCTACTTTGCGCAAAATGATTATTGTTCTTATTATCCATTATTAAAAACTTTACCAAACTTTAATACTTTTTTTTTCCAACGTCAGTTACCTTTAATTGTTGATTTTAAAAATAAATTCACTAATTAAAAATCCGTTGTACGATGTCATTATTATTATGGCTTTTCTATTTCATTACAAGTAGAGTTTACTAAAGAACGGGATGTAAATCTGTTAATGAAAACCCGACATAATGTAAGAAAAAAAAAAAAAAAATAATATGATAACAAAAAAACCTGACCAGTTGGTTTAGTTGTTGACTTTGATATGTACTGATACGAAACGAATGCGGTGGAAATAATTTTCAGAAAAAAATCAGCAGTAAAAAATTTTTCCCAAAGCAAAAACTAAAAACATAAGCCCCGCGGCATCTTCGAGCCCGATAGACATTGACAAGGAAACTCACGTGGTATTATTATAAGGGAGAAGAGAAGGAATGAAGAATGACAAATTAACGAGTCAAGGTTTTCTTCTCACTAGCCAACAAATATAAGGATCTCAGTTTTTTAAACCCTGTCTTTATCTGCTTCTCATTCTTTTTTAACACACCCTACTCCTACTTAGTCTTACTATTACCTCGCAACCCTCATGAGTGTCTAATTCACGCAAAAGAGTGACGATGTTAAAAGAAGATTTATCGTCTCGCGTTTTTTTTTTTTTTTTTATCGATACGATAAAGACAATCTGAAGATTATTTTTTTTTTCGTTTTAATTTACTTTTTGAAATAATTTCAACTTTGTTAATTAAAAAAATTTTTTTTTGATTTTTTGCATTTATTATTACTACGCATTTATTTTTAAAATGATTCAATTTTATAACAGTAAAAAAATTAATAATAATAATAATAAAATTATAATAATTATTATTAATTTTTTTCTCACAATAGAGTTTTTTGATACATTAATTTTTAGCGACGTCTTGAACTTAATGCAAGCATTGTACAACATCCTGAGGGGTTGTTCTGACTGATTTACAGGAAAACAAGACTGTTTAATAATTCTCACCACTCCCCTGGCGCCACTGTCGACTTTCGACTCGCTTAACTTATTTAATCCGCGAACCCACCGACACTAAATTTATTAAAATTTCTCGTAATAATATTTTTATATTTCCCCGTTTTTTTTTTTATTATTTATCCCATTAACTCATAAGCACAGTTTAATATTTTATTTATTTCCATAGATAATGATCATTAAAATTCGACACTTCAAAAGTTTAATTATAAACGAATTAAAAATCTTTGTATTACTATTAAATTGTAAGGAGTAAAATTTGACGACTTTAGTTTTGAATGAAAAGTTTTCTAAAAAGATTTAAGTGAGCAAATATAAGCTCTAGGTTATTTTATTTTCCCGCGAGGAATATAATCGCGCTTTGGGATAATTATTCGAACAACCGACGTGTCTCGCACAGAGCGCGAATTATCGCGCGATTTATGGGCTTCTCGTTTGCCACACGAGGGGTTGTCTCCATTTCTCCTGTCTCACCATTACTACTGCTACTACTGTCGCTGACTACTACTACTACTTTTGGCGAAATCACCCTAACCCCAACCCAAACTCCTGACAACCGCTGTACTCATACGCTCTATATATACAATTAAATAATATAACTAGAGTGAGGTAGTATTTAATCTGTATTTAAGCAATTGCCGGTATCCGAGGAGGCGTCGGGTCATTAGCAAGGCAAGCCGCTAAGGGCAATATCTTACACCCCCAGGATGTGGATGTGGATAGTATTGTGGATTGTACCTATTCTATGGGGTAGAGATAGCATACTGACAATATATCTATATTTTTCGAGGATAAATACACTCATATATTATGGGACATCCATCTGTCCTCTATACTAATTACTCCTACTGTTACTGCATACGTCAACTTACAGTCATTAAGTCAACTTTGATTGTTATAATAACAGTGAATGTTAGTTAAAGCCGTTTCTATTCTATTTTTTTTTTTTTTTTTATTTTAAAACACATTTTTAGAAATTATAAAACCTTTTTCTGTCAAGGAACTTTTTCTTCGAGATATTCAGTTTGAATTATTTTGAAAAGTTTTCGAACAAAATAAAAAAAAATAAAATAAAGCGGAAAGAAATTTTTTTTATAAATAGTAAAAAATTTTTTTAATCAAAATAAATTTAATTTTTTACATTGAATGCCTCCTATATATTGTTCTTTAATATTTTGAATAAATAAACCTATTTTTGAACCAATAAAATCATTTCGAAGAGTTTCACCGTTTTGAATCAAGAAGCTATTCCTTTTTGATGAAAAATTTAGAGGATAATTCAATAGAAATGATATTCAGCGAATAATATAAATATATTGTTTCAATATATAACACAGACGTGTTTGTCATATATTATTTTTTTCTATATGAAAGGGCTCCGTAAAATCTAGTGTCCACTTTTACGCAGGGCTTTTTTGCTGTTGAGTATTTTTGGCCAGTGGCTATCCGTGAGTTGGAATCTCGCCGTATAGGTATAGATATTTATACAATGGGGATATAACATATATGTTAAAGCAGAATAGAAGGGAATGAAAAAGCAAGAGTACAAATGGAAGCTGGACAAGGCAGCTCCGTAAAAGAAACATAAATAAGACAAATAGGGGTGACTCGATCGACTATAGAAAAATATCGAATGCACCAAATGCTCCATAAATCCGACAATACTATCAAGTTATGCTGGAATGGAGAAAAAATAATAAAATGTTTATTTTTATGCTTTCACGCTCTCCCTTTTTCTCTTTGTTCTATTTAACTTTCTGTTATTTGTTATTTATTTATTTATCTTTTAGTTAGGATATTTTTTCCAATAAGTTTCATCAGATATTTTAGTCCAAAGACTGATAATAATAATAATGATAAATAGTAACGAAGAGTAATTAAGCTGTTTGTAAAATTAATACAAACATAAGTACAGTTGTAAACATTAATAGCGTTAGCGGCATAAATACCAGCAGTGGATGATGAGAAAGTCTCGGAGCTTTTAAAGAAACATTATCTCCCACTCTTTTCTTCTTCCATCCACGAGCGGGTAAACTTGGAGATAAATGTGACACCTTTTATCGTCTATATAATAAATACCGGCGCTTCATCTATAAAACAAACGACCCTACCAACTACCAGATCCCAAGTAAACTAACTCTCTCTAGATGGTTTGTTTTTTTTTTTATTTAGTTTTTTGTTTTGCTGAGGCATATCGAACACGATGAAAAATTTATTCAGAAAAAAAATTTGATGGTTTTTTTTTTCAATCATTAAATAATAATTTTTTTAATTTTTAGATAGATCTTAATTTTCTAAAATAATTACATTTTGATAAACATTAAAAACTTATCAATTTTTTTTTTTTTTTTTTTTTCAATACATATAAACTTGTTACCCAAAAAAGTTTGAAGCACGGAAGGATTAAAGATTAGAGCTCACACAAGACTACAGAATTCCCAGGTTAACATTTACACGTTTAACTACAAATTCGACAGAGTTACCGGAGCATAAGAGGAAGGATTGTCTCACAAGGGTGGTTAGCTGCGTGCGAAGCCAATCCCCTACGTACTCGGCTGCTTCTTACAGTTGTTAAGAACTCCCTGGTGGCTAATTTTATACGGAGCTTTCGAGGTACCTTTGAAATAGTTACCCCCTTTCCTACCCGGCGATTTTTACCCCGGACCCACTTATGCCTCGCCTCATTCCAAATACTTCCACCAAACTACTTATACATATATAATACGTATATTAAATCCTTTAATTGTCAATATTATTTTGAATATCCGTTAATAAAAGTGTATATCACCGCGAGCTTTTGAGGCGTGCAATTTTAAGTTCAAAAAACTTTATTATTTTCCAGCACAATAAATTCCAGCAAACAGTTGTTGAGGTTTATTGAGTTGTGCAAAGTAATTTGGCATTGCTGTGATGTTTTACGGTTTATATTAAACATATGAGCTTGTGTTATTTATACGCTTTAATATTTACAGCTTACTGCTGCCAGGAGAGGACGGGACAATGTGAAAGAGTTAAACCGTTGAAAGAATAAAATAATAATAATTATAGAGAGCGAGGAAGAAAAAGCGAGAGTTTAAGGACTAAAAAGAGGTAAAAAATGAAAAGAGTAATGAAAAATAAAAATATATATCGGAATATTAATATATCAATTTTTAAAGGGAACGAGGATCAGGCTCTTGGTTACATCGCTTACCGGCGAGTTCATCAGCAAATATACTTGAGGGTGGTAATACCGCAGATACAAAAGCTCTATTATATGGTAAGTTCCTTGATTTATCACTTATTACTTATTGCTACGTAAATATACACTCGGGAATTTTGTAAAACAATGCCAAGTGATTTTTTTTTATTTTTTTTTATATACTCAATGGATTTGCGGTCGTATGAGCTCGGAACTATTGTGGCAATAATTTTATTCGATTTTTTTGTGCTCTTATTGTTCTTACACAGGGAGAAAAATTGATTAATAAAAGTAATAATAATTCTCTCATAAAATATATATATTGAAGTATAACAAATATAAAGAAATATATCGTGTTGATCTGAGAATAAAATTACGTTGAAGAGAATCGGTTGTCTTGATTTAAGAATTTCTTACCTTGTATCGTAACTCGTCGGAAAAATTTACACTATAGATTGGTTAATTTTATTTTTTAATCTCTGTGTACTTTATGTTTCCTTTTATTTAATCATAATTAATAATCATGATTGAATAAACGTCAATATATTAAATTCTCATCTTAAGGGATATATTACGTGATCGCTAAATGGTTTGGGTTAACTTTCCTACAAAAGGAGCGGTTTCTGCAGGATGGCGAAGGGTTAAGACGTTCGGTCGCTATCCCTCGAAATGAGGGACATAGGAAATATATATGTATAGCACTATATATATAAAGCGATTGCACCCCTTCTATTAAATTAACGTAACGAGCGATTCACGAGGATGGTCGGCACGATTCCTTGGCTCTGTTTCTCATCTTCTCATTTAGGTCAACAGAGTTCAAACCAAATATATACACATATCTGTGTACCGAGATGAAAATTAACAGAAACATGTAACGTGGAAAAACATCGAGGTAGTGGTAAAGTGCAATGACTGAAAATCCAATCGTTAATTCAATCACTAGCCATTTAGTAGGTACCGCTTCCCGACTTCTTGTTTCTCTTCTCTCATAATATGTTATAATTGGTAATTGATAATGTGATATTAACCTAATTGGATGATGTATGATGTATGATGTGATATACAAGCTAATCTTATGTGTGTATCTTACATCTCAATTCAAAACAATGAAAGTTACTGTGTTCCGAAAGCATCGCAATCGCTGAATACACAATACACATCTGTACGATGGATAACGAGTCCTTAGAAGCCACCCGCACGTATGACGGCTGATATCTGATTTTATTCTTAAGGGCTACTTGGACAAAAGCCACCCCTATATTGTATTCACTTGATTATGAATTTATACCACTGCCTATGGATGATAGGTACTTCAACTTTTAAATTGCCTATTCAAGATTTTGTAAAAAATATTTGACCCAAAAATTTAATGTCGGGCATTGATTTTTACGTTTTTTAAAAATTTTAAATTATGAAAATTCATTATTTTTTAATAATAATTTTTTTCGATGTTTAATTGTTGGCAATAAATTACTGAATAAAAAAAATTTCACATATAAAAATTTTATCAATCTATCAATGAAATTTTTTCCAAAATAATCAGATATCTTATGAATTCAGTACAGTATTTTATAATGTAAATTTAAAGAGTGGTTTATTACTTGTGAGAAAAAAATACCCAAGTAGGGACTGATTGGAAAAAGTGATCGCTCTTCCAAGCAGAATAGAAGCTTTTGCCTCACCCAAGACTACAAACGTTACTTTTTTAGAGTTTTAAATATTTTTTATATTTTTTATAGCAATTAATAACTCGTCAAGAGCTCGCCGATCGCCGTAAAACGTTAGCCATCTCATTACGAGCACTAGTCTCATCAATTTATCGAGTTTTTTATTTCACTCTTAAAATTTTAATTTTATTTCTTCCTTTTGCTCCCTTTCCAGACACTCAAATCTTTTTTCTCCACTCTCTTATCATGAAAAGATTAATAAAAATTAAATATTGCCTCGATTTCATGAGCTTGATGTATAAATTATTGATCACAAAGTTTATTAATGAATATAATTAATTAATAATTGAATTAGGTAGAAAATATTTAAAGCAGCTCAGCTGTCACTTCATAAGTTTTTGATTAAATAAATAATACAACAACTAAATAAAGTAGGTTGAATCGTTCAAAACGACAACTCATCTGCTTTGGAGGTGATTAATTATTGGGCTGATAATTAAATAAGTTAATTATTCACCGAGAATAATTCGATTGCTTAAATTGTAATTATCAGTCCACAAATTTGAAAGAAATTTAAGATAGATACTTTGCTTTAGAGGCTGTACTGCCATTTTAATTAGTTAAATTAGTAGTAGTTGTGCTGCTGTAAAGGAGGTGGAGAGCTGATATACGTTAAACTTAGAATTTCCCTTCCTTACTAAGCTTCACTTGAAATCATCGCCTCTTACCCTTCTAACATGCGGGCATTCTATTATGCAATTAAGAGAGAAGTTGTTGAGAAGCTAATTCTAAAGGACAAATCCCAAAGAGGTATATCGCTCCTATCGGACATGACAGGACACGAATGTCCGACACACCCTTTCTTCGTATGTATCTCTCATGTTTTATTAAAATTATTTTTATTTATTTCTTATATCATTTTTTGGGATTTTAAATTTATTTTTAATGTCATCTATTGAACTAACGTCATTTTTTTCAATTATTGATCTGATTAAATACATATATTTATGGGTTTTTTTAGGGAAATTTCTTTAAAAATCTATTGTAAATGGTCTTATGTCATAATTTTAAGAAAATTTTGTCATAATATGTTTCATTTCATTGAGTAATGTCAAACAATTACAATTCCTATTTTTTAAATAGAATTTTTGTCAATATTCAAACAAGAAATCTACCTATCCATGTCGGGTGTGGCCGAATGGCACTTTTTTTTTATCTCAACACCTTCAACATTTCACACATAACAGTAATGCTTAGAAAATAGTTCTCACCCCCAATACCGAATCACGGGTATCATGACAGACTCTTATTCGACAAGAGACCCCGGTAATCCCGCAATTTGTATTTATTTCCCTCTCAACAATTTTTTTTCCAGCAGCCTTTAAACCGCAACCCCATCCTCACCAGTTTCGCGATACCCTGCTCAGTAATGATGAAAAATTCCTCATCTTCATACGGGGACGCGTGAAAAAATTCTCAGATCAAATTCCGTCCTCGCACCCCATCAATTTTTATCAGTGTCTCCACTCCAAAAATAACACGCCAGGAAGAATGTTGTATTCATCATCCATTATGCTTTGCTAAATAATGTTATTTTTAAATTTTCTTTTACTAATCAGAATAATAATAATTAATTTAAACTATAGTGTATTATAACTTATAAAATTCTAATTTGCGCAAAACCGCGAAATAAAAAAAAATTTAATTTGAAGATAAATTCATTTTATTTTTCATGATATGAAGATGCTTTCATTTTCTAGTAATGTACTTTTAAACTCAAGTAAATTCCCTTGGCTCGTAATGTGTTGATATGTATTTAAACCTTACAACACATGAGCTGCGAGCTTGCGTTAAAACAGTAGTTTGAATCCTCTCGAAAATGAGGACGGGGGTGTGGATTACTTTTTTAGTTTCCGCTCCTTGTAAGGGCTGGGTTGAGGGTAGGAGTCTGTTTGAGGGTATTTTAATGCCCGTTTTAAACATAAATTGTTTTACGCGGCTTCACGGAGCCATCTACGATTGGACGGTGCATTAAAATTCGTAGAAATGTTGCCGACGCTGACGATAATCGCGACTAGAACAACTTTATAAACTTTTATAACGGCGGTATAAAAATACCCTTTATATTTCACTTAATTTTATAAGTTATTGTAGGGAAAAATTTATTGTTATTATTTATTGTAGTTGATCGACTTTAGATACAATAAGCTAAAATCCAGAATTTATACAGCCGTGTCATCTGAGGTGAAACTAATTTTATCAGTTTAGATGGATAATCTTCTCTTCGGGCTAAATCATTCATGATTTTCTAGACAGTTAAATATTTATCCGCTTAATTACTGTGAATATTTACATTTGATGGATCTTTAACTAGGTCTGTAGTACATTTAACGTTCATCTATTATTCATCACGTTTATAATCAATATTGGATATTATAATAAATACATTGTACTGGATTAAAGAAATATAACAGCTAATTTTTTTAAATATAATATTTTTTTTTTACGTGGAAAAAAAAGAACGGTAAGAACTGTACTTGAAGTTGGATTTACTATTGCTTTTTTGATACAAGTGCGTTAAATAATTAAGACAAAATTTTTTACTATATATTTCATCTATTCATCTTAAAAATATATAAAAAAATATCAATAGATTTGAAGATAAATTTAGAAATTATGAGATTAAATATATAATAAATATATTTAAATAAATATTAAATATAATATCATAAAATAAATCGTCAAATGTCAATCGAATGTCACATCATTTCCAATTTCAATATTTCCGTATCATACTATATACTATATGTTAAATTTTAAATGAATGTTTCATAGCACCTATTAATATACGGATCTGATACTTAGGTCGAAATTTACAATTCATGATAATAATAAATAATAGATAATAATAAATATGCAGTGGGAAAAATTATAATAAAAATATTTTGATAGTAAAGCATAAAAATAAATCAATTGACGCATTTACCAAAGTATTTAATTAAAGCGATACAATATTAAGTTAAATAAAAAAGTCTGTGGGGAAAAATTTTTGGCCTTCGCCGCAGGAGTGAAGTGATAGATCATTTTATCGATAATACTTAGGTTTAATAATAAATTTCAAATAATCTTTAGAAATTCGTGAAAATCAAAAAAGTTTTATCAATTTTCAAGTTCAATTTTATTTTATTAAATTTTGATAAGCTGCCTGTGCAAATACATAGGAAAAGTGTATACAATCATAATATACTGATATTGATATGATAGGAATAACCAAAAAACACTGATCTGTTTAATAATTTGATATTGAATAAATTCTTCAATTAAATTACAATTTTCTTAGTTATATTATCTGTTACTTAATTTAAAGTTATTTAAATATTGTGAGTGTTGTTTTAATATAAAACTTTTTAGACGTAAAACTTTTTCCACCCCCTTTTGTCGCGTAAAATCTCCAAGAATTTCAATATTAAATTTTCTCAAATGAATATTTATGAATTAGTTGTAATAATTATTATTACCATCCTCGAAAAATATGTCACTGTATTAATTAAATTAATGCGAATAAATTTATCGGAGGGACATTTATAAAAATTATTAAGTGGAAGGTGCTTCTAGTTCTTGAGTAACAAAACTAAAAAATAGCCTGGAAAAATAGCTCGTGTATATTAACGTACTTGTAACGTCAACTGTTTTGCAAGGTGGAAATGTTGAGCGTTGGCCGCAGAAGGGCTTAAAAAACCCACGGAAGTGAAATAGGGGCGAAAAACGCAAGAGGGCAACGGAGAATGACCTGGTGGCTCAACAGAAGCTAGAAGCAGTTCGCTACTGTACTGCGTAACTCTATTTTTGTATTCACAAAGAATTGTTACAAGTCGTATGCTTGTGAGAGCTTTTTCTGCTCGTTCTAGTCTCTATATACGCTTTACAATCAGCCATCTACTATCCGTTCGAAATCTACATCTACGTCTACATAGACTTTTTCGCCGGGGTTTACTCACTTATATGCACTTGGATAAATCTTTACATCTATGTTACAGTCATGTTTTCTGTCGCAACCCTTTTCTTTAAGAATTTTTTGTTGGAATGATAATTACTACTTATAAATACGAGTTTTGTTTAATATACTTTTCAAGCATATTCTTTACATTTTTTTTTAATTTTCCATTATCATTATTATTATTATTGTTGTTGTGAACTTAGAAAAAAATAATCCTTCGAATAATACATCCGAGTCGAAATATTAAGCGTGATTCCAACTAGGGCAATTACAGAAGATTACAAAACATAAATAAATTAGTAACTGATTGTGTATAAATGCTAATTAATAATTACCCCTCGAGATGATAACAAATGATTATGAAAGATATTTTATAACAGTATTTTTCCGTGATAATATTCCCAGGGGTTGACATTTATTTAAAAGGCCTCACTAGGAAAGAGAAAAACTGGTATACAGAAGCGAGACGCCAGACACTAAAGTCTTTTTAACGTTTCTCAAGTTTTCCCCAAGAAAATAATTTATCCAGCAAAGGGGTGCCTTAATTCTTTTCTTTCTCCCGCGAATCCGTCCCACCATTCCCCTACTCTATAATTAAATTCAACGATTGTTACTCTTTAATTGTCCTTTTCATCTTTCAGAGATATTTCAACGACATCGTCAATCGAAAAATTCCCTCAATTTATTCCTTTGATTCCTTCTTTTTACCCCTCAACCCTTTTTACAATTGAATTAACACTTTTTGATCAACAAAAAAATTCACCATAAAAAGCAATCACTAGATTAAATCAATAAACAAGAAAATAAATAAATAGTTTAATTTATTGAGCTGATGTATATTTACCGATATAAAGCGTATTTCTTATTATTTTTTTTCATATACATATAAGACTTTGTTTACTCGTATCATGTCCGTCTGCAAGTAAAGTACTTTACTTAACTTTATTTTCCTCTGACATAAACATTTATTAGCATGAATACACATGATAGAACAGTACACTATGAAATAAAACGAATAATATAACATTAACTGACTCAATAACCGACTTTTCTATTTTGCTCCGACTTTTCTATTGTCGGGGACAAATCCCGATAATGAAATTCTTTTCAGCTCAATAAAAAGTAAAAATAATTTCAATAATTAATTTCAGTGAATTTATTTGTCTAAATTGCCAACTACACTTGTTATTTTAATTAATAGTCTAACGTATTTAATAATTTTCATATTTATTCGATTTCATAAAATCGAATTTATCCGGAATAGAATAAAAATGGGGAAAAAAAAAAAAAAAAAAAAAAAACTTTATCACGGGATTTGGGATCCAAAAAAAAAAACTGAATTGAGTGAAGATAAAAAAATAATAAATTGAAGTTAAATTGGTAGTACGTTATTTGAATGACAACAGAGACTATTGACATTTGTTTAAACAATTAATAAATCAATTTCAGAAGATAAAATACAATACGAAAATATAGCACACTAATGTTAGTTTTATTAGTTAAGAAAATAATTAAATTTTATCTTCAATTACATCGGAGTATTGTATGTGTATAAAAGTATTAGTATTATATTAGTTTTATTCGTATCGATGTATTTTCAATATCATAACAAAACGATATAATCCGGATTTAATTGGAAAACTTGACCCTCTCTTTGTTTAATCCTGGGAATTCATTCGTCCAGACGTTCTTTTCAAAAAATAATCTCTCGAAGAAAAATAATTAATAAAACATCCACTGAAAATACAATATTATTAAATTCGAGGTTACGGGGAGTCAAAATAAATACTAGAGGGAGAGACGAAGAGGGGAAGGGCGGGGGGGGGTAAAATTTGAAGATAAAAAATAAACACTCAGGGATTGAATTAAAAAAGTTTACAAGTGTTTGTTTTACTGTAACACCTGGAAAAAGTTTGTAAATAAGGGGGTCCTGTCTCTTTGTTTTATTTACTCTGAAGGGTCAGGTGACATCACGACTTCTGGTTTACGAGTAGGGGTGAGTATACTGTTCTCGAGAATGTGAAGCCGAGGAGCAAAATTTAAGATGACGTTGATGACTTTGGTAACAAAGTGAGACACTGAAAACTGTGCAGTATATGCAGCGATACTAGATCTAGGCAAGGAAAAAAAATTTTTTTTAAATTAAATAATTTTTTATTTTATAACTTAGCTCCTCAAAGTTAACTCTCTTGTAAAGAGACGATTCAGCTACCATACGCCATCTGTCAGATATTCAGACAGTAAATTCATGATTTTAATGATCAATTTGTAATATTTATTATTCGAATGATAATATTCAAGACTGATCTAGCTAAAATAAAATTTCAAACATCAATAACAGCCTGTTCAATTTTCTTCACGTACTGCGGGCAATAATATCGATTTTCCGACGAATAAACGACAACATACCTAGTATCTATCGATTCTGACAAATCATGGCAGTGGGTCAAGCATAATAGGTAGGCAGCCGTTCACTCCAGCAGATTTCTCGCCCTTATCATCGTTACCCTCGACGGTTCCAGCCCTTTTTTCTTTAAAAAATTATAAAAATAAAACTAAAAATATTGATTAAAATAAAAATGAAAACCGAACGCTAAACGGTGAAATAAAATATTGAGAGTAAAGTGAAGGTGGGATATTAAAGCTTACAGAGAGCTTGTTGAGCCTGCCGTTACCCTTTTTAAATTTGCAAGTACACCAAGTCAAGTGTGAATTTATTAGAGAACTCCCGTCTATCTGTTCTTACTCTAAAATAAGCAAAACAAAAATTACAGCGTGAGCGAGGGAAAAATTGTTTCACCGTGTGGCCAAATTTCGTTGCATCGAAACGCCACTAGGAGAGGGAGCAAGTCTGAGGGTGCGATGCTCAGGAGGGTACGAGATACGGCGTGCTGCACAGATTAGCATATCCACCCTCATTAAAATACAAACACACTCTCGGTTCTACCGAATCAGACTCAAACTCGGGGAGTTTCCAATCCCTGCAGTCATCTCGCGGAAATTTAAACTACGCTCTTTCTCTTTTCTCACACGGTTTTTCTCGCCTTTCTCTTTTCTGCTCTCATTGTGGCTCCTATCATACACTAAAACAACTTTTAATCTATATTCGTTGTATTAAGTCCGACTATGTAACCAAAACTGAGGTGGTAATTTTATGTCCTTATATTTTTTTAAAAATATTTATTCTTTTAAAAAAAATGTCAGAAATTTTTTGCTTTACATAATAAAATTTTTATTATTATATAAATTAGTTAACTGTATATACAGTGAAAAAATATCGTTGCATCACAAACTGTCTGGAAAACAAAAAAAAAAACGAATTTTAACTTTTATTGTCATTAATTTATTTTGAAAATAAAAAATATTTAATTTTACTTAACTTATTAATATTTAAAGCTCGTTTATCAGACAAGTTGGGTAAATAATTGATACGTTTAATCAATAATGAGCGATCTGCATTGACGGTAAGGATCAGAATACAATTGAGTGGACCATTGAGTAAAAAGAGGTTAATTATTTAGATTCGCTTGGCGATACTAACTCTCACAATAATGTGTATAGAATATTTATCCGTCTTTCATCGGAATCCGATTAACTCCAGTCAATAAATGACTTATTTATCATCCGATCATCACTTTATTTCGTTAACAGCGGATCTCGTTTAATTATTTGACTTTTAACCTAAATTCGCATTTTTGTCATTTCATAACTGTTCAATTTATTCAACAAATATGCTTTCAAATTTTACAGACGTTTCGTTTGAATAATAAAAAATCATATTATTGACTGATTCAGAAGTCATTCGTATTGATTATTTCTAAACGATCAATTAACAAATTTTAAAATGTTATATAGTTGGAAATAAAGGTAAAGAATTTTTTTATATTTTTTTTAAAATCACCCCAATGATTTAGAACTAGACCAAACAATTATGGGTAATTAACGGTCATTAATTAATGAAGCAAAGTCGGTTAAAGATATCCTGAGTGTATCGGGTCGCTGAAACCGTAAACAGCCCTTAAATACCCACCCTAAAATTACGGTCACCGGTTTAACCGTTGCTTAAGCCAATTCTTGTTTACCGATCCGGAGATTCTCTCTACTTTCACGTGTATCCTTCCGTTAGGCTTCAAACTACACGCAAGCATGAAAATAAGGGTGCTAAGCGTTTGACCCCTCGGATCCTTTTCTTTTTCTATTTTCTAAAAATATCTAAATGCGTTTGATGTGACACAAGCCGGAGTTATCGAAAAGCATTTACAGAGAAAAATACTACCCTCATGGATTTTTTTTTGCAATAAAAAGTTTAGCATAAAATTTTTTAAAAACTTATTATTATTATTATTATTATTATTATTTTGCGGCAAAGTAAAAGTCAAATAGTAATAAAGGGGATAAAATAATAGCAGAGGGTGTAAATATATATATGGTTTGGATTTTCTTGTGTCTCTTTATCAAGTATCGAGTGAGAGTTGATACATATGCAGACTCGATATCTCGTGGGTAGTTACTCTCTAAAAGCTTAGCTAGGGGCTTGAAGATAAGCTTCACCAGATCGCTCGGGATGAGTTTAAGACAGTCGAGTATTCTCCAAAAAATAAAATAAAATAAAAAAAAGTCTCGATAATTCGAATCTCGTGTTTAAGATAAGACACTATAGGATCTTCTGTTTCAAGCTGCCCCTTTTTTGTCGCTGGCTTTTTGCATGCGTGAGTGAGTATCTACGCCAATATCTATACCGTTGAAAATACGAGAATCGACAGAAATCAAATAGAGTGGATAGGGAAGCTGGTTGAGTGGCCGAAGGGTTAGTTCGCGGCTAACGGGCAAGTAAATGAAGGGTCCCTGCCAAAGTTAATGCTCAGCTGTTACATGTGATTCCTCCTTAATTGCCATGAACGTTTACAAGCGACGAAACTTCAACGGACTATAATTTCATTCGCAAGCTCAAGAGGTTTATTTCTAACTGACGTTTTAGGGAAATTACAAATCTTATGCCCTCTAAAGATCTCAAGGGTGACACACTGTCCAATTGTAATTCAAAGATGTCATCATTATCAGATATTAATGGAATAAAAAAAATAATTTGCTGTAGTTAAAATATTTTTGTTAATTTTTCGAAAAAAAAAAAAATTGAAGTTAGTGTTAAAAATTTCCTACAGGTGGCTTTATATAGAAATTTATAAAGAAATCATAATAAATTATTTTTTTATTATCATTGATATGTTAATATAATAATTTTTTCACAGAGTATGTTTTTTATAGTAAAATTTGACATGCAAAATAAAATTAATGACAAAAAAATCAATCTTAAAAAATTAAAATAACAATAATAATTTAATTGAATGAAATCCCATTTCTTTATGGGCTTAGAAAAGTTTTTTTTTGTTTTTTTTATTGAAAGAAACTTTCAACTGGGAATATAATTTTTTTTCCTCAATCTTATTTTATTTCAGCTCTTTAACTTTTGTGTTCCAATGTCATGGTACAGTTTAGTTGATCCGGGTGAAATCGAGCAGAGATATCTGCTCATCTGGTATAAAACAGAAAATCTAAAACTTTTTGATACACATAAAAATAAAAAACAAACTTTCGTAATGTTTCTGTTTGTTTTTGCAAGAAAAATATAAAACTGGTAAATAGAATTAGAATAAAATAAAACACCACCAATAATACGCATAGGGGTCGTTGAAACTTTAAACATTGTTGTTTGTAAATGTTTTATTTTATTTTTTTTTTTTTTTGATAAAAAATATTTTATGTTATTAAGAAAATAAATAATACTGAGTGATATGATAAATACCACGCAATAATTTAAAAATAAAAATGATAAATACAGGTGATGATATCAAGAATAAAAAGTTGACGCGTGTGGTTTTTTCATAACGCTAAATTCCGTATACAAGATCGTGTATACGAATGCTGAGTTTATTCTTATTATCAAGTGAAATACAGTCCACTTCTTACCGGAGTGTATATAAATTTCACCGAGCGTGTATATACCCACACATAAAGTAAGATAAAGTAAGAATAAAAAAACGCAACTACCCTTAGGCTAATAATACACCGACAACCTTTATTTTATTTAAGCAGCCCCAGTTTTTCATTACGTTCATTTTCTCGCTTTCATTCCTCAGTTTCCGCGCTTTGCTTCTTATGAAGGAGCACTCTCCATTCTTTCAAATACATTATTTACTATTCCGAAATGTTTTTTTCTTAATACAGTTGCTTTTTACAAATCTAATTTATCGTTCATCTTTTGCTTATTCGTTATTTATATAAAAAAAAAAAAAACAACATAAACTCCGTGTACTTAATAGTTATTCGCTTTTATTATTGTTTTAACTTTACGTAATTTTTTTTTTTTTATATTTTTTATTCTACCTCTTAAAATTATTTTGATTGACTTTCAATAAAGAAAAATTGATAAAAAAAATTAATTAAAAACAATTAAGACTAAAATAAATTGAACTGGTAAGGCGTTAGAAATTTAGTTGTAGATTAGAAGCCCTAATGTTCCTCGCATGTTGACGACACTCTTGTACTAAACGTTGTCAATATACGAGTATATGTGTGTAAATATCTACTATCTTCTCATACACATACACATGGAGGGTAAATAAGGCGGATGGATTCTAATTGCCAGTAATAAATCAGTGACAACACCTGCATTGTCGAAATATTCTGTTTATTTTTAAGTAGTCACGAAATAACTAGATGAATCTTGTTTAATTAGTTGCTCACCACATGTTCTCAGAATTTCGCCTGTGAATTAAATATTGTGTTTAAAAACAATAAATACCTCCAGGAAAAATAATGTGATTAATGCCAAAAAATATTTTAAAAATCAGAACATTAAAATCCGGATTTTCCTACAAAGGACAGTGATTATGGTCATGCAAATTGCAACATTCACCGCTGTTTATCATTTCTTTCTCCGTGGAGTTCATAACCGGAAAACGAGAAAGAAATAAATGCTTGATTTAATTATCCAGGGAGAAGTACAAAAAATAACCATAACAATTATGGTTATGATGATGGGGAGAAAAATTGTGATTAAGTTAAGAATTATTTTAATTTTTTTTCTTTCAAATGTAAACAGTTTGAAAAAAAAATTTATTCTATTTAGAAAATTGTCTCGATACAAGAATATGAACTCAAGATAATATTTTTTTACTAAATTTAATGTTAAAAAGAATGTACCTTCAATTAAAATTCAAGGTCCAAAATTTCATGATTATTTTTTTTATATTCATAACAATATTTCATACCAAAAAAAATCCTTCCTTCAAATGAACTATACATAAAAATTTTCACGAGTATAAACTAATCTCGACTATTATCACTGTTTCCTTTATCTCCCTCTAAAGCGACGGAAAGGCCCATCACATATACCTGACCACTTTGAGTTAGCGACTTTCAGAATATACGCGAATAATTAATTTCCCGTGTCAGTCTTCCCGTTCGCTAAAGTAGTCAACTCGGTCGCTAGAGGTGGTCGGTACATTTGATTTTCTCTCTCTCTCTCGAAAGCTAGTAATGGATCCTCAATCTCCCTTTTTAATCGCCGGCTGTTTCGCTCTTAATTATCGCCATCGCGATCCCCGTCTTCCTTCCACATCCACCTTCAGAGTTCCGGGACAATATTGGTGGGCATTTAGTTCGACAGCGACTGAGCTCCTTCCCTTCTTCTGTTTTATCCCTCCTTGTGCTTTGGTACCCCTTGAGCCCCTTCCAAGCTCGCTGACATGTCTATACATGTATAGATAAATTTCGAAGAAGAGAAACGGGCAACAGATCCCAACTACGACATACCAAACCGTCAATATCAGCCCGTGTAATTAAATATACCAGATCAACATCGACGATAGAGTTAAGAGGGAGTAGTAGCTACTGTTATGTGTGCAGAGATGTACCTGATATTTTTCATCAATTTTTATTTCCGTTCTTTCTTTTAATTATATTTATACGAGGGCAATGAGGGTGGATTTAGTGATTGGTTAGTTTTCGGCTAGCAAAGGAAGGTATGAGACGGGAGAATAAACGTCTCATCGCGACCCTCCCCGTAGTAGCAGGGTTAATTGGATAAATGTCCGATCAACGAATCCTGTCTCATTCCTCTATTTCTCGTTTTCGTTCTCCTTCTATTCTCTCTCGATCCGATCCGATCCGAAACTGCAATGTCTAGTTGAAACCGGAATGATTCTGCAGCTAGAGGCTGAGGCCATCCGTGTATAAGGGTATAAGGTATAAATTACAGCCCCCCTACTGCTTCAGGTCGCAACTCATTTTCACTCGTGTCCTTATATCTGTTAGTGGGTCCGCAGAAGCTTTATTCGTTTAATTTATTGGAAATTTTAACGATATTTGGTTTCACATTTTTCGAGGTTGATTAGTCTCGTTGTTGTACTCTTTTTTCATATCTTATGTACGAATAAAACTATGAAAATGACGGTAAAAAAAAAAAAGTAAAATATTTATTGCATTAGTTTAAATAATTTTGGATAAATTAGATTTACCTTTAATTTAATTAAATAATAAAAACTTAAAAAATAATTTAATAGAACAAGAGAGTTAAGCTTGAAATATTGAATTCTGAAGAAAAAAAATTTTTTTTTCACTCTCATTAGCTTAGTTAATTGACTTTGTTTGGATTAGAACATACATATAAGTCCTATCGAAAACTTAAATAAATAAAAATCAATAAAACAAATTTGTTACTTTTTATGAATACTTGAAGTAAATAATTTTTTTTCCTAGGGGATGCAGTAAAATTGAACGCGACAGCTGTTTTCATCTTAATTCTGTTAACTAAGAAGGCTAAATCAAGGGATACAATGTTTGATATTACTCTGCTCCCCTCTCTTGAGTTTAAAAGTTAAATAACAAAAAAACTTTATAATAAAAATTACTCGTCCCTTCTATATTCCATCGCCATACTTTGTAACACTTCCCTGTTTATTGCAATTGGTTCTCTCTAAGCTATTTTATTTATTGCCATCTACTAGATAGCTACTCGTATATCCATATTACAGCAAAACGTATTGAATAACAATATTTATACTAAACAATTTAAAAATAATTTATAAACAATTGAAAATAAATAAATTCGCAAGACGAAATGATGTGCATCGGATTTGGATGGTTGGTTATAACAGGAAAGGTTTTAATGGACCTCCGGATATATTTTTACAGTGAGTGAATTCCCGGTCGTGTATTCCTCTTCTCAGTTCACGATCTTAATCAATCTTTATTTTAGTTCTACACGAAACCTATCTTGTACTTTATACTCCTACATACACATACTGTTATGAATAAATAAAATGTATCGAAGAATATTCCCGTGAGACGACTTTCATAAGATTTTATTATACTTTCTTTATGAACTTCGAGAAATACTTATTGTACATACTCATAAAACGTTGTATCGTTTGGTATTCCTCGATAGTAGTGATGATGTTTTACCGATCGTCCAGGGGATGCTTTGAATCGTTGAGACAACCCAATTTTTTATATATTTATACAGTTATATATTTTTCTATACCCGAGGGTACGAAATTCACCCGGGGGCTGTAATAGCTCGTGCAACATCTTGCAAAGTAATTCACGCGACCTCACTCGCTTAATATTTCTGTTTTTTGTTCCGTCGAATCTCTGATTCTAGTTTCTTCACAGATCACCGAGTTTCATTTTTAATAATAATAAAAATAATATTAATAAATTTCTAAAAAATTCATAATTGAATAAGTTCTTTGTAAAACATTTAGGGAGTTAATTCTATTTTTTTTATTTTATAAATATTTTGACCTCATTCAAAAAATTATTGATCTGGAGCCAAAAAAATTTACCCTCGAGTCAAAAATTTTTTCATATTCATAAAAATACTATTATTTCTATGGCTCGCAATGTAAAGCTTAAATTTCGAATGATAAATAATATTTTATTACATTATAATATTTTTCGACGGCATGAGGAAAACTAAAAATCGATTTCGGAGATAGGTGACAAGAAATTTGTTGACTCAGGAGTATAGGGGTTTGTAATAAAAATAAATATCCCGAAAGTGTCCCGATATAAGGGCTGTGGTGTGCTAGAGTGTGGGATATGCCGGGAAAAAAGTAAAGTAAAGGAAAGAAAAGAAAATAATGGAGGCGTGGGTGCTAGCAAGGGGTGGAACTATCATTCGATGCGATGTTTCAAAAATACGTATGGACATTTATGTACTTATAATGTCAATTTTTTTTTTTATTTAAATTTTTTACTACCCTGATTCTCTGTAAATAATAAAAACAATAATTGAGCCGCAAAATTTGTGAAGTTTCGTGAAGTAAAAAGTTTAATTTTCCTTATAAAAAATAGTCAAAATAAGTTAAATGCATTTCTTCATTTTTAATAGTATTTATTTATCCGAGTTTTGGTGGTTGCACTACAAGAGGGTCCACTAAATCTTCGAGCACTCCCTGGCCATACTTGCACCCCAGTTGTGTATAAACGGGTAATAACTTTAAGGGAAAACCTGGAGGCACTCGTCCACAAAACCCTCTTAGCCGCTCTTATTCCCTCGTTACCCTTAGCTTTGAGCTACCAGTTTCCACAGCCGGGTCCAAGTCCAAAGGGTAGTATGCGGACCAGAATAAGATGAAGAAGAAGTAGAAAGAGGAACGGTAAATTCTGACTCTCGCACTCACTTTCCTTATTATATCGTCTTTCCACACCATAAAATCGGAAAAGAATTTAGCTCCTTCCAAGACAATAGAAACTAATAAATTTCATTACTGATTACGTTGGTGAATTTTTTCTCCAAGCTTGAGTGCCATTCGATCAATTCTCAACTCATAAAAATATACCGACCGTATTTATATTTATATTTTGTTCACATTTTTTTATCGCTCTAAATTTTTTAAATTTGAAATTAACTTTTATAATTACGAGACATTTTTCGGGGATTTAGAAATGAAGGCTCCGGGGCTTGTGGTATTTTAACCAAACTTAAGCAATTGCGCGTTGTCTTGTAGCAATATAATAATATCAAGAGAAAGCTTCTTTGGGTATAATTAAAGTTTAAGTGTCTTTCAAACAGCCCCGGGTTATAATACTAAATTGCAAATTTTTTTAGCTTTAACCTTTCTTCTTACATTCTTACCATTATCATTTTTATTTGCTGTGCTTGTATTATCATGGTACATAACGTAATTACCTATGATTGTTTTCCAACTCAGGATAGGTGAGTATTGATCGAGCCTACGGTCGGTAATAACTCCGCCGATAATGTTCAAACATTACCTGCATATGTACTTGTAGAAATAATTTGTGATCACTTACTTTATTAACGACGGTTTGCTCTTGTGGTAACACATATTATTATTGTTGGATATAATATTGCTCTATGTAATTTAGAAATTAAATATATTGACGTATACTTTATCCATATAATTTGAACTTTCTTCTTAAACTGAAGACTTAACTTATTATTAATCATGAAAAAAAAAAAAAAATAAAAGGAAAGTATTGACTTCTTATCTTACAGCGTTATAAGAGATATTGATCGGTAATTCAGTTGCCATAAGATGATTTACAAACCACAAAATTTAGTTTTATCAACTGTTGAATTTATACTGTCAAAATTCGGGATCCATCACTCTTTCTTCAGTCGAATGAATATGGATTTTATTTTAAAAAACATTTGAGACGGTACTTTTACACTCAAATAAAATTTTATTTAGCTGAAATAAGTTTCATTTGTGAAATTATTAACAAATGTTTCTAACAATTTATCTACAATATTTTTGAAGTATTTTTTAACATTATTGTGTATTACAAGGAATTTTTTTTTTTTTTTCAACTAAAATTCTTGATTCGAATATCATATTTAAAAAAAAACAAAAAGGATTAATAATATGCAGTTTTCATTGACCCAGTGCAATATAAATTTTAAATTTATATTAAGTGCAAAAATCAATGTGCAGCACTTAAGTTAAGTAAAAACAAAGTAAATAAAATTACTTAATTAATATCAAACTCAAAGGTCATATATGTAATAAAACTGTATTGCGTAATAACGGTATTAATTTGATATAAAATTATTTATTTTGCAAGTATTAAGGCTATAATTTTATTAGATAAGGTATTTTCATCTGTAATCAGATAAATACGGCGTACAAAAACAGTAAATGGAATAATTAAATCAATTGAAAATTTTAAAATTCAAATTAAATTATTTTTAGTCGAAAATAATTTACAGATAAATTTACAAAAATCATAATTCTTATGCATAATTTATTACGTCCAGATTTTATTACGACTACTGATCGTTAAGTGATCTTTTAGCTATTTAAACTGCATGCAATACAGCAAAGTATTAGTAGTCTAAAATTATCGGTGATAATGGAACGTTGGAACGGTAAAGTCGCAATAGTAACTGGAGCAAGTGCTGGTATCGGAGAAGCAATCGTTCGATCTTTAGTTTTTCATGGCTTGAACGTCCTTGGACTTGCACGTCGTGAAGATCGGCTTCAGAAATTGTCTCAGGATCTAAAACAGTCAAAAGGAACTTTTTATTACTTACGCTGTGATGTAGAAAATGAAGAAGACATATTAAAAGCTTTTGCATTTGTTAACGATAAATTTGGCAGTGTTGACATTTTGATAAATAATGCCGGAATAGTCAAAGAAAGCTTCTTCGAACGTAAGTATTGTAACTATTGTATTATTAGTTGCTTGCCTTATAATTTTTTAGTTCAATTTTAATTGTTGTTCTTCAACAGACGTTAAAACAGAGGATCTTCGTGCTGTATTAAACGTAAATGTTCTTGCACCCGCTATTTACATGCGGGAAGCTCTAAAAATGATGCGTCAAAACGAAAATGAGACTCATATTATTGACATTAATAGGTAATTGACGATTTTATTATTAATTCCTCATTCCTATAAATATACGTTATCCGTTGTTTAATTTAATAATTTTTCATTTTTAGCATGTTTAGCATTAATAGAAGAACGACACTGCCGCTTAATATTTACCCAGCCAGCAAATTTGCATTGCAAGGCATGATCGATACCTTTAGAGGAGAACTAGAATTTTCTAAAGTTACTTCAATTCGAGTTACTGTGAGATTTTACCGTCATTAATATATATTAATACTAGCTGTTACCTGCCCGCTTCACTGAGCATTTCATACAATTTCATTTTTAGATCTAGACTTGAAATTTAATTGGAGAATTGTTTTGATTTGCACAGATTTCAAATGAGCTTTAAAAGTTTTGGATATTGTTATCGACAATTTAATTAATCAATATTATTACAAATTTTATTATTATATATTACTACAAACTTTGAAGCTCATTCTATTCAAAAATTGAATTTTTATTTTTTTATTTTAATATCTCAGACTTAACTCTCTAGTAAGGAGACGATTCTGCGATAATGCGCCACCTGTCAGAAATTTTCAATACTATTTTTGATAAAACAATTATTTCTCGGTATATCAGGCTATATTTGAGCAGATCAAAAATTGTGTATTGATAATAAGAGTATCAAAAAAAAAACCGTCAAATTTTATTTTTTCACGAATCAAAATTTTCCATTTTCCGGTTAAATTACATAGAGAAGAAATATTTTCCAACTTTATAATTTTATAATTTTTGTTCCATGTACATTGAAAAATTTAAGACTTTTTTTTCAGAGCATCTATGTAGGACTTACGTCAACGGAAATATTTGGTGACTCGACATTACTTAAAAAAATGAAATCTAAATTTCCCAGCTTAAAAAGCAGCGATGTTGCTGATAGTGTCGTTTTTGTACTCTCGACGCCTTCTTATGTGCAAGTATGAAATATTAATTATTTTTTTTTTATTCTTGTAAAATAATCTGTAAACCAGAAATCAAAAATCTTTTGATAATTGCAATACATAATCTGGAAAAAAATAATTATCAATTAATTTGTTACAGTTGGATGAAATACAAGTCACTGCTAAGTTAAATAAATAACTTTCCTAGCCAGAGACGTCTTGAAAGCAGAAAAAAGCAAAAATCTTCGGATCATCAATAATATATTTAGTCTTGATATTTAAATTTTAAAAAATGTAATAGGATTTGGTGGAGGATTTAAATGTAATAAAAGGAAAAATAAATGTGCAACTTTTATATTATTATTTTTTAATTCTTTTAATATAACAATAATTACAAAAATTAAGTATGTTGAAAAATCATGTTTAAAAGGAATTGGCTTATTATTTTATTGATTAAATATGAGCAAAAATGTTCAAAAAATATAAAAATTCACATAAACTAATTTTTTTAGAGTCATTACACACAACTTCATGAGGCAAAACTATATCTGTACTCTCAATTCGCATAAGTTTTGATAAAATTGAACAAATTATTGGGTATGCATTACGGAAAATTAGTCGGATCTAATTTTAATTTTAAATGAATTTTTGCAACCCTTTACAACTCTCGATTAATTAAACTTGAAGTACAATTTGAACGATAAATGAACATTGTTTGATGAAAAAAAAGTTTGAATTTGAGTAAAACTCAATCAATATAATAACCAAGGATCATTTACAAAAAAATTTATGATTTTTTTTCAAATTATTTGGTGAATAAAATATATTTTTACTTATTATTAAGTTCAAACCAAAGTTCAAAATACTTAGGTCAGATACGTTAAAATAAAATAAATCAATTAATTGATATTGAGCGTAAAGGTTATAAATGTAATAAAAATTTATTACATAAATAGCATTATTAAAAAATGTGTGTTGCAAATTATTCGTAACATGATTGGTCAATCATAATTATGAAAATATATGCAAGTTCTATATTCATGCGTGCGCAAATTAAATTCTAGTGAAATAAAACAGATAAAAAAAAGTGTGCTATGATTTAATATTTAATAGCTGTCACTAAAAAAGTGTTTCTTTTTGTATATAAAATAATCGCGACACATTGAAAGTATCAGTACTTTTAATTTTGTCTGATAAAATGGAACGCTGGGCTGGAAAAGTTGCTATTATTACTGGTGGAAGCGCTGGTATCGGTGAAGCGATCGTTCGATCGTTACTTTCTTATGGATTGAACGTTCTTGCTATTTCTAATCGTCAAGATCAACTTGAAAATTTGTTTAACGGTCTTAAAGAATTTCAAAACACTTTACATTATAAATATTGTGACATTCAAAACGAGAAAGATATTCTCAATGTTTTTGAGTATGTCAATGATAAATTAGGTGGCGTCGACATATTGATTAACAATGCTGGAATTATAAGAGAAAGTACTTTTGCAAGTAATTATGATTATTATTTTTATTCTTATTATTTGTTATTAATTATTAATTTTTAATTTTTAGACGTCAAAACAGAAGAAATGTGTTCTGTTTTTAATGTCAACGTTCTTGCTCCTGCAATTTTTATTCGAGAAGCATTGAAAATTATGCGCGAACAAAAAAATGATGCCCATATTATCAATATTAACAGGTAATGCATAATATCGTACTGAAATACTACTTTTTACTATTTATTTTCGAAAGTCGGTATTTTTAATTAAAAAAAAAAAAATCAAATATTTTTTCAGTAAATGGGGCATTGATGGGGCAGTAGCTATTCCCGTCAATATTTATCCAGCGAGTAAGTACGCTCTCCGTGGTATGACCGATACACTCAAAGAAGAACTAATATGGGCCAAAGATGATGCAATACGGGTGACGGTAAGTCTTAAACATTATTAATTACAGTTTAAGTTAAAAAGATTAGACTCAAGCCAACCATGGGTAAAATTAAACGAGTGTTATGAGGCGTGCATTTTTAAACTTTTCAAACTTTATAATTATTTTTCCATTTTAAAAATATCAAAAATTGTTATTAAATATTACCAATTCTGATTATCAACAGAATTTATGAACGAAACAATAAAATTAAACAGAGTGTTCATAATAAGGATTTTTACCTTGCTCCGATAGCTCTTATAGAATTCATTCTATTTTATTTTATACATTTATATCGATGAAATTTTTTATTTTACAGAGTATCTATCCAGGACTTGTGGCTACAGGAATTACCGGTGATTCAATGGAATTTAATAAACTGCTACGAAAGCTTCCACAGATTCAGCCTAAGGATGTCGCTGACTGTGTCGTATTTGCATTATCAGCTCCGCATCACGTACAAGTACAGATTTTTATCTATTACCTGATACGTTATGGACCATTTTAATTTTTCACACAGTATAGTAAAAAGTAACAAAATTAACCAATTAATTTTTTTTATAGTTGGAAACAATAGTCGTCAGCGCAGCACCAAAAAAGTAATTTGTTTTCTAAATCCAGAAGTCGCTTTTTGTGCCGGCCCGTTTCCTATCTGAATATGGCAATTACGAATTATAGATCATATTTTGTAGTTTTACCTTCATCAACCGAGACGCAGCTCCAACTTTTTTTTGGGCTAATGATACGGTAAAATGATGTTATCACTTTTTTGTAGAGAATAATTTTTCCCATAAATCCCACCGATTTACTAGATGAAATTAAGATACTTGTTGAACGTCAGAACACTTAGTAAGATTTTCTACATAACACTTCGTAGGACAATCATCAAGACAACTTGCATGACAATAGGCAGGAGAACCAGCAATACTAATTTTAAGACCATAATTGTATTACTCGAGTAAGCCCGAGGAAATGCGCGAAATAATTTTATTTTCTATAATAAAAATATTAAAGTTTTTATTTATTCGAAACAAAAGAAATAACATCTTATATTATTTTTAAAATAAATAAGTCAATAATATCATTCGTTATGAAGTTCGCTTGGTAAATTTTATTGTACTTTTTTCTTTCTTTAAATCTGTAACGAGCTCTCTGATTGGTCTATTTCAATCCTCAATAACTCCCAAAATATTGAGAATTTCGAAAAATTTTATTCTTGCAATTGTGCTTAAAATCGCCTCTTCTATCCAAGTTTCCTTGGTCGGACACTAATTCTGAATCACCCTGTATATATATATATATATATATATATATATATATATATATATATATATATATATATATATATAAATGTAACTGAATTTGGTGCAAGGTTTCAATAAAATAAAATAATATTTATCATTAATAACGTAAACATATTTTTAGTATTAATTATCTTAAAAAATAATTAAGTGTTAAAATTAACGAGTTTTCATTTTTAGGCGCTCAATATAATAAAAATAAAATTGACATATGCTTTAATATGAAACTCAGAATTTTATGATAAATAATTTAATTTAAACAAGAATTCTTGTGTTTTATTAATATTCTAAAATGAATAATGAACTATTTTCAATATTACCCAGAATACTGCATTGTATTTTTCTAAAATTTTTCTAAACACAAGCTCTAACAATAAACCGTAAACTCCCCTTTGTTTTTGTAAAGAAAAACTCGAATATTATGATATTAAATTCAATTGTGAAAAGTATAAATCCTCCGTCGATCGAACGTTATTATTATTTAAGTTAGTATGCACTGGAAAGAGTTGAATGTAAATAAAAAATATCATTAAATATTCACTCTATTGCGGAATAACAGGGGTTTTGTGTAGGTAAATAAAATTATTTATTATTAATAGAAACGTTCGCGAGTAGCGAGTAGAATTATATAAAAATAATATAATTCTATATATATAATTATATAAAAATAAATATAATAAATTGTACTGATGAAAATAATCTTCAGTCGTTAACTCTGCTGTTAGTCGGTGGGAACGAGCCATAATAAATTTTAAGTTTTTTACGTGCAATGTCTTCAAGTGCAATTGAAAAAAGTGACTATGAAAAGAAAAAACGCACACCAATCGACACGCATCGGAAAACTCTGGATTTTTCCCTCGAGTGTCTTAAGTAATTTTTCATTTTTATAATTTAAATCTAAAATAAAAAATCGCATAATTTTTTTTTTTTTTTTTTTTTTTTTTTTTTTTTTTATTTTAGATGGTATGGTCTCCTGGATCATGGATCAAAAAAATTATATGTACACGCTGGAAGTATTTTCATCAGATATTATAATTGGGCTATCGAAACGATAGTCATAATTTCACTGGCTATCGATACTTTTCAAAATTATAATGATTTGGAAGCTGTAACAAATGACGTGGGATACATGTTTCCGATGATTGGAATACTTTTGAAAACAATTTTAATTAATACTGACCAAAGCGGTGTTATTCGATTGATAGAAAATGTTCATACTCCAATTAAAAAATTATGTTATAGTTCTGGTAAAACAAATTTTATCTTATATTGCGCTATTGATTTTAAAAGAACGTATAAATTTTTTTTTTTTTTTTTTTTTTTTTTTTTTTATAGTCAAACTGAAAAATTGATTACTTAGTATTAATTTATTATTAATTTTATTTCAGAACTTGGAGTGCTCGTAGAAATAAAGACAACGATATTTTACCAGTTCGTGGATTATGTTATATTTGCAATAGTTTTGGGAGCTACTACAGTAACAATAACCGCAATGGCAGTGATTTCAGAGACTAAATTACCACTAAGGGGATACTTTCCATTCAATGTCACACAAACTCCAGCATACGAAATAATATATTACATACAATTTTGGGATATATTCATAAGTTCCACGTGGATTCTTTTTCTCGAAACGTCAATTATCGAGTTAATACGATGGAATAATGTGCAATTAATCGTATTACAAAGTAATTATGAAAAGTGTCAAAATTGGAGAGAGCCTCGTGCTCACTTTGAAGTAAGTGATGCGACCTATGAAGCGATTACAAAGTTTGAATTTTTCAAAGTAACTGAGGAAGATGAAAAAATATATTTATTTGTGCCTTTTGATGAAATCGAGGCCAATGTCCTAAATGATTCATTTGCACTGAGATTTAAAACCTGTTTGAAACATCATCGGAAGATAATTGACAGTGTCAATAAATTCAATGACTACTTCAGCGTCGTGCAATTTTTTACAGTATTTATTACTTGTTTGTTTGCGTGTCTGTGTCTTTTCCAAATAGCTGTGGTAAATATTCAAAATAGTTGGAAAATCAAAAAGTGCACGCCTCATAAACTCATTCATTACAATAAAATTGCGATTATTTGTAAATATTTCATTTGAATTCGCGCTCTCGTAATAGATAGCGCTTTAATAACAAGTAGCGTTACCTGCTGGATGCACTAGGTGCATCACAATAAATATAGATATACCAAAGTACTAAAAAAAAAAAAAAAAAAATTGATATTTAATTTATTAAATAATAATTAAACTACATCGAATTATATCGTGAAAAGTTATAGGCTTCTATTCCTCAAAATACTGAAGCCTATAAAAAAAAAAACCAACTCGATAAGTGAAGTATTTCACTCATTATCGTGACCACAAGATACGAGATCCGCACTTACAAACACACGGACGTCCAAGACAGAACTTTTTTAAACAGTTTTTTAACTAGTTTAAATAACAAAAATAGCATAAAAAATATTATGAGTGTTAAAAATAGGGTTTTTTCTTGATATGTGTGTGTATATATTATTTTACAAGTGCAATATGTAATAAATAGAGACATTTTAAGTTGTTTAAAATCAGAAAAATCAGTTGTTTTGCGTGAAGTGACAGTAGTACCCACCTCAACGCTTCACTTATGAGGCACGCAATATCTAAAAAACTAAAAATAATTTTAAGGTATTTATAAAGTAAGCTAATTACTGACAGTATAAAACTCTCATTCAAAAATACTTAACTAATTACTGTAATTAATTATACATTTATAAATGTATAAATTATGTGGATGTTGTTTCTGATATTCGTATGTTGGAGCACATGCTTCGCTCGTTGTGTCAACCTCTTCAAAGACGACTCAGTTACATTATGTACTATTACGGTGAATATTAAATAAATTTGTTTTTAAATTCATCAAAATTTAGCGAGTTTATTACAGTCTAATTTTATTGTTTATTATATATTGTCAAGGTCATACAGTATCAGCAATCAATCATGTATTTTTTTTTATCTTAGGACGTTGTTCAGTCTACTATATATATATATATTTTTTTTTTTTTTACAGAACAGACAATCAACTGCCGCTGTTTTGAATACTGCTATTTTGATGTCAGCTGAATTGTGTCATCTAGGTTTTTGGTGTATTTTTGGAAATCTCATATTGAACGAAGTATTTACTCTAATTATTTGTTATTATCACTATTACATATTATGATATTACGGATAATAATAGTTTTTATTTTGTGACAGACGGAAAAAATTCATCAAAGTCAATATAATTCAGGTTGGGAGAGTGAAGGAAATATAGAAGTGCGAAATCTTCTTATAAATTCATTGATTGGGAGTAAGCAGCCATTGCAAATAACAGCAGGAAAATTTTTCGTAATGTCTCTGGCGACTTACTTAGCAGTAAGAATCATATCCTTTATTACAAAGTTTATGTGACGTTTTCATTGTTGTCGCTTTTCTTTTCTATGGTAACCACTTTGGCAACGGTTACCATTGCAACGGCAGATATGGCAACGGTTAAATATTAATGATTAAAATTTGTCAAAATATTGATTAATTAAATTGTTGATAATAAACATTTTTATACAGAAAAAAAAATATTTTCTATGAATTTTGAATGCATTGCGCTACACATTTCACCTATTGATGAAGAATTGAAAAATTTTATTTAAAAAACACGTTTTTGTTTTTTTTTTTTTTTTTTAAATTAAATACCTCACTATTTACAAATTTTCTGAGTTAAAAAAAATATTACTTGAATGAAGATAATTTTTTTTTCTGTATACAATGTATGAATAACAATGATTACGTCAAGAACCGCAAGTGTTTCTATAAATTAAGTATTTAACATAAAATATATTTTGTTCTTAGGTGATTCAGAAGTCCTACTCATACTTTGCTATCCTGAATACGGTGCACAGTGGTGATAACTAACATGATTAACCTGTAGAACTCGATATTATTCAGAAATCGAATGATTAATTAAGTTGAGTTAATAATTAATGGAAATTTACGTGTTCACTATTCACATATACTTAACACCAAATAGTGATTGTAAATTACTTCTGTACCGCAATTTTATAATACTAAATACAATGTAATAATAATTTAAACAATATCTTCATTTAAAAAAAAAAAACCTTGTTACTTGCTTTTAAAGTGTCTTTAATCCAAAATTTCAGTAGCACTTTTGGTTGGTCCAATTCTGTAATGAGTATTTAATTAATTTAAAAGAATACTAACTTTATGGTATTTAAAAATATAAATCACTTAAATAAATATACCCAAGATTATAATTAATTACGTGGCACACGATGCTCCTGTCATTGATGTCTGCAAGAAGAAAAAAAAGAAGATACGTGACCTTTTGGAAGAAACATCGGTACGAAAAATCTGGAAACGACAGTAATTTTTTCTTCTTTTGTACAAATTCGACTTCTCAAAAAATTGATTATTTTATTGCTAAAAATATAAATTAAAAAACAATTTTTTCAACTCGATGTTCAGACAGTTTTAACATGCATACATTGATACTCGCGTTTCATCAGACAATGTGAGATCGTATACTCGTTTTAAGTTAGTGTCCCCTTTATTAATTTTTCACAAAACTCGTCAACAAATTAGTAAAAGATAAAAATGATTTCTTCGACTAAACAAACACCGTGAAATATAATAGTATAAATGTCAATAATAAAAAAAAAAAGAGACCACGGTCTCTTATTCCGGAAAAAATAGCAACTCGTACGGGTTTATTTTTGAACAAAAAAATTATTTACTTTTACTACACCCTAGCTTCTGTCTGCCAAGTGTACATAATAGTAATTGTATATCGATTGATTAATATCCGAGTAAACTAACATGTAATTTTCCAAGTAAAGCCGACTGTAAAGAACATATTTGATGAAGTTTTTTTCTGGCTTACAAATTACCCTATAATTTATTGTCCATACAATATTTTTCGTGGTAAAGTAAATTATTTTATAACTAAAAATAAAAATACATGTCTCGCTGAGAGATAAGATCACTTAACTTATAACTTCATAGCTAGAGAATATGAAAGTTCTGCCCATAGAACACCGCAATGGAGTTAAATTAAAAATATTCGGATTGAGGTAAAAATCATGTAATAATTATTTTTTGTAAGTCTATGGATTTTTGGAGTAATTTCTTTTTTTAATTTATCTTTTTGGTGACATTTAATATATAACAGTGATACTTTTAAAATATTTGTCGATGTAATCACTGCTATTGACGTAGATTTTTTGATCGGAATGTTCGTAAGAACAATATTTATTTGCATTTACACGGTTAAAATGCCGATTACATTTTTTTCTGTAGTTTTTACATGAGCGCCTGTACTAAACTATACACAAAATTTTTTTAACGCAATGATAAAAAATGTTAACCTTGTAATTTCATATAATTTATTCATACTATTATTTTAATGTTTCACATCAAGTTTATTTCTTGTGAGAATGTAGAATTTTACTATTTATGTATATTGAAAATATTTATCAAAAATAATAATATTAATTAATTTATATGGTTTATATGGTTTAATAAAAAATAAAAAAAGATTGTTAGGAATATGGAGTCTCAATCATTCGTCGCCATGTTTAAAATTGAGTTACTACTGCTACAAACATTTATCATTTGTAATAATCCTCATATTTGGCTCCACACTGACGGCCGATCTTATAATAAATTACAATGACTTATCAGTGTTAACCGATGATGGCTGCTACATTGCCGGGATATTGGTAATAATATTCAAACTATACAAATTTAACAGCGTCCACGAAAGAATAAAGTTACTCGTCGATGAGATCCACAGATCAATGGATACTCTCAGCCAATCACAAGGTGAGCTTTAATGATAAATCTTTTATGTTAAAATTGATGGTTGATTAGAATTAGCTTAGTATCGAAATAACTATGGATCTTGATTCCTTATTGGTTCAGGATTAGAGCGCACGTATGCGCGCAATTTGAATTCCTAGTTCCTACAATAAAAATACATGAGAGTGTAAAATTAGTCAATAGTCGAAACTCGTAAAAAAATGGGACCTGATTCCTTATTGGTTAAAATTATGAAATTTTACTGTTCAGATACCGAAGCTAGGAAACTAATAAAAAGAACAGCTTTTTTGGAAAACTTGATGGACAAATTTTTCATTGTCCTCGGGTGTTTTCTGGCCGCAGCTCTAACTTTTTTCGTGCCCAAACAAGATGGCGCGCTGCCTATCCGCGCCGTGTTCCCCTTTGACACTACGGTGGCGCCCATGCATGAGTTGGCGTTTACAATTCAGGCGTTCAGTATTTTTTACGGCTTGTTGACAATCGTTTTTATGGATGAACTTATCATCACACTCATCATGTGGATTAATTGTCAGCTGGTGATACTCAGAAGAAATTATGAGAATTGCGGGAAGAATGTTGATAGATCAGAGAATGACGATAAATTATTGAATTATACCTTCGTAATGTTTGATGAGACCGATCCTTCAAAACTTGAAGGGAATTTTGTCAATAAATTCAAGTACTGCATTAAACAACATCAGCGACTGATTATAGTCGTCGATCATCTGAATGAAATTTTCAGCTCGAGTATGTTGATACAGCTTTTTGCTAGTTTTTCTATGATTTGCTTGACGGGATTTCAAGCTGTACTGGTGAGTATAGAATAATTAAATTTGAAAACAGCTTTAGAAAAATCGGCTTTATTTTTAGGGTGCTAATGAAAAGGAACATATTTTCAAATTTATTATTTATCTCGGTGCTGCGTTTTCTCAATTACTTAACTGGTGTTGGTTTGGTAATGAACTTCTCCATAAGGTAACGCGGAAAAAAGTTCTATAAAAATTACAAAATATTCTGTTAAATTTATAGTCCTATAAATATTACATAAAATTACCGTGTAATTTTTTACATACTCATTTTTATAATTTTCACAAATTTAAAAGAAGTTTTCACAGAATTAAAAGAAAAATTTTGAAAAGAATAACTACTCATTGTTGTTTATTTATCAGAGTGCTTCCCTAACATATGGTCAGTGGTCTTCCGGATGGGAGAACCATATAAATAAACCTTTAAAACCATTGATGATAATTTCACTTATGAGAACACAAAAAATCTTGCAACTTCAAGCTGGAAATTTCTACAATATGTCTTTACATACATTTACAGCGGTAAAAAAAAATCAATAGCATAATAAAAATAATTTGATAAATTTTCATCATCGATAATTTTATTTTTAGGTTTTGAAGAATTCGTACTCCTTTTTTGCGTTACTTACCAAAGTGACTGACAATTGATAAGTAAATTTGAAATGTTTTTTTTTCAGTTTAGAAAATTATTTTTAATACGAAGAAGTTTGTAATTATTAATAATGTATAATTCCTCTAACTATTTTAATTTCATAAATTTATATATCGAGTAAAATAAACTTCGATCGAAACAATCGTTTAGTTGATTTTATAAGTAGATTGAAATTTTTTTCCAACAGTCCCAATTTTAAGATTTCCAAGAAAGATTATTTAATTTTCTTCATCGAATTGATTCGAAGCTTGAAATGCAATTGTCCACAAATTCACACTTAAAAAGTGTGACTTAAGTATTTTTGTTAAAACTTTATTATTAATTCGCTCAAGTATGAATTTTTTTTATAAAATTAAACTCTCAATTAATAGATTCACTTTGTTCACTAACGTTTAAATTCTGAGATTTTATATTTTTCATTTAAACTGCTGATAAAAAAATTAAAGCCACTATTTTGAAGTTGATAAAATACAGTACTCGTACATAACAAATAAGAAAAAATCAATCGTACAATATATTTTCGCACCCGATTTCTCTTAATGTAAGTACAAAAAAAAAAAATCGACCCCCGCAGATTTAACCCTTAATTTTCTTATAGCTGACATAATGTATAGCCGATGCAAAATTCATCGGAAAAAAGTGCGGTAATTATATGGCTTGCATTATAATGTAAGAAAATTGTTTTAAAAATAGAATTTCAGCAATATAACAAAATTGCTGGCTTGTGGATTTTTTGCAGTATGTTACCGAGTTCTTGGAGCAGGATCAATGAAATAAAACAAACTTTACTTCAAAAATGAAACTCCAATCTATATACTCACGTCGAAGCGTCCTAAGCATGGCGATAGCCGGACTTAGGTCAAGTCGTAGGGCACACCAGCCTGTGTGTTGCTTTTTATTCTTAAAAAATAACTTTAACAATTTATTTCAGCACATTGTTGTTGAAAATCAATGTAATTAATTTTAAGATCTTGTAGGTTGTGCGGTATTTGGAGCCTCGATTCGTCGACGCCAGTCAGTCTGAAGCTCCTTCACAATATTTCAAACATTTTGGGCATTATTGCGCTGGCTATTTTTGTGGGAACATTGACCGCTGATCTGATGGGTAATTTAAACAATCTTTTGATCGCTACCGACGATGGATGTTACCTGGCAGGAATATCTGTTATTATTTTTAAAGTATACAAGTTTCATCGCCAGCACAAGAGAATTAAAAATTTGACGGATGCAACATATCGCCCAATTCATGAATTCAAAAAATCTCAAGGTGAGCTAAAAAAGCTAATTTATTAACACATCATCTTAATTTTGTAATGTCCTTGCAATCTTGGTTCACTTCGGTGGACATTAGTCTCGGAAAACGTAAATTTTTAAATAATTTTTTTTTTTTTTTTCAATTTTAAATTTATTTTCTACTTACAATTAAAAATAAAAAATAAAAATGATTGAAGTTTATAACAACAGATCGTAGAAATGATTTTTTTTTTTTTTTTTCATTTATTTACTGCCAATTTTTTTATATAGACGATTTACGATAAATTTTATGTTTTCATCATAAACTGTACTCTGCAGAACCAAAAAGACGTGTAATTTGAGACACGTGTCTTTTGGCATTACTGTCCCGAATTGGTGCTTTGACTTTGATACTTTAAAATGTATTTAAAAAAAAAAAAAAAATGAAATAATATAAAAATGTATTCATCCAGAAACATCGATATTTCAGATCCTGGAGTGAAAGAAATTTTAGAGACTAACAAATTTTACGAAGACCTTGGGTTCACTTTTTTTGTAACGCTCGGAGGTTGTTTGGTCATCGCGTTAACATTTTTTGTCCCAACTGAAGACGGCGAGTTGCCAATACGGGCTCTTTACCCGTTTAACACCACAGTGTCCCCAATGCACGAATTGGCATTCAGCCTGCAGGTTTACGCGGTGAGCTACGGTCTAATGGCCATTTTGATGATGGATACAGTCGGCTTGGGAATAATGAGATGGCTCCATGTCCAATGCATAATTCTTGCCGCGAATTATAAAAATTGCCGGCTGGATAATAAATCCGCTTACCTTAAATGTCAGGAAAATTCTGACGTTATTCTGTCATTTTCCACATTTGATGAACAAGATAAAGAAATTACAGAAAGAACCGATTGTTTTGTCGCGAGATTTAGAAGATGCATAAAGAATCACCAGCGACTCTTGGATACAATTGACGAACTTAACGCCTGCTTCAGCAGCAGTATGTTGATGCAGCTGTTTGCGAGCTTCTCTTTGATTTGCTTAACTGGTTTTCAAGCCGTGTTGGTGAGTAAGATTCATCGGATTTTGATTTCTAAGGTAATTAATTAAAATGTTATTGATTATGATTTAATAATCAAAGGATGTAACCACAAAGACAAGTCTAATGAAATTTGTCCTCTACTTGAGCGCAGCATTTTCTCAGCTACTCTACTGGTGCTGGTTTGGCAATGAATTACTGTACGAGGTATACTGATTAAGAAAATTAAGTTAATTTAATTCAATTTAAAGCGACGGTAAAACAGTCCACAAGTTTTAATTTATCAGAAAATTTTCGATTAGAAATAAAACATATCAATTTTTATAAAAGTATAAGAAAAACGTTTATATGTTAATTTAATATAGACAAAGAGTTAATAATCTTCAAAAATTACCGTCGCTTGTTAACGATAAAATAATAAAGTTATTAGAGTTACACAGAGGGTGACACTATTATCAAGTCAATGGATGTCGGGCTGGGAAAATGAACTTGGCTCAAATATCCAGCCACTATTGATCATGTCAATGATACAGACAATGCGACCATTAGAACTACACGCAGGCCCATTTTTCACGATGTCCATGGAAACGTTTATATCTGTACGATTTTGATTTATTTATAATTGTCTATTATTTATTGGACTTTAAATATATTTATTTGAACGTTTACACAGATTATCAAGAGCTCCTACTCGTTCTTCGCCTTACTGACCACAATGAGTAATTGAAGAATCACCATCTTACTTGTTATCATTATTAATGTTGTAGTTTATTAAAATAGTTTTTAAACATGTATTGTTACAAATAAATTCATCTTTAGATTTTTAGCTTTAGATCCAAAATTTTAGCTCTGTTTCAAAATATTTACAATCTCTTAATTAAAGAAAGCATTAAATTCAATGAATAAGTCACAATTCTTGGATTATTGTAGAGAAAACTTTTTTTTTTTTATTATTGCTATGAAGTTATCTAAATCAATCATCGCAACAATCTTGTGAATTAATCATAAAAATAAGTACTTTGTTCGTTCCGTGTAAAAAAAACTACTTGATTCAATAATGGAAAAATATAATAAAATTTCAAAGGTAATAGTTTGGCTGAAAAAAATATCAGCAAACACTGCAAGCAATACCGCTATCTGTTATCGATTTACACAAGGATGCATAAGATAATTAGGTTTCATTTATTTTTATTGGCACCTCACAGTCTACTAGTGATGAAAAAAACTTCCGTAAAAGACACAAGACACCGCTTATTATGTGTTCATAGACAACGCTTTATTCGGAGCAATCATTATGAATATTATAAAGAACCTAAAATAGGCTCGTAGATCTTAGAAAAAATAAATAACATTTTCTCAGAACATTAGAGTAGCAAATTACTACCTTCTGGCAAGCTACATTTTATTTTACCACCGCACTAGCTTCTACGCGAATCTAAAAATAAAGTACACTAGTAATGAAGAGCACCCCAATAGAAACACATCGCACATTTTTGGACAAAAGTATCAAAGTACTACGGTAAAAGATTTATTCTTACCTAACTTTGCAATTTAAAAAATTCAATATTTTTTTTTTTTAAATCAAACAATTAGATATTGCGGTGTTTGACGTTCGATTCAGCAGCGCCCAAGTATCAAAAATTTTACAACACGACAATAAGGATTTTTAATTATATTGTTATTGTTTTTTATTTTTTTACCCTTGTTACTGATGCTGTTGTTAATTACAAGGATTTGATGACAGTTGCCGATGATGGTTATTTCATCGCTGGCTGGATAGTCACTTACTTTAAGATATACAAATTTTATACTCATCGGCACAAAATTGGAAAACTCATCGATGACATCCATGATCCAGTTGATGCGCTTCGGCAATCTTGTGGTAATTAAAAGTGACACTTCGTACAGTCATCATCATCATCATCATCATCATCATCATCATCATCATCATCATCATCATCATCATCATCATCATCATCATCGATTAAGCTCCGAAAAAGTGACCTTAATTCAGTGAAGTGTGAAAATTTGAATTATTTTTGTTACTAAATATTTATATAAGAGTTTAGAATTAATTCTAAAATTTGAATTCTATCTCATTAGAATTTAACCACATGGTGCTAAACTTTAATGTTTTTTATATCTTTATATCTATTTTACGATCACTAAATTTTTTTCAACATTGTTACTAATTTTGGTCAATTATAAATAATGATAAAATTAATTGATTAAGAATTTAGTAAGTAGGATTTTTGACTGTTGTTCAATAAAAGTTGTTCGATGGCCTAGAATTTAATTTTCTGAATTTATTAAAAAAAATCGTCTAATTAAATTGAATAACAATATATTGGAAACTCTTAGCTAGTTTAAAAATGTAGGATTATTATAAATAAAAATAATTATGATATTTAAATATGATCAAGATTTTATCAAAATTTCAATTTTGTTAGATAAAACCTTCATTGCTCATGTGTTAAATTGATTTTTTTTGAGTTTCCAATAATCTTCATAAAATATCGCAAGCATTTTGTACAATTCACACTCTATGTATTATTAATTATAATTATAGTAAGATTACAATGATAATTACTTTCAGATTTAGGTGTACTAACAACAATGAAGACCTACATGTTTTTCAACGCATTAGACTTTTACTTATTTTCAAATTGTGCTGTCACATTGGGAGCCGCTTTGGTAATACTAGTGCCCCGAGAAAAAGGTAAATTACCGGTACGTGCAATATTCCCCTTCGATATTACAAAATCACCTATGTACGAATTAGCATTATTCATACAGTTATACACACTTATATTCGATCTTATCAGTGTCGCTATGGAAGAATTTATAAGTTTAGAATTTTTGCGATGGACCACTCTGCAGCTCAAAGTTCTCTCCGCCAATTACAGAAACTGCGACAGTTATTCGTCAAAGCTTTCAGACCTTTATCTATCACAAGACACCTACAATGCGATCCAGAAGTTCAAAATACTAGACGCGTTGGATGAGGACACGGAGATAACCACTTTCGTTGAGTTTGACAGAAGAAAATTAGGAAAAATAATTGACTTGTTTAAATGGAGGTTCAAATCTTGCGTTAAACATCATCAGAGGATAACCCACATCATTGATGATCTAAATGACGTTTTTGACTCGTGCTTAATTGTCCAGTTTACGGTCAGTTTGTTCCTCATTTGTCTAAATGGATTTTTGATCGTGATGGTACGCTTCAATTTTTTTTAAATTATCGATTATTGCATAAAATTTAAATTTGTTTTTGATGGAATTAAATTTTATTTTCCAGTGCGCTGACGATAGGAAAAAACTTATAAGTACTTTTACGTATTTGGCTGTTGGATTTTTGCAACTGCTTTATTGGTGCGGATTTGGGAACGAGCTTTCTTTTCAAGTAAGTAAAAATATTTATATTCTACTCTTTAAAACTCTTACAAAATTCTGTATTGCCACTAAAAATTTTTACATAATTTTATATTTTAAAAAGTTGAATAAAAATTCTGAAATTTTAAAGAAATCAGTGCTCAAAGTTTATAAATTTTTACAACAATTGTTACTGAGCTAAATATCTTTTCTATTCGATAACAATATTTTTTTTTTTTTTTTTTGAAGGCGAACTCTTTAACAACAAGTCAATGGATGTCGGGCTGGGAAAATTGGTTCGAAATTGGTATGAAAGATCTTGTGACAACCGCAATGATCAGAACAATGCAGCCATTGGAAATGAGAGCTGGTGGAATTTTTGTATTGTCAATGGACACATTCATCAATGTAAGTGATTTTTTTTTTAAAAAAAAAAAAAAAAAAATAAACTCCTATTTTACATGAATTTGAAAAAATAATAACAGCAATTATAAAATTTTTAGTAACTCAGTGTGTTATAAACTTGAAGCTCACGGAAAAAATTTCACAAGTGAAATAAAATGATGTTTAAAAAAAAATTTTTTTTTTAGATTCTGAAAAGCTCGTACTCGGTGTTTGTTCTGATGACCACAGTTACGAGCGATGAAAAATAGTTTTTTATAGTTTTATAACGAAGGTCAATTTTTTTACGTACGGTCTAAGTTGTATGAAAAAATTATGGCATAGTATATCCTATACTGTTTAAAATGAATAAAATGAATAAAATATTTAATTATAAACTTTTAAGCTTTTTGCATTTATTTATGCAAAATAAGTAGAAAATTCACAGGAAAATTCAAACTATTTCTGTCCAAAGCTCACCAGTCCTTAGAAATTGTTTATTTATATTTTTAAATCAATTGATGAGAAAATAAATCACCTAAAAAAATTAGCAATACACGCTAAATATTTTAAAAATTAAAAAACTAATTCCGAGGAATAATTATCGATATAGCCAATTCTCATTCATTGCAATGAATGATTCGATAATACTAAATGGATATACAAACTTTATTGTATTTATACAACATAACTACTTTGTAAGAGGAATAAATTCATTCAATAAACACATTTTGTTCGATGTCTTACAATAAAAACGTAAATATACAATTTCTAAGGACTGGTGCGAGTATATAAATTTCACGCAATCGCAGTTTTTTATTTAATATTCACAATAGTGTATTATTATCTTAATATCGATTTCCTTAACAATTATAGTAAAGTTTTTAGAAATAAAATATGAAACGCTTTTTTTCCTGAAAATCGTCTATCCCACTATAATTTGTGAAAATTACCCCCCAAATTATATCAGCAGAAGTCTTTTTCACTTGTTCTCACCCATTGTTGATAGGTTGAGAATAACAGACCTGTAATGGAAAAAAGTTCTATTAAAACACATCGCACACACTGGAATACTGTTTTTAGAATTGTCAGGTAATATTTTTTTTTCGATATTTATAAGAAAATTTGTCGCACAAATTTTACTATCTTACAGATTTATCGGCGTTTGGACTTACGAAAAATCTTCCCCAGTGTATTTACACTTGTTTAATTCATCGATAAGGATATTCAGTGCGTCAATAGTGACAATATATTTTGGCACAATACTTGCTGATTTGATTGTTAATTACAAAAATTTAAATGTTCTATCCGACGATGGATGTTTTCTGTGTGGCGTGTACGTCATATTATTTAAAGCTTTTAAATACCATCGGTTTCAGAATAGAATAAACAGACTTTACGATGAAATTCATGAACCGATCGATCTGTTTCGGCAATCTTGTGGTAAGTTTTACATTTAATAATTGATGAAATTAGTGAATAAATATGTTTTGTTAAAGTTTTTCGAGCTTCGTTTTTTTTTTTGCATCGTCAAAAAATTATTTAGTATTTTAATTCGGGTGAAAAAAAAAAGGTTTTTTTTTATACTATTAAATTTTTAGAGAAATTTAAACGAGCTTTAAAATTTAATTGTTAATAAAATTAATTTCTTTTATTTTGTTTATAATTAACTAATTATTAAAATTATTTTTTTTTCTATTGTAAACTTGTTATATATATATATATATATATATATATATATATATATATATATATATATATAAACTTTCCATTGATTAATTTACACGAGACCAAGGCACGAGCGCTCAATTTTACCAACACTTATAAATTTATTTTTTATCAATTCTGACTTTAACTAATAAATTGAATTTTTTACAACATTTATAAATTACAGACCTAGGAGTATTGATAACAATAAAAAAAGCCAAGCTTTTAGAGAACCTCGACTTCTACATGTTTTCCTCATTCGCCACGACCCTCGGACTGTCAACAACATTTTTTGTGCCTCGTAAAAAGGGGGAATTGCCAGTTCGCGCATTGTTTCCGTTCGACACCAAAACGTCACCAATGCACGAAGTTGCCTTTTTTATTCAAATATACTCGATAGCCTTCGCACTGACAAATGTCGTCACGCTTGAATTCATAGGACTTGGGTTCATTCGTTGGACTACGGTACAGCTGGTCATTCTTACTTGGAACTACAAAAATTGCCGAACTGACATCTGGAAACGCGACAACTTCGATCCTCTGCCGGACACGATCAACATGGTCAACAATTTCGGGATTACCAAATTGAATAACCAGCCAGTAGTAAGAAAATTTGTGCCGCTTGAAAAAAATGCGGACCATGATGGTTCAAAGGATTGCTACTTGTGGCGGTTTCAAATTTGCATTAAACACCACCAGAAGCTCACGTGGATTGTCAGAATTAAACAGCGTGTTTAGCTCAAGCATGATGATGCAACTTGCAGCCAGTGCGACCATGATTTGCTTGGCTGGTTTTCAGGCAGTGTTGGTAAGTTTTTTTTGTTTTAATCGAAAAAGAATCAAACTGCAACTTCCCGCTAATTCCATACTTAGGCGCTTAAAATTGTACTTATGACGTTTTTTAATTTAAAAAAAAAATATTGATGATGTTTATAAATATTTTGAAAAATCAAATTTTTCGATGTTATGATTTGTGAAAACAAATTTATGAATATTTGTTCTAACAATTCTAGGGCTCGAATGACAAATCAAGTTTTATGAAATTCACCGTATACCTTGGAGCTACATTCACTCAATTATTGTACTGGTGCTGGTTTAGTAATCAACTTCTTTCTCAAGTAATCTTACATGCAATCAAATTTCAAAAAGAAAATATTCTTTTATAATTATCAAAAGAAAAAAATTATTTGTGTATTGATAGGCGATTTCACTGACAACTGGCATATGGATGTCGGGTTGGGAGCACCAATTTCCATTGAATGTCAGAAATTTACTCACCATTTCTATGTTAAGAACATTGAAGCCACTGCAGTTGAAAGCTGGTAACTCCTTTACTCTGTCGTTAGAGACGTTTGTATCGGTAAGATATTTACTTACATCTTAAATATAATCTTCCTACAATCTGATGAAATTATTTTTTTTCTAAATTAGATTTTAAAGAGCTCATACTCTTTTTTTGCACTACTATCATCGACAACTCAGCAAAATTTACCGGAGATTGGATAGAAGATATTTTAAAAAATAGTAATGTCATTATTTATTTTAAATAGTTTATATTGAAAGAAAAAAAATTACATTTCATTTGTTGAACAATGAAATAATAAATTTATTTTGCAATCTTACTATTTTTAGCTGAGCATTATCTCTTATAATATTTTTTCTAACCCTCCGTCACTAGCTTGCAATTCTTGTTATGTTTGAATTATTTTATTAGTAATTCGAACAAAAAATAATCCTATAAATTACTGTAAAACTCAAGCAATAATGTTTACTTTGATGTACACTTTAAATATCAACCATTGACTGACTGCGGAAATGAAAAACGTACCCCCTTTAATTTTTCATAGCACGCAAACGCAAAGTTTCTATAAAAAAGTACCACCTACTTAAAATAATTTGAAGCAACCATCATCATAATTAATATTATAGTAGACTATAATAGTAGACTATAACATCGATAAAAAAAGGCTTTGCTAGATTCTTAAAACAAAAGTTGCTTCTTGATATATTTCATAAGGTAAAAACTTTGTAGAGCTTGCGTGTCATTATTTCGATCGGCTTTACTCTAAGTGCTAGATAAAAATAACCGGAATCGAAACAAAGGGATATTTTCAAGGAAGTAGCAGGAATGAATAGAACATTCATTGAAGTACAGAAACTACTGCTTAATCTGAATATTGTTTTCTTGAGTTAGATTGCAAGATTTATCGTAGCAATAATTCTGAATATACTCGATTTATTTTTTCATTGAATTTTATTAAATTTGGTAATGATAGTTAATAATTTCTAGATGCTGTGAAATATTAAACCATAATTCGGGCATTTTTAACTACCGAAGAATATTCAGCGAATTATTCAAATTGTTTTGCTGCTCTGAATTATTCGATTTGAAAGTTCGATTAGACAATGGTAGTTACGATTTAATTGTAGCGAATGAAGCCGTTTTGTTTTTGGCCGACTTGGTTAAAAGTCGACTTAGTTGAAATAATTAAAAAATGATAGATAAAAGTAGATAATTGCAGTTATTTAGTACAAGTGATGAAAATAAGTAACGTTTTTTATTAGCGTGGTTTTATACAGTTTGATTCAAAGTGTGGATGATAATTTGTCGCAAAATATAGAGAGACAAAATATATTCGTTTAGTAAATTATCAGTCATGATCAAGATAATTAACAATACTCCATTCGAGAGCCATAGACGATTTCTCGATAAAAGTATTGCAATTCTAAGGTAATTAATGCGAGAAAAAAAATGATACTTTTGATGTTATAAATTTTTTAATATTTAAGGTTCTCGGGAGTATTAAGCTACGATACATCCACGACAGGGCATCTAAAAATTTTCACCATTTTCATGAGAATTCTCAGTAATATTATTGTAATTTTTTATTTATTGACCATGATTGCTGACGCTGTAGCTAATTACAACGATTTGTTGATATTCGCCTCCGACAGCTGCTTCATCGTGGGATGGTTCGTAGCGTATTCGAAAGAGGCAGTTTTTTACCTAAAAAGGCACGGATTTTCGGAGTTTATTGATAATACTCATCACCCCGTAGATGTTCTGCGGCAATCAACAGGTTAATTCAAATAATTTTATATTTTTTAAAAGTTAAATCCTTGAATGTAAAAATTTAAGAGTAATTTGCGGAGTAGACAATTTTTAATCGATTTAATTTCTTGGGAGGGAAATTCTTGAATCGTATAATTTTTTCACTCCGTGAAAATTCCCTCCCGATTTATTACAGTTTATCAATTTTCTCATAAAATTTTTTACAGACCTAGGCCTGTTACTGGATGTAAAAGAGTGCATGTTATACGAAGCAATCGATTACTATTTATTGTCATTATTCGTGATAGTCCTTGGATCGGCAATAATAATTTCATCGCTTATCTTGGGAAAACTACCGAACAGAGCAATATTTCCTTTTGATACAACTATTCCCTTCTATTACCGACTGGCGTTTTTTATACAAACATACAATACGGTTTATCACCTGGTTGTTTTGATAACAATCGATTTCATAAGCTGGCAACTGATGCGGTACACTACACTGCAATTAAGAGTCCTGTCGTTCAACTACATCAATTGTAAGGGCGATTCCCTGAGACCTGTTAGTCCAGGCTTGACCAGAGAATATATTGGTGCTCTCAAGATCTCTAGTGTGTTCAGTATTGATGACCAGCGTAAGGAAATTTGCCAATTTACAGCGTTTGAAGAGAGCGAAATGACCAATATTAGCGTTACCTTCACTGAGAGATTCAAAACTTGCATTAAAAATCACCTGAGACTCATCAGAGTTGTCAAAGACTTCAACGATACTTTTAGTTACTCGCTGATGGTCCAACTGGGTGGAAGCTTACTAGTCATTTGCTTGAACAGTTACATGTTGGTAATGGTAAATAATTATATAATTATCAAATAAAAATGTTTAGAAAATAATTAATTAACTGATAATTAAATAACAATTTTATTTGACAACTGCGAACAGTTTCCTGGTGACAAAGATAACTTCATTAGATCTACCGCTTATCTAGTGTCAGGTTTCACTCAATTGCTGTATTGGTGTGCTTTTGGAACCCAGTTAAAATTTCAAGTTAGTATTTTGTCAATATTTTCTGAACTAATCAGTTGGATACAGAAAATTTGAATGAATTAGTTTTAATAATTTATTAAAGGCCGATTTTCTGATGAAAAGCCAGTGGATGTCGGGTTGGGAAAATAGTTACGACAGAGGAATTAAAAATTTAATTACTACAGCGATGATAAAAACTATGCAGCCATTAGAAATCCGCGCTGGTGGTCTCTTTGTTTTAAGAATGGAAACATTTCTTTCAGTAAGCTTCATAATTATTTATTATATCCTAATAAGTATTATCATACTTAACTTAAATCTTTCGTTTTATTTTTTAGATTTTAAAAAGTTCATATTCTGTTTTTGTATTACTGACAACTGTAACCGATTAATCGTTATATCTAGTGCTTGAAATTTATTAATCGATACATTTTGTGATTAAGTTATATTGTGTTAATAAATAAATAAATGATATCACTAAAAAAATTACCTTTTTTTTCTTGCAAAATTAGTGATACAATCTTTCAGCATTTATTACACAATACATCTACTAGTTCTGGATTATAATGTGACTATTACAATTTTGACGATAAGTTTTTTTCTGAAATTAATTAAAATTCTGATTATCTTTTAACCAAATGATCTTCGATCAATTATTATGGAAAATATCTGAAATATAAAAAAATAACAATCCATTATTAAAATTTTTATATTTTTACCGTCCTTTCTTTGTAAACTGATAGAAGGATTTGTTAGTATTTAATAATATTTGTTAATGGTTAACTAATAATTTATTCTAAGTAATTTTTTTGTTGTGGAAAAATAGTTATTAGTATCGAATAAATGATTGCAAATAAAAAAAAAAAAAAAAAGTTTATTTCTAATGTATAGAACTCAAATTTGTGATAAATACAACAAATTAGTAGCAAATATCAAATATTAAATTTTATGCTACTTAACCACTTTCCCTTTCCCTTTTTTTATAACTCACTGATCGAAACGAAAGAGGTCGTATGGAAAAAATGGTATCTGCAGAAAAATTTTAACGATTTCTAAAATTGAATTGAAAATAAAATTAATTTCTTGTCGTTATAATTCAAAACTTTTCAATCCATTATAATGTATTACAGTTAGTTTTTTCCATGTATGAATTATGATTTAATATTTAATAAGTAATTAAAAAAAAAAAAAAAAAAAACAAAAATAATCCTATAAATTACTATAAAACTCAAGCTACGACGTTCACACTTTGAATATCGAGCATTGCCTGACACCGGAAACGAAAATCGTACCCCTTCATCATTATAATCGTACCCCGTCATCATCATTAATATTATAGTAAGCTATAAAATCGATAAAAACAAGCGTTGGTGGTTCTTTAAATAAAAGTTGCTTTTTGAAATGTTCCATAAGGTGAAAATTCCGTAGAGCTTGCGTGTCATTATTTCGATCGACTTTACTCTAAGTGGTAGATAAAAATAACCGGAATCGAAACAAAGGGATATATTCAAGAAAGTAGCAGGAATGAAGGAAACTTTTATTCAAGTACAGAAACTATTGTTAAAGCTGAGCATTATTTTCTTGAGGTAGATTATAAGATTTATCGTAGCAATAAATCGGAATATCTGAATTTATTTTTCATTGAATTTTATTAAATCTGGTAATGATAGTTAATAATTTCTAGATGCTGTGAAATATTGAACCAAAGTTCGGGCGTTTTTAACTACCGGAGAATATTCAGCGAATTATTCAAATTGTTTTACTGTTCTGAATTATTCGATTTGAAAGTTCAATCGGACAATGGTAGTTGCAATTTGATGGTAGCGAGTGAGGCCGTTCGGTTTTTGGCGGACTTAGTTAAAAGTCTTATAAAATTACATTACTTCGAAGAAAGACAACATAATATTAATAACGTTTATAATCAATCAAAAGTGATAAGAAAGTCACGAGATAAGATCAATTATTTAACGATTCTTACCTAATTAATAAACATTAATGTTCTTTTGTTACAGAAATTTAAAATTTTTTAAACCAACAATTTGTAGCAGATTTTGAAAGATCATCGATATTTTTGATCTTCTCCCTCGGTCTATTAATTTTTCTCTTAACAACTGCATTAATGAAATAGGTACAAATATTTTAACGGAAATAACGGAAATAAATAAAGCGTTGATATAAACGGTTTACACAAATAAATATTTTAGTTGCAGATCAACTATTAATGAATTTTATTAAATATCAAAAAATCTTTTTATCAGTGTAGATGGTTAAAGCCACGATTCCACTTCATGATTTTTACAATAAAAATAATTTTATCTAGGTTAAATGTTTTTCTAAAGCAATAAAGTATTTTCAGCCACAATTTTAGTTAACACAGAAGAAAACGATATTTACACTGAGGAAGGTGTTTGTACAATGAAACGAAGTTGAGTAAAAAAACGTTACACCCCTCAACTTACAATCGGCGCCGTGATAGCGAAATATTTTCAAAAACGATATCCGTCTTATGCATAATAGATGAATGAAAAAATTATATGTTATACAAAGGGGAATAAAAAGTATAAAAGGTGTAAAACTAAACAATTTTTAACAAAGCATCTATTTATAGTAATACATTGTATTCACTTTTTCCCGCTCACCTGACTTTAATTTATTGCAAAAAAAAATAAACTTAACTTAACTTAAGTTGATATTAAATTTCATTTACTGAGAAATGATGGGTGCAAACGTTGAAATTCATCGGGGGGTTATAAATATGACTATTCCAATGTTGAGGTAAAGTATCATTTAATTTTTACTTCTCAATGAAAGTGTTTCGACTCTTTCCTTTAGACCTTGAATAATTTTAAATACAACTAAGTAAGATTTCAGATTATTTGTGGTCACTAGTTTTTAAAATTATATTCATTTACAGATATTGTGCAGTTTGGCCGTGCTCTTCATCAAGATCTGCAGTAATAAAAATTATTAACGGCTCCTACATCATTTTTAATTTTGTGCTCCTCATTCTTTACTTGATAACTCTGGCTTTTGACTTGTACTATAACTATACAGATATGAATGTCTATGGTAACGACGGATGCTACGTTTTAGGCACAATCATGATTATGTTTAAAGGATACAAGTACCGAATGATGTATGAACAACTTTCGACGCTCATTGATGATGTTTATGGTCCAATCGATACATTAATAAGGACTTCAGGTTAGTATAAATTATTATGAAGGAGTTATACGCACTTGGAATTTTCAGAAATTCAATTTTTTTTTTTTTAATTTTAACCTACTTAGAGCTGACATTAAATATTTTTGAAAAAAACAAAGCAACTCTGAAAAACTTGAAGAATATTTAAAAATATTATATTAAAAGATTTGAATTCAAAATTTAATATCGATAACCGACTAAGAAGATTTTTCAAATTCTTTTAAAATAAAGATTAATAATTGAAAAAATTTTTAGTGTTTAAAAATTTTCGAAAAATACTTTGAAACTTTTTTTTTTTGCAAATCTTTGGTGTTTAATGAAAAAAAAAAATTATTTTACCAAATTTATGTCAAATTAAAAGAAAAAAAGTTAAATATAAATTTTTTTGGCTTTGTAAGTGTATAAAATACATCAATCATGGCCCCATTAAAAATTTTTTTTGATTAACAGACCGAGGAATGGTAGCAAACATCAAACACAGTATATTTTTCGAATTCATCCATTTCTGCGCATTTTTGGGTGGATGCTTATCACTTTCGTTCACCATAATCGTATTGACACCTCGAGAAAAAGGGGAGCTCCCGATTAGAGGAGTATACCCGTTTAATTCCACCATAACGCCGTACAATGAAATGGCGCTGTTTTATCAATCTTACTGTGTAATCTACTGTCTCTTAATAATAGTGGCGCTGGACATAATGACAATAGCCTTCGTTAGATGGGTGACCGTCCAAATGAAAGCATTAACGGCGAATTACAGAAATTGCAATACTGAAATAGCAAAACGCGCGACTCTAATTTCGGCTGCAGAAACATTGAAAATGATTAATGAATTTCAGTCATGGAAGATAACTGATGATGATTTGGAAATACGGACATTTTTGCCATTTCATAAGAGCGAGGCTGAAGATAGTGATGATGGGTTCACTTGGCGATTCAAAACCTGTGTTAAACATCATCAGAGACTTTTAAAGCTCATGCTTAATCTTAACGCTACTCTCAGTCCATTTATATTGGTACAGTTTGGAATCAGTACGTTGATTATATGCGTGAGCGGATTCCAATGGATTTCAGTAAGTGTTACAGAGATAAATATATCGATGGAAAATTTATTTTGATTTGAGCAGAAAAATTTTAATCCATGAAAATCATTTTAAATGGTACAAAAAAATTTTTGAACTGGCTAAGACAAAAAAAATTACTTTGAAGAGTTTGATAATTTTGAATCCAGCAGAAAAATTTAAAAAAAAATTACAATTTACTCAATCTACAAATAATTTTTTATTTAAATAATTTTTCTGCTCAAATCATGACGATCAAAATATTTAAAGTAGTTTTCTTGGTTCAAGTGCTTCTTTTTTTTTTAATCAAATTAATTATTCAGCAGCGTCGAAATTACCGTTGTTTTAAAATATATTTCAGAATACAGGCAATCACGGGAATTTAATTAAGTATACAGTATTTTTAGCAATATGCTTTGCTGAACTATTATTTTGGTGTTTTTACGGCGACGCTTTTAATTATACCGTAAATAATATGTTCTATAAAATTTCATAAAATAAATTTGCTTATTATCAACTGATAAACGACTTTTTTTAAAAAGGCGGACACTATAACGCACAGCCAATGGATGTCTGGTTGGGAAGATGCATTCAACAAAAAAAATTGTTACAAAATCAGCAACCTATTGACGATTCCGATGAATCAATCGATCAAACGCTTGGAAATAGAAGCTTTTGGAATGTTTTCTTTGTCCATGCCGACATTTCTTTCAGTAATAGCTTTAATTTTTCAAGCTTCTGATTTTATTTATATGTAACATTATTCTGTTTTGCAGGTTGTCAAAAGCTCGTATTCTGTTTTAGTACTTATGACCACAGCTACTGAAGAAGAATAAATGTCTTTTCTGATTTTTTTTAATTTAAAAAAAGTTGTGGGATAAAATATAAAAAATTATTGGATGATTTAATTGATCTTTCTGTCCATAAAGACATAGTCTAGATTCAAAAAGTTTAAAGTCCAGTTTAGCATAAATAAATGTTTTAGTTGCAGATCACAATTTTTGTCTGATTAATAACAAATAATTATAAAAAAAAAATTAACTTAATTATAGTTGCACCTATACTTGAAATTGAAGGATCATATTTCTTGACTGTTAATAATTATTTGTCAACTCTCACTAAATACTTATTAAATAATTTATTAACAATTACTAAAGCTTATTAAATAGAAAAAAATCCACTTCATGAATTTATAATAAAAATAATTTTATCTACGTTGAATAGTTTTGTAAAGCAATAAAGTATTCTCAGCCACAATTTTAGTTAACACAGAAGAAAACGATATTTACACTGAGGAAGGTGTTTGTACAATGAAACGAAGTTGAGTAAAAAAACGTTACACCCCCCCCCTAACTTACAATCGGCGCTGTGACAGCGAAGGCTATTTATTTTTATTCAAAAAGTCTACCATTCGCTTTTAAATAATTCACGGTGGGTTTCTATTTCTCTCAATAAAACTCATAAAAAGAGAGAAATATTATTTAAAACAATATCCGCCTTATGCATAATAAATGAATAAAAAAATTATATGTTATATAGAAGGGAATAAAAAGTGTAAAAGGTGTAAAACTAAACACTTTCAACAAAGCATTTTTTTATAGTGATACTTTGTATTAACTTTTATTCACCCTCCTGTTTGTATGTTTTTGCAAATAATAATAACTAAATAAACGTATGAGTTAAAATTAAGAAATTGTAGACACAACCTTTTTTATTAACTGATCGGAATTGTAAGTTCATCAATGCTGTTCTCTAAAAGATAAAATTCTATAAAAAAAAAAAAAAAAAAAAAAAAAAAAAAATTCTGAAGCCTGTCAAGAGCAGCCATGAAAAATTTTTCGGTCAAATCGCGAAGACGTCTATTAAATAGAAGTATTTCGATCCTCAGGTAAACTTAGAAAACATCTCGGCTATGTTTACTATAAGAACTTTGTAAAAGTAACGAATATTAATTATTCAATTAATTGTTCTAGATACTGCGGTGTTTTTGATTCAGATCCGTCGGTGACAATATTTCGAAAAATACTGATTAATTCTATAATAATTTTTAGTCACAGCATGACTGTTATCTATGGTTTGACAATTGTTGCTGACGCAGTAGTCAATTACACCGATTTGATGATTATTGCGTATGACGGAGCCATTATTGCCAGATGGATTTTGATATACTTTAAGATACAGATATCGCATAGTTTGCGTAAAAAAATACTAAAACTTATAGATGACATTCGAGATCCTATTGACATATTGACTCAATCATGCGGTAAGTAATTATCATTAGAGTCTCTGATTTTTAATACCAAGAAAAAAAAATGTGTTAAGTTTAATAATAAAACTTGATAATTTTTAATTTGTCATTCTTATAAAAATAAAAAAAATTGTTTACTACATTTCACCTAGTGTTTAAAATTGTCAGTTTTTTTTTACCGAAATTCGTTGATTTAAAGAAATTCTATGTATCTAATATAAAAAAAATTTTTTTATTTATGCATATAGATTTTTAATAATTGAATTACAAATAATGATGTACAAAATACTAACTTTAACCGTTCTAGATACGAAATAAAACTCTTCTTCTTTCTCTAAACGTTGATAAATAAAATAATTTCGTCTTTGGTCAGATTTAGGAGTATTGATTGTCGTAAAGGAATACACAATTTTCGAAAAAATAGACTTCTACTTAACCATCAGCTGCGCAGGACTCCTAGGAACTGTCTTAATAACTTTATCAGCGATAGCTGGAGATCTACCTTGCAGAGCAATATTCCCATTTGACACAACAATCTCTCCTTTTTTTGAGATCGCGTACTTCATCCAATCCTACGCGACAACCTTTAATCTCGTCAGTTTATCAGCCCTTGAATTCATCAGCCTTGAATTTTTGCGTTGGATGACCGTCCAGTTCAAAGTTTTGTCGTCGAATTATCAAAATTGCACGACCAACTTGCAGAAACCTGCAATGTACAATTACGATTGTATGTACAATCACGAATGTTCAATGTATTAAAAATTGACAACGAGCAGAAAGCAATAAGCACCTTTACAGCCTTTGAAGAAAACGAAATTGGTAAAATAAGAAATGAGTTCACCTGGAGGTTCCAAACTTGCATTAGACATCATTGGAGACTCATTAGAATCTTGAACGAGCTCAATGACACTTTCAGTACCTGTCTATTCGCCCAACTTGGGGGTAGTTTGTTTATTATGTGTCTCAATGGTTATCTAGTTGTTTCGGTAAGTATTCAAAGATAATTTTTTCTTCTGTTACAGAAGAATATTTTAGTCGGACATTTCATTGGAATTTCGACCATCAGTTTTCAGATAATAAACCAATGTTGATGCGAGCAATTATATATTTATCAGGGGGTTTTTTTCAATTACTCTACTGGTGTGCACTCGGAAATGAACTCAAATATCAGGTGATTGATTTTATTCGTATGAAATACAGTACCGTGTGATAAAAATTTTTAACCCATCGAACTGAACCGTCGATTAAGTAATATCTTCAAAAATTATCGTCTCATACAATGATAAAAAAAATTAACTTGATTCAAGAAAAAAATTAAGAACCCACACAAAAAAAAATGATTTTAATTTTGCATAATATATAAGATATCAAGTCTGATATGGCCAATTTCCATATCAGGCCATATCAGGTTTGATGAGAATAGTTTTTCACGGGGATACAAATTTAGAATCACTTTTTCCGTGCGGAACATTATTTGAAAAAATTAAAACATCTTGAATCAAGCACAAAAATTATTCTATCAAGTTTTTACTCGAACCAAAAACAATTTCTTATAGCAAGAATTTTTCTATTAGATTATTCCTCGGAAAAAATTTTTTGTGTTAATTATCTAAAATAGTAATAAAATTTTCTAGAAATTTTTACAAAAATTTTTTTAATTTCATTGATTATTTCAGGCGGACAATTTGACAACAAGTCAATGGATGTCTGGCTGGGAGAACAACTACCACGGAGGCATCAATAATTTAGTTACAACTGCAATGATAAAAACGATGCAGCCATTAGAAATGCGAGCTGGCGGTTTATTTGCACTTAAGATGGAAACTTTCATATCAGTATGTAATATTCAATTTTTGAATGAATAAAAGATTCATTAATCAGATAATTTTTTTTCATTTTAGATCCTCAAAAGCTCGTACTCTGTTTTTGTTTTGATGACAACGGTTTCTGGTTAGCTGCAAATTTCATGCTAATACGGAACCAAAAAACCTTTTTTACTCTTTATAAGCACTGTAGAAAATATAGATTTTGTTACTACTAAAACAAAAGCATGTAGTTGTTATTAAAATCTTGTCATGCCTTAAGAAATTATTCTGACTACTTTCTAAGCAATGTTTATGTGAATGTATATTTTAAAATTTAGAAATTCGACTTGATGAGTTTTGAAAAATCTCAAAAATAATATTTTTATGGCCTCATAGGGTAAATTATTATTGCAATCACTTCCAAAATAAAAATTAAAAAACCAAAAAAATTAAAAAAAAATGGTTTTTTCAAAATAACTTTCTTTTTCCTTCTAGTCGATTGGAATTTTCTAAATTATTTTTTTGCACTTGGAAAATTATGTCAAACGTTAATATTTTTTATTGATAAATTAATTAAAATAAAAAAATACCTTCATAGTAGATGATTGATGCGACTGACTCTAAAGTTAAATTTATTTCTCGAAATTCTGTTTTCCTTCTTCTGGTAAATGATCTGAAAAAAAAGAAAAGTAACCCTGATAGCCACCGTACCTATAACTTACTGTCAATCTACGTCCGCAATTTGAAGCAAATTTGACGGAAAGAGTTGGCAAAGCGAGCGATTACCTATTAGTTACCTATAACTTACTCTGCAAATAGACGTCAAAACTTGCTGTACAAGTATTTCCTTCAAATTGTAGTAAAGTTGAAAGGAAATTTAACTACAAGTTTGATTGTTAACTTGTATTCAAGTTGCGGCCGTAGATTTCTGTCAATTTGCTTACAACTGTTGTTGAGTGAAGAATTACCGCCAACTTGATGTATAACTTAACCGTAACTGCTGGGAGTCAACACTTACTGAGAAAGCGCTGGCTATCAGGGTAAATTATATCATTTTATTCATTATGTGACAGGGAAAACTGAACTTCCCATGGTCGTTATCGACCACTTTATTGACGCCACGATAAATGAGGGTTTTCCCTTACCGTTCGATTTTTGACAAGTAGTTCAGACTTGTCACCGGGCGTGCAAATCGAAAGTCCCCACTGCTGTCCCCAAAAACGAAGCGGGGTTGACAATAGGAAAGTTCGAGAACTCGGAGTCAAGGGTTATAAAAGAGCCGACAAAAGAAACATCGAGGCTTTTTGAGCCAGGCCTTGGAACAAGTAACACCTTTTGAGCCAGGCTTTTGGCAAAACAGTGAGTCAGTGTAGTGCTGTGTAGTAAATTCTGTCATCAAGATCTGGGACCATCAAGAAGGAAGTCAATGGACGATCCGGGATTGTGAACCCTTTACTTGGAGTCAGATAGTTCATTGAAGACGAGAGAGAGAGACCAGCCAGCCGCTGATTTCGCCAGTTTCCACCAGGACTTCACTCAACGTTTGGAGAGTTGTAAAAGTTAAGTCAGGTATTATTATTACAATTATTTCAGGCCAAGCTTGAATTTGAAAATTGAGAGGCCGAATTAACTGTAATAAAATTTTGTCAATTAATGATCGCTATTGTCTCCGATGTCACTTTTAATTTAGTAGATTCTTTTATAAATAAATTATTCATAAATGTCAATTAATTAGTTTGTTACAAGCCTTTTAGTTATGGGAAATTAATTAGTTAAAATTAATTGATTAAGTTGAAATAGCAGAAGCATTTGTGAAATTTAGATAGTCAAGGTCACTTGGAATATATGTAGTTTGAATATTTAATGAGGCTTGTTAAATTTGTAGAATTTGAAATTTGTAATTTTGTAAAATTAATTCTAGGCCGTTGGGCTAAATTCAATTAATTTAGTAAATTTAGTGAATTAATTTTTTGAGAAAACTGTTAATGAATTTAGTTGAGAAATTTTGGTAATGAATTAAATTAGTGAATTTGGTATTTTGTATTAAAGAAATGTTAAGCGTAAAATTTCAGGAATTTAGAGAATTAGTAATTCGGATAAAGTGGGTATTAAGTTAGCGTCCAGTGGACGATTTCTGTATGGAATTTAGTGAGTATTTAGAAACGTTGTATAGACGCCCGAGTCGGGGGTACAACGGATTAAGTTAGGAAACCGCTGCGTAGACGCCCGAGTCGGGGGCGCAGTCGGGAATAGGTTTTAATCGGTATTCCGTCAGGTTGACGAGATAAATAATGTTAATTGGTATTCCGTCAGGTTGACGAGGGAAAATTTAGATTTTAAGGTATTCCGTAGGAGTGACGAGGTTTGAATAAATTGGCAAGGGCCAACGTAGATGAGAGGTTTTCACAATTAAGTTAGTTATAAGGAAATTGTTAAGTTTGTAGATTGATTGAATAAATCACTTTAATTGTTATAAATAATTTTTTCTCAGTTTTATTTACAGCCTTTCTCGGACTTCTTACGACCCTGTCTTTTCCCTCTCATGCTTCCCCGGTTTTTGGGACACCGTGTCTAAAATCCCAGTGGCGCCCTTTCTAAAGAGGAAAGGGGTAGCTAACTGGACCTGGGCTAAACCCCCCGGTTACAATTATCAACTATTGAAGGATCATTTATAAAATATCTAGGACTTGAAACACAAAGCTTATATTTACGGTTTCTCATTCCGTGCCAAAGAAATCAAATACGTATAAAAGCACTTAAGTAATTTAAATTCTAATAAATAATTCTAGTCGTCAAAACAATTTAAAATTAACAGAAAAAGTTTTCTGATCGACTTTTGACAGTTGAGTGAAGGGACTATTTAAACTTTCTTTATTACAAAATTCGAAAAGAAATTTTAAGTTACAACTTTTGAATACTAAGAACGGAGAAAAGCTTAACAGCTTTGAATCGAACGGAAGACAACATTAAAGTGAGTTTTAAAGTAGTAGCTAAAGAAAGAAAAAATAAAGCTAACGAATCGCGCATATTGCAGTCAAAGCTATAGAGCTAATTTAAGTCTATAAGAAAATTTACTCAACCTCATTTTTTCTTTATTTTTAAACTTCTCAGCGTTAGAGAAAAATTATCCTGATATAAAATTTACATACACCTCGAGGATAATAATAGGTTAAAGTATAAAGTCACAGCTATCTCTTTTTTATATTTTCACTTTAAACTTAGAGGGGTGTCCAAACAAAGCTCGGGTGTAAATTTTACCCTCTACGTTTGCGTGATGGAAAATATATCTGGAGATACTCACCGTAAATTTCTAAAAATATATTTTACCGTTATAAGGTGGATATAAATCTAGATATTCTTTTCTTTTTGGGTTTAAAATATAAATTTTTGTGTTTAATATAAAATAATATGTTCTTATAGATACAGTGGGATGTTTGGACTCATGCCTTCCGATGTAACGATATTTGGAAACGACGGTTGCTTCTTTTTTGGGGTGTGCAATTCTATTTTTAAATGCTGGAAATTTTCTGTTATGCAAGATAAAATAATTGAACTCGCTGAAGAAATTTACAAACCCGTAGATGTACTTCTACAGTCTACAGGTAGGGATTTAGTTTAATAGGAAACTAATTTAAAAAGTAAAAATAATTTTTAATAAAAAATAGGCTGATCAACAAAAAATTTATTTTGTCGTAAAGAATGTGTGGGGTGAAACTTGAATAAAATTAACTTTTTGTTATCTATATATATATATAAGAGATTCCTATCTATATAGTCACTCATCACGATATCTCGGGAACCATCAGACCTAGAAACTTGAAATTTGGTAGGAATATTCCTTTCGCCGAGTAGAGGTCAGCTAAGAACGGATTTTACGGAATTCCACCCACAAGGGGGGTTGCGGGGGCGTTAACAATGAAAAATTCCCGTTTTTAAACTATAGCTCCTATCGACACCAAATTTGGTAGGAATCTTCTGTAGGAGATGTAGAAATAATCTATGAATGAATTTTACGATATCTCACCACCCCAGAGGGTTGCGGGGGTGGCTTTTAACAATGAAAATTTTTAATTTTCAAGCTATAGCTCCTATCGACTCTAAATTTGGTAGGAATCTTTTGTAAGAGATGTAAAAATAATCTATGAACGAATTTTACGATACCTCACCCCCATAAGAGGTTGCGGGGGTGGCTGTTAACAATGAAAATTTTTAATTTTCAAGCTATAACTCCCATCGACTTCAAATTTAGTAGGGATATTACTTTTACCATGTAGAGGTCAGCTAAGAACAAATTTTCAGAAATTCCATCCCCAAAGGAACTTGCGGGAGCGTTAACAATGAAAAATATAGGAGCTGTTCTATAGGTAGATTGACTCATCACGATATCTCTGGAACTAAAAGACCTAGAGACTTGAAATTTCGTAGGAATATTACTTTTTTCATGTAGAGGTCAGCTAAGAACGAATTTTAAGAAATTTCTCCCCCAAAGGGGTTTGCGGGGGCGTTAAGAATGAAAAATTCCCGTTTTTAAACTATTAATCCTATCGACTCCAAATTTGGTAGGAATCTTTTGTAAGAGATGTTGAAATTATCTATGAACAAATTTCACGATATCTCACCCCCATAAAGGGTTGCGGGGGTGGCTATTAACAATGAAAATTTTTAATTTTCAAGCTATAACTCCCATCGTTCTCAAATTTGGTAGGAATCTTCTATAAGTGATTTCAAAATGATGTAAGAGCGAATTTTATAACAACCTACTCTCAAAATGGATTGCAGGGGTGGGTGTTAACAATTAAGATTTTTAATTTCCAAGCTATAGCTTCTACAGGTTTTAAATGTGGTAAGAATCTTTTGTATGTGATGTAGGAATGCTATAAGAGCGGATTTTATGATAGCCTACTTATAATATGGATTGCGGGGGTAGGTGTTAACAATTAAGATTTTTAATATCCGAGCTTTAGCTCCTGCAAACCTTGAATTTGAAAATACTTTTGATCTACCCACCTCCTCCTACACATCTACCTCATAATTCTTACGCATTTAACATGTCGCGATATCAATTGTTGCCCAGAAATTATCCTTGAGGCAATAATTTTTTCTATTGACTCAAGAAAATTTATTTGTTTAAAATGGTGTTCTCGGTTAAAAATATTTTAATAATTTCAAGGTTACATATTTTTCAGCGTATTAATAACAAAATAAATTCACATATGATGTTAAATTCAGCTAGAAATAGCTTTTCTCGAATTCTGACTTCAAAAGGGATTACGCGTGCGTTAACAATGAAAATCTCTTATTTTTAAACAATAGTTTTTATGGCCTCAAACTTTTATTGGAACTTTTTGTTTATAATGTAGAAATCATTTCAAATAGGATCGTACGAAATTCCTCCCCTACATAGGAGTGCGGGAGTGATGTTTGTCAAAAATTCACATTGTTCCTATAGATATAAAATTTAATAGAATCTCAGGAGAAACAAAAATCACAGGGATGGCCTCCAAGGACAACCAATTAAAATTTTTTTCTTTCTTAATAATTATATTTTCTTACAACAATCGTCTCTTTAGCAGCGGATAAAAAGTCATCATTATAAGGTTTCTAAAATTTTACTTCATATGTAACTATTGAGTCAAAGGACTAAGAGATTAACATACATTTTATTTTTATTGATCATTAATCGATGAATTGTTGTTATTACGGAGAAAATTTTAATTAACAACAAAATTCGCTGGACTTTGACCTAGGCAGATTTTAACTTCACTTATGAGACCTACAATATAACTTTAACTGAAATTTCCAATGCTCATTTAAAATTTTTTTCGTTGTATGAATTGTTATTCATTTTTTCAAGAAAGCCACGGGAATGTTATATTAATTGCACATGGAAAGTTACAATACATATTAGCTAGAAGGATCACGTGGTTAAAAGGTAAATGTTACTCCGATGGAATTTGGAATCTCTAAGTCAATATAACATTCCAATCAAATTTCAAATTTAAATCTATAAATACAATTCTGTAAACGCCCAGCAAAGCGGGCGGGTAACAGCTAGTTATATATATATATTCATATTTTAAACTAATTCAAAATTATTTTCGACTTTTTTATTTATTTTGCTATTCAACTGTATTTTTAAACTTCTAGGTACACTTATTAAAAAATTCATTCCCATTTTTACGATTTTAAATAATTTTTTTATTCTAAATTACTACCAAAATTTTAATTATAAACAAATTCAGTGATATTTATTTGACAATTAAAATTATTTTTAGATCGCGAAATATTAGTTAACATAAAAAGTGTATTATTTTGGGAACAATTACAATATTATTCATGTATGACGTCGAACGTATTCCTGAAAATAGCCTTATTATTTTTGACTCCTATCGAAAAGGGTACCTTACCAATGCGAGCTGTGTACCCCTACGATATATCAGTTTCGCCGAATCACGAACTCACATTCTTCTACCAATTTTACTGCGTGGCCTACTGTCTGATGGTAGTGATAACAATTGACGCTTCTGTAATTGGAATGATGAGATGGTTGACGATCCAAACCCTTGCACTGACCAACAACTACAAATACTGTAACAGCAAGTTATCAAAACGCGCTGGTCTAGTTTCCCCGCGCAAAGCTTGTAAAGCTCTTGAAGAAATTGACCCCATGAAAATTGAATACAAAGATACTGAGATACTAGAATTTTTGGCCTTCGATAAGCAAGAGGTCGAGGACTGCAAAGATGACTACGTCGGACGATATAAAAGTTGTATCAAACACCATCAGAGAATTAAGAAACTAATGAACGATTTTAACGAGATTTTCAGCGATTTTCTGATGATGCAGTTTGCTACCAGTTTATTGATCATTTGTTTTAATGGCTTCATGATGTTAATTGTAAGAATAGATTTTAGGGCAATCATTTTAGCACGAGTCGGGCCACATTAATTATTTTTCTGTATTTCTGTATTTTTCACATAATTTTTTTCCGTAAAGTTTTCGATAAAGCGAAGTAGTTTTTTTAATTTCAGGAAATAGAGAAAGGAACCAATTATGTAAAATTCTTAATTTACTTGAGTATGTGTTTTGGTCAGTTACTTGTATATTGTTACTACGGAAATCAGTTTACTGACGTGGTAATTAAGTAACCAATTATTTAATTATTCATTAATTACGTAGATTATAATTGGAGCAATTTTTTTCCTTTTTAAGCAAACAGTCATAAGCTGAGCAATCTCGTGACAATATCGATGATACCGACATTGAAGCCGCTGGGATTCAAAGCACTTGGCTTGTTCGAATTGTCGATGCCGACGTTTTTGACGGTACTAAACTTAGGAGAAAAAAAAAAAAACTTGATTTAAGAAAAATAGTTTTTTCCGTCAATGAAATTCAAACGAATTGATTACTAATAATTATTGATTTTATTGTTACAGATTGTAAAAAGCTCATATTTTACATCGATACTTCTGACGACAGTTGCCTCGGATTGATAATACAGTGTCAGAAATTTTCTTCTATAGTCTCATTAAATAATGACTCCACAATTATTGTTAGTTAACACCTGAAAGTATAAAATAAATCTAATTGTTGCTGAAATCCTGTCTATATTTTAGAAAGTTATTTTGATAATTTTAAAAATGTCCTTTATCTGAATTCATTTTTTTTAAAGCTTCAAAATTGACTACTGTTTCGAAGATTAACCCATTTAATAAAATTACACATTTTTATATTTTCTACAGGCTTTTCTAAATAATTCAAATAACTACAACTAGTTGCAGATTCCTTCATGACCAATTCTCTGATTAACAATTCAATAAAATTTTACCTGTTCCTTACAATGAAACATGTATCTTATCTACTTCTTAAAACTTTGAAAAACAAAATTAATCTACAAAAGCGATAGCCTTTTTACAGTAGCAACGAACAGTTACGGACTTACTCAAAGACAAAGTTTTAAAATTTTTCCATTTTTCAGCACTAAAACAAATTTCAAGTCACACTTTTTTACCGCAAAAAATTATTCCGTATAATTTGAGTTTTGTTGAGTCGAACATTAGCTAACTTAAAGAATAAATTTATAAAAAGTAATAATTTAAAAAAAAAAAAACCCCCCAGTAAATCGCGTGTCTTGTTACGGGAGCTATAAGAATAATTAGAGTCTATAAGCAAATTCACGGAACCCCTGGATTTATTTTCAGCTTTTCTTTGATAGTTAACAACACTTGATAGAAAATGATCCCTCATTGAATATTCAGTAGTGAATTTTTTTTTTCTCACGACGGAACATGTAATTTGGCAAGCAATTATTTGCAATCGATTTTTTTTTCTCAGAAACGTCTAAGATAATAATAAATTGAAGTATAAAGTCACGAGTATCCTTTTTGTCTATTCTTATTTTTAAGCTTGAAAGAATAACTAAAGCTGCACCGTAAATTATACCAAGGCTTTTTAAGACGATGAAAAACGTATCTATCGATACTCACCGTAAATTTTTGAAAATAAATTTTTTTGTACTAAGGTTCATACGAATTTAAATATTATTTTCGGTGTGAATTCAAAATATTGGGCTGCATATTTAATAACAATAAAAACATGGTTTCAGATACAGTGGAATTTGGCCGCTCTTGCCGTCGGCTAAAATTGGCTGGAAAATATTAAATATTATTTACAAATATTTCAACTTGACAGTTTACATTTTTTATTTAACAACTGTAGGGGCTGACGCGCTGGCCAATGTCTCTGATTTGACGATATTTGGTTGCGATGGCTGCTTTTTTTTTGGGACAAGTATGGTTGTGTATAAAGCTTACAAATTTTCAGTCCAGCAAAAAGAAATAACAAAACTCACTGATGAAGTCTACAGACCGATAGATGAACTTTTTCAATCTTCAGGTAACCTTTCAATTATTCATAATTTAATCTTTACAGCAGTAGATTTCAGTACTTAGTTAGATTCCATCTAGGTTACGAGGGTAGAGTTTTATGATAAATACCATCATCGAAGTATTGTGAAAAGTTCTCAATTTAAATTGATATATTTATCATTTTAAAGTGTAGATTTATGCGAAAGCGGTCTAACTAGTCAAACTAGTCAAACGTTCAATTACGGTAAATAAAAACTTATCACGTCTGGTTACAAAGTAGTAAATTAAATATTTTTATTTAATTTATACTTTTTATCAATTTGTTACAGAAAAAATGTTCAAACCAATTGGACATCTGTAAATACATAATGAATTTTCATTTTCGATATTCAAACAACATATCACTAGACAGACGCTTTCGCATAAAATTTAACTTAATAATTTTAATTATTTACCAAAAAGTTAATTTTTTTTCTATTCTTATGTTTGAATAATTTTCAGACCGTGGAATAGTGATAAACATAAAAAGACAATTGTTTTATGAAACAATACAACTCTACAACCTTTACACGTCAGGAGTAATTATGACATTTGCCATAATATTTTTAGTCCCTCGTGAAAGGGGTGTCTTACCAATTCGAGCTATCTATCCCTTTGATATAACAGTTTCGCCCAATTACGAGATCACAGTTTTCTATCAATTTTACTGTGTGGCCTACATCCTGGTGATGGTGATAACGGTCGATTCTACAACGATTGGACTTATGAGATGGCTGACGATCCAAGTCCTTGCATTGACCAACAACTACAAGAATTGTGACAGTAAATTAACGGAACGCGCTGGTTTAATCTCTCCAGATGAATCTTATAAAATTTTTGAGGAAATAAACCTGTTGAAAATTAAGGATCAAGAGAATTTAATATGCAAATTTTTAGCTTTTGAGGAGCAAGAGATCAAAGACTGCAATGATGATTTCAACGGAAGATTCAAAACTTGCATCAAAAACTATCAAAGAATTAGAAAAATAGTAAACGATTTCAATACGACTTTCAGCGTTTTTCTGTTGACGCAGTTTGCAACCAGCTTATTAATCATTTGTCTGAATGGTTTCATGATATTACTGGTAAGGATCAATTTTTAAATAATCGTTTTTATAACTTTTAAACTTTTAAATAATCGTTAAATAACTTTTTTACTTTCAGAATACGAACAGTGTAGCTAACTCAATGCGGTTTGGTGTTTATTTATGCATGTCTTTTGCTGAGTTACTTATATATTGTTTTTACGGAAATCAGTTTACTTTCATGGTAAATAAATAAATCATTAATTACACAAATAATTAATGAATTATTTAGGATTAAATTAATTGGAGAAATCCTTCTTTAGGCGGAGTCACTGACGCACAATCAATGGATGTCGGGATGGGAATATGAGAGAAACAATAATAATCAATTGAGCAATCTTGTAACAACCTCAATGATACCGACATTAAAACCTCTGCAATTCAAAGCAGGAGGCATGTTTGCTCTATCAATGTCGACTTTTTTAATGGTACCTACTTTTTTAATAAGTTATTAGTTATTTTCCACTTATTGTCATCCTCATCTCAGTCTGAGTCAATTATTTAATTTGTGCTTGCAGATCTTAAAAAGCTCCTACTCTATACTGGTACTTTTGACGACAGTTGTCGCTGATGAATAGAATGCAATTAGAAATTTTCTTGCATAGTTTTTTGAAGTAAATACTTCACTGTTGTTATTACTTAACATATTTGAATGTATAAAATAAATCTAGTTGTTACTAAAATCTTGTCATGCTTTAAGAAATTATTCTGACTACTTTCTATGCAATGTTAATGTGAATGTTTTTTCTAAAATTTATAAGTAAGTTTTACAGTAGCAACGAACAGTTACGGACTTACTCAAAGACAAAGTTTTAAATTTTTTCCATTGTTCAGCACTAAAACAAATTTCAAGTCACGCTTTTTTACCGCAAAAATTATTCCGTATAATTTGAGCTTTATTGAGTCGAACATTAGCTAACTTAAAGAATAAATTTATAAAAAGTAATAATTTAAAAAAAAAAAAACCCCCCAGTAAATCGCGTGTCTTGTTACGGGAGCTATAAGAATAATTAGAGTCTATAAGCAAATTCACGGAACCCCTGGATTTATTTTCAGCTTTTCTTTGATAGTATAACAATACTTGATAGAAAATGATCCCTCATTGAATATTCAGTAGTGAATTTTTTTTTTCTCACGACGGAACATGTAATTTGGCAAGCAATTATTTGCAATCGATTTTTTTTTCTCAGAAACGTCTAAGGTAATAATAAATTGAAGTATAAAGTCACGAGTATCCTTTTTGTCTATTCTTATTTTTAAGCTTGAAAGAATAACTAAAGCTGCACCGTAAATTATACTAAGGCTTTTTAAGACGATGGAAAACGTATCTATCGATACTCACCGTAAATTTTTGAAAATAAATTTTTTTGTACTAAGGTTCATACAAATTTAAATATTATTTTCGGTGTGAATTCAAAATTTTGGGCTGCATATTTAATAACAATAAAAACATGGTTTCAGATACAGTGGAATTTGGCCGCTCTTGCCGTCGGCTAAAATTGGCTGGAAAATATTAAATATTATTTACAAATATTTCAACTTGACAGTTTACATTTTTTATTTAACAACTGTAGGGGCTGACGCGCTGGCCAATGTCTCTGATTTGACGATATTTGGTTACGATGGTTGCTTTTTTTTTGGAACCTGCATGTTTGTGTTTAAAGCCTGCAAATTTTCGATCCTGCAAAAAGAAATTACAAAACTTACTGATAAAGTCTACGGACCTCTCGATATTTTTCTACAATCTTCAAGTAACTTTTTAATTATTTATATTATTTTTGGAGGCAAAAATTTTTTCGTGAAAAAAAATCTGACATTTTTAATCTCATCTCAATCCAATTGTTTTGATAATAATCATTGTTCGAGTTATTTTCAGATCGCGGAATAGTGATAAACATAAAAAGACAATTGTTTTATGAAACAATACAACTCTACAGCTTTTACACGTCAGGAATAATTATGACATTTGCCATAATATTTTTAGTCCCTCGTGAAAGGGGTGTCTTACCAATCCGAGCTGTCTACCCCTTTGACACGACTGTTTCTCCCAATTACGAGCTTACAATCTTCTACCAATTTTACTGCTTCGCCTACTGTCTTACGGTGATACTGGTACTCGATTCTACAACGATTGGACTTATGAGATGGTTAACGATCCAAGTTCTTGTACTGACCAATAACTACAAGAACTGTAACAGCAAAATAACGAAACGCGCTGGTCTAGTTTCCTCGATCGAGGCTTGCAAAACTTTTGAAAGAATCAACGTCTTTAAAATTGCAGACCAAGAGACTGAGATACAGAAATTTGTGGCCTTCGAGAAGCAAGAAATCGAAGACGGCAATGATAACTACGTTGGAAGATTCAAGACTTGCATCAAGCACCATCAGAGAATCAAAAAAATAGTTAACGATTTCAACAACACTTTCAGTGGTATTCTGTTGGTTCAGTTTGCAACGAGTACATGTATCATATGTTTGAACGGTTTCATGATAATATTAGTGAGAAATGCATTGAAAAATTAATTCATTGCTCGAAATCAATATTGAATATCAAAACGCTGGTCTTTTAATTTCAGAACATGGACAACGGGACTAATTTGATGCGATTTGGAATTTATTTATCCGTGTGTTTTGCTGAATTACTTATACTATGTTTTTATGGAAATCAATTTATTTACATGGTATTTAAATGAGTGAATTATTCAAAAGATTAATTGTTGAAAATTTAATATTGAAATGGTTGGAAAAATCATTTTGTAGGCAGACACTCTGACGTCGAACCAATGGATGTCGGGATGGGAATGCACGAATAAAAGGGATGACAATAATGGATTGAGTAATCTTGTGACGACCTCAATGATGCCGACATTGAAGCCACTGCAATTCAAAGCAGTTGGCTTGTTTGTTTTATCAATGCCGACCTTTTTGACGGTATTCACTTTTAGAACATTTAAACAATTTTAAATTGAGTTAATAATTAAATTCATTTTTGCAGATTCTCAAAGCCTCGTACTCTACCTTGGTCCTCCTGACGACAGTTATCGCAGAATAATTTTTTCTAACTGAGACTTAACTTACTGAGACTTAGAAAAAAATATTTTTATTTATAAGAAAGTATTCTTCGTTCTGAACTGATCAGCAAAAAATAAATAAGTAAAAGTCACAGAAGAATAGTAGAAAGTTGGTATATTGATTCATAGTGTGCGAATATAAGATAATTATATATGCACGTTTCCATTGTTTGCGGAACAAAGAATAGACCGAAAAATATTTACGATATTACTATATAAAATATATTACTAGTAATGTATTACTAGATCTTATTTTCTGTAAAATAATTATAGTATAATTTCTTTCGATCAATGGAGATGAGAAAATAAGCTCGGGTATGAGAAAATAGAGCTTTCATTTTTCTTACAGTCACTGTATAAGAAAGAAAGAAAACTTTTCTGGTCGATTTTATCACGCAGCGAGTTATTGTGATTTTTTTCACTTATAACTTTTCGCAATAGATAATTTTTTTACTAAAGTGAATCATGCTGCTGACGCCAATGAGCTCACATCGAAAATATATAAATTGGTCTATTACAACTGTCAGGTAATTAATTTTTAAAAATCTAACACATTGCTTATTAAATGTACCGCAAAAATTTGTGAGTGATCGAGTGGAAAAATAAAAAAAAAATGTTTTCAAATTGAAGATTCTGTGGGATTCTGGATTCCAATTCTTCGACAGCGAGTTACAAAAAAAATCTCAGTTTAACTATCGCAATATTCAGCTTAATTTTGGAATTCATCTACTGTGTTGGTATGATGGCTGACATAGTAGTCAATTACTATGATATTGAAATTGTTATAGATGACGGGTGTTTCTTTATCGGAGCAGTAATTGTTGTGATAAAATTGTTTCAATTTCATAAGCTCCAAGACAAAGTTTTTGAGTTATTTGACAACATTTTGAATCCTATTGATTTTCTACGTCAATCGAGTGGTAAGTATTATGATTACTCTACGCTTAATCATGTAAAATCACGGGAAAGTGACGTTTAGAAAAGTTAAATAAAATTCAATGATAAAGAAATTGACTTAAACCAAAAAAAAAGAAAATAAAACTCGATTTTTTTCATTGACTTTTTTCAGATTCTGGAGTATTGGCAATAATAAAAGAGGCCAAATTATTTGAAGCTATAGATTTTCATTTTTTTGGGATAGTTGGTTTGAATCTGGCGTTAGGTATGATTGCAGTTGTGCCACTATATACAGGACAACTACCGTCCAGAGTATGGTTTCCATTCGATCACTCGTCATCGCCAATTTACCAAATAGTCTACTTCATAGAAGCATACGTCGCATCAATCAATATCACGACGGTAGTATGCGTTGAGTTTCTCGGTCTTGGACTTTTGAGATGGACGACAGTCCAGATGAAAGTACTGTCTGCGAATTATCGGAACTGCAACTGTAAAATACACAGCAATGGGTCCTTCGAGATCTCAAAAGAGGTGTATGATAAGATTACTAAGTTAAACTTATTCAACATGGAGAATCAGGACAAAGAAATAAACGATTTTATTACGTTTGACGGTAAAGAAATGGATAGTATAGAGAACTCATTCAAATGGCGGTTCGAAACTTGCATTAAAAATCACACCAGACTCATAAAAATTGTTGAGCTACTCAATGATACTTTAAGTATTAATCTCATGAATCAACTTGGCAGCAGCATATTCATCATTTGTTTGAACGGTTATTTAGTAGTAATGGTAAATGATTTTATCTATTCAGAAAAAAAGATTAACATGAAATTAAAAAACTTTTCGAAGTCATTAATATAGTCAGCGAAAATATTAATTTTCTTAAAATACGATTACTTTAAATTTTTAGCAGACTAAATATGATGTGATGATTTTATGAAAAAATTTTCTAAGACGGCCTGATATGATCCAATAGAGCAAAATATCAAAATTGGAGATTTCAGGCCATACTAGAAAATTTTTAAAATAATAACCAATTTTTTTCAAGCTTGAATCTCATTAAATAGCTCACATATGACGTTGGAAGGTTGATAAGATCCAGCATATACTTAGTAACTGGATTAGTACAATTATTTTACTGGTGTAGCTTCAGTAATGAACTTAAATTTCAGGTGTGATGAATTATAAAACTTTCCGACAAAATGTTCTAAGAAAAATTAATAAAAACTAATTGTTATTCAGGCTGATCGGTTGACAGTAAGTCAGTGGATGTCTGGCTGGGAAGACCACTATGACAGCGGCATAAAAAATTTGGTTACCACTGCAATGATAAAGACGATGCAGCCTTTAGAAATTCGAGCCGGTGGCCTATTTGTTCTCACGCTTCAGACTTTTATTTCGGTAATTTAATAATCAAAATTAAAAATTGAAACACGATAGAAATTGAACAACTGCTCACGATTTTATCAATGCTCAGTTTTATAATAATAAACTCTGTTATTTAGATTGTCAAGACTTCGTACTCTGTTTTCTTGCTTCTGACTTCTGTAGATAAAGAAGAGTCTTAAATGGTTATGGTTTTTTGCCTAATACTGTATAATAGTTATATACTTATTGTATTAACGTAGTAGTAATCAACTTTGTATATATAATGTTAATAGCAGTAAATACAATTAACACTTTTTTCAATAAAATTATTTATTGAGACTAGAAAAAATTATTTTTATTTATAAGAAAATATTTTTAGAAAAATTTCGAACAGGTATACGTTAAAAATTTTAAGTGAAATAAACTTAAATTATTAGAAAACTGTTCGAAGCAAGTCACTTTTGTTTAGTTACTAATTTTCAACGGTGCTCTGAATATATACAAGTACTTCATATGACTACGGATGATAGATTAAAGAGGAGGAATAAAGTGAACTTTACTCACCCTCAAAGTTTCTCAGTATCACAAAAACGATCAATAAATTAATTTTACAGTGTCTCAGCCCTCATTAAATATTGAAAGTTTCTTTGTTTCCTCTTTTCAACGCATAAAACATATTATTACACCAACTGTACTTTCCACGTATTTTATAATTATTCTCTGCATAATAAATTATCGGCAAATTACACGTTTCTGAGGTTGGGGCGGTATATTAAGAACAATGTAAAAGAGTTAAACTTTTTTAGTGGAAATACAATGTATTCCAGTTATCCGCCCCTGAGGGTTAACTTGGCTGCAAATATAAGTAAGCTTCCTAGTAATTTAAATAGCATTAAACTTATATATAATTCTCTACGGTGATGGAAAATATTGCAATTGATATTCATCGGAAGTTTTTGAACATTAACGTAGCAATTCTAAGGCAAGTGAACTGCTAATGTTTTTAAAAATTTACAAAATCATTCTGCGTCATTAGATTAATTTTATACATATTATAAATAATCTAATAATTTATAATTATAGATATAGTGGTGTTTGGCCGCTTGAGCCATCAGCCAAAGCAGGTTGGAAAATGCTAAATTTTATTGCCAGAATTTTAAATTTCATATTTTTCATAACATTTTTAATGGCTGTGGCTGCTGATGTGAAGGAAAATTACGATAGCTTAGAAATAGTTGGGAACGATGGATGCTTTTTTATCGGAACTTCTATGGCTGTGATGAAAGCATGTAAATTTTGGAATTCATACAAAAAGATAATTAAGCTGATCCACGAAATTTATGATCCGATAGACACACTAATACGGAGCTCTGGTAAATTTAAAAACCAAAAAACTAATTAACGATCTTAACTAATACATCTTATCTACGCAATGACCAGATCGCGGGATACTTATTAATATAAAAAGAAGCCATTTTGAAGAGTCTGTAGCTCACTATGGGTTTTGTGTTCTATGTACATTATTTGCTTTTTGCATATTGTTTTTGATTCCCCGCGAAAAAGGATCTTTACCATTTCGAACAGTTTATCCATTTGATGTTACCAAATCACCATACTATGAGCTTATAATGGTTTATCAATATTATTGCTTGGTCTACCTTTTGGCCGTCGTTCTTGCGATGGATATAACTACCATAGGATTTATAAGATGGTCAGCTCTTCAACTGATTGCTTTGACATCAAATTTTAAAAACTGTAACGTTAAATTATACAAATGCACAGTGATAATAAAAGAACCAGCTGACACGATGAAAATTTTTGATCAAATCGATAAGCTCGAAATAACCCACAATGATTGGGAAGTGAAACAATATTTGTTTTTTGATTTTGGTGAAAGAGGCTTTGACGATTCGTTTTCAAGGAGGTTCAAAATTTGCATTAAAAACCACCAAAGACTTGTCAAAACGATCTTTGACCTCAATGGGACTTTAAGTTTTTTGATACTGGTACAGTTTGGAACCAGTACTTGTATCATTTGTCTTAATGGCTACCAATTAATTTTAGTAAGAGTTTGTTAACATACTCGTCGATCAATAAGCTTTGTAATTTGTTATATTTTTAATTTACTGATCTAGAAAGGAGGAAATCAAGCAGATCTTGCTAAATTTTTGTCATATTTAGTATTAAGTTTTGCCGAATTGTTTTTTTGGTGTTGGTACGGAAATCAATTCACCTCTGTCGTAAGTTAATTTCAATACTTTAAAGATAATAATTATCATCGGTAAGTTTATGAACCACTCACTTTTGTGTCACGTAGCTCGTATATAACTCTAACCAGCCGATAATTATTATTAAAAATTTCTCAACAATTATTCGCTAAATTAATCTAGTACTGTTTTATAAGTATGTTGTCTTAATAATAAGGCGGACACTCTTACCTACAATCAATGGATGTCTGGTTGGGAAGAATTTGCTCGAGAGCACGACCTCGGGGATCGAAATGAGCTAACTAACCTAGTGACTCTTTCGATGATTCCCGCTATGAAACAACTAGAATTTAAAGCAGTTGGTCTGTTCAACCTATCAATGCCTACATTTCTATCGGTTAGTGTTATTTCATCCTTATCATTAATTTCCTAACTAATTAATTAAAAAAATTGAAACAATCTACAGATTTTGATCTCAAATCGCACGTAAACTATCTAAATTTATTTTTCTGTAGGTTGTAAAGAGCTCATACTCGATCCTACTTCTTCTAGACCAGTTTACAGAATAATAAAAATCAACAACTATGATTTTAATAACTCCAGCTTACAAAGTTATGGACTATTTGTTTAGTATTTTGAATCTTTGAATTTAAAATCAAATTTTTAAATAGTTCAAATACTAGCTCACGATTTCGTTGTTTTAATCATTATAATCATTATAATCATTATAATCATACAATAACCATCACTCATCTCAAAGCACATCAATAATTGTTATGTTAATTCATAAATAAACTATTTTTTTTATTCTAACACAAGTACTCGCAGTATCACTGAGGTAATATATTGTCCCAAATTAAGTTCTGAAAATATGATATATTTCTCATAGCAGTTTCATTAATCATTCTTTTTATTGGTAACATTATAATTAGATTTTACTCACTATGCCAGATGCTGAGTATAATTTCAAAGATCTGACAATTTTCCGAAGAAAATTTGTTTCTTCCTTGTCAATGGCACAACATTAAGAGATGCAGAAATGGAAGACTGGGTCGTAAATCGTTGCGACACTTTCGAGATCCCTAACCTGTTAAACAGTCTGATCTTTACCTGGGAACCCTCAAAATTTTTGAAGTAAAAGGTATGATCTATCATTCATAATTATCAATACCTGTACATAATTAATCAATTGAATGACGAATATCTTCCAGATGAACAGAAATTGAGATCAAACGCATTCAATTCATCACCGTGTTAAGGATCGCATAGAATGAAGATGCCTTCTGCAGCACCTGGATGACAATCAACAATCAGTTTATAGCTCAATAAAGTTAAAGTCATTTCATTTGTTAATGAAGGAATACTGTCAAGTCTATTTAATGAAAAAAATAATAAAAATTACCGACAAAAATTTTTTGACCGAAAAAACAGAAAAATAACCAGCTCTTATCTCAAGTGGTTTTACAGATTGTATCAGTGCGATTATCAAGAGATTACCAACTTCTCGGTTGAGGTAATTATGCCACGGTACATTGTACTGACTATCTCGAAGCACTTCCCCTTGTAAAGTCAGTAGAGTCCCGAGAATACAGTAATAAAATAATTCGGTAATCACGGAAAAAAATAATATCACACATTTTATGATACTTTTGTTGTGTTTTATCGCCTGAAAAAATATATTTGATTTTAATTTATTTGCACCCAAAAAAAAATTAACTTGAATCAAGTATAAAAAAAAAATTGGTTAATTTAACAATTTTTTCATTCAAATCGAAACGATAAGTTTTTCAAAATTATTTTTTTGATTCAAATTAATTTTTTTTTTGTGCCGATGAATTTATAAATAAAATCACGTTAAATACCCAACTGGCTTGATAGAGATAAAAATACATGACTGCGTTGCTGGTAAACATTTGAAAGCGCAATGTCAGGCTGAATGTATCATTGAATTTATCGATGCAGTTGATAATTCCTTGGTGGTGTTTGATACAAGTTTTTAGTCTCAAAATAAATGAATCTTCGACAACATTTATCTCTTCGGCTTCAAACGGAGCAAATACCTTTATTTTGTACTGTCCTTCGGTTACTTTAAAGTATTCGTAGTTCTCAATTTGTATGTAAGTGTCCTCATTTATGAAAAAATTATCTCGCTCAGCAATGACAGGTTCACAGTTTCTGTAATTGCTTTGTAAAATTTCTATTTGAACGTTGATCCATCTTATCAAGCCTAGTACCAGGAGATCGAATAGCGCGAACCATATACAGCCTATTAATATTGCCCAAAACTGGATAAAGAACGCCAAACCAGCCGATGTTTTCAATGATATAAATAATACCAAAGAAAATACGACACTCAACATACTTACGAAGAGTGCTAATTCAAAATTCTGATGGTAAACTGCTGTACGTATTGTTGTCAATATTCCAAGATCTGTAATGTATTTTTATTTTAATAATTTGTCAAGATTAAAAAATTTAAGTTCTAATTTATATATTTTTTCAATTTTCAAACGGGCAAATCTATATATTTATGTAAAATCGATACTGCACGAAAAGAAAAATATCGTTGGAATGAGGATACGTATCATTATTCTGACTATACGCCGGAAAATTCTTGAATCAAGTAAAATTTATACTTAAATCAAGAAAAATTCTTGGTTAAAAAATTTTTTTCTCAAATCAAAAAAATGAAGTTCTTCAAAATTATTTCCTTGATTCGAATTAATTTTTTTTCCGTGTATAGACTTGCTCATTTCGATATTTTCTAAAATATATCCTCATCATATACGTTCGATTAGTTTTTGTATGGTTTCAAAATTTTTTAGGAAAAAATAATTATAAAAAATTGAATATTCGACACTAGAAACTAGAAAGTTGCGCATAATGCCAGTGTTAAACTTTTTTTTATCCCCGCAATTACTTAATTTCATTGAATTTATTAACGGTAAAAATCAATTGAAAATAACTCATAGTTGAACATACAATAGCGATGGGGACTGTATCAATTAATAAAAAAAAATTAAATTTTTTTCGGTGTCGAATTAAAAATTAAAAAATATAAAATTGAAAAAATATTCAAAAATTATCGTGAACAACTTAGCACAGACGCGTTTATTGGAAAAAATATTTTTTATAATTAAAAATAGTGAAAATGAATTAAAATTCACCAGATGAATACTTCAAAAGTTCAATTGGCTTGTGAATAGATTCAATAAGCTCGTAGATTCTTTTTTGAGATGTATGCAACTTGACAATTTTTATCGTTGTAACACTTAGCGGCGCTAATAACCCCACTACATCACTAACAGCTTCAATGTTTGCCAAATTTTGAAAAATTTCTATCACCGACGTCAGTTGCACTGATATCAAAATTAACCAATTCATTGATTTGACGAAAAAATTGCACACATTCTCTATTTTATTGTTCGATTCAAAATTCCAAACACCGCACATTCTAAAAAAAAAAAAAATATTAAACTTGTGACAGATAAAAAAAATCAATGCGTATAAAATGATATAAAACACCTAAAAATGTTGTGAGTACAATCGACTATTTTACGATACGACGCTATAGGAGTTCTCCGGTCCGCTCCCATTTTTTTTTTTTTTTGATTTATTCTTTGTTAAATTTTCAGAATAAAAGAAACGGCACTATTGATTGAATTTTATTTTCTGATTTGAGAACACAACTGCAAGTGTTGGAGCATAAAAATACCAAGTATAAGACGACTCCGCGGTTCGAATTCAACATTTTTTATAGGTTCCAAGATTTCTAGTATATAACTAAACGATAATCAATAATCGATGATAATTTTCACGCCATTACCGTTTATTTACCTAATAGCGCAATTGGTAAAGTCACGCGATTCCGCGGCTCCGTCGAAAACTCACGCGATTCGTTTCTATGTGAATTATTAATCAGAATGCTAAACTCTCCGTTGCTCCACACTTAACTAATAAAATACTTATAGCTGGAAAAATGAAATTGAACTGGTTTCATTTAATTTTTAGTCAAGTAAATTTTATTTAATTATTATTATGTGATATTCTCCTGTTTTTTTTTTTCTTTTGTTTTTGTTTTTTTTTATATATATATATTTCTAAAAATACAAATTCGAAATATATATTCGCTGTTATACTTTACTAAATTTTAGCCAATAGAGAAACAGTTACAATCCAGAAATTCAATAACTCTACGAACTCAAGTATTAAAGTTTTGTGTTATTTTGAGCTTAAAGAGTTCGTTCCTGAGTCAGAATAATGAACCTACATGAGCCTACAGGACAATTTTTAATTGTTTTGATTGTTCAATGAAACCTCAGTTTTATTAAATTTTAAATTGTGTAAGCCGTGTCGCTTGACTTTAAGTGGTGGTTTCAGGGGGAGGAGTAAAATTAAACTCACATGCTCACTAAGTTTTTCGATGAGACAAATAAATAACGATCAATAAATTAATATTTAAGTGACTTAACTCTCATTATCTATTCAAGGTTTCTGCAAATACGTCCTCTTTTTTGTAATAAAACAATCTTTCAATATTCTCATTACATTTTTCATGTGTTAGGTAATTAAATTAGTTAGGTATTAATTAGTAAATTATGTATGCATAATATATTAGTGAGAATTGACATGTTGTGTGGCGAAATATTATGAGTGATATTTATAATCAGTTTGAAAAAATACAAGCCATTGGTATTTTTTTAACTCGAGAGCTTACGTGGCAATAAAGATAATTATACTTACGAAGCGTTGAAGTCAATTCAGATTGACTAATTTTTTTCTATCATGAGAAAGATACCTATAGATATTCATAGAAAGTTTTTGAACATTAATGTGACAGTATTGAGGTAATATAATTAGTATTTTATGGAGTAAAATTTAATTATTTACGCGAAATGAAAGATAAAAGGGTGATTTGATATTGTTTTTCAATTTATTATTTTAAATACGATTTTTTAAATTAAGAACCTGGGAAAAAAAAAATATAATTACATGAAATTATGTATCATTTGGTAATTTATAGTTATATAATTTTGTCTCATTATATATAATTTTATATAATTATATATGATATCATATAACTATATAAAATTATATTTGAGGGATGTTGCATAATTTTCTAGAATTTGGGCATTTTTTTGTTCTTTCCAAAATAACTTAAAATATATCGAAGTTACACAGAATTTGATTGATTAAAAGATTTACAAAATAAAATTTTTCATAAATCTTTTCTGAAACGTTTGTTTATCCGGTCATCAGTTTAAACAATATAGAGCGTCAACGTTGCACCAAAGAAATAGTTTACAATACTGAGAAGTCTAATCATTTTGAAATCGTGAAATACTTTAGAGAATCGTTTTTATCGATAAGTTAAAAAATTATAGTAGAATAAACAATTCTTCAGCATCAACATTTTTTTTTAAATAAATTTTTGTTTATTTTGGAACATCAATTAAAAATTTAGGACATTTTAATGATAAATTTATGACAACAAACCGAAATTAAATTTAGATTTTAGAAAAATATGGTCGCTATTACTCAGAGAAAAAAAGTGTCATAAATTGGCTCAAGTTTAGAATCCTAAGCTTATGACCCTTTTACGACAAGTTTTTTTATACGGGTAATTGAAAAAATAATTTATATCATTACATAAAATCATATAAAATTATCAATAATTATACGACATAATGTATGGCCAAAATTCTGACATAATTTGAATAATGAAAAAAATGTATAATTATAGATACAGTGGTGTTTGGCCGCTTGAGCCATCAGCCAAAGCAGGTTGGAAAATGCTAAATTTTATTGCCAGAATTTTAAATTTCGTATTTTTCATAACATTTTTAATGGCTGTGGCTGCTGATGTGAAGGAAAATTACGATAGCTTAGAAATAGTTGGGAACGATGGATGCTTTTTTATCGGAACTTCTATGGCTGTGATGAAAGCATGTAAATTTTGGAATTCATACAAAAAGATAATTAAGCTGATCCACGAAGTTTATGATCCGATAGACACATTAATACGGAGCTCTGGTAAATTTAAGAAGCAAAAAACTAATTAACGATCTTAACTAATATATCTTATCTACGTAATGGGCAGATCGTGGGATACTGATTAATATAAAGAGAAGCCATTTTGAAGAATGTATAGCTCACTATGGGTTTTGTGTTTTATGCACGTTATTTGCTTTTTGCATTTTGTTTTTGATTCCCCGTGAGAAAGGATCGTTACCATTTCGAACAGTTTATCCATTTGATGTTACCAAATCACCATACTATGAGCTTATAATGGTTTATCAATATTATTGCTTGATCTACCTTTTGTCCGTTGTTCTTGCCATGGATATAACTACCATAGGATTTATAAGATGGTCATCAATTCAACTGATCACTTTGACATCAAATTTTAAAAACTGTAACATTAAATTACATAAATGTACAGATGTAGTAAAAGACCCAGCTGTTACGATGAAAACTTTTGATGAAATTGACAAACTCAACATTACTCATAATGATTTGCAAGTGAAGGATTTCTTATTTTTTAATTTGGATGAAAGAGACTTTCAGGATTCGTTTTCAAGGAGATTCAAAATTTGCATTAAAAACCACCAAAGACTTATCAGAACGATCTCCGATCTTAATGAAACTTTGAGTTTTTTGATGCTGGTACAATTTGGAACAAGCACTTTTATTATTTGTCTGAACGGCTACCAGATGATTTTAGTAAGAATTTGTTAACTTACTTGCCGATTAATAAGCTTCTTTATAATTCATTTTATTTTTAATTTATTGATTTAGAAAGGAGGAAATCCAGCAGATCTTGCTAAATTTTTATCATACTTAGTATTAAGCTTTACCGAATTATTTTTTTGGTGTTGGTACGGAAATCAATTCACCTCTGTCGTAAGTTAATTTCAATACTTTGGTGATATATATATATCGTTATCAAAAAATTAGTATCAATTCTCAATAACTATTCGCTAAAGTAGTCTAGTACCGTTTTAAAAGTTTGTTGTCTTAATAATAAGGCGGACACTCTTACCTACAATCAATGGATGTCTGGTTGGGAAGAATTTGCTCGAGAACACGACCTCGGGGACAGAAATGAGCTAACTAACCTAGTGACTCTTTCAATGATTCCCACTATGAAACCGCTAGAGTTCAAAGCTGTTGGTTTGTTCAACCTATCAATGCCTACATTTCTATCGGTAAGAGTCATTCAATTCTTATCATTAATTTTCTAACTAACTAATTAATTTAGTAAAATTTAAACGATCCACAAATTTAATCTCAAATCTTACATAAACTGTCTAAATTTTTTTCCCGTAGGTTGTGAAGAGCTCTTACTCGATCCTAGTTCTTTTGACCCAGTTCACAGAATAATAGAAATTCGATGACGACGATTTTAATAACTCCGATTTATAAAATAATAGACTCGTTAAACTATTTGAATCACCAAATTTAATTAGTTTGAATACTAAATTTTAATTTCATCATATCAGATCATTATATATTTTTGTCTCATTCATTACTCATCTTCAAGTTCACCAATAATTGTTATGTTTAATTGTTACGTTTACCCATGAATAAAGTATATTTTCATTCAAAAATAAAAACTCGTAATATCACTGAGGTAAAGCATGATGAAAAACATGAGAAACATATCACGCAAGAGTGCACAAGACAATCATTCACCCCCATTTTTTGCACGTTTTACATCGACGTCTCGATATCGATAGGTAATTATAGTTTAAGTATATTAAATATTCTTTAGCGCTCAATATTTCCGTACTGAAAAAATAATGTGTTATTTAGTTCAATTTCGTAAATTACACAGTGTATTATTATTTTATAAATAAATTTAGCTAGCTTGAGAAAATAATGAAAAGGTTGAATCACTATCACGACATTTCTAGGAAAGCAATCATTTTTTTTTTCTGACTACAACATAGTTCATTATTTTCTGTTATCTATTTTTAAAAACTTACTACAATGAATAAAATTCATCGCAGAGTGAATAACATGAGTAAAAAAATTTTGAGGTTTAATTGATTTCATTAAATCGGTATTAGTGTATCGTCATTAATATCACGGTGAATAATTTTCAGATTTGCCGGAATTTGGCCGCTTGAAACAAACGTGTCGACAGTTTTCCGACTAATTCATCATATCTTCCGGTTGGTTAATTTGACAATTTTCTTGTCTTTGCTCACGAGCGCTCTGGCAGATTCTGTAAATAACATCAGAGACTTGACGGCGTTCACGGAAAATTTGTGTTTTTTAATCGGTACGGGTATGACGTTGGTAAAAGCCTTGATTTTTTGTAGTCATCGAGAAACGATACTTAAATTTATCGAGGAAATTTATGGACCCATTGATTCACTGCATCAGTCAACTGGTAACTACAATTGACATTTTTTTAAATCTGTAGATTAAGAAATTAAAATTTTGCTATTTAATGTCTAAAACTGTGACGTTCCTACACAGAAAAAAAATTTGCTTGAATCAAGTAAATAATTTTGAAGAATTTGATCTTCTTGATCATTCAATGATCGGATGACTCATTAAAAAAAATGTAAGCAAAATTTTTATTTTCAGACTCACAAGTACTGATGACAATAAACGTGACAGCGCACCAAGAATTAAAAGAATTTTATTTTCTCTGCGTGTTGGTGTCAACGATGGGTCTAGCGCGAATATTATCTGGCCGAAAAGCCGAAAATGGACTGCCATTACCAACGTACTACCCTTTTGATACGAGCAAACCACCTATTTATCAATTTATTTACCTATGCGAATCAATTTGCATTACGTTCAATCTGATGGCGGTGATGATAACCGATTTCACGGTGATTTGTTTCATAAAATGGTTGACGGTTTCACTGAAAATCATAAGCTCGAACTATAAAAATTGCGACAGCAATTCGGTAAAACGATCTATGTTTACTTCGAATTCTTATCCGAAAATGATCGAGGCTTCTCAAAAGATTGATATCGACATCGAGGAGATTGATATACAATCTTTTGCGTCGTATGAGCAAGCTCATGATCATGACGTCAATAACAACAGCAATGACTGTTTCGAAGAGAGACTGAAATTGTGCATAAGACAGCATCAGAAAATAATAACCATTGTTGATAATCTCAACATCATTTTCGGTCGCTACATGCTTTCGCAGGTTGTTACTAGTACGGGGCTTATTTGTTTAAATGGCTTTCAAGTTATTGTTGTAAGTAATCCAAATTGAACATTTTTTAACTGTGCAATAAAAATTAATAACAATTTTTTTTTTTTTTTTTTTTTTTTTTTTTTTTTTTTTTTTAAGGCAAAGATAGTTCAACAGTTGTGAGATTTCTATTAAGTTTGCTTGCATCTTTCGTTCAACTCCTGTTTTGGTGCTGGTACGGAAGTAAATTTGTTTCTATGGTAAGTCAAAAAAAAAAAACTTCTACCCCTAAAGATATAATTATCAGTGGATATAAAAAAATCTTATACATGTATACGCATTTGTTGAGCAGGCCGAAACACTAAGAACCAGTCAATGGATATCTGGATGGCAAAATTCATTTAGTCGAAGAATAAAAAATCTTTTGGTGATATCAATGATCCAGTCTTTACGTCCGCTTGAATTTCACGCACTCGGGCTCATCAAATTCACCATACCAACCTTCGTTGACGTATGAAAATGATAATTGAAATAGAGTAACCATTTAAAAAATATATACTCATTTATTTATAAGCTCTCCTTAATTTTTTTGCAGATTGTCAGAAAGTCTTACTCGGTGTTCATACTTTTGAAGCGTACCATTTCTGATTGAGTATTCTTAAATATCTGCTTTTAAATTACCGAATAAAAGTTTTAATATTTAATAGCTCTATTAATCAACTAATAATCTCGTAAAAATATATATTGTAATTATTAATATTTTTATCAGGTATATTTTTTCAATGTTATTATGTCAAAATGCACAATGAAATAGTGGTTTAAATATTCAGCGGTAGTACTATCCAACTTGATATATAAGTGCCAAAAAATACCTACACGAAGAAAATAAAACAACATTTATTAATGACAGCTCTCAGTCGTGTGCAAACTATTTTCTAACACGCCAAACCTTTACTGTCATGGCTACATTACTGACTACTGTTCAAAATACTAACCAATGAGGGTTTAATTATTCCATATTTGTTGATAATCTCAATATACGTCACATAAATAAAACAAATGCGTCATCTGTATGTAGCCTACTTTTTTTTTGCTCTCATATCTTATTTTTTCAGTGAAAGAAGTACACAATAAATTTTTTTTTAATTACTATGGAAATTTTTGACATTACCAAAATTTAGTAAATACGAATAATGATTGTATCGATGCGAAATAAAGCTGACAAGTTGGATTTAGCGCGATTTATTTTTGGTTTAACAGCAGCATTTGCCTAGTTACTATTATGGTGCTAGTATGGCAATTAATTCATTTATACAATAACTATTTTTTGTTAAAATAAGTCTTGCTTCAAAACTTACTGCTTAGAAAAGTTTACGGATGTTTTAAACCAGAGTGAAACGCTGGTGCACCATCAATGGATGTCTGGATGGGAAAATATGTATACTAATGATTTGAAGAATCTTATTTTATTTTCAGTGATTCAATCAGTGAGACCCATTGAATTTAAAGCTTGTTAATCATTTCAAACTAGACAATTGCTGATAATTAAATTTTTGGAAATTGCATATTTTCATTTAAAATAACCGATTTTTGCACTACTAATAATGTCATTTATTTATGAAGAGAAGAAAGAAAACAAAAAGAATAAAAAAGAAAGTAGAAATAGATAATAGCATTCAACAAAACACACTTGAATACTCTACAAGTATTACTGTGGATAATTTTTAAATAACATAAAAAAAAAATTATCCATCCCTCGCGAACTTATTTTTGACACCACGCAAGCGATAGGTAATTATAGTCTAAATCTATAAAATATTAGGTAGAACTTTATTTCTCTGAAGTAAAGCTACGGCTACTACACTTAAAGGTAATTTGTTTATATTTTCATAATAACACAGTAGGTTAATAATATATCGAAGGTTTATTTTTCTGTAGGAAATATACTGAGATTGAATCATTTCATGATATTTATTTTTACTTTGCGATAAATTGTATATTTTTTTGAGAACAAATGACTTGCTAGAGAAATTATAAATTGATTTTGATACTTCTATGAAAATAATTTGATCGATATATTTGGTGTTGAAAATGCATCGCAAAGTTATTGACATTGGTGAAAAGATCGTAAGGTTAAGAATTATTTTTTTACACATAATTGATATTTTTTTGACTGCAAATATGAATAATTTTTGAAATTTCAGATTTTCCGGTGTTTGGCCAGCTAAAAAAACCGCGCCAATAATGCTCAAAATACTAAATCCCATTTTTCGAGTGGGAAATTTCACGTTTTTTTCATTGCTATTTACAAGTGTAATAGGAGACATTGTTGAAAATTACAATGATTTGACGATTGTTACTAATGATATGTGTTTCATATTTGGTACCGGTATGTCGTTTTCCAAATCTTGCTGTTATTTTGTTCAGTATGATCAAATAATGAATCTCATGCATGAGATTTATTCTCTACTTGATGTAATACAACAATCAAATGGTAAGCAAAAATTATTATTGTCTTTAAAGTGTCTTTAAAAGTTGCGAAAGAGATACATCCACACAGCGTATATAAAATTTACGATTTCAGTTTAAAAAATTTATGAATGTAAAAATTATTATTCTAAAAATGTAACAGTTTTTTCAGTAATTTAAACTGTACACCATTATAGAAAATAGTCAAAATAACATTTTTTGATCTCAAATTTCTCAGTTATCAAGAATCATTAATTTTTCATAACGAGAAGTTAAAAAAAAATTCAATCTGTATTTTTTCAGACGCAGGGGTCCACGAATTACTTACTTCTACAGCCCGACAAGAAAATACAACTCTGAAATATTTTTTTTCGGTTACATTACTGCTGGCTCTATTAAGAATCATGGCCGGTCGTAAAACAGAAACTGGATTACCTCTGCGAGCAGCGTATCCCTTTGACACTACCGAAACCCCGATTCACCAAATCATGTACTTATATCACTCATACTGCATAGAATGCAGCTTGATGACAATATTGGGAATTGATATTTTGGGAACTTCTTTTGTAAGATGGTCAACAGTTCTGCTAAAAGTGTTATCATCAAATTACCAAAAATGTGACAGCACTTTGTATCGGAGGTCTTTGTTCGCCAATACAAAGGCTTTCAACAAGCTAGGTGTGTCCAGTACAGGTGGACATACCGGTACAAAAATCAAAACTTTTATACCATTCGAAGCAGAACATACTAATAAAAATGATTATACTCTTGATTGCTTTACCGAGAGGTTTAAATTGTGCATAAAGCAGCATCAAAAACTCATAGAAATTACCAATAACGTTTGCAGCACGCTCAGTTATTGTATGCTGATTCAAGTTGTTGCAAGTACAAGTATGATTTGCATGAATGGGATTCAACTGATTTTGGTTCGTTATTGACATTACCATTGTTTTTTAACGAGTTTATAATTAATTTAAGAACATATCGATGCTATTAGGAAAAAATAATTTTCTGTTCTGAGTATTACATTTGCACCCCAATTTTCATTTCAAACAAATTCTTCTTGATACTTGAATAAAGAAATATTTTCAATACTTTTGAATCAAGTTTGAACGGGTTGCCAAATTAATACTCAAAACAGAAACTTTAGTCCATTCGAAAAAGTATATGATTTATCATACACAAATATCTTAAAATTAAAAAATAATTTCTGCACGCTTCATGATGTGAAGCATCACAGAGTGCTTGATAATCGAAAACTGTTTATCGCCATATTCTATTTACTGCAGCATATGAATGAAGGCTCACATATTATCAAATTCGTAGCTAGCTTGGTAGTAGCGTTCACACAATTATTTATTTGGTGTTGGTTCGGTAACGAATTGATTTTTACGGTAAGTTTATATTACAATCAACTGATTAATCAAACTATCAATTCAATAATATTCTATCTTGAAGTTTATACAGGGTGTCTCTGAAGTGGCGGGAGTAATTGTTGGGGTCGATAGAGAAAAAAATACTGAATCGAAAGTTCCTGAGCCAAAAATTTTTTTGGGCCATAGAATTTGAGTTATGAATTAAAAACGATAGCCAATCAGAAGCGCGCTATTCGAGAAATGAAAATGAGCGGGGAAGTAGAGGAGACGCGAGAGTGAGATGCTGCAATAGCAGCTTACTCGCTCACACAAAGCCGAGCATGAGAGGGGATTGTGACGCTATGAGCCGAGTACGTAAGTGTGAATGAGTGGATGTATGAGGTCGCAAGCGGACGGCTTAATGTATGAGTGTGTGTCCGTGTATCGCAGCATTATTGGAGGCGTTGTAACGCTGAATTAAAGCTAACCGGGTACTCTAAGACAGAGGAAAAATTTTAATTTTTATTTTTATTCGAAAAAATTTAATAAAAAAATAAAAAAAGGCCCAAGATTTAACCAGACCCACAGAAACGGAGAGTAAATTTTTAATTCTCATTTATTTTGCTGGGGATTATTTTCAAATACAAAAAAAAAAAAGGCTAAGATTCAACTGGAATCCAAAAAGAGATGGATGAAAAAATTTTATTTTTTATTTTTAATCAGCAAAATTATTTTTCTTTAAAAAAGAGCCCAATCTCGACTGGAGCAAGAAAAAATGATTGAAAAATTTTATTATTAATTTTCAATCAACAAAATTATTATAAAAAAATAAATGGGCCCAAGTCTCAACCGGACCCAAACAAACGGATAAAAATTTTTATTACTTACTTAATTTGCTGGAAATTATCTTTAAAAACGAAAAAATGCCCAAGACTCGATCGGATCCAAAAAATAACAGTACAAAAATTTTTCCTTATTTTCAATCAGCAAAATTGTTTCTTTTAAAAAAGGCCCAATCTCGACTGGAGCAAAAAAAAATGATTAAAAAATTTTATTATTAATTTTCAATCAACAAAATTATTTTAAAAAAACATAGTCCGCAGACTCAACCGGACCCAAACAAACAGATAGATAGTTTTAATTACTTATTTATTTTGATGGGAATTATTTTAAAAAACGAAGAAAATCGCCCAAGACTCGACCGGACCCAAAAAAAAAAAAAATAAATTGAAAAATTTTGTTTTCATTTTCAATCAGCCAAATTAATTTCTTTTCGAAACAAGGCCCAATCTCAAACAGACTAAGAGAAACTAATTAAAAAATTTTATTTTTTATTATTAATCAAATATTATTTAAAAAAGAAAATAAGCCACAGACTTAACCGGACTTAAACAAACGGATAGAAAATTTTTATTACTTACTTAATTTGCTGGAAATTATCTTTAAAAACGAAAAAATGCCCAAGACTCCATCAGACCGAAAGGGAGATGAATAAAAAAATTTTACTATTCATTTTTAATCATCATAATTAACTTTTTTATAATAAAAGGCTCAATTTCGACCGGACCCAGAAAAAATGATCCAAAAATTTTATTTTTTATTGTTGATCATCAAAACTAATTAAAAAAACAAATGAGGCCCTAGACTCAACTGGACCCAAACAAACGGATAAATAATTTTTATTACTTATTTATTTTGCAGGAAATTATTTTTGAAAACGATAAAAATGCCCTAGACTCGACCAGACCCGAAATAAAATAAATTGAAAATCTTTGTTTTTCTATTTTTAATCAGCAAAATTATTTTCCTTTGAAAAAGGGCCTGATCTCGACTGGAGCAAGAAAAAATAATTGAAAAGTTTTATAATGAATTTTTAATCAACAAAATTTTTTAAAAAAGAAAATAGGCCCCAGACTTAACTGGACCCAAACAAACGGAAAGAAAACTTTTATTCCTGTTTTTTTGTTGGGAATTATTTTTCGAAACAAAAAAATTGCCCAAGACTCGACCGGACCCGAAAAAGATAAATCGAAAAATTTTATTTCTAAATATTAATTAACTAAATTATTAAGAAAAAAAAATAGACCCAAGACGCAGCAGGACCCAAATAAACGGATAGAAATTTTTTATTACTTGATCACCAAGATTAATTTTCCTTGAAAAGAAAGGCCCAATCTCAAACAGACTTCGAATAACTGATTGAAAAATTTTATTATCAATTATTAATTAACAACATTATTCTTAAAAAAATTAATAGGCCCCAGACTCAATCGGACCCAAACAAACGGATCGAAAACTTTTATTTCCCATTCATTTTGCTAGGAATTATTTTTAAAAACGAAAAAATGCCCAAGACTCGACCAGAGCCAAGAATAGAAGAATGCAAAAAAATTTATTTTCTCTTTTCAATAACAAACAAAAATTTATTGAACAAAAATCAGCCTAATCTTGACAAGACGATAAAAACTGATTGAAAAATTTATTATCAATTATTAATTGACAAAATTATTTCAAAAAAGAAAATAGGCCCCAGACTCAACCGGACCAAAACGAACAGATAGAAAATTTTTATTACTTATTTCTTATGCTCGGAATAATTTTTGAAAACAGAAGGAATTGCCCAAGACTCAACCGGACCCAACCAAACGGATGGAAAACTTTCATTTCTCATTTATTTTGCTGGGAATTATTCTGTAAAATAATTTTTCAATTAATCGTCAGGTAAAATGTCAAAAAATAAATTAAAACAAACATTGAACTCAAGTCCCAATAATTTTGATATTTTAATTAAAATTATTTTTTAATTAATTGACAGGTAAAATGTAAAAAAATATACTAAAAAAAAAATCGCTCTCGAGTCCTGATAATTTTGATATTATTATTAAAATTATTAATCACTTAATCAACAAGCGAAATGTCAAATGATAAATTAAAAAAAAATTGAACTCAAGTCCGAATAATTTTGATATTTTTAATAGAATTATCTATCAGTGAATTAACAGGTAGAATGTCAAATTATAAATTAAGAAAAAATTGAACTCAAGTCCGAATAATTTTGATATTTTTATTAGAATTATCTATCAGTGAATTAACAGGTAGAGTGTCAAATTATAAATTAAGAAAAAATTGAACTCAAGTCCGAATAATTTTGATATTTTTATTAGAATTATCTATCGGTGAATTAACAGGTAGAATGTCAAATTATAAATTAAGAAAAATGAACTCAAGTCCGAACAATTTTGATATTTTTATAAAAATTATTTTTAATTAATTGACAGGTAAATAAATAATAAATTAAAAAAAAAAAAATTGAACTCAGGTCCTGATAATTTTGATATTTTAATTAAAGTTGTTTATCAATCAATTGACTGTTAAAATCCTGAATAATAAATTAAAAATAAATCGCACTCATGTTCTCATAATTTTGATCTTATAATTGAAATAAATTTCTAATGAATTGACGGGTAAAATCCCAAGTATCAAATTAAGTAGTAATCGCACCCAAGCCCTGATAATTTTGATATTTTAATTTAAATTATTTATCACTTAATTGATAGGTAAAATGTCAAATGATAAATTAACAAAACATTGAATTCAAGTCCTTATAATTTTGATATTTCAATTTAAATATTCTTTTTATTCACTGACAGGTAAAATGTCGAAGAAAATATGAAAAAGAAATGGCATTCACGTTTTAGTAATTTTGATATTTTAGTTTCCCTTTTTCTTAGCAAAGAAATCATTTCAAAAAAATCTACAGGTGTTTCGGCAGTTCAAGGATAACTTTACTTTAATGTTATTAGTTTGCATTCACATCATTACACTTTACTCCTTTTATTAAGCAATTAAGATTCCAGTTGAATCTTAGCCTTTTTTTTTTTTTTGTATTTGAAAATAATCCCCAGCAAAATAAATGAGAATTAAAAATTTACTCTCCGTTTCTGTGGGTCTGGTTAAATCTTGGGCCTTTTTATTTTTTTATTAAATTTTTTCGAATAAAAATAAAAATTAAAATTTTTTCCTCTGTCTTAGAGTACCCGGTTAGCTTTAATTCAGCGTTACAACGCCTCCAATAATGCTGCGATACACGGACACACACTCATACATTAAGCCGTCCGCTTGCGACCTCATACATCCACTCATTCACACTTACGTACTCGGCTCATAGCGTCACAATCCCCTCTCATGCTCGGCTTTGTGTGAGCGAGTAAGCTGCTATTGCAGCATCTCACTCTCGCGTCTCCTCTACTTCCCCGCTCATTTTCATTTCTCGAATAGCGCGCTTCTGATTGGCTATCGTTTTTAATTCATAGCTCAAATTCTATGGCCCAAAAAAATTTTTGGCTCAGGAACTTTCGATTCAGTATTTTTTTCTCTATCGACCCCAACAATTACTCCCGCCACTTCAGAGACACCCTGTATAAATTAATTCCAAGAACGCAAATATATTTGAGAACTTAGTTATAGTGATGTTGAAGGCGTAACTTTTGATTCACAAAATTTATTTATTATTCAAAAAATAAAATCAAATCAGATTGAAAATAAAAATTTCTTCCAGGCCGATTCATTAACAGAGAGCCTATGGTTGTGTGGATGGGAAAATGCACTTTCTAGCAATATTAAAAATTCTTTGACTATTTCAATGGCCCAAACATTGCGACCGATTGAACTTAATGCTATAGGTCTTTTCCAATTCACTATGCCAACATTTCTCGAAGTAAATAAAAAAATTTATTGTTTAAATTAATTTTATAATTTATTTACCAAAATTTTATATTTTTCTTCAGATCGTCAAAAAATCGTACTCAGTGATGATATTCTTCTTGACTATGATACCAAATTAAGTTCGACTTACATGATTGGTTGACGGAATAAATTAATGCTAATTCATAAATTTTTGTAATTTTATAATTATTTCGTCCATACCTACATATACATATACCTACATATACATACCTACATATATAAACTGATTTTATAAATTATTGAAGATTTTTTACTTTTTATACTTCATACTCATCTGGTATTTTTGAAAACCAATGATTTGCTCCTTTAAGATCCTGAATAATTTTCAATTTCTAAAATTGCCCTTGAAAAAATTTAATTATTTAAAACTAGACAAGAACTCACCTCTTTTTCGAAAATTTCAATTTTGTGACCAGAAAATTTACAAAATTATCATCAAATGCTGATTTTTGAGCGTCACGTTAAAAAATAAGTACTTTACTATTTCATCACATCCATCGATGATTTTTGTAATTAGTGTAAATTCTGCTAAAAAAATTTTTCATTTAAAACAACATCAAAAAATCTGAAAATAAAATGAAAAAGTCTTTAAGCCTTTCAATAATTGTTGTAGTTGATGTAATTGTTACAATATAACTTCATTGTGAATACAAAGAAGAAAAAACGCTTACAAAGCGAAGTCTTCAGGAGCTTATCGTTGACTGATGGTGAAAATCTAACAAAATTACCCCACTCTTTTTCCGACACTCCTTGCAACAAAGTCTGGCGAAAATTACCCTATCAAATATTCATAAGCGGTTCATATGAATCGATATTTATTATTCATCGAAAGCAATTGAGTTCGAAGAAAAGAAAGCCTGCGTAAGTAAAAGTGCTGGGTGAAATTGCAACATTTAACTAAATTGCTACTTTGTACTTTATATTCATTTTTTTTTTCTATATTCCAACTCTGCTGAGAAAAAAAAAATTCACAGCTAGCGACGATGAATAAAAGACCGATCGAAATACATCGCAAGTACTTGGACAAATGCATTTATTGCATGAGGTAATTTTGCATCAAAAAATTCAAGAGAGAATATATTTAAGATTTGAAAGTTGCCAAATTTTTACGTTTTAATTATCGTGGCAAATTTTTATTACAAACATTTTTTAGAAATAATTTTGAAACTTTTATTGAAACTTTCGGAAAACTCCAAATTTATTATTGTTGTTAAATAATTTTTTAATTTTTACAACTTATTAGATTATTTGGAATTTGGACATTTGATTCGTCAGCAACGATTTTTCATAAATTCATGAGTGCATTTGGGACAATATTCAATCCGACGATTCTGATTTTTCACTTTCTAACAGTACTCGCAGATATCATAGTGAACTACAACGACCTGATAATTGTGGCTGACGATGGATGTTTTCTTGCTGGTTCATTCACGGTGTGCTTTAAAGCTTATGAATTTCGTATACTAGAAAATATTTTTACAGAACTAGTAAATCAAGTACATATCCCAGTAGAAATTCTCAAAAAATCTTGTGGTATGCTTTTTTCACAAAATTATTTTTCGTACAGAATAAAAAATAACTAAGCTCATGTAAATATTTTCCTTCAAAATTTCATGTTTAAAAATATTTAAGTGTTGTAATTAAAGAAAATTTTTTACTCGAATGAGTAGTCCAAGAATATTTTTTTTGAACAAAGTGAATTTTTGTTCTGTCTACACTAAATTTAAACTTTCAGATTCAGGAGTATTAACAATTATCAAGCAATACATATTTTTTGAAACTCTCGATTTTTTCATACTGTCATACACGGTAACTTGCCTGGGAATTGGTTTGATCATCCTTCTACCCTTAACCAGAGGCGGACTACCAGTGAGAGCAATCTACCCGTTCGATTCGACGAAATCAATTATATACAAGCTGGCGTTTTTCATCCAAGCTTACAACATTACATTCGGGCTGATAACCATAGTCGCCTTAGAATTCCTCAGCTGGGGACTGATGAGGTGGACGATTGTCCAATTGAAAGTCTTATCATCCAATTACAGACATTGCAACAGCGATATCACGCCTATTGGATCATTGAATGTATCAAAATCCACTTACGACAGGATCAAAAATTTCAGCATACTTAAAGTTGATGACGAAGACATAGAAATACATAATTTCATAGCCTTCGAGGAGAAAGAAATTGACAGCATTGACGATTGTTTCAATTGGCGGTTCAAAACTTGCATAAAACACCACAAGAGATTGATTCAGATAATTCATCAATTGAACAGTGTTTTCACAACCAGTCTCTTGGTCCAACTTGGAGTAAGCAGTTTTTTGATGTGCTTAAATGGTTATCTTGCATTTATGGTAAGTATTCAAAATACAGCTGACGTATAAAAATTTTCATAAAAACTACCATTATTATTGCGGCAATCGTGAGACATCTAGATCCAGAAAAAAAAATTCTCTCGAAAAAAAAATATCTAATTTTTTTGCGCCCCACTAAAAAATATTTTAACAAAAAATATACAGATGCATTCTAAATTCAAACTTTTACTTATGAATCAGTTCCCGCACGACAATCAAAGATTGATAAGATCTATTATGTATCTAATCGCTGGATTTGTACAGTTATTATATTGGTGTGGATTTGGCAATGAACTCAAGTATCAGGTAAATATTAAAACATGTTTACATCAATCTCTTTGATTTTATGAATTTAAATAATCACAGTTACTTTGTAAAATAAACTGTTTTTGAAAACGAAAAATAAATTGTTAAAAAATATGATTGAAATTTCCATAGGTAAATGACCTAGCAACAAGCCAATGGATGTCTGGTTGGGAAGATAAATACGATAGGGGTATCAAAAATTTGGTTACAACCGCGATGATCAGAGCTATGCAGCCGATGGAAGTTAAAGCTGGTGGTCTCTTTATTCTTTCAATGGAAACCTTTCTTTCGGTATTATAACCAATAATATTTACTACTTTTTTTTTTATATAATTACTAAAAATTTACAGTTCAATTTCTCATAGATTCTTAAAACCTCCTACTCGGTATTTGTATTGCTGACTACTGTATCTGAAGACAACTGATTGCGCGACACTAAGAAATTAATGTATAATATATACATGCGCTTTTGTCAGTAACTGACGACAACGGAAACGAAATTGGATGACGGTATAGTTGAAACTAATTTATTTTAGTCATTAATAGTTTAGAATTAAGTATTGTTAGACATTTGTAAAAAAAGGAAATTTTTTTGGTGTTAAAGACTTTAAATAAATAAAATTTTCAAAATTTATTGCCACTAGTTCGATATTTTGATGTTTCGATCACTATTTTTTTATTCCATCAAAATACTAATCTTTCTTTAATATTAAAATAGAGATGAAATGTATGTGAAACCAATTTATTCGTGATATGATTGGTTGAAAATAACTATTCTCATTATGATTGGTTGAAAGTGAATATAATATACATAAACGACACATAAATATATCATGACAACAAATATGAGGCGCGCGCTTGCGCGCGCAAATTTAAATTCTAGTTTGATATAAATTATTCTACTAATATCAAATATCTATAATCCGATAGCGCATGTGCGTACCGCCATTTTGTCAATAGAATCCATTTTACTGTCGATAAAGTTGAATCGCACGATTTATTATTCAAACATATATATTTTTCACTAGGTATACAAGTGGAACAGATAAATAATTATTGCTTTTATGTCAATTATGAGTTAAGAAACAATACCTAAATTTCAAAAAAAAATATTAAACTTCTTACAGGGAAATAAAAAAAAATTTTAATGATAAATGATAGTTTAAATCTCAGTAGGTGCAGGTGGCTGTGATTTGTAATGATGGATAAAGTTCTTTAGCCATGACAAGTATGACTCGGGACTGCTGAACTTCCTAGTAAGTCAGGTGGTGTAGTACAGAGTATAAGTAGCTTGGCCACATGTTGCCTACAGCAGATATATAACTGTAGCTTTACATCATATTTAACTATACATATATATATTGTATGTGTTCACGATACCATGATATAAGTACTTTCCCCCTATACCAGTGCTATACGTTATTCATCTAACTTCTACCATGCGTCCAATAACGCCTTTGTGTCATTTTTACATTATTACTATTGTTGTTATTTAATTCTACTGGTCTACGGATAATCGTTAGTTTGGATAATCACAAGTCATAGCCAATTTGTCACGGATATATGACACGTTACCTTTAACACCAGGGTATAATTCACATTCAATATTGTAAATGTAAATTAACAATTATTAATCATTAAATTCAATTTTTTTCTAACATAAATTTATTCACACAAAAAAATTTTATACAAAAATCGGGTTTAAAATGCTAAATGATGATTTCTACTTGATAAATAACCTTATAAAAAAATTTTTTTTTTGGTAATAATTTACAAGCAAGGTCATCCCATGCTAGCCCATGTTAAATTTTCTTTTTTTTTATTAAATTAATCAATTTTTTCTCTAAATTGTTCGTTTTTGTATGTACTTAAAAAAAAAAATATATATCATAAACATCAAAAAAAGATAAAATAAAGAATTTATCCAAAAAAATGATAGCCAAAATATTTTCCAACTTTTAAAAGCAAAAAAGCTATCGAAATCTCTTGGAAATAATTATCTTTTTTTTTTTTTTTATTATGAGAGTCTTACTTTAAAAGGTTCTTAATTCTTATCTTAACTCGGTCATTAAATTAGTCGCAGCGTTCAAGCGCTTTAAATTGAAAATTCTTACAGTATGAGAATTTTTTTTGAACAAGCATAGTTTCGATCCCAATAAACGAATTTTTTAACTTATTCGACCTGATGTGTCAGTGTTTAATTTTTGATAATTAATCCATCTACTTTGAATCTACTTTGAATCTACTTTGAATCTACTTTCAAGATCATACATTATTACAAAAGCCACGTTTTCGAAATCTTATCAATTAAAATAAAATATTCGACTACATTAATGAATGAAAGCAACGATTCAATTGACCGAACCAGCGGTTAAATAATAACTGAGCATAAACGAACCAGTGAACTCGGTATGAATAAATCATAAAGTTATTACAGAGTTATCAGTAGTAATTATAGCCGTCACGTCAATAGTTATTATTTTATTTAGTATTAATACACCATCACGCGCGTGTGTGATAATTGCATGCAAACACCGAGGTCAACACTTGTACTCTCTACTCGCTCGCGTTATTATTCTTGTATATACACTTATATACTTATAATACGTTATGTTATAATTAATAGTACACCAATCGATTATCACGAGGGCTGCAATTATTCGATCAATTATCAATCGAGTTATGATTCATACCCATTTAAGTTTATTAATATAATAATGATTACAAATATCGATACAATTTTAATTTATATTCTTCGACTTCAACTGATGACACTTACAGTAATTCACCATTTAAAATTAATTAATCTTAAAAATTAGAATAATTATATAGAAGTGAGGCTTCACCTTTTTTCAGTCGTAAAAAATCGAAAAATAAAGATATTCAAAAATTTTTATTTTTGAATATATCAACATATAAAATCTTATTTAATCTATCATTAATTTAATGTGTGGCTGAATATATGTGCAACCCCACTTTCATACATTACCAAAATTAATAATCTTCATAAGTTTTTAGAAAGAAAAATACACTTGCTCGAGGTGTCAATGGATAAACGAAACTGATTGACGTAAGTCAAAAATCAATTGTATTAACCGAGCGCATGTCAAGTAATAAATAAGAATGAATACGCCGCCGCGATAATACAACAGGTAATATTTTATTATTTTGCACTATTGGGATGATTTCATTAACAAGTAACGCGCAAACTCGCGTTAATTCAACACAGGTAAGAGATGTGATGTGTTGAGTTGCAATATACGCTAAGTCTGGAGGAACGGACTCATGTCAGTGGAGAAAGAGAAAGAGAAATAACAGATGTGATACTTACAGGTGTAAGTTAACTTTAAGAGAGTTAAGAGTTTAGTTGGTGAATGTGTGAGTGTATTTTGTTGTATGTGCAGCCGACGAAATGAAAGTGGGGGAGTTTGTATTATATTAAACCAGTGGCGGGCATGCATGTGTATAGCGTGGAAGAGGACAGGACGAAGGTAAAAAAAGGATAAGGAAAAGAAAGAGGAGTGAGATGAGTACTGGTAGATAAAATGTCGCGGTTATACCAGCATTCGGAAGACTCGGTGAGTCTTCCCCCAGACACTTGACACAAACTACCCGACCACCTTGCTCACAAGATCAACCACCTTATTTTTATTCTCTGTGTCACGGGACAATGTCACGGTCAATATTCTGACATTGTTGTTATTTTTTTTTTTTTTTTTTATTCAGTTGCTTGATTTGTGATGTGAATTATTTATTTATTGTGTATTTAATTGTGGTTTTTAATAAAGTATGGTAATGGAAGTTATTTCCTTGTAAACTTTTAAATTGTGAAATTGTCAGGTGAGTTTTTTTCAAATTTTTTTATAATTTTTTCTAGATTTTTTATATACAAAAAAAAAATTATTTAATGAATTTTTGAAAGAGTTGGTGATATTTGTTACAATTAATAATTTTTCTAATGATAAAATTTATTAATAATTTCAAACTCTAAAATTTTAAGAATTATAAAACAGAAGTCTTACAACTATAAATATTGAAATTTATTTAAAATTTTCTTATGACAAATTCACTACGAAAAAAAATTTTTAATGAAAACTATTTTGATTTTACTAAAAAAAATTTTTATTGAAATTTAATCTTTATTTTTACAGTAAAAAAAAAAAAAAGAACGTTTTTCATCGGATTTTGACAAAAAAAAAAATTTTATAATTTTAATGAAAAAAAAAAAAAAAAAAAAAAAAATGAAATTTTTATATTTTAGCCATTGAAAATGTTAATAAAAAAGTTTTTCTTAAAACCTGTAAAAATTGATAAATTGATCTAATTTATAACCGATTAACCAAACCGGATGAAAATAGATAAAACTGAACGGAAGTAAAGGAAGAAGATTAAAAGAGAAATTGTGAACTAGTAAACGACACACCTCCGTTCTAGTACCCTTGATCTCTCAATCTCAATCCTTACTAGCTTCTTACTCTATTACAACTCCTCTCGATCTTATACTTATATATAAAATTACTCTCAGCTCTTTTTGTTCCTCAACTCTCCCGCAATGATGTAATAGATGCAGAGACAAGATAAACCTTGATAAAACGACTGAAAAGACAACCCCGCAATCAATCAACAAATTACCGGCTATTACTGAGTATCGGTGCTTTATTTAAACGAGCGAATGTATACATATTATCATATGAATTACGGTAGAAATATTGCTGATAAATAATTTCCTTTCCCGACAACCGACATTGATAAATCGTAAATTATCATTATGATTTGATCGCGATGATAGATTTAATGACAATGACGCTAACCCAAACTAGATGAGACTGATAGTGAAGTAGGTAATAGCCTACTTTGTTCATAACTATGATCAACTCATCTTCATCTCTATGACACACACACATAAGTAAATAGTTTAGATGTGTATAATAATAACATTAACCATCATGTACTACTCAGTAAATTTTCACGATCTGCACGCGCGAGAGTTTAAATACTTTTCATTCTTTTAAACTCTCGACTATGTCCTATTTTATTTGCTTCGATGAATTGTTTTATTATTTCTATTCCAACATCGTTAAGTCCATTTTTGTGCAATTAATTTTTTTAGACTAAATTCCGAAAGAATATTTTTGATTTTATTTTTATTGATTTATTGAGATAATTTTGAAATTTTTTAGAGACTGTGATTATGAAGTATAAGTATAAAGATCTAAATTCGGAAACATTTTTTCTAAATTCAAAATTTTAGGTTTTTAAGTTCAAAAATTAAAAAAAAAATATTTACAATTATTATTATTATTATTATTATTATTATTATTATTATTATTATTATTATTATTATTATTATTGTTATTATTATTATTATTATTATTATTATTATTATTATACTTAAAACTTTTTATTTTAATGTAGATAAATATACATTTAAATAAAATTAAAGTAAAGTTTGCACGTATTTAGAAGATCTAGAAATATCTTCAAACATACATGTAATAATAATAACAAACATATATCGACATTGTAATATGTCACGGTCGTTTGCTTTGACACTTGTTGCACCGTATGATTTTATGTGTGTTGTAGTTAAAAAGTTGCAACAAGTACTAATGTCGATAAGACACCTGTTGTACTTACAAATGTAAATACTTCCGTAATTTTCATTTAATTACACAATATTTGAATAATTTTAACTCATTAATTACAGAGTGATTTTTCACCTTATATATACTGAATAAATAATTAAAAATCATAATCATAATTAGTTATAGTTATACTAAAAATGTAAATACATAATGCGAATTATTCTAAATTAAAGCTTATAAATAACTATGACGCTTAATTGGGACAGTAATTAATTTGTCGAGATGGTTTTATACTATACATGAAAATAGTACGACAATTACGGAGAAATAATCTGCTTTAAAAAAATCCCACGACACATATGTTAAGAAAAAAAAAGTTATGTGAAAATAAATAAAATAAAATTATCTAATTATTTAATTATCTCATTAACTTTGATATTAAGCTATAACGAAAGTTTAAGTGAGAATTTCACCTTGAGAAAATTTTCGGTCGATTATTTAATAATTTACAGGCTGATATAGTATTTTCACTGCTAATTGTTAATTTAAAGAATATAGTAGCAAGGATGAAGATACTTTGCACTAACGTTTAAAAAGTAGAATAGAGAGAGATTGCTTTGTTCTATCGTTATGTTTATAATACTATATCTATATTATACATACTCATATTTTATTTATTTATACCGCGGAAGAAGGTAAAATAAATAGAAATTTTATATTCAAATTTATCTAGTGAGTTTTTATTTAAATTTTTGAATTTTTACGCCTTGAAAATATTGCAAGCGATAAAACTTTTACTTTGAATGTTATTTTAAAATATTTTTTAAGAAACTGACAAAAGAATTTTTTAACTGTTAATAAATTCATTTATTTATTAACAGTTGGCAAATACTTATTAATATTTAACAGATATTTATTTAAGTGTTTGATAAAAAATTTGAATGCTAAGAAAGTTCTTGTTTTTCTTGTTAGTAAGAAAGAAAAAATTACAAACAAAACAAAACATCTGACGCAGACTCTAGAGTTCCGTGTGCTATTGACCATATGGAAGATATTACTGACCATCGCAACTTCCGTGTCAATTTTATCATAACTTTTATTATCGTCACTATTACTATTATTAAAATCAAAATGTCAATTGCAACAGTACTATCGAGTCATCGTGAACTTTAATTGTTAATTAAAAAATATCCTGCTCATAATTCGTAATCATAATCGACAATTGGAAAAATAACTCAATGTAACAAATTAGTAATTGCTTTTAATTCCCGATGGTCTTTACGCGTTATTTATTTTTTTGCAAAAATAAGTATTTTTATTTTAACCTTAAATTATTTCCGCGTTATGTTATGTCGAGTAAAATGGATAAAAATGTATGTAATATAGAAGAAAGAATATAAAAAATTATGCAGAGGAAGCTAGGCGTCATGGGCACGTGGTTAAACTATAAATATTAATTAATGCGTCATTATTATAACATAGTTGGGGGTTTAAGATTATTACGGCTCGATGAATTTCCATGGGGGTATGATCACCTCGGGCATTAGACTCATTTTCTTGGTATATTGTATTAAAGGAACGAGTTCAATGCGCGATCAAGACATGGCTGATACTACTTTACATTGTATGCATTCATTTAGATGGTTTTTTTTTTTCATTCATTATTTCAGTGATTAACAATCATGGAAATTAATTTATAATCTATATACGAAAAAAATTTTTCACCATTGCATCAAAAAAAGTTTGAGTTAACATTTCTATGTTCAAAATATTTAAAATAAAAATATTAATATTTTTTCTGATGCAAGTTTGAAAATTTTTTCAGTTTGTAAAATTTTTACTTTTGTACGAGTATAAAATTAATACTATAAAAATCGGCATTTTTTAAAAAGTTATTATTATCATTATTGAAAATTTTTTTTCTTCATAGTAAATTAGACAATTTATAATAACAAAAAAATTCGCAGGTTGTATGCCGATGTTAGAATTCACGGGATAAAAAAATGATGGTTGTTGCCATTCCAACATCCTTATCGAATGCTTCGTCGAAGCGAGAAGCGTCGAATGGTTATATAAATATACATACACATATATATGTTTATAAAGGACGCTGCGCATAGCGGTAGTGAGGGAGGGAAATAATGCAAAGCTGAAAAACGACAAAAAAGAACGGTTTTCTGGAATCGTTCATACATAACTAAAAGATCAAATAGTAGAAGGAGTAAGGAGTAAAGTCTTTGCTTTCATGACTTTCTGGAATGTCACGCGTGTGCTACTGGTTTGTTCCAAGCCGTATTAAATATTCAATGCCATTCAGGGTTAATGTTCAATGTTCATAGGAAAATAAAGATAAATATTGTTGTACCAATTATTCTATCTAAGGCTTACTGTAAGATGTTGATTTTACTTTCACATATCACGAATATTAATTAAAATTTCACATTTTTTACTAATTATATTCATTATTATTATTAATTCATATATCTTATTTACTCTTAATATTTATCGTTTAATAATTGAGTCCAAGATCATTAATATTTACTTAACAAGTAATTATAAAACATTCCATTAATACTTTCTTATTTATTTATTTTAAAAAAATTTATTTATTAGATCATTAATTTATTTTAAATATCTTGTAAATAAATAACGAATATTAAAATTTAACGAGCGATTTTATTTCTGATTACTCGTAAAACTTAACCGTTTATATTAATATTTTGAAGAGTTAATGCCACGAGCACAATAATTTACACCTTTCACGCAGTTAGAATCCTCATAAGAATTCACTAAAATAAAACTTTCAATTAAAATATAAAAATAATAAAAACAACTTCTTCGACAAGTCCTAGCACAGATTACGCGATTTCACAGAATTATCGTATGTATATTCGGATTTATGGATACGCGATCGTATGATAACGTTAAAATACAACGAAGAACACAGCTTGTCTTTCGTCTCTACTCAAGATTTTAATTCACGATTGCCGATTACTGGTTATCATTATTATACTTAGTTTCTTTATGAATAAGTTATTTATATACTAATACTCCAGAACTTTTATTTTATCAAAAGTCTGGTGATTAATTTAAAAACGATTTTACCTCTTCAAACGGGTATTTCTAATGGTAAATTCTTTAAAGTAAGAACTAGAAGCTACTTTGGGACTGCCGAGAAGTGCGAATTGAGATATTTTTTAATTATAATGCATGATATTCATGGACAAGTGTCACAGAACAAATTTAAAGAATCAATTAACTGTAAAAAACTGCTCCGAAAAATTAACATAGGAAATTGGATGTCACCAAAAAAATTTATGTAATCGTGAAAAGGCCTAAATTCATGTTAAAGCCTTTCTAATACCAAATTTAACTGTAGAAACCCATTTTAAAACAAAAATATAGCCGTATACATTTTTCCTTATTTTCTTAATTATATAGATTAGTATATCAAATATACTTCTAATTAATGTGACCTGAATTTTGGTTTTAAAGGCTTGGAGGTCCCAAAAGTTGGAGATTTTTAAGTATCACTTAAAAAGAAATTGATATTTTATCTAATTCAAATTAAAATAGTAAAACATTTAGATAAGTGTTAATGTTGGGGATTTAATTATTTAAACTAGACTAATATTGAAAAAAGTAATTACGAGACTATTTTTCAAATTATATTAATATATGTTCCTATTTTCAAAATTTTTCCAGCTCATTTCTGATAAATATTAATTGGAAAAACATTGAAAAAATTTCTTTTCAAATTTTAATGAAAAAAATATCAAATTAAATTTTGTTTTACTATCGAAGTTTGTCACTTAAGAAGTTTATCATTTTTACTTTCAAAATAACAAACTTTTTTTGTTAAAAATTGAGCCTAAGGCTTGAAAATTATTTTTTTTTTTTTTTTTTTTTTTTTTTTTTTTTTACTTTAGAAGTAAAGATTCTTTACCCAAGTGTGTGCATATAAAGTTATGAAAAAACTTTCTCGGCGCGATGTTTACGATGATAAAGACTAAATTTACAAGTTGCGACGGTTGTTAGCGCCTTTTCATCATAATAAACTCGGATAGATCTTAAACTAGAAAATGGTGCCAATGATTTATGCAAATATAAATACTGAAATAAATAAGTACATTTTTAGTCAATAAATAAATATTGATATTTATGATAGTTTATAATAATTATGATAGATATATTTATCATGACAATTTGATTTTAAATTAGGAAAAAAATTTCTAACGGTCGGAAAACTTCAATTTAGACAAAGTTACAGTCTAAGGATGACTAATAGACACTAATGTATTAATCGAATCAAAGTATGCTGTTGTACTTTTCACAATTGATTTTACGGTGGATTTACTCGGTCTTGAATCTTTAAATAAGATATTATATTGTATTACATTTAAAAAAAGAACCATCGGAATTCAAGTTACCTCTGTCCATCTATACTATCTGTCTTTTTTTCCACCAAATTTCTCGTGCTTAAAAACTCTTAAATGCTCCTCGTAATCTGTAATTATATTTCTTACGAGCACGTTCACGATGTTTTGAGAGATTTTTTTAAGACTCATTTTGCATTTTACTACCCAGTCATTTAATTTAATTTCATAAAAATTATTATGGAGAGTTACAATAAATTTCAGAATTAAATAATGTCATTAAAGCTGAATAATATACTCGTTATTTTCTTTAAATTAGTTCTTTATCATAATTACCTTCAGTTAAAAAAAATACGATACTTAATCTAGACTTTTTTCTTTTATAAACAAAATTCAAAGCTTTTATCTATGAACAAAAATTCAAATTTTTTTTAATATTAATTTTTAAATTTCATATCAGCTTTTACCCTTAATTATATTTTGAAGGACTTTTGTAAACTTCATCTTCGGATCAAGTTCTTCAAAATAATTGAATTGTTTAAAGTAAATTTTTTTTCTGTGTGAATAATTGAAACTTATTATTTTCGGAGCCAAAAAATATAAGTTACAAGCAAACAATATTCTAAAATCTTTCTCCGAAATATGCTGCATCTTTTTATGTATATTATATATTTATTTGGTTAGTAATTATTTCAGTTATACATTATATAACAAAAAACAAATAAAAAAAAATCTCCACATTCATTAGAATAGATCGATAGATTAGAAAATTTATTGGCCGAATTGTCTAGTCTTGTCGAGTAATAACATCCGTATTATAAAAATTATTAACGGAATCTGTGACACCGGGCTTGTAGCAGGTAGACAGTATGAGTAAAAATGAATTCTTACATGAATAAATTGATATCGTGAATGGTCAATATCAATGCAAGATTCTCGTCTAACTTGTCGTTTGTCATCCTGAAGAAAAATAATGAATTCCTTTACTCGGGATTTGTAAATCGCGAAAACCGATTCACACGCCGATGTAATAAATCATTCAGATCGATTGTCACAAATTGTACTGCGGTTGTATTGTGCATAGCATGCTGCAGCATTCGAACCAATCCAACAAACATTGAGAATGCAGTATAGTAGCTCAGTACAGTATTATATCTACCGTCGAGTATCTAAAAGTACGATTGAATAATGGATGAGGATGTCCGTGTATTGACATTACATTTTATTTCGAATCTACCGTGATTCATTTGTCACAATCATTTTGTAGTATCTTGTAGCAATATAATATTTATTACAATATCACAAGGTTTTTTTATTTTTTTATTCTTCATTTATTCGACTCTCTTTAACCTAAAATACACATTTAATACCCGGTCACAATATCCGTTATATATTATTAATATAATTTTCTGAACGAAAAATTTCAATTAAATTTTATTTTTGATAACTCAAGATTACACTGTAAGTGCAGTCGATATTGAATGTCAATATGATACGATACTTTTTTTATTTTTATCAATCCATTTAAAAGGTTAAAAATTCCGGTCCAAGATTTTTACTTTAATTTAAGAACAAAAATTTTCATACGAATCATCTTTTATGAAAATTATTTTTTTTTTATTATGCAGACGCTAAGTGGGTAAGAATTTAATTTAAAATTTATTTTTTTTATTTTATGCAATTGAAGTTCGAATAATTTTTTTTGAGGTCACAAAACGATAGTTCAAGAATTTTTCTTTTGAATCAATTAAATTTTTTGTCAGCTTATACAATTACGTAGAAAAGTACTGATTTCACAATGCGGTTTAGAAGAAACCTGTTTGCATAGACTAACTAAAATTACTAAATACAATAAATGACTAATATTTAACTTCTTAATATAACAATTTCACTAGCGAAATTACAGAGCGATACGCAGTCATCTAGCAGGCGGCCTGTGAAGTTCCCTCTATAATTTCCCCAAGTTAAACTCTGACAATAATATCAGGAATTACTTGGTGAATGGCATTAAAATAACCGCAAAATTTTGAAATATATTGCATCAAAGGTTGTTTAATTTTCGCGTAAAATGAGAAAGTAAACATGACACCTTCGGTAAAAATAATTCTAAATCTAAATATAAACCTAATGGTAATTTAAATTAGCAGTTGGTTAAAAATTGAAAGGTATCAAATTAAACGGGTGGTCACAAAGAGTACTAAAGACTAGTATTATATGCAAAAATTTAGCTGAGCTGCAGGTAAAGATAAAAAAAAAATAAACGAGTCTCAAAGTGGCCAGGTGATTAATCTGATAATTTTTTATTTTATTTTAGCGCACGCGTTCTGTGTTGACTTGATGGTTACTGTTATTGTATTAAAGTTGTCGTAGTTAGTGTTATTACCGTGTATGTGGTATAGCTGATGAGGAATGGAGCTCGGTGAGTGTAATAAGAGGAAATATTTTCCACGCAAGATGCGCTTAGTCTTATCCTGTTTACTCTTACCGCAAACGCTTTTATATAGTTCTTAACTTGTTTATTTCTTCATGTGTGTAAATTATGTCTGTGTAAAACGCATAGATATGTTGTTATATTATGAGAGATAGATGTAGATAGTAATAACAATAATAATGAAAAAAAAATAAGAAGTGAGTATCTCTAAATCTATATCTAAGCTGTGAGAAGACTTTAATAGCCCCGCGGATCACCGAGAAATCGGGTAATTTAAGGCGTCAATTTAATTGGGTTGTTGGTACTACTGGCACGTGCTTATTTCTAAGATATCAGATTGTCGATTGATACTTTTATCTATTGATTATTATCATTTTATTATTTTAATTACTTTATTATGTTGGATTGCTGAAGTTATTTACTCTTTTTATTACTGGTTTAATTGAATTAATTATCAATAATTTATTTGGATTCAATTTTTCATCTTTTTTTTGTTTTATCTTTTTAAAATTATGAAGAATAAATGTAAAAAAAATCGTAATGTAAAAAATGAAATTTTAATGCAAAGATAACTTAACTCATTTCTTATTAAACGATGATATATATCATCCTCAAAATTTCTAAATGTAAATAAAAACCTTTGGATAAAGAGCCTCAAAATTTCTCTTAAATTCCGTTACAAAAAATGGCTCATTAATTAGTCCGGGCGTGACAAGTTCCCGATAAAAAAATTAAAAAATGGACACTCCCGATCAAATTGGAGAACTGGATCTCGTTTCACGAATCCACTTACTGGACACCGCGACAACCCCCTTGACAATTTCTTTTCCTCACTCGGGCTATTTATATCCCTCCACTCTACTCTGCTTTCATATAAATTACTCTCTTGTGAAAAATAACTTTTTAAACGATAAATAAGAAAGCATCATTACTTTATAACAAAATGAGTTATTTGATACATGAAATTAATGTCCTGTGAGTTTATTACATGTGCGATAAAAATGTGCGAACCTGTATATAAATTTGATCTGCATCGATTAATGTCACTCATTATACGTCTCATGTCATAATATATTGATGGGAAGCGACATAAATTACAAATAAAAATTTAAATTTAAGGTGCAGACATAATATGGGAGCTTTGATATGATTTTGATTGGCCAAGTAAACGTTGTTTCATCGGGACGGATCAACTTGGTTATAAATAATTCAGGAGAGAAGTTAAAAGAAACCGCCGGACCCTGGAATATTAAACGTAACACCGGGAACTAATTACAAAAACAAGTTGCTTATTTACTCGGTTTTTATAAATCCACTAAAAATTTTTCTTATTTAATTTTTTATTTGATGTTTTATTTTTTTTTTGTCCTCAACAACAACCGTAAATTGAGAAAAGTTTAAGAGGAAATACCGGGACCACATGTGGCCACCGGTTATATGGCCCGAGCCAGGCGAAAATAACTTGATGAGTTCGCGGTTGGTTAGCAAATGAGCTGGAATGCTAAATTTTAATTTTTTGTCTGACAGGTGCTTTTTTTTATGATCATTACCCATCACTTCTATTCGATTTTTGGTGACTGTTTATTTATTTATTTTTTTGTTAATTGCAAAAAAATTATTGATATTTAAAAAAATTTTTCTTAAGTATTGAAGCCCTTAAATTTTTTTATTTATCTAAAAATTTTTCATTCTTTGTAAAATAATCAGTAGTTAAAATTTTTGTTGTATAGATAATTTAATTTTTAACAAAATTTATATTTAAAGAAATTGAAAATTTCTGTATTTTTGTATGAGTAAGCCTAAATAATTCCAATCATTAAATTATAAATTAAACGACAAATGTCAAAGAACCGTTCTTATAAAATTTTTTTACACTGTAAATCATTAAAAAATAGTATCGAAAGATATATAAAAATATAAAAAAAAATGAAACGTTAATCCTCATTAAATACCGAAATGAATACTATTTTATTTTGAGAAGAATATTAATAATTAATAAAAAAAAATCTTATTCCGCGTAATTACCATGTTAATTAATCAACGGGAAATTCATAACAAAAGTGAATGTATGTTTAAAACAGTATATATATTATGTGATAAAAACTAAATTTGGGATTTATGTGCCGTGAGGTGTTTGTGGATCAACAAAAGTTCTTGTTCTTGACGCTTTATGCCGAGTGTTTGCGAAACAAGACGAGTGTGCACGTGCAGTACTTGTTAATAGAAGGCACGACACTTCAGACGAGTGAAATGTTTTCTTAGACTATGACACTTTGAAACGTCTACTATTTCTTCTTAAGCGGTTTTTAAGCATACACATACTGGATAATAACACAACTCTTAGTATATATGTATTTTGTTTTAAAAATTCCCGTTTAAAAGTAAAAAAAAAAAAAATGTTTAACAAAAATAAAAAACCAGTTTTTTAAAATCTTAAATCAGTCAATGTGTTTTAATTTCAAGTTTTAACCGTTGTGGTCAATAAAATCCCAGTGTAATGCAATAAGAATGATTAATCCAGAATACCGATATTAACAGCCTCTAAATAAAAACTCAAAAAATAAAATTACCATTTTAATAATATTTAATAATATACCATTTTAGCTTTCATGAATTTTTTTAAATTAAATAACTTTCATCGATTATTTTAAACATGTTAAAAAAAATCCTATGTATCTCGTAGATGATAAGGTGTAATGAACCACTTGATCAAATAATTCACGTTCGATTACAAATAAATCCGAGTTTTATCTTATGGCGTAGCCTACACCATTTCATGATCGCAAAAAAAAATTTATATTTAAATATTCTAAATTTAAATGTACCGTATGCAATATATTTATTATTAATTTATATTTTATTCAATACCAACATAATATATTATTAATTTATGCGAAATAAATTCCATAATTAACGTGATTTAACAAAATCCCAGGTCAGAGGACAATGATCCATATCCCAGTCTGCCAGTAGGGAAATAAAACCAGCTAAATTACTTAATTTGTTATTTTAATGGATGAGCTTTTTGGCTTAACAATTTTTTAATCATTTCGATTTTGGTAATGCAATAAATATCTATCAGATATCAGACACTATAGGAGATTCAACCGTTAACTATGAGATTATGTAATTGCGAATATTCTTATTTATGTTTGTATGCTAAACGAGTTTCGTCTCTAATAAATTTATAACTATACCGGTGACCTCCAGACTAATTAGATTTGTCTGAAGAGACTAGGCCACTTTTTTTTTCGAGGTTATGTAACTACGGATATGACTTTTTAAAAGATAGCTGATGATAGTCTTATTTTTGGTAAATTAATTTCGTTTGTTAGTCAGTAGAAAAAGAACTTAAAAAATTGTTATTTTTTTAGTGAACTTTTTTTACATTTTTTTACTTGTTTATCTCCAAAAAACCAATAATTGACTCAAGAAACAATAATATATAGCATTTGCATGTTAAAGAATTATTATAAACTCACATTCAACTATAAAAATTTATAATCCTAGGGATATCTATTTGACATTTATGTTCGCGTCACGCTACCCACCTGTTGACTATGTCAGGTGATATAAATATAAACAAACTCAACCCGTAAAAACACGCAATAATTTAACTGAGCAGCAAAGATCTTAATAATTTTATTGTTACTAAATTTCTAAATATTCAAAAGACCATATAACTCGTACTAAATAATTATTTCAGTCGTAGTCGACGACTAGATTCTTTAAATATATCTATTATTAAAAAATAAGTGTAAGCAATAAAAAATCCAATCTTTCTCTAAAAGTTTATGGCGTTATTCTCCCGTTTAAACTCAACACTTCCTATATCAATTAAGTTTAACGAGCGTCGTTAGGATGTGCGTGAGATCGTTAAAGGGTAAAAGGAATGTTGTCACGAGAAATGTTTCGCGAACAACCACGGGGTGATATCACAGCCATTAAACAGTTTAAAAAATTAAAAATTTCCTTCTATTTTTTTGATCCAACGGATTTAATCATAAAATAAAAATTCATGAGTTAGATATCAATTTTTAATCTTTTTATTTCTGTTAGTAGTGCAATTAAACTGCTTTATATTTTTGTCTTCCATCGTTATTATATATCTCTTACGCGCGTGCCTGCAATTCAATAGACCGCCCGATAGTTAAGTATTTTTAATCTCACTGATTAAAATTTTAATCGAAATTAATAATTATAATTTTTTAATAATAATAATAAACTTTAAGAGTCAGTCAATTTTATTTTTTTTTTTATTTTTAATGGAGTATAATAAATAATCTAATGTGTAATTTTCTACTGGTAGCTGTTAACGTGGACAGTTTTATTACATGTTTTATTTTAGCAGATAGTGGTACCGTTAAAAATTTGTTGATTAGCTGTAAATCAGCTGCCGGTGATCTATCGGTAGATATATAATAGAATATTAGATAATTAAAATTTATTTTTTTTCTCAATAAACTATGATTAAGACGTATTACTTTTGTTTATGACTGTTAATATGCGTTTCTTTACTATTTCGGTGGTCTTTTAAGGTGAAGTGAAATTATTTAATTAGTGGTCGGTAAATAACAGAGAGTGATAATGATAGCATATGAAAACAATTTATTTTAATTTATTTTTTTTCTGGGTTAGTAATAATGAATAATGTTTTAGTTTTCTTGTTTGTAATTTATTTTCAATAAAAGAAAGTTTTGAAAAATCAAAGCCTCCTCAAAAGCTGACGTATTTTTTACCGAATTATAAATCCATAAACTGTAATTTCCCCAGAAAAATAACGCAACAAATAAAAAAGCACGTAAAATAAGAATGAAAACCAGCAGGTCAGTGTAATAAACATCCGGCCTAGATCTCGCCATCAAAACTACAATTGTCCAGGCGTACACGGAAGTAATTCCATATTCTATAACCTAAAATCACCAATCATCATCGTATTGCATACATAGGTATACAAAACGAAGGAATAGACTTTAAAAATCCGATTTACAGTACGTGGATCGTACTCTACTAATATAATGTCTAGTTCGTCTGAAGACACGCGCTGTGATCATACGTAATAAGAGAGTCGTTACACGATATAGAGTAGCACTTAAGTCAATTTTCGTCTTCTGCATGATATCACCATCCAACAGGATCTTTCGCAACTGTTCAACTATGTTATTCAAAGTGTCTTGCTAATTTTTTATGCTATTATTATTATTATTTATATGATTGTTGTTATTACATCATCTATCCATCCATCTGTTGTTTCTCTGTGTGACCTTGACGAGCAACGACCGATACTCCAGTTTAAAGTATACATATTTTACATTTATATTTAAATTTACATTTTATGCCTTGAGCGCAATGTTCTACCAGAAGTTTTAAAATATATAATTCATTTACGGGAAGTAACGGAAAAGTTGGGGCAATCTGTCACTTCTTTGAATTCCATGACTACTCTTTTTTTTTTCACCACATTTTCCAAAAACATGGAGACTTAAAATTGATCCTTTCTTTGAATGAAAGCTTTATCATCAAATTTTTCTGAAAAAATGCTTAAGAAGATGATATTTAAATTTACCAAATCTTTCTGTTTTTATTGTTATAAATATTTTGTAGTGAAACAAATCCTATTCAAGCAGAATAATTCCGAATCATAAATCCAAGATCCTTACTACACATCACTAGAAGCAAATCACCGCATCGGTATACTCGTTGATGCATAACAGTACGAATTGATGCGTCTTATTTTAGGTTATTTAAATTTGCATTCGTATTTTGTATCATCACTGTATAATTCAAACCACGCCTACGATATTTCATGACATAACATATTTTATATTTGTACATTTTTTTATCTTGAAACAACTCCTATGCACCGATCAGATGAGACAAGATGATGATATGCAACGGGATCTAACAAGCGGTCCTTCATATCCTTCGTGTCACTTAAAACTCCCACCGATACGTGCCCGCTAAAGACCCTAAAGACTCGTTAAAATAAAAGTTTAATGCCTCAACAGAGCTCGAGAATGTCGTGTTAAGGAGTTGAGGATAAGTTACTCTTAAACTTTTAAGTATAAAAGGATTCAACCCAATTGTATACATAATGATAATGATAATGATGTAAATTATAAATATATATAAGGATAAGTGGATGTAGCATTTGTCTTCCGGGTGATGAGGAAGAAAAAACCGAGTAAGGGAGCTGTACTTATCAATAAGTTGGCTAACTGTATATTTATATATACTAACTGATCTGACATGATGGGACATTTTAAATCATTTGGATGCTCCAAATACGCGAGGATTCGACGCAATGCTACTAATTATCCATCGGATGGATTCCGCTAGGGCATCATTAAAAGTCTAAAGTTCTCTTGTCTCTGCTCCGTTTGGGTGGCTTTTTTCGAACCGAAGTTATAATTGTATATATTGACGGGTTTTCGCGTCACGGATCTTCAGTGATCAATTTTTTGGCTCTTTTCGCCTCATTAAAATACTTTGACAATGTTTTATTTTAACCATTTATTATTATTACTGGATTGGGGTAGACTTTTTTGGAGGTGTTCTTCCGGTAATTCATCTGATAAAATTATAATTGCCAGTCAATTATTGCTTCATTAAAGGATGTTATTAATTGAACTTTTGAGACTTTTGATCTTTAATTTAATGACTTACAGCTGCAAAAGCTGTCAATTTTAGTTGTAAATTTCACCAACAATTTATTTATGAGATATTTTTAAAATTTTCATTTATTTTTTATCTTTTTGAGAGAGTTCATAAAATATTAACAAAATTGATTTAGTACTGAGCAACCTAATATTTAAAATTTCATTTTGATTAAAAAGAAATTTAAAACAAATAAATATATGCACAAAAATGTGTTAGTTAATCTTGAAATTAATTAACTAGTTTTTGATAAGACTAAAAATCTTGATAGCTTTAAAATTTTTAACAGCAAATTCACCGTATTAAAAAAATTCCACAAACTCTAAATTATTTAAACACCGAAAAATAAAAAAATGCAATTATCGCTTCGTGTAGTAAATTAAAAGTAATACTTTTATTATTCACTCAAGTGTACAGTGAAGCTAAAACTAAAAGTATAAAGTAAATTTTAATAAAACTCTAAATGGAATAGATTTTTCAAGTTGACAATCTCGTTAAATCAATAAAACACATCGAAATAAAAAAGTAACGGGTTTCCGGCGTATAGAGACATAAATGAGATATCTTTATTTTGGCAAATTGCCTGATACTTCGGGTAGATTCACAGACTCATAAATATCATGTCCAGTCATATAATTATCGTCGCGGTTTTCTATTGGACAACTGTCAAATATATATTCTTTATTTTTTTTACGCGTGCAAAAAATTGAAAACCTTGTTTTATGTTAATTTTTAGGTACTTTATTTTTAACTATCATTTTTTTTTCTTGCTTTCAGAATGCCGATAAAAAAATGTTTCTATCGTTATTCGTACTTACGACCAGCTTACAAATTATCAGCGTATCAGGACAGGAAATTTCAGTGGTTCGACATATTGACGGTGATATTTTTACTGTCGAGGGTATGTTGCTACTTCACTATTTATTATGTTTATTATTACTTATTACCATTGTTAAGCGCTATTTTTAATTTACTCAATAAAAGTATTATCTTCAAGGTTAAATTTATGATACTATTAATTTTTAATTATTGGTACTGAAAAATAGGTCATTCCAAAATAACGATTGTGTTAAGAATATGCTAAGTACTTTACTTGTTTCAACATTCGTGCGAACTATCCGAGATTTATCTTTTTCACTTTGATATATACACGACTAGTTTTATTGGAATATATTTAACACCTGTAACTGGTTAAAGCTAGTCTTCTCAATGATTTATTTATTTTTATTTAAAATTCACGATTAATAAATTATTACATTTAAAAAAAATATTTAACGGATAAAATCTTATTAAAAAATATATTTTTCAAAAAATTCAAAGCTCTTTATAGAAACTAAAATGTTAAATTTTTTATCTCAAAATTAAAAAAAAAAAAAAATAATTTTTTAACCAACTAAAAAAACCATAAATTCCTCCTAATTTCAGAGCTAAATTTTTTTTGCTAATAATAATCAGCAAAAATATTAAAATAATATAATATTTACCTAAAACTTAATTTTTTAAAATAATTATTAATACGAAAATCATATAAACAAATACCGGTATTTAACGGTTTAAATACTGCGAGCTATGAATATAAGGATTTATTTTATTTGCATGAAGGTTCTTGCGCTACTACATGCACAGCTGTCAGTAGCGGAACAGCGAATCCTTACAAACGACAAATATCCCAGGTATCTGATGGCATTAATTCATCATCATTAACATCCAGCGTAACAACGAGCCCAGTAACCACAAACACAACCTGTGTCTGTCAATGCAAATCAGAGCTGGCCCTTTTTCGTGAGGACTTGAACATTTGCGTGAGCGACATCCACGGTAAGTTATTATTACCAATATCATTTTTATCATAATTATCATCAAAAATTATCCTTTTTTTTAAATTACATTTCTTCAGGCAATACGCTAACGAAAATCTTTATATCATAATGCTGTAATAAGTGATCAATCATCGGAGACTGTTCAATTTACTCATTCAATTATAATTGTAATTGTTTCTCATAAACTAATTTTTAGTTACTGTGAAAACTTTATTTATACGAAATTAACCAATTTAAATATTTGGGTCGATGCCCATAAAACATTCCTGACATGTGAGTACATTTGTGTAGGTTTATGCTTAATAATTCATGAAAAAATAAAAAATTCACCGAGTTGGTCCTAAGACAGGTTAATTACCATTATCACTATCGCTAATTTGCAATTCAGAGGCCGTAGAAAACGCCCATTATCACCGAATTTACAATCAGGGGTTGATTTATTAACTTTCCAATTATGGAAATTTCTCTGCATATTTATCGTCAGCGCTTTTATTTATGACGTCAAGAAAAGAGAAAATGTAGAAGAATTGAGAGAAGAATAAATTTTATTTTTGTACTTTCAGTTCGTCAAAAGCCACTTTCTCGATTGTTTGCATATTTTCGATATTGATTGTCATAATTTAATTTTTTTATAGTAAAAATAATCGTATTGTTGTTAATATTTCAAAGAAAATTTACCTGATCGATGATTAACAAAAAACTATTTTATTGCAAACATTCCTTAGCGAGATCTTATTACTCCATTTTTTAAGACAAATTTTGATTAAAAAACCCCAAAAATTGATTTTCAATAAAAATTTTAATCTTTAAATTGCTCAGTACAAGGTCAATTATTTAATATTTGTAAAGTCGCTCGAAAAGATCCAAAAAAAATTTTTTTTAATTATACTAACAAAAATCCAAATTGGGATTTATTTAGCAAAAAAAGATCTTTATGATCCTGAAATAAATTATAAAAAATAACGAAATCACTTACGCTCAATCACAAAGTCTTTATCATTCAAACAAAAAATTTCTAAGTCAGATAAATATAACCGCGGCTTTAATGAACAAAAAGATGAATGAAAATAAAAGTCAAAGGTCATGCGAAAATCATATGTATACGTCCTTCTCCTTAGTGAGTCTAACACGCGAGTATAGTAATGACAATACTAACGAAAATAATGATAATACCACGCATGAAAACCACATTAGTACATTAGTATGTACAACAAACGAAATGAATAATAATAATTTTTATAAGCTGCAGCTGGACATTAATGAAACAATTTTGAAAAGTTGCGGACATTAGAGTGCGAAATTCTATTAAGACCTTCTTGTTGTTGCCACTCGGCATTTTATGTATGAAATAACATAATAATATAAGTAACGAAAGGGACATAAATTATGAAATACGAGATGTGTGGCTTGATGATATAATCTCGATAAAAATCTCTGTTAATATGAAACTTCAATCTAACTTATAAATTCATAAATTTTATCAAAAGTCCCTGAATATATAATAAGATTAATTGAAGCTTAGGGTCGTATATTCGTACGGAAGTTGATAATTACGCGACTTTGTTGTCTGAAATTTCACGAGTCGACAAAATGTTCAGCGACAAAGGCACTATTATCGTCAAAAGCGTTATTAAATTCAAAATTGAATTTTTAATTACTGATATTTATATTTTGTATTTTTTCTTGCTTGGTAAAAACCGAACTGGATTTATGGTAGGATTTTGTTAATATAATGTAATATATGTGGGTATTTACGGAGATAGATTGAATGTCGAGTTTACGGGGTCAGGGTTCAAGGGTTTCAATCCCTGCGGAGACTTTACTTAGCATCTCGACATTACTTTTACTTATATTAACATTTAGAGGAGTTTTAACTGGGAAATAAAGTTTGTTTTAATAAAAAATCCAGCAACGGGAAAACTTGCAATAGCGTAAATCACTCGTGTCCAATTGTAAATTCTAAAGATTCTAAACTAACTTGCCCACAGATAAATCACTTTATAGTTGATCTTTTATTTTTATTCAGTTAAGTTTTTTTTGGGCTTGAAATTTATTGGAAACTGATGGTTTTCATTCATCATAGATGTTTTTATTTTTATAGTTCAAGATTGTTAAAAACTTTATGTTATTAAAAAATTTCTAGACTATTGCAAGGGTCTACAATTAATTCAATTATTGCAAAACTCAAGTCTCACACGATATTTAGAGAAAATTGTATAGTGACTCACCATTCGTTGAAACTCTGCATACTCCATCCCCCATTTCTTGAAATCAGACGAAATCTATAAAAAAAAGGAAAAAAAATTCTATTGAAAATTCATTATTAATTATAAATAATTTCAATTATTTAAAATAAAATCCATAAATTTCTTTTGAGATTAAATTTTTTAACATTACTACAATTTGATTTAATTTACAAGATTAGATAAACCAGTTAATGTCAATTGATAAAACAGTACACTAATAAAACGAATAATAATAAATAAATAAGAATAATAATAATTACGAAAGATGTAGGATGAAAAATCTAAACAGTGGTAATTTTCAGAATGCAGAGTCACAGGTTTTATCAGCAATGCCGGTGTTGTGGAAAGAATTCCTTACGTATTTTTGCCGCAACTTGGACAGATAATTTATCCTCAAGCAGAAATTCAATTTCAGGGTAAGTGAGTTTATGAAAATAACGAGATAATCAATTGCTATATCTCATTATTCATTATTATATATGCGTTAACCTACTACTACTTCTCCATACAACTATTTCTACTACTAATGCTACTCCTGCAAATTTTAAAAGAAATCATTATAACGTGGTACAGGTGTTACGGCCCCAGTATGTGGTATCGCTGGCGCTCAGCAGCTCGGCAGATCAGGCTGGTCGGAGTTCAGAAATTTATCCAGCACAGAATCGCCGTTCCGACTTTTCAAAGATCAAAACAAAACGTTTATTCAGGTAAATAATTGAGTAATTTATAAACTCTATGATTTATTGCATGAAGAATTAAATTCTCTGATAATTAAATTAAATTTATTATTTTGCAGTGGATAGGTGACGTTGGACTGAGAGAATCCGCGGAAGGTAAATTAATCGCGGTTAAATTAGTCTGCAGAGATGCGTCGCCTAATTCAACAAATCCAGGTGTCTTTACACCTTGTGTCGCGTTTAGAGTCGCGGGTTCGCCATCAAAAAGCAGTAAGATAAAATTAATTAAAAAATATTTAAAAATATTAAAAAATAAGTACAAAGAGAATAAAATAATTTCTAAAAATAAAAATAAAATTTCAGATATTCGAGAAGTTTCATTCGTCTCGACTGGACCATCTCACCAAGGCCTCTCAACACTCGAATATACGGTGATAGGAATCTCAATCCTGCTGTTAGTATTGATATACATCGCAAGCGTGTCTCTGTACCTACACACCCGCAAAGCCCGCCGGAAAAGAAATGCCCGGGACTCAGAGCTGACAATTCCCAGCCGCGAGGCCGCGGGACTGATAAAAAATAATCCTCTGCTGAACCGACACTTCGAAAGTGACAGCAATAGCCTTCACAGCGAGACTAGTGACCCCGTTGGCGAGGAGTACAATCCAGCTGATCCCGACATTGGATTCGAGAAAGTAACCTCTGCTATTATTCATCCCCATGCAATGTTTGTCGAGCAAGCTAACGACTCAATGATGGGTTCGTCATCCTCCGCAATAATTGCTGAGCGCTTGCCCGAGGAAGATGTCAGGATTGTTGAGACTGCTGATACTGCTAATCAGTTTCAACAGCAATTGCATCACCAGCAGTTTGATATGTCGGTATTACCGGGTATTCAACGGAGGAAGTTGTATTTCAATCCGGCTTACTTTGATCGACAATTACTGTTGGTAAGTGAATTATTTAAAAGTAGTGAAAAATATTTAAAATTTTTTCTATGAATATTTTATCAAATAAATTAAAAAATAAAACGATAAACAATTCTAACTCTAAATTTTTCTAGGCTCCACCACCAGCAGCCATCGAATTCATCCTAAAAATTCGCGAAGTGATATCCATTGCCAAGCACAAGTTAACTGCAAAGCGTTTCATACCGACTCTTACCAAAATTCCCGAAGAAGACAGCATTAGTTCGGATAAGTGCAGCACCTCCCACAAGCGCGCAGCCTCATCAATCCGAAGTTCAGTTACAAAATCCCGGAAATCTCAAAAATGTACCGGTTGTCCAGGTTGCTTAGATACCCGGCAAATATCAACCAGTAACGGCAACCTACCTTTGCTAAATCTTCCTGACGACCATTTGCGACCGGTTGGGGAAAGCCGGGTCCGTGCTTGGCTTGAAGATATCAAGCCTCTTTCGGAATCGCGGCGTAAATTGGATAACAACAACAACAACAACTATCACTACAATGGTTTTAACAAAAATCAACTACAAGACAATTCGCGTGTGTTTGCCCGCAGTCTAGAATATCTAAACGACATTCCGCGACGAAACACCAACAGAAACTCCCTGACAACCTGGAAAGACCCGCCGATGCTTCGTACTTTCCAGAACATTGCACAAAGTGAATGTGACGACGACCAAACCAGCCAACACAGCGTCTCAAAACGCTCCACCAAGTCGATGTTTGAAGACACCAACTACGATCGGTATTGTCGCACCCGCAAGTGTACTTTACTCCAGCAGAAGATTAACACCATCAATGAAGTAAACCAAATCAATGACAAGGTTCGGAAGGCCATTGAAAATTCGTTCATCAAGCAAATGGAGGAAAATGCGGCTTTACAGAGTCAGATTGAATCAAAAATGAACGAAAGACGCTTTTCCCCCGACGGAAGCTCTGAAAAAACGAATTTCGAGTCCTTGAACTCTCTAAACTCCTACAAATCTCCAAGTAACTCAGATAAATCCGCTACTGGATCACCCTCGATGGTCCAGGTTTTGCCCGACATGATCAATGAGCTCCCTAATTCAAAGCTACAAGCGAAGAAGATAATGGACGCGGTTATCAAGGAAATGGTCCATGTGAAGTTGGACAACAAGATAGAGCGCAAGCTGCTCGACATCGACTATGAAGTGGACAGTCTTGAGCGAACCCAGAAGCGTTTGGAGTCGAACTTGCTTAATAAGCACCTCAAAAAACAGACTGAAAACCAAGAAGAGGTACAACGGAAAAATTACTACAACAAGCTACCGGAATTGGTTTCAAGAAATGAAGGTTACTCGTTAGTTAGCGAAGTTTATGTTAATGACGGGTACGCCAGTCCAGCAAACAGCGACGATTCTGGGCCAGAAATCAGCTACGAGCCGGAACAACCAGGTCATTTGACGATCAAAGTTCAGGATTCTCCAGATAATTACGTTAAGTATGATGAGTCTGAGTACGAGCCTGATACCTTGGATCGCAAGCCCATGAAGTTAAAGATCAATGGGGATGTTATCTATGACAACAAAGAGGCTAACACTGAAGTTTATGTGGATTCTCTGGAACGGCCGTCCCAGATTTTGCTGAAAAGCAAAGGAAGCTTCAGAGACGAGGCCAATTTAGATGGTACAGGCGATGAAAATGACAACAGAAACGAAAATGGAAGTGGGAATCGTAATGGGGGAAATTCGCTGACATGCGGATACGGAAGTTTGAGAGAAATCTACGAAGCGAGACTCAGGATGACTGTTGATAGTAATTTGATGAACACTAATTCACTGAACGGACAACCCACTTCTTCAATTGGAAAAAACAAGAAATACCTGACTCCTGATCTGAGACAAGCCAGGAGACAACGGAAGCAGAATCAACCTGACGTGGTTCCTCTGCCTCCTGAAGAATCAGAAGCTGAGGGGAAGTCTTTGGTGAATGGTCAGCAGGAAAATGGTTCAAAAAACGTCCTGGACAGGAGATTTACTGATACGGGTAACCCTACGGCCGGTGGATGTTCTCCTGTCGTTAATGGCGATCACGTAGGGAAGAAGAGCCGCCGAGATGGGAAGAGGGGTGCCAAGAATCCAGGAAAAGTTGAGGACTCTGGGTACCTCAGCAGCACGGACAGCAATGGCTCCAATAAGCACTTGCTGAAGTACGAATTTGGCAGTGTTTCGGAAACTGATGAAAACGAATCGGTTTGCGATGCTGCGGAGAGTGAGAGCGGAGCAGAGAGCGTCGATACTGACAGTGTGTTTTTTGGGAACTTCAGGAAACTCACGGCAGAGGACCATTCCAAGAGCTATGACTCGGGGGTAGATTTTGCCAACTGCATTAAAGATAAAGGAAAGGATAAAGACAGTTTTAAAAGCGAGGAGAGATATTTTTTCAATAGTGATAGCGAACATGAGAGCTTTGTTACTGTTTTACCGCACGAGGGTAAGAATAGTCTAGTGCTTTAATTCGTCAAAGAGTTTTAAGTTTATAAACTCATAACAAGTTCGTTAATCGGGTAATAATTTTATTTGCTTCATAAGAGATAGGAATTGTAGTTTATGATTTTAATTATAATTAGTTAGTTAATGTTTTTAGTTTTAATTATTGAAGATGTTTTTTAAATGTCTAGAGGCCGACGGTGTGCAATATTTAGGATGTCAGTTACTTTAAGTACTTATTTTTATAAAAGTAGGGTAAGGCGAGCTGGCTACAATTTAAAAAATTCTAATGGTTCATTTAAAGTTACAAAATAAAAATTGTAAAAAAAAATTAGCTATCAGATTTATGGAAGCCAGTTTTTCTCTTAAATATTTAAATGATTAAAATTGACTATTCTAGTCTTTATTTTTGTTATTAAATAATATTGTATGAATGTTTATATTTATAAATCGGTAAATTAATCAAGATATTTATAAATTAATATATTTTTTTGATAATAAGAAAATTTAAAAATGGAAGATGTCTTGCCAGGAAGGTATTAGATTTTTATAATATAATACTGTGAATTAAAATAGACTGGAATTTAAATGAATTTTACTATTATTAGTATGATTACTATTCAGTTATTAATTTATCTATTTAATAATTTAAATTATTTAAAAATTTGTTAATTTATGATTATTTATTATGCAAATTTTTAATTAACTCGTTAAATTTTTATGTTAATTTATAAGACTTTTGTTTTTTTTATAAATAATTTTTTTAACAAAAGCGCACGCTCGTACGTACCTGCCAAAAGTTTTGTTTCTTTTTTATTAATGTAACTTTTAATTTAATTATGTTTTTATTATCAGACTTTTTTTTTATTTTGTAATAAATAATAATATTTATTATAATTAAAATAATAATTGTACTTACTCCAGTAAAAACAACAAAGCTAGTAAAATAATTGTTGTATTTACTGGACATTGGGATTGAGAAATATTTATTTCTCTCCTGTTTATGGGGATTTATGGTGACAGGGTTTTATAATGGTATGTAAATTTTATAGAATAATTTAATAAACTTTATAAGTGTATTTATTACTCACATGATGATTGATGACCAAGCCCAAATTTTTTTTCCACTAGATCGCTGATAGTTTTTCAAGTAATTTTCTTAGTGTTAATTTTGTTTTTTGATTAAATAAAATAAAAAATTTTCAGATGTTTGGCGATTTTAGCACAATACTTTCACTTTGCTTTTAAATTTAAATTTAATTATTTAATTAATTCACTCAACAAATAACACACAATTTTAAAACACATTTTTATACAGACATTTTATAATACAATTTTATTTCAACTGAACACTTAACAAAGAAATAAAATGACCGCGCGCACTCGAAATTTTAAAAAGCGACGCCAGCGCTTGACCGTTGGGTGGCGAAACTTTGAACTAAAATACTGCTAAAAACTCAGAATCTTGTTATACAAAATTTTAACATAAAAACGAAACGGCTATCAATAATTATATATTCAGATTGAAGGAAAAAATTCGCCGAACAAAATGAGATATAAATTATAATTAACAACGATAATTAAGTAATTAAAATTTGGGTATCTGTAAGAGCGAAATTGACAACGACATTGCCGGGTTTCCGAAGTGTGACTACTGCGCACCCTGTGTGCGTCTCTCGAAACAAATCTCGCAATTATTTAAACTTTAATGAAACCAATCGATTATTTTTAAAACCAATGTTTTAATCATTTGAAAAATTTTTTTTTAATTTATAATTTTGAAAAATTTTTTAAAAATGTATTTTCTTTTTTTTTAATTAAATACACTTTTATTTTGCGTGAAAATTTTTAAATTTATATAAGAATTTACAGCTAACGCTCTACTTGATAAATTTAAATCATCCTCTCCCACATGACACAATGAGGGTTATGTTCTCCGTAACAATAGTCAACAATACAGAGGAATAATATATATCTGAAAATAATTATAAAAAAATAAATTACTCATATCAATTAATATAATTTTATTAAGGGATGTTTACTTCAATCAGATTATACTCAAGGATTGGCGCAAAAAAATATAAAAAATTGCCGCCTGTAAGGATGAAAAAGCCGAAAAAAAATGAAGGGCAACCACTACCAAGTAAATAATTATTTATTTAACAAATTTCATTAATAAAAAAAAATGAAATTAAAATTTTTTCAATTATTTAGTGAAAATGAAATTAAAAGACATTAATTGACTTTAAGGATTTTTTTGACAATCAAATTTTGACAAAAAAAAATTAAACATGTAGAAATTGTACAAAATTATGAACACAATTTTTTTTAAATTATTTCCTACTTAATTTATTTATCAAATAAAAAAAAAATTTTTTTATCTTTTAATTTCACGATCACAAAAAATAAAAAAAAAAATTTCACTTGTAAAAAATTTGAAAAACTGTCGATATAATTTTTAAAAAATATATTTTTTTCTAATTTAATTAATGCAAAAATATCAAAAAATTTTTAAGTTTTTGATTATGGAACAAGCTCAAACGACCATCGTGTCTACGTCTGGGGACTAGCAAATCACGGTGGCCTTGGAACAGCCGGAAGAACTCGACGAAAGCACAATTACAATTTCATAGCGAAGCCCAGTCGTTTATTCTTCGGAGAACACCATCAAGTAACTGACATAGCATGTGGTTACGGATTTACTTTATTCGGAGTTAATTCCAAAGACAAGAACATTGTCTACGGAAACGGCATCAACACCGACTCGCAATTAGGTTTCGAAGCTAAGGATTTCAAGTACAAAGTCACCGGCAAAACTGGGCAACTGCCGCTACCCCGTCCAATTCCGCTGCCCTTGAAAGAGAACTCCAGCAAAGTCCTTGGGCTAGCTGCTGGCAGAGCTCATTCCTTGATACTTACCTCAGAAGGAGTCTTTACGCTGGGTAACAATGCGTATGGACAGTGTGGGAGGTCTATCATTGAGGAAGAGAACCATTTCGAGAGCCATGTCATCTTTCATATTCCGGAAATCAACGGTCAGAAGATTGCTGCTGTTAGTGCTGGGCAAGATCACAGGTATTTTTTTCATTTATTTAAAACAAAAACATAAATTTATTGCTGAAATTTAATATTTCATTTTCAACGAGTTCTAATAATTATCTGTTAAAATTAATCTGATTTTATTTAAATTTTTAGTATTTTTTTGACTGAACAAGGACAGGTTTACGCTTGTGGCTGGGGAGCTGATGGACAAACTGGTCTAGGGCATTATAATAATCAGTGGAAGCCTGAGTTAGTTAAAGGCGAACTGGAAGGTGAAAAAATAATAAAAGTTGCTGGAATTTCTGACTGCGTACTTGCTCTTAGTGGTAAAATTATTTTTTATTAATTTAAAATATTTACATTTTTCAATAATCGAATATTTAATTGTCATATTTTTTTTAATTGTCATTTTTAACGTTTATAAAATACAGAAAGCGGTAAAGTTTACGGCTGGGGTAATTCAGAGTACGGACAGTTGCCAGTACAAAATGACAATTACCAAGTAAACACTGCAATCGAGCTATCTGACTTCTCTGAATTCGGACGTATCGTCGACGTCGCTGCTGGTGGAAGCTTTTGCATGGCCTTAACAGGTACCAGAACTAAAATTTTCTCTTCAATTAAAATTTCCTGTTTTTTATAAAATTATAAATTATAAAAAATTTTTTTTGCAGAAACGGGAGATGTTTACACCTGGGGCTACGGTATCCTGGGATTTGGTCCCCGAGTTACAAAAATCCAGATGCCAACTCTGATTCCCAACACTCTTTTTGGCCGGAATCCATACCAGCCAAATATAAAAGTTGAAAAAATTTACTGCGGAATAAATTTCATGTGTGCAGTCACGAACCAAGGCGAACTTTACACCTGGGGGCGCAATGCCTACGGATACCTGGGTCTTGGGCACTGCAAAGACCAATTTTTCCCTCTGAAAGTGGCTGTGGGTGCCAAAGTTGAGAAAGTTGCTTGCGGAGTCGACCACACAGTCGCTTTATGCCGCGCATTTATTTAATTAACTTTATCACATACAACACAGAATTTTATAATTTTGTAAATAACAAATTGCAATTAGTTTATTATTAGTTTTGTAAGCAATAAAAATTATTTTTAATGTCTAAATAACAAAACCTTTAAAAGTGTTATTTTATCTCGGGACTTATCTTATCGCTGATGTTATATTATCATTGTTGATTCATCTGAATCGACGGAACCTGTAACACTAGTCTAAAATCTATTTTAAAAAGTTGTTTATACCTTCAATTCTTTTTTTAAATATTAAATTAAAAAAATGAAACAAATATTTTTTGTATTAAATTATAAATTATTTGTATCGTTATTAATATCAATGGCAATAATAGCAACAATGATAGTTTCAAATGTCAATTGTGAGAAAAAAATTCCAAAGTATTTGGAAGAGTGTTACACTAACGAAACATTAAGTGGAGCACGTTTGCCGATGACGCTGAATGTTCTGATAGACATTTTCCGTAAAATAGAATTACATGTACAAAGTTCAGTAGATTTGAGACTACTGGTGACTTCGATGCTACACAGATTCAAATTTGATGGCATAGAACAGCACCAAGTTAAAATTAGCCAAATAGAAGGCATTCTCCCGTTCAGCGGCACCGGGAATCAACGAGTTAAAAATGAAATCATCAATGAGTTCATACCTGGCAACCCGGATTTTTTTCCTGTAGAATCATTGAGCTTGGTGGAACGATGCACTCTGCATCGCGTTATTTCAAATACTATTGCGGATCATGATCAACCCGAGAGTAAATTGTGTGTTGATCAACCTACTGAAAAAATTTATGGTAAAATTTTGTGACCAGTGTATTTACATAATGAAATGAATTTTTATTAATTAATTTTTTTAATTTCAGCAAAACCATTGGAGAGAAGTAAAAAATTGTGTCCATTGGAGCAAGGTATTATTTTAACTGAATTTGGTACAGTAGCACCTGGAACACTAATAGCAGGAATCGCTGCTGCTCTTCAATACCAGACTATTGCTGTAAAACTTTTGTATGATTCACTGCTGAATCCGTATGAGTTCAATGAAGATGAAGTGGATTTCGTGATACCAAGACATGAGATACTAGTTAATAAATCTATGTGGTTCAGTAATTTGCAGCGGTCAAATGCTCAAGTTGATAATATTTGGTTAGCTACAGTCGCTGGTAATTTTTATAGAACATAAATATTTAAATATCAGGAATTTGGATAAGATATCTTGTCCACATTTCTGATATCAAAATATTTATTGATAATAATATTAACAACTTAAATATAAATAATTTATACAATTAAATACAGTTAAATTATTAAGCCAAAATTTTTTAAATTATAATTTGTAACTCTGCAAGTTGCTAGTTAAATATAAAAAGTTATACTTTGTTAAAAAATAAATTAATTAATGTAATTAATAATTAAAGGTGAATTGGCTGAGTTGGTTATTTATGAAGGTCCAATAAAAGGTGAAAAAATGTCATTAGGCTCAAGTGGATCTTGGGACAGTACGATGAGACCAATGTTATTTTATTTACTGAACAAAGATGACAATTATGAAGTTACCAGAGCTGAAATTGTCGGTGCTGTTGATGGTAATTTTATTAAATAATTTACAAATTAAATTTTTTATCATTCTACTATTTTAGGTTTCATAATAGCAAGTAGTTTGCGAAAATGGATAAAATATTTCAACAACTTACGACTCAGTCAAATTTTCGAGATTTATTACTCATCAAAAGGTGCATTTTTCGACTCAAATATCGCAGCGTGCGAGCGTGGTAAAATTTTCTGGTACCACGCTTCTCGTAAAATGTTAAATGAACAAGTAACCTGCTAATATTATCCCCTAATTTTAAATTAATGATGGCTAATAATTATAATAAATTTATTTATTTATTACAGACCTACGCAGTATCACAAATTTTGGCGTACAAAAAAAGCATATCCTACATGACGGACGAGTCCCTAAAAACAATGGTTAATTATGCAGTGTCTAAATTCACGACTTATGTAAACGATCATTTATTTACAGAATTACGTTGTCACAAAGAAAAAAAATATCCACGCGTCCAAGTTCTAGTAGCGTTTGACGGTTCTTGGTCTAAAGAATACACTCAAGATTTTCTATCGTAAAAATATTTTAAAAAAATTAATAATTATAATTAAATTTAAAAAATCAATTTAACGTTTATTAATTTTTAGGGTATTAATAGAAGACTTGAATGTCTCCATGTATGGTTCAAAAATAGGAATTCTTAATTGTGAAAACGGAGACTGGATTTTAAATACTACCGACAGCCCGTCGACGGCTCACGAAAAAATTTCTACCCTCGATGCATCAACTTGGCCGAAAAATTTAAATATATTCTCGCTAATTAACCACGCGAATAATTATTTAACTAAAATATGGAGTCAAAAATCTGCAAATCATGACATAGGAAATTTAGGACAAGTGATCTTGCTTCTGGCTCCAAGGACAGTTGTAAAAAAAAATGAAAAACAGGAGATAAAATCCTCTTTGATAAATTTAAAGTCCAACCATCCGGATATCAATATTGTTTACTTTGTGTCAAAAAATAACGCGGCGAGCTTCAGAGAACTTTTAATTAGTCCTGAAGATTACCTGATTGACTCCCGCATTGACGAGATTGCCAGCTACGTATCTACGATTCCGCGAAGCCTGAGGCTGAATTGCAGTGAAAAAAATAGCAGCAATTCTCATGAACACTTAGAAGATTATGTGAAGCCTCAGGAGTCAATTGTTTACCGGCTAGACCCGCAGTGGAGGTGGAACACGCAGAGAATTTCTATGACGGTCATTTCGGTGGGATACGGGAGCTTTGAAGTTTGCTGGTGGACGCAACTTGACGGAAATGTAATAAAAAATAAATATAATTGCCGTGAACTTTCGGGACATTCGGAGTTTATTATTAATGATTCTCAAGATTGTAAAAATAAAAACGCTAATTGCCCGGGAATTTATTATCAAATTCGTGGATTTAATTCTTTAAAAAAATGCGCAGGTAATTTTTATAAATTCATAAATCAAATAATTAATTGATTGGTAATTGAAATTTTTTTATAGAAATTGAGTGCAGAACACCAGAATATATCAGATATTTATTACGGCTCAATATTCAATGCTCAAATGCTTCGATATTGGAAAACAAAAATTTATTTGTCTTCGTACTGCTGATTTTTGGAATGGATTATTTGATAAGTTGATTTTATACGAAAATCTTAATTTATTTATAATGTTTTAACATACAAAATTTTTTACTTACATATTTTATAATTACTCGTGTTGGGATTAAGTTTAATTAGAATTTAATTGGAAATTTTGAGCGGTAAATTCGTATATTAATCTGATGAGGTACTGAAAGTTACTCGAGTCGGCAAGTGTGCCGAGGTTAGAGTCAGCAATAAGTAAGTCAAGTGGTGGAAGGAAATCTTCGATAGAATCTCCTGAAAAAAATTAAATATACATTTTATCTAAATTAAATATCCATTTTATAATCAAAAAACGATGAAGCCCCATATCAAAACACCCTAAAATTAATGACCAAAAAAACTACATACCATGTACGTGAATAAGACTAATTATTTTAAAAAACAACATCTGCTGAATCTGCTGCTCTGGATTCTTGGAAACAATATCCCATCTATCGCGCTGCGCAGCTCTCGCCCAAATGCTGATCTTCAATCCCATTTTGTCTTCACTCTCATCAACATAGTCCAGCAAGTCCAAAGCTTTTTTAAAGTCAAAATCAGTCACCGGAACATTTTCTTCGCACGTGTACAACTGGAACCAACAAACCAAATCAGTAAAATAATAATAATAATAATAATAATAATAATAATAATAATAATAATAATAATAATTACGGTCCAACTACCCGTTGCACCGTAATATCTGAGTTCCAAAACAGTATAATCTCAGAAGTGCTCCCCACAACCGGTCCTCTTCGGATGAGGACCAGTCATCAGGTGGGAGGAGCACACCGGACCCGATGACTTATGACGACCCCGGCGCTTATAGGATTAAGTTTAAGTGGACGGAGGAGCTTCGCGCCGATCTCTTGGTGTGCTGGCAGAACAGCGAGCCGGAGGTATCAGGGTATATGGCCCGGATGCACACACTTTGGTGTGGCATGCATCCGGAGCACAGACATTTTACGCCCAAACACCTGCGTAATTACGCCTCATACCTTCGGCATAATCGACGATCGCTGCTGCCAAATAGAAGGCAGTCTAATCGGCCTTCATTTCCAGCACCGCTACACCAAGAACGGCACCGTTTCTCCGAGGACAACGACAACCTCTTTACAGGTCGACAAGTGAGCATCTCCAAAAAGATGACTCACTCAAAACAACAGCTCGACACGGTGAACGAAGATCTCCCCACACAGCTTCAAGAGGACTCCACTCTGCTCACTGTCAACCAAGTTGTCTACGGTGCCGCGGCTTCGCTTCTGCCGATAGAGAGAAGACATTCTCTCTCCTTCGAGGCGAAGTTGAAGCTGCGCATCGCTCAACTTGGACACAAAATTGACATTTCTCGGAAACAAGTCTCCCGCATTCAGTGTGTGATAGAGTATGTTAGTACTCAAAGACCGTACACGCCAAAGTTCGTCGCCTGGCGGCGAAACTTCGAAGGCGACATCACACACTGAACAAGAGTACTCTTCTTGTCATCAAAGAAGAGTCTCTTAACAGGTTGCGGGCTCTGGTGGCTTCCAAAAGTCACTAGAGAAAAGGCTGAAGCGGTTGATCGACAACTCTTTGTTTCGATCCAACCCTTCACGCTTTCTGTCACCTAAGACCGCTGTTCCCGAGAATTATCCATCATCTGAGCGAGTGGAAGCCTTTTGGAGTGAATTGTACGGAGATCAACCAAACGTCAACCCGGATACTCCAGCTCTGCACGACTTCGAGGCATTCTGTCGAGAACACCGACGGCAGGATATCGCCGAAGAGAGCCCTGCAGTCAGTGTGCAAGAGGTTCGTAAAGCCCTGAATGGCAGCAAGAACTGGGCTGCCCCGGGTCCAGATGGCATAAACATCTTCTGGTGGAAGAAATTTTCTTCTACACATGCTCATCTGGCCCGGATTTTTACATCATACATTCAGGGCGACGAACCAATTCCAGACTGGCTGGTAGAAGGGCGAACCGTACTCATCCCTAAAAAGGGTGACTTGTCCGACCCAAAGAACTACAGGCCTATCACTTGCTTGAATGCGGTTTACAAGATTTTTACAAAAATCTTAAATAACCGTATCTTGCAGGAGATAGAGCCTGTGTGGCAACAGATATACGAACAACGTGGCAGTAAACAGGGCGTGTCAGGTTGCAAGATCAACTTGTTGGTAGATAGATGCGTCATTCAAGACGCAATCTACTACCAACGCAACCTGTCTATGGCCTGGATTGACTACCGTAAGGCATTTGACTCAACTTCACATGAGTTGATTCTCTATCTGCTCAAATGCCTCGGAATCAATCGCCAAACAGTGGGATGCATACAACGTACGATGCAGCTCTGGCGAACGCGTTTTCACATAGGAAGTGGAAATGCATTGCACGTAACCGGAACTGTTCAGTACAAGAGAGGCGTCTTTCAGGGAGATTCTCTGAGCCCTCTGTTGTTTTGCATCTCACTGCTGCCAATATCTGTTGCCCTCCGACAAACTCGTGGGTACTCTGCGGGGCTACCGAGTGATCGAGTATACTCGATCACTCACCAACTGTTTATGGATGATCTAAAGATATACAGTGCCAACAAAGATCATCTACAAACGGCCATCAACATCGTAGCAGAGTACACACGAGATGTCGGAATGTCTTTTGGGTTGGACAAGTGTGCGGTCGTACACCTGGCGAAGGGTAAGTGCTCTGATACGGGTGGAGATGTCGAATTAGTGGATGGGAGCGTCTTAACAGAATTAGACGCCGGAGAGTTGTACAGATATCTAGGGATTGAAGAGCGGCAAATGCATGCCGTCTCTGAAGTCCGAACAACTCTTCGCAGTGAGTATGTTAGGAGACTCCGGAAGATCTGGTCATCAGAACTTTCCGGCAAGAACAAAGTCTCAGCTACTAACATGCTCGCTGTCCCGGTCCTACTTTACTCTTTTGGGATCCTGAAATGGCCTCGAAATGAGTTGAAAGATCTCGACATCAAAACCCGTAAAGTCATCAATATGAATCAGAGCATGCACCCTAACTCATCAGTCGCCAGGATGTACCTCTCCCGGAACATCGGAGGGAGAGGATTGCAGAGCTTGGAGCGGCTTCACGATCGTTTGGTTCTGAGTTTAACATACGAGGTTGCCAATTTCACAGCAGACGAGGACGACTTCCTGATGCAATTTGTTCATAGTCATGAAAATGCGCGGAAGGGGTCGTTCTTGTATAAGGCAGCAATCTACGCGGCAAATACCTTAGGTCTCGGAGAAATAAACGCTCTCATTGAACTCCCGAAAAAGGAGTTCAAGAGCGTCGTCAGGATAGCCGAGGAAAAAAACTCCTCGGTGAACACATGGACAAGTCCATGCACAGCGTGTATTTCAAACACGTCCGTGACCATGGCTTGTCCACCCAGCTGACATTCTCCTTCTTGAAGTCAGCTGGCCTGATGTCCGAGACCGAAGGATTTATATTTGCCTGCCAAGATGGTGTTATCAACACTCTCGAATACCGTAGCAAGGTGCTCCAGGCGCAGCTTCCGGACACGTCCTGTCGGACGTGTAAACAACATCCGGAGACGCTGATGCACCTTTTGTCGGCATGTCCTGTGCTGGCAAGAGGTGCCTACATACAGCGTCACAATGCTGCCCTGCGAGTACTCTATTATCATCTCAGATATAGCTGCGGTATCGATGAGACACCAGTGCTGCCTTATCTGCCAGGAGATATTCCGCAGGTTGTTGAGAAATAACAGTTCCAAAATTTATTGGAACATACCATTCGCAACAACCCGGCGGATTGACCACAACAAACCTGATATTGTGCTCTTTGACAAGGCTACTCGTGACATTTATGTCATTGAGTTTTCGGCCCCAGCCGAATACAATATCTCGGCCAAAGAAGAGCACAAACACCAGATATATCAGGATCTCCTGTTTGAAATTGGCAAACTGTACCCAGGTTACCGTGTCAAGCTCGTCGTTTTGGTTGTCGGCGTCCTTGGAGGGATGAAACAGTCTTTTGTGTCTTCACTTGCGAAGATACCGGCTTGCAGTTCAGCAGCCGTGTCTCTAGCAGTGCGGATGCAAAAGGCTGTCATTTTGGGATCCCTGCGTCTACTTAGGCAAATGAATTTGGCCTGCTGCACTCACTAACCACCTTGTTGTGTGGAGTGGTGCAGCAGTAATGGATGGCGCTCAGGTTGGGCCCTCGGAGAGTCGGACTCCGGGGAAAACCCCCCTGAGCAATTAATAACAAATAATAATAATAATAATAATAATAAAAACAACTTACAGTAATCAATTCAACAGGAGTCAAAACTTTCAATTTTTTGATATCATATCCATACGCCTCGAGAACATCCCCAGGCAATTCTTCTTGATGAGCTATTAACTCTAACTCCCTATTTATTCTCTCACAATTCTCATTGATTTCCTCCTGGATCTCATTCGAGCAAATGAGCGCCAATTTTCCCAAACTCAACATGCTCTTCTTCCTCCTCACCAGCTCAGTCTCTCTGACCGCGAGTTTGTGTAAAGTATCAGCAGCCAATCTGTACTCTTCCATCAGGGAGTTCTGAACCCAGCTGAGCTCCGGGTGCTCTGAGATTTTCTCCATCAACTCTCCCTTTCCTTCTCTCCTACACCTCTCGACCAGCTGGCCTGATCTTCCGTCCTTAACATACCAGGAGAACAAGAATCCAGCAAAATCTTGAGCTGCGAACTTCTCCGCGTAGTTGTCCAATTTAGTCTTGTTGTCAGTCAACTCGCAGATCCTCACCAGGGAAGCAAAGTCGCAGTACTTCTCCGCCAACATCGCCGCGTTTTCAAACTGCTTGTTCCTGATCAACGGCGCAATTAAATTCGTTCTCTCTGCTTCATACTGCTTGACTAAAATCTCAAACTTATCTGTACCGCGGATACTCTCCAGGTGACATTTCTTTCCATCGAGAATCAAATCAACCAATCCGACAATCTGCTCGTACAATTCATTCTTCAGCGACGTATCATTGGTTCCAGTAACTCCGTGCTTCAACGTCAAATTTTGCAAAGTATACAGACAATTTCTTAAATCTTGTTTCCCAGAAGACGATGAAGCAGCTGTCCAGGGCAAATATTCCGTTACAGCCTTGGAGTTGCTCGTCGGGACGAATCTATTAGCATTAGCTTGCCTGAATTTAATAACCTCGTGCAAAACTCCCAGAAGAATAGAGTTTACTTGGGAGATATACTGTGAAATCTGCTGCGCTGGCTTCTCAGACTGCGTGACCTCTATAGCGCTGCTCACCAAATTCGGCAGGACCAAATGAATAGAACTAACTTCTCTGTAAAAAATATCCCTGGCCGTCAGCTCACTGGAGGCGTTACCAGCCGCTTCTTCCGACAACGTCTGCTCGATCACCGGGTCCATCAGATCCTGGTACCGGTTTTGTAAGTTGAATATCGCCAAAGCTGCGACTATTTTCTCAGCATACTCTCCAATGACATGGGAAGTCGCCATTATCACTCCGCGGTAAGTAACCGCGCAGAACCGGTCCCACAATCCGTAGTCCTTAAGAAAATTAACAAACAAATTAAGCGCTTTTTGCTTTCCTTCCAGCTGATGAGGAATCTGCATGGACATCACAGTGGTGATTGTCAGCGAAGAGTCCAAGTGATTAGCCCACCTTGGATCATTAGCAGGGTAATCATCAATCAACTTACTGGCAACTTTCAAAGCAAGAGTGTCCAAGCTCGCATCAATATCCATTACCGGTTCTTCTTCAACTGGAAAGAGCTCTGCCAGGATCTGCTGGCACTCGGACTCGTTTTGTCTCAAGTGGAACAAAAAGGCTGCTTTCAGCTGTTCGACTCCATCAGAGGTGTAGTACATCTCCCGTATCTTGTCATTGGAGTACATAGTCTCCAGATTTTCCCCGGGAGAATCCACGCTGGTGTTAGCGCTTAAATCAGCGTAACTCGAGTTGAAGTCCTGAGCCGTGAAATCTGAGGTCTGGATGGTGATCAGCCCCAAGTTCCGGGTAAAGAGAATCGGAGTGTTTGAGCATAAGTCACCTCCGAGGATTTTATCTTCTCCTCGACGAATAAGTTCAATCTTGTCCTGCTCGTTCTCGTTGGTCACATTGACAACCAGGACCGAGCAGTAGTTGTAGACAATCGCTTCCCACCCGGACAAAATAAAGCGATAGGAATTTATGGTGTTGTCAATGTTGTCTTGATAGAGCAAGGGCCCTACTTTAACGGGGATGAACCACTTGAAGGGTGTCACCAGGTTGGTGGAATTCAGCTGGAGAAGTCCCAGAGCAAACTGGACTTGAGGAGAAATTTCCTCGCAGTGACCGGCTACCAGGAGGACGATTCCCTCATCGTTGGTCTGCATGTCGATCAACCAAGTGTGAATGCTCGACGGATTACAGGCAGCGTTCTCCCAGGAGACGCGCTGGAAGGCCTGGGCTACCACGTGGCCTACATCCTCGTCGAACTCCATCTTCTCCTGGTCGTTGATCGGGAATGACCAGTACTGCAGCGAGGACCCGGCGAGAATCAGCACCCGCGAGCCCTGATCCCCAAAGTAGGTGCACAGGACCTTCGACAGCTTCGTCTCAGACATCGGGGACTGCGGAATGGTTCCAAATATCAAGGAGGACATCCGACGGCCAATCCCTCCGAGCCACCCGGGACTGGTCCTGAGGACCCGGCATGTGATGGTGTTCCTCCCGGCGACGAACAGCGGCTGGAGAAGAGCCACGGTGCAAGTTGTAGTGGCCAGGATACACCCGTGGCCCGGAATGTGGGTCAGACAGTCGACTTCCTGGCCAGCGAGCTCCGCGGATATCTCCACGGAGGACTCCTCGTGGGCGACCGAAGGCCAGTAGCGGACGATTCCCTCCGGGGAGACTGCCATGCACGATGGAACCTGGTGGCCTGGGGATGTCCAGACGGAGATGCAGTCCGCTTTGTGTGCCAGGTCGCTTTGGGGAAGGAGCAGTTCTCGGCACTGGCTCTTGAAAGCCAGTCGTTGCTGCTTCGGGTCATGCAGAGTTGTTTTACATTGCCATACTAAGAGGCGGCGGTTGCAGACCAGCCAGGCCCATCCATGCTGCGACACTCTCACAGTTACCTGCGTGCTACGGTCCACGAAGGTCAATGCTTCTGTGACTAAAACGGGTAAAGATGACCCGAAGGACTCTACGGTGTGCCCCGCGCTCCGGCACAGCACCTGGATTGACTGGTTTGAACGCCCGGATATGCTAACTCCGCTGGAATTAGAAGAATTAATTGTTTTTTGAGTAATGTTCAGTTTTTTGGGGATGTAAAAATTTTTTATTATTTATTTACTAGCAAATTTAACCATGAAAACCCATTTTGTCATATAAATACACTGGCCACAAAATTTTGCTTATTTTCTTAATTATATAGATTAGGAGAAAAAATTTTTTATTAATTTTTTAATTAGTAAAATATATTTTTATAATTATTCATCAATAAAATTGATTATTTTTATTTATTTTATCCATTAAGTTCAAAGTTTAAAAGTTTGTCGTAATAACATTATTTTATTACCGATATTTATGTGTAGTTAAGGTGGAATTTTAAAGACCGGATTTATATTTTTAATTGATGAAATTAATTTGATCTAGTCGATAAAAATTATAAATTTAAACGTTTTTGTCATTAAACGTTTATTCTTATTTAAAAAATATTCAAGACCTGAAGAAACTGAACAATATGCTCAAATTAATACTACTTTTGTTGATGATTAATTTTGTGACTGGAGAATTCATTAATTTTCCAGAAAGAAGATGCAAACCACTTATCGCGCCTGTGAGTATTTTACATTCTATATAAAATTATTAGTTTTTATAATAATAATAATTATTATAATAATTTTTTTGGACAGTGTAAAGAAAATTCAGAATGTTGTTCCAGTATTTGCGTTATTTCATATGCTGACAAAAAAATGTGTTTAAAATTATTTGATGATTTTTCTACAACGGGAAAATCAGTGCTACAGAAACCACGATGTGAATTTCCAAATGTAATAAGATATGGTTTTAATTGTTTTTAAAAAATCTCCTTTACAAATAGTAGTTTTTAATGACACTTGAAATTTCTATTAATTAATTTAATAAATAAATTTTCCTAAGAGACAAAAAAATTTATTACATCATTTTATAAATATAAAATTAATTTAAAATGTTGTTATTGACTTAAAATGAAAACATCTTAATTAAAAATTTATTGATAATTAATAATAAAAGTAGATTCTGTGATTTGGATATTTTTATGACCGGTCGAATAACCTTGGGTTATTATTTCTTATAATTAGACATTAATATAAAAAATAACAAACGCAGTAGGACAGCGTATAAAAGCTCGAGAAAAATATTGCTGATGAAAATTATATATTATATAATATAACTTTTTCAGTTACCGAAAATTCCTACTGAGTAAAGGTCCTCCCTTTCCCCCTTTATCCTTTATTTCCCCCAGTTCCCAAAAAATTTGTCTTTAATGACAAATTTAGCTATTATATATGGCTAAATGATAAGGAGTCATTACTTCTAAAGGATAAGGAGTCATTACCAAAAATTTTTTTTTTCCACACAAATAACTCAGTATTGAAGAAAATAAAAGCTATGTTGAAGAAAATATTACTTTTATTACTATTAAACTTCACGGTTGGAAGTGTTATTCATCATCGGTTAATAAAATGCAAACCGCTGGACACACCTATAAGTATTGACTTGTAAAAGTATATAATTAATGAATTTAAATGAAAATAAATGACTTTTTGATAGATATCAATGATAATAATTATAATAATAATATTGTTTTATTCCTCCAGTGTTTGTTCCATCAAAGACACATGGCGTGAAAACATGTTTAAACCCAGAAAACAGTTCTTTAACGACTAATCAACAAAAAAAATCAACTACCCGGTCATGTAAAGGATACAAAGTATCTAAGACAACGGTTGATTGCAGTTAAATTTAATTAAAAGCCTATTGAACTTTACTATTTTATAATTCAATTGCGTTAATTATTTTTAATCGTCTACTAATTGCAGTAACATTTAAATTTTATTTTTTTATATATTTAGCTAATTTACCTGCTTTGCCGCCTCAATGATTGTGCCATAGACAATCTTTTTCTTGACGGCGATGACACACTGCGACTCATAAAACTTCCAATACTATGTCGGTCCATTTTTAGTTATTTTTCAAATCTGACAGATCTGCAATCAGTTTTAAATATTAATTATAAAGAAATTTATTTAAAAAAAAATTTTTTTTTTCAATTTATTATTTTACAACAAAAATATTTTACTTAAAAAATACTTAAATTTATTATGACACTCAAAAGGTGTTTTGAAATTTTTAAATGACAAGTGAAATAAAATTAAAATTTTTAAGTCGAGAATTAAATAAGTAAATTTTTGATTAAATGAACATTTTAACAATTGACAAATTAAATGAATTGGATTTTTTTTTTTTTTTTTTTAAACTAATAAATTCGAAAACAAAAACCATTCATCTAATTTCCATTTTTGTCATTTAATTTTAGTAACACAAATAATTTTTAAAACTTAAGACAAAAATTGTAAATAAAATTAATTTAATAATAATAAAAATAATCAAATTAATTTTTTTATTAACAATTACTAAATTACTAAATTAAAAAAAAATAACAACGGTCTTTCTAACCTATTTAGTTGTAAAAATACAAAATCTTGAAATTACACTTATTTTTGTGTAGCTTGCATAAATAATTATTCACAAACTTGTCATTAATAACCAATAACAATAATAAATACAAATATAAAATAAATTAACAACAATTTTTATTATCAAATTTAATTATTTATGTATTTCAACTTTCAACCCGAGGTTATGCCGGTTTTAAAATTCGGTGCTGCTATTGACACGCTCAACGGATAATATCCGTACCTGCAAATTGAGAAAATGGTGGGAATCGTTCTGTTGCTTACCAACAATGCAGCCAACAACCAAAAATAAAAATAATAATAATAAAGAAGTTTTGTTTTTTTTTTCTTTTACATTTTTTATTATTATTGTATTTTTATGTTATTATTGTCTTGTGTCGTCTAAAAACAATGTTTTGTTACTTAACAATTTAAAACTAACTCCACGAAACTCGTAAAATTTTTTGACATATTTAAACTGTGAAGATAAAAAAATAAATAATAAATTGTAGAAAAAAAAAAAAGTTATCTTACAAATCAACACAAGGAGAATCATCTGCATAAATTATTTTTTATTAAAAAATTTTTTAAGAAAATAACCTCAAAAAAGAAGAAAAATTTTGTTTTCGAACAATATTGCGGTAAGATTATTTATTTAAAATTTTTCTAAAAGTGTTTTTATATTTATATAAACATGTAACCTCAAGAATCTTTTCTTTTATCTGATCTAGATATATTAAGATTTTATTTTCTTATCTTTTAATCCATCTATTATGTTTTTCCTGTCAAGAAAAAAAAACAATAATAAACAACAATGAAAATTTTTATTTTATATTTTACAAATCACAATTTTTTTTTTTTTTTTTTTTTTTAATTTACTTTTTATAAAATTTGGAATTTAAATAGTTGATTTAAAAATTATTAATTACAGAAATGGATAATTATTCAGCGCCGAGGTATGAAACAAAAATAGAATCGTTCGACACGTGCATGATCGATGTCCAAGGAAGAGACATAACAGCGGGAGTAGTCAGCCAGAGTCACCAAGGAACGAGATCCGACAATGATCACACTGATAATAATGAAGCGACACCGATCCGGGAACAGGACCATGAACAGCGTCACACGATTCAAATAGCGACGACACAAAACACCATGGGCCAGAACATGACTTTGACACCTATAAGACTGCCGGCTATTTTGGACGGGGAATTTTTTTCAGTTGTCAGAGTAGATGATACCAATGTCACTGTTCGCTGTCAGCAGTGTAATAAATTGCTCAATGGGAATCTCAAATCTACGGGGAATTTTTTAAGTCACATAAAAGTAAATTTTTATAATTTATATGATAATAGAATTTTTTATTAGCAGACACTTGACAATTTTCTAATTTATTTTTAATAAAAAATTAATTTTAGAAAATTATTTATTAAAAATTGCTTTTATCATTTTTTAGAGCTTTAAAAGATGGAATTTTTAATTAAATTATTCTTGATGAAAAAATTGTATTTTGAAAATTCGCACTTATATTATTTTTTTAATTTCTACAAATGGAATTTTTTTATTAAATTTCTTTCATATTATTTAATTGTTATAAAAGTTTAAAAAATTGTAAGATTTTTGTTAATTTCACTAACGTTTTTTTTTAATGTTATTTTTTTAGAGAGTACATCCCACGATAATTGATAAAATAAAATGCAAGTCAAATCAACGTAAACCGGCAATAGCATACGTTGACATGTCATCGGAAAAATCTCCTGAAATAATAAAAACTAAGCGGGGTTACCGGAAATGTTCGAAACAAGTCAGGATATTTATCATTTTTCTTATCTTATAATTTATCGACATAAATAATTCTTTTTTAACAGGAAGAAGAGCCGCAAGTCAACAGCGAGGAAGTGTTCGACCCAAATCCAGAAATGTGGATTGAAACGACTTCAAATAAAAAACGAAAGAATGATGAATCGGATGCCGACATTAATAAGTACTTGAATTCTAACAACACGTCCACCATCGAAGACGAATTTGACGCAATTGGGAAAAATGTTGCTGCTAAATTACGCGGCATGAGGTTGGACCAAAGGATAGTAGCTGAGAAGCTCATTAACGACGTGCTGTTTGAGGCCCAGCTCTGTACTCTTCACAGAGACTCAAGTCTTCAAGTTTAATCTAATTATTAATTAATAATAATTATTATTTGATAAATAATTCCATTAAGTTAAATTATGCTTATGAGATTTTATAACAAAACTATTTTTTCAGTAAATTTAAAAATATTATAATAAAAATCTTAATTTTTTATAACTTATAACTATAAACTGTAAAAAAGAGAGTATTTAAAAAAAAAAAAAAAAGTTATAACGAGTAATGTAAATAATATTTTTATTCAACGATTAAAATAGCTGCCGAAATATTTGTACACTAAAGATATTAAAAAATTTATCTCTTTACAATCACAATGTTTATCATTTTTTGCATAAATGCCAAAGTCAAAATCAGCTAATATAATTATTATTTATTTAAATATAAATAACTAACAGTTTAACTTAACTTATTAATACAAAACGTTTTTATAAAAAAAAATTTTATATATAAATATAATTATATTTATATTCATAAATAAGTATCAATATATAAGTGTAATTGATGTGAAAAAAAAAAAAAAATAACTAATGTGCATACGTGAAGTCAGTCCGTAGTTCTTAAAAAAAAAATACTGAAGAATTGAATAATAATTTAAAATTAATCCCTTGGTGGATCTAGATTACAATTAAATTCACCATAATTAATATCCACCAAATTAAAAGAATAAAAAAAAATTAACTGGCGTAAATACGGCGTTGTTTTGGTTTCAGAATGGCATGATAAACACCAACTGATAGAATGCAAAGACCCATACTGATAAAAATAGCGTAAAACATATAAGTGTACCAGAAACTGTCCCAGTCTTCGAGGGTGAACCATGTGACGGTCATTATTGTGTTTTGCAAAATAACAAATATGTGATAAAATAGCAGCCACTTGTCGGCATACTTGAACTTGATGCGGTACTCGATAATACTGATTATATAAACTGATCCGAGCCACAGATTAACAATAAACGTTGTGATGTTGAAGTCTTTTGCGTAATAGAATAAATAGCTGAGCATTAACGCGTAGTGTACCGCGATGATTCCCGCGAGCCAGAGAGGGTAAAACTCGTAAAACAGAGCTATTGCGAATACGCGAGCGAGAATGAAGAAAAACCACCAGATGAATGCCACAAATTTTCCCACTGGATCGTCTTCCTCGACAATTTTTATTGAGTCGATGCGACGAGGAAGGCGTAAACTGCGCCAGCGACTCGGCGCTTGAGGACTTGACTCGTCGTTGACTATCCTCTCGGTGGACTTTCCCGGGTCTTCGGCAGCTGTCTCGGCTTCCAAAGACTCTCGGATTACTGAGTCAGGACGAGGTGGTGCTTGCATTTCTGGAACCGGCAGAGGTGTCACGCTGGTTATTCCTCTCAATGGGGCCGGTGGTGGGATTATTTGAGCATTTTTTGGCGGCAATGGTGGTGTTGATGATATCTGTCGCTCCAGGGTCACCCGGGTCAATTCAGTCTCCTGGATTGTTGATGGTTTCGATGATAATGCTGAAGGGTTCAAATTTATATCCTGGTTTTGTGATGATGGTGGTTTTAATGGTTTGTTTTCATCCAAATTTCCAAGTTCCTTTAATAAATAAAAATATAAATTAATAATATTTATTATTATTATATAAAAAAGCGCCATTCCAAATTATGAAACTAATATTCAAATAATACAAATAAAAATTAAATTATTTTTAATTAAAAATAATGAATACCTGTAATCGATATTTTTTTAACCACATTGCCCATGGTAATCGACGACCATTAGCTCTTTGACTTTCAAATCTTTGAAACGATGCAGTTTGGACTGCCAATACAACAATTGACATAAAAATACAAAGTACTTGAACGACATCTGTAACAAAAATTTTTAAAGTTAGTAAATTTAATTTTTATTACTCTTAACCAATATAATAATAAATTATTAAACCCACTTGACTGATATGTACGATCAGTATAACGCTCCCTTAACAATAAATGGATTTGAAAAATAGCTTGAGGTGCAGCTTGAAACCACGATTGTAAAAAAAAATACAATTCAATAGCTGCTGGTGCAGCAGCAACACTCAATGATTTATTTCTTTCATCACCGCTCAATAATATTGCATCTATTATCACAACTATTTGACCAGCGAATCTGTAATTGAGTAAAAATTAAATTAGTATACATTTATTTGGATAAAAAAATTAATTTTTAAAAATATAATAATTACCTGTATAAAGCAAAGAATGGAAAAGCAATAAGCTGACACAGTTGGATGAAGAACCAGGCAATCACACCTTTGGTGACTTTTTGGTCCTCAGTCATCCACCAGTCGGGTCTGGAGACTGTTAGCACGAAATAAGCCACTGCGGGAGCATACATCAACCCGATGGTCAAGCCACTCCATATTGGGTTGTTCTCCCGGAAATGCTGAATCGCCACCACCAGGTCACTTGAGAAGTTTATCATGTAAATACAGCAGCTGACTATCGTCGGTATTAAAAATACAAGGTAAATTTGTTCCGTAGACTTGAGCGGAATTTTTAGACATCGCGTTGATTTTTTATCACAAATCGGCTCCAGTGCCATTGCCATTTTTCTTATTATTTAATATAAATACAATTACGGTTATTAATTAAATGCTATTTTATTTTTATCACTGTTGCTACGGATAAAGTAAGAATAGTGATGTAAAACATCAGTGTCTTTTATAATTTATCACACGTTACGTTGTCTTATCTCTATTGTAAATAATGCTAATGATAAATATGAATCACCTTATTAATCACTTAATCATAGTTAATTAGCTGAATTTTCATTTGATATTTATGTATATGTCTAATACTTTTTAAATCCGAGCAGTCTTTTATTTATCGAACAATTAAGCACACTATTTTTTTTTTTTTAGCAGCACTTGTCACTTATAATTAGAATTAATGTTTTATTTTTACATTTAGCTTGCTAAATACCTTTTAATTAATTAAATAATTACCCGGTTTTGTGAATGATTTATAATTGCACTAGAAAAAGATAAAATTTATAAATAACTATAATTGCACTAAAAAAGATATTTTTTTTTTAAGTGATCATTAATTTTTGGCAATAAAAATTTTTAAATATTATTTTGATAACTCAAATTCTTGATACTAACAAAAATCTGAAAATTTTTTATTATTTTTTAACAATTCAAATATATAATACTGAAGTTAGCGGTCAGCTGTCAATTTAAAAAATTTTTTTAACAAATTAATTACAATAAAAAAATGCTTCTAAAAATTTTCACTTGTAATTTTTAATAATTTTCACATGTAAAACTTTTTAATTAAATTTTTTTTTTAATAATTTAATTGCTACAAAATTATAAAAAAAATTTTTAAATCTGTCAACTTCAGTCATATTAAAAAATATATTTTTTTTTAAATAAATTTAATTGTACCACAAACAATACTTCAGACTCCAACTTTAGTATCAAAAATTTATAAACATTTACACTGTGTACATACTTAAAAAAAAATATTTTTATTTCACAACTTAAATTTTAAACTCCGAAAAAATAAAATTGCAATTTAAACTTTATGAGTATAATTAAAAATCCTTTTAATAAAAATATTAAGTAATCACTAATCACGTCGTCTAACCTTGATAAAAAGCGCGCACACCAGGTGAAAATAATGGCTTTAACCGCGGTACAGTTATAATAATAAATGACTGCGTATCCTCACACTTGTACGAATCCATGTGTTTGCATCTAATAATAATAACAACAATAATTACAATTATGAAATGGTTAATGTCCGTGACAGACACAACTTAATAATATTATGACTGCTGACTTACATCGAGTAGAAGACTTGGCTTATATTAATTCTGCTACGTTCCAAGCTAAAAAATAAAATAAAATATTTTACTTTAGATTAAAAAATATACTGATGGTATAAAAGATAACGCGACTCAGCCCGAGTAGGAGAAGGAAAGAGTTTTACAACTTACAATGAAGAAAAAAAGACAAACAATCGAGCGTGAGTATGTATAATAGATAAATAAATATTTATAAGTATAAATACCTATATAAATGTGTACTTATGATACATAGGAAGAAAAAGCTGACTGACATAATACAAGAGAACTGACACTGACAGCTGAATGGAACCAAAGTATAGATATAAGTACAGAGAGAGTAATATAGTAATAAGAAGAGTCAAATAATAACACTGAAGTTGATAGACATTAAAATTTTTTTAGAATTTAATGGCAATTAAACTATTATAAAAAAAAAATTCACATGTAAAAATTAATCACATTAAAGTCAGCTGTCACTTGAAAATTTTTTAATTTTCTTTAACAGAAAAATCTGTTCTAAAAAATTGTTTTTAAAAAATTGCATTTTTAATTAATTAAAATTTCTACAAGTCCATTTTTTAATCATTTTTTTTTTTTTGCTATAATTTATTTGTTGAAAAAAATTTTCAAGTGACTGCTAACTTTAATGTCATAGCACTAACACCATGTTTATGTACGGGTGCTGTTACTGATAAGTATGTAAGTACGTTATAATATATAAGTATACATTACTGATGTGAAAAAATGACTCTGTCGTCTAGAGACACCAGATACGTACATATAAGTAATGTTTCACTTCAATGCTGGATTGGACATCGTTACCGCTATGTCCTATGTACAAAAACTAAGTACAGGAAATAAAGTACACGTACTTGGACCTGAACCTGGAAAAGTCATGAGTATTTTTATATGGACTTGATACTTTTTGTTTACACTGGTCTTACTTACTTGACTTGTTACCTGTTTGGTAGTTGATGCTTGAGTGGATTCACTCGCAGACTCGCACGGATAAGGATTTATCCAGAATTGGTATACATATGTATATGTATTATTTAATATATGTATATGTATATATGACACTTGACAATGGCCGCTAATTTATTGATTCGTTTCTGGTCATTCTGGTAGAGTTTTTCATTTTCTTTTTTTTAATAATATATACTAAAAATAATATGATTAATAATTTTTTTACAAACTCAAATTTGTGAATATTATTCTTTAATCACAAATTTACAGTATTTTAAAACACTGTAAAAAATTTATAAGAAAATAATTGTTGATAAAAAATGAAATTTTTATTGATAAATAATTAAATTTAGATATTAGTATCTTAGCATTGATATAATGACAATTAACTTATTATATTATCATATTGATATTGATAAAATTAAAAGCTAATATGTAGAAATATAATTTTTGTAATACAGATTCTTTAAAGTCACGGTACCGGTATGAAACTAAAAATTTTCAAAAAATAACACTCAAGTTAGCCGTTTATTTATTAAATTGAAACTAAAAAATATTTTTTCAAAATTGTACTTATAGTTTTTCAAATTTTCTCCAAATGAAAATCTTTTTTTATTTTTTTTTAATAATTTTTTCAATAAAAAAAAAATTTTTTCAATTTGTACATGTCAATTTTTTTTGCCATAGTTTATTTGTTATAAAATTTTAAAAATTATTAAATATGTGCTAAATTAATTCTCATAAATAATTTTTTAAAACAAATTTTTTTGTTGAATAAAATTAAAAAATTGTCAAATGACAGTTAACTTGAATGTCATTAAAAATTTTTATATCTGTCACCTTCAGTGTCATAAAAAATTAAGTTTAATTCTACAAAACAATTTTTTTTAATTTTCTATTTCTTATATAACAATACACGATAACCTACAATGATTAACGCATCACTTTTGTTATAGATAATTGATGTTATGAAATTCATTAGTTAGAAGCAGGTGGTTGGTGGATGCATGAAGGATTTAACATCACACAGAGGTTAGGATCGTCAAGGATAAAATTTTTCACAAATGTAAATATAACCTCTAATTTATATACGTCAATTTGACAAAGTAAATAAACAGTATTAATTTAAAAATAATATTTATACAATTAAATAGTTGTGTAGTGAAAACCAATCGAAATGTCATGGATCCGAGAGAGCACTTTGAGTTATCTGCAGACATGTGCTATGAAAGTGATAAAAAGCGGACAAATCCCCCGACATGTCGCTTTTATAATGGACGGTAACAGACGGTATGCAAATAAAAAACAATACAACAGCTTCATCCAGGGTCACACTGAGGGTTTCAATAAGCTGGCGGAAACTCTGCAGTGGTGCTTGGATCTCGGGGTCAGGGAAGTGACAGTCTATGCATTCAGCATTGAGAACTTCAAGCGCAGCAAAGAGGAGGTCCAGGAGTTGATGACGTTGGCAGAAAATAAATTCAAAAAATTATTAGACGAACGGGAAAAATTGATGGAGCATGGAGTCAGGATTTGTATCATAGGTAACATGTCTCTGATCCCGGAGAATTTGAGAAAACTTATGGATGAGGCGATGCTGATCACCAAAGACAACTCCAAGGCTCTGCTGAATGTCGCTTTCGCTTACACGTCCAGAGACGAAATTGTTGAGACGATCAAAAGCTTAGCTCAGAAGGTTGATACCAGCCAGCTGCTTCCCGAGGAGATTGATGAGAAACTGTTCGCTCAGAATATGTACACCTGCAAGTCCGAGGATCCTGATTTGATTATCCGCACCTCTGGGGAGGTCAGGTTCTCCGATTTTCTTCTGTGGCAGTTCAGCTACTCGTATATTTATTTTTCTAAAGTCTTTTGGCCGGAATTTAGTGTCTGGGATTTTTTAAAAGCTATTTTTTATTACCAGCGGAACTGTGATGAGCTGCAAAGACTTAAATGTTACTCTGAATTATCGAATAAAGTGTAAATGTTTTATTTTATTTAAAGAACTTGGTAAAAATGGATAATTTTAATAGGAATTTGTTTTTTGATTTTATTTAAAAAATTTGTAACTTTGTACAGTACGTAAATTAGCAGATGTCTTAAAAATTTATAGAATTTTTTAAAAAATGTAATTTATTTGTGAAATAAGTCTGCTACTTTTTTTTTTTTTTTTTTTTTTCAGTAAAATCATGAAATTTTAAATTTATTATTTCTTACTTTAACCAGATTTTTTGTTGTAAATTTATAAATTGTCAGCAAGTACATAATTTAATTGATTAAAAAGACAATAAAATATATATATTTAAAAAAATGTTTATTTAATTTTAATGGATGTAAGTTTAATTTAAAAAATGTTTCCCTTTGTTAATTAAAATATTTACAGACATACCAAATGAATAATTTCAAACTGAGCGTGTGTTATTTATTATAAACATTTTTAAATAAATCATTGAACTTGAAAAAAAAAAAATGATTTAATATAATAAACTTGTAAAATTATTAAATTAAATAGATTTAGAATTGACACTAGTACTAGGCTGATCATTAGGTTGCAGACTATCAAGGAATTGTTTGTATTTTTCTTCAAATTCAAGACTCATTTCCTGTTGATCATTTGTTCTTTTGTCATATTTGGAACCGATTGCCCAGAGAGTTTCTAGGTCATAATCCTCTCGAGCTTTCTTGGAAAATATGTGCAGGACAATATTATCTGGAATATTTCAGATTTAAATTAATTTAATTTTTTTATTGAAAATTAATTATAAAAAAAAAATTTTTTTTTCTCTTAAGTTAGCAATTGTAATATTTTTATTACAATCCTTGACTAGAACAGCAGATTTAATTAATAAATAAATATTTAATAATTACCCAAGTCAATGGCCATCCAATCTTTACAATTTTCGCCTTCAATCTTGGGAATAATATCCGTTGAATATCTTTTCAATTTATAAACTTTTCTAACAATGGTTGCCAAAGCGCTCATGTGTTTTAATGATTTACCAGTAGTTACTACGATGTAATCACCATATCCTAATTCCTTAGGTACTGTTACTACAAATACATCCTTAGCTTTTTCTTTATTCAGCAAGTCGACCAGGTCTTCTATGTCATAGACTCCAGTTACACCATCTGTCAAAAGTTTGATAAATATTATAAAATTTTATTTAAATAATCAAATTTCTCTCAATTTTAGAATCGTAAAATTAATTCACACAATCGTAATCAGTTTCAACATAGATAATTCCAGTAAACAAATTTTGAGGTTATAAAAATAAACTAACGTTTTAAATTAATTCCTGCAAAAGGATCAATTTCCTGTTCAAGCTCCGTAATTTGTTGGAAATCTATTTTCTTCATTTCTTCCTCGACGTCAAAAATAACTTCTGAATCTTCATCACGAAACACCAGGTGACCGGTCTGCAGTCCCGGAGAAGGAGATAAGTTGGTTGCTTCATCAGTTTTTAATTCACTTTCTGGTAATTTAGGCTCTTTAATATCCGTGAAACACCTTGTTGCTCCAATTTGCGCTAATTTAATATTTTTGTTTATTACCACGATTGATTTATAAAAGCTGGTTAGGCTAAAAAGTTTCCGAGTTATTAGACTACACATTTTTACTCTAAAAACTGTTTCATAAATTAAATTAAACAATTATTTACAAACACATGTAATTATTATTAATTCAATGGCTAGTAGTAAAAATTTTTAAGCATGAATTTAAAAATTTACAAACACTAATTTGGATGAACTTTTTCTCTCACACTTGGAGCGTCAGCTTTGTACTTTTTCTAGGTTATGTTTTACTAACACGTGGGTCAGTTTTTTTTTTTTTTCTTTTTTTCCCCAATTATTCTCCCTCCAACGATGCTTACCTTATTATAAATTACTAAACTTATATTTTATTCTATTTTAAAAAATTAAATGTAAAGCTTAGTCTAAAAATAATTAACACAAAAAATTTATCTTGAGTAGGTTGGTTTATTGGACAAGATAAAAATATGGAATTTTATGAATCTCTGCATGAATTGGTTTTGTATACAAAAAAATGTAACTAAATTTTTATAATCATTTATAAAATTTCATGTGTATGGTCATCTGGTGGATGATTGATCAAGCAGCTGAAAACAAGAAAAAAAAGTTCAATTACTACATTTGATTATTTAACATGAATTTTTTAAAAAATGAACTCCAGTTTTTTGTAAAATTGAAAATTAAGCTGATATTGATACTTTATTCTTTAATTATAAATAATTACAGCTAATTACAATATCAGTAAATTTTATAAGCAATTTAAATTAGAAAAAAAACTGGTTTTTTTAAAAAACCGAGAAAAAAGTATGACACTGAAGTTAGCAGATGTCTAAAAATTTTTGATTTTTTTTAATAATTAAATTTCAATTAAATAGATGTTCATAAAAAATTGCACTTAAAATTTTTCAAGTTTTTTACACGTGAAAGTTTTTTATTCATTTGTTCAAGTGAAATTTTTTCAAAAAAAAATTTAAAAATGTCAGCTCACTTCATATTTATAAAAAAAATCAAAGTAATTATTGTTTGGAATTTAATTACAGATTTTTTATACTTACAGAACATAGAGATCCAGTTTACTTAGACCTCGCACGCATCTTCCTCCTCTTACGCTTTAGCCTTCGCATACGCTTCTTACGCCACTGAAATAATAAATTTTACATTAATTAATTTGCCAAAAAAATGTATTATTATTTTTAATATTAATTGATTGATAATTAATATAAATATTTTGGATAAGCGTTTTAAGCCATTGGTAGGCGACAAAGGTTAGACAGAGAATTTAAAAGAAAAAATCAATGCTAAGCATGGGATAAAAAAATGAAATATTTAAAGAATTGACAAAAAACAATATTTTTTAGAAATAATTATAAATAATAGCAAATAATTACCTTAGCTCTCATATTTGTTGATTGAGGAAGCTAGAAAATTCTAGTTATTCCCCGATTACTACGGATTAAATTTATCCGCACGTAGATAGTTCAACAAACCAATATGAAAAGACAGAAATGGCAGACTCTCTTGTTGTCTTGGAGTTTTTTAGAATTTTACTGTTTCTATTTCCCGCCACTTGGTGGCAATAAGTACCACCCCGTGCTGTCATCTAGCGGGAGAATTTTAAAACACTTGTAGATTGGTTTTCCCGCGTTTTAGTTTTTTCCCGCGTAATTTCTGACGCCATTGTTCATTGTACGCAGTCGTCATTCACCAGTCGGTCGTCACCTGTTGCAGTTCGTTTTCGAGTGACACGCGCTTATTTTATTAATTTTTAATTTATTAATCAATTCCAAATTCCAAATGTACTTACCTAAGCGAATTTGTTTGACAACTGATAAAATAAACGTGCGGTAATATATAAATTCGTTGTGGTTTTATTAATTCTTTCATTCGCCGAAATTTTGTCGTAGTATTGTTTATAGCGGGTCGGACATTTTGACACGTTTTCGAAATAATTTTTAATAACAACTTTTTAGACTAAAATAAATTGAAAAATTTTTTGATTTATTATTTTGACGGCAATTTATTAATTGCATGAGAAATTTATTTTTATTCACATTTTACGCGTCGGGAGGTTAGAACTATTGTTATCTTATCTGAGCTGAGCTTGGACATTTTTTTATCGTTGTGATAGAAAGTATTTGGGTAATTTGAGAATTAAAAAAAAAAAAAAAATGAGTATTCAAGCGACGATAAAGTTCCCGAGTGTCAAAAAGTTGATGTTCTACGGTGGAAAAAATGAGGAGAAACAAGACTTCACCAATGCGACTGTTAGGAACACGCCGTCGAGTGTGAGATACGTCTCGAAAGTCAAGAAAATAATGACCATCAGCAGCAGTGAGTCTGATGGAGACTCGGATTGTTCAGATTCGGAGAATTCTAAGAGACGCACTCGGGGAAATAAAGTTGCTGCTACTAAGACGATTACAAGGACTTCTAGAAGAAGACGCCAAGTATCTATTTCTAATGACCCAGGTAATTATTTAGTTTATTTATTTTTATTTTTAGGTATCATTTTTTTTCTCTCAATTGAATATTGATAGTTGGTAAAATATTATGTAATATATTTTTTATAGTGCTCTCCGAATATTGAAAATATGAATTTTATGAACAACACCAGAGTTGGCCGACGTTTTTAATTTTTTGATTTTTTTTAATTATTAAATTAGAACTAAAAAAAATTTTTTAAAAATTGCACTTACAGTCTATCACGTATTTTACAAATTTTTTTTTATTATTTTGTAATCATTTGTCAACAAAAAAATTCAAATTTTTAGATGTCGACTAACTTAATTTTCATATTTTATGGCTTCAAATATCGAATCAATTAATTTTTGCTAATTATTCATAAAAAGTATTTTTAAAAATAAGCTATCGAAGTAATTAATTTTTTAATATTTAAATTTAAATTGCTTAAGAAATATTCAATATTCGAATTCTTAAATAATAAATACCTACTAATTATTTATCTTGGTCACATTTTGCATTTCATTTAAAGACAAGTTAAATATTTAATAAGTTAGTTAATGAGCCATGAACAATTTAAACTACTCAGTGTTTGAACATATAATTAATTAAAAGCAGAAGTATTATCTTTTTCATGAAATATAATAAGACCACTAATATTAATTCCATTAATATTTGCAGAGTAAATCAATCACAAATGTACCATTTCGAAATATTCCACTGTTTATTTTTTTAAAATACTTTATTAAATTACAATAATGAATAATAGAAGTAAATTTTAAGAGAATAATTGGAAAATAAAATGAATAAATCCGTGATATACATAAAATTAAATATATGTATTTTTTAGCTTGTTAAAATTTTCTATAAATAGTTTATTTACTGGTAGAAAATTGTGGCAATTAAGTATTATTTTATTTGAAATTTTAATGTTGTGGATTCATTACTCTTTTATTTTGCTCGTCGCTGTAATGCTGTAAATGGGACATGGTATCAATTTATTCACCAAATATTTACTGAGTTAATTTCTACCGCAAAAAATAAAATATTTATATCACTGAATAAAACATTGGAATAATTATGGAGTAATTAATAAATGTTGGTTTTAAAAGTCCGCTAAATTTTTAACAATTTTTTTTTAATATTTTATTTTTATTATAAAACATAAAATTATATAAGTAGAAAAAAATGTAACACTTTATATTATTTCCAGATGACGTGATCTCGCCACCAAAACAAAGAAAACCAGAATCTCCAAAGACACCTTCAACTTTACTGAATAAATTAATTTTAACATCACCAACAAGCCAGAGAGATCATCTGGCACCAAAGAAGCTGTTCGCCGAAAAATATCAAAGCGCCAGGAAAGCGTTACACAGTTCAGTGCCCGAGAATCTTCCGGGTCGCGAGTCTCAGCTTTTGGAGTTGAGAAATTTCATCAAACAGCATCTAGAAAATGAGACTTCTGGCTCTTTGTACATATCAGGCCCTCCAGGAACTGGCAAGACAGCCAGTCTGTCAAAAATAATGCTCGAGCCAGAATTTAAATCAGCCTTTAAAATAATCTACGTTAATTGCACGACTATGAAGTCAGCAGGCACGATCTACACAAAAATCCTCCAGGAGCTTAAAGTATCAGCACCGAAATCTGAGAAAGCCGGGAAAGCAGCCATAGAGAAGTACTTAAGGTCGTCTCACAAAACAGTCCTTTTAGTTCTTGATGAAATCGATCAGCTAGAGAGCAAACGTCAGTCTGTTTTGTATTCAGTGTTCGAGTGGCCGTCTATTGCAAACTCAAACTTACTGCTCGTCGGCATTGCGAATGCTCTCGATCTCACTGATCGTATTTTACCCCGGCTTAACTCTCGCTGCGAATTGAAGCCCAAATTGATGCATTTCGCTCCTTACACTAAGGAACAAATCGTCAATATAATTGCTGAGAGATTGAGGAAAGCCAACGTAGCGGATGTTTTTACGGGAGTCGCGATGCAAATGCTTGCTGCTAAAGTTGCTGCTATCTCTGGGGATGTTAGGAGGGCTTTGGATATCAGCAGGCGCGTTGTTGAACTTGCTGAAAGTCAGAGGAACTATGTTTTAAAGCCTTCTGTTGATAATTGTTAGTTTAAAAATTTTTTATATAATAATAAATTATTTTAGACTTTTTAGTCATTATTTAGAAAAATATATTTGTAAGACTTAATATTGTTTTATATTTTATAGGCAATAATGGTGGGAGTTCAAAGAAGCAGAACGTTGAAGAAAAACCAGTTGATTTAAAAGATGTAATTTCTGTTTTGAATGGCGTCTATGGTGGCTCACAAAATATTCAACAAGAAGATGAAGAAGATACGTTTCCTTTGCAACAAAAATTATTATTGTGCTCGTTGATGCTTATACTTAATAAAGGACGCAATAAAGATGTTACTATTAGTAAGGTAAATTGAAAATAAATTATTTTTATCGAGTTATTTTATTTTTCAGTGCAATAAAGTTAAATTAATAATTATTAAAATTTTTTACAGTTGCATGAAGTATACAAAAAAGTATGCAAAAAACGTAACATCCACACAGTAGACATATCCGAATTTGTAGGGGTATGTTCATTGATAGAAACCCGAGGAATTCTGCGTTTGGTGGGTAAAAAAGAGCCTCGATTGTCAAAAGTGAGCCTTCAGTGGGACCAAAATGAGCTTGAAGTCGCATTGCAGGACAAAAAAATGATGGCTGAAATAATTAACGACACAACGTGCCTTTAGTTTTATTCGTGAATTTTTGAGTAAGTTTATTTATTGAGTTATTTATTCAGTGTTAAAAGTTTACAATTAACTTATATAAGTTGAGACCTGATTATTAAAGTTAAAATAATTTAGCTGTTATTTACTGAGATAATAGTTAAGCGCATGTTGACTGAAATTGTAATAAATAAATTATTTTTAATCAAAAAGCATGGTTGAATTTTTTTTTTTTTTGGTAGGAGATTACCTAACATTTTTTCGAAATTTTGTTAGGAAGACAATTTAATTGGAATTTTATTTTAGTCAGAATTAAAAATAAATTTTTTTTATTGAATAATAGTATTTAAAAAATAGCTATGAAATTTTCTTTTTTATAAAAATTCTACGTGAAATAAAATTCCATTTATATGAATTTATTTTATTAAAATTGAACGAAATTTTGGTATACTTCCACCTATGTGTCACTCAACCTGTCATATGATTCCGTCATAAATTAATCTAGTCCAATCTCTTCAATAATATCCAATAATCCAATAGTTCAATAATTACTTTTTACTTCGACACTTTAAATTCCAACATCGAAAATAACTTAATGCAGTATTTGACATGGTAAGCTTAAATAATAATAGTCATGATACGTTTCTATCATCAATCCATTATTATTATTATTATTATTATTATTATTATTATTATCTAATTCTTTACTGAATATTTAACAGTTTAAGGTTTTATAACACCACAAGAATTTAGCGGTTTTAAATCCTTCCACTGGTTTAGACAGGCATTTATAAAAATTTTCATACTATTATATAATATAATACAATAAATCCACGTTTATTTAAAAATAGAAACAAACAATTACAGAGATATATATATATATATATATATATATATATATATATATATATATATATATATATATATATATATATATATATATATATATATATATATATATATATAATACTTGGTACGCGTGCTACTCCAGTTGTGGATAATGTGGATTATTTCCAGTCTCTGCTCTTCTCTTAGCACAAATTATTGAATCCATATTAGTCTATATCTATGCATATATATATATACATGTATCGCGTATAATGTGAAACACGGAACTTGTAACATTGTAGAGATTACAGACTATGTACTTATAAATATGTATATACCTAGAAGCTTGATACAAGTCATGCCGTCAGACTAAACTAGATACATGCTACCAAGTTTTATTCCAAATGGCTTCGCCAAGTCTGTGATCTCTCTGATCTTATATTACATGACTAGATTCGGGCTTGTGTAGGTTCAACAAAATAGAATAATGAAACTGGGTTGCACGAATAACAATACTCAACTCACAGCGACTTAACTGTTTGTTGTTAAATGAGTCGTTGTAGTAATTGGCCTGTAATTCCTTATTCTACTACTTACAGGTTCTTATGTTTTAGATTGTTCAAAATTTAGTTAGATACTTGAGTTCGTCAAGGATATTAAATTATATTAATGATTACTATTAATTACTAAAGAGAGACAGCTTGAAATGAGCCACTTGACATAAATGTTTTTGTAGATGATGGAATAATTATTTTCAAGTTTTAATAATTATTTATTTTAATTTTTGAAATTGCGGAAACATTTTTTTTTTTTTTACAAATGGGTGGCTGAGAAAAATGTTTTTTAAAACAAAATAGGTAATTTTTAATCTTCAAAAATCTGCCATAGTTTTTTGAAAAATAAATTTTTTTCTTTTCTTTCCATTTTTTTTTCGTCATCATTTTTTTCTTCTCATTATTTCAATTCTCCACTAAATATTAAAGAGATAATAACCAGCAGTGAAAAAAGTTCGTCAAACAGCAAATTGGTCGTTCATAACTAGCTCGCGGGTAATTTTTTTAGTCGGTCATCGTATTCCAGTCTTGAGTACACAAACAATCCTGAGAGAAAACAACTGGGATAATAGCTAGCTCTGTCGGGGATGAAATAAATGCATTACTTGTTGAATTTACTCAGCTGCCTTTCACTGTTTTTTATTTACTTTGAGTCCTCTGCTTAAATATTTAACATGTCAATATTGATTCGTCGATTAATTTTCTATCGTCAAAGGTCATAACTGAGTTCGATATTAAAATTTATATATTTGTTCAATTTGTCAAAATTTACTCTAGCAACTCTGCGGTAAAATAAAAATTAAACTACACAAAAATTTTTAATACTTACAAAGTCGCTATTTTTTTGTAAAATTTAATCAACAAAAAAATGTCAAATTGCAATGAGATTATGAGGCGTGCCCTTTTGGAATGTTTCTCTTTATTCAAAAAGGTCCAACCTTTTTGAAACTAAATTTTTTGTTGCTTATTTAGTTCCCAAACTAAATTTTACGAATTTAAATTCGTAAGTGTTATAAAAAAAACTGCAATACTTTAAAGCTACGTGTGGATTGGTCTTGTTGGATTTAGATTCCCGTCTTATACATATATATCAACCCATCAACATCAGCACCATCATCCATTTTGCTAGTTCGCCGTCTCACAGCACGTACTTGTCCTCGAATAATTTACAAACTCCTGGGACCGCCCACTCGATTATTCAGTTTTCCAGATATTGTTCTACTCTCAATGACACGTGTTTGAGAACAGCTAGGTCTAGATACTCTCGTACTTATACTCATCCCTTAATTCCTTTATTTTTGCTCTACAACTCTCTACAGATAATTTATACTAACATGAGTGAGTTACAACATTTGCTATTGTATACGTAATTTTATGAGAAAGATAGACAGTTGTTAAATTTTTTCTTTAAAATTGTTTTATTGGTTCGAGAATTTTTCTCGAGAATCAAATTATTTTTTTTTTTGGTGTAAATTATTAAAAATATAAAATTTAGTATATAGGCCAATATAATTACATAAATTACAATTAAATTCTACCATTAATAATATAAAAGTATAAAAAAGCGTTATTTACTGCAATTGGACGTTTTACATGTTAATTAAATTCAAATTGAAGATAAACAGTCGGCTCCTTTATAATTATGTTAATTTCACTTGTTAACTCATTTAATTATTTGTTTCCTGAGAAAAAAAAACCCTACAGCTGAAAGGCCAATAATAGGGTCACGTAAAAAGTTCACACTAAGTACAATTTCACCATAATTCCCATTTTTTTTCTTGCAGAAAAGCTATTACAAATTCTTGAATTTTTCTAAAAAAAAAAATTTTTAATTTCCAAAAAAAAATGCATGAAATTATAATAACTGGGAGTCTAATAAAAAAAAAATTATAAAACATTTGTCAGTGTGTGATGTTTGAATAAAAATATAAAATAAAATTTTTCCGGAAAACTTGGATGCTAAAGCTTTCCTGATCACCGCGTAATTAAATTGTTCATAGCTCGAACCTCCGACAAATTAATTCCACATGATTGAATATCGCTTTACACCGCGATGCTACCCGGGTGTGTATATCGGGGATGATATGCACATATAATCGTTATTTATCGAGTGAATAATAAATAAAAATATATTTTGTTTGGAGTATTTTAATTGCTGTGAGCTGTTTAGTATTTTTCATTAAATTTAAAGCTTCTCGGATAAGATTAACGATCTGTTAATTACATAGAAGACATGATTAATTTCTTTCGGCTATGTATAATATCGTTACGACCGCAAAGATTGTCAGCATCAGGTGCGCTAGAGTATTTAATTAAAATTTTTTACCAGCTAAAGTTGCACCGAAATAATTTTGTTTAAACGTTTGGATTTCAGAAAGTAACTTTATTTTTAAATATAAAAATTTTGGAGAAAAAAAAAAAAGTAAATTGTGTAATTGATTTTTAAAAGAAAAAAAATAATTAAGTAATTTCTTACCAAGTATTTTCTAATTTTTTAAAAATTATTGTTTCTATTTTTCGACCCCGGAATAGAAAATTTTTTTATATACTTCTACAACATGAATTTTGGAGCACTTACTTTATATTATATCTCTATTTACAGTAAATAGTGAAATCGGCTTTATAGTTAAGCCTTCCACAAATCCCTCTGAACCTCTAGTCAACAGTGGATATAGACCTTTTAGTTACGAAAAAAAATTTGCAAATGTACAAAACTTTTCGACGTCACGCTTTGGAAACGAGAGATAGAAACTTTAAAATTCATTGTTTAGAATACTGACAATGTGCCCGAAAATCCATCTAAGGCCCGGTATTTTAAAGAACAATTTTCTGTATGTTTAAATTAATATATTAGATTTAACGTGTGCACGTAAGCGCGCGTCTGAATGTTAGTACGGAATTATATATATTTCCATGTTTATGATATATTTGATCAATCACATCACGAATAAATTAATGCCACATACATTTCATCTCAATTTTATTATACGAGAATTTTATCATTTGAGATTTAGAATATGAATTATTCCAGAGTTCCAGAGAGAATACAAATAAAAATGTTTTCAGTAGAAATTAAAAAAAAAAAAAAAAAAAAAAAAAAAAAAAAATATTAATGCAGTTTTTTTTAAATATTAAAATTTATTTGTTGTATGAAATTGACTTTTAAAATTTATACACACGTTTTGTAATTTTTTTTTTATTTTGAAGTTAAGCTTTGAAAGTTACACTTCATAATAAACATATCTTAGTCATTTTCAAAATTTAATTGTCTCATCACAGTACAATAATTTCTTTGGGAATAACTCGGTAAAGTTTGGATTTTGCTTGACGTCTTCGTCAAATTACTTCGCAAATTTTACCAGTGAAACTTGCAGGCGCTTAATTATCATCCTCGGACTTTCAGGATAATTCGCAGCCACTAAATAATTCAAACCTTTCACCTTTCTCCCACCTACTCACTCTTCTCAGCACTTCATCCTTGCATATTGAAATGTCATCTACTTCAAGCTGTAATCCAGTATTTGCGGCAAGGATATAAATACATTATTCCCTTTAAGTTTGAATGTTCTATATGATATTTTAATATGTACGGTGACTTGTTACTTCAAACGAAGAATGTACGCCCACCGAAGTATACAGTACTTATTCGAGAGACGGGAATTAAATTGAATGAGGTAATTGCTGTCTATTCTCCTATTTCGGTAATTCAATCTGTTTATACAGCAACAGGAAGCAGCTACCTTTTGACCTTAATTATACGCGGCAAAACTTTTACAAACTTTCTTACCATTACTCAATTCCAATTGCAAATAAAGCCATTCGGCATCAGAAATTTTATGAGATTTTTGAATGTTAAACTTTTTATGTCTTCACTGCAATCAACCTTAAATTATTGTTGAAGCGGAAAAAATTCTTATTTCATTATAACAGATGTTTCAGGAATTTTTAAAGAACTATTTTTTTATATAAACAATTTTTTAATTTGTTTTGGTCATTCAAAATATTTCACACTAGATTTCGATTCATAACAACCTACAGTTTCTTAATACAGTACGTTAGCTTCGTCCTCATTATTTTTACAGAAAACTAAAGGTTGAAATTTCAGAACCGCGCACAGTTGCTTCAATTACTTTTGCTTCTTTAAACAAAAAAAAAAAAAAAACTTTACTTACTTATTCAGGTCGCAAAATATTAAATGCAAAAAAAGAAGACACAATCGTTGAAAGGAGGAACCGTCTTAAAATAGAGCATTTAATTATTGACTCGACTGAATAATTAAAGATAAGACGCCCTTTGATCATTACTTAAAAGCTTAACTTCTCTGTGAATTATTTTATTTTTCCTCGTTACTTTTATGGATAGTCGGCTGTATTCAATAAAAAAGGTGCTGGCTTTTCTAGTGAATGTTTTAGTGAGTTTTATTGAGAGCGGCGTTGAGCTTTTGTAGTATTATGGTAAGGTAAAAAATATTAAATAAAAATTTTAACTTTAGAAATTAATAACTTAATTAGTTATTAGTATTTATATTGACAATTTCATTTATGGCTTCATAATTTTTTTCTTTTAGTCTTAAAGTTTAAAAATATTTCTTCTGTCGTTCGAATGAAAAATGGAAAATTTTTATTCGTAAAATTTAAATATCAATATTAAAGACTAAAATTTTGCTTGAGTCTTTATTATTGTCATTTTTTTACGCAATTTTAAAATTATTTTTTGACCTATTTGAAAAAAATTAATCATACATTTTCATGGATGTTGAAAATATAAATTTTTTTTTCTATAGAGATACAAAATTGATTCATTTTTATTGTCAGCTTCCACTTTAATTTTCTTTACCTTTATCTCACAACAGTAAAAAGATTTTTCATATATATCTATGTATATACAGTGTAGTGAGTGTGAAAGATTCACTCAACTTGTTCAGATAAAGCCAGCAGAAGCCAGTTCATACAGTGGAAGTTCTTTGTGTCCGTTTTCTATTTCTTCGGTCATTCGATTCAAATCCGTAGTCGACTATTTCTATCAGTATAAAAGAAAACTGTGAAAAGAAAATAAAGGATTTCATTCTTGTTCCTATACTTTCTGTGATTTCATTTTAAAGGAGTTTCGATAGCGGAAAAGCTGACGTTAAATCAATGTTTTTATTTTTTATTTTTCAATATAAATTATTATTAGTTTTAAGGGATTTATTTTGTTGTACATACTCTTAACTGCAACTTATGATGTACTTCAGCTGGTGATTAATTAAAGATGTATCCAGCGGGTGGGGTTAATCGTACAATTAACCTTAATTATTGAACTTGTCTAACTGTCCTGTTTATCTGCTCGGAGACTCTCAAGGCTGATATATTTCTCAAGTAATCTTGCAGCCGATACTTTGGGATATAACTTTGTGTATGTTTAGCCAGAGAGTTTCAGCTCGCCGTTTATCGGTAATTAGATCAATAATTTATTAAGCGACTTCGAATTTTTTTTTTTAGTTAAAATTGTTTTTAATTTCGACTTTAAGTAAAATTCTTTCTAAAAGCTTTTCCATCCTTTGATCAATATCGCCTATTTCAAGTTTTTATTTTTTTATTATTTTTTCAACTGTACAAAAAGAATTAAATTATGTAATTTATACGAAATTTGTAGTAAGGTAGTAGTAAAATTTTCCATCGATAAAATAAATAGTTTTATAATTTTGTGATAAGAATTAATAATTATTTCTATAATAAAATATCGTAATATTTTTAATTTAAATTATAGTAGTTAGTATTGAAGATAGTAATAATTACTATCGAGGATAATGATTTTTTATATAAAATTTTAGTTAGCTTGGATGATAACTATTAGAGATTTTCGATCATTTTTTTCTTCACAAATATTCCTTAACTATCTATAAACTACATAATGAGTATTTCTACGCTAAACCTTCAGCAGCTTAAATTGAATCAAAGAACGTTCAAAGATCAAATTGACCTTCAAAGAAACTTCAACCAGTTACTCAACTTTGTTTTAGGAGCTTAGGTATTGTACTTCGGTCACAAAACAATACCTTTATCATCAAAAGACTAGAGCTGTGAATAACTAAAACTAAGATTCCGTCTTATATATTATTAACAATCATATATATTTGTGAATATAAATATCCAAAGACATAGAGTAAGCACTTACTGGGGCTCTTAATTACCTTACTTGATTCAAGTAATTTTTTTTTCCTGTGTACTATCTTAGATGATTAACATTCAACACTTTGTATAGATTATATAATTTAATTCTCTCGATCTACCTTACCTTTTATCATCTAAAAAACTTTAATCAAAAATAGCTCATAATTAATAACACTGAAGTTAGCAGACGTCTGAAAATTTTTGATTTTTTTTATTAATTAAATTACAACTAAAAAGATATTTATAAAAAATTACACTGATAGTTTTACAGATGAAATTTTTTTTTTTAATTTATTTAATTGAAATTTTTTCAATAAAAAATTTATAAAATTTTTAAAATGTCGGCTAACTTCATTTTCATCATAATTAAAATGAAAAATCTTCACAATAACAAAATAAAATTTTTAAACATAATAAAAAATAATTAATAAACGTCTCAGTCATTTTTATTATCGTCTTATCTGTACATATATATACTATAATAAATATATATTATATATATGTTAATTAATATAGTTACATCGAGCATTTGCACCCATTGCAAATATTATTTTGCTAAATCATTAATTTATAATATATAATTTAAATTAATTCAATATTTATAATTTATAACATAATGTAAAATCATATTTATATCTTTTATCTCATATTTATAATTTATCTATATTATATATTAATATATTTAAACCACAGAAAGCTGTGACAATTAATATATCTTAAGGTGGATTCAAACCGGTGAGATCCAGACCGCTGATAGCCCTTTCCAAAAAGGCACTCAACGATCATTATTTTGAACAATTATTATTAACTTTATTAATAATAATTACCTTAAAGACTAGGTTCACTTTATTTATACTTTTGAATTTATGTATAAGTTTTAATTAAATTCAGCTAATTATTTATCGTCTATGCCGCGGATTCAGTGGGTGGGGCGTGATATAAAAAAGCTGATAATAAATAAAGTAGAAGCTGTGTAGAGAGTTAGGTATGCATTGCTTGCGGAGGTTGATCCTCGACCCTTTGCGCAAGTTGATCTGGTGCTTGAGATGTGAAGAGTTCGTCTTTTCAACAGATTGTGGATGCCTGTGATGCTGCTCTTCTCCAAAATGTGCTGACGGCCCATCAGGACTGAGTATAACTGGAAGTCGATATTCTCCGAACAAAACGTCAAGAGAACGTGCTGCGCTACCGCCTTCATCACCAAGACTGATCCGTCAAATTGAAGGTAAGACTTTCCGATCAGTGATCCTGTTAAATTAGTTTAAATTTTTAGTGATTTTATTTTTTATATTTTAATTGAATCGTCAGGGATCAAGTTAATCAAGTTTAGGTATAAATAAAAAAACGGTCTGCTTGTTTTTTATTAAAAAAAAAAAAAAAAAAAAAAAAAAATTTGTTCGGTTCATAAAGAGAAATTTTTGGTTCAAAAATTCATTTTTTGAATCAACTTATATTTTTGTAAACTGAAATAATTGTTTATTATTTTTATTAATTAAAAATTTCAAAATGAATTATAATATAATATAGCCTGTCTTTAAAGGTCTTTAAAAATTTTCCATGCGGGATCCATTCTCCCAAAGCAGTATTCCTCCACTATCTCCATAATAACTTCATAAATACAATGAAATATTAATTCGGTCAAGCATATAATGAGTTAAGCCGATAAAGTGCCTACACGTATGACTGGCATATAGATCAAAGGACAAACAAACGAATGCATGACTAATATAAGACCCTGTCGGAGCTCGGATGTAACGGGTGTGTATAATATTATAGACGCGATATATGGATTATATGTATATCAAAAGCGGATCGTTAAACCGCACTCGGGCGCGAACGTTCTGTCGGCTAGTCATTGACCAGCATCATCATCATCATCATCATCATCATCATCATCATACACCCTCGTTCGACCAACCATCTGCTTGAGGATTTCTAACGATTCGCGATCATCATCATCATCAAATCAGCTATAATACAAAACCGCCAATTTACTCTTGACGGTTACTGGAAACTCAATATCCCAGTTTATAGCCGCTCACCAATACCCGATTATATTCATTGATAGATTATCTTAATTAGGTATTAATAAATTCAAACCATTGTGTCTGGTCTATTTTATATGATCATAATAAATATATTTATAGATAATTTCAGTATGTTAAGCCATAAAAAATCGAGCGTGAATTCAGAGTGAATTTTTACTTCTGTTACTCGAGATACTGGGTGGAAAAAATGGAACACTTTGGGTATAGAGTAAATCTAAAGTTTTTTTTTTTTTTTTTTTTTTTTTTTTTTTTTTTTCCAGTAGGGGAGCAAATATTTAAATCCAAAAAATGTTAGAGTACACTGAGAAATAAATTTTTCTTTTTATTAATTGATGTTCTTGACGCAAGAACATATATTGTTCTTAAAAATTCCTGACAATTTATTTATTTGGCTGGAGAATAGGTCAAATTGATTAATTTAATTTTTATTTAACTCAAGTGAAGCTATTGGTTTATTTCGAAGAACAAAAACAAATATTGATATTCTTCTGTTAAAAAATTAATCCTTTTTTAAAAAATTCAAGTTTGTAAATATTAATAATATTTTTCTAAATGAAATTGACTTTAATATGTCAATTTTTATAGGATTCTTTGACAAATAAATTATTTTAGAGAGAATTTATAAAAAAATGCTACTTATAGAAATAAAAAAAAAAATATTGATACAATTTTTTGCAAAGAAGGAAGGTAACATTAATTTTACAAATCTTTAAACATGGATTTTGTAATTTTTAAACAAATAATGAAATTTTTTTCTTGATTTTATTCAGTAAAAAAAAAAACAGAAAATTCACTCAGCAGAATTTTTTTTTATTAATAATGTAAATAAAAATTCTTCTTGGAGTAAATTTCAATTTGAAAAGATTAAATCAATTAACTATCATGCCCTCTGCATTATATCCGCATATTTTTTACCGTGTATATGAGCATCCCTTGATTATTAACTTCTATCGAATAATAACGTTATTAATTATTATTCAATCAACCGGTGCTGCATTTATAAAAAATTTTTCATATTGATACAAAATGAAAAGAGGATTACTTTTTTTAAATTTTATTTGTAGATCTCGTATGTTCATTAGCGTTGTAATTATCCACCAGCCTAATGAAAAGTCACATAAAAGAGAGAGAAGTCCCGAGTTGACGACGGGATAAAAAATATCTCGTTATTATGAATTCACTGACGTCTGCAGTTTTTCATACAATCTATCTTTTTACATTACATACGTATGCACATGCATATTTTTTAAAACAAGATTAAAGGAATTTAATTCTGATATTTCCGTCAAAGGAAACTGTCACTTCTTTTATTCAATTAGTGCCTTTCAAATTTTAATTATGATTTTGAACAAGAGTTTGGATTTATTAATAGTAGTTGTCATCTACAGTTTACAGTACCGAATTTGGAATAACGTGAAGTTTGAAATTAATTATTTTTAGGTCTTGCTACTTGTTTATAGCAGTTAACTTTTAATATTTCTATCACTGTTATTTAAAATCGTCGAGAGTTCAAATTATTTATACAATTTTATTTACAATGATTGGTCGTCCAAACTGTCGCAATAGCCGGTAAAATGTATTAGTCGATTAATTTTTAAATAAATGGATCGAAATAGCGACTCAACTTTATTTCAATTGATTTTATTACGATTGCTGCAATATAGCTTTATAAAGTTTTTAATTTCATAGGAGTTTTTATTTTTACTCACAAAGAATTTTTGAAAATAAAATAAAATAATTTTTTTTTTTTTTTTTTTAGTTTTTTCTGGGATTAAACATTTTTTTATAATTTCATTGGAATGAAATATTATCCAAAAAAATTTTTCAAACTAAAAAAAAAAAAAAAACTGGAAAAATTTTAATTGAAAAATTTGAAATTAAAAAAAATTTTTTATTGCATCAATTTGTTCAGATTTTTGACATTAAATCGCGCGCCAAAATATAGAGTTTCGTTAATACTGACTTTTTTTATAAAATCAAAAATTAAATTTGTTTTGTTGCCAGAAAAAATGAGAATGTAAGCAACGCTATTCTTATTGTCAGGGCTAAAAGCTGTCGAGTTTCGTGAGGCCCGAGATATATGATGTCAGGTTTTACACCCAGTTTTGCCAATGTGAATGTTTTTCTTAGAAACCGGAAATTCAATAAATTTCTCCAGTTTTTTTCCGTCATTTCACCAGTAAAAATAAGAAAGAATCTTCACGTCAACTAAACTATCCAATATCGCGAAATAGATCCGAGCAATAAAACAAGTGAGTCTGAAAATAGAGAAAATTACACGTAAAAAAGTCAGAAGCGAACTTTACAAGAATTGTTTACAAAGACAATGTTTGTCTTAATTTAAAATTTTTATTAACAAAGGAGTTGTCATTCAATGGAGTTTTATTTCTCTGAAGAATCAAGAAAACTGCATTACATAAAACAGGATAGGAAATAGTTTAAAATAAATGGAATAAAATAATTCAATCTCAATATTCAAGTGATCCAAGTCTTCCTTTAGGTGGAAGCTAAACTTTACCGTACGTATCCCGTATCTTCCATCGAGTTTTTAAGAAATAAAGTATTTTAGTTGTTGGATACTTTAATGCAAGTTCTACCCGTCGCATGTAATGTATGTAGTTGCAGTCTGCTCGAGTATTTCTTTTGATATGTATTTTATAAGTGCGAGCACATATTTGCTGGAGAATTATTTTTTATGAGGCATACCATAAAATTATTGCAGTCAGATGATATGTAGGATGAAAATTTTTCCTCTTTTTATTTAAAGAAAAAAATAAAATACGATATAATTTAATAAAAAGAATATAGAGATTTTTCCGCCATATTTAATTTCTTACTCCGAGTATTTAATTCTTTTCCGTTTAATTTTATTGTTTAACCATCTGACGTCTATAAATGGATTCAACTCGTTAAATTTATAATTACTCGCTCCGTATTCTGAAGCTTTAGTGATAAAGTTTTTGTGAGAATTAAAATTGTTGAGAAATTAATTGAATAAAACCGGGTATTATTCCTTCATAATTACGCTAAAAACAACTCGCGAGCCAATAAATAACTTACGAGTTCGAGCTGTTAGTCACTAGTGCATAGAAATTAAAATTAAACCAATTGTACCATTTTGCTTAACGACTGAATTCCAGACTCCGTTTATTTTGGAGTTTGGGAGGCTGAAGGTGTACTCGATTTGGCCCTTCTCCTCGCTCCATAACAGCCTGATGTACCCTCTCTCGTCGAATCGCAGTTTGATTATTGGACATTTATCTAGAACCAATCTTGAACCTATTTCCTGGTCGGGTATCGGCTTGTGTTCCAAAATTTCTACCACGTACCACTTGCCCATTATCTGAAACACAAAATATCATTTTTATTTTCAATTTCATTGTTAAAAAGATCAAAGTTTGATCTTTTTAAAATAAGCAAAAAATTCTTTAATCAAATAAAATTTACGTGAATCAAGACCAATTTCTCAATTAAAAAATGTTTATACTTGATTAAAATTTTTTCAAATAATATTAATGGTTAAAGAATTTTTTTTTTTGAGTCAATTTAATTTTTTTCATCCGTAAATAAATTTTAACTCGTGATAATAATTTTAATTTGTGATAAATATTAATTATGTATTGAAAAAAAAATTAAATTAATTACGAAACTCAAATATTTATTCCCATAATAACGTAATTGAATTGATACAAAACAAAATGATTCGCGGGAATAATAAATTGCTTGTATTACCATTTAATTACCCACACCTATTAATATTGCATTTAAATACAATCCAAAACTCAATAATTGAAAATACGAATGTGACGTTCGTAAATTATGAGGAATAATCAAATGCTATATTTTCGAAATCAATGCTCCTGATTATGAATACAGAGTCAATAATTTACTGTTTTACATAGTATGTATACAACAACCGCTCGGTTTCCTATATATATTGTACACATTAAATTAATTCGGGTAAACTAGTGTGTACCCTGATATTTACACCGTTGGAGATACGGTTGGAACATTTCGGAGTTACATACAGAAATCGTAATAGCAATAATTATTCTGCCTTGACATCCGTCGACCCGATACGCCACTACTACTTTACCGCGGGACCTCAATTGGTGAGTCTGTCAAGCAACCCCAAAATTATATTCGCTGATAATATAAACTGGCATTCCGGGTATTTTTACGTATTCAAATTAATTTAGTAATTAGAGCTTTCATCCTCGCGTACGCGTTCAAAGGCTATTGATCATTTTTACCGTTTTGGGATTATAATATTAATTATTATATTAATATATAGAAATTTTATGCACAAAGGTTAAATTTTTACGGTAATTGACGCATTTAATTATAAAATGATCAATTTTTCATCATTTTTCTCTTGTTATTATTAAATGGGGTTGAAATTTTTAAATACTTTTAATTTGTAACTGCAAAAAATTCAGAATTTTCATTTTAAAAATAAAATGTGTTCACAAAAAATCACTTTATAATTACGGTAATAATTAAAAGAACTTTATCGACGTAACATAATTTTTTTCAATAATGTTTAATCGACATTATTAGTAAAAAAAGAAAGTATCAAATAATTTTATTTTTTTAATCCGGTCCAATCGGCTTAATTGCTCCAACGGAGCAATCGACGTCCTATCGGTAGAGTCGCTTCACTAGTTGAGAAACTCTCAAGAGTGTTGACTCAGAGCTACTCAACTAGCTCCGAGTTGCTATCTACCACACATGAAAGATTTCCTCTGATGAAAGAGTTAAATTAAAATAATAAATAAACATTTGGGAGAGCAGAGGACAGAGGGTAGGTAGAAAAGCCAAAGCCGGGCAAGCCAGTGAAATGAGACTAGTAAAAGTGGTGGACTAAATAGTCGGTAATCGATTGGTGGGTGGCGGGTGTGCTCATGAAAGCACCAGGAGCAACAACAGACCAAAAAAAGTAAGCATTCGAATGAGCAAACGCCTCGCGCAAATAAATTTTCGTTTATTAAGCAGCCGTCCCCAGCGTATATGTATATGTATATGTATATGTACTAGCCACTCGTACAACGTGAATTATTTTCTCGGCCGCACTCTACTGTCTCGTGCATTCCGAGTGCCGTTAACAGTACGAAAAAAGTTGCCCAGAAGTGCTTTAAAATCATATAATAAACTCCTATTTATCATTTTAATTTAAATGTCCCACTTATTAACGGGTTGCTTTTAATTAAAAATTTTTTATTATCATCCCATTTCATGATAATAGAACCTCGAATATTATAACTTGTAATTCGCAAATCAGGTTAATTTTTAACTGAAAATTTTAATCGGAAGGAACCTTCCTAAAAAGTTGCCTGATAATTTCGAATGGTCAGTGATTTTTTCTAAACATTTCAATGGTTCATTTCGTGAAAAGATTTTCCAATGATTTATAGTTTTAACAATGAAAACATTGTTTGCATTTATGTGTATTAAAATATGAAAACTTTTGCGAGAATAGAGTTTAAAACTTTATGAAAATATTTAATATAAAATGTTTGTAATAGTATTCTCAAATGCCGTAGGCTTTAAAACTTGCAAGTTTGTCAATTTGTTTGATTATTATTGCAAACCATTCCTTTTCAATACTATTGTGATTCGGTTTTTTGAAATGCAGTATTAATTTGAAAACATTTTTAAACTTTTTAAATATACATTCAGACGATTTATAATAACTGTTGACGAAACTAATAATCACTTATCGAATTTCAGCAAAATTTATCTGAAAATAAATTAGCTTTAATTTAAATCTTTTTTTTGTTTACTAGTAGATTTTTTTGATTTGTTCAAGTATTTTTTTTTTTTTAAGTATTAGTAAAAACTATACAAATCTTAAAAAAAAAAATGAGTGTAAACAGTAGGGATCGTGTCAATAATACAGTTTTTTTTTTTCCCGTTTCTCGAGACCAAAAAAATCCATTGAAAGTGTTTTCAATAAATAAAGCGATCGGAGATCCCGGTAAACCAGCGGTCGTATATATTTGCCACCTTAGAGATTACAGACTAGAGCTTGGTATTCGGATTGGGGTTCCTATATGTATTTAAATCGATACTTTTGCTATATAATGCTACACTCGGGTGGACTTGTATACGGTACGCTGATACTTCAGCCCCTATCTCGGGTGGTGTAAGCTTTTTTTTTAACCGCTTTTTATTTAGTTTCCTTAGAAAGTCTTGCCACGCGTGTGACTGTCCAAATTTACTGACCCATTCATTGATACTTTTTTGCTTTCGTTAGCGGGGAAACCGTGTGTTCTGAGACATTTTTACCGCAAAAATCGCTAAAATATTACCTCCAGCGTAGCTTATTGAATTTTTTTCTCATTTTTTATCACAATTTCTTCGGGATTAGTTGTCGTGTACGATAAATATCAATAATGTATTAATACCTTCCGAGCGGTAAATATACGCAAAAAAATATGAAAAACGTTTTACCTTGCATCCCACTCCTGGAGTTTTTTGCTATTTTTTACCTCAAATCGCTCACAAACACACAAAACAAATTACTTTAATTTAACGCAAAATTTTTTGAACCAAGAAAATTTTCAGTTAAATAATTTTTTTACTTGAATCAAGACAATAAATTTCTCCAAAATGATTTTCTTAATTCAAGATTTTTTTCCCTTAAAATTAATTTTATTTCAATGTAATTTTTAAAAATTTTTCAACCACACGAGAAACTAGTTGATCAGAATTGCATTAAATGTAAAGTATTACTAATTTTAAAACATAAATGAAAAATTTCCATTTTTAAAATCGTAAATTTTACATTATAAAAATCATTATATTTACAAGAGGAAAATGTAAATCTAGCCTTCTAAAAATTTATTATATAAAATTATATAACGTCAAAACTCTTATATAGTTATATAAAATTTTGTTTCTCTGGCATGTTATTTTTATTGATCCATTCCTATGAATTAAACAGTTTGTTTTTTTGTGAATATGACATTATTCAACGACGTAATTTTTACATATTCATGCCTGTTAATATAATAGCTTTTAGCGATAATATAATTCAACAATAATCGGAAGCAAAAATTTTCAATTAAATGTACGAGCAGTCAGCGAAAAACAAACAATGTTGATATTAAATTTTTCCGGATATCGAGTCGCGCAATAATTTATACATACAAAAACAAAAATTCCAGATCTGGATACTCGAATTTTCCAACTACAGGTGCTCAAGAATTTTTTTTATCTGTATAGATAGCAATTAAACGCAATTGGATCTAGCAAACGTGAATTTAAAATTTACGCCTGACTCTACCTCACACCTCCCCTGTTAAAATATAAAATTCCGCGCAATTCAATAGCAAATTGGTTTAGCGTGTACGCTTCTGTTTTGTTACTTAAAAAATAAAATGAAAAGAGCTCATCTAGCAGAAGCAAACATGCGGAAAATGCCGTGAATACAAAGTTATGTAAAACATTACAAGATACTTTATGAGATTGAAAATGAACATGCACCTGGGACTAGAGCTGATTTTTTTTTTTTTTTTTTCATTTTCATTTCTGGTAATCATGCAAAGGCTGTCGTACATATAATATCACTTGAACACACTTTCAAGCGGCTTCATTTTATGAGAAAGAGCGCAGTGGTCCGAAATTGCTACATATATCTAGAGGACTATCACGCAGAGGGAATCTGCTCCTATGTTTTCGAGCGGAGTAATGGTTCAATCCAACACATCACAAATTAAATTTCAATCGCAAGCCCAGTTCATGTTCTGTATGTATAACAATATCGCATATTTGGAGATCTGTGCAATACAACGTAGGCTTGCATCGTGTGACTTAACTGGTATGCGTGTTGCTAAACTCATGAACCGATCCTATCCTCTGTTGATCGTGTCTGGTGTCATTTGTATTTATGTGTCGCATCATACATGAATGCTATGATGGAGAATTCATTCTGTCCCATTTAACCTTTACTTGATGCTGTTGAATAGATCTATCAAAAGGTTTTAACAGACGAGGGGAAATTTCTACGCATTGAACTCGATGTTCTCTGAAAATAGTTTTCAAACTATTGCTTGATCCAAGATAAATATTTCCTTCAAAATTCAATTCTTCTTTCAAGAAATTTAGTTCTCATGATTCAAAAAGTTCAGTTTTAAATCAATTTTGCTACCAAAGTAATTTTTTTCTCGGATCAAAATTAATTTTTCTATCATTTGTAATTTTATTTTGTTCAATAATACTCAAAGCTAAAATATTATAAATTTTATAGCTATTAAAATATTGATTTTTCAAATTTATCAACAACATGAGCTCTATATTATTATTATGATTTGATTATAATTATAATCAGTCAATAAACAATGGAGGATTAATTTTCCAGCCGTGTTCAGTCATAATTTTATCATATATTGTTACCTTCTCTGGCAGTAAAATGCACAGACGCAATGTTTTGGTGATATTAATTTAAATCAGGATCCGAAGTTAATTCATGTCTCAAAGCTCACCTCCAAACAAGATACACAAAGGAAGAAAGCGATGATAGAGATAGACGTATATGTTGTATATCTAAAGTTCTATCCGTAATTTCTATTTCTGCTCCTCCGCTTTGCCAGTAGTTCTATATATAACTAATAGATTACATTGTACGTATATATACTAGATCGTCCAAGGGTATGTGGAAAGATGAGATACCCAGAGTAGTCGGAAATAATATTATATCAGCAGATTTCGCCACAATGTACATAGATATTATATCTACATGTGATGCTGGTATAGTAGAAGTAGATAGTGCCAGATGACCATCGTGGTTTCTAATGTAATTATTGTTATTATTACTATCTCCTGAGGCAAATTCCTATGGAAATGTTCTTGATGGATTTCTAAGGGTCCATAAAACAAACATCCCTTACAATGCTTTTCTCAAAGAAATCCATGTAACTTTACGGATTATGGTGATGTATTACTGCTGTCTGAATTTTTGGTAAAGCAGTTCAGATAAGGGTACAGTGGTTTTTATCTACTTGAGAAATTTCAAGAGCTGTATTATTTTTCGAGTAGAAAAGATTAGTTTGCAACATAACTACACTTATAAAGGAATGAAAAAATATGCAATGTGAGTACTAGAGATAAACAAATATTTGACTACAGTTAATTTTTTTCACGGAAAAAAGAGCAGGGAAAAAATTACATTTTTCAGAGTAAAAACAGGCTTTTTGTAAAAAGAACTGCAAGTATTACACTTTACACTGTGATAATTGAATATAGAACGTGGAATGAAAATTATACTGAAATTTACGATTTGAATTTTAAGATCTGATTTACAATATCTTAAGTTCTATTATTTTATATTTTTAAATTTAATAATTATAAATGAATTCTTACGACGTAGAAAAGAATTTTTATAATTTTTTTGTAATGACACAAAATTTTTCAATGCTCAGAAATTTTATCGAAAACATTCGAATAGTTCGAGAGATTGAAACCTGTCAATAATTTGAATTTTTTTTATCATCGAATCAAAACCTATTATGTGCTCCGAAGAAGATTCGCGCAATCCTAGTGTATATAATCTGTATTAGTGGTTGTAGAAAATGTGATCAGATGTGTGTAACATGACATAACAGAGCCATGCACACTTGGGTGGGCTAAATAATTTGAAAATAGCTGAATTTGCGGTTTCATAACCACTTTTGCGGATTTTGCATTCTGTTATACACCTTTCGTACTAAACACATCCCCAAATATCAAACAATAAACAAAAAGTAATTTTTAGCTTTGTGTAATTGTTTAAAAATTGTACGTTCAGCGAATGTAAATTCTAAAAGTAAATTACGAGTCATCAATTTTAATTTAAATTCTCATTTCGCGATTTTCACTTTTTCTCTTTTCCTTGTTTGTAAGTGAATACCCGCGGGCGTGCAGGTCAAAGTTGTTTGCTAGTTCGAATAATGCAAATGCCTTTAATATTAGACACGTGCGTGTAAAATATTATGTAGACGTGTGTTTCTCTTTAATTTATTTATCAATTATAATTTTTATTGTTATTTTTTTTTTTAAATATATTTTTCTTTCTTGGATTATGAAAAGTTCTCGGGGTTATATTTAATAAAACAAAGAAATATACGTCATTTAGTTTAGCTCCAAAATCGCATTAATATGTTGCGGACCAATTTAGAACCACTAGTAATGAAGATCCTTAGATAAATTTAATGCTAAGGATTATTGGATTTAATATTGGTTTCTGCTAATTAACTCATGATGATTATTCATTATTTGCTTTAATTAATTAATAAAGAAAATATTATCATTTTATTGAATTTTACATTAAGGATCTGATCCAATTTATAGATATCGTTTTTAATGGAATGAAATACATTACTAAATTTAAAAGCTAAAAAGATATTAATTTTATAATTGAATTATTTACAAAACGAGTTCAAACATTTGATTATTTTTTTTAGAGTTATTTTTCTTTTTCGAATGATTTTGCAAACGTTCAAAACTCTCTTCAAAGATTATTTCGAAATAAAAAATTTTATGAGTCGCTTAAAATTTTTCAGAATCGTCAAAACTTGTTTTGTTTTCTATGATTTTTTTTTTTTTGGGTCATTAAAATTATTTTCTACAAAAATCTTGAACTTTCCAAAATGAAGAAACTAAAAAAAATTAGTCAACTTTTTTGCATCACCCTATTGAGTATTAAAAATGAGCAATTTAGCAACTTTTTAAATTCACCAAAAGAGCTTTTATTGCAATAAAAAGTCTAATAAACCTAATTTCACTCAACCATTATACCAGTTTGTTGTAATTTTAAAGCGAATGATAAAAAGTTTCAAATATTATTTCCAATAGATTCAAAAGTTTTCAATGTTTTTTTTATAAGTCATTAAGAATCTTAGAAAGTTACAATTTTACTATTTCACATCTTAAGAGTAAGTTTTAAAGCAAGAATAACCCTCTTTATAAAGTTGGTGTGGTACGCTTAAAGTTAGTTATTAGTTTCAATATTGGACTTTCATTCTGATTTTGGTTAATTAAAAATTCACTCTGTTCGTACATGCAAAATTAATTCCAAATTTATTTTTAGAAACTTGAAAAAATTTTAATTGCTATTTTTTATGCACACTGTTAAGGAAACTTTACGACAGAATATAAATCCCACATGTATCAATTTTAATCCAAACTTAATGCCACAATTAATTAAAATTTTTCTTATAACCAAGTTGCATAAAAACTTTTTTGATTGTTTATTGTCCCTTGGTAGCACGCGGTATAAAATTACTTACGCCAGCAGGTGCCACTCTAAAGTTGCTTATCTTAGTTGTTAGAACCTCGCGGACGTGACAAGACGATGAAAATTGTTGCTATAATATTTTGAATAAAACATAATACGAGGACATAATCTTTGTTATTATTTGTTGGGAAAAGATTTTACCAAAGAAGATCTTTGAGCTGGGCAGGTCTTATTGTCCGTAAGCGGTAGCATCAGTTAGGCAGGGGTTAACGCGCGGCAGCGTAGAACCTTAAACTTCCAAAGAAGAAACAACTTCTGATAAGATCCCAAACTAGACCTTTGAGAGAACTATCAAAGTTCGTTTAAATACAAAATATAATGCGTTGGTACGGGATTCAGAACTTGTCAGCATTTAACCCAGGGCATTAAATTTCGTGCTTCTGTTGTAAATTTCAATGTACTTGGTAATTTACTTTTGTCTATTTTCGTTTCTTAACTTTTTTTTTTTTTTTTTTTTTTTTAGAATTCGTCATCATTTAACTCAAAGTTTACTTGAAGATTAATGCATCATATTATTTTTATTTTCATGAAATTAATACTGATAACAAATTAACTTGATTCAAGTTCAAAAATCACTTTTTCGGATTTTATTTTATACAATAACGTTTTTTAAATTTTAACATTTAGTTTTTTATCCGGAATTTTTATCACTACAGAATCTCTAAGGCTGGTCATAAAATTCAGAATATGCTTGCTTGATATTTTAGACAAACACTTGAAATATTTATTTTCTTCGCACAATTGTTACAATCCTGCAACAATGTTAATTTACCGACTATGTTATTGTGAGCGAAGGAAAATTCTGCAATCGTGAAAAAAAAAATCGCTTACACAGATTTCGATTTTGTTTTACACAACTCGTTTGTGTAAAAACGGAAACAGATTTATGTTAAAAGCCACTATCTACATCGATTTCCCAAAATCGGGTCGTAAATTTTCACGTATCTGTAATACAAATAAAATTTTGGTAGATAAAATAATAGCGATGTAGTATCACATGAAAGTTTGAACATTGACCTTTCTTTTTATTGCTAAGATCACTACAATCTTTAAAATAAAACTCAAAAAAGAAAAATTCTTTAATAATTATTAAAAGTTTCTTCAATTTAGTTTTTAGCCAAAAAAAATCTTATGAAAAAGCCCCAAAAAATGTCTTTTTCACTTCCACTTGATAAATCCTGGTTCGTAGTTTGGACTAGTATTATTTATCATGTTGATTGGAATAGTTTCTGTTATCTAAAGTTAGTCTTTAATTTAAAATTTATAAAATAATTTAAATTGCAAATTGTGGAGGAAGATTTCGCATTACGATACATTTGAATTTAAATATAGCGGAAATGAAAATAACAAAAAATATAGAGAGTCGAATGAATGAAATTGGAAAAAAGTAAAACAAAGGAAAATTGAAGAACAGGTATTGAAGTAGAGATACCGGTAGAAGTATAGATATCCAGCATCCACGATACTCTGATCATAAATTCCTGCAGAATCCACCGAGATAGAAGAGGATAGAACAGTACAGAGAGAGGATATCTGTTGCGCTTACTGCCAACTGATTCAATGGTCCGTCTCATCGAGTGGTTCTACTTGAAAAGTTAACGAACCAGTTGGAACGATTCCAAAACTCCTTTGGGAAGCGAAACACGGTACAACCGGATACGAATGGATAACACACGTACATGTGAACATATATTGGTCCTAGGACTACAAAGTAGCCATAATATGTATATAAATTAGCCAATCGATGATAGTCTTCGCTCGGGCTGGATGGCAGTTTTACAGACTACAAGTATAAATTCAGACAAAGTGAAGCACAGTTACTGCACCAGCACCGACAAACTGACAAACGACGTTGGGACTCGGTAATTAGAATTTTTGGAAATTTTGGATACTTAAGCACGCAGTTATGCCTGCATTCGAATAAGACAAAGCCGGGATAAGCCGCGTACATCTTGTGTGGTTTTGGGCATTGTCAGTCGCTTGGAGAAGCCGCAGTTAACCAACTTACGACTTTGCTGGTTCTGTTTGATCTCCATGTTGATAGTGCTGCATGTTCAAGGCGCTGAAGTACTACGGAAGCCATTTACCAAAAAGTTATACTAGTTTACGGTAAGCTAGAAATTTCATCGGCTTACTCCTCGAGCTATTTCATCATCACTAATGGATATTATCGAATTTACACGTCATATTGTTGGGTGAGTCTAGTCATTGGTGGGTTATTGCTCAATTTAATTGCTATTGTAATTAAGAAATTTATTTAGAGAAAAAATTGATTTTTAAAAAATGGGCAATGTTATGGCAAAGAATTAATTTATTGAAAATTTACAACAGTTTTATTTTTTAACTGAAAAAATCAAAATTTTTTCACAGTAACTTTCGTATTGAAAAAAAAATTTTTTGATTTAGAAAAGAATGTAATATATAATTGAACGTCATTATCTAGTTGTTGAAATTTGAACGAGGTTAAAAATTCATAATGAATTATTATTATTTTTTTTATTGTTATTATTACCGTTATTATAACTTTTTAGATATTTCTTTCAATAAAAACTACAATATTGAACTTTATTATTTTTTTTTAAATTACTTTTTCATATAATTTTTTCTCATTCAAGAGATAAAAACTTTTTAAAATGTATCTTTACCTAATTAAATCAGAAACTTTCAATATCTCGCTCTTATTAAAAAAATAAAGAAAATATTAATTACCAACCCAAAAATTAAATTCAACTACTTTAAAAAATTTTCTCATTCTTTTAGTTTTTCAAATTTTTCCGCGTAACTAGAGCTCCATTTAATTTCCTAACGCTAATAGCGTCATGATTATTTTTTTTCAATATTTTTCAAAGTGAAATGAAGATGCCTGAGGCTTACAAACGCACGTCTAGGAATGGCTGGCTGTGTGGGCTATTCATACTTGGAATGAGTGCGAACTTTTAAGTAGTACCTAGCATAATACGGCTAGGAAGGGTGAGATGCAAATTTTCGATGAGGAGAGTCCCCATTACTGAACAACACCAGATTGTGGGTGGGTGGTGGATGAACGAGGAATGGCATTTCGTTGGCCTATTTCCGTCTCGCGCAAGCTCTCATATTTTATACACGTACTTCCACCCTCTTTCTCTCCTTAAGGGTGCATTCCTCTCGGCAGAGTTTTCGCTCTTCAGACTCCAGATATAATGCACTCTATTTATGAATAGAATATTACGGTCGTGGTGTTGTGGTTGAATCCTCGAAAAGTGGCTCAATCACTTTTCCAAGGTCTTGTTTGCCATTTCTTCTTCCGATGTTGCTACCGTGAAGATTTACAAGCACAAGCACAAATATAAGCACTGTGAAAAATTTTATGCGTACTAAAATCAACATTATTTTGTGCAGAAATGCTGTTGACAATATTTTGCAAAATTTGTAGTTTCTTGGTATTTTTCCAGCTAATATTTCTATAATATGTTTTATTTTGTCAATTTGTGTCGAAAAATAGCATTGAACCAAAAGTTTATGCATTTATATGTGATGTAAGCAGGATTGCGTCTATAATTTTTAACTGATCTTAATTAAATTTTGTAGACTTTTTCTAATGAATCAATACCAAGATAAAGTTCGAAAATGAAGAACATGAGCCGGTTAGCTTACGAGTTGTGGATGATTGAAAATTTTTTTTCATTTTCAAAAAATTTGAATTTTATCAATTTTAACGAAATAATTTTCCAACCATAAGAGATATCTCAAATCTATGAAATTTATCTGAAAGTCTGCGTAATTATGTTCAATTTAAGCTATAATTTGTTCACTTTTGATGTTTTTTCGAATTTATTTCTTGACTGAAAATTTAACAAAATTTATTAATTAATGTTATTTTACTTTTTTCCAATGGAAAATCCGATTGAAAAGCTAACAATCAGATGCGGCAGAAAATAATATTTCTGATCCATCATAATTCCTTTTTTTTTTTTTTTTGTATGTACCGAGGGAAAATTTGAAATACTGTAAATATTTGAATGCACGTTGTTTTATATGAAGTACTGTCAACAATACTCGACACGCTCTTTATTGTTTTCATTTTTTCATCTTCGATACATCACGTCAATGTATTTACTCCGACTGGGACCGGGAGTATTTTTTCCGGGATGACATTTTCCCGAGCTTCGAGTGAAGAAGTAGCTGTGGGGATCAACGAGCTTGTAGGCAGGCTTTTAGTTTCGATTGTTTGTTTGTATGTCCATTAAAATGGAAAAGTAGAGATAAAAAATAAAAAATATAAACAGAAGAGAACAGAAACAATAGCCAAAGTTTTTCCGTTGAAGAAACATCGACGAATCCCGGCCTGGCACGAGTAGAGTGTTATGAACTGGATATGAATTGGCCAATCAACGTAGTGCCCCGGGAGCAAAGCCTCTTGAAAATCGATTCTGTAATGTGTTTATCGCTCGGGTATGTTCTCTTCTCTGTAATAGCTCACTCTGCTATGTAATAAACCCCCGGATGGGCATATCGAATTTGCAATATCTGTCGACATTATTATCGGATTTTGTTATTCCGTAATTCCTGTTCTCGCTCAGCTCATTTTGTCATTTCAATAAATGATATAGTGTTTACATTTATCAAGCGCGTTCACTTCATTTTGTGTTACTGTCGATGGATGGTGAAGTGTTTTTGATGATTCGACCGTAAAATTGAAGAATTCATTTTGAGTAAATTAAATTTAATAACTATTGAGGGGTTTTGTGCATTTAAAAGACTAACAGACCAAGTTTTTAATCATTTCTGACCTTAATACTTCAAGGAAAAAAAAAATTACAATTACATCGTAAAAATTCGGATATTTACTATTTTTATACGCTTTTTTATGATGTAACATCGTAAATTTTTTTATTTTAAATTATCAAAGCAACCTTATTGAAAGTTTGATTCCGAATCACGATGTTACAATTGTAATTTTTCCTACAATATTTTTTTTTCTGTATCTAATAGTCACTTAGAATTTTTTTGAATTTTTTTTTACAAATAATTATTTTTTTATCTCCTAGAAATTTCGTATTGTAAATTATAATAAATAAATAAATTAGATATACAAAAAAAAAAATCACGCACCAAACCAGTTCAAGATTTTAATATTCCAATTTAAGCAACTCATGTTTCTGATTTAATAATATTAAATAAATGTCACTCAATTGCCAAGCTTGAATCTTTAAACCTTTAACTTGAAAATAGTGAAGGTAAAATCCTATAAAATTTAACTTACTGAAGATGTAGAGTTTGAAATAGTTGCACAGTACAAAACTTTATTTCTTACCTCCATGAATCAAATTTTGAAATTAAATGTTTTTACCGTGATTGCCATTAGCAAAATCAAGTTTCTAGAGTAAATTTAACATAAATCGATATATTGCTGATTATATAAAATATTTCCGAACTGTCGTCAGCTCCGGTCGCGTTGGAATAACTTTTAAAGTCAATAATTAAGAACCGAAGCGAAGCGACTTCCTTTTATTCTCTTCCTTTCTCAGTCCTTCAATAACTTGGAGGCATTAAAGTTATTGATTATATATTAATGTATATAGATGAAAGCATTGCGCTATCTAACTCGGAGCACTAGCATCAACAAGTGAAATTTTATTAATTAAATTAAATTCAATTTGAGCTTTTCAAGAAAATAAAATTCAACAACCTCTCAAAAAATTTATAATCCCATAAAATCATATATTATCATTATTATTCAATAAATAATAATAATAATAAATCTTGAACAAATACTTAAAAAATTTTTTTTTAATATTTCTCTATTTTGTAATTTTTGTTTTTTAAAAATGATTATTTTTATTTTTATAAAAGCGTCTTTTTCTTTGCTCAAAATCAAAAAAAGAGTGGAAGAAGATTACGAAACAAAAAATTTGCTGATAGAAAGAGGATTGAATCGTATCTAAAATTGATTTCCATTCATTTTTACTGAATAAAAAAATAAGAAAGAAAAGAAGAGTGGAGTGATTTTGCGAGTCAGGTGACATGCGACAAAAACGTAAAAGGAGCTTACTACGCCATGGTAGTTACCAATTCCCACGGTAGTTAAAAAACTAAAAGATAAAAATATGAAATTTATCTGAAACATTGACAGTATCTAAGCGGTGATTTAGAGTTTATATGTCATCGCTCCGCTGAAACTCGTCGGATTAATCGAGCAACCGATTCAGTGAGTGCATACTTCCTACTTTGTAATATGTCACATCCGTCGATGTCGATTCCCTACTATCTGGAAATAGAAAGTTCTTTCATTAAAACCTAAAAGAACTACGCGATGCTTAAGCCGGTTTTTTACACACTTTCAACTATTGGTTATTTCAGAAAAAGCCCTCCAATTTTTTTCGATCTAAAATATATCTTTTTTATCACTGATTTTTTTTTTGTTCTCTCCGAATGGAAAAATTTCAGTTTAAAAGTATCTAAAAGACTTGTCAATTTTCGCCTAGATTTTTCATTTAATGAGTAAATTAAAACTGGGTATAAATACAAGTGTAACAGCCGAAAAATTGCTCGTAAACCAGCAAAAGCGCTTTGACATCATTTTATGTTAATTAAAGGCCTTAAAATTATCAATTAAAATTTTTTTGAGTTTAAATTAACAAAAACTAAAGCTCGCTTTGTTTTATTTAAAAATTTTTGTAAATCCTTTGTACTTTTAGATCAACTAAAAGTTAAATAATAGATTTAAAAGTTATTGAAAAAGTTAAAAATACTATTGTGCCTGACAAAAATTGATAATCTTCATCATTTTTTTATCATTTATAAAAAAATACCTCTAGACACAAGAATTCTTGTACATGCATTTTCCGAGAGATAAAAAGCTCCAGTGTCCAGTTACATTTTTTGCTAATTTTTTTATAAGCCATTCACGATAAAATCCTCTCAATAGAAACATGATACATAGAAACACATATACGAAGATTTATATTTTATTATTTCCTTTTTCGGTATACGTATAGCATATAACATATAACATATAACATATAAATGCACGATGTACCTCGTATATATATTTCAATGTTTTTTATCATTTTATTCCCATCCACTGCGTCTTTTTTCGCGTTATATTTTTTCCGCATTTACATTGAGATTCGAATTGTTCTGTAACAAAACATCAAACTCCACATCAATTCCCCGATCGCATTTACATACACATTGGGTTCTCATACCATGATATATATTATATATAATATACTATATACTACACTGGAGATATTCTTATGTAAGCATGTAATTTATGTTGAAACGGAGATAGAACAGGGTGCGCTGGAAATTGGTTAGAAAATACACCGATTAGTGTGACGGAAAATTTGTTTTATAAAAAAAGCAGTTTTTGCAATCCTGATAAAAATATATCCGGAGTGGATAACTTTTTGCATTGATGGAAAAATTGGCTTGATGCAGCAGAAAAAATTTTTTTGTTTTGAACAAAGTGTACTAATAATAACTACTCATTTCAAAAGAAATAGTCTTGAATTAAAAAAAAAAAAATTATTTTAATTTCTGAGAATGTATTTTTCTTGAACCAAGCCAAAAAATCTTTGAATCCCGAAAAATTTACTTCAGCCAAAAATTTTTCAGCTTCATTAAAGTCAATAAAATTTTCCCAAATAGTTTTTCCTTTTAAATCAAATTAATATTTTTTTTCATTAATCTAATAATAAATTATTGAGTTTAAATGGTTAAAAAAATTGAGTAACCTTCGAGATAATGATTGCAAATTACGCTGGGGAATTTTACGCGTCCTGAAAGGTTTCAGTGGTTATCATGAAAAAATAACTTCCAAGTAGTAGACTGGAGTGTATAGAATAAAAATAGAGTATATATATCCTGTTACGTCCTCGCACTATAAAGTATAATAAAAAGTTGTTGTGTAAGTAAACTTTATCATGTTTATACCAATAAAGATCGGAAACTGCGAGTGCGCTATAGCTAGAAGAGGTCGAGGACGAGTGCTCATGAAACCTGGCAAATTGAGGTGAAGGCCATGGGGTGTTGCTAACACTGATATATAGTATTGATCTCGAATTCAAGGAAATTGGAGATAAAACGTAACTCTGAAGCATAAAACCCCGGAAATTAAGAGCTGGCTCCCAGCATGATTTTATAATATATATGCACAGTGAGACGTATATTGTCAGCACGGAGCAATAAAGAATGACTCAGAGATCATAACCGTAAAACAAGGCAATTGAGCTGAAGAATTTACGGAAACTTTTGCCCTGACCAACGATCCTTGTATCCTATAGTCGAGGTAGAGAGTAAAAGTTGAGGGCTTTTTATGGAGGCCTCTTCCTAGGCAGATTGTATATTTATATCTTTTGTATATATGTCGTACACAGTAGGGTAGGTAACTGATTACTCATGGTGATTTATACCATCGGATGAACCAATCAGACGACTTTTATCTGTTTCAAGTAAGGTTTACGGACCTTCGTCAGGCCTTGGGTTATCTGATATTAACTTGTGATACTTCTCTATTGGGACGGAGAGCTTTAATCAGGAACTAGTAATTATTGAAGAAGAAAATGGAGGATTTTTTAGAAAACAAGGGCTTTGTATTAGATTTGATGGGAAATAAATTGTGGTTTTTTATCTACAGGTTAAAAAATAATAATACACTTGGTAAATTTTGAATTTTTTTAGTGAAGTGAATTTGGATTTTAAAAAAATTTTTTTATTTTGAAACAAGATAAAAAAAATTGAGTCAAATAAAATTAACTTAATTTTTAGTTGCAAAATTTTTTTTACTGGTTAAAAATATTTAAACCTTTTAAAATTTTTTGATTTAAAATAAAAAAAAAAAAATTTGTAATTTATTAATTTATAAATTGAATTTACTCAGAGTTCTAACTCAATGAGTCTCATAAAATAAATAAATCATAAAAAAATATTAGTTGAACGTTTTGAAGCAAAATGTTGTTTTAAAGAAATATTTTTATTCAATGCGCCTATACCAGTCTGATGCACAAATTTCCCTCGATACTCTCTCGAGTATTTAATGCCTCATAAAACTTTATGATTGATTAACCAGATAAATTTATTTGACTATAAAATCTATCAATAAAATGATACATTTTTTATCGAAACTGGATAGCAAATGAAACTAAAGTTATTAAAAATTTGAAATAAAAAATCACCTCTGCGGGTGTATCGAATAATTTTTCGAAATCCAGTTAATTTAGAGCACGCACAGTAGTAATACAACAAACGGTGCAAAAAGACAGCGTGTACAGAGGAATAGAGTAAATAAATTAAAACAATATAGTGGGAGATTAAAGGTGAGCTTACCTATAACTCATAAATCTTAACTTTTTTAGTCTCATAAATAAAGTGTTATTCCTAACCACAAATGCAAGCTTATACATGTTAAAAACACATAACAGCAAATAAATAATTTCAGAATTCTCAAGTCTCTGTTGTGCGATACGTCGGCACTCTTTCATGTCTATTTTTCGCAACAGCTTGCCCATAACTTGCGTGTGTCACGAAAAGCTCTTTATATTCAGCGCAAGGATTTTAAATGGAGTTTATGCTAATCGCGGGAGTATGTCCGCGCATTGCTTTCGAAACTACTATGGTTCGAATACGCGAGCTTTACTAAGCTTGGAGGAAAATATTATTTTTACCGTATTATGTGCACGGTGGAAAAAATAATAAATGGATAATGCTGTACTGTTTTAGACCACGGAGAGAAAACAAATAATGATTTTTGCTTTCCAATAGGTTTTTTTTTTTTTTTTTTTTTTTTTTTTTTTTTTTTTTTTAGAAAAGTTGCGGTTTAGTCTGCTGTAAAAGATATCGAGGAATTTTTTTTTGTCGTTGTTGAACAAAAGGTTTAAGTTGCTTATTAATATAATAGAGAGGATTTTATGTTGTTGTACCAAGATAAATGAGGTCGAAAGGTTAATAATAGAAATAATAATACTCTTCAATTTTTAAAAGTTATTTTTATTATTATCATTTTTAATTTTATCGTGTAAAAATTAAATAATAATAATAAATTTTAAAATAAATTACTATTCAGGTAATTTTTTGAAGTGCCGTAAAAAAAAGGCAACCTATATTTTTACTATCCATTTTTTCATGTTATTTGTTAACATTATAAGAATACAGAAAAAAATAAAAAAAAGTTGAAAATTCAAAAAATTAGCAGCTGATCTAAAAAAAAACTAAAAAAAAAGCTGATCTCTCTGAACTAAAAAAAAAAAAAAAAAATAAAAAAGATTATTAATCTAGAGTAATGTCACTATGTCTGGAATTATATTCATCCTCAAATTTTAAATTTTACTATTTTTAAAAAATTAGAAAAAGTAAAAAAAAGTGGTAAAAAAAAAATTTTTTTTTTCAGGCAGTCTCTCAAATACTATAAACTAAAGATAAAATAATTTCTGAACGTATTAAAAGCTTTCAATAAAAAAAAATGTTTACAATATTGTCGGAGCTTCCCATTTTACCATTTTTAAATTTCAAATTAATATTTTCAGAACGATATAATAACACTCATGTTTTATTGACAGTAATAATTATAAACATAAAATTTAGTCAATATTATATGCTCCTAAAATTTTATGTACTCAATATTGACCTGCATTATTCTGATAGTAGTTTATGTTACATCCAACTAAAGGGTGAATAATTTGACGATCGTGTCATAACGCGGGCTTAAGGTTCATGTCGCATTTACTTGAGTACAAGTGGACTAACCATCGAAGCGCAGGTGACCAATACTCAAATTAAGCCATCATAAACCTACTTTAAAAATAATATCCTCGCTCTAATAATAATTGCCTACTCAAAAATAAATTGTACCACACATAAATTCTACAATAGACATAAAAAGTTATCTAGTTTAAAAAATTATTCAAGACTTATTTTTTTTAAGTTATTTTAACTTTTAGTTCATTGTATTAGATTGCTTTTCCAGAGTACAATATGAACCTCAGCCCCGCCGATTTCTCACTAAATCATAATAATTTTCCCTTAATAACCTCCATATTTTTCGAGTTTATCTCAGTTTTTCCACCAACCTTTTGCTTGACTTATTCTGCGGATAGGAAAAAATTAAAATTAACGTAACAACATTCACATACACCCGAGCCCCTTAAGCGATAAACCAGCTATTATAAAAATTTCTACAGAAATGAGCCTGAGCAAACATGATTTAATTTTTAAACATTTTCTTTTTGTAAAATAATACGATAAATAAAATAAAATGTAAAATGTTTGCATACGACATATTCCCTAATCCCTTTGATAATTATAAAAATACATTTGCGCACTTTAAATTTTCCGGATTAACTAAATCTTCTTTATCCTAAAATGAAACTTCTATCAATCATTTCTTGGACTGTTACCTTTTTCATTGTAAAATTTCAATTTTATTTTCCAAGCTTAATATAATTCCTCAAAGAGTTTTTTGCTAACTCACAAAGTTTAAATTTTAATTAGTGCTTTAGAGGCTTGCGAGCGGAAACAATGAAAAATGTTTGCCATTAGCATAATTGGCGATGGAAGTGTATGATAAAAAAAAAAAAAAAAAAAAAAAAAAAATTTATGGATGAAAAAAAAATTGCGTTTGATTAAAAAGCAGCGATGGAAGAAATTGGCTGCCCTTCTGGTTGTTATACCGAAGTGGTTTTATATTAAGAAGCTTTTGATGTTACAAAAGAGCAGGTTGATGAACCGTCAAAACTAACAAAGGATATAAAGTAGTTGTCGAGTCGATGATGTTAACCCATGCACCATACCACAGATTTGTTTTTTTATCCGACCATTTTTCACGCTTGCTCGGAAAATTTTAAATCCTTCCCTTACTTTTTATAGCTTGGGACATGAGAATGGCAGCCCGGAAGCTTTTATCGGTATTCTCCTGTCTGGATAAATACAGAATATTCAATAACAATAGGACCAACAATAATAGTAATAATAACAATTGTAATAGTTGTCATAATAACAATAGTTACAATAGGGATGATAAATTTTATTTTGAAAATTAATTTCCAATGGAAAAATTTATTTTATAATTTTTTGGTACCTTATCCAGATCAAAGTCCTGTTGGGCCTTTAAAGCACCACAATTCGGTGGTGAATTCCATGAGTCAATTGAATTACTCGCCCACGTGGAAGAAATAAAAAATAATATTAGCATACACTGCATTATCACTTTTTTTTTGTTAAATTATTTCAATTATTTTTTAATTAAATTTTTAAGTGTAATCAAAATTTTATTGTTATTATTTATTTATTTCTTTTTTTTTTTTTTTTAATTTTTGGTCACTAAATCAGTTTCAAAATTTAAATTTTAACTTCACTTTTATTGTTGTTATTATTTTTATTATAATATAAAAAAAAATCAATTTAATAATTTAAATAGAGCTTGAGAAATGTCACTGTAAGAAAATCCAAGGATTTTCATTGGGTTCATCACTCATTCTTCACCCACGAAATATATTTATAAAAGCCACAATAATAAATAAAAACGTCACAACTTCATTCCACTGTATTAAAATTTTTTTTTATTGTATTTAAATTTTTTTATAACGTACAAGATCTGTTGGAAATTAATTACAGTCGTAAATTGTAACGATTTATTGTTATTACTTGTTTATTAATTTAAAAGATAAAAGTTTTAGCAACTTTTAGCAACACCGCGAGTAAAACGCTAAAAAATGGGATGTATTAACAAGTAATAAAGGATGTTTACGCGGTGAAGCCGACGAACACTCTGAGCTCTGAGTACTCTCGGGACGCTGGACCTCCCTCGTTCACCCGCGTCGTCAGTTAGTCGTCGCGCGACGCTCTCGTCTATGTGATCTAAAGTTGTTGTACAGAATGAAGAATCAACAGTATATTCTACTCGTGACGTACAACACAGACACACATATTTAAACCAATCTCATCAATTAGATTGTCCCTTCCGGACATTTAACACAAAGTTATCTCTTTTTATTTTTCGGATTCGTCATTGTCACCGTCATCAGATCAGTAATAAAATTATATCATACGGGCTTTCTCAACACATAAGCTTTTGTTTTCGTATCAAAATTACATTCTTTAACTTTCTTTTTGAAAATTATTATTATTATAAATTTTCGGATAATGACAATAATATTCATTAATATCTCAAATTACATCATTACATTTATTTTCAAAATAGAAATTAATTTTATAATACATTTGCATGAAAATTTCATTCAATTATAATTTAATTGAATTATGAATAGTAAAAAAAATTTAATTATTAATTTTAATCAGCAGAATTATTGGCGTTCTACCAAATTCTATAAAAATGTTCAATTTTTTCGAGTATATTCTGAAAATATCATTATCTGGATTAAGATTGTCAATAAAACAATAATAAACTGTATAAAATAAAAAATTTTTAAATTTAATAACTTCGTTGGTTTTAAAATTGAATTAATTATTCAGTTATGACATAAAGTTATTGAAAAATTTTATTTTCTTAATTTTTAATAAAGGTTGTCAAGAAAACTTTTTTATAGAAAAATTAATTCTCTGCAACAACGATCTCTTATTATTTTTTTTTATCTTCAATATTTCATTATAAAATTAAATAATCAAATTGAACTGTATAGTCAAATTGTCTGCATACCTTAAAAAAAAAAAAAAAAAAATGACTGAGTAATTTTTTCATTTCAACTTCGCAAATACTCCATGGAAATTTTTTTTAAAAAATCTACCGTGAAAGCAAAATAAATATTTTACGAAATAAAAATCAAATTAGTTTAATAAAATTCCAATATACGCAGGGTTTAATTAAAAACAAAACACATAAGTTCACGGTTGGCTGAGTGGCAATCAATGATCCATCCACGAAATTTTAACCCTGCAAATTAACTTAAAATATTAAAAAAATCTGTAGGACACTCGTGAATAGACGATTGTTGGTAAAAATGCTGTATGAAATAGAAGCGGTACTGATCAAAGTGTACGATATATAGAACTACCGACGTTACGCCTCTCAGTTTCATTCAATTATTACTTTACTGTTATTTCCATATCCATTTTTACGAAATATTATTTTAAAGTTACCTTAGTTTTATCAAAAGCTTTATATTATATCAGAGACATCAAAAACCCGCCCGAATGTGGCTGAATTTATTATTCATATTTTGATTCCTCCTACTGACGAATACGTTATTTTAATCTTTTGAGTATCTATTACTCGATGCCCTACATAGAGTTTATAGAATTCTGGATCTTTAAATTTAATGCATCAAACCGGGTAATAATTAATTCCATGTATGACTTATTCATTTACACGACAATATTCGCTGCACAATAATCGGATCTATCGGTTTGCAATTTTATTTATTAATATGTAATGAAATTCTTTTGATATTGAACTTTGACATGAAAATCCGGTTGAATATGAAATATTGAATGTTAAATTACAGAAAAATTGATTCTATGTTCTATCACACTGATACAAGTTTTATTATTAAATTTAAAATGGATAAGTTAATTAATTACAATTATTGAATTTAATTGAAAAATGAAAAATTTAATTGCTATTAAAAAAATAGCTGAAACGTTTTTTATAATTCAAATATTTTTTTCAGATTTTCAATTTCAAACTTTGACAATTAATCAATATTTTTAATTACTTTGCCTAAAATTTTTTCCAAAGTATGAAAAATGCAAAAAAATTATTACGATCATTTTTATCAATAATTATGATTTGAAACTTTTACATAAATGAAACAAAAAATTTTTCTCTTGACAAGATAATTATTTTATCAGTGTTTTTCCGCATAATCCAATAGTAAATACCTCAGCGGAGAGGATGAAGAAATAAGGGTATTGTGGCTCTTAGCACATCCACAACTCAAACTGCAGCTCGACAATTTCCTTCCTGTCTACTAGCTTGTATAAATAATTGATTAATCGAGTAATTATTGAGCTGTTGTAAAGTATCATATCAGTCTGCAGAAAATCGGGATTTTAAATTGACTCTTCAGGTAATGACCTGAAGAAAGGTCACAGACTCATCTAATATGATGAATTATCTAGATTTGTCTAGAATGAATTAAAACGGTATTAATTAAAGTTTGTGTCGAGTTTTAGCGTTGAAGCACTTGAAAATAGAACGCCGGAAATTGAAGAGAATAGTTACAAGTGATACTTGAACGCATTCACGAGAAGACGAGTCAGCTAAGGAGATTTTTATAGTAGAGTTAAGGAAATAAATTAGATCTCGAGAAGGAGTCGGAAATAAAGAATAGGACGCAAATGTAAATAATAATCAAGATAATGACGAAAAAAAGGCAATTTTTAATACTTTATCTATTCAAAATATGTTATATTTTTTAAATGGAAAGAAATTTAATATTTTAAATTTTTAGAGGAATTTTCGCCTTTAAGAATTATGTTGAAAAAAAATATTAGATTGCCCCGATATGGACCCGAACTCGCGACATTCTAATAACTTGTCGATAGTTCTTATCTTCAAAGTTCATTAACTTTAATTCAACTATAAATTATCATTATCATTAGCTTTATTTCACGAAGAAAAAATGCAAAGAAGAAGAAAATGTAGAAGGAGATAAAAAGGAATTCTGTAAATAGAATGCAGTGAAATAAAAGCGAATGAGAGAATTGGAATAAAAATATTGGAGTCGAGTGAGAAGCACCGAAATGCACCTTTCATTTATACCGAAGCTTACTATTACTATTGCTGCTGCTGCTGCTGCTCAGCTCCGTTCTTGTATAGTGAATCCTGTCAGCCCCGAAATCAGTAGTAAAGCCCGAAGACTAGTCCGACCGTGTAGCTTTCAAGACATGAGAAATGCATCTATACTTGTATATGTACCTTTAATCAAGCTTATTCATCCGTTCGCCTACATCGCCGGAACGGTCTAGTCTAGTCCCTCCACTTTAATACCTACATCACTGTCGTGTTTGTCTCCAGTTTCATTCACTGCCGCTCGTTTACTTAGTCCAACGGTATTACCAAACGAATTTAATTCAATTCAACCATCATTCGATCCGACAAACTGTGCTAAGTCTACTATTATATGTCACTCCGCTAAATCAAATATCTAGTTTATTAATCGCTGACTTTCAATTTCATACCTGATAAAAAAAAAAAAAAAAAAAAAAAAAATTTCTTAATTCAAGAAAGATATTTTAAAGACAATTCTTTGCTTTTTTTCGAACCAAAAAATATAAAATTCCTAAATTTTTCATTCTTTGCTAAAAAAAAGAGTTTTAAGATTAAAAATTTGGAATCAAGTTTTCTTAAAAATAATTTTCTCTTAATTATTAAATCAAAACTATCTCTTTTGAATCAACATTTTATTCTACCTCAAGTCATTTTATAGAAAATCAAATTTTCAATTTTATAAATTAATTCACTGAGTTTGAAGTTTACTTTATATTAATAATTTAAAATTTAATTAAATTTTAAATAAAAAATTCTTTTTTACAAAATAAATCTAATTAAAACCTAATAGAGAAATAATTAACCATAATCCCGAGTAATTGAACGGGAGTACTGAGTAAACAGTTTTAAATGATTCACTCATTATTTACTGGAACATGTAATTAATAATAACAGTCCCGAATGAGATTGCCCTGCGTTCGGAAAAAGCGTAAAAATAAACAATGTTGTGTAATTAATTGACAATTGAGGTGAGACCGAGCAATTCAAATTATTGCTGAGCAATCAATACTGCAAACTGGGTATTATTTGACTGAATAAATTCATCTGGGCCAATGTATCGGATAAATATACACGCGTATACCAGAAATCTCTGGACTATTTTCGTTTATCATTTAAATTGTTTACTTTCAGCCTCCTCTCACCTGTATTTGCACAGCAACATCGAATTAAAAAAAAAAATATTTTTAACTGCAGTCCACCTCGGATTCCAGATGCAGTAGCTGGAAAATATTTCGTACGATCCCCACATTCAGTTATTTTATTGTCCTCAATCACTTCGAATGGATGGTGTTTGGTAAAATCGGATGTGACAGCGCCAGTGAGAACCGCATAATGCTAAAAAATATCCGTTTGGGAAAATTCGGATCGTAAATTTATCGTTCTCTCCTCGGTGATAAAAAATTTAGGCAATATGTATGTATGTTATGTATTTTATATTATATATTAATGGAAAAATTGATAAAACTGATACGCTAAAAAAAAAATAAATGTAAAGTTATTGAAATTTTTGTTACTGTCACAATTATAATGTTAATATCAGATGAAAAACTTTTTTATAAAATGTCTGAATCATTGAATGGATTAATTGAACTTTTATGATATGAATAAAATTTTTTTTTAAATTAAAAACATTGTCAACTGAATTTTTAAATTAATAACAATAATCTAGTTTTTAAATTATACTTTATTCTCATATAAATTTAGCTTAATGCTAATTTCAATGTGACATTTATTAAATTTACAATGGTTAAAATATTTTTAAATATCCGGATATATCATTATCAATTCAATCATATTTTTAAAAATATAATTCATTAACAAAATAATTCCTTTGGAACAAAAATATTTCTCTTGGATCAAACAATTTTTTTTTTTTTTTCAATGCTCAATGAATAATAAACTCGATTAGTTTATTATTTTTTTCAGAAATTAAGAATTTCTCATTTTACGTAAGAAGTGAAATCTTGAAAGCTTAAGAATAAGTGGGAAGTTTCAGGGATGGCTTTTAGGGTCAACCGTTTTCCTAATTTTTTTATCCGTGTAGGATCTTGAAATAAATTCCTTATCCACATTAATAAAAAAGTTAACTTGATTAAAGATAAAAAATCTTGAACCAAAAATACTAATACTATTTTGAATAAAATAATTTTCTTTAACTTTTTTATCAATGCATCAATTATTAATCTTATAAGCTTTTCTGAATGTATAGTTTTCAGAATAATTTAATACTGTCCATTTCGAAGCTTAAAATAAACTTTTAAATAAAAATCATCCAGACAAAAGTCTTCCACAAAATGATGAAACGGATAACAATAAAATAGGTGATTAATCTTTTGTTACGAAAGAGTCGAACAAACTTAAAGTTGGTCATAAAATGAAAACTTGACGTTGACGTACAATAAATTAAACTTAACGAATAGCAGTTAAATATTCCTAGCAAAGCAGAGTAGTCTGTTGTTTAAACGGATTTGCATTTATGAGTTAATTTAAGGAAAATATATAAACTAAGCGTGCGCGATAGTTTCAAATCTCACTGCACAGTTCGCTGTTCAATAACTGTGTGCCGATGTAACTATATATTAATACAAATAATACATATATACATAAACCATTATTGTTGATGTAGATTGTAGATTGCAGTTGCATGTAGGATGCGGGATGCGTCATAAAGGGAATAATGTGACGTCTTGAACAGGAGGATTCTGTTCCATATGCCATATGTGTCAACTTAGGCACCACGAATCACCACACACCCATCCCGGTTTACTGCTAGATAGAATATGTCTACATTGGTTCAGCTATTTACTGCCGACTGTCTATCTGTCTTCTGTCTGTCTATCTCCGTGATTCCACGGAAGCGTTTTATTTACTAGAGCGTGCAAGGGCGAGGTTTGTTTACAATTCATTATTATTTATTCATCTTTTTTTACTGATGCACGCCGCTTATGCAAACGCCAGTCCAGATAATATTTTCTGTGGCAATAAATGATTCAATAATCGATCAATAAATTCAATTAAAGTTTCAGAATTTAGATTTTTAGTAGTATTTATCTTCAATTTGAAGAAGCTATTTTTACTACTTTTAAAAAAATGTACGGACGCTTTTTTTTCGAAAATTGAATCCAAATCAATAACTTTCTCAATTTTTTAAAATTTTCAATTTTTATAACAAGATCAAACCTTTTAATTTCTAAAGCGAGAAGTTGAAAAATTAAAATTTGGATTTATCAAATTTTTCTCATAACATAAAAATCCCATAAAAAAATTTTTTTTCATTGATAAAAAATTTAACTTGGTTTGAAAAAATCATAGTGAAGTGCTTCATGGTTTTTATTTAAGTAAAATAATTCTTAAACGAAGAAATTATTTGTTCAATTAAATTTTTCTTTCAGTGTAATTTCTAATTTCCAATTTTTATTTATTAAAATTTTCTTTTCAATTTTATTCCTCTCACTCTAGTTCAATACACTAATAAAAAAATAAATTTAATTAAAAAGAGGAATTTTTCAACCAAAAACATAATTTTGAATCCAGTAGAAAAATTTTTAAAAGTAAAATTAACTTGAATCAAAAATATTTTCTAAGATAAAAAAATTTTCCACTCAATTAAAGTTCATCAAACTGTTCAAAATAATTTTCTTCAGCATAAATTAAATATTGATTTCCAAATCAATCAACTCCGAATTTTTTTCCCACCACTTCAGACCAAAGTCAAAACTTTCGTCCATAGAACATGAACATGAACGCCAGTGAACTAACTACCACACCCAAGTACACAGACTATCTCAATAATAATCTAGTGCATAGTTCTCGAGCCTCGGTGAGCGCTATCGTCACATAGTGACAGAGCCGTTTAGCCGTAGAATCCGCTTAACGCCTCCACGAGCCATAAGAGAAAACAACCGCCCTGATGACGTGGGTGTTCTCACTACCGTGGACTCACACACACACACACACATCAGAAAAGTCAATTTATTGACGCGTATCCAGAAATACCTCACTGATACCTTCTGTGATACAAAAATGTGTTGGAGCCTCTGCACCAGCATTGCTTGTTGTTACAAAGTCCTAAGTGCACAGAGACTGAGGAAGAGACATACCTATAAGGCACAGAGTGCTAGGGTTGACCTTTAAAGTGACAGAGTAGAGCAGTGTTAGATATATATGAAGTAGAGAGAAGCAACATCGCCAGAGACTGGTCTATTGGTTCAATACTTGAAAACAACTTGCAGTATATGTGATTGCGACGATGACGAGTACTAAGTACGACTTGGTTGTTACTTTGATTTCAGTTGAGTGCATAAATCTCTCACCGCATGCTGTGTGCTGCAGACCGTACCGATTACAGTGAGTTTGATGATGAGTTCGGATATTACGTACCGCTCTGACAGATACCTTGTAGACTTTATCGGCTTCAGAGTTAAAGGAGAGAATGGGGTGTACTTTCAGCTTGAGGGTGTAAGGTTTAAAACCAAAACACGTTGGGAAAGATTTATTGACAAGATACGTGTGGGTCTTTTGTGAATTTCATTGTTCTGGTTAATTGGTTCGCTTTTGTAAGTGATGATCCTAAGGGTAGCTGACGAGGTTTCCTGTCGAGTAGAGGAGTTTGTTATTGATGGAATACGAGGATTGGAAAATTTATCATTTTTTATTGATTTATTAATTGGAAAATTTTTGAGGAAAGATAATTATTTCGTTTATTATTTTGGTTAAAGGATTAGATTTAATGTAGAAATAAAAATAATATTTGACAATGAAATATCTTATTCATAAATGAAACTGAAGATATAATCTAAGCACAAATAAAATACATGTGCTTTATTTATTTAATTAAATTTTAATTGAGTGATTGAGATATGTAAATCATTAATTTAAAAAACAATAAATAAATAAATAATCAAACGGATTATTTAAATAATTATATTTAAATAATTCGAACAAATTAAATGCCACTTGGAAATTTTTTAATTTTTTTTTAAACTAGGTCTAGAAATTATCTTTTAATAAAGTTAGTACAAGCGATAGGAAAATGGATTTATAAATATATAACAGAGTTTATGACAACATGTACAGATAAATTTGTCATGATGGTGAGTCGGTGGCGACATTGGTTAGTGACGATGTAAAGGCAACTGACTAAAGGAACTTTATAGCCATCGGAGATAATAATATAATCCGATTACTAAGCTTTGTTCCCTGTTAATTCTCTCAGGTTATAATTGTCTGTTTCCTTGTTCACTTCTTGTTGTTGACAAGTTTCACTGAGAATCGACTGATTAAATTGTGCTATTAATTGAATAAGCAACAAGATAAATTTATTTTCAAAAGGTCTTAATGCTGAAGTTTTATTTAAGTTTTGCAGATGATTTAAGAAGTAATCATAGTTTTAGTTATTCAGAGTTTTAGTTTTATGATGACAAAAGCTTTATTTTCGGACGGAAGAATAATAACTAAACTCGTAAAAACAAAGTTGAGGAACCGGTTAAAGTCTCTTTATAGGTCATTTCGATCTTCGAATAATCTTTAATTCAATTTAAGCTACTGAAGGCTTAGCTTCCAAAGTAGTTATTTAATTTTAGGAAATTGATTTTTTTATCGATTTAATTACTTGAAAATCTCCACCGAATAATTTTTTTAAACACGCGTGCAATAATTGCTCAAAACAAGCAAGTAGTAATTAATTAAATTAAATGTTGCCTCCATGAAAATTAATTTAAAAATTTTCTCCAGTACATCCAAGAAAGCGTAAAACTGCAAATTAAAAGCCTTCTTCTACTATTACCATTACTAACACTATTATAATCAAAATGCTCCGCTTGGCAAGGAAAATAGTTAGCAGAAAATCAAAGACTGTACTCGTGCAGCGTATAATTAAATATCAGAAGTTGTAAATTTGTTTGGATTCCTCGAAACCACTTGTCGCAGACAAGCCACGAAAGAGCAAATTCTCTCGAGCTAACTCACCGCGCCAATAACCGACACTGACTCTTGACGACCCTATTCCGCGGTAGTGGCTTTAATTTAAATAACACTTTATTCATCACATACATACACTTCAGTAACTGTAACTGTTACTGTTACTGTTACACCTGTGCTTTTGATCTTTCAGCTGATTCATACTTATTTCTTCATTTCTTCAGCATTTAAAAAAGCATTTTTCAATATTTTCGATGATTTTAAAATTAGTAAAAAAAAAATATCAAACATTTTATGAAAAGAAAAAATATTTTCTTGGCTCTATAAAATATTCATGAAGATTTATTTTAAAGATTGAATAACTAAATACTGAAAAAATTTTTTTCTCTAATTTTATTAATAAGTTTTTTGAACTCTCTCCTGTAGAATTTTTTTTATAATAATTTATTTCTCAAATTAATTATAAAAATCATTAAATGTCTTTCAATTTCAGTATTGTCATATTTCAAGAGGACAATTCTCTTGAAAGAAGATTATAATAATAGTCTCGAGTCAAGATTATTTTTTGATCTTCCTCATTGATTTTATTTCTTGAAACAAACTTTTTTTTTTCTAATTATTTTTTATCTTCCGGATTTTGCACGCCTACAGTTTATCATCTCTATTATAATTGTGACGTTCCACCTGAAGCTCTGAGAAGAAGAAGCGGCAGCAAACCCTAAAATATACGCATCGGTGATCAAAAGATATATTACAGTTTTGAGTGTGTTATCCTATGGCTTGCCATTCATATATATATTATTAACTGAATATTAACTAAAATTTGAATAATAACTTTACTATTAAGAATGACCCAGCGAAGCGGGTGTTTACAAATAGTTTAAAATAAAAATAGATAATTGACAAAAAAATTAATTTTATTGTAAAAAAGCGTCGGATACTTTTTAAGATATATTTTTTTTTTTTACAATAACAAGTATCTTTATTGACCAATACTTGTTAATAAAATATTTATAGCAATTGATATCAAACCCTCTAAGCTTTTTATGATGAAATAAATTTATATATCACTCTATTATTATTTAAAATTTTAAATAGAAAATTATTTTCAACTGTTTTTTTACTTTTATACGCTATTATTTATTTATAATAATATAGATAATAAAAATTCTCTATTTAATTGAGGATAAAATTATTTTCTTGTGGAAAAATAAAAATGAAAAATCTCTTCATGACACAAAGTACACATCTCAGTGTTACAAGTACAAAGAGTTATCGCTCATTTTTAGAGTTTCGTAGCACAGTAGCTAGCAGCTTTTGACTTTATATTACTCTACGTGACTGAGTCCAAGTACAGAGACTGTTACTTTGTGCCGTTTGCAAAAGTGTATCCGGCAGCTACAGAGCGACGGTGTTCTGAAAGAAAACGAGCAGAGATGATTCTACAAACTGAAAGCGAAAAAACGAATGAAGCCGTTGAGAAAATGTACCGGGTTCCAGGTTCCATTGAACCCGCCAGAGTTTTCTCTCTTCTGTGTCAAAGCCTTCTTTCGGTCTCAGTAAAAGTACTTCAAGTTCCTGGTTCATGCACATAACACTTCCAGGGGAACCGTCGACCTTCCATCTTACATCTATCACCTAGCTCAGCTATCGAAGCGTTTGCTTCAAGTGATACTTACCGTTCCCGCCGAGTATTCATCCCATTCCTCACCGAGGATGCGGGTTCCGGATCCAGCCGTCAAGAAAAAAGTAAACAATTTTCTCGGAGAAACTCGGTTGCCATTTCGATTCTTTTCTTATCATCCTATTGATGCATTTTTTCTTATTTCACTCGAATCTATTTTATATTTTCCTTGGCTTCTTCTATTCTTCTGCCTCGAGATTCGGGATTTCGGATTTACTTATACATAAATCTGATGCTTTATTTACAGTACAGGGTGTAGTAATCAGATAATCCACTTTTTTGAATTTAGGAAATCTTTAAATTTCAACGTGAGAGTTATTGCTTCTACATAAATGCACTAATAGATAAATTTCAAAGAAGAATACAATTTTAAAAGAAATAATTATTAATTGTCTATATTATTACGAGAGTATAGAAAAGAGAATCAAGGAAAAAAATTCTTGAAACAATTTTTTATTAGCTCAAAAAAAAAATCATTTTCTTCTCTGAAAAAAAAAAAATCAAATTTATTCAAAATAAAAAATTTTGAATCAAAAAAATTCTTACAAAAGTTTTATTTTCTTAAATCAAGACAAAATTTTTAAATAACGTAAAATTTACACATATTAAGAAAAGTTTATAAGATAGAAAATTTTTTTACTTAAATCAAAATGATGATAAAACAAATTTTTTTATTAGACTTATAATTGATTTAGTTTTAATGTTGAAAATAAAATTACTTAATTAAAAATATAATTTCGAGCTTGATAAAAAAAATGAAACCTTTCTTGAAACTAAATCTGAATCCACAGTCTTTACTTATTTATAATTTTTAATTTTTTTAAGAGAAGAACTCTCATTTCTTAATTTAATTTTTAAATAACTTTCCAACTTGTAGTTTTGATAGATTTATTTTCAATTCACTCTGCATAAGTCATATTTAAGCGGGGCACTTCGGGAAGTATAAGTAAATAATAAATCAACTTGTTCTCATTATTTATTACTTTTAATGAATTTTAGCGAAACAACAGTAGTCATTAATGTAAATAATTAATTAATACTAATTTGTAGGTTCTATTTACTCTGTAACAAAACATTTAAAAGTTCAATATTTCAATATTTCATAAATCAATTATTTTAATGCACTTTTACAAAATAAAAATTTAAGAATTTCTGTCGGAGGAATTGATTGAATTTTTCTTCATTGTTAATTTATAACGCTAACTAAATTATTTATATTAATGGATATTAAAGTATCGTTGGTAAAATTAACAATTTTTTTTTACTCTTGTTCAATATTCTAATTTTATGAATTTTAAGTAATTCAATAATAAATTTTTTTCAATTAAATTATATAGAAGAAAATAAAGGTTAAAACGCATTCAGCTAATTAAAAAATTAATATTTTTAACTTAATTTTTTAGTGTTAATTATCTAAACTTTCTAGACCACAAATAGATTTCTTAAAATAACAGACGTAAAAAAGTACAAAAAATTTCCAATTTTTTTAACTTGATCATTTCATAAAAATATAAAAATTGTGAGTACTTTCGTCATTTTTTTGTTGCATCGAGAAAGTCAGCAAGAAAAATGAGAACAATTCGTGTTGTGACATTAAAAGATACACCATACGTCAAAACACAATCCAAAGATTGTGTTGAGTTTTCTTGTGATCATGATTTATGTAAAGTTTAACTTAAAATTAATTGCTACGTAACAGTACATTAAATTTATACATCAATCTCTTCTTAGGTCAAAAATAGTCGAATAAAATTAAAAAATCATTATTTGCAACTATAATTAAAATTAGGAGTAAAATAAACAATTTTTGTTTTTTCTTAAAGAAGAAATATTAATTCAAGCAATTTAAGAATAAAACAGCTTATTTTATGATTGTAATTTCATTTTTTTCTACTTTTATAACACCTTTTTTCTTCTTTCATCATCTTCATTGTTCATAAACCTAAAAATAATAAAAAAAAAAAGTACTAAAGCAATTTTATTGGTAGAACAGTGACATTAATGAAAAAATTAATAATAATTTTTTAATATAAATTTTAAAAAAAAATTACGAATTGAAAAAATGTCAAAAAAAAAATTTTTGATGCTTAGAAAATTTTTTTATTAATTTTTTTAAAGATTGATAAATTTATTGTCATTATTATTATTAATTTTAATGATAAATTAATAATAATTATTATTATTTAAAAAAAATACAAAATTAAGAAATGTTAAAAAAAGTTGTTGAGATGTTTATAAAAAAAATTTTCAGACACTCATAAACAACTCATAAAGCTGGAACAGAACTCAAGGCCTTGAACAATGTTTCCATAATCTAGAGTCCTGCTTACGTCACGACTCCTGCTGACGTAACAGAAGGGATCGATTAAACGGCCGTCTATGGAGCATTCTACAATAACAAGCATTAACCCGTCTACTACTTCTTAACTTGTACTACTATTCCCACTATACTCTATACTACTACACACTACTCCATACCACTACTATTAATACATCTGTACACTTACAGAGCGTCACAGTGACGAGAAATTCTATATAGGGGTTGGCAGAGCGCCGGCGCTAATCTAAAAATACAAGCCAAAAGCGAGTGAGAAAGCACGGTCACGATTAACGCTTCTGTGCTTGCGGCGGTCGACGTGCGTACTAGAAACCCGGGGATCAGCGTAGGCATCCACTTGCCGTAGTCTTCAACCACTACACCCGATTCAGCCCAACGTTCCGTCAAACAGCCAGAGCAGGTAAAGGTAAAGTATCAATCTTATTTTAATTTCTTCTTTAAAAAAAAAAAAAAAAAAAAAAAAACTTATTTATATTTCTTCTTAAAAATAACTATGATTATTTTTAATATTATTATTATTATTATTATTATTATCATCTATAAATTATAAAAAAAAATATACTGACACTGTTAATAAATATTTATTTTATTTCTTCTAATTAAAGTATTATCTTTCCCAGGTTATGAAACAATGGCTGAGCCTCGGTCACCAGCTTCGGGTGTGTCTACCCACTTGTTATAATAAAGGCCTAAGCGTCCTAACCTAAAAAATAAAAATATAAATCAATGATCACTATCACCGCAAATAAGTGAATCAGCTTTAACACTGAAGTTTAAAGATATTAAAAATTTTTTTGGAATTTTACAGCAATTAAATTACTAAAAAAAAATTAATTAAAAAGTTTCACATGTGGAAATTAATAAAAATTACAAGTGAAAATTTTTAGAATTTTTTTATTGTAATTAATTTTTAAAATTGACAGCTGACCGCTAACTTCAGTATTATAATCAGCTCACAACACAACACGACACTAAGTTGGATTATATAACCTCTTAAACAGTTTTAAGAGTCAATATACCAGTGATTGAAGCACGTGTAGGCCACCTAGGCCATGTATGACCATAAGGACAAGTGGGTGATGAGTCAATGGATTTATGCCTGAACAAACTTATATTTATACCTTTTGTACGTTGTATATAAATACACTAAAATACGCGGATAAAAATTACCGAGAGTGATATTATGGGTTTTAAATAAGAAGAATAATATACCTACCAGGTGTTTATGTAATAATAATACTTACTATTCAATATTATTATTATTAATTTATAAAAAACAGTGTCATGGCTCTGGTGATGCTGCCCTGTGATTTGCCCTGGTGGCCGGCGGTTGTTAAACAGCTGGACAAAGCTGCTCTGACCAGAAATCCTCAAGATTTGATTGGAGCCATGCAGAGGATTCATGATATGTGCAAGTATGTTGTTATTTTTTAATTATAGTCTTCTTCAAAATTATTTTTTTATTAATTTATGGTCTAATGGTTATTTTTTGTAGGGTATTTAATGATTTTTTTGTGCTAGGATCCAATTTTGAGAAGAATTTGGTTTAAAAATTGTGAAGAATATATAAAAAGCTTGCACAAAGAAAACATTTGTATTTTTATATTTATTTCTTCAGTATACAAGTTTAAAATACAGCTGAAATATTTTATTCTATTCTTACACTTCTTAAAAATTGAAGTTGAAGCTTTTTCATATTAAATAAAACAAAACATTCAATTTTATTTAAAAAAAAAAATATTATTAAAGTCATTGGAATGAATATAAATTTTCTTCTTTAAAAAATTTTTTGTAATTTTACTGTAAATGTATTTTAGTATTTCTTCTGAAGTTTATAAAAACATACTAAATTTAATAATCTTCATAAAAAGTAAATTAATTCCTTGAAATTTAATAAAACTTAATTTTTGACGTTTCATTAATGTTTCCTTTCAAGCTTCTCATATATTTTAGTCTGAGAATTCGTCGAAAGCGTATAAATAATAAATTTTGTCTCACAAGAAATAATTAAAAATACACATAAAATTAATTTAATATCTTCACAGCAAATAATATTAATAAATAAACTAACTAATTAAAAATAATAATTTTAAGCGCAACAATACGAAGAAAAAAATTAAAATAGAAGAAGAATTATTAAAAAAAATTAAAGTCGGTTACAACGGTTCATCTGGTTGTTAACCCTATGTATATGTTGTTGCTGTCATAAAAGTTGTATTGTGGACGGTAGTTGGGGTATGTGTCCCTAGATCGGTGATCTAAATGCATCGGACCAAAATTATTCACCTACGGGTATCATCTATATTAATCTGGTGATCTCACACTAGTTATTTAGCTTTGTACCAGTTTGCTGGTAGCGATAGAAATGTTGCTACTGGTACTGCTTTTACTTATTCGTCATCGTGTATATGTAGACACGAGCTGTAACTAAACGTCTTGGATGTATTATATACATCAGTAGTAAGTTTAAGTATGAGAGCAGTGAGTGTATGAACGAGTAGTTCGGGATAAAGAAACTTTGAATTTATTTTTGGATACGTTAAATACGTACAACCTTCGAGGTTCGTCGCACTTTTATGTTGCTTATTCTTCTCTTCGTCTTCCTCTTCCGGACAGTATACTGACGTTCTCCTATTGCAAATAATAATAATAATAATAATTTAACTTAATTTTATTATTATCATTATTAATTTTTTTTTATTAATTTTATGACGAAATAATAATTATTATTATTGTTTTTTTTTTTTTTTATTTTTATTAATCTTATGACGAAATAATGATAATAATAATAATAATATCAATAATGACAACATATTATGAGATATAATCTGTACATGCCAATTAAAATACTTGTAAATACAAATTGTATATCTATTAAGGACAAATAGGTTATTACTGTCATCAGTTGTGTCATTTAATCAATGTCATGTTAATATTTTTTATTTTATTTTTCAGCATTAGCCTGGACCCGGATGAAGATGAGCAAGATCCCGATCTGTTTGTCGGGTTTGCCAAGTTTATTGATGAGGATCTAGGGCCAGTGGAACGAGAACAAATGTTCGTAAAGACAATACCCAAGATTGTAGAGAGAGCCAAAGCTTTGAGGAATACCAAACCGCCTCAGGGGCTTTATTTCAGTTTGCAGCAACAAGGTATCTTTTGGCTTGTAGTTGATGTTATTCTATTAATCAATTTAATTAATCTTAATCTGGTAATGAACTGTTAGTAATTGAAATTGTCATTGTTGTTCAACAGGAGACCATGTGGAGTATAGTTATGGATTCGCTTCATCACTAGTAGCCAATGCCTTCTTTTCGACGTATCCTAAACGCACAGTTAAAACGCACCCGACATTAGGAGATTTTAATTTCACTAATTTCTTCAAGCATCTTCATTTGTAAGGCTTATTTATTTAAAGTAATATAATTAATTAATTGTATTGAGATATTGTGGCAAGTAGTCAATAATTTTGTGAGGAAATTTATTAAAAATTATTGCGAAATTTCAAGTTGATTAGACACAAGGTCAACAAACAATGACGTAGAAAAAAAAAAAACAGGAAATAATTTTTTAAAAAAAATAAATAAATTGTTCGGGATAAAATGATCGATTTCGAAGAAAGAGAACTAGGATATTTCATAACAAACTGTGTATGTTCGCTTCAATTTTATTTATCAATTTATTGACTTTTTTCTGAATAAAATTTAATTAATTAGTTTGAAATTTTCATTCTGTTAAATTTCAAAGTTCACATCAGTGAAATTGTATTTCACGCAATTTAAAAACTTGAACTTTATAAGCTTATGACAAAAGAGTAGGCGAGAGTAACCAGATATGTATGCCAGAGGTCACATTGATTGAAACATTGTAGTTACCTGGTTAACTTTGACCTTTAATGTTTTATAAAAACATAACAATAAAAATAAAACAGTAGCGAGAGAAATAACTGTGGGCTTTGTTAGTAATTTAAAATGATTTTTATTTCAGAAACAGTCAAAAGATAAAATTACAAAGCATACTCCAATATTTCGAGTTTTTGGAAACCGATGGAGCGTTGGAAGGCCGGATGCTCGTGTCCAGGCAGGTAAAATTAGTACATTGGTTTCCTTTGCCGTCAACTATTTGACCGAAATAAAGTAATTAATTAATTAATTGAAAATTGATTAAGGAAATGTTTGCCCGGTGAATTTAGGTGATGACGTCCAAACAATGGTTGACTATTGAAGATTGGCTTGAAAGCAACGTGCCATTGTGTCCCTTGACAATTCGTCATGTCGGTCGGTTGGAACGAGTCGATACTGACGCTAAAGTTCTGCATGTCTGCTTCGCGAGCTCTAGATTCGGCGAGGGTGTACTTGAAGACGCTATTAGCCAAGAAACTGTACATGTAAGTAAGTATATTATTGTGAATAATTTACACGAATTAATTATTTATTTTAATCAATTCACTTTTTATTATCATCATTCATTTTTTTTAGATGTTGGGCTTCTTCATTTTTCAGCTGCAAAAATTCGAAAAATTGATTAATTGGCTCATTGAGTTTTTTTTTTTAATTACTTTTATATTTTAAAAATTAAAAATTATAATTATAATCATGAAAAAATATTTTTAAAAAATTTGTATAAAACTATTTCGATATTTGTAATTTAAAAAAAAATAAATGTAATTATATTCCAGATAGCAACTCATCCAGAAATGCTTGCTGTGATATTGTCCGTGGAGGCCTTAGAAGACAACGAAGTGTTGATAGTCGAAGGTGCGCGACACGTATCCCGAATAAATAATCCCAAGCAAAAGGCAACATTTGAGAGCATATCTAATCCAAATCCCGTTACCGTTTGCTGTATGGACGCCGAAAATTATTCAAATCTGCCACTTAGACAGTTTGAAGAAGACAATATACTTCGTGAGATGAATAAATCATTGCTGGGATTTCGTCAAAGACATTTGCCGGCGAGTCCAACGGAAACGGTCAGCCTGGACGGTGCTGCATGCCCCGACGGGTGTCCAGTAACTCGGAGGCTGTCTCCCATAGGCGAGAGTTTTAGCAGCGCTTCCCCAGAAGTCGAGACCTCTGAAGACAAAATCGTTATTCATAACAATAACAATAATATTCGGTCTAATGGAAACTTGTCTGAAGACATGAGCATAGAAAATCCACTGACAGATGTTCGTCTGAGGCCTAATGGACGCTCGACAACTCAGAGGTCGCTCAGTCCAGATAAACTGATCACAGGCTACAATAAAAGTTTGTGTAGCAACGCCAGTACGCGGAGCAGATTCATTGTCTTGGGGTCCAGTGGCGAGGTGTTGCCTGTCACAAGAAAATCCTTGGGACAAATGTCTGTTTACGAAAGCTGTAACAGTCAGAGCACTGAGAGCTTCCACAGCGCCAGGGATTCTATCGAAGACGAGCATCCTGTTGGAAACTACGGTAAGACGAATTATTATTGTAATTATTTGTTAAAGAAAATTATATTCAGCTCATGAATCTTGGTTGAAAACTATCAGCTGGAATTTAAATTAGTTTGCTAGAATTAGATTAATTAAAAATAATCATTTGTAGTTTTGATTAAAAATATAATTAAATTTTTATTTATTTAGATGAAGAAGAATTTAAATTAACTCGCAAGTACAGCAATCAATTAGACACACCTGAAAGAAGAGGAACCTTTGCTCAAAGATTAAAAGAAGCTCTTAATCGAGAAAGCACTGCGACTGGATCCTCTGAAGAATCTTCTGGTGAAAGCAGCTACGCTGTTGGAATTAGTATATCTGGAAGTCATGTTGGTGATCAAGATATTAAGTAAGTTTTTAATTCTTAAAATTATTTATTTATTTTTTTTTTTTATTTTTTATATATAATTTTGGACTTTCTTTCATAATTTTTTTAATGGTAAATTTTTTTATCTATATTATTAAGAAAATAAACGAAATTTTGTGGCTTGGATTTTTTTATATATTTATACATATTATATATATATATATATATGTATATATGAAAAATATATCAAATATCAATATAAAAAAATCATTAAGCCAAAGTTTTCTTGTTTATAGTAATTTTTTGATATATTAAAAATTAAATAATCAATTAATAGAATAAATAATAAATTTTTATTTTTCAAAACCTGATGAAATAATTATTCTTTTATTAAAAATTCTTTATCTATTTTGAAAAATGTTTAATTAAATTTTTTTTTTTTACAGAGTGAGAAGAGGAGGTTCTAGAGGATTTGTATTACGAGATGAGACTGTAGATGAAGATTTTTTAAAAGCATCTTTGGAAGCTGAACAAAAATGGCTCGGAAAGTTTAAACATACTCAGCAGCCAGTTTTACAAAGAAAAGACACTAATAACAGTAGCAAATACAGTTTTAGCACTGAATATAGTTCTGGTGATTATTTTTATTATTTATTTATTTATTATTTATTTTTTCATGATAAAATTAATAAATGCCATTACACACAGATTTTTGCTCAGAATTGGAAGAAGTCTACGAGCAATTGTCAAAGTGGTTGGATGATCCAATAGCATCAGATGAAAACCGCGAGTTGGAAGCAAGAGACCGAGCAGTGATCCAATTTGCGGGTTCTCTATTGCGAAGAGCTTTGAGTGAATCATTCGCAGGTGTTCCTGTGCAGGAAGGCGAGCCCCAGCTTCTCATCGGGACAAATGACGTTCAACAGAAGCACAAATTAGCTCTGGCTGTACGGAGTCTCAGTCTCGAGCTCGCGAGACAGAGAAACAAGCGTCAGCAGTCGGTAAGAATTTTTTTTTTTTTATTTAAATTATTATTTATAGCGTATAGTATTTACATATTTTGGCGAAGAGTGAGAGACAGTGGGTAACAATAAAGTTAAATTAAACAAAGACACAGATCTCAGACACAGAGGATCAACGAGAAGTTGAAGAGGAGGATTTTGTGGATGCTTTTGAAGTACAAGAATCTCCAAAGAAAGTTGAATCGAAGCGAAATAAATGGACAATTAGTTTAACATCCCTGAAGGAGCTTGAAACTTTTCTTGAAGAAGAATCACCAACTTTTAGTCGGCCACGACAGTTTCCGGAGATAAATATTAAAAATATTTATAGCGATGTCGAAGGAATAAATAATTCGGTGAATACATATAAAAACAAAAAAAAATTTTTTTTTTTAATGAATCTATAAAATCTAACTGGTTAAATAAATAATTTATATTTCTGATTAATTTTTCTCGCTAAACTAATACTGTCTCTCATTCTCATCTGTCTGACTTGAATCTTAACTCTTACACACTATTTTACACTTGCTCATAACACTTATTGCACGCCTCATAAGCGAAGCGTTAAGGTAGTGCTCTACACTCGACATTTAAAAAAAAAAAAAATCAGTTTTCTTGAAACTGAAATTGATTTTTTTTTTTTATCATCTACCTTAAAATTATGGTGCCACTAAACCATTTTTTTGTGAAAATTAAAATTATGAGGCGTGCACTTTTGGATTTTCCAAAGTTTTCTTTTAACAATTTCACTACAACTTCGCTTAAATTGAATAAATAATGTTAAAAATATTTAAAAAAATTTTTTATTAATTTACAAATCAATCTATAGATCCCAGAAGACAGCAGTTCTCAAGACGGTGGGCTTTTGCCAGTAGCAACCGGGAATTGGGGCTGTGGATCACGATTGAAAGGCGACCCGCAATTGAAACTTGTGATTCAGTGGTTAGCAGCTTCTTTGGCTGGAGTTCCGCGACTTATTTATTACACTTGTGGTAATCCGAATTTATCCAAGGTATCATCAAATTTTTTTTATAATTACAAGATAAATTAATTTATAATTATAATTTATTTTATTAAATTATTCGTAGCTTGACACCGTAAGCAGAGTCCTCACCGACAGAAGATGGACAGTTGGAGATCTGTCAACCGCGATGCTAAGGTTCGCAGTTCACACTCTAGAAGATCGAGTGAAGGGTCGGAACAGCCTCTTCGAAGAACTGATTGGCGTCGACAAGCCTAGTCCTTAGCTCAAAAATATTTATCATTTTTTATTGAGCTATCATCAAAGACTTACGGTCAATTGTCTGTTGACTTGCTTCCTGGTCTAATAGATTAAGATTAAGATTTTAAAAATTATTATTATTATTATTATTAAAATTATTACAGTTCAGCGAAAATATTAAACGCACGGATTTATTTTTAACAGCTCAATTTAAAATAATATTAATAATTGATTAAAATGTTTTTTAAATATTGAGTATTTAAATATTTATATTAGTATCGACCAGAGCATATCAAAAAAAATAAAATAAAATAACATCGTAGAAATTAAATAAAACAATAATTGATAATAATAATTAATAATATTCTTATTATTAAAATTGACTGATTATTTTTGAACGTCACTCTTTTAACAGGCAATAATCTACACTATATTTTATACAGTTAATATAAAAAAAAATAAATAATAAAAAATATGAAAGTCAAAGTTATTTTAAGAACCAGAACTTTAGATAATATTAAAATAAAATTTTAGTGTTTCAATAAAATATATATATATATATATATATATATATATATATATATATATATATATATATATATCCAGTTCGAAAAAAAAAAAAATAAAATTTAGTGGCCTAAATAAATGATTTTTAAGAAATGGTCTTCCATTATAGGTAAAAGTCTGTCTTATTAAAAAAAAAAAAAAATTAAAAAAAACGGATTTTAAAATCAAATAAAATATTGTAGCCTATGATGTATATACCTAGAGTATTAATAAATTTTTATTGTATGTAAAAAAAGACATGATTAATTTATAAAATTGTAATCTTTATTGAAAATAATAAGGCATAAGTTAGTAGGTATGAGTTGTAATAAAGTTTGGATCTGAATTAAGATGAACGAAAAAAACGGTTTAGGAGAAAATATTATCTTGTAAAAAAGCAAGCGGCATACGTCTCAAATGACTTGCACCCAATCCTCCTACAATTATATAAATGTAATTAAAAAAAAATTATCAAGATGATTAACAATCAACTGGTTTTTAAAAAAAAAGACTTCTCATACGTCTCATGTGCCCAGGACCCATTCCCGATCGATCGTACAAAATATTGAACTTGTTCACGAACTGGTTAATGTCGTTGCAGCCCTTGGTAACTATTCCGAGATATGTCATTAATCCGAAATCGTTGCATTGCTAAATGTAAAAAAAATTTTTTTTATCAGCTAATTATTAAATAATTTAATACCAATAGTAATAGTAATAACATCCTGATTTAAATTAATTATTAAAAATAGTAATATTTAAATAAACTTACGTTGTAGAAATCAGCTTTGAACCTATCACTATTCAAGACAGGTAAATGATGGGCCAACGACCGAGCAGCTCTTAAAATTTCATGGTTTGGAGGCAGTTCTCCTTTTTCAACAGCACGGAGATACATCAAAATAAGTTTTACTCTTGAATACAACATTTTAATAGCACTATGCTGTGCCATAAGATGCTCAGCAACTGAAAAAATTATTATCAATATTAAGCTGAAATAACTAATTAATAATATGAAAACTGAAGTTAGGAATTTTAGAACAAATGAAAATACCTAAAGAACTTTCTCCTTGATCGTTGCTACACATCCTAGCAACATGATCAACACCAATTCTCTCAGCTTCTTCAGTAGCTAATGTGTAAGTCAAAGGTACAAAAAGCATTGTAGCTTCACCAGCAACAAGATCAATAACAGACTCGTACATTGACACAGATAATTGCTGAAAAATGGATAAAATATTAATATTAATTGCATTTTTAAAATTAAGTCATCAATAATTAATTAATTAAAGTAAAAAATTTACATCTGCATTTTTGGGTCTCGGATCAAGCTTAAGAAGCACTGGACTCTCGTTGATGGCACAAATTTGTCTATGAACTTTAATATCTCTATCATTGGGCATGTCTCCAGTAGTATACCAGCCGAGGAAGTCCATTTCACTGAACACCTGTTTGAACTGCTCTTCTTTTGTGTTATAGTAATCTCTGTCAATGACAACATCACCTTCAACCAACGTGAAGACCAACTCGAAGGAATTCATTATTTCTATGTGTCTTCCTTTCTGTTTTCCAATTAATGCCCCGTAAACTGAAATAAAAAATGACAATTATTATAACCAAAAGTAATTTAAATAAAATAAAACTACCATGAAGTGAAATTTTTTTATAATAATTTATTTGTTAAAATAAAAAAAATTAATAGATGTTTTTTTAATTTAATAAAATAAAACAATAGATACCTAGTTGATCGCTGCCTTCTTGAGCGCGTAACCTGGTCCAGTGTTCACTGACATTCATGATAACCAGAGGATGTAAGCTCACAGAAACAGACCCGACTGTTCCCGAGGATGCCATAACCCGGCAGGAGCTGCTGCCAGAATTGGAACTCGTAGAAGGTCCCGCGACATCCGCTGCTGGATTTACGACTTCCATCGAAGATCCACTCTCCAATGCAATGTTTTCGTCTACTTCCATTTCACTCGCGTCTGGCTTTGAGCTCATTTTTTATTTTGTTTGTAGAAAGTAAACAATTATTAATATTAATTTTACAGAGAGTAATTTTTAAAATTACTATCAGTATTTAGAGTTTATTTGATCTTATATTTATTAATTTCGCAATAAACGTTGCATGTTTGCGCCGATGTTTACCACAAATTGCAATCACAAGTGTGTATGTAAAATTAATAATTCGTTTTTTAGAGGTTAAGATTATTTTGACGCGCGCGCCATCTGACATGTGCGCGCATTATTTAAACTTGTGGAAATTGTGTACAGCGCTTGATGAAATCTTTGGAGAAATTGTTTGTTGACGAATGTGTCAGTTGCGTTTGAGCTTTTATCGTGAGTGCGTTTACTGATGATACTACTAAAAAAAAAAAAAAAAAAATAAAAGTAATAAATAAGTACTCAATGTAAATACAATTATTTGTTAATAATAAAATTACAATCTTGTTGAAATATTAATTTAAATAGTGAGTTGTTTACTTTTTTTTTTTGGTTGAAAAATTTTGTAACTGCTTTGTGGTTTTTTATGTCACGAAAGGATATACAGGAAACTCTTTATGCAGCATCAAAATTGTTACTTTTACTGTAAGATTATTTTTTTTTCTAACATAAATTATTATTAAAAAAAAAAATGTTTAAAAAAATTCGCACTTATTTTTTAAAATTTCTAAGTGTGAATTTTTTTTCTAAATGAAAAAATAAATAAATATATTTTTTAAGTAACATTAAAGTTAGCTGTCACTTGACAATTTTTTAATTTTTTTTTAACAAATAAATTTGCTCAAAAAAATTATTTTTAAAAAATTGCATTTTTAGTTTTTTATAATTTTTAAATGTCAATTTTTTTATAAATTTTTTTTTTGCTATAATTTATTTGTTAATAAAATTTCTAAAATTTTTTTCATTTAGATTTTTGGTAACAATATAATTATACATTAATTTAAATCAGCTGATACTTAAAAAATTAATTTTATTTATGAGCTGTAAAAAATTTTTACGTAAAAAAATATTAAAAATGTTGTATTTTAATTATCAATTTTTCCTACGTAAAATATGTAAATAATGTCTACGTAATGATAAGAATAACTGAGAAACTATTTATTTATTTAACAAATAGTTTACTATCAATGTACAAATTACACTATAAACGTCACTATAATCATAACAATGGAACAATTAATAAAGCAACCTACGCTAATCGAGCTAGCTTGTACACAATCCAATAAGAAAATAAAAACAATGACAGAAAATCTAAACGACATTCCATTAATAAAAAAAAGAACATCATATGTAGAAAGTTGAAAGCCCTTGGAATAGTTTCAAGTTCAAGCCAGCCAATCGGATCACTGGATTTTGTCTTACTTATTCTTCAACGTCGTGAATAATGGATTATAACACATTATGTTTATTATGCAACTGCTACAATTGCTACCTATTAAATTTAATTATTTTGCAGATAATATTTAACAAAATTACTTTTACAGATTGTATTTAAAATTTATAAGAAGAAAGAATAATATATTATATTAAAAAATTATATTAGATGATAGAATATAAAGCTGGTGGTGGAGATTAAAGTTTTGGAATACCTCTACTTGTTCATTGCCGTTGATTGAAATAAATCTCAATGGCCAAACGATTGTTGCGTGCAGCATTTCTACTTCCGTTTAATTTAAAATTGACTGACTAGACGTGATTGATGAGAGAAGACTACGCTACTGTTATAATATTATGGTTAATGCTGATGATTGCGATTGAGATAAAGAAAATTATATTTTAACGTTGATCCAAGAGAGAAGATATTAATTTATTTTTATTAATTGCTTACAAGTTGGGTTTAATAAAAAAAAAAAAAAAAAAAAAAAAAAAAAAAAAAAAAAAAGTTTTTTCTTTAGGTTTCAAGATCATGCTCATGATATGTCTGATGATTTCTTTGTAAGAAAAAAAATTGTCAGAACAAAGAATTGAAGCAGGAAGAAATAAAGATTATTAAGAAATTTCTTAACCTGATGCAGAATTGAATGCAACACAGTTTATTATTGCAAATGTAAACATATAAATATGTATCATCAGTGATAGTTAACTTGTCATGACGTCACGGGAAGAGAGAGCGAGTGGAAGAAGAAATTAAAGTATGTCACAGTGATGGCATTAAGACTACTACCATTGCCACGGATGTACTCTCACGAATGTTGTCCTCTGTCCGTTGGGACCACTGGTCAGGTGATCAACATTTTAACGCGTTTTGCAGCATTATCTCCAGGTTGTTGCCTTGTAGGTTATAATTATATTTGTGGAAGTTGTAATAGTCGCGGCCACGTAAACAGGACAGTCATTGGATTTCAAGGTCGTGTGACTGGCATACGATAGATTTCAGGTCACTATTGTCATTGTGCTCTGTTATTAATTAATTGTCTAACTGTTATTTGAAGAATTACAAAGGCATTGTCTGAGAAAATTGATTACTTTGTTGAATTACAGGTAGATTATGTCGAGACTGATTTAAACAAGAGAATTTTAAATTACTTTTAACAATATGTATGCTTCAAGTTTGCTAGATTATAAATTTTACTGGTGAATTATTCATAAAAATAGTTTATTTATGTATGGACTTTATGATTGTTTATTTTGAAAGTTAACTTTAGTATTGCATTAGAGTAAAAAGAATATTAAATTAATTTTCTTTGTAGATTTTTATTTACAACTTTTAATAAAAAATTAAGGAAAAATGAGATGTAACTTACAGGCATTAGTTTTTTTCATCGGCGGAATTTTTAGCGTTTGTTGTAGTGCTCCAAAATCCAAAACCATTATTGAACAGTATCCACAATACATGTATCTTCTAGTTGAGCCTATAAAAGATTAAAAAAGTAAAAAAATCTCAGATTTGTAGGCCTCAGAAAAAAACGTTCGATTTTTTTAATTTTTTTCCGATGGTTTTTGGGTCAAAAATAGTAGTTTTTACAAATTTTTTTGGCATTTTACTAGTTCAACTAGAAGCTAATACTTCATAAAAGGTGTGTACTAAATTTCATTAGAATCGGTTGAGAACTTTTTTAGTAATCTTGCCCGTTAATTTAAAAAAAGTAGTTTCGATAAAAACGCCATAAGCGCTGAGTACTTTAATGAATTATAACTCACAAAATAATGCGGATTTATATTTAGAACTTGATAGGTATATTTTTAGGGTATTATACTAATTATTGATAAAAAAACAATTTTTTTTACATGTATCGCCCCCTTTAAGAGAAGAAAATAAAGGCAAAGCGGATGAAGAATAGAAAAATAATTGGAAAAGAAGAAATATATGGAATTTTGTAAAACACGTAAAATAATCCAATTAAAATTTCTATTTATTATTATTATTTTCAGAAAATAAAAAGACATAAATGATAAACAATTTGTTTGATGACTTGTTTATCGCAACTTGTATTGGTATCAAGTTTTCAATTTGAACTTGTACAGCCAAGCAATGACTTAAAAGATTGGATGATAAATATTGCAGCTTTCACTCAAAGTGATATTTATAGAGGAGTTGTCGTCGAGATTGATGAGCTAAACTATTTGTAGAACGTATAATTTTTCATACAAAAGAATACAGCATGAGAATTCAGCAATCAAACAAAAATTAATTAATTAATGACAATGACTTCGTTTTACAATCAGAGTAATTGAATTCATAGCAATATAATATGAAGAAATAACTGAATAAGATAATGAATCACGTTTAATGACCGGCTGGCTGTCCGTTCCAAGTAAAAAGTTTTATTAAGTGAAGATAAACATATCGTACGTTTTATTACATAAATAAGAGTCGTCAGTCTCAATCTGTTGCATTTAATTAAAATACAGGATATAGTATTAAACTGTAGGACGGCCAGGATGAAATATAAATAATTTAAATATAAACAATGAGACGGCTTGAGTTTAAGAAAGAGGCACGCAAGCAGAAATAATTTTTGAAAATATGTAGGCTACACACAGAAGATTGCTTCCTATGTCCTGCTCATCAACTTTCTCTCTGCTTAACAAAGAGTGGAACTTTAGTAACAGCAACGGTTCCTTATCCACCGTAAATAACTACAAGATTAACAGATTGTTCTGCGGTAATAATATAAGGAAAGAATATCATGTGATTTATAAATCTTGTTATCAAGATATCTGTTTGTTACTTTCATAATTTTCTATTTAGATCATTTCCTTATTTATTTTTTTATAAAATTATTTCTTCGGTGATCGTTAACAAGTTCTGATCCTCAGTAGCGGTCTTTAAATTGCAGTAATTATTTATAAAAATTGTTAATTTATCACTCACAGATAATATAAAAAAAAAAACTCGCTTTCACAGAGTATGAGTATGAGTATTACAAATCCATTTGAACTAAATAAATGTAAAAACTGCGATTATCGCTCTACTGATAATGAATATAGCCGGTCAATGTTTTTGTACACATTTATTAGAATTTTATGATATTTCTATTTAAATAGATCTACCAACAAACTGTTTATGTAAGAAAAGCGAAATTATTATTTAAATGTAAACTTCAGTGACAAATGTATGTTTAGTTGTCTATTAATTGTAATTAGTGTTTATTTTAATGCAAGTAAATGTAAATATGTATGAGCTTAAAAGGTTTTTTGTAATATGAAAAACCATACAGCACATGGAGACTAAAGTCCGTTTAGCCGAGTAGTACTTGGTGGGTCGAATAACGGTCAAAGACAACCGAAGTGTATTCAACTTATATTATCGAGTTGTCCTCTTACTCCCTCATTTAGTTTCTTTTCTTCGTCGTTAAATAAAAATACCGAGCACCTCAAAAATCTTAAGACCCATTATACCGTCTATTAAAATGAAATTAAACAACAAAAGTAACACAGTTTTATTTTATTTTTATATATTGTTGTTTCGAATGAAAATATTTTTAGTGTACCAACCTAAATACCTATTTCGTTAACTGTAATTGCAATAATAATCGATTGTGATTCAAGTTGGCGATAAGTATTTTTTGAGAATGGTACTGACCTACTCACTTGGATTGCCGATTGTCAACTCCCTATTAAAACACTTTTGTTATTTTTATTATTGTATATTGGAATAAATTGTGAAATTAAGATACGAGACATTACTTTTATTTAAGATGTTTTGAAATTTAAGAGATCGAGAATTTTCGCAACTATGTGAAAGTTATACTTTTAAATTATCATATTATTTTTAAGTATATATTTGATTACAAATTATTATTATTATTATTATTATTATTATTATAACTACTATTGCTACTTCATAAAAATTAATGATAACAATAATAATAATAATAAATATATTGACCTTTCAAGATTTTTTTAACCATTTCTTAACTTCTTAACTTCTCTAATTATTATAATTATTATTATTATTATTTTATTGCTGCTTCATAAAAATTAATCATAATAATATATTGGTCAATCTTTGAAAAAATATCTACATATTTCTTTAAAACATCTAATCAATTTTTTTTAACATTTCTTCATTCTATGATTTAGATTTTTAAAAAATTATTATTATTAACATTTTTTTGTCATAAAAAGTTATAATAATAATAATAATAATATATTGATCAATCTTTAAAAAAATATCTACAGATTTTTTCAAAACATCTAACAATTTTTTTTTAACATTTCTTCATTTCATAACTTTGATTTTTTCAAAAGAACTATCATTATTATTTTTGTTGTTGTTATTGTTAAATTTGAAACAGCAGATCACTGATAGTGATCCTATCATTTACTTTAATATTCTTCCAACTCTTGGTTAAAGATCATGTAATTCATTAAAAAAAAAAAAAAAAAAAAACATTAACAATGCGATAAGCAGAGCCCTGATTGTTAAAGCAGTAGATATGATACGTTGTCGAAATTTATAAATCACATTCGGAAGATATTGAAAATGGGGCATTCTCCATTCATTCTTCATCAGTAAAATATTATAATTAATTTCAAATATTGATAATGACCGAGCTATAAAATTGCGCCATCGCGATCGGTAAAAACTATTAGTAAAATAAGTAAGACGTTGTATATTTTTAATTAAATGCGCTATTTATAATATTTATCCTACTTATAAGTACTCCACCTATTGATTGGATGTATTATAAATTGTATGTAATATATAAATTGTAATTATTCCGAGAGGAAAGCATGCAAAGCAATATTTATTTTATTATTCAATGTAATTCAATCGAAGAAATGTAATACAAAACTTGCAAGAATTAATTAACATAAAACTCGTTGAACCGGTGATTAGATAAAAAGTCTTACATCTTGTATCTAATATTTAATAGATTTGTGAGTTGTTCTTCTATCGTAATCAAATGGTGCGACATTGACCTACCTAGACGTAACAGGACCCGAGGTGAATGCGCTGTCAAAAATTTACATGTCATATGTATCCAGTAACGGTCCCGATCTAAATATATATATATATATATTTTACTGATGGCTTCTTTTAAATTTATTCTAGGTAATCAAAGCGTACTCGGGATCCAAAGAATAGCATGATAAGTCAAGGATGGAGACTGCTGACCTACTGCCAACTGTTCCTGTGCCTCCTATTGCTTTCAGACAATACTTCAGGTGAATATTAAAACTTTTAAGTTTTTAAATTAAGTATTGTCCTAAAAATTGTCTTTTATTAATAAAAATTTTTTAGGAGCCGTCATAAATGGGAATCTTGATAGGGTGAAAAGACAACTAGAGGTTGAGAGGACTAATTGGACCCAGCTGGCAGATGAATGGATGTCAGCTAAAAAAAGGATCAGTGATCAGTTTGTTCCAATTTTGCCCGAGTCTGATGGAAATGTTAGGGAATTACCACCGAAGGCTGATACTTTTGTACATGGAATGACAACTGAACAATTATCCAGGGTAAGTATTTAGCTGTCTCGGTTCAAAAGAGTTACTGAAAATTTGGTAATTATTTACAAGTTGGGTTAAACGTTTTTTTGGCCATATCTAGGTGAAAAATTAATATTTTCTTATTTTTTTTTATCCTGCTTATTTTTACAATTTATATTTGTGCTTTTTTGCCTTCTAAAGTTGGAAAAAAATTTTGCTCTCATGGTTTTTCATAAAATTTATAGTTTCTTTTTTTGATGTTTTTAATTTTTTTTTTTTTTTTTTTTGAAAAGTTTATAAAAAAACGAACAATTAAAAAAAAATTGAATATCACAATTTTTTGAAAATTTATAAAATTTATTAAAACTTTTTTTTTGTTCATTTTTTTTTATGTATTTTTCAAAAAAAAAAAAAAATATAAAAATAAAAAAAAAACTAATAAACATCAGTTACTGTTTTGAAATGGAGTAGCATTATTATAATTTATTTATTTATGACTTATTATATGAATAATTACAGGTAAATTATTCAAGAATGCTCTGGGACATGGAAAACGTCCAACAAAATGGACACTTGTCCCTATTTGTCGACAAAGCGATGAAACTTCTAGACCTGCAGAAAGTAATGGTAGAAGTCGAAACCTCAGTGATGTCCAAGGTTTCTTGCACTGCTTGTAAAGTCGGCGCTGGTCTTCTCCAGCACTACATCAAAAGCGGAAAGACCGACCAGGAAATAATGACTAGCATTTATCAGTTTTGCGTACAACTTCGGATACAGAGCTCACGAGTTTGTCATGGCGTGACGCTGCTTTTTGGAGTAAGTTATTAAAAGTGAATTTTTTAATCACAATTTACAAAAATTTTATATTTTAAAGTATTTAATTATTTTATTTTGTAGAAGTAATAAAAAATAATTATTGTTGCGTAATCTAGAAAATAATAACAGAGGTTATTATTTGTTACAAAATTTTGTCTTTATATTTATATTTTTATAGTTCAAGATATTTTAAATGTTAATAAGAAATAATTAAATTTATAAATACAAGAACTGTCACTTTTTAAGAAGAAAAAAATTAACATATCCAGAGAAATTATACTCGAGTATGATTTATAAAAAATTATTAATATTCAAGATCATTTTAATAATTTGTAAATTTAAATTATTTATTATATTATATTTAAAAATGTTTTAACTTAAAAAAAAAAAATAAATAAAATTAAAATAAATTCAAGTACCATTTTGAAAGTAATACTTATAAATAGATCTGAAATGAACCAGCAAGTCTTTATTTTTGATACTATAAATTGAAGCGAAAAGAAAAGACAAATATGAATAAAAAAGGCAAAAAGTAACGACAGGCGTAAAAATGAGTACATGGTACTTTCTATTTGTAAATTATAGGCAGCAAATGATTTCACCGATCACGTACTGAGGTTTAATCGAGTATAGGTAATTTATATTATATGTACAATACAACCACATTCAATACAACTACGTATTTCCTGCAAACGGTAGCTAACATAAGCTGGTACTTATAATCTCAGCCACGACTGATAATAATTTGTTATTTCATCATTCATACCATCAGTTTTTCATACTATACATTAAGCATATTTATAATTCTGAAATAAAAATTTTTTCTATTTTAGGGTGAAGTAATCTATGTTCTCAAGCAAGTAAACATGGGTCCCGCGCAGATCTGTAGCTTTGTAATCGGAGATGCTTGTGACGACGCATACAACCCTCTTCACGAGTGGGAAGTCGCTTTTCCACCGGTTAAAAAACCGCCGATTGAACCACCAATTCCACCCAAGGAAGGCGCTCCGACTTTCAAAGTTCTTCATATTTCAGACACTCACTACGATCCTTACTACCAGGTACTAATTAAGAATATACAATAAAATTTTTGACCAATATTTTCGCCGTAATATTAAAAATTTGATCCATTTATTTAACAATTTTTTAAGTATAATCTATCAATTATACTTAAGTACTATAAATTATTTTAAAAAAAATTCTAGGAAGGATCCAACGCGAATTGCAACGAGCCTCTTTGCTGTCGATTAACCAACGGAGCACCAACATCAGCAGCGGACGCGGCTGGTCGGTGGGGCGACTACAGAAAATGCGACACCCCGAAAAGAACGGTCGATCACATGCTGAAGCACATCCAAGACACTCACGCAGACATCGACTACATCCTCTGGACGGGTGACCTGCCTCCTCACGACGTGTGGAACCAAACTCATGAAGAGAATCTAAAAATTCTCCGGGAAACGGTCGCGCAAATGTCTGCGACTTTCCCCGGAGTCCCGATTTTCCCCGCACTGGGCAACCACGAGTCAGCTCCAGTGAACAGTTTCCCTCCGCCGTTCGCTCCAGACGAAAACAAGATCGAATGGCTGTACGACGAACTAGATAAACAATGGAAGCGGTGGTTGCCTGCTGGAGTGTCCCACACTGTCCGCAGGGGAGCCTTCTACTCAGTCCTGGTGCGACCTGGCTTCAGGATCCTCTCGGTGAACATGAACTACTGCAACAACAAAAACTGGTGGCTGCTGATCAACAGCACCGACCCCGTCAGCGAGCTCCAGTGGCTGGTCTACGAGCTTCAGGGTGCTGAAATGAACGGCGAGAAGGTTCACATAATCGGTCACATTCCTCCGGGACACTCAGACTGCCTCAAGATCTGGTCCAGGAATTACTATCATATTATTAATAGGTACGAGTCGACGATTGCTGCCCAGTTCTTTGGACACACGCACTACGACGAATTCCAGCTGTTCTACGACACCTCGGACCTGGGACGAGCCTTGAGTATCGCCTATGTCGGGCCCTCCGTGTCGCCCTACTATGACTTGAATCCGGGCTACAGGATTTATTATGTAGATGGAGACCACCCGAAAACCACCAGGATGGTGGTTGACCACGAGAGCTGGGTGATGAATCTCAAAGAGGCTAATCACTATGACTACCCCATTTGGCGCAAGATGTACAGTGCGAGACAGGCCTATCAGATGCCCTCTTTGCTGCCTAAAGATTGGGATGCTTTGATTGATAAAATGACTAATGAGCCCTCGAATTTCGATCTTTATTATAAGTAATTATTTTATTTATTTATTTATTTTTTATTGATTTTTTTTTTTATTTATGTGAAACAAAAAAAATTTTTTTAATGATAAAAATGAAAAATTAAGTAAGCTTTTTTTAAAAAAAAAATATCTCAACAATTAATTATTGCACAGAAAATTAAAAGATGATGTCAAAAATTATCTACAAGAATCGATCATGGTTTTTTTTTTTTTTTTTGAGTGACTGCAAAGTTGCTAATATTTTATAATTTCTAAATATAAAAAAAAATTTTTTTGAAATTTCTAAAGAAATCTTCTTTATTAGATGTTAATTTTTTTTTTTCAATGATTGATAATTAATAAAAACCTTTTTTTCCAGACATTACTACAAAAATTCGCCAGTTCGACCGGCCTGCAACAATGAGTGTCGAAAAAGAATACTCTGTGATTTACGAAGTGGTAGAAGCCACGACCGAAAAGCTTTGTGCCAGACTCTGGAGTCCAGGATCGACGGCGCTATTGGAAACAGCTGGCGCGAGTGGATCTACAACGGCTTGGCCCTCTCGTACGTAAAAAATTGGTGGATGGATAATTACAATGGCAATACCGAAACTAATCAAGTCAATCTCTAGCCAATAATATTTAAATAAAGTTTATTACTAACAACCACCGCACATGTCTATTAAGTATCTTTATAATTTGCTTTAAATTCTATAATTAACCGTAATTATTCTTTATGTATTAGCTAAATACTAATTACTAATTACTTCTTATGTTAGCTATTATCTATTTTTAAAGTTTATTTAAATTTAATTTGTTTAAAATCAAAGTAGTTATTAAATAAAATTTCTACTAAAACAATTAAATAATTTTATATCATTATATTAATCATAAGAATTTATAAAAATAAGCTTTTATTTGTAAATATCGAAATAAGTATCTTTTGTTCAGTGCTAACTGGTGGTGGAAAATGAAACAATGAAAAAAACTGGCTTTTAAGTGTGTAAGTGTAAACAAATATTTTAATTAACGATGATTGATGACTACAACTATTAATTTTAAATATTAAATTTTATTTTAGGATGTCAGTAGTGATGGCGATTCCTCGGTTTGCGTACAATCTACCGAAATACGTACTGGGGCTGGGCTAGCTCCAATTGGATCTACGGAAAATAAAATAAAAATTGAAATTGTTAAATATTGAGCAATTGAATTTCTTATCAAGCTCTTAATTATTGTGACTCTTAAATTTATTTTGAGTCATGAGTCACTGCTCGAATTAATCGCAGCTTACTTGTATATAAAATTTAGACGTTGATTATTTATATGATCATAAACTTATCATAGTAAATAAATTTGTTGTTAATGTAATATTTAAAATAATATTTTATACATTATATAGAAAATTCGTTTGTGTTTTATTTACAAAAAATCCGTCAATATAATTATTGTTTTAATTAATTTATATTTATTTTTAAAAATCTTTTAGATTAAGATTTTTTTTTTAATTATGTTTATTAAATTTATTAAAATAATAATAATAATTTTTTTTTAAAGATTTTTATAAATTTATTATTATTATTTAACTCATTGAGAAAAAAATTATTAAATTTTAAGAACAAAAATTTTTAATTTATATTTCGCGCCAAACGTTTAAATTTTCAAATTAAATTACTTTAAGCGCCATATTTCTTCTTGACCAATTGACAGTAAGAAGAAAATATTTTTTCTGAATGAGATATAATTTATTTTCATATTCCATGTGCTGAGTCTGTTATTAAATATAATAATAATTAAAAATAAACAAATTCTACAAAGTAAGTACATGAAAAAAATTGATACTCCAAATTAATAATTAATTGCCTTGTAGATAGATAAACAAAATGTCGGCGCCGCTTACGGAAATAATAGACGACATTGAAGACTTGATATCCTCCCAAGATATAACCCCAAAAGAGCGATACAGTTCTAGAAAAAAGGTGACAATTAGGTCAAAGAACAAAAAAAATAAACCAGATGATAACAGTGATCAAGAAGTGCCTCAAGTTTCTGTGCTGTCAAGTATCATTCCCGGGTGCCAGACTATTTACTTAAAAACATGGGGCTGCACTCACAACAGCTCCGACACCGAGTACATGGCTGGTCAGCTCGCTGCATACGGGTACAAGTTGACCGAGGAAAAGGAAAAGGCTGATTTGTGGTTGCTTAATTCTTGCACGGTTAAAGCTCCAGCGGAAGATCATTTTAGGAATGAAATAGAAGCTGGACAGAAATTAGGAAAACATGTCGTCGTCGCTGGGTAAATTTAATATATTAAAAAATCATGACACTGAAGTTGACAGAAAAAAATTTTTTTTTAATTTTATAACAAAGAAATTATAATGAAAAAATTCTAAACGTGAAAATTAAAAAAAGATATTAATGGAAATTTTTGGAAGTATTTTCATGATAGTAAATAATTTATTATAAAAATTCAAAAAATTGACAGCTGTCAGTTCACTTCAATGTCATTAAAAAAATCTTTTTTCTTAACTTTTTTTTTGACGTAAAAAATTAAAAAATTAACTTTTAATTTTTTTTTCATTGTTTTAATAAAAAAAAAAAAAAAATTATCATGGTGTCAATTAATAATCATTTTTAATAAAATATTTCAGTTTTGACGTTTCATTGACTATTTAGAGATAATAGGATATTTTTATATATTTTTTTATTCATTTTATATTTTACATCAAAGATGAAATAATTAAATTTGAATAAATAAATTTTTTTATTTTTTACGGTCAAAAAACAAAATAACAAAACATAAAAAAAATATATTGTGTAGAATAATAATTAATAATAATAATAACTTGCAGTTGCGTGCCACAAGGAGCTCCAAAAACAGGTTTCTTGAAAGGCCTGAGCGTGATAGGGGTCCAACAAATCGACCGCGTGGTCGAAGTAGTAGAAGAAACCCTAAAAGGTAACACTGTGAGATTTTTAGGTCAAAAGAAAGAAGCTGGTAAAAAAATCGGTGGTGCTTCATTGGCTCTCCCCAAGGTGAGAAGGAATCCGCTGATAGAAATAATAGCAATCAGCACGGGGTGTCTCAACCAGTGTACCTACTGTAAGACGAAGCACGCCAGAGGCCAGCTGGGAAGCTATCCCCCTGAAGAAATAGTCGAGCGCGCGAAGCAAGCCTTCGAGGAAGGTGTCGTTGAGTTATGGCTGACTTCTGAAGACACTGGGGCCTACGGCAGAGACATTGGCACCAATTTGCCGGAGTTGCTGTGGAAAATCATTGAAATAATTCCCGAGAATTGTATGATGCGCGTTGGTATGACCAACCCGCCGTACATACTCGAGCACCTAGAAGAAATCAGCAAAATTTTGACCAACCCGCGGGTTTACAGCTTTCTCCACGTTCCTGTCCAGTCTGGTAGTGACCAGGTGCTCGTCGACATGAAGAGAGAGTACTCCAGGGCGGAGTTCCAGCAGGTCGTTGACTTTTTGAAGGAAAGAGTTCCCGGAGTCACTATTGTCACGGACATTATCTGCGGGTTCCCGACAGAAACCGACCAGGACTTTGAAGAAACAATGAGTCTTTGCCGGGAAAATAAATTTCCTAGCTTGTTCATCAACCAGTTCTTCCCCCGACCGGGAACTCCTGCTGCTAAAATGCCCAAAGTTCCAACTCAGCTGGTAAAGAAGAGAACCAAGCAACTCTCGGAGTTCTTCCAGTCCTACGAAGCCTATGGCCATAAAATCAGGGAAATTCAGAGGGTGCTAGTTACTGAAATTTCGCATGACAAAAAACACTTTGTCGGACATAATAAATTTTACGAACAGATTCTGCTGCCCATGAAAGATGAAATTATGGGGAAAATGGTCACGGTGAAAATTGTTGAAGCGACTAAACACTCTATGAAGGCAAAACTTGTTGATGAATTAAGTCAATTTAGTAATTGTGGTGAAGAAAAAAAATTTGGGTGTTTAACGACAGATATGTATCCAACATATTGCAATTGTGCGATAATTGTTATTTTATTTGCGGTGCTAGCCAGGGTTTTGTGGAGATTTTTCATTATTTGAGAGTGATTTTTTAGATTTATAAATGTATTTAATTGTTTAATTTTTAACGAACATATTTTGAGATTAAAACTTTGAAAATTTTGAAATTAAATTTTAATATTTTTTTTTTTTAAACAAGAAAATTATAAATTATATATTTTCGCTTTTTTATTATAATCTCATGGATATATATTACCAATTTGCGTTTTCTAAATAAATAAATATTTTTAAAGGAGGTGATAAAAAATTAATAAAACTCATTTTTAAATAATTTTTTTTTTTTTTTTTTTTTTTTTTTTTATTGAAAATTACAGAAACTCTCAATTCATCAAATTTTTTTAATTGCGGTTTATAAATCAATACGGAACGAAACAAGTAAAAACCTTTTGTGACACAAATTGTTAAACATTTGGCATTATTATTTATAAGTTGTAATTTAAATTTATCTACTACAATAATTATTCATTTGAGGTTCCTGTCTTTCAAAAAATCCTAACTATGTTTCAATTTCTACAAAAAATACTAAATCTTTAGTAAAAAAATTTTTAAAATAGAGAGCAATGTTTAATGTCTTTTTTTTTCACCTTAAAATTAACTTCAACAATTGAGCAATTATAAAATTTACTGAGCATTTAAATTCATTTTTTCACAATATATTACTTTTTCACATAAATATTTATCGGGAAAATATATTCTTTAGTCAGCGTTTAAAAATATTTTTTTCTTTTATATTGAAACAATAGTTTGTAGACACTTTTAATTTAAAATTAACTTTTTACATTAATTTAATATTTATCCAATAATAATAATAATAATAATAATAATAATTTCACATAAATACTTGTTTCTTTACTTAAAGTCTACTTATAAAATTTACATTAATTAATTTACCGAAATTTATGTACATTTACACTTAATTAAAACAATTATAAAATAAAATCACTAATTATAAAATTACAGAGAAAATAACTTAAAACTAAATTAATAATTTTTATCGTGCGCTTAAATATTTTCCTTTAAGAGAATTGAGTAGTACCCGACGCACAGTTTGAGCACCTTTTTATCCAACACAAAGAAATTCGGAATGATTTGGTAATTTAAAATAAATCATTATATTTATCACTATCAGCCCTACACAAATTTAAAACCAATTTTGTCAATTAAAACTCCATCTTTAATTATAGTTAAACAAAAAGTGAAAAATACTTATTATATTTATATTTTGATTACATAAGCTCTAGGTTTGATTTCAGTGTACGTAGAAAAATATTAAACAATAAATAAATAATTATTTTTCGAGGTGAAGACTGAGCCCCATATAAAAATTCCCCGAGAAATACCGAGGCATTATTTTTTCCAGCGGTCCCTTACTTTTAACTTAAGGTGACTTTTTTTTTGCTCTTGGCCATTGTTTCGGCTTAAAACTCCAGGCCGTGTAGGGTAAGAGCAACGCTCGAGCCCGATATAATGCGAACGAAATAAATAAAATAAAAAGTACACTGATCAGGACGTAAAACCTTCTGGAGAATAAGAAACAACGCATTCACGTCTTAAGAGAATGTAAATCGATTATTTTGGTCCCTTTTATTCCCATTATTTTTATCTACATCGTGGATCCAATTTTAAAGTTATCCAAAGGACGATAAATATTTTGCCATGCTTACTTTGTTTTAAAAACAGTCTTCGGTGGTCAATTTTCGAGAGAAAAGTTTTGCGAAAATTAATTATAAAAATTAAAAATTTTTATTTAATATTATAAAAATCATTCAATTCTTTTTTTTTTTTTTTTTAGTAATTAAAACTTTCAATTTAAATTTGTCTCATTCCATAAAATAAAATTTTTTCATAATTGTAAAAAAATTAAATTTTGAATTTCAAAATTTTCCCGCTAATTTTTTAAACTGGATTATTTGCAAGCGCGTCTTAAAACTTTAAAATGGCGCATCGGCCATTTTATCGAGACTAAAAATTTTTGACTTATCATAAAAAATCATATTTAATAAGTAAAAACTAACAAATTTAAATATATATTCGCTTTCTTAGCTTATAAATTAATAATTTAAATAAAAAAAAAATTTTTTTTAAGAATTTACAGAGCCCTAGACATAAATTTTCGCAAAACTTTTCCTCACAGAAACAGAAACATAAAAGAAATAAATAATATGGCGAAAAAATGGCACAGGATTTAAAAAAAGTGAGGTCACAAATTCGACAAATGTTTACAAGTATCTTAACAAATAAATAATCTTAATAAATTTTCCTTCATAAATAAAATACACAAGTATTAAACTCAAAAGACTAGTTACCGAAGGAAAATTTAATAATAACAATAATAATAATAAAAAATGGCCGCAATATACAAGTTGAATATCAGCAGCGAGCCAGTAGAATGAATAAACTCAATTATTGGCAATCTGCTGGTGGGGTAATTGCTGGTTGCCGAAATTACCAAGGGGCGAGCAAAAACTCGTCTGGCCAGACCGAAGAGTAGAGACTGGAATCTAAATTCAGATGCACGTTGTACAGAGCAGCATCCGTTACTCCAAAAAAAAAAAAAAAAAAAAAAAAAAAAAAAAAAAAAAAAAACTTTAACTTAAACCTTTAACGCAAAAAGCTGTTTTTTAAAATGGTAACACTCGCTGCTGATATTCATTTATCGGATCGACAACTTAAGCTAAATAAAACTAGAGACGCCTGAGATTCCGCTTGCTTTGCTTGGAGCCGACGATCAGCGGAGGTTTTTTCCTCTTGGTTGGTGTCGCCAACAGCGGGGTTTTGCAGGGTCCTGAGTGAGGCGTCGAGACGCAATCTAGGCAAAATTCAGCCCTGCATCCTTCTCGCGTACATACGCCGACATTCCTCGCTGCGTCGACGTGACTCGCAAAGGAACATTTGGGGCAGCGACAGAGACGCTCCGTTGATGCCAAAGCTCGGGAAGCCTGCAACAAAATAATAAAACTATAAGTACAAGTTTAAATATCAAATATGTATAATATTTATTTATTTATTTATTATAGATTCATAAATATAGAGGTAAGGAAGAAATTTTACAGCGTCGTAACAGAGGTTTTATGAACCCTCTCGCGGAACTTCTTCGATAATTATTCATAAATTTTCATTGTTAATAATATTATTTTTGTTTGAAGACTCTTAAGTGCTGTTTTATTATTTGGGTATGTATTGAGATTTTTATTTTTATGTCTTACAATAATTAACGTTATATTTATATTTGAATGTTTGCAGGTACGTATTTATGTATGTGTATGATGGGGATATTGTATATGTAGTCAGAGCAAGAGTTAAAGATTAAGGAGAAATTCTTTATGAGACATGAAAGTACATAATATTTACATTGGTCACACGAGATATATTTACGATCTTTGATGATCATTTTTAAATCATCACTGTTTCAATTCAATGATATTTATATTTTATTTTGTTTTATTTATTTATTTATTTTTTTTTTTTTTAAGTTATATTAAGTTATAAGTCATATCTATTTGGTAGTTTTATTTTTTTATATAGTTTAAATAAAAACAAATTGAAAAATCGACGAAAAAATATTTTAAAAAATTATTAGATGTTATTTTAAATCTTTAAGGAAATTTTAGTTTATAAAGTAAAAAAAAAATTAGGAAGAAATATTTTTAAAAAATTATTCAAGTGCTTAAAAAAAAAATGTTTTTTAACATTGTTTTAAGGATTTATTTATTTATCATAACTATTATTATTATCATTTTGACATATATAATAGTGAAAAAATAATGATAATAATAATTTGGAAAAAATCTAAGTTACAAAATAAAAAAATGTTAAAAAAAAATTGATTAAATGTTTTTAAAAATTTTTTAAATATTTCTTTAAAAATTTTAAGCGATTATTATTATTATTATTATTAGTATAACATAAAAATTAATAATGATAATTTTTATTAAGAATTAACTTTTAAAAATAAAAATAATAATAATTAATTTTATAATGTGTTAAAAATTAAAATCTAATACGCATTAACAAGACTTGTTACACCCAACTTAATGTAAGTAGTTGACGAAGATCACGTCATGTAAAGTCGGCGAAAGTTTAATTAAGAATTCTCAGTGTCTTCTACTTGTAAATTCTTTCACGAGTACAATGTACAAGTACAATCAACAAACGACAGTACAGTAAATGAAGTAACTAACCGACTTAATCATCATTCCCTTAATATAATATAAATACCCACACGCGTTTAGTTATACTATACTGTAACATTCGGAGAAATGGTCACCGAATAAAATATTCGAAACGTCACATTAGATACCAATCCGTCAACATATTTATACATATAAAATTATTATTATTATTATTTATAAATCATCTATTTCTAGGTAATTTTTCGGATGAGAATCAGTCAGGCGGCAAAATAGACTGCGTAAGATAAACGGTGAGTTAAAAGGACCAACTGGACTGTGACAATTTTGGGCCGAATTTTAAAAACGTAACTCAATACTGATTAAATTCAATTTGTAGAGATATATCGAGTTACTGTACTCCGGTTGCCTCTTAATTTGAATTGATTGCTCAAGAAACTAAAAACGGCAGGTAAATAGTACAAATACGTCGACTACTAAAGAAGAGTCTCGTAAAATCTAATAGTTAAATGTATTTTCTTTGTTCTAGAAAATTTTTACAGAAGCAACAACTTTTCATAAAAAAAAAAAAATGTATCAAAACTCTGAAAATATTTTTAAATTATATAAATTTTGGATTTTATTTAATTTAAAATTTTTAATTGATTGCACTATTTTCAAAATTATTTTTTTGATACGTCTAATTGATAAAAAAAAATTATCAGATATTTTAAAAACAATTTAGAACTTAATCATTCAATTAAACCAATTTGTTTGATATTTATCACTTAAATTAAATATAATATTAAACTAGCAATTACTATAAAGTAAATGTCATTATTATTATTATAATTTCAAACCTCTATTATCAATAATAATAGTAATTACATGAATTATTAGTACTATTTTTAAATGTTTTTTTCTATTACAAACAATAATTATTTTTTTTTTTACTAAAAATTTTATAAATTAAAAAATACAAAAGAAATTTTTGAGGATAAAATTTTTTTTGTGATTCTTTAATTTGTAGCTGGATTTTTTTAGAATAAAAATAAAAAAAATTGACATTTTATTTATCAAATTAATTTAATATATCGCGAAAAATATTTTTTATTTAGAATATCAATTATTTTTTTTTTTAATCGAATTTTTAAAATCATAAAAAAAATTTTTTTTTTGATTTTCATGTCTTGATAAATATTTTAAGTCAAAATAAAATATTATAAATAATTTTCTTGAATAAAAAAAAATATATATATATAATTATCAAAAAAAAAAAAAAAAATTGAAAATTTTCAAATATCTGTAGCTTAATCTTCATTTTTTTATCAAAAAAAAAAAAAATCTGAAATAAAAACAAAGTTATAACTAAAAAACATTTTTCCGCTTCATTCCAAGAATTTCAATATATACCGCTTCTTTCCCATGCTTCATAGCAACAGCTTCGTCATCTGGAGAATTGTGTACATATGACCCTCATCTTATCCACTTCACGTCCGCTTCACATTCTAATAATTTAAATTTCATTTTATTATATAGCCTTCAAACATTCATTTTATCTAAACACAAATAAACTTATATAAAAATTAAATGAAACTTTGTTGTCTAACTACTACTTCTTGTTGCTAACCGCTTAAAAAAAAAAACTAAATAAAAGACCGAGAGAAAATAAAACTTCTTCAAAGTTCAACTTCTCTCCAAATTGAGGCCGCTTCAAAATTTATCACTGTGTAGCCCAACATTGAATTCCATCCAAATTCAAAGCCTTTTCTATTTTTAACTACGACTATTAACAGTTTAAAACTTCGTAGTCGGCTTAACTTCAATTTTCTCTTCGGTATCTCTATCTTTAACATCTTGAAGTGCAGGTATAACTTCTCACGCGTGATGATACACCCCAAAGATTTTACCCGCCTTCCCTAAAAAATTTTACCTGATATTGATCCTTAATTTTTTAAGGAAAGATAAAAAAACTACTCTAGCTTGTCAGTTTTTCCGTAATGAGGGTCTTGTTTTATTTATTTTTAGGATTTTCCGACAACTGCGGCACCGTAAATAAATTTTTTCTAGGGACAATAATCATAAATTGCGCATAAAAATCCATCAAAGGAAGTAATTGTCTGCGTGAGGTTAGACAAAGGATAAAATACGAGACTTGATGTGGAAGTTTAATGCCTGTGTGCGAATAACACCACGTATTATTTTGCATGTATTAGTTTTATGACCAGACGGTATATGTGTACGTTGTTGGTGCAGATAATACGGGCTGAGGGGGATTAAGCCGCGAGAAGATGAATAAGAGTGTTATGTTATGTTGTGGTTTTAACGCACATGCTATTATATTAATATGGTGTCTTTTGGCGCAAAGCGGTAGTCGATTAAATTTGTTTTTTTTTTTTTTTAATATTTAATTATTAATTACTTGCGTTCATTTAGTGATTGATTGATTTTATTAGTTAGTAACTTTTAAACTTTGGGTTGTAAATAAATATCTTATTTTTTCAATTAAATTTGTTGTAATGTTTTATAGATTTTATCGATCATAAATAATAATTAGTCTCTAATTTAAGGGATAGAGTAGTTTTATTATTTTTATAAGTGATATTATTTATTACGATAGCTAAAATTTTAATTAAAAATCATGGGATAAAATAGAAAAAAATTTATTATTATTTAATAATAATAATTACTAAAAATAATAAATAATTTATTAATCTTAAAAAAAAAAAAGATCAAAAAATATTTTAAACATTTCTTCAATTTTTTAAGAAGAATTATTATTATAAAATTTATTTCTAAATGTACATCAATTCAATTGTTCAATTTTACATTTAGAAATAAATTTTATAATAATTCTTCTTAAAAAATTGAAAAAATGTTTAAAATATTTTTTTAACTTTTCTTTTAAAGATTAATAAATTATTTATTATTTTTAGTAATTATTATTATTATTAAATAATAATAATAATAATTGAAAAAAAATAAAAATCAAGGTTTTGACTGGAAATAAAAAATAAAATCGTCACTGACAATTTTTACTTAACATATGAGAATTGTTATAATTTCCTCAACAATGATTACCATTGAATAAAATAAAGAAGATAGAGAATTAGAAATCAAACAGAATAATAATTCATACTTATTTGTTAGAATAGAAGTTCAACTTTGTAGCATGTAATCTTTAAAATAGGGAGTGATAAGATAGTAGGTGCCTTAGGTGTATAAATATTTTTTTAGGGCTTGCTATTTAATGAATATTTACAAATACTGGGTAATCTTGAGGTTAAATAAAATTAATAAAAATTATTTATTGCAGGAAGATGAGATCTGATTTAAAATTACAATACTGATATAATCTTCTTAATGTTTAAAATGTTAACATTTAAACTAGTATTACTAATTTAAATTCTTTTATTAACAAATATTTAAGCATGACTAAATATTTTTTTTCTTACATTTTCAGGCAGCCGACTTCTAACTTTTAAAATTAAATAAAACAATCGAAAGAAAACCTAAACATACTTTTAAAAGCACCAGTGGATACAAATTAATTTAAAATCAACAAAATAATAATTAAACAAACCTTTTTGTGAGTGCGTACTTTTTTATCGATTAGTTTTTCATTTAACTCACGTATTGTTTAAAGAAAAAACTGTTGTATAATGTAAATTTTCTATAATAAATTCAAATGAAAAAAAATCCGAGTCATGTTAAATTTAATTTGACAAAAGAAAATGAAATTCTACTTAAAAAAAAATTATTAAAAATTCATCACTTTTTTTTAAACTCCAAATTTTTGTGGAATTTTTAATAAAAACTAAAAAAAAAAATAGAAAGCAATTAAATTATAGCTTGAAATAAAATCTCCAAAAAATGAAAAATTTTAAATTATAAAAAAAAATAAATTAAATTTTACTTAGAAAATTATGAAAAATTTTTTCAACTCCAATTTTTACCCACAAAAAAAAAAAAAAAAAAAAAAAAAAACGAACAACAATGAAATTACAGGTTGAAACAAAAAGTAAAAGATGAATTGTCTGAAAAAATGAAGCCCCGAAGACAAGTCCTTTCTATGCAGTCAGTTTGAGTTGTGAGTAGCAGCATCCCCGGTCTCCGATCGCGAAATATCCAATGGGATTTTCAAGTGGGCCAGAGTCAGTGGTAGACGTGCGTCAGATATATCATTATCTCGGGCTCACTGTTGCTATGCAATTAGAGCCCGTTAATCGGGCCGTGGACGTCTATACAGTAATATAATATAACATAACATAATATACTAGGTAGTGTAGACCCGAGTTTCGTATTCAGTTCTTTTCGTACATACATATTATATATACACACATATATAGCTGGCAGCCAATTCGAATTCGTCTGGACCCACCACCGGCCCAACATCCAGCATCCAGCATCCAGCATCCAACATCCTCAACCCCTTCCTCTTCCTCTCATCATCTTGCCTCGACGTCCTCGTCAGACCCACGATGGGTCATATCAGTTCTACGTCGCACGTCGCTGCTTTCCTCGTTCTCATCTCTTCTCGCAATTCTCTGTTTTGCCGCGAGTTATACATTAACCAAGCCGAAAACGAGCTGAGAGAGGACCGCCTAGCAACCGACGAGGACACAGCAATAACATACACTTAATAGTGTAATGATCAACACACCGCGGCGCTGCTGATAAAAAATACACGCATGAATACTCCTCACTGTTTAGTTTTAGTTATTTATTTATTTAATAATTTTTTTTTACTTTCTCCGGTTAAATGAAACTTTGCCTCTCTTCACTATTTTACTTGACATCAGTGTAATAACCACATGCATTTAATAAATATTGAATTTATATATAAAAGTGTTAAATATTTAACACAACATTTTTTGACACAAAATTTTTTACTTTGTAATTTTTGTATGAAACTTAAAATTCTGGGTTAAATATTGAAGATACAAAAAAATGATACAAAACATTTTTTGTAGATTATTTAATCCTCTACAAGAAAGATTCTCATCAATTTTTTTGTATCCAATATTCAATCAAGAATTTTGAGTTTTAGGAAGAAACATAATTTTCTACAAATTTTTAATCTTGTAATGAATTATTCTTTTAATAAGAATGTACAAGAGATACGAAAAAATGATGAGACCTTATTAGTAGAGAATTTAATTTTTTAAAAAAAAGATCTCTTATCATTTTTTTGTATCTCCAATATTTAAGTCGTAATTTAAATTTAAAGTCCAAAAACAACTTTTCGCGCTCAATAAAATTTGAAATTTTGATTTTCCCGCCTTTAAAATTGAAAAATTTTAATTTTTAATTACAAACTAAGGATTTGGTCACCTGCATTGATCAAATTTTTATTTTTATTTCATTCGACGGGATAAACAAGACAAGGACGCGCTAAAGGCCACGGTAATTCGGCCATTCTCACACTTGCTCATATATATATAAATCGTACTATTACGTTATTATTATCATTATATTTATGATTATTGCTGCTTATGTTCGTGCTTGTACTCTGTACATTAGAGTGGGTTTGTTTGGCCTTGAAATATTGCTATTAATTCGCCCACTTTCGGTTTATCGCACACTTTTATTGAATCATTTTGTTTTGGTTAACAGTATTAAGATTTTACACTTGAATTATGTCACGCAAATTTGCAAGTTATTTCGTTTATGGGCGAAAATATGATTAGTGTAACAATAATAATAAAAGTACTGGTATTATTTTTTATAAGATTATTTCTGGTGCTCAAAGACCGGAAGTTTAGTTATCTTTTCCTGGAAGCTTGACGCGAGAAATTTGCGTTTATTATTTCTACGCAATTATTTTAAAAACAATTAAATTTGCTAACAATAATAATTCTTTTTTAAAAAATAAATTTCATAAAAAGAAATTTATTTTATTAATTTATTTATTTATTTAAATTTATTTATTTTTTCTACTTATAAAATTTTTCAAGTATTTTTTTTTAAAGATAAACAAATTAATTATTATTATTATTATTATTTTTAAAAATAGTTAAAATCTATAAATTTAGAATATTAGATCGACTTCAAGAATCATAAAAGTGAATGTGTGTGTATATAAAATAAATTTGCATCAAGGACATACATATAAATTCAGGTGTCGAGTTACGGTAGTTATTAAATGATACATTACATTGTATTGGCTCGGCAATGATTTAATAAACATTGTTTCTTTGTTCATTTTGGTTAATACTCGCGGTCTTTTCGTTAGAATTTTGAGTATACACATAGTTATTCAATGTCGCACTGGTTGGAATTAAAAATTAAATATATATATATATACATAAGAGTTGAGGTTGAGATATTTAGTATTCAATACGATGCAGCGAACCGGGTAGCAACAGCGAATTATACTTATAGAGCCGTTTTTTTATACGACATATGTATGTATAAATTCAAGATATGTGTCATTTAGTTTCTTAATAGCTTGATGGATGGAGACTATTATTTAAGTATTTTTATTAAATGTTCCAAATTTTGGATTTCAAAATTGCACCAGTGAAATTAAAATTTTAAAAATCAATCCATTTTTAAGAAAAAAAAAAATTTTTAGTTATCTAATTTTTAAGTAAAAAAATTTTAATTGAATTTGAAAATTTTTATTTTTATAAAATAACAATTTTTGGAATTACTGTTGAAAAATTTCTAAACTGTAAAATTTTAGAAGGTTAAAAATCTAAATTTATTTCAAACTTGTAGAAAATTTTCTTAATTTTTACAAGGCTCCAAAAAAAAAAAAAAAAAAAAAAAAAAATTTGAATAAGCATATCTCATCGCCAAAAAATAACCACTGTACCCTGAATCAAAACACCGGTCTGAAAAAATCCAGAAACCGTCTAAAAATAGCCAGTGAGGGTAGGCATAATCCTCAGCCATCTGTTAACCCTCCAATGACTCAATTTTTACTCTGTTTTAAAAAGTTACCGGCGAAAATATCTATCAAAACTATTTTTACTGTCTTTCATTCATTCACTAAAAACATCACTAATTCTCTTCTTCATTTTGACCCAGCAATTTTTTCCCATTAACACTTTTCATTACTTAATACTACCGGATATTTTGAAATAGAACTGACGAAAACTTCCTGAATTTATATTTTCATTCATATTTACACTTAAATATCTAGCTTCTTAAGACAAATAGATCTTCTGACGAGAAATTTTCTTCCCAGAGGATTGATTTATGAAAATAAAAACAATTAACAAAAAAAAAATTATAACTATTAAAATAATTTTAATTGAAAGAAAAAAAAAAAAAAAAAAAAAAAAACTGTTAAAATTTTATTTAAAAAATATCCTTAACATGAAACTTAATGGATATTCTTCTTTCGACTTACAAATATCTTTTTACTCGGGCTTATTACCTGTGGGTACCTTAATTATAATTCAATTGGCAAAAAAAGTACGCAAAATTAATGTTAAAAATTCAGCCCAAGTCAATTTTCTCTTGACTCAATTATAAATAAATTAAGCGAGCACATCAATAAATCATTAACAATAAATACATAATATAATAGCCGAGCCATCAAAAACAGACTATTACTCTTGGAACCATCAAAGAGCAGGCGCAAAAATGATACCGATCTCGCCGTTAGCATGTGGAACTACCGCGAAATTCCGCGTACCCAATATCTCTTTCTCTAGGTTATTAATATTCAAATTGGATACCCTTTCATAGCTGCCGCACAAACATATACAATACATCCTAGCTCATATAACACATGATATTTATATATATATATATATATATATATATATATATATATATATATAAATTATATACAATATTAACATTGCTGTCAATGGATGCAAAAATTTAAAGAAATTCATAAATTTTTTAGAAAATTGTGGTATTGATGATGATGATGATGAAAAAAATCTAAATTTTAAAACCGACAAACAAAATTACGTGAATGAATTTCAGCTCATTGCTAATATAAATTGAGACCTTGTGTATAGTAGTCCAGGACGGGGCATAAATATTCATCACGATCTCCTCAAGGGCGACCGGAAAGTAGTGTAGACCGTAGACGAGAAGTCTAAAGTTAGGTAAAAACTAAATTTACTCCATACATAGTGCATTATACATTATATATTACGTATCTGATAATAATAATATTCAACTCGTAGTAATGATATGAATGTATTGCAGTTTATCTGAAACTGGATTCAAACTGGTCTTGGTTACTATAATTGCAACTATAACTATAACCGTAACTACAACTTGAAACCTGAATAAAAGTGGTTACTCCCGTGGATTTCCCGCTTACTCGGTTAATAACAACAACTCGACCTTGGACTCCGGTTTGTTCCCCATTCAGAAAAGCACCGGGTAAAACAGTTTAACAACAAACCTTTGCTTTGCTGTAAAGTTATGAATGAAATTCTTCGGGAATTACAGAACCGAGGAGTTGTTATCTCTGATAATAATTGTTATCTACCCATTTACATCCTATCAGTTCATTGTTGCTTGGATGTATGGTATATGAGCGCTATTGCTGGGGAATTAGTGATAGTGATTAGAATAAATAATCTTATTGAAAGTGAAGATAAAAGCCGCGGTTGGATTTGAATAATTAGCTGGCGAATTTCGATTTAATCGGCGAATAGTTGTAATTGTGAAAAAGAATGATTTTTTGGATCAATTTAGTATAAAAAAAATTGTTGCGATCTTTATTGACTAAATGTCTTTCTGGATTAATTTTTTCTTTAGTTTTAATTTATTTCTGCTGTTATTTTAATAAAATTTTCTTAATTTTTCTTAGTAAATACAATCCTAGTTAGTTTATTCGCAGTTTTCATCCATTTTGTAAAAAATAATTCATGGAAAAACAGAAAAAAATTAAAATTAAAAAATCTACATGATTCAATAAAAAATTAACTGCATTGAAAAATAAAAAAAATCTTAAACCAAAAAAATAATTTAATTGTCTGGAATTAAATAAAAAAATTATTAAACCAAAAAAAAAAATATCTAAATTAAATTCTCCAAAATAATTTTTTTTCGTCTTAAAATATTTTCTTGTACACTGTTAATATTTTTTGTCAAGAATAATTTTACTAGAAAATTTTGATAAAAATTTTAAAAATTAGACGGAATATATTTAGTTAAAAAAGTTTTTTAAATTGAGATAATTTTTCTGCAATATAACACAAAAAATGAACGAAAACTGGAAAAAAATTAATCACAGAAAATATTTACTAAAAAAAAATCTTAAAAATTAAGCGAATTTTTGAAAACAACCTACATTAAATGAAATGAGGTTAATGGTAAACAAAAAATGATTGTTTACACGTGTAATTATTAGACCGTTAGTGCAGCAGAGTGTATCCACGCCGTTATCAAGGACGTCCGGTAGGTCAATAGCATTAGCCGGTGGTCGTTCTTCTTCTACTTCTTCTTCCGCGTTGATGAGCTAAAAGTTAATACTAATCGTAGGATTTGCTCGTAGGCGCTAAGCCATTTCACGCCTACTGCGCATGTTATATATAATATAAATATAATAGTGACTAGGTCAACTTGTGCTCAATTTTATTATCACGAAATTCCCGAAACGACAAATAAAATAAAGCAAAACAAAATCAATGAACTTCATTCAATTACCCTTCAATTGAATTGATTCAAATTAATATCTCTGTACGTCTATATTGAGTTTTATTAGTTAGTATTTACATGAGTAGGCGTGAGCTCAGCATCTCCGCGTCATCTGATCAATAAATTCCATAGCTGACCTGTTGCTATGGCGAAAGTGAATGAATAAGCCAAGCCACGTGGCACGCATAAAGAAAAAAAAAAAAAAAAAAAAAAAAAAATAAAGGCGCGCTTGGAAACATCACTAGGACGAATAAGCAAAGCAGAAGCAGATATAATAGGCTATGCTTGTATATATGTATATATCGTGGATGCTAGAAGCTAGAATTAGAGAAGCGGAGATGATAAAAAAACTTGTGTACGCAGAGAGGAAGATTATTTTACATATTTGTTGGCGGGAGATGAATATAATCGAAGGGTCGCGGGAGTTTTGTGTTAATAATTTTTTAATATACTGTCGTTTCTCGAGTATTATTAATATATTTGTTATGATTATTTTTTTTTTGACAGAAAAGTTTGTTGCAAAAAATTTACATGCAAATTTTATTTTTGGAGTTTTAGATTAAATTTTGAAAAAAAAAAAAAAAAAAATTAAAAATATTCATTTATAGTTTTAAAAATTTAATACAAGAAAATTTATTTATTTAAAACAATTTTAAAAATAGATCTGTTAATTTTAATGTCATTTTATTTAACTCTAAACTTAAATTTTTTTACTCTAAAATTTCAGTTAAAAAATAAGAAATATAAAAAAAATTTTTCCTTGACATAATAAAATTGAATCAACTTTTACTTTTTTCCTTATCTTAAATATTTTATTAAAATTTCTTCTTTTTTTTTATCTCTGATATTTACTTCAAAATTCCCACAAAATTTCATCAAACTCCAAATCAAAATTTTAGCTAAAGGACAAAAGCTACCCCAAAATTATCCAGGACCTTTTTCATTCAAAATAAAATTCCCTATAAAAAATTTCTTTTTCAAATTTCAATATTTTCTCCAAAACTTAAAATTCAATATTTTTTTGCTAATCTTGACAAAAAAAATATCTAAAAATTCCTCAGGAGAATTTTAGCGAACACCTTCGTCTTCTCGTTCTTGGGTGAAGGATCTGGGGTGGCAACTGTTGATCCTCTGCTGGTTGTCAACTGGCAGAGCGCCAAAAATCCTGAGCAACGTGGAGGACAGCGGACCTGTTGCCATGCAAACTTGTTTAAAGTAAACAACATTGCGTCATCCTGGTCTAGACTGGTACGTATGAGAAGCTTGCTGCGGGTGTGGATGTATAGATGCACATATACATTATACATCTACATATATAAACATATACTTATATGCCGTATGGAGAACAGTGGAACAAGTTGTTCGATTCTTACACATACGAAGCTACAGAGGCCCAGTTTCTTTCCTTATTTTCTCTTCATAGCTTCTCAGTCTCTCCCTTGATTATTTTCGTTCAAATGTGTGGTACCACGTGGTTAGAGTAATACATACACACGGTGAATGTTTAAGTGGCTCATGTTGTTGTTCGCTCTCGCGCGCTTTTTCGGGCAGCAAATAATAATGATGCCAGCAGCCAGTGTAGAAGCTAGCGCGGGAAATAAAAGGGAGATCCGCGAGTTTCGTCGAGCTGGGCGCTGCATAGCAACAGTGAGAGACCGTTCTCTTCAGCGTCCGATCCGAGTAGTCATGTGAGAGGAAGACAGCCGAGAGGGGACCGGGTGAGGGGGTGAAAAAAGCGGACGTGTGAGCACGCGGTTTCTCTAATGTTAGAGCAACTCGTAAACTAACCACCAGAATTACATATTCTGGATTAGGACAAAGACACTGACTTGTTCATTGTCGGTTGGCTATTTTTTATTTTTATTTGTAGAATTTTATTTATCGGATGACATTTTGGGTCCTTTGGTTAATTTATTTGGCGGGTTTTTTTTTTTTAGTAGCTCATATGGGGTTCAATGGAACCACCGCACATGGCAACAGAGATCTCGAAGAAGATTCTGACTTTTTGGAAGGATATATGACAGAGATGCGATTTTGATAGAATATTGATAGAAAAATTAAATAGTTCAAATATCATTATTTTTAAAACTTTCATTTTGAATTTAGAAGAAAAATTTATAAAAATTTTTAGTAATTATTTACAAGTGGGGTCAATCCTATTTTTGGCTATATCTTGGTGAAAAATTAACAGTTTCAAAATTTTTTTTTTAAATCTGCTTGTTTTTACGGCGCATTTATGATAATAAATGTCATGGAAGAAAAAAATAAAGATTTCGATAGCTTTTTTAAAATTCCGTTTGTTGTACAATTATGACAGAGATACTTCCGTTTGTCCAATAGAGGGCAAGAGAGAAAAAAAGTATAAACCCTTCTTAATAAAAGAGCAAAGATCTTCTGAATTGTAAGTTAAAAAAAAAAAATGAACAAATAAATAAAAACAAGTTTCCAAAAAGTACAATCAGTCTTGAATAAAAAAATTTTAAATTAGCTTTCAAATATTTACTACCCAAAGATCGGAATGCAAACAACTTCCTTTTCTTAGAAGTCAAAATTTCCTTAACGGGAAGTTAACAATGACGGTCAACTCCACAATTTTCCAGTTTTGGACCCGAAATTAAATGTAACAGCAGTAAATCTTACTTAAAATTAAAAAAATTTTCACTGAGATTAAAGATTACCAATTGTGATATTTAATCCGAATTTTTTTTCTAAATTTGATATAAAGTAGTTAAAATTATTTATGAGTCCTAGATAATTTTTTCAAAATGATAAATTGAATCACTATTTTTTTTTTTTTTTTTTTTTTTTTGAGAAAAAAAAATTTCACTTTAATTTCTCAATTTAATGATTAGAAATAGCCTCGAATTCTATGAAACAGAAATTATCCGTGTTAATATACATTAAAAGTAAACATAAATTTCGACATTTTATTTTATAGTTAACATTTATAGTGACCAAAAGTCTATTCAATGAAACCATTCAATGAAACCTTGTATCGAAAAAAAATAATTGTTGACTCAATAGTACATTCATTTAAAACTTTTGTCAGGTGTGGTTTCTTCATACTATTTCCTATTATATTTTTTATTTTCTTATTTTTGGAATTTACATTTTCATTTGTTTGAGTAAAATGTTAATCGATTACTAACAGTAAATATAAATTACAATCAAATATAATTTATCGTGGATATTCTAAATAATACACATAACACATAAAAGTTTGTAGTTATGTACAAAGAGCCCAGTAAATGTAAATGTGCACCTGGAGCTGCCTTATGCACACAAACGCAAGATGAACAAACACCCATGGATAATCCAATCCAGCTATAAGTAAAAGGGCTCGACTCTTTTTATTATTATTATTATCATTTTATGTACGTACATTATGTTGATGATATATAGATTAAAATTTTTTATCAGAGCCATGACATTCAGCCAAACGATAAATTCCATCACACGGAATCTTTTCCCGATTAGACAATGACTATCTATGTTCGGTTTTATTTAAGATTCTGATGAAAAAAACTAGAACAAAAATTGTATGATACAATATATGTAAATAAAACGGCAAGCTGTTATCAATTTGATTTTTTTTTTTTTTTACTTTTTTAAGTATCCGCGGGTAATATTTCGACCTAGTTAAAAAATAATTTGTAGTAAAAAGAAGAAAAAAAAATTCACGAGCCAAGAAATAATTTTTCTTTTTAATAAGATTGAATTTTTTGCTTTAGAAAATTTTTATTTTGGAGTAAAATAAATTTTTTTGTTTTAAAAAAAATTTATTCTTTTGCTTCAATAAATTTTTGTTATTATGGAAAATATTAACAAAAAAAATGGTCATTTTTGGTAAAAATAAGATTTAACAATCAAAACATAATAAATAATTTTTTTCTATTTTTATAAAAAAGCAAATTATAAATTTTAATAAAAAAAAAAACCTTTACAGCTTGAGAATAAAAATTTGAAAAAATAATAAATCAAAGCTAATTAAATGAAATTTTAATCAAACAATTTTTTTATTGCAATTTAAAAAAATATATTTTTTAAATGTAATTTTTGAATTTTATGATACTGTCACTTTCAATAGTAAATATTCTGTAAATATTCAATGATTATTTTGTAACTCATAAAAATTTTTTAAAAATATTCAACAGTAAAATTAACCATTTTTCATTAAAATTTCAAAAAAAATGAACTCAAGTAATGATTAACATAAAAACTGATTAATTAAATTTTATATTTTTCATCTTATCCTTTCTAGACGCTGGTATAATATTTTTACATCAACATAAAATTTTTTAAAAAGTATGAACCTGATTTTTATTTCACATTTGACATTATCAAACTTCTACTGCGATCATACATTTTCTCGTCCTTGTTCTGGTCCTTACATGCTCACACTTATACGGTTGTGTTATCCGTAGCATGTACATACACATATATTATACATTATACAGGAGATATAGGATTACGGTGTACTATCTGGTAGTGGGAACCTGGAGCCTTTTGAAAAGCAAGCCCAACAAAGCCCATACCGATATATCCACTGTGAATGGCATTACTATACGTAGAATATGGTATATAAAATAATATAAGGGCAGCTGCATGAATTCCTGTCGCCATATCTTTTTTCCCTGGTTCCCCTTGTACCCACTACACTCTGGCCAGCTCGGTCTTTCTTTTGTAGGATGAGCCTATTCACCCTCCGCTTAAAACAGGACATATGGCCTCCAACATTTCTACACTTTCAAAATCCTTCGGACTAGACTAAACTGTTCTATTGTTGTTTTATAGTTTACTTTTTTTACTACCGACTCTCGCGTTTAAAATTTGTCTACGATACAAAATTATAATTGTAAAAATTTTTTACTGAATAATATTTCTTGGTAAAAAAATTTATTTAATTAGTTTACTTTTAAATAACTGAATTTTTAAGATTTTTTTTCAGTAATTTATTCCTACAGCTGCCTTTAAAAATTATGCTTTTGTATTATAATTAAAATAAATACTTTTTAACCCAAAACAAAATGAAATGACATTTTTTTTTTAATCCTCAATTTATATTCTTAACGAAAAATAAAATAGTGGAGTTTTTGTTGACAAATTTAGCCGGTGAAAGTGCAATAAACTGATTTTTTATGTATGAATACATTCATTACAATTTATCTACAATTTTATAATTTATATAAGCCACTCAATGACTCAGATAAAGTTTTTTTTATCTTAATTATTACCGAGAATATTTTTAAATAAAAAAATTCTCAATTGCTATTTATTTTAAAATTTTTCTCAAAATAATTCAAATATTAAAAATTAATAATTAGTGAAAAGGAAAATTATTTGTAAAATTTAATCAATAGAATTATTTAATATTTAAAAATAAAATTTAATTATTTACTAAAATTTAAATATAAACTTGAAATAAAAATTAAAAATTAAAATTTTATAAAATAAATACAAGTATTAAATAATTCTCGGAAATAATTTGGTATTAAAAATAAAAATTTAATCAATAGAATTTTTTTTATAAACTGATAGTTGAAATTGCTTAATAAAAAATAAAATTTAATGGCTAATTGCTTCCGATTATAAGTCCCGATGCATTATAAGATATCTCACTTTTTTTTTTTTTTTTTTTTTTTTTTTTTTAATGTAAACTACTGAGACTACTTTGAATAAATAAATAAATAAATATGCTCGAATGATTCATATTTAAATGAAGCAATTTTCTAGCTCTAGTCAAACATTATAAGTTCAAATAAAAATAATATATCATAAATTATGGCTTATGACTTGTGACTACACATAATGTATTATAAATTTATTAACTATTATAAGGATGAAAATGTTTATAGATAAAGACGTGACTCTCTACATATGATGATTAAATTAAAAATATAAATTCCGTCATATCAGTTCAGCGCTATTTAGCGTCAAAGACCACACGTGTTTGTAGACCCTCGCGATTCGATTCAGAACTTACTTCTCTGCGGGAGACTCGCAAATGCATAGAGATATATATGTAGGACAGTGCCTGATACAGCTTCTTACTCCCATCACCAGCTTAATTTGTACTTGAGTAATTTAATAACAACGCGAGTCGAATTGATTAATTAAAAACAAAAAATCACCGTTTGGATACACCCGACATGAAAAGGTAGATTTCTCAATTTTCGCATCTTAAAATATGCAAACAATATAAATTATACATTCAAGAGTGAAAATTGTAGCTAATACATCCAATTCACGAAATCGCAATACAATAAATTGTGCAGAAGTTATTTTAAGATAATGCGATAAAAGTTATTATTTTTAATATTTTCGGTAATTTTAAAAACAGTGAAAAAAATATAAAAAATTTTATGAGGAAAAAAGAATAATACGTAAATTGAAGATAATTATATGAACTTTACGATACAATTGATAGAATTTAGTAATTAATTATAGTTTTAGATTTATTTGAAAAAATCTTGCAAAATTTTTATTTTCATAAAAATGAAAAAAATTTTTTGAACCAACCACAACTTTGGGACTAACGGGCGCATAACTCAAAAAATTAAAACATATGAGTACTTTTGCAACAGGCTGATTTTTAACGAAATCTAAACAGTCAAAAAATATTTGACCGGTTTGTTTAGTTTAAAATTATAACACGTTACTCGTGATTTACAAAATCAATTAACCGGAAAAATTTTCAACGGAACGTAACTCAGCCGGTGAACAAAAAAATTAAACTAGACAGTTGGTGATATAATTATCATGATCATGATCATAAAAGGTTACGGTTCGGAAGACACAAAGTAACGACGACACCTGATGGCCAGGTGGTCGCTCAGTAGATCGATGATAGTTAGAAAGGAAATAGTCATCAGTCATCCAGGACTCGGGTAAATATTTTCCTTAAAATATATTTTTCCCAGTGCAGCACACTTTTCAAAATTACATTACTTCTCATCTCGAATAATTAAAATAAACCAATTAGATATGATTGGATAATTTGATTGGTAAATAAAATAATGACGAGTATAAGCATACAATGCTTGATTTTAATTTCGAAGAGAATTACTGCGGGAAGAAAACGACAGTTAAAAGCTGCACCTGCTCGATCTCCTTGCGAATAAACATTCCGTTGGCTTCTTGTCCCCTTGCCAGACCATTTTCTTTTATACTCTTTCCATATCATCGTGGCTTATGTTATGGTTATTTTGTTTGTTGGTTAAATAAGTCTGGTCATGATGGTCTACACCGGAAGAGGGTCTAAGGTAAAGCGACATTAGCTTGCTGCTGAAGAAGATATCGTCGTAAGAAAAGGAAATAATCGTAGCCAACGGAATTCACCTGCCTTATTATTTGTCTTTTAGTCTTTCCGTTTCCTATTTGGACCCTTGATTTCTTGTTTTTTTAATTTATTATTGTATTATATAGTTACTTATCATTTGACGGTTTGTCACTGGATTTTATTCTACAGAGTTCGAGGGGTGTTCTTCATGTGTTAGTTTGTCATTAGCCATTACACTTTTTTTTTTTTTTTTTTTTTTTTTTTTTAATATTAGCTGATGTAAAATAATTTTCAATGGAAAATTACTCCAGCGGTAATTGAGAATTTTTTGTAAGAATTTTTTCAATAAAAATTACTTTAGTCGTGATTAAAAATTTTTTTTAAAAAAAATACAGTTTCATTTTTTTTACGAAATTTCTATTTGATTTTATTGATATTTTTTTATTCGAAAAATGCATAAAAAAAACCAAAAAAAGAAAAAATAGAAATTTTATACAAAAACATGAGAACCAAAATTTTTTCTAACTTTTGAAAGCAAAAAAGCTATCAAAATTTATTTTTTTCTTTCGCGACATTTTTTATCAAAAAAAAAATTTGAAAATGTTAATTTTTCACTTCTCAATAAAAAATTACTTTTAATAAAAAAATTATTTTAGCAATAATCAAAAATTTTGTATAAAAAAAAATTTTAACAAAATATTTATTGTAAAAAAAAATATTTAAAAATTAGTTTTTGGCAAAACCATTAACGAACCCTTCTTTCCGATGTTCAATAAAAGAAAAAGTATCGAATATTCCAGTTAATCAGTCTTATTCAATCTTACTAATGGTGTCGCATTAAACTAAACAGTCGACCTACAAGTTTGTGTTCTGCATGTTTAGATAAAAATCACATTGTAGGTGGTCGGTTTTTACTTGTACTAGATAAAAATAATTAAAAAAAAATAAAAAACAAATACACACTAATATCTGAATCTCCTCAAACAGTTAAAATTATAAAATTAATAGATTTTTAAAAACAAAACTAAAACTCAAAGTTTTGCAACCGGATGAATTTACTTCCCGAATTTTATCAGCTGATTAAAACGCCTAGAATTAAAATAAAATCCACAATCTATTTTTCTATAACACAACCGAAGCAAAAAAGCATTGACATGATTTATAGATCGGCGGATCAATGTCAAAAACTGCGGGTTTTTTTTAAACGCAAACTCTATTAATGTATAATCTATAATGACGCAATTATCTGTGTCTCCCATTATACTCTGGTATAATTACATACTCAGCTCAGCCAATTTGCTCATGTATTATACATTGGTGTTATTATATTATTAATGCGTAGAAATAAATGAAAAATTTATTTGCAATAAAGTGAAACGTAAACTTTTTAAAGCAATTATAATTAAATCAACGCTCCTACCTAATCTTTCTCTGTAATATTATTATTATTATTATTATTATTATAAGGTCCTTACTACAAACCGATGAGATTATAGCCTAAGGACATACGAGCTGATGACGATAATAATAATCTCATTCTACTTTGTATATCAGACGATGAACGAAGACGGGAACGAAACGCAGCGGAGGAGTGAATATGATCTATGGCTAAGGGTAAGGTAATACATTGAGAATTATTTTATTATTATTTTCATATATTATGTATCACACTTAGTCAGCAGCACGTTAGTTCTTTGAACTTAATCAACATTGATTAGCTCTTGCGAGATTATTTTTTAAATTATCATTTCAGCTTCCTATCATAATATCTTTAAGTTAAAAGAGATGAAAAATTCATACTAATTTTTTAAAATAATATTTCTTCATTAATTTTAAGTTTAATTAATAATTTGCTATTATAATATTAACAACTTATAATTATTAGAATTTTTTTTTAACAATTAAATTAAGAAAATATTTTATCAAAATTTACTTGTTAAAAAAAATTTTTTTTTCAGTTTGATAATAATTATAATTTAAATAAAAATAAATAATTTTAATAAAAAAATAAATACCTTGAGAAAAGAATGAAATTTAACTTTGCTAGGTGATACAGGTGGACTCTGTGGTGGAACTCTGCGCCCGGGAGTAACTTGAACATTCTGTACATCCGTAAGATAATTCCTCTTGACTAACCTGCTCGTAAATTTAGGACTACACGTAATGTCACTTTTACTTTTAATAAGCACCAAATTTTCCTTAGTGTTCTGCCTAACGTAAACTTGGTTCTGCCGTCTCAAGTTAGCAGCAGGATCGCTCAAACAAATTTTCCGCCATACCTGAGACACCATGGTTATCGCGCACAAATCCTGGGGGCTTAAATACGAAAGAATTTTCCCGATAGCGCGCCAGTGGTTGCTTTTGTCCCCCAAGAGGCTCAAAATGTCGACAGTTTCTCTTCCGGTGTAATCAGGCCTTCCACCGACTTTACAATTAGTGCAAGCGCCGCGCTTGCTGAAGTTCAGCCTCCTGGGTTCCACCGGCTTGGTAATTTTGTTGAGATTGCTGATTTTGAGCTTGCTGAATTTTTTATTCTCCACCGACGTTATCGCCGGGGGCTTGCTGGTCTTCGGCGAGAAAGTCAGCTTCACCGGGGTTCTGGGGATGAATGGTTCTATTAGTTTACTTTCGCTGCAAATGTACGGCGTGCTTTGGGGCACAGCTCGGATCTTCTCGACGTCTTCCTGGACAGGCTCACAAGCCATGTAGCTCGAGGTCGTCGCAGTGCATGGCGACAGTGGTGTAATCGGAGTCTTGGACACCGCTGTTGCTGGAGTAACTGCTCCCAATTGAATTTTATTGCGGTTTCTCAGTCTATGGCTTTTTAAATCCGCGCGAAATTGATTCCTGTCCATAGAAATGCTTCTATTTCTGTCGATACTCGGCTCCTCGAAGCCAGAATCCTCCGAGCCGTTCATCAGGCTGTTGAATTTAAATGATTTTCGGTGCTCGCTTCTCAGCCAGTACTTCTTAACTTCCCTCGACCTGCTGATAGACTTCCTCGCTGTGGATGACGTACATGAAAGATACCCGCTGTCTGCGCTGTCAAACGAGCCATGCATACCTGACCAATTATTATTAATAATATTATTAGGAGTGACATTTAAATAATTATTTTTATTGTTATTAAAATAACTTGAATAATCAATTGTACCGTGCGGTGTATCACTTATTTTAACATCCATTTCAGCCATCTCGATATCCTCGACAGTATTTCCATTCATTTTTGTCAACAAATATTTTTTTTTTTTTTTTTTATTTACAAAACAAAAAAAAATATTATATTACACTGTCCCAATTATTTAGATATTTCTTCTTCGGTGAAATCTTGTTTTATTTTTTTCTGCTTATTTATTTTACTTTCTTGTAGTAAATAGAAAAAATTTCAGGACCCCGTACCCCCAGATGTTGATAAAAAAAACAACATGGCACCCTTGCTATTGTTACCGTAAATCCGACCTTCGTTTGACACTTTTTGACATAACACCAACTTCACACAACTTAAATTTAATATCATAAATTATTTAAATAAATGACAGCCATTATGAATTTTTAATGCACAAAATTGCGAAAAAAAAATTGAATTTTATAAAATTATATGAATATTAAAAAACACTAATTTTTTATGAGAGGTAACACAAGATGCGACATGATAAACGTCACTAAACACAAACTAATAACTAAAAACAACTAACACGCGCGAAGGGTGAATACCGAATGCAAAGAACAGAAAACTTGGAAAAATACGACCCGCGTCGCAACCACGCTTCGCTCCCTCTCCTTTGTTGTGAGTTTGAGGTTAGGTGGGAGAGACAGAGAGAAAGAGAGAGACCGGTGAGTTTGATAGTGTTTACATGCAGTGGGGGATGCTAAGAATTGAGAGAGCCAATGGGAGAACAAGGAGAGAACCGCCAGCCGCAGTTGCTAAGGCGACACGACAAGCTAATTGCGCAGATACTTTTTTACTGCGCAGTTTTTGAGCGCACCCAAAATAATCATGGTGATCTTTGTGTTGTAGGTAGCGCTGCTGGGTGGATTAAGAGAGTTGATAAAGTAGAATTTGTAGTTTTTGTATTTTATTTTTTATAGACAAACGTTTACTCAACGTGTGTAACACTGAGAATTGTTTGAATTTTGTTTTTTTTTTTTTAATTTTTTGTTGGAGTTTTAATTGTTGGGAAATTAATAATTGGAATTTAAAATGGAAGCGTCAAGCAAAACTGATTCCACAATTACTCCTACTAAGCAAATTATGGTTTATGTTTGCGGAGGTAAGTTTCGGTTTTGTAAACATAACCTATGATATTAAAATTAACAAACATTAAACAATTGTTAATTTTTTTCAATCAATAAAAAATTATAACTTAAAAAAAATTTTTTTTTAATAAAAAAATTCTTAACAGTTTTTGATGTCGGCTAATTTAATTTTCATACATAGCCTACATGTTTTGCTAAATTGTTTTTTTATTTAATTTGATAGTTGAGAAAATTTTTTTTTGTTATTAAATTAATTTATGAAAATTAAGTTAGCCGACATTTAAAAAAATTTCATTTGTAAAAACCTTGAAAAACTTGTACAATTTAAAAAAAAATTTTTTTTTGTTGCAATTCAATAAACAAAAAAAAATTAGAAACGTCGGCTTACTTTAGTATTATAATTAATTTTTAATTATTGGTTTTATTTTCAGAATGTCATCATGATAATGAAATCCGTCAGAAAGATTCAATCAGGTGCAGAGAATGCGGTTACAGGATCATGTACAAAAAACGTACCAAGCGTCGTATCCTTTTAATAATATAAAAATTATCCTGATGGGGTAATTTAATTATGAAAATTAAGTTAGTCGACATCTAAAAATTTTTAGAATTTTTTTTTTCATTGAAAAAATTATTACAAATCAATTAAAAAAAATTTTCATTTGTAAAAATCTTGAAAAACTATAAGAGCAATTTTTTAGTTCTTATTTAATAAATTAAAAAAAAATAAAAAACGTCGGCTAACTTTAGTATCATCTATCAATTTCAGTGTCGCTGTTGTTAAAAATGAAAATCTTTCCTTAACATAATAATTTAGTTGTTGTATTTGACGCCCGCTGAGTTTTGGAGCCTGCAAGATCCTTGTATAATATTTCCACGGCTAAAATTATAAGTTATTATAGTAAATATGTTATAAGATATTTCAATAAATAATAAGCTAAAAATAATTAAGCAATTTGTTTATTTACAATAAATAAATTACAATTATTTTTGTGATAGTTTTAAAATAAGAGATAAAATCGAAACCAGCAGCTACAATAAAATTATAAATTTATCAATCAATATTTCAAGTTAGTACATAATATAAAATTTCGATTACGGTCCCACGTCTGATATAATTTGGCAAAAACCAATAATTTAAATTTAAAAGAGGAATCAGAGGAAAAGAAGGTAGATACATTGAATTTTAAAAATAATATAAGAGATTATTGAGCTGCTGTTTATTCAAAGTTCTCAAACCTTAAAAATTTTGTTTTAGGTATACAAAATTTAAATAAGTCATAAAAATAGCAGCAATATCGAGGCTACTTATATATAAAGTATATATTATATAGATATTACAATAATATATATAATAATTAGCCAGGAAACGATCGATAGTTGTTGATACATAAGTGTTGTGTACAAGTTTGTTTTCTAATACTGACTTTGGAAGCAGCCAGCCTCAACGTCTAATTTAATTTTTCTTTACAATTATATTTTTAATTAAATTAACTCCAAAAAAAGATAACTAATATATTTACTCAAAATAATCATTAAATTTGTTGATATGTTTTGTTTATAATCCTCAAAAAATAAAAGACGTTGACCCGGCGTGGACGCTTGTATACATATTCAACTTATAAATCTATCATTTACACCTCCACTTTTTTTTTTGTTCAATATTTGCAACGCACATTACATACATCAAACACTACTTTTTTTAATATTAATAATAATAATGATAAATCTAATTTGTCATTTATATAATATAATATAAATCTAAGCTACACATTCATAAATCATAACTTTTGGCAACAATTATTATCCCCCTTTAACTGATCCCTCGTTGTATAATTGTGCGGTTTAATATTTAATATACTTAGTCAATTTAAATTATCAATCATTATAATTTATAATATATATATATTTATCTCACTCTCAAGCACATTTAATAGGTACAAGTTGAATGATTATCGAAGTAAAGTGATTATGCGTTAGGAAAGACTTTTTTTTTTAAATTTAATATTCCGTAATTATTGAGCATGCGATAATTTTTACACGGTTTATCTTGTAGCTCATCATCATTAATTTTATTCAATTAATTGATTTGTAATTTTAAATTGGACTTTCAATAGACACTTATTTAATAGTTAAATTAATATTACGTAATTACTTATTTAGATATATTTACAAGTGTACTTAAATAATTAAATTATACTTGAAAATATGTTTTATTTTTAGTCTATACAGATACACAATCTTCACTAGGCCCAGTCAATCTTTAAATCGATAATGGGCGTCTTGTGATTGCGATGTCTTGATAATTGATACTTATTATTTTTATACTAATATAATTTAAATAAACACAGTGTACATATATACAAATATAAATTTTTCGTTATTTATTTAAATTATGTAAACATTTTTTTTTTTTTTATTTTTTTTTTTCTTTAATTTCATAAAACTCTAAATCACATATCAGCTCATCGTTTTAATTACAAATAGTCTGAGAAGATTGATATCTTGAGAGTAAGAATTTTAAACAAAGTCAAAAAGTATAGTTCCTAAGACTAATAATCATTTATAGTTAATAATTAATGGTAGTATTTTAATTAGTCAATTAAAAAATGATAATTGTATATGGCAGCTTGTGAGCGTACATTTGGCACTATGTATCATCGCTTTTATCGTGTACCTTATTTGTCTCAACATCGTTTGTTGGTTGAACATGGTTTTCATTAGTTTTACCGCTTTCATGGCTCCTGCTGAGAATCTTGTGATCGAGAAAATAGTGGACATGTAAATCGACGGGGTTTGGAAATGACGTGGTGCACCTTTGACATGTGAACGACGAATGAGTATCCACCGCGGATGAAGAGGAAGCAGGCAAATTGTTATCCTCAAATCGTGAATTTGGCACGTGAGATTCGACGGGTGATTTATTGCGGTCGCTAGTCACTGATAAAGTAGGCAAGGGATGTGCTTGCAACACAGAAGAAGATGTTTCTGTCGCTGGAGTAAATACTGATGGAGATGACGTCGGCGAAACTGGAACTTGTGGGATAGGTTCACCTTCATCTGATGACGCTTCACCGCTACTTGTTGTTGTTGTAGTTGTTGTCGGGGGTACACTTTGTTGGTACTGAGACGCTGCTGTTTCTGGGTCCCATTGACCTATTTTTGTTGGATCTTGGTCGTACAATTTTTTCGCCAACACCTGAAGGTAAATAAATAAATAAATAAATTTATTAATTAAATTATTTAATCATACATCTGATCTATATCATATATAAAATGTTTTTAGATTTGTTTCAAAAAATAAATTGGTACTGAGAAAAATATTTTTTAAAAATTGCACTGATAGTTTTTTTTAATTTCGACAGGTTGAAATTTTTTTAGAATTTTATAGCAATAAAATTATTAATGTAAATTAAGTTAGCAGACTTATAAAAATTTTCGGAATTTTTTTTTTACTCAAAAAATTATTACAAAAAAAAAAAATTAATTTTCAATTGTAAAAATAAAAAAAAAAAAAAAAAAAAAAAAAACAATTCGTGAAATTTTTTAGAAATATTTTTTAGTTCTTATTTAATAATTAAAAGAAAATCAAAAAATTAAAAACGTCGGCTAATTTTAGTATTATAAATTAAAAATTTTATTATTAGAAAAGTAAAAAAAAAATTGATTTGAATAAAAACAAAAAAAAATGACTGATCAAATAGAGGGTAGGTAGTAAAATAAATAAAAATAAATTTACCTGAAGACTGGCGAGACTATTATCACAATCAGTGGTGTCGATGTCATTTAAATTAACTCCTGACCTTTCCATTTCAGCGTAAGTGCCAAAAGGTAGTTTCCCAATGCATTCTAGCTTCATTATGTGCATTTTACTTCTCAAGTGTTTGGCAAGGTGTCCATGTATCCGGAAGGCTATTTTACAATCAGTACACTTGAATGGCCGTGGATTGCTGGTCGTCGGAGCGCCAAAAGTCGACGTCATGCTGACCTTGTTGTGGTGAGAAACAGATCGCTCGTGTTTCGTCAAATGGCCCTTGGTGCGAAAAGACACGGCGCAACTTTCGCATCTGAACGGTCGCTCAAAGTAATGGATGTTTATGTGAAGCTTCAATTGACTTGGCTTGTTGAATACTTTGTTACAAATTCCACATGCACTGCGGCCATCTTCTCCAATGCTGGAATTTTTAAATTATTATTTATTATCATTAATTATTTTGCGTCTTTTTACATTATATTATACTACATCAAAAATTTATAGAGGTTAGGTTAAAATCAACGTACGGAATATTTTTGTATTTTATTACGGGCTTGATTTTAGTAATCATTCTTGTCATTTTATTAATTTTATTTTTTGATATCATACTTCAATTAGTTTTATTTAAATTTTAAATTACTTAACACGCTTTAAAACACGGCTTTAACAAATTAAAATTCACAGTGAAAGTGTTTGGTCAAATTAACTATACTTATACATCAGTTTGGACTTTGTGACACATACTATAGCGTTTTGAATATACTTCTATGGCTATAAAAATGAAGTTAGCCGACATTTCAAAATTTTTAGAAATTTTTTATTGAAAAAATTTTAACTAAACAATTAAAAAAAATGTCACATGTAAAAAACTTGAAAAACTATGAGTACAATTTTTTATAAATATTTTTTTAGTTGTAATTTAATTGATAAAAAAAAAACTCCAAAAATTTTAAGACGTCTGCTAACTTCAGTGTCATATATGGCTAGATGTTTTTTGCTAGGGTAGTATATTTGTCCAAAATAACATAGTGCGGCATTTTTTGTTAACTTAATGAAAATTAATTTAGCACATAAGGTAAAAGACCCAGTTATTGATACTTGTAATTTTATTTTAATAAATAAAAACAAATCAAATTTAATAAATTAATAAAGATGATTTTCAAATTGAGAGACATTTAATAATTTTTTCACTATTTTAAAAAAAATAAATTGTAGCAGTAAAAAAATTCCGTACTTAGAAATCTTTAAAAATCTATTAATAATATATATAATCATTTAACCAAAAAAAAATATATCTACCTCACATAGTTGGGTGCAACACCGGACGGTGGTAAAAATTCAGCCATGGGTTTTCCAGCACGTGAAGGCGAAGGCGACCTGAACCCAGGACCGGCAACAACCATTTTCCTCGCAACATTGTGCTGTTGCTTGATGCCTTCAACAACAGCCACGCCAAGTTGCTTGCCCAATCCCTCAACATTAATCGTAACATCAGAAAGAACTCTCACAGAATTATTCCTGGCATCATGTAGCGGCCTCAAGGCAATCTCATTCACCAATCTAGGTTCCATCGGTCTGAACTCCTGGGTATCAGCCTCCCTATCCTGGAATTCGGAGCAGGGGACCTTGAATTCCAACCCAGCACTGACAGGTTTTTCGTACCTAGCTTCCCTACCCGGGGACGGAGTAAAGTCTTGTCTCTCATGACTAGCAACAGTTTCTCTAGTCTCATTGCCCAAGGGCTTAAGTAGCTCCTGACCAACCTCCGGGTAGTTTCTGCCGATCAAATACTCCTGGGTATTTGCTTTCGGTCTCAGGAGCTCCTGCGAATGCAGCGACTCAATATCAAAGGGCCTTCTTTCACTCTTGGTCTCCACTTTCTGTCCAATTTCTTCTTTCTTCCCAGCAAACTGCATCCTGCTGGGATCCGTATAAGTAACTGTAGGCGTCGAACTGGAGAACAAACTTCCTCTCGAGTTCTCCAACTTACTCCCAGAAAAAACTTTCTTGTCAACCTTAAAAGCTCCTCCCACCCGATACTGCTGCTTGATTTTGCTGTCCATGACATGTCTCTCCGTCAAGTAAGCCTGGAGCATATGTCCTTCTGCATCAGGTTTCCACTCCCTACCCGGCGGTAGTCTCTCCATAGTCTGGACAATTGTCTGCATCAAAATCGGCTCTGAAACCGGCGTGAGAATGTCTACCGAAGACCTCTTCGGACAATCCAAACTCGCTGGTTTCGTGGTCAAGTCCATCGGCTGGGGAGCTCGAGTGCCTTGATCTTCAGCTTCACTAGCTGAGCCTTCAGTTATATCTTCCTTAGCCTCTTCAACCCTCGTAGACCTTATCACACTGTCTCTAGAACTATCCAGCGACCTGCTGGGAAAGTAATACCGATTACTGGCCTCACTCTGAATGACCGTCGCAGAAGTCACCGAACCCGTACTGGCAGTCGTCGTAGTAGCCGTCGAAGTGCTCGTAGACAGCAGAGTAGTAAAAGCGTAAGGATATGTCGCAGGTCTACAAGCCGGGACCAGTCCAGGGATCTGAAGCCTGTTCTTGCTTGGCTGCGACAAAATTAACAGACTTCTAGCCGCTTCATGCTCTTCAGTTCCAGACTCTTCGCTCTCTTCATTATCACTTTCATCATCTTCTTCCTCAGAAGACTCTTCAGCGTTCTCTCCTCCACCAGCAGTCAACCTAGCGATCGCTTCTTTGTCAATATTCTCGTCACAAACAGTCGTAGGAACTGGATCAATTCCCAATTCTCTGCACTTTTTGTAATGCGCTTTAGACTTCATGTGCTTGGTCAAGTTGCCCTTTGTTTTGAAGCTAAATGAGCAGTACTTGCAGGTGTAAGGTCTGACGTCTGTGTGTGTCCTGATATGTTTCTTCAGCATCGAAGGCTTTTTGCAGCGGATACCGCACTCTTCGCAGACATATCTTCCTCGTCCTCGGCCTCTCACATAGGTGTAGTCTTCATTGCTCTCGAAGCCGCCGTCAAAGATCTTGATCCTCCTGGCCATCTTCTGCGCACTATCACTGTCTGGACTTGGAGAAGAATTCTGCTTAACGGGTCTGTAAGACGAGTGAGTGAGAAGCAGCTCTTGTTTCTTCCACGCGATAGTGTAACCAGAGCTTCGGTTTCGTGAGTCATAGTTCGCCAAATTCCTGTCAGGACGGAGGTCGTTGAATATCTTCCAATTGGAATACATAGAAAGGTGATGCTGCTGCGTAACGTACATCGGCTGGGGTCGATTCAGAGTGCAATAATACACCCGAGTCGAGCACTTGAGACCTAGATATGTATATGCGTGTCCGTTTAAATACAGCTGTCCATATGACTTCCTGGGTCTCGGCGTTTCCGGACTTATCAAGGGCTGAGTGTACGGAGTCGGTGTGATTCCGTGATGTCTTTTGGGCGTAAAAGTCCCAGGTTTTAACGGCAAAGATGAGGGTCGAAGAAATTTAGTTGTTTTTTCTTCAACTTCTCTTTCTAATGAAGGTGACTGCTTGCTATCTAAACTGACAATCAGTTCCGGTGAAGACTTCGGCTGCTCTTGCTGAATGCTCGCAGTATCTAGATCCATTATTATCACCGGTGGAACGCTCTCAGCACGTGCTCGACCGTTTAAAAAAACACCATTAGCAACCGTTTCCGGTGACATTTTCACCCTTCCGTTTTCCCCATGCTCGTACTTGATGACCAAGGGACTTCTTCTGTCAGCAATAGAAGCATCGTCGCCCCAGCTTGCAGGTCGCTTCCGGCTTTCAGTCAGCTTTGGCGAGGATCTTTCAAAAGTCACATTTCCATTATTAATATTACTATTAACATTAACATTATCGGTCTTAAAATTTTTATCATAACAACAATTATCCTTGAGTTTGTACTTTGAATTTTTGTGGATATGACGATCAAAATTGTTATCTACCTCTGGATTGTTATTGTTCTTAAAATCAGAAGACAACAGCCTGCGGTACTTGTCACCTTGGACTATTTTAGGTGAAATAACTCCACCGTTTGTCGGATGCTTGAACCCAACTTTCGGATCCTTAGCTAGATCCAGGGGCGTGAAAAGCGGCTTGACTGATTCTTCTGGTCCAGGAATACCTGGTACGTAAGGTGTTGTTGCTCCAACTTTAACAGGACTCGCCAGGTCTAGCGGCTGGGCTCCAGGAACAGGTAATTTGTAAGAATCCGTTTGAGGCTGTGATATGTCACCACCCATAAGTGTGTGCGGTCCCGGCATTCCTGGAACATATGGTATTATTTTGCCACCGTGCATAATGCTTGATATTCCCGAGGGAAGAGTCAGCGGGTTGTAGGCAGTTATTGTCAGTGGGTTCAACCTCGGCTCGAGATAATTCCCGTAGCAGGTCATTGTCGGCGCGATGTTTGGAGTTGATATGTTTGGTATGATTGGTGCCAGCATTTGAGGCGCATTTGGCATAGATATGGAGTTTGACAATGAATTAGTGACACTGCTGCTGACTGAAGTCCCACCGGGCGGTTTGTGGACCATCGTGCCTCCAGAGTGCAAGCTCGACCTCACGACTATCGAAGAGGTCTCAGATCCAGGTTTGCCATTGTGATTGGTCATGTCATCGCTGGGCGAATTTGTTTGTCGCGGTTCTATTCGCATGGTTTTAGTTTCACCAGTATTGTCCAGGATTCTCACTTGTCCGCCGAACATCTGCAAGGAATTCGGTCTCGGGTACTTTGACAGCTCTTCAAGAGACCTGAGACTCGTAGGAGGAACGATAAGCTCGGTTAAACGGTGTTTCTTCACTGGCGGAGTGTACGCGTCGACCAGCCTGGTATTTCCTAGCAAAGGACCTGGCGAAGGAAGCGGTTTCACGGTATTGTAATACTCTGACTTGGTGTCATCATTATCACGTTTCTCCAAGTCCAATTGGAACTCCCGCTTTGGACTCGGAGACGAGGAAGACGATGAAGAAGACGATAGTGATGATGAGGAAGAAGAAGCTTTGCAGTAATAACGTTTGTGAGCTTCCAAGTTGTCGGCGCTGGTGTACGAAATTTTACAGTTTGCACAGACAAAATCGTCAGTTGTACGATTTTTTAGCAGCAAATCTTTAATAATAGATCCTTGATTCGCAGACTGCGGCTCTGACTGCAAGTGTAAATTTAATTGTGGCTTTTGATTTTTATCCTCCTGGGAGTTCTCGCTTAGATGCCGCTTTCGCGAAGAGAGAGAAAGAGCATCTTCGGGAGAGGAAGACAAATTTAGCGGCTGCTCGGCGGATTTTGGTGGCTGTGATTGTTGTCGATGCATTAATTTGTGGAGTCGCGGATCCACTGCTTCAACAATTGCCTGATTGTCGGTGATAATCTTGTCAATGTGTTCTTGGAGCTGCTCTGCGTTTGGCTTTACAGGACCTGTCGACGTACCGTTTGAGCTGCTAGATATGATAGAAGATGATGATGATAATAATAAAGATGAAGTGGAAGTAGAAATAGTTGTCGCGACCGGAAAAATAGACAAACTTTCCGGGTCATTATTTACGGACTCAAGAGCAGTGTGAAACTTTGGCTTGTATATCTTGCCAGTTTTAACTGTCTTGGTAGCAGCTTCGAGGTGGTTTGAAGCTGACACCACTGAGGATGCCAGAGGAGGTGGCGTTCCCGTTCCGTTGCTTGCGCTGTCCGATAAACTTATGTCCGAATCTTCTGACACCTTTAATAAATATAGAACGGTTATAAATAAAATTACAAAGTTAATAATTATTAATTATAAAAGCCAGAATTTTTGATAATTTATATTTAATAAAAATAAAAATTACCTTAACTTGATCGGCGGTTCCCTCGGCCTTGGCGGTGTGGGCTCGCGACCGTCGGTGTTTGTACAAATTAGACTTGGTCTTAAAAGCGAACCCGCAGAGCAAACACGGATATGGTCGCTCGTTGGTGTGCGCTCTTATATGCTTTTGCAGAACGCTCGGCTTGGAGCAGGACATCTTGCAGTAAGGACACACGTATCCCGTTTTTTTGGTCTCAATGGGCTCGCTGCTGCTTTCGGAAGACTCCTTTGCCTTGGAAGACTCTTTGCTGTTGTTGTTATTGTTGATGCTCTTGGTGACGTCACCGGCGGGAGCTCGTCGAGTGACTTCGGAGGAGTCAGTCTGGTGAATGATTGTTTTGACTGAATCCTTCGAGATTTCCAGCGGTGACGACACCTCGACAGTCGCCATCTTTTTGAACTTTTTGTGTAAGTACTTTGACTCTCCATCGTTGTTGTTGTTATTATTGTTGTTATTATTATTATTGTTATTTGTACTTGGATTTGTTTTGTTATTGTTGTTACAACTAGTGTTGTTTGCTAACTGGGGGTCTGTCATTGTCTCTGTAACAAAAAATAGTAAATTATTAGTAAATTAAAAAATTATATTTTTTTCAAAATAATCAATTAATTTTATTACTGATTGTTAAATTGGCAACTAAATTGATTATAATTAATTATTTATTAAATAATAAATAATATATATGCATTTAGAATTAAAAAAAAAATTTTTTTGTAATGTAAATATATTCAAATGTTTATACAGAAAATTTTTTTTCAATCGGAAAATTATTTTCAAAGTTATACTTATATTAAGGCCATTTTAATATTTGATTAAAAAGCCTCTTTCAAGAAAAATGGTCAAAAAATCTATTTTTCGGCATTATAATGTACAAAGCCTCTTAAATTTCCAAAATTGGTTGAATAATTAAATAAAATATCAACCAATTATTCCATCTCACATGATTGATAATTAATTTCCCTAAAAGCTTTTTAATAACTCACTTACAAAGTAATAGATAGCTGAGATAAAATAAATGATGATAATAAAACGTAAAAGAAAATGGATAAAGAGCAATAAATAAATCAATAGATCAGTTAATAAAATATAATTCATCGAATAATCACTCGAATGAAATTATTCCGTGATTAATATAATGGATTCAGGGTGAGTGATTGCGAAACCGGAAGCACTCGAGTTCAGGAGTTCAAATCGTTGTCGCAGTATTAATTGTATGTACCCGGTGCTCTTTATATAAATCCTATTTAGTATATTATGTCCTCGTCATTCTCCCTCCAGACCCTCCAGAGAATATTAAATCGGTATTAATTATCATTAATAATTAACCGAGCGTTAACAGAGAAAAATACCCAGTGTATTATATAGATAATAATAACTTAAAATATATTCGGCGCCTTAGTTACTACCCGTTCGTTCTCTACTTCTCTTCCTCATTCCGCCCAATTATTTAAATCTATTTGACATCGATGCTCGATGCCAAATTCAACTTACTATATACAATCGCTTAATTTTTTTTTTTTCAATCGGTGTTATCAAATTCTTTAATAATTTTCGCTGTATAATTATTTAATTTAATTATATATAATTCATAATATAATATTATTTATCTCTTTTGACCTGCCTCGATTGACGCACTAGTGATTACGATGGCAATCTCAAGATAATCCGTATCTGTGTATTTTTCCTCAAGATTATTTTTTGCTAATCACTTATAAATATTCAAATTAACATAAATATTTAAATATAATAAAATATTATTTTTGCCGTACTGAGTAATTTAAATAGAAGGTGACTACTCTGTCAATAAGCGGATTAAACACTTGCATACATTAACATTGAGTATGTGCATACTAATTCACAACATCATCGAGTCTGATATCGCATGCCTGTACACGTGTCAATGAGAGTAGTAAAAGTCATTCTAACAAACAAATAAAAAAATTATTAAAAATAATTACATTTAAAAATATTATAAATACTCGATAACAAAGGCTATTAAATTGTTGTCTTCTATATATAAAAAAAAAAAACATTACTATACATTTATCGCTGATTACAATTTATCAACTGTTTTTTCATTACTTCTTATTTCTCATTTAGCTGTATTGAACCATTTATTTTTATATGAATCAGTGAGTATATAGATAACTCTGGTACTCTATATATGTATATCCGCGCTTCAGATAAGATTTAATAAACCGTTTACCTTATTTATCTTTTTTTTTTTTTTTTTTTTTTTTTTTTTAATTTCTTTCATTATTTTATAATATTACTATCACTATTACTGATGTATTTATTAACGCTTTTTAATTCACATTTATTCTCGGTTATGCTTTACGGAGTAAACAGTTGCAGAGAAAATCTAAAAATAATTCCAGCTCATGACTTTTAAATAAATTTAACATTTTTATCTGATATCATTTATGTTTTGTGTTTACAATATTTAAATAAAATATCTATGAGCATATTTATTTTTTTAAAAATAACTTTAGAGTAAGAAATTATTAATTTTTTATCAACTTCAATAATTGTTCTTTTTTTACGCTTTTGTTTTGAGCTTCTTAATTTTAAGACACTTTTTTATAATAATAAAGCTTAATATTTTTTAGTAAAATTAAAAATTAATTTTAGATAAATTTTATAATTTTTTTTTAGACTCCAAAATATTAAAAAAAAAAATAATAAAATTTTTTTAAAATTAATCACTCTAACAATTAAAATTCTGATGACTTAATAAAATACAACTATAAATAAATAAATATATAAATAATTATCAATTAAAACAGAAGGGAGAATCCCAAGTAGATGCAGAAGCAGAGTAGGCAGAGTGCAGTAGTAAGTTGCTGGAAAGTGAGTCACGCATGAGGACTCTACACACATAACAAGAACTAAACCGTGACTGGGGATTCCCCCACTCGGTTATCTCGCTCCTATCCGTGTACTCTACTCCAGCTTGAGCTACCAGACTACACATAACATTTACTTATTCATTCTATGCAATACCCCACTCACACATCACACATATAATATCACACATTACTCCAAGCTCCAACTCAAACTGCTGGTACACAAACATTGACAATTTTTTTATTATTACTTCTTAAATATAAAGTTACGTGTGGCGAGGAGGTGGCTAATTCGCGATCATTATATTAGATTACTACATTGTGTGTCCATGTGCTCTACTAATACTCACGAGACTAATAACTAATACAGAGTGTATTGTGCATATATGTGCAATTGATAATCGGATAATAGAACGTATGAACAAGTATGTAATATAAAGGCGAGTCGAGTGATTAGGTCACGCACCTCTATACTACCCGTCTGTACAAGAGACCCTAAGGCACTAAATGTTACAATTATTTCCTCTTTTTTTTTTTCTTATCTTGTTTTTTTAAATTAGTATCAATTTTTATCAGCTGATTTGACATTACTTATTTTGTAATTGTACGTAACCAGTGTTTTTAAAATAAACTCTTGAATTTTTTTTTTTTTTTTTTTTCTATATATATTATGTGTTTCATAGTATAGATAAATATGATGATTTCTCTTTCATGACACAAGAAAATATTTTCACAAATTCCCCGTGTTTTAAATTAAAGAATTAGGTCAGAGTATGGAGGTGAAAGTAGGCAAATTTCAGAGGGACGTACACACAATTTAGTACATACATATAAATACATGAAGAAGTAACGGTGTCGAAATTCCCGAGACACGCGTACATGGAGATTTTTAAAAATTAATATGTATATGTTTTTTACGAAAGCAACGATAAATTTTTTCGGTTAATTTGTGGCCCAAGAGAGGGTGAATTTAAAATAGTACACCAACTGGTTTCAACTATATACGATTGTGATGCTAATGTACTGAAAGAGTATGATGATAAAAATTATTTATATATATATATATATATATATATATATATATATATATATATATATACATATATCCTGGATGACATTCATCCTGTCTTTACTGTGAGTTTCTATACGGGTATGGGTTATTCACTTACGCTTAGAATTCTCGGTGAATGGATGAGGATGACAGATGGATACGCTTCAACAATATCACGATTTTAAATTCACGGTGGAGAAACAGGCGAACAGAGTTGAGAAGAGGATAAAGATTATGATTCAGGTCACTCAAAGGTGACGTTTTAACGCGTGAGTCTACTGTCAGTTTCTGCCGGGAATGTTATTATTATTTTTATTTTTTTTCAATTTTAATTGGTAAACATTTTTAAAAAAAATTTTTTTTAATCTTTCATATTTTACCTGAAATTCGCAATAATAATAATATTAGCTAATAAATTAACTCAGATACATACAAAAAAATCTAAATTTTTAAAATAGTACCCGCATTTGTGTTACGGCGATTAAAATATCTTATCGGAGAATTTGCGACAAGGGAATTCCACGTTCAAATAACCATATTATTTACTTTTTTAAAAACCGACAACGACATGACAGAGTTATTATTTTTCCTAAACTCGGAACACGAAGTATCCGAAAATAAAATACGTAAATACGGACATCTATCCGGGCATGACAGACAACTAATTTAATCCGTTGGCGTAAAAATAAATCAGTGGAATCCGTACCGGAGGAAACTCGTAGTCGTTCATTCGGTCGAAGGTACATTTTGGCTCGGGCTAACAATAAAGACAGAATAAAGAAAACTGAACTTAAAAGAGATACCAGCGTATTTTACTCTACCTCTACTCTCTTCTGTTATTTTTTTTTCTTTTCTTTTTTTATTTATCTCCGAGTAAGAAGCGAAAAGTTAACTCGAGAATACCCACGGATAGGAGACACAGAAGATAGAGAATGAAAGAGCTGAGTAAGTAGAGTAGTCCATCGGGTGGGAGGGAATGTAAAAGACAGATCAAAAAGAGTGGCCAGAGGACTCTTGAATATCAGCGCGTGGGGTGTTTGAGGTTGTCGACGTCACAGCATCACCAGGTCTACTCTTAGCTTTACTCTTTAGTTTTATATTACTCAGTACAGAGTACTAGCACAGTGTAAGTGTGTATTATATAGGTTTGGCTACGTTCTATATAACCCAACACTTTGAATTATACTTGTAGAGTATTGCACCAGAGCAGAGGAGGTACACAAACAGTAGAGAGTAAAGCCCCGACGATGAACCAGAACCGGAGGAAAGGAAGCAACGGCAGTTTGTCCCAACTTATTCGAGTAGGATAAGGAGAGTAGCCGCGGGGGCTCATGGTTCACCTGTCGTCATGGCAACACCGCTTTAGCCGCTCACTTGTTACTCCATCTGCTTACCCAGTGCAGGGTTCTCTCTTACTCTTACTCCGATTATATCGTACCGGGTACGAGTACATATAGATGCTGGATCGGAGTTAGTAGAGGACCGTCGTCTATAGTCGGCCTACACTCAGTCTCAGCACACTATCCTAGCCAGCCTCCAACTTATATTCCAGCATCCAGCCCATCGGCACTCACGTAGTTCACAGCACACCATCCAGCATCCGTCCGATTAAACCTACAGTGTAATCTAATGTATAGTATTGTAATGGAATAAATCCTACTCAATTCACCTATCCTGTACAAACAGTTATGCGCTCCATGTCGCCAGACTAACTTTCAGTTGACGCACACACCCGTATCACGTAATACCATCCATCTATATCTACATCTACATCTACATCTACCTTACATCCCATTCCCTCTTCACTTCCCCGGCTCATATCGTCCGAGTCTATTGCTTTAGTCTAGTACAACCCATGCACCATGTCCACTCCTAGCAGTGTAGTATTATACTATTATAATTATTGTTATAATTATAATAATAATAACAACAGCTAGTCAAGTAAAGGGGATTCCCCCATCTTACTAGTCTTGCGTTCACTGCCAGAGTATAAATTCGTCACTCATTCTTGTTTTGTTTACTCACACAAATATTTTTTTCTTTTTTTGAGAATGATTATGATTGAAACTTACCTAAAATAATAATTTCTACATAAATACAATTTTTTTTACCGTAATTTAATGAAATATTAAATGATACAGAAAATAGCAATTTAATAAATTTTTTTTTAAATATATTTTTAGCATCATAAAATATTTCATAAACTACTGCATAAAATACATTAGACGATTATTATATCAACTTACCCAGCGCTATGTCAATCTGTTTGCTATGCAAATCTCGTGGAAGCGAAGCCCAGTAGTCCAACAGCAGACCCGGCACAATTGCTTCAACTTACACAACTAACCGTAGAAATATTATCACAAACAGCACTACTACCACAACTACCGGCGTAAAGTGGTAATGAAACTGCCGGCGAGGATGATTCTGATGCTGGCTCTGATGAGAATTTTTGCCGAGTTGCCTCGATAATACCTTTTACAATCGACACACTTGACGCGCAGTTAGTCATTGCCCGTACACATTTACAGTGTACACTTACACTATTATATTTTGTTAAATGGTCAGTTGGGGTCCAACCTTAAATCCTGGTGCAGTTTCTCAGTAGATCCCCTACTGCGTCAATCGTAGACGCTCCGTATGGTAGAGTATATAAAAAAAATTCCAATTATCAGTATGATATTTTCCAGGAATTTGTGAGTAACTCCTATAAAAATAAAAAATTTGTAGTTACACATGTAGAGTACAGTTGTTAACTATTGGAGGATTGACACGTGAAGATTTTACACTTACTGCTGTTACAATGTATACAATATGTACTGTATAGACTTTAAATGTGACTGGAGTGTATAGCCTTGATGTTACTGGCGCCTAATTGGTTTGCACACTTTTACTCTAACAGCCGTCGTACTTAACCGTAGTAATAGTAACTAACAAGTAACAACTTAAAACCAAGGCTAAGCCCACTGTTATATACACTTTTATCTTTTCTTATCCTCGAATTTTTCGTTCCTTCCTTTAAATTGTCTGCAATGCAAAAGGTATTTAGGTTTAGGTATAAGTATACCCAGTCAACTTAGAAATCCTATTGTATTGTTGTCATACCTGGGTCAGGAAGAACAAATTACTTTTAAATTTTTCGTCTTAATTACGCACGCACTTTTTATCCAGGAAGAACTGTCACTAGATTTTTTTTTTTCACTTCCACTCGAACAAATCCTCTCTTGGTTTAGTTGCATCTGGATAACAAAAAATATCTATTTATATAATTGCATACTATTACTACTACTACTATTAATAATAATAATAATTAATAAATTACAAAGCAGATTAATAAGCAGAAAGAGAGGGCGAGAGCGGGTGGGTATCCCGGAGATCGTTCGCACGTGACGTCAGCGGCAGAGAATCGCGCCACTCAATGATTGTTTACACTCATGCGTCATTTCTGCGAAGGCGCCCGAATTCCGTTAGCGGCAACCTTGAGAGTCATTACCACGCGTTTACTTATGCAAGTATTTATTTTACCCAATACTATTTTGTTATTGAAAACAATTGTCGCAAACAAAAGTAAACATAAATAATAAAATAACTTTTATATCTTTTTGGGATTTAAGAATTTTTCTCAACTCACACAAAATTTGTCCTGGCACAGTAACAGCACTCTCGAGTACACACTTAAAAAAAAAAAAAAAAATCAAGATTAACAATAACAATAATAATAATAAAAAAAAAAAAAATATCAACGCATCGTGGCGCGTTGTATTGTTGTGATTGCGTAATGCTGGTGCGCGACACGGGTGAGATGTTGTTGCTGCTGCTGCTGGCAGCCAGACTGTATGCACGGGGTGTCTGTGGGTCGTGGGTGAGCGCGCAGTCGGCTCTTTACTTCCCCGCCGCTGTTAAACTTATCCTTTTCCGTCTCGTTCTTTCTTCAGAAGGATCTCCGGTCTGCACTCTGCTATACTCTGACTCCGAGTAGTTTCCGTCTGCCTGCTAAAGTAGTGGTAAGTATTGTTGGTGTAGTGGCAAGGCATATTATACATACTATATACACACTATATACTATATATCATGTACTATGTATTACATACTATGTAGTATATAGTAAGTTTACTCACAGCTCACAGTTTCTCCTTGGGGTATCATATAGGTACAGCTTGGTGTCTCGCGCACACACACACACACACACACACACACACACACACACACACACACACACACACACACACACACACACACACACACACACACACACACACACACACACACACACACACCAAGTGTAAGTGTGTTGTAGCCGACTGTGAAAGGCCGAGGCCCGATGATGTGCCGGGTGCCGCTGACGAGGATCAACGACGATGTTGCGCGCGAGCGATGCGCCGTCTGGCGTGACTGGCGACAGTCTACCGCGTTCCAAGAACCACGAGGTGATTCCGTGTATCGAACGCAAACAGGCTCCGACTACATCAACTACTCTTATTCTCTCTTGCTTTTTCTTCTTTCTTCTTTCTTCTTTCTTCTTTATATTTATCTCTTTCTTCTTGCTTGTAATAGTATTATACATCGTCTGTGTAGTACTGCTAAAGATGTGTAACTCAGTAAACTCAGTATGAAAATTAAGTTAGCTGACATTTCTAAATTTTTAGAAATTTTTTTGAGAAAAAGTTTCAATTAAAAAATGAATATTAACTTAGCAGATAGTTGATAATTTTAAGAATTTTTGTAACAAATAAATTATGGCAAACAAAAATTAAACATTCAATTTTTTGGAAGAAATTTATTTGTTAAAAAAAATTAAAAAATTGTCAAGTGACAGCTAACTTTAATGTCATTTAAAAAATTTTTTAAAAAATTGCAAAATTATAAGTGCAATTTTTTTTTAAATTATTCTTAATTCTAATTTAATTGATAAAGAAAAAAATCAAAAATTGTTGAATGCTAATTTAAATATCATAAACTGAATAACACTAAAGTTGAAAGATATTAAAAATTTTTTTAGAATTTTATAGCAATTAAATTAATTAAAAAGTTTCACATGTTAAAATTACAAGTGAAAATTTTTAGAAGAATTTTTTTATTGTAATTAATTTGTTAAAAAAATTTTTAAAATTGACAGCTGACCGCTAACTTCAGTATTATTAAACTGAACAGAGCCTGAAATAAGACAACACTACCATTATTTCATTGTACGTGTAGACGATTAACCAGATAGAAGAGACCAGCTACAGATAGTATGTAGGATGAATAAGAGAATAAGAATAAGAAGAAGAAGAAGAAGAAGAAGAAGAAGAAAATAAGAAGGTGAGGCAGGCCGGGCAAGTAACGGCAAGGCGAGCAACCCAGACTCAACTGGTGAAAGAGACCGAGGTATGTATGTATGATGATGATAATAATAAATAATTGTAATATAAATAATAATATGGCAAGTCTTACATTGGTGTTCTTGTAGATCATGTATAGGTTGACCTGGGCGGAGTGGTTGAAGTGGGGACTGGAAGCCCCGAGACAGAGATAGAAGATGTCAAGGGGATTAGTTGAGGTAGGAGTTGTCAACAGTGGCTGCTTTTCTTGGTCTATTTCTTCTGGTTTTCAGAGTTATTAAATGTCTGCAAGTATTTCTCTGCACTGTACTGGTTTCGGGCACTCCGCTGAGAAAAATGCTCAGGTACGGGAATTTCTGGTTGGTCATGCCTACGCATGAGAGTGAAGACCCCGGAACTGACAGTCAGGACTTGTTATTATAGTTATTATTCTGAGAATAAGGGACCTCCTTTTATGTTGTTGTTGTTGTTCTGAGCTAGTTTTGTAAGTAGGGGAGAAGCTGTTTGGTTGCTGTTTACAACATATACGTGGGCTTGATTCCTGCTATGGAGTCTGTTGAGTGTTAGTGTGGTAGGGTAAGAGGTTTGGGGGTTTGGTTGGATCAAATGGATTTAATGGACGGGGAAATGAATGAACAGGTTAAATTTTTTTGGGAAACCTTGAATTACACCTGGATTAAATATATATTGTTATTATTATTATTATTATTATTATTATTATTATTATTATTAATATTTTTATAATTATAATTAAAATTAAAATAGTATATTTTGTTATTGCAGAATTAAATCTCAAGATTGGAGTAGCTGAGCTTTAATAATAAAATAAATAAAAAATATTTACAGTGACCGCAGGATGAAATTCCAGGCGTTAGTGAGTCACGATTCCATGATGATCGTCCGGTAAAAGCCATAAATATTACTTTAAATGGACTTGAGGGTAAACGCTCGCGGACATTGAAAGTGATATATCTGCAGCAGTTTGTATGCAGTTACAAAAAAAGTAAAGGACTCGTTTTGGTGTTGATATACAATAGCGTAAAGACCTGACCGTTTAAAGTCGCGGAATTACTCGGGTTTATTTGCATGTCTTTGGTTTAGTTCCCTAACACCAGTACAGTACTCAACTCTAATGTTACAGCAAGTACGCAAAGAGAAAGACCAATAAAAGTAACAAGAGAGGGAGGTAATCCTACTACAAGTACAAATTAATCGTGCTACTGCTAGCAATGAATGTGGTTGCGTCGGTGCAACGCCGAGAGTATAACCATTCACTTTTCCTGTCGCCCAACGTGACTAAATTATTCCTCTACCACTGGTGACTACCAACACTCATTACTTCTCGGTATAATCTACAACATCTGCATTATTTTTGCTGGTATACGGATAAAATTATTGGCTCTGCAGGTTTTCACCGCTTCTGTTGCAGTTGCAGTTCAAGTTTCAGCCTTTTGCTCCAAAAAATTTAGTTCTTGATAGAAGTAAATTTTCTTGTATTGTGAAAATTTTTCTCTTGCTCCAAAAAATAAAATATCTCGACAGAAGTAAATTTTTATTGATTAACATGTCAAATGGGAAGATCAAATAATATTGAATCATTTTTTTTTCAATATGTATATAATTGCACGTTAAAATAATATAAAATGGGTATCAAATATTCAAGAGAACTATTTTCTCAAGGTGAGAAAATTTTTTTCTCAGCTGAAGTAGATGAGGCTGCTTCCCTAAAGTATCTAAAAATCTTGAAAAAATTATTTCAAGTAAACTCAACAGATAAACAGTAAAATTTATCAAAAACTTCGTCATCAGGATAAATGCAATAAGATTTCTCCGAAATCTACTAATAATATCTGTATACAATATAATAGAAGTAAGTTGTCTGTTGGTAGATGTTAGAGTCCGGAACTGTCCGTTCAACTTAAACTGGTTTGCATGTGTCAAGCTTACCTTTAGGCCTTCAGGCTAGCTCTTTACCACTGCTTCCACTCGCTATTGCCATTCCTGCTTATGCTGTTATTGCCAATACAGCCGTGTGGATGATCAACGACGATGATCAACGGTCGAGGCCTTTCCCCAGTTACTTCTCCAGCACCATTATACTCTTTTTTCTCACACAGTAATCTGCAAATAAATATGTTTTTTAGTCATTTTGTTATCATTATAATTATTTTATTAATTTTATACTAATAAATGGAGATATTTATTTTTTTTCAGGTCTGTTTCAATGAGATAATTATTTCTGACGTTTTCGTGCTTTTTATAACTATTAAAAAAAATTTATAATGATAATTTAAAATTTTAAAACCGAATTTCTGCATAAAATAAAAATTAAAATAAGAAGAAATTACAAGATGAATTTATTGTAAAAATTTTTTTTCTTCTTAATTTTTTAATAATTAATAAATTTCTTCCGTAAGCTCGGCAAAATTTTAAAAATAATTAATCATAAAATTTAAGAAATTTTTGCACCTGTAATTAATTTTAAAGTATATTTTTTCAAAAATTAAAAATAAATATATCTTTTTCAAATTTTTAGCTTCCTATTAAAATAGAAAAAAAGTAGATAAAAATATATGTTATAAAATTTATGCGACGCGAATAAAAAGCCAATTTAACATACATTTTATGAACCTGTTGGACATTTAAGTGAATACATCCAGCCATTGCTTATTTGTACAATACCAAACAACAAAAATATTTATCCTGCGGTAACATCGAATAAACAATCTCCAAGATTTCAATATAGTTGTTATGAAACTTAAATATTAATAATAATAAATTAGAAAACACTCCTTAAGAGTGAATAATAAATTTTGAAATTAAAAGACCGAGTCTTGGTGTCGATACACTCGACAGTTTATCGCTGATGGTTAATAATGCTTAGTTACGTATTCTGAATAGTAACTCCTACTCTAAACTATAACTAGTCGTAGACGAACAGTAAACGAGTCTCGTTTCTATTAGGATGTTGTATATGTGATCTAAATGTAAGTAAACATATAATAAGTTATTACGCAAGTCAGACGCATTTTAAATACAGCTTCAGACTCATAATCGTTCACCTGTTGCGTTCGACTGAATTTCAATAAAAATATATCATATATAATTGTATGTGTAGACATTTATATATTTATAAATAAATGATACCAAGCCTTGACTCTCGTGCTTATTTACAAAAATTTTTTCAAAATATCAATTAATTAATACACACGTTTTTTATACAAGATAAAAATAATAATTGTAACGCGCGGAATCCCCCAACTGAAACTCTTCGAAAACAAATCGATTGGTATATAACAATCATTAGAAAAAAATTTATCGACACTTAATAGAGTTTAACTATTAAAATTCGAGTTACAGAATCTAAATAATTCGAGATATCGCGTATTCAAGAGTTTAGCGGAAGGGAATACAAATTTTTTTCGAGTTACTGAGGATTTTGATTTTACAAGGTTTAATTTACCGAGAATCCATTGTAATAATATTAATAATAATTTGTTAAGAACTCAGTTACAAAATAAAGAAATAATTAAAAAAAATTTTTTTTAAAGATTAATAAGCTTATTGTAAATATTATTATAATTATCAATTTTTATGACAGTAATAATCATAATAATGATAATAGTTTTTTTTTTAATTTTTTGAATTTTCTATCTTAATTTTTTTCTTGTGAAAAATTTTTTTAAGAAGAAATAATAATTTTTTTTTTTTTTTTATTGTATCGTTAATTTCAAAGTATAATTTATTTTCATTAAAAAAAAAAAAAAAAAAAAAAAAAAAAGTAAAACAATAATTATTGTTTTCATCATTATTTCCTGGCATACAGTAACCAGCAACCGGTCGTTACATATGTGCGCACGTAAATTTTGTTTTCACATTACATCGGTAATCGCATAGTAGACTTGCGTACTACACAGTATGTGTTCTAAATGTATGGATGGATGGATGGGTGTATACATCAATATGTATGTATATATATGTGTAGGGTCGCCGCGAGATCGCCAAGTCATCAATGAAAGCCGTGACGTAATAAAACGACTCACGTGATTCTGGTATAGTAGATTCATTGCTGACACGATCGACGATACATCTTGTCTGACTATACAGTCAAGTCCTGACAGACTGTGCATTTACGTTCTATATATACGCCACATATGCATATGTTACATATGTGTATGTGTATATTTTTTATTAAAGGAGATTGCGATCATAAAGTTTGAGTCATATACTAATTTGAATATACCTATTTCAATGGCATAAATTTACTTTATCTTTAGCAGGTGTATCTTTAACTGTTGATGTTTAATATTGATTTTATAATGGTTTTTCTCCACATATAGCTGCCAGAATAAACATTATGTCATGTATATATAGAATCTATGTACTTTGACACTTTAATTTCATGACAGTAAAGTGTGTTAAAATTAGTTTTGTTATATTTATATATAGATGAATTTTATATAATTGACATTGCCCTGATTTAAAAAATTTATTGGAAATAATTACACTGAATCAACAAACGTGTTATAATCTTTTAGATTTTTATAAGAATTAAATTATTATGCAGACATTAAAAAATTTTTAGTATTTTTTTTTTTTAATAATTTAATTAGAAATAATAAAATATTTTTAAAAAATTGCACGTGTAGTTTTTAAAATTTTCTACATGTGGAATTTTTTATTTAAATTTTTTCAAATAAAAATTGTCAAATGTCTAATTTTATTTTCATAAAAAATTCCACAAGTAAAAATTAAACAAAATTATTAATACAATTTCTTATAAATATTTTTTAGCACAACTGACTATTGATTCAAAAATAAGTTGTCAAAAAATTCTAAATTTTCTTTAATAATTTTTTTCTTCAACACCTTTTTGAAATCACATTCTTTAGCGCTAATTACTTAGTAATTACACAAATTTTTTTATGTTATACTTTAAAAAAAGTTTCTTTTTCTTCAATAATTAAATTTTGACAGCTAAAAAAATTCACCCGTAAAATATCCAATTTTTATAATTAACTACAGCGATTTTTTGATAATTTTCTCTCGCAATTGCTTCAATACAATAACAGTTATTGTATAACTTACTAATTAGCGCGCTTGACGTAATAACTGAATATGAACAATAATACTATGTAGATATTAATTGTCAAATTGCATAATTAACTGATTTTGACCGAACAAAATTGTCACAATCTCCCTGAGGCCTTTCATTGTAACAAAACAATAGTCACAAGAAGATTTTTTCGATTGTAGTCTGCGTAATGAATAGAATTACATTTTATATTGAGCATACTTGCGGCTAGGTAACCCCTTTGTTTAGCAGAATATTGCTGTCCGTAATTTTCTACAGCATGTCAAACGGGTAATATTCCGAGAATAAAGCCTCGCAAATTGTAGGAAAATCCGTCGCTCGTGGTGAAATATAAAGTTCGTTATCAAAACATATCCGTATATCTTGTTAGTAAATGTCTTTAGTTTATGTTTACACCTATGATTCATTAGTTATCTTTATTTTTTTCTAAATTATTTTATAACTTACCTCCTATCAGATTAATGTTCCTAGAAATAAATCGACTTTCTAAAATCTTTACTTTTCATTACTTTCAATTATAGATTATCATTTTATAATTAGTTATCATCAGATTGTTCTAAGAATTTATTATTTACAAGCTTTATCAATTCTAAAAATAAAAAAAATTTTTTACATAAATCTCGACATTTTTTTACTTACATTAAAAAAAAAATACTTGACTGGAGGGTAAATTTTTTTGGCTCAAGAAAATATTAAAGAAGATTGAAAATTTATCAAAAAATAACGTAATTTAATTAACATTTAACAGGACCAATAATTTTTAATTTTAAATTACGTTTTTTTTAGTCTTATTTAAGTATTATTTTTTGACGTAATATTTATTACAAGATTTTGTCACGATGGTGTTAATCTTAAAAAATAATATTTTTATCGATATCTTCATTTCTCTGTATAAATAATTTTTGTCAAGTATGTATTATGTAATTGTTTATAACTGTATTCTTACACAGGAAAAAATATTTACTTGAATCAAGTAAATTATTTTGAAGAATTTCATCTTCTTGATTTGAGTAAAAAAATTCTTAAACTAAAAAATTTTTATTGGTTTAAATAAATTTTACTTCATTCAAGAATTTTTCGTCTTGACCCATTGAAACTCTTCAAAATTATTTTCTTGGTTTAAGAATATTTCTCTTGATTCAAATTAAATTTTTTCGCTAAAATTGTGTCGCTAAAATTAATCAAGCATAAAAAATATACTCACGAAGAAATAATTAATAATTGCTGGTCCATTCATCACAAGATTGCAAAAACCATAATATATATATGATATAACATATCTTCATTCTTGAATTTGCCAAGGTACATCAAGTGTCGATAATCATCGACTCTTAAAAGGGATCCCAAAGATTTTTTTATTTTATTTTACGATGTTATATTATGTATATGCGTGTATATATGGTGTTTCCATTCAAGGGTTCTTGCTTTATTTCAACACACAGCGACAATCTTAATCGTGCTGTTAGTAATGGCGAATTACTTGATATTCTGTGAGCAACTTTTTCAATCGTTGTCCTTCCGTTCAAGTTAAGTATATATAAATATATACAGAGACAATGTAACAAACAATGATGCACAATAACCGCAGGAGCAGGTTGCTGAAGTGAAACATATATATATTGAGTAAAGGTCTCTGGAGAGTAGCCCTGGATCCTTAGAATGTGGACTTAAAAGGCGCGTCATCGAGTATAGTAGTAGTCCATCGATACAGGTATAATGTAACTATATATAACATATATGTTTGGTGGTTACCATCATGGATTGATACTCATTCGTTTATTCTGACACATATTGACAGGGAGTCTTTGATCTGTAGGTCCATCCAATCTATAGATCATTCTTGCTCTTTTAGACTTATATTTCTTCTTTATATTTTATTTATTCTTATTCTGATTAATTTCCCCTGATCTTGTTTTTATGGTCATACTCATACTGTATTAACCACCCAACTTGATTATTTTTTATAGGTGATGGTGAAGAGTCCTTTACCTGGTAGCGATTCTTATGAATCGATCCTAAAAACCAGGAATGACGAAAAATAACGACAGTGAAATTTAAAAATCCAATTATGGGGTTTTTTTGTTATATACAGAGTAGAGTGCGCGTCGCTCAAAAAAAATTATCATAAATCATTTAATGAGAAGAGGTTCCTCGTCCTCACGATGAAAGTTAATTATAACGGTCTAACTACAATCATCTGCTGCTGGTGGTTGTTTCTTTATTGCGTCAACGATTATTATCAGAGCGTGTCCAATCCTGAGTCACGGCTCTCATCCCAGGACTAAATAAAGCGCACACAGAAAGAAAAATTTCTTGACTTCTTGACTGGAGAACAAAATTCTTGGCTCAAGAGAATTTTCGGGTGCCTGAAGGAAGACCGAATTAAAAATTTTTCTTGAAATTCTATTCTTGGTGGAAATTCTTCTATCAAAAACTAAATTTTTTGGAGAAAGAGGCTGAATTTTCTCAAAACGAGAAGATTTTTTTTGGTTTAAATAAATTTTCTTGGATCAAGATACGTATTTCTTAAAGCAAAAAAATTAATTTTGTTGGAATGAGTAAAATGTCTTGTCAAAAAAAAATTTTTTTTCCCTCAAGAAAATAATCAGGAAGAAAAATATTTTCTTGAATTAAGTGAACCTTTTTTTCTGTGCGCTGCTAAAATTTTTAGTTTCATTACTGTAGGCAATTTATAAATACTTATTCTATTGTCGCAGAAAATTAAATGCTATATTCATTTTTTGAGTTCATCTGGGAAAATTCAATTATTCAGTCTATTTAATTTAATAATAACTTCTTTTTTTTTTTATCATCATCATCCGCAAAATTATTCTTCATTCAAATAAAAGTTTTTATTATTTGTTATTTTCTGTTCATGCATACTGATAATAACCCCCGCTTAGCTTTGTTTTATCTTTCCTCGGTTTTTTTTTATCCATTAGCGTTATACTCTGATGCCAAGACCGTCAAACGGTTGATATTATTCGCTACTGGGATTTAAAATAATTTCCACTCACACATATAAATAATTATTATATTTTTTATCTGATGTGACATGATCAAAGTCTTAAAATTTCTCAACACCACCACTAATTTAATATCTCATCATATTAATCGCGCTAAGAGATTACGCCTAGAGTTTATTGACATATTATCGCAGATAAACATCAAGGTGAAGATTAAATATTAAAAAAAATTATTTAAGTTATTCAATCATTTAATATTAGGCGATTAATTATATAGTAAAATTATATGATTATTTGTAAATGTAAATGTAAGTATATACATATATTTAATGTTATGAATGATGAAATTTATTATTAATACTATTACGTATGATTATTCGCAGAAAAACAGGATTATATATAGTGAGGATGCAACCGCAAAGCGGTAATTCACAATGATTCTCAAGTTCGCGGATTCCAAGTACTGGGAAAACGGTTCTCGTTGCCGCTGGTCAAAGAGGTCTGCTCGCGACAACATTGCAACCGAGATAGCTCTATACTTATACGCATTGCGTGTATGTACATGTGAGGTAAAACCATTACAAAGCGCCGCGAATCAAAAGAGAATAATGTAAGAATCCGCGTAGGAGTAACACACTGACATTAGCTAGCAAGGTTGTGTCGACATAATATATATATCAGCTCATTTAAATTAAATGAATGAATAAAACACAATGATACTTTGCGCGCTTTTCTTAGTTTTTTTTTACTCGAGATTAAAAAAGTCTTTTTTAGTTTTAAAGTATTTTAATATAAGATTCGGTAATTCAATTTTTAGCATGAATAGAAATTAAAAGTTAAAAAGTACAAATACTACACAGAAAAAAAGGTTCACTTGAGACAAGAAAATATTTTTCTTTTTAATTATTTTCTTGAGCGAAAATAAATTTTTTTTGTCACAAGAAATTTTACTTGTTCCAACAAAATTAATTTTCTTGCTGTAAGAAATACGTATCTTGATCCAAGAAAATTTATTTAAGTCAAGAAAATCTTCTAGTTTTGAGAAAATTCAGCCTTTTGCTCCAAAAAATTTAGTTCTTGATAAAAGTAATTTTCTTGTCTTGAGAAAATTATTTATTTGTTTTTCTGCAAACGAAATGGGAAGTGATAAGTAGATTTTACCTTGAAACAAATATTTACAGCGCGATGACAAATATAATAATCAGGAATGTATATGTTTATTATACACAATATATATCCACGCAAGTGAATGTTAAAATTTTTTCCCGTGAAAACTCGCGAGGAATTTAAAAGCATCGCTCTCTTGAATTTTATTTTTATGTATATGTATATGTAATAATAAATAGCGCATAATTTGGTGGATGGCACGAGTCCAAAAGTTTCCTCGTCAAATTTATATATTATGGACATGCATATGTATAATACATATACATTTAAGTATTTCCCCGTTAATCGTCGACTCTTCTACCATAATAACTTGGTATTTCTCATTATTCATTATTCATTATTCATCACTCTCAATATTATTATTTCAGAGCCAGTGTACTAGAGTAAATATAGATTAATACGCTGATCCTGTATCGATTTACCAAAAGTTTAAAACTGTGTCATCTATTAATTAACTCAATTATAAAGCGATTCATTGGAAGTGTTGAGTTAAAAAATAAATAAATCTTTTATTAATGTAAAGTTTAAAAATATGTGAAATTTAATTCTAGATTCTGAACTAACATCCGAGGTATGTACGCTGCACTATAATTTTATTCCTAAATAAAAGATAATCCAACATCAAATGAATATTTCAGCGTTAAGCATCAGAATAATTATTGCTCAATTGAGATGAGTAAATGTAACTATGACTGAATGATACGTACAAGAGTGACGTACATCCCAACTAAACATGAATCACGTATGACACTCGGATATACGTCTCAGTACCTCTGATTATTACATATCTAATCCATCAGCTCGTACTCCAGAGTGCTCATCAATTTCTTCCCATTTTTCAGATAAGAAGATTCAGAACTAAACAACCCGTAACATTTATTTCCATTTAATTATACAACATAATATATACCATCCGTTTATACTTAAAATTTTTTTTCTTGTCACTCTTCTCGCCATGTTTGATTATTTCTAAGAAATCAGCAAATAACAGCTCGAACCGGCAAATAAGAGCCAGCAGCAACAGCAGCAGGGAGGCGTCGTGCTGGATCTCAACCTCCTCGAGGCCAACGATCTTTATTTTATTTTTTAAAAACTCACTCTCTGCTTGCTCTGTTGCTCTCAAATAAAACTGATCGTCTCTATACCCAGTACCTACATTATCCTTCAACATCATCTTCTTCTTCTTCTTCTTCTCCTCCTTCATTTGGTTCTTTTTCTCGCTGGTTGCTGGTTCTTCACCCTTTTCTCGTCAGTCCCTTTACTTTATTCTTTTGTACTTTCCAAGCCACCGATTCCTCGAATTTATGTAACAAACTCTTCTTTCCCCATGGCTATTTACCATCGGCTCTCATTCCTCACCGTCCATGTGTTGCTCTGTCTACCTCATTTTTTTTCTCGTCATCCGACCTAACCACCTAACCCTTTTCCTTTCCCTCTTTTACTGTTCTCCAAAAAAATAAACGCAAACATGTACATATTTATACATTTACATGGAAGACAAACACACTCAGCATCAACGTACACGGAAAGAACAAGATGACACTGGATATCATCCCAGATTATACTGAGTATAATCCAGATATCACCCAGTATAATCTGGATTATACTAGCTACTATCTGAAAAAAATTTTTCACTACAGATATCACTGAGTATAATCTGAGATGATATCCAGTGTCATTTTTTTTTTCCGTGTATGGTTATGATTAATAAAAATAAAAACAATAATAAATGTGAAAACAAAACAACAAGTTGATCCTCTTTGTCATGTCCATGTCATATCTTAAACTTATATTTATTAGCCTTTCTTATATATTTACTAGTCTTCTTCTTCTTCTTCTTCTTCTTTTTGTTCTTATTGTCAGTCAAGTAATCACGTGACCTGATACGGCAAAAGTTATGCAAGTGTCGTACACATTATTCATGTCTTACGCATGCGCTTCCTCTGTTGAGTTGTTATTGGAATATATGTACAGGATAGATGCATCTACATCGCTATACTCCACACATTGCACATTGCAGTTTATAACGTAATAGAGTCTCATAAGTACTGTTGCATCAACGTTGCATATAATACTGTTGAGCATTACTTACACATATGCATTACCATCATCATCACATCCTTAAGTTAATATCTCTATTTTAAGTTCAGACAAAAGTCTTACCTGGATTAATTGCGTAGGTGATGCCGTCATATATGTATTTCAGCTTTTATAAACACATCAAATGGAATTCATGACAATACCTGCAATAAATAATAAATATTAATTACAAATACGGAAATAATTATATTAAATTGATGTATACTGATGATAATAATGTTTATAATGTTATTAATTACAATGTGCCCATATTTATAGCTGCTGTTATTTTTTTTAAAGAAAACACCATAATCTTGATTCACAATCCACATCATACTTATAAGTATATATACATTACATACACATCAGCTTATGTGTTTCTGCTTCTATAAATTTAATTGCCGGAGAGGATAAATGCGATTCCCGTTTCACGTTAAAGCACGAGAGGAAAGAGGCGTCACTTATCTACTACTTTCTTGGAACTCTCTTATTCGCACGCGATTATTACACACATCATACACTGTATACATTTTATTTACACACATGTAACTAAGTAGTTATTATAATTCAAAAGAAACTTTTCATAATCGTTCAATCTGCAAATTCTGCAAGTTCAAGATGTCTCTGGTGGCAGGAAATTGAATTAAAAATTAAATATGAAAATTAATTTAGCAGATTTTTGATAATTTTAAGAATTATTTTAATAAATATATTATGGCAAAAAAATTATAAAAAAAAAAATTGACATGCAGATAATTTGAAAAATGATAAATGCAATTTTTTAAGAATATTTTTTTATAAATTGTCAAACTGCTAATTTTAGTATCGTATTATATAAATGAAAAATATTTAAAAAATTTTTTTTATAGATCAAAAATATTCGATCTGAAGAAATGAAAATGATCGACTTACAACATGTAATCCTTGATTTATTTGATTTACCTTGACGTTCATTCATACGATGGTGCAGCATCAACAAGGTCGTTTGGCTGCACATATCCAAGTTTTTATTTACGTGAGTATAATAGCGCATTTCCTTGTACATACTCGAATATTCTCTTATATATTTCTGTCACATATTTTTTATTGAATAACACAAATATATGTATTTATTTATTTATTTATTTATTAAACAATACACATTTACTCATCAACAGCAAATTCATCAGAATCATTCCGGGTGATTGTCAAGTGGGTGACGTTTAACCTAACCAACATCTGTTCAAATGATGTCTAAATGTTCGAGGAATCAGGACTACAGTAGCCGATTAACCCATCACTTAATTGTACCTAGAATTACCTCAACTATTCAGTTTCTCTTTTTATTTAAGCTTTTCTCTAACTTAATTATTATTTTAAAAAATTGCATTTTATATTTTTTACAATTTCTAGATGTCAATTTTTTTTTGCCATAATTTGTTTGTTACAAAAACTCTCAAAATTGTCAAATATCTGCTAAATCAATTGTCATCATACAGAACTACAGAATTCATAACCTCAAAAAAAAAAAAATAATAGTGAAATTTATTCTGAAGCTGTATAAACCTGGATTTCGATGAGCGCACTATAATAGCGTGACACTGATCGCTACTCAGAAGCCTAACATATAATAATAATAATAACAGTAATAATAACTTATCAATAATACCATCATAATTGCGTGGAATCACGGCATATTCACCTGTTATACAAAACGAATGCCCTCGTGACTCATTTATTACGGGTATTACGCCCATCAGGAGGATCCAAATGAACTAACAACAGACAAACAGGTAAAAAATTTACCAATCTCATTTATAGAATACTTATTTAATTATTCAATTAACTAGTTATTATTATTATTAATATAACTAGTTCGTCTACTTATATGCTACTTGTAGCTGATGCGGGATAAATTTAAGTAGAGGTCTTTTTATATTTGCAGACAGTAGCTGTTCATTCGTGATTATGATAGTTGGTAAAGTGGCGATGTCGATGGCTAGTCTACAGTAAACAGTATGCACGATCGGGAATCCTTTTACGGTAAGCGCTCCCACATTTTCTCCTCCTATGTCATACAATATTATATATGTACACATAATATAAATATATAATACACATCTATGTATATTGATAGGCTAACAGTGATGGTGTAGATAGTAAACAGACGCAGTAACTCACTCACGCGTGAATACGTTCAAAGGTAGGTCAATGTACCGGTACCGATATATGTACACAGAGTGTAGAATGTATGGATCCACCAGAAACATGGTGTTGCTTCTACATATATAATACATACGTCGACATCTATATTATATCTACTCCCTCGCTGACTATCATCACGGCGATGCAGCGTTTATTTATTCATCCGGAAATCACGTATTTTTTCCGTCTCAAGACCGTACTACCTCCTGGTCACTTTGATCATCAAACCTCAGCACACAGCAAACACACCCAGCTCCAGCTCCAGCTAATAATTATTATTATCTGGAAAAATAATTCATGTATGTATCACCACCATTAATTTTTAATATAATAATTCTTGTACCAATATGATGTTGCTCATATGGCAAATAATTATCTTGCAATTAGTTTCTATCGGGCATCGAAGCGTTGATCGCATTACTAATTAGAGCGTGGTCGACGTTACCGCACCATGCACGTATATTATTAAATTCATAACCCACAAGTGGTCTGTTGTTTGAATTCCTCAAATGTATCAAATAGATATATACATATATACATCTGTATAGACATAGACACGAATAAGTCTTCAAGACATTCCGACACTAAATAGATTTATTTTCTCCAACACGAACGTAATTGGATTGCGTGGGAGACCTACACCATTTATTCTTGTATATATATGAAGACATGCGTTTACTATATTTTACATCTACATATATTTGCGCAATAAACTTGACGCGAATCCGCAACAGTTTGCCAATGAAGGTGGATTATTGTTATTATAATTACGGCTATATATTACTCGACCCTTCAAGGCAGTCTACTGTGAAAAATTTGGAGCGTTAAAATCGTTTAATTTTTTAAGTATATTTAATTTATTAAATGTTTGTGAGGATATATTTTAATTAAAAATATTTTTGGTTATTTTTATTAATTATGATACTGAAATTAGTAGATGTTTGAAAATTTCTTGAACGAAGTTAAATTTTTTAAGCCAAGAAAATTTCATCTTGCTCCAAAATAACTTCGGTCTTCCTTACAATTTTTTTGGTTCAAGAAATTTTTTTTCTGTGGATAAAAATTGAAAACGTCTTTTAATTTCAGGATAATTATTAAAAATGAAAATGATTTTATAGATTTTAGAGAGTAATTTTCTTAATTTGTTCTCTAAAGTGCATTTAAAGTCAAGAGTAAATAAAATCAATGACTGAAGAGTTAAGTAAGATTAACGGTTTTAAAAATTCATCGAGCTGTTACATCACGGAGGAGTATTCTAGAGACGGAGAGATCGGTCTGAGCGAATCTAAGAGTGGAGCGGTCATACATGTATCATTAAATAAAAATATGCACGAATGAGAGAAATTAAATAAAGATAAAGAGGACAACTCATCAAGAGCCAACAGTCAAGCTCGCTCTTACTCTTGCCATCCGCTGATGCCATCAAGCACATATTCTATGTATAAACGCTGGTATGGATTGTGTAAGTCGTAATTACATTAGTATGCGTGTGTTAAGGAATGGAATAAGGAAGGAGGGATCAGAGAGCCCCGACAAACTGACGCCAAGAGTCTCCTACCATAATCCACTACTACTACTGAAGCTACTATTATCGAATACAGTACTCTCCTACTTATACTTGTACCCAGCTCGTGTACTTTTGTCTCGGTGTATTGGCATGTGAAACGACCCACGCAATAACACACAGGTTTATGCTCACCTCGTGTCTATGTATTTATATATTTAAGTATATTATGTACTATAGATTTAGCTATAGTTGTTGCTGTTACTGGCAAACAGCTACACACTACATCGAATAGACAGCTAATGTTACGATAACGACTAACCCGACGACGAGGAATTCCTCCATCTATACGCCAACCATGCATCAAATATTATATGTATAAATAATAAGTATATGTTATTATTTTTGTCCAATTAATCAGTACATAGATAACTTGTACTGGCACTAATAGAACTCTATTTATATGTTTATATTGTCATTTTAACTCGTATTCTTGTTTCAGATATTCCAATATTTTTATTCTTAAAGTTGGAAGAGAAATTGGAGCTAATTTTATCGTAAAATAATTTGATTTTAATTTTAATCAAGCTAAAGTAGAGTTTTTTAATTTTTTAAATCCACTAGAAATTAAAATTATACTAAAAAATTTATGAAATTCAAGTTGAAAAATCAGAGGAGAATTTCAGCTACATTATATTCTCATTCAGCGGCGTTATAATTGCTCAGAGTAATAAGCGCAATTAAAGCAGTAGAATGTACGACGTACAAAACAAAGTACTGGGAATAATTCAGGCAACAGTAGAGCAGCAATGGCCAAGACTTGGGCGTCAGAAATAGCCACCAAGTACCACTCCGTCCAGCAAATCTTCTTTTGCAGTTGGTGAGTGTACGCTGAAATAAACCAGAGAGAGAGTTTTAAAGAAAGGAATAAAAAACTAAATAAAATAAAATAAAATAATTTATACGTATGTATATATGATGAAAAGCCCCGCGTCTTTGCGTGTAGTGAGGGAAGGTCGTAGTTGGAGGCCGCTTCCACCATCCACTACGGTGTAGTGCTGAGACGAGGTTGAATAAGGCAGTTGATGATGATGATGATGATAATAATAATAATAATTATAATGTAAGGGATTGGAGGAAGACGGTACCAAGAGTGAGGTAAAACGCACTAGAGGCCACAGAACGAAGACAGCCTCTAGTGGGACTCTCTTTCTCGGCTTATACTGGCATGATGCCGGTTTAGCGGTTTAGTTGGTGCGATGCCTGTCTTGGGGTTTGGGGAAGCCCTCTCGATTATTTCTCGTGTACACTACACTATGGAGTAGAATTTGCTGTACTATTTTTGTTTCTCCCGGGACACACAAATAGATAATCTGCCATGCTTATGTACCAGACAGCCACCCAGGACAGGGCTGTTATAACAAGTTTGTTAGGCTTACTTCACAACTTATTCGCAATAACATCCAAGTACATATATATCTGTACGCATATTTTTGTTCCACGGGATATTTATTTTATTTATTTCTTCCGACTCCATGTTTTCCTCGACATATTCTCCACCTACGTGTCATTTTGTTCCATACAAGCCTACTCCATTCACTATTAACTTTACATTCTCTGCTTTAAATTTTACTTGTCTTTCTTTATACATTTTTGATCTTGAATTTTTTTTTTTTTTCTACAAATAAAAAATCAAACTTTGTTGAATTTCTCTGATTTAATATTATTTTTTCATACTTATTGAGTCACCGGATAAATAAAATTAAAAGCCGTATTTTTCTTCTCGCAGTCCTAATTATGTGTCTCGTTAGAGTTTTATAGAAGCTCCCAAAATTATAACTACATTAGCGTTGCCGAGAACCTTTCGGAATAGCTTGTAATCGACTCGTCCAGGTAAACCGGTTGGCTGTCACGGGAGTTCCAAAGAAGCAATCCTCTAGGACATTTAGTCAGTTTGTGATTATAATACTCTTCAGGGTACGAGAGTCGAGGCACTTGTTTTCTCAAAATATTTTAATGCTCTGTATAAAAAATAAATTTACCTGTTTATTATTTATTTATGAATTTTTTTCTACTTTAATTTACAGGGATAAAAAAATGACAAAAAAATATATCCATGGTATAATGATACACGGACCATGGATCGAGTATTAATTGAGGAATTGGAGATCGCATTTACGAAGAGTAGGTTACATATATACGTATCCTACAGAGTAGAGCCCGAGGTTGTTGGTGAGCGTTGGCTAGTAGTGAAGCTGATACCACGGCCGGTCTGAATAAGCTGAGTGAACAACCTCAATTGGAAGACCTCAGTAGGGGATTCCATGGTGGCGCCGGGTCTCTGGGGTCTCCGGTCCATCGGGGCGTAATAAAACGACAAGGATAGATATAACAACCACCACCACCACTACTACTACTACTATATCCACAATCTTGTAGTATAGTTACTACTACAAGCTAATGGAAGACATGCTGGATGTAGACGGTAACCGAATGAAGGAACATCAGTTGAGAGTAAAGGCGTTTCTCCAGATCCTACACTATCTTACGCAAGCTGATATGGTGTTCCTGGTGTGGTTGTAAGTATAGACTCGCCTTTTTATTATTATTATTATTATATTTTTTTAGATGTGTGGGTTTTTCTTATCGTTTTATCTTCTCACCAAGAGTCTTTGTCTCACTTTCGATGATATTTCCTACGATGAGTAGGCACTTGGCCCTCCTATCATCCTATCATCCTCTTCGTCTCTATCTGTCCTCTTTACTCTGCCGCCGTCTACTCAGTGTGACGAGCCAATATATCAAGATAGGTGTGTGTGTGGGGATTCCTCGTGGCGCCGAGCGTCTGCTCTGTGCCAGAGTGTTATATCGTACGAGTTTCTTACACACTTTTAAATTTCTTTATATATATATATATATATATATATATATATATATATATATATATATATCATCTCTTTCTGTTCAAGTCACAGCAAACAGCAAGATCAAAACTCGGCATACAGGCTCTCAACTCCGTACAGCTTTCAGCTCTACTCGTTCAGGGACGGGTTTGAAGTTGCCAAGTGGGGACAAATACACCACGTTATATTACTAATACTGCTTTAATAATATCTCAACCTGTATTGTATGTACTCTCTTAATGCCCTCTTGCCTTGGATTGTGTTGAGCTGCAATACTAACCTGTATAGTAGCTGGGTTTACGGTACAGGCTTCACAAACCAGCGTTTACACCGACGATACACTGTCAAAGTCCAACGAGTCTTGATCTATAACACAGATAACGCAATATGAGATGAAGATGATGATAATAATGATGATTATTGTAATGATAACATGTGTGATACTCGAGAATTATTGTTAAAGTTTCGTTAACTGTTGAGAGAAACTCCGAAGTCGGTGAGTAAATTTCGGAAAATACCTGAGACAGGTTTGTAAGATAAAAAATCTGGGCTAGGCTTTAAATTTTCCTTTATTATCTCTGTAATCCTCTTTTTCTAGGTACGCAGCTGCTTCTGTCTAGTGTCTAGTCTCCTCGGTCCTTTTACCTAGTAGTAGACCCTAAAGAAGATCTAGAGATCTTGGACTAAGTCCGCTATTGTATTGTTTAAAATTATTTTCTCAGGTATAAGTTCTATTGTATTTTAGCTATTATACATGTAGGCTGTAAATTGTCAGCCTTTGTTTCGTCACTTTTGCGAGTAGAGTGGAGGTTAACCTGAGAATTTCTAGTGATGCCGTGGGCCAACTTCTTGGAAAATAATATTATTTTTATTTACAGTCATTTTAAATACAGCTATTATTTTTACTCGCACATAAACTCGTAAACGATTCCAGAGAATTCAACAGTTTAACTCTGAAAAGTAAAAAAAAAAAAATTGGTAATTTATTTATTTATTAAAAGAATAATAGATTAATTAATATTATTTCTTGTTTGCAGGCATTTAAATGCACACATATACCCCACCGGAAAATACAATCCAAAAGGAATTACTTACAGCCCAACAAAAACTACGTTACAATCGGGAATGCCGGAAGTTTAAAATATAAAGCAGGTGTTTTATTTTTATTATTATTATCATCCATACCATACGCATATTGTTACGTTTTGTACTCTCGTATAGTAGTATAGTACTAAAAACTTGTATTCTCACATTCGTTAGGTGTATATATAATCATAGTGATGCTTGATCGATCCTACCAGCAGTACAAGCAGTATATATTCTGGATGCTGGATGGGTTCTGGTTCTTCCTCTTACTGACACTCCTTTACACAAGATACATGTGTGAATTTACTTACACCAAAGTAAATCTACGTACATTTAAGTGTCTTATTCAGCAAGTGTTGGGTTTAGTTATCTAAAGTAAAACCAACAGCCGGAAATTGTGTATTTTGTCGTCTACTGGCAGAGCGAGGCATCCACTCTATTTCTTCCCATGTCGCCATTATCGGAGGGCTAAATAAAATAAAATAAAAAAGAAAAAAAAAGTGTGTCGATGTCGAGCTGTACTTTTTTGTTGTCCAGCGTTCTTGCAGCAGTTACTTACTATATGTATAATACCTCTACTCTGTACGTACGAATGAACGTACAACGTATGTATAAAATAACCTGAACCTTAATGGTTCACAGCGGGGTATAATACGCAAGATGGCGTCGTCGGGCGACAGCAGTGTTCTAAAAATAAACCATCAGCCTGAAGACTATACAACTGCTCAAGCTAAAGTAAGAATGTAGTGGTAAGTACTAACACTAGCTAACAATATATTATTATGCATACATATATTTATAAATTTACTTGTGTGTAGGTTATAAACTATTCGGTGATGGTGGGTGTCTTCTCATCTATTCGTTAGGTGCGACCCTGTGTACTGCGTCAACGTCTGTCTAGAGAAGGTATTCATGTTATGTTGGACGCCGCCAAGTCGCCAGTGAGACGCCTATAATCACCGTGGTTAGCTGCGTACCTCGAGAATATGCGGCCAGAGAATACGCTAACAAGAGTAAGAGCCAAGTGGAGCTCATCTATAACGAAGACTACAGTAAAATATATATCACCCGACCTTGGCATAATGGGTTTAAATTATAATTATAATGATAATAATCAAAAAAATCCATTAAGTCATTTCTAACTCATTAGTTAAGCTAATATTCATTGGGTATATGTGTAATAAAAAATTTTTAATTATTTTACAGGAATAATATTTTGTTACAAGAGTAACTATGTTAGTTCAATGACCGTCTTGGTTTTGTTCTTGATGCGTTTGTAACGAAATGAGCATACTCAGAGAAACAAGATAAAGAAACGGCTAATGTTTGCGCTGTAGTAGTAGCAGTAGTAGTAGTAGTAGTATAAGTAGTAAAAGTAACAGTGAGAAGAATATAAGACAAAGATAAAGACAAAGAAGAATAAGAAGAAGCCAAGCACCTTTCACGACTACGCGTAATCAAGAGTAGAGTGGAGGATGGTTGGACATCTGCCGACCATCTGCCTTGGGTATGGGTACGGGAGCAAATGTGTCCAGACCAGGGCAAGCCAAACCACATCCCTTTTTCTTATTTTTCTTCTTCATCTTCTTTTGGTCTTTCTTCTTATTATTATTCTTATTTTTCTCATACTAAAAGTAGTCTGCTGGTAAATAAGCCGGAGCAAGAGAGAATGATTAAGCTTCCGGCGAGAAAGCAAGGTGCGTCCCAAAAATTGGTGGCTGTAAATGCTGTATGCTGTATACTGTATGCTATATGCTATATGCTACTTGGAATCACCGTAGTCATTTCTTTCTCTCTGTTCTCTACTCTGTTGTACTGGATGCTCTGTGCTCTCTACCCAGAAACTGGTCATCTTGATAGTATACTCAACGGCGGAGGTTTGCTGGAATTTTGGCAGCGCTGGCGTGTGGTAATCGGGTAATTGGCAATCAAGGGCATAACGCGGCAGCAGGCAACCCATCACCAATGAGTACGCAAGCTGCTAACCATCATATCCCTTTATCCCGAGCCCCAGATTTATTGCCACGATCTTACACTCCAGATAACGGAGTTATTGCTTATATGTGTACATAAATGATCGCCTCGAATGTATCATCTTTTCAACGCGGTAAATTATGTATCCACTCGAAAGTAATGTTTAATAACTTACGTATCATATAAATGGGCACCCAAGATGATAACCGCACATTTTGGCTGATGGATCGTTAATTAAATCAAAAAAATTACGCGGTGACAATCCAGCTTCGATCTGTACTCTCTGGTGTATTAAAAATATAAATATGGCTATGCTTTAATTATTTTTTATTGCTACTACCTGCCAATTATAAGTACCAGTATTGTGTAATGAAAACACAAAATGTATTAATCAGTTATAATTAGTTTTACTCATTTATTTAACTGTTAAATTATATTAATGATATACAAATAATTTTTTTGCTAAAACTGATCGGTAGGATAAAAAATGTTTTTATTTCTAATTATTATAAATTTATTTATTAAAGTATTTTTAATTGACAGGTATATCTAAATAATAAGTCAAGATGTCGAAACAACAGCAGTCGGAAATAAAGCAGTAGTTAGGAAACTGGGCTAGAGTAATCTGTATGTGATATATCCATTGCGGATGAAAACTCGGCAGAAAGGACGTGAGAGCTTGAGTAAGCACACACTATCCCTCACTCACCCTCGCGTTGCCAAGCGACGTCCGCCTTCTTCAACCCTCAAGAGAATGCTGCTACAGGGGTTGCTCGTGCACCAGAAACAGGAGCGACCTTTTGACATTTCAAGGATAGTCACGATCCCTTTTCTATTCCATTATACTTTTCCAAGCGATTCTAAAACTTGGTATTTTTAACTATATATATATATATATATATATATATATATATATATATATATATATATATATATATATATATATATATATATATATATATTTTTCTTCTTTAATTTTCTTCCATTAATTCCACTGACCTCGTGATTTATTCATCAAGATAAAATCTCTTATCATCTGTGTTAGTATATATTTATTTGTAAATAATCTTTATCACTTTTAATCTTTCATCGAATATGTAGCTTTGGTTTTTTGACTCTCTGTATACTTCCGTGTATATATCAGCATTTTTTGTTTCAGGAGACAATGATGGTGTTTGAAGTGAGGAGATTTTTGTTTTAAAAATCCCTATGGATAATATATACCAGAAAAATATAAAAGCATAAGATATATACAAAGAACAAGCCAAAGGAGAAGAGAAGAGAAGAGTCGAGTACAAGGTAGCTAACAATTGTTCCAGAAGATACGATCCCCCGGGATATCTCAAGAGTCTGCGCGCGAGAAAAGGAATGATGATACATAAAACTCTTACTCGAGGTATATATTTATTGTAGATTGCAGTATATAGGGGAGAGAAAGTTTTTACAAAAAAAAAAAAAAAAAGGGTTGTGAGGATTTGAACTGAAGCTTGATTATAAAGATTAAAGATACATATCCTCCCCTTTCGCTCACTCAAAGCTTAAAAGCTTCTTCTTGAAGAAGAACTCGTCAACTTTACAATTCTTAAAATTTTTTTAATCTAAACTTGATCAAGAAGTTAAAGCTCGCTTATACTGTTATCAATAAAAAAAGGCGTTAGCAAATTTATCGCTTAATATCAGAATGAATTAAATATTCTTTTTGAAGAATCGAGAATTGATCCGCCCTCGAGTAACAGCCCCGGAGGATCTGATCCGTGTGAGCATTGTATTGTCAGTATTTTCTTCCTCTATTATATCTTTCCCTCACTACCCACCGCCCTTCGCGTCATCCATTTCTGGATCACTCTTCCCTTTGTTTTGGCTCAGCCAGAATTTTTATCTCTCTTATTCCTATACCTTTTTATTTTTCACAAACTTTTCTCTCACGATTCCTGCACACCAGCATCACCATCAACGCTGTAGTCGTGTAAAATATAGGTAGAGATATATAGAACGCGACACCCTTTAGTTCTCTTATTCTACGGCGTACTTCTCTTTCACCCTAGCAATACTAACTCTCAGCTCCTTTACCTTTATACTCTTTCTGCTTTACGAGGGCGTATATTTTCCAACGCCAGTACACCAACCGGACTTGGTTGTTATACTAGGTATAAGGTATAAGGTATATAACCTTTATAGGGTCTTGCGAAATTAAACGAAACTCGTGTGCTTCATCGTAACTTCCTACTGCAGGAATACAATATACGATGGTAAGATTTCTCGATGCGATGAAAACCGCTGAAAAACAACCACCAGCTCTTTAGTCGTAAAAACTTTTTCAACCTAAAATTACTTTTTAAATTTATTAGCACTTTAATTGCTTATATATACAGATATAATACATACTTCATTATTCCAGGCATCATTCATTTTACTTTTTGCTTTACCGGAAAATTATTCATCACAAAAAAAGGGACTAAGTGCAAAAATGTGTGTCATGTTTTTTTTTTTTTTTTTTTTTTTTTTTTTTTTTTTCAGGGTGTGGTTTTATTCAATATTATTGGGTATCGATTACTTGTCGTCAGCACACGCCCTTAATTACCCTTTTACCATCCACCTTCTATTCAGCGAACGATAAATCCTAAAACAATGCATCAAAGGTAATATCATCAATACTATAAATTGAAAACTCTGATTATAAAATTACACACCTGATACCTGGTAAACATTAATGTTTTAGATCCAAGGCTCCAGCGATGGCTGATTTACCCAAAGTGCAGAAACAGAGTGGGAACAAGTCCATCAGGAAATGTTCTTGGAAAGAATGCGGTAGCTTTGATCCTCCCGACCACGGCAATCAGTACTAGCAGAAGCAAAAGCGAGAAACTATCCTTGGCCTGCAAGAACACAGTCTTTCATCTTTTGCTTTATCATGTATCCCAAGGCAAAGCTGTCCTCTTCTTCTGGTACTTGTTTACTCCTTTCTTCATCATCCAGCTGGTTATTGACGATTTCAAACCGCCCTCCAAGAATTCCTCGTGTTCGTTCTTCCTTCCCGCAACTCAACCCTATATTCAGTGTTCATACATCTATATGTATACTTATATATATGTGTCTGAGAGTATACATACCTATGTATATGCTGGGTCATAAATCCTGCGGCTGGTTCATGGCATCAGCAACATCTTTCTGGTGCTTCTGCTGTTACTTTCTGATGACTGTGTGATGCCTTTGTGCTTCCGTGAAATTTAATGTCGGTTGGTTTAAATTATTTCGTGCATGCCGTTTAAATATAAATTCTTCTTTAGAATAATATTATCACCCAGACATTTCTCTAAATATACTATAATCTACTGACAGTAGTAAAAAGTAACCCGACAAATTTTTCACTCTAAAAAAAAAAAAAAAAAAAAAATAAAGATAAATTATTTTTTATTGATCCGAAGAAATGGGTGATGAATTTTCAATAAATATAAAACTTTTTATAAAGCTTATCCATTATTTAAACAATAAAAAAAAATTTTTTTTTTTCAGATGAAAATGCAAAATTCCACGGAAAATTGCGGCGTCTTTTTATTGGGAAAGCAAACTTTCGAGAAGCATGCTCGGCATTTTCCCAACTACCCTCATTTACCCCCACCAAAATCGGATGTGACCCGGGAAAACTTGTTGCTCGCAAATCGAAAATGTCAGACAGTGGTCGGGCGAGCAGGCAGACAGAAGCTGTGCCAGCTGTAATCCCCAGTGCTACGGTAACCGTATATACGCAAGCTTCGTATACAATACACCGCTTTTATCTGTATATATGTATTAGGGTGTGCCAAAATGTAACTTCCTTGATGTAACAATCTTTTAAAATTGGAATTTTCAGTTCCGCTTTTGAAATCAGCTGTGTTTAGGCCTTTCCTAAGATATTTTGGGGTAAGACGATAGATTTTATTTTCATAGAATTTTTTAGCAGGAGGTTTAATTGGGCACTTCCGGCGAAAATTTGAATTTTCAGCGGAAGTGCCCTAACTAAGCTTCAGCTAAAAAATTCTATGAAAATCAAATTTATCGTCTTACCCCAAAATATCTTAGGAAAGGCCTAAATACAGCTGATTTCAAAAGCGGAACTGAAAATTCCAATTTTAGAAGGTCCATCAAGGAAGTTACATTTTGGCACACCCTAATACATATAATAAAATAATATATATATATATATATATGTATATTTGTTAAATAGAGGAGTGTGCGCTCGAGTGGGTGTTTATGTGGACTGCGGATTGGATGCTGGATCGAGAAAATGGGAAAAATTAAACGCCCGAAGGATGAATTTCCCTTATGACTAGGCGCTCATAAGCTCCAGAAATAACTCCAACGGGATTTACATTTTCCTGGCCATTTTGCATAATCAAGCTTTATAAACTTCTCCCACACAAAACAATATTCTCCAGTTTATTCATTGATTTTTAATAGAACATTCAAATGTCTCTTCAAGTGGAAAAATTATTTCTTCTAAAACTTCAGACCATCTATTTCTTCTTTTAAATTTCAATAAAAAAAACCTTTCATCATTTTTTAATTTTCACATTGCAAAAAAAAAATATTTATAAAAATAAATATTTAATGAGCGCAATTAAAAACAGATATCTCTTAAAAAAAATCTTATAAAGAGTTGAGATAAAAATAAGGGTAGAAAAAAAAAAGTATCTTGTGAAAAGCTCTTGCAGCTTCTACCCTCCTATCATCAACTCTTCTTTTCTCAAGTCTCTTACTTTTCACTCTTTCTCGAATCTCTTTAAAATAATTTATCCATAGACAACCGCTCGACCTAATTGAGAATATAAATCCACGAAGCTATACATATACAATCTGTTGTGCTCAGTGAACCTCCGGCCGTCTAGAGGTTAGAGTCTAGAGTCTAGATTCCAAAGCAGCCCTGCGTAGATTTACCAGTTTGCTCCAATCCTTCGTCTTCTCCTGGTATAATAGGAAGCCGAGGGTCTTCTGCGAGGTCCCCAGCGTCCAATCACACTGATACCCGGAAATGCCAAGCACTCACCCTTTGACAACAAACAACGTAACTAGAAACCCCAGCAGGATGATCTACAACCACTGGATACTGTGCATATATATAAATATATTTTATATAATACCAACGCCAAGGACATTTAATTACCGGCTAAAGTCTAGCGGTTACTGGAATGCGGATAATAAAAGTTTCAGCAAGTATCGCCTGACAGGGAAGAGGAAAACATGATCTGAAGATTTAGGCGCCTACAGTCTAAGGCTAAGGGGTGAATTCCGGTGGACTAAGAGGGTGTAAGCCTTATTCATGCGCTTTCATACTTTCCTAAGAGCTGCTGATAAAGTTCACCTATGTGTATTCCACCTCTTCATTCCAGGTGTTGATGATGACGCTAAAATCTAAAATATGTTTGTTAATTTCATTATTATTGTATCACATATGATTCTATAATATAATTATTATTCAGTTAAATTTACATGTAAGTATCATATGTATTTTAAAAATATTCAAATATTGAAATTTGTTTTATATTTCAGGAGAAAAATCCGATAAACTTGGTCTTGTTGAGTATGAGGAAAGGAAAACTTTTGAAATCACCGTAGAGAACATCGCTAGCAGAGAGAACAGGAACTAAATTTAGGATACTGAGCTGGTATGTTTACGTAGGTCGATTATTGTGGCTGTGTGGTGGTGGATTTTGGGTTTGGTACCAGCTAGATTCGACTACCCTATTCCATTTAAGCAACCCCAGCACAAACTAAATGCCATATGTACTATGGAGCATTCAGATTGTCTATGTGCTGTATCAGTAGATGCTGGGACGCAGCTTGAGCTGAGGTCGAGTAATATATAGCAGGGCTCACTCACCTGGAGATCCCGCCCGCCCCGTCTAGGACAGGTGTCCACAGGGGTACAGGTATGACCCGCTTTTGGATATAAAAACTGGAATTTGCCCGAAAATCCGGGGCTTTGATATCCGGCGGTCAGAAGATCAACGGAGCTTGGAGTGGACTCGGTACTCCTATCCGGGATCTGGTTGTTATTATTACTCACAGCGGGGTTTAAGTGTTACTACACCACCTCGAGCTCGGGGATGAACCTCGGAGAAACCTCCAGCAGCTCCAAGCACGAGGGAAAACACGCGGCAATTTAACAGGAGCGCAAGGACGACTTTGTCTGACCACTCGAGGTATCTTTACTACTGATACTCCTTTTATATATACCTATATACATACCCTCTAAGGATCGGCTATGATAATAATAGTAGTAGTAAATTATTTAGTTTATTTTTTTGTGATAATAATAATTATTGATTTTATTGCAAGAATTGAAACTAAGCTTTGAAAAATTATTAATCTTACATTTTTCTTTTTTTTTTTTAAATCAATATGGTTTTATGAAGTTTGTTGAAAGTATTGAGTGTAATCGGTCGGCAATTTCACAGCTCTAGAGCCGGCGATAAGCAATCCGCGGGAAATAACCAGGAGACCAGAGTTTAGGAGTTCGTTGTGTTATTTCCGAGAAAAGCCAAAGTTTTGCGCAGACTCTGCGGCTTTGATGGTGTTGGAGTACGACGATGTCTAGAGGTATGTATATAAATATGTGTTGAGGGGTTTCCGTGTCATGAAATTCAGTGGGTACCTATTACAAACAATTTTAAGGAGTAATCTTTGCAATTTTTATTTTTTTTTTATTATATACGTTTAGAACTTTTATAAAAATTCATAATATTTTTTTTTATTTTGAAAGTATTAAATAAATAAAGAGCTTAACCATTTACTGGTTAATTAAAAAAAAATTATGTTAAATAATTGATAAAAAAAAAAATTACAATAATTTTTTCAAGAGATTATTTTGTTGAAATATTATTTGATAAAATTAAAGTATTTAAATTATTCCACATTGGAAAAAAGCTTGAATTTAAATATCCATCAATATTTATTCTCTCTGAAATAAAAATATAAATATAGAATGATGGGAACAATGTAACCTATTAAAATGCCAAAATGTTAAAACGATAAAATATAAATGACAAACTGATGATACTGGTGGTATGAGCTGTGAAACGTAATCCCAAAATTTCACGCTCTGTTATATCGATTAGATTTCCTCCCAGTAGTCACGGATCTGAATTAAACGGGAGCTTTCTCTTGTCTGCTGGTACGGGTTTTACGCCCTTTTGTGTCAAGAAGAGTGAAGCTTCAGCTTTTGACATTAACTGCTAAATAAAGAACTTTAAGATGCATTTTTTATTTGTATTATTCCAATGTATCTTTCGTAAAGGAAAAGAAGAAGGAGAAGAAGAAAAAAAACGGCACTGATACTGAAATTACAAATAAATTTTATAAAATGCCGTACAACTTAGTGAATTTTCAAGAAACGTTGGTACATAGTATTCATATTATCTTTTGAAGTATAAAACTTTAAAAATAAAAATAAAAGTCAAGTACTTGGAATAACAATGCACCAGAATAAATGTATGTACTTACTTCTTGTATTTGTGTTGAAAACCACGATAACGTAAGCGGTAGAAAAAAAGATTTGATTTTAAGCAGCTACTGCAATTTTTTTTATGTTCTGCATTCTCAATAAGAATTCTACTCTGTAACTTTATGACTTTTTAATATTTAACTTTAAATTACAGAGCTACTATCATACAAATGATGGATTGATTTTTTTATAGCTTGTAATTCATTGGAATAATTACTGGCCATAAAATTTTGCTTCTTCTCTTAATAATATAGATTAACCACAAGCTGATTGATAATATTTTATTTTTTTCATTGATTCAATGGACAAATAAAATATATATTACATGGAAAACATATTGAGTGTCGATGGGTTCTAACTCCATATATTTTTTCATCTTCTTATATCAATTCAGGAGCACTCAGCTTCAATTGGAAAGCCTCCCACAGCTTTTTATTTGTCATCTAACATTTTCATTGGTAATATCTTTTAGAGTTATCTTTATCAATAAAATAATCCTCTTACAGAAACTGATGCGTAATCCAATTAATAAACGTAATGAGTCATCTGAAGCAGAAATGAGAATGAATAAATTCAAGAGGAAATGATAATTTTATGTCGGATGGATGGAAACGTAGTGAAATGATAAAAACAAAGGACTTCCATGTACAACTTACACGAGAATGCTGATTAGATATTTATCCAGATTTCATTTATCAAGCTCAATTATATTTATTTATTTATTCATCATCCATTAATTGCAAAAGCATCAAAGCTGACGGGACAAGATAGTATCAGCCTACACGAGTGTTATCTCGCAAAATCACCCAAGCGCAGTCCCAGAATCGCCATCACATCTACATAAAATGAATCTTCATAATTTCACATAATAATGCTGGTAATTATGGTTGTTATTGTATGCGTAGGTGGAGTGAATAAGAAATTTATATAATTTATTTTGAATATCTTGTGTACATATTTAGCCATAAGCTTTAAATTCTGAAAGTAAAATATACAAGAAAGCGGGCGATTTACCATTAGATATTCAACGGATGCTAAATAATTCTTATTGTTTATGAATCTAGCAAGAAAATCCGAAACATAACATAATGTTTAAACCACGTAATCGCCCGCTCCATTATATTTAAATGTGATTAAAAATTTTTGCCAGGATAGAAATAGTCTTGATAGGCTCGATAGACCCATGAATAGTATTTTGGATCTAGGCGATACGATAACATGCGCGTATACGAGACAAAGATGGAATGATATGAATTCAAAATACCTGCAATATGTGTAGACGTTCTGCTGTATAGAATTATAAGGGTCATAACACACATGAAGCATTATGCAGGTTTTACTGCATATTGAAGCAATAACCCGCTTTTATACCCGAGCCCTTTTATAGCCGATATACCTTTAGGTGAAAAAGTACCGGGTTCGCCAATAAAATATAAACGCCAGTGCAAGCGTAAATTTATCTTCAACCCGCAAATATCCGAAGCTCAGTAATGAGGATTTCTATTGATTATAATTAATTAATTTATAAATTTTATTACGTCACTTAAGTGTATTTTTGTTTTCTTCGAGATCTAAAAGCGATTGTCGATTTTTTCGGCTCAAAAAAAATCAATTTTTTTATTAACTTCAAAATTTTTGATCAAAATTAATTTAGCAGATATTTTATAATTTTTTTAATAAATAAATTATGGCAAAAAAATTAGAAAAAAAAATTGACTTGCAGAAATTTAAAAAAATTAAAAATGAAATTTAAAATTTTAAATACCTGGTAAAATTTTTCATCATCTGTCAAAATTTTCAGTTTGACAAAATTAAATTATTGAAAATTAATTATAATTTTTAAGTCACGATTCATGACATGAAATATGGTTAAAGAATTTAATTAATTACAAAAAAAATATATAATATAAGGAAGAATATATTTAAAAGTAGATTACTGAAGAAATTTTTGAAGATTGTTTGCTTTACAGTTGGTAGATAAAAAAAATAAACACAAAACACAATATCTGAAGAGTGTTCTTATCAAGTTATAATTAAATTCCACAGGTGGCGTTAGTGACATCTTTTGCCGAAATAAAGATTATAGACCGCCATGTTATTTGTGCATTGTCATTGGCAGGAGCATAGCAGACGCAGTGTAAGCATATATCAATTTAATTTCGATAATTACAATAATGTTATTTTATTTTAATACTAATTAGGCGTAGAAAAAAAAAATAGTAACAGCTGATAATAACGTTGATTAATTTACAGATCGAATAATAATTACAAAAAATAATAAAATAAGATGGCTAGTGGTGCTCTGTTCAGCAATAACACCGTCCGGGGTGCAAGTAAAAATCTAGTCGAATTAAAAGCTGGAAAAATGACGATGAAGGGAAAAACAGTGTACCCTGATACAAGAAAAGGACTTCTCTACGTTTATCAGTCGGATGATTCTCTAATGCATTTCTGCTGGAAAGACAGAACTTCCGGAGTAATCGAAGATGTAACCTATCATTTTAATTTCTTTGTGTGAGTCATTTTTTTTTAGACGCAATAATTTATTATCATTTGTTTTTCAGGATTTAATTATTTTCCCGGAGGACTGTGAATTCAAATATGTGCCGGATTGTAAAACTGGGCGCGTTTATATTTTAAAATTTAAATTGTCCAACAAAAAATTCTTTTTCTGGCTGCAAGTATGTCACAATTATAAACAATAATTTCAATTTAAATATTTGTGTTAAAAAATGTAAATTTACTTATTAATTAATTAATTAACAGGATATGAAAACAGAAAAAGACGAAGAGCACTGTAAAAAAATAAACGATGTCCTAAATAACCCACCAACCCCAGGATCTCAGCGCAGTGGTGGTACTAACCCTGAAGGAGACTTGCAAAACCTCCTGAACAACATGTCTCAGCAACAATTAATGCAGCTGTTCGGCGGAGTCGGGCAAATGGGTCTAGGTAATTTATTAGGAACAATGAGGGAGCGGCCACACAGCTCAAGAACTACAACCTCTTCAACTCCCGTTACTACCAGCGCTTCGAGGCCTCCAGCATCCCAGACTCCAGCTCCCACTACCGTTACACCCAGCGAGACACCTAGGTTGAGCTCCGGAACCACTAAAACCTCAGGCTCCAAACCTGCATCTACAAGCTCAACCAATTTATTAGATAGAACTCCTGCAACTTTAATGAGCGACCCTCACTTATTTGACCTCCAGAGACACTTGTGGAATTTTCCATCACCTCAAGTCAACCAGGTAAATTTTTTTTTAAATAATTATTACAAGTTGGTCAATTAAAAAAATTTTTTTTGAAGTTTTAAAATTCTCTTTTAAAAAAATTATAACAATTTTAATTTTGAAAAAATTATTTTGCATTAAAAAATTTTTATTTAATTATTTATGTAAACAAACATATATAAATTTTTTAACTAACGTTATTTTTGAGCTTTACTCGACTAATGAAGAGATCAATGCAAAAAATTGATTTCTATAAAATCTATCTAAAAATAATAGTAATCAATAGTAACTCAAATTCTCAAAGAATTAACAAAAATTTTTAAATAAATTTCAAATAATAATTTTTAAACTGACCAACTTATAAACTTTAAGCTACCGCGTTTAAAAAAATGTCAATAAAAAACGCGTTCTATAAAACCTTGAATACTTAGATAAGATTATCAATCGCAGTATCCTCTAGCGTGGTTAACAATCTGACAGAAACTATCAGTAAATAAATAAAAAAGGCACGTTATTGACGAGACTGAATGATCACTCATTATTTTTATGACGGCTTTATAGCTAAAAATTAAACAAGACTGTAATAGACAATAATTAAACACAAAAGCAACATAATAGGCGACAAAATAAATAAAATAATCTATAAAGATAAGGACTACCTTCGGCAACAAACTGACAGCAGTACTTGATAAAATTCTTGATAACTAGAGACTATAATATAATGCCTATGGGACAATTATTCGTACTCGCGAGCAGCATGATAAATTTAACGTGGCTGTCAGAGGCACTGTGGGGAAAAAAGACTGGCGGTAGTCCTGCTGGCATAATCTGTTGTTCGCGGTCGGCTACAGCAGAGCTTATTGTTCGGCAGACGGATGTAGAGACTGAGCTGACAAATTCCATCCCGGCGGCGATAACGTCATCAGAAAGCCTGGAGCGAACAATGAGCAAGCACTTGCCATCCGGGGACAATCTGTGTACTACGTTGTCGTCCCCCCAGTTCTCTCAGGCGCTATCAATGTTCTGGTCTGCTTTGCAGTCGGGCCAGGGCGCTCCAATGGTTCGTCAATTTGGACTTGGATCAGACACCGTCAACGCCGCAGCTACTGGAAACCTCGAGGAATTTGTCACCGCCTTGGAGACAGAGGCCAAAAAGGATCAGGAGCAGACTTCCTCAACCACCGTTGCTTCCTCGAATCCCGAAGATGAGTCCGCTAAGAAGGACGAATCATCCAGCGCTAAGAAGGATGACAGTAACGACGATGAAATGGCCTTGGATTAAATAATAATAATAATAATAATAAACATATATGTTTTTATTATTATTATATATTACAACTATTATTATAATTATACACTTATATATTATATTGTAATTTTTATTTTCATTTTTTCAATACACCAACAAATATGTTGTTAAAATTAATACCAGTATAGTTATAACTAAAAATTCGTTGATGGATGAATGTTAATCTTCGTACGCTTTTCATCGAATTTTCATCAATAAATCCTCAATTCATTGTCATAAGTCGATAATAATAAATGATAATAAAAAATATAAATCAATTGAAGTTTATTATTATTTTTAATTATTTTTAAGAACAGAGAAACGCTTTAATTAAATTATAAAAATATAAAACTAGATTAATACTATTTTTTTAGGGATTAAAAAAAATATTTTTGGAGAAAGAAGTCAAAAATAAAGTGAGTATTTAAAAATTTTTTTATTTTTTGTAGAATAATATTAACATGTTTAATAATTAATCACAATTTTAAAACATTTTCAATAAAATTTAATGTAATCTATTTTTGTTTTTTAGATTGATTTAATTAAAAAAAAAAAAAAAAAAAAAAAAAAAAAAAAAAGCCAACTCCAATAAATTAATAAGTATAATTCGTGAATTATAAATTTTTAGATAGTTGGTTTTTTGAGAACATTTTATTTTTTTTATTGAACATCAATCTTAAAAAAATTATCTAAAAAATGTTATTCTTTAGATAATCGTAAACATTATCAAGACACACACTGAAAGTGATATAAATTAAAGCAATTATGATGAAGAAATTCTTAACACTGACTAGATAACTAAACGAGGTACTAGAAAATAATAATGATAAGCAGGAAGCTGATAGATATTAAGCAATTAAATTTATATAAAAAAATAGCATACAGTAATAAATATTAATTATTTATTACCGTGATTTAAGCAGCAGAAAATTGAGCGGAAGTGAAAGGTAAACATAAGATGTAAACAAAGGTATTGATTTGCTAATGCACTCATAAACTTGAAATTTCTAGGATATTGGTGACCTTGAACTAGATATGCGCATCTTCATGGACGGTAGTTCAACGACTGCAGAGCTTGATAAATGCCTGGTTATCTCTGGAAGAAAAGTACAAGACAAAATAATAAAAGAAAGAAAAAATAAATGCAAACAAACACTCATCTTCGCAGGGAAGATATGTGACCTTGGTAACAGTGATTAAGTCAAAATTTTCAAATACTGCGCATGCGCGCGAATAAAACAAACTGAACCGCGGGAACCCAGTGACCAATCACTGAAGTTTGTTTACGACGCACTAACACGGGATTGGCTGAGCAGTATAATCGATATACCGTATTACCGCGAATCTACTGTGTATAATTCTCCACACGCGTTTCGTCGTTGTTATTATCGGCAGCTCCACAACATCTCCGGCTTTATGTGTCTTGGTCCGCTCCTCCATTACATAATTAAATAACCTGTACCTTAAGTAAATAAATAATAATTAATTATTTGTCATTGCACATTAATAATAACAATAACAATAATAATCATACTTATAAGTTACTTGTATTGTAAAATGTGCGTGAGTGTGCCACCAGATGTTTGCGTAGTTAATTCGCGGAAATATTTTATTGGCTAATGATGGATGATATCATACAGTGGCGGATTTGCGTAGGCGGATAAAAAAAAAAAAAAAAAAAAAAACAATATTTAAAAACTTAAGTATTTATTTTAAATATTTAAAACGCAATATAAGTGAGTGTCATGTACTTTAATTATTATTATTAATGTTAATTTAATTATTTAATAGAGATAACTTTATTTCAGAGCATCTATGGGTGAAATGTAAAAGTATGGTTATAGTTATGAGTTATGACAAAAAGAGGATAGTGGATAGTGGACAGTGAATGATTAGTCAGAGATAGAGGCCAGGAGTCAGTGCCCTTGACGAAGACGTCATTGTAAATCGGCGTCTGCGCATTGACGTTTGAATCGAACAAGTAGTGGGGGACTCCCTCGCAAGTGGTGACCGATGAATACTCGCGAATTCCGCTAAAAAATTGTTACGGCGTATACGTGAGTTGTCTTGTGTTGTGTTATGTTGTGTTTCGAGCAAGTAAAGACTTTGCTTCTCCATTCTCTCCTACTGCTTTCACGGTAAAGACAACCAGCCGTGTCGAACACTCCATACACAATAATAACTGTGCTTTAATTTTTATTTTCTTTTTTTTTTTTGTGTTTATTTTTAATTGTTGTCCATCGAACGAGCAATGACATTTATCAGGTGTTATTTTTCCCAAGTATAGTTTTATTGGTAAATTTAACATTTAATAATAGTAATAATAATAATTATTATTTATATATTTTTTTAATAGTTTTAGATTCTAAACTGTTAGATTTATTTTGACGAGCATTGTTATGACAGCCGACGGTTGTCTTCTCTGGGATAAAATGCGTCAATGGATTACGATAAAGAGGAACTGATAAACCAGACAGGACTAAAGAGGGAGATTTTATATATAAAAATAACGTATCGTGTGTTATGTTGTGTACAGTTAAATAAAGCGCGTATCGCTATGCACACAAATTTAGTTAGCTTCTCTGTGTAAAATGGCAACCTTGACACGAGGTTTTTATTATTTATCAAATAATTAAAATGTCATTTTGCTAACTAATCTCCTAGGTGGTTTTTAAATTAATAAAATCCGTAAGTACACGTGGTAATTATTTTAAAAATAATAAATTTAGTAATATATTTTTTTTTTTTGCGTACAAGGGGTCAAGAAATAGCAAGAGGTCTCTGAAGAAGTTATTGCTCCGAATAACAAAATTAATTTCGGTAAATTTATTCTCTAGTGATATAACAGTTACTTGTGGTATGCGATTATTTTAAAAAGCAATAAGTAAGGGGCCATATAATTAAACCTGTCTGAATAAGCTGATAGAGATGACCTTGAAATGCGTATGAAAATATTGGCGGGTCCTTGTGTAAGTCGGTTTTAGTCGTCTCGCAACTTTCGCGGTGTTGAGGTTCTCTTAAATTATTTCTCCGACTGGTTTATTATTTTTATTTTAACAGACGAACAATTATTAATAGTTAAAATCACCGCTGTCATTATTATCATCATCATCTTCGTTATTTAAATCGCTTATTAAAAGTGAGTACCAGTTGCTACCCAAAAAAAAATAAAAGCGAATTTTTTTTTTAAAAAAGAAGAAGAAATAATAAAATAAAATGACGTGTTTATGAATAACTAAATAGTTATTTTTAATAAAGAGTAATGGGGATTTTTTAAAGCCTATCGACACAATAAAAGGATAGTAATGCGGGTCTATCCTCGTCCACGCTTTCGGCCGGCTCGCGCATGTCCGTTTTAAATATTTTCCCTGTGGGATTTACCAACATACATTCATATATATATATATATATATATATATATATATATATATATATATATATATATATATATATATACATATATATATATATATATATATATATATATATATATATATATATATATATATATATATACACATATATAGATTACTAAATACACATGTCTGGGTTTAAACTTATACATACTTAACTATTTAATGTATTTATGTATGTATATATAGATAGCTTGGAGTAAGAGTGTCAACCGTGGTTTCCCGATTATTGCAGAAGTAGAGGAACGCGTCGCCCGAGGTTCTCAACAACGACAAAAACAGATCCAGCGACATTCACATTCACACAAGATGTAACACAACTGTAGACAGAGGTTGTCGTTTTACTGATCTCACTGATGAAAATATACTTTATTTATTCATCTAGGACTTTTAAAGTTCAACTTACACCCAAAACTATCTGATAAAACCTCGGCTGGGTTCAAGGTTTAAAAAAAAGGTAATAAAAAAAAAAAAAAAATAAAACCTTTTATTTTAATTGATAGTTAAAATTTTTCTCTTATAAATTATTATTAATAATAAATTAAAGCTTCAGAAGAAATGACAAAATTTATAGAGCCGTGAAATGTGCAACAAGTTGACAAGTTGTTAAGCAAAAGTTATTTTTTCTACACGGTGTCTTGGTCGAATTATTTTAGTTGCATTATGACACCCGATATATGCTAAAAAACGTTCTGTCTTTAGGAACAAAGAGCGAGATATTTTGGACATGTAGTCGAAATAAAATAAACGCTGAACAAAGATTAATTTTTGGTGTATGATCTGATACTGTAGACTCTACTGTGAAGAAGTTGTTTCATTATTCTCGCTCTTGGTTGTACTTCTGTCTACTCTTCCAAGGTTTTATGTACCTTTACTTCCATTCGACTTTCTTTCTTCTCCCACCCGAGAACCTGCCCAACAGGATGAAAATAATAACGAGTTAAAAAAATATAAAAAAATAATGAAACACGTCAGCCACACAGGGCTCGGTCTTGGCTTAGCTTCTTTACATCTTGAACTCTATTCAGCGGAAATGGAACTTTAACGTCACGTTACGTGACGTATTTGCGTGATAGTAAATCTTGGGTTTAAATAAAATCACTGATGTAATATTTAAACAATTGTTATTCATAATTCTTTACAATATCCATAGATGAATCATTCAATCTTTTTATTTTTACTTCAATATTAATATTATTGTTATTGTTCGTTTTATTGTTATTATTAATCAACCGGTTTGATAGTAATATATCTTGAGAGAATGAATACGATAACCAGAGTACCGGCAACAAAGCAACTGACAAAAATGTACCAAGTTTCTTCATCAAATATATCAGTAAATGCTGGAACATGACTGTATAAAGTATCTATCAATTCGAGACTGTATCCATTTTTCCTGTATTTTCCCCGGCCTAACATTTTGCAAAAGTTTTAAACTAAAAAATTTCTCGTATGTAAAAATAAAAACAAAACAAACTACCAATAATAGAAATAATAATAGTAAAAATTTATCTTCTGTGACGGCTTATTCTTATCTTCTTGCGTTTACTAGACTTCTTCCTTTTATAACTTTTCTTAGTCTCGGTCTCGACCTCAGGAGGTGCTAGCGATGTTATATGTTTGTTGTACAGTGTTACTATATCCAAAGTATCTAAATTTTCGCACTTGAACAGGACCTTTTCGCCGTTAGCTAATAAACAAACCAATACGAAAATAAATAAATAAAACAAGTACCGAAAAATAATCTTTCCTAAAAATAAAAATGAAAAATAAAAACTCACCAAGATCACACGTGACAGTAGGCTCGGATCTGTCACAAACGATGTTGGTCTTTAGGATACACGATAAATTGGTCTTGGTGACTTTAGCAGCAGAGATATTGAACAGGAATTCTCTAAACAAAAAAATAATTTAATTATTATATTTTCAGGCAAAATGGCAGCACAACTGGAGCAACAATTGCCCATTCCCCTGCCAGATTTGAGCACACTTCGAATAACTACTGCTGTTACTATGCTCGGAAAAGCCTACGGATGCGGTCAATGCAGTGGTAAATATTTACTATTTTACGTTTTATGGTTTTTACGTTTGTATGGTGAGAAAATTAATTAATCAATAAATTTTTTTTTCACCTCAAAGTTTCATTTTTTCACCATACAATTTTATTAATTTAAAATTTTATCCAATTATTTATCAGTAGATTAATTAAATTAATTAAAGTAAAAAATACATACTTTTTAATGTCACAATGAATATTAAACAGATAGAGTAATATTCCAAAAGTTTTTCTAAAAATACTCGAGCTTCTAATACAAAGCTTAGTTCTGATAAATTTGTTATTAATAAAAATAAAAGCGCGTGCGCGCGTTATCGACTTTGTGTATTTAAAGACTGAGCTTCCAAGCTCTGATGTTGGTAACATTTAACAATCATTAACAATTTACTGATAGCTATAAATATAAGTATATATAGGTATATACATATGTATATATATCTAGACATAGTTAGTTTCACAAAAATAAAATAAATAATAATTTTATATAAATAATTAAAAGTAAATTCAATTGTTAATATAAATAAAATAAAAAATAATTAAAACTAACCTGATCGGCTGGGCTTTCTCGTGGAACGGATCGAATTGCACAGTGATTTTTTTCGTCGGCTTCAAAGTCATCATTTTAACTTGTTTAGAAATAGCTGCGACCAATCCTCCAGAACGCGAAATACGTCCTGTAAATGGTAGCGACATTTTGATAAATAATTATCGCTAAAAAGTTTTGCCGTTAATCGTTCAAGTGTTATAATATTAAAAATAATATTTTAAGATTAAATAATAATGATGAAAGTTGGAGATAAAGAGAGTGAAGGTAGGAACAAGTGCTACCAACTTTACTGGTATATTTTATTTTACTATTATTATTATTATTATTATTATTATTACTATTGTTATTATTAAAAAAAAAATTATTGTGAAATGACAGTGGCGCCAGTTGTCGGTAAGAGTGATTTCTTAAGCGGGAATTTGGGCAATTATAGATTTTTATTGGTTGTTATTTGACCAATAGAAATTTTTAGTAATGGAAAGTTTAAGCGGGATTGGCTGGTTGGTAAACCAGGAGGTTTTTTTTTTTAGTGAAAACGGCGCTAGTGTCGCATTGTTAGTTGTTAGTAGTTGGTACAACCTTCTGCTCTTTAGCTTTAGCTATGGTTCTGATGTAGTGTGTGTTGTGGGCTAGTGGTGTTGAACCAAGTGGGCTTTTCTGTTAAACTTTTTACTTATTTGTTAGTAATTAAATCGTAATTATTCGTAATTAAACCTTAAATATGTATCCTGTAGGCCAACGTAAGTTTTCAAATAATTAATTGTTATTACATTATTACAATTCACTAAAATACACGAGGTCTTTGTAGTAAAACAATAGCAAGTAGGGGAAGTGTACGGACAAAGTTGTCTAGGCGAGCCTAGAAATGTGCTTCAACGATTTTCAGCCCTTTGTTGTACTTTTAATATATTTACCCTTACTAATTATATTTTTTTTTTCAGGTGGTGGGCTTTTACTTATTTACTTGTATGCTGTAATGCTGTGATGTAATATTTACATGTGAAATGTATTTCCAATATACACATATATCTATATCTATACATATATATCCATATGTATACATTACACATATGTATGAATGAGTTTATGAGTATGAGTGTAATGAAGAAAATAGGGCCAACCTTAGAGCCTTGGGATAATTAGAATTTTCCATTAAAATGACCTTATTTGAACTCGTTCAACAGGCATATGAACTAATATTTATTTTTCATTAACATAAGTATCTCTATATTTGAGCGAAGTATACATTTACTATTGCAATTTAATAATATAGTAAGGTAGATTTATTCATTGAGAAATACACATGTATTTGATTCATTGTAGTTGACTAATCTCTCAATTTGTTACACGCGGCTAATCTGCCACTGTAACTATCGGTAATTCTGTATAGATGTATGTACTATACATTTTCCGATAAACGTGGTCACTATGATACGTCTATAAATGATTTTAATTAGTTGAAAATTTTTTATTTATGATTAATCTAATGAGCTTAAAATATTTTATTTTAAAAAATTATTTTTTCTTTGATTAATACATTTTTTTCTGGCTTTTTTTTTTTTTTTTTTTTTTTTTTTTGTATATCATTGAGCTAGATAAACAGAGAGGTTTGGCAGCCATCATTAGAAAATCTGTCAGTGGGTGGGTGGTTTATATATTTTCGGGAAAATAATAAAATTTTGTTTTTTTTTTAATAGATAATATTTACTTTACAGTATTTGATTTTGTTGTTTTGGTTTTGTTTTATATTGATATTATTAGATTGATGATTTATTACTATTTAGTTAAGTACTTGCTTTAACTAGGGATTTTAGTAAGCGTTTAGAATGTAAAATACTTTTGGAGTAATTACGAGAGAAAAAATAAATAATTTTAATTAATTCTTAATAAATAAAGAATAAAATTTGCCATAAATTTGGAAAATTAGTAATTAAGTGTTATAAATAAAAAAAAATGTAACTTGATATTATAATTTTGATAATTGAATTAAAATTATTTTCTAAAAAAATAATAAAATTTGCAGCTCCCCCACCTGGGCCAACAACCAGTACAGCAGTAGGGGCAGCAGGGGCTGCTAGTAGTAGTGTCGCTGCCTCGAGTTCCTTGGGAATCGTCCCCTCACAGCAGACACACACACCTCCTCAGCCTCCAGATCTACCAGGTACTTACCAAAAAATTCTCACTAATTATTTCCTCACTAATAATAAAATATCTAAATAAACAATGAAATTTATTTTCAAGTATTTTCATGTCCTCGTCGGCCAAACATCGGACGGGAGGGAAGGTCGATTGGCCTGAAGGCGAATCACTTTCAAATAAGTATGCCTCGGGGATACGTCCACCACTACGACATAAACATTCAGCCGGATAAATGTCCACGAAAAGTCAACCGGGAGATAATCGAGACTATGGTCCACGCCTACTCCAAAATATTCGGAACTCTGAAACCTGTGTTTGACGGTAGAAATAATTTATACACCAGAGATCCACTGCCAATTGGCAATGACAAATTAGAATTAGAAGTAATACTGCCCGGAGAAGGAAAAGATCGGGTGTTCCGCGTTTCGATTAAATGGCTTGCCCAGGTATCACTCTATGCTCTCGAAGAGGCTCTTGAGGGACGAACAAGGCAGATTCCGTATGACGCAATTCTTGCTTTGGATGTTGTCATGAGGCATTTACCCTCGATGACGTACACACCCGTGGGTAGGTCATTTTTCAGCACTCCAGACGGCTACTACCATCCCCTGGGAGGCGGTCGGGAAGTCTGGTTTGGATTCCACCAGTCTGTAAGACCGTCTCAGTGGAAGATGATGCTCAATATTGATGTGTCAGCAACAGCTTTCTACAAAGCTCAGCCGGTTATTGAATTCATGTGCGAGGTCTTGGACATCAGGGATGTTAACGAGCAGAGGAAACCGCTTACTGACTCCCAGCGTGTAAAATTTACCAAAGAAATAAAAGGCCTCAAGATCGAAATTACTCATTGTGGTACTATGCGACGAAAGTATCGTGTTTGCAATGTTACTCGTAAACCTGCACAGATGCAGTCCTTCCCGTTGCAACTGGAAAATGGACAGACGGTTGAGTGTACAGTTGCTAAATACTTTTTGGATAAATATAAGATGAAATTGCGATACCCCCATCTGCCGTGCCTTCAAGTCGGTCAAGAGCACAAACACACTTATTTACCCCTTGAGGTATGTTTTATTAATGTATTACTACATTTTCCCTACATTAGTAGGGGTTATATTTATCATTGAGGAAACTTTAGTTTATTAATTAATTTTTTTTTTAATTCATTTTAATAGGTCTGTAATATTGTTGCTGGTCAACGTTGTATCAAGAAATTAACTGACATGCAGACATCAACGATGATTAAAGCTACAGCTCGTTCTGCGCCAGATCGTGAACGTGAAATAAACAATTTGGTTCGTCGTGCTGATTTTAATAATGACTCTTACGTTCAAGAGTTTGGTTTGTCTATTTCTAATAACATGGTTGAAGTTCGCGGTCGTGTATTGCCACCACCCAAATTGCAATATGGAGGACGCGTGAGTTCTCTCAGTGGACAGGTAAGACATAATAATTTATAAATAAATAATAAATATTAATTAAATATAATAAGAAATACAATTAAGAAAAAAAATTTAATTTTGTTTTATAGACTAAGCAACAAGCACTACCGAACGCCGGAGTATGGGATATGCGAGGCAAACAATTTTACACAGGTGTTGAAATAAGAGTATGGGCTATAGCTTGTTTCGCCCCACAGCGAACGGTAAGAGAAGATGCCTTGAGATCCTTTACTTCTCAGCTCCAGAAGATAAGTAACGACGCTGGTATGCCAATTATTGGACAGCCTTGTTTCTGCAAATACGCAACAGGACCTGATCAAGTTGAACCCATGTTCCGTTATCTAAAATCGACGTTCCAGGCTTTACAACTTGTCTGCGTAGTTCTACCCGGCAAAACACCTGTTTATGGTACATAAAAATTATTCTCTAAAATTTCTATTATTATAATAATAATTATTATGATCCCTCTTTAATATTATCATAATACTTTTTATTTTCAGCCGAAGTAAAAAGAGTAGGTGACACATTATTGGGTATGGCAACACAATGTGTTCAAGCTAAGAATGTAAATAAGACATCACCCCAAACATTATCGAACTTGTGCTTAAAAATAAACGTAAAACTCGGGGGTATAAACAGTATCCTCGTCCCAAGCATAAGACCTAAAGTTTTCAACGAGCCTGTAATATTCCTCGGCGCAGATGTGACTCATCCACCGGCCGGTGACAATAAGAAACCGAGTATCGCTGCGGTAGTGGGTAGTGTTGACGCTCACCCCTCTCGTTACGCGGCAACAGTAAGAGTTCAGCAGCACAGGCAGGAGATAATTCAAGAGCTCAGTTCAATGGTCCGCGAGCTATTGATTATGTTCTACAAGAGTACAGGCGGCTACAAACCCCATAGAATTATCCTTTATCGTGACGGTGTGTCTGAGGGTCAATTCCTGCATGTTCTACAGCATGAGCTCACTGCTATTCGTGAAGCTTGCTTGAAGCTCGAGTTGGAGTACAGGCCTGGTATTACATTCATTGTCGTACAAAAGAGACATCACACAAGACTTTTCTGTGCGGACAAAAAGGAACAGAGCGGAAAAAGTGGAAATATTCCCGCTGGTACTACTGTTGATGTTAGCATTGTACATCCAACGGAGTTCGATTTCTATCTTTGCAGTCATCAAGGTATCCAGGGTACATCTAGGCCCTCCCACTACCATGTCTTGTGGGATGACAATCAATTCGAGAGTGATGAATTGCAATGCTTAACTTACCAATTGTGTCACACGTATGTCAGATGTACGAGGTCTGTTAGTATACCAGCCCCAGCTTATTATGCCCACTTGGTAGCGTTCCGCGCTAGGTATCACCTTGTTGAAAAAGAACATGACAGGTATATTTGTATCATTAGATTTATTTTATATTATATATAAAATAATTATTAGCGTCAAGATTTTTGTTCCAATATTATTAAACATTTGAACCATTTATTTTAAAATTGCGACAAAAATTTTTGCCTTAATAATTATATTTTAATTTAAGTAATGAAAAAAAAAAAAAAAAAAAAAAAAAAGGATGACTAATGTTTTACAATTATCTAAATTACAGCGGAGAAGGCTCACATCAATCTGGCTGTAGTGAAGACAGAACACCAGGTGCGATGGCTCGTGCTATTACCGTTCATGCAGATACTAAACGAGTAATGTACTTCGCGTAAAACGCAACTATTGTGTGTCAAAGTAACGCAGTGTTTGAAGATGCCTTTGCAAGACAAAGCACTCACAAGTCATATCGCGAGAATCTTCGTTAATTTGATATATTTATCGAGAGAATCATTAAGAAAAAAAAAAAAAAAGAAGACAAATATAATTAACTTAAGCAAGAGTAATAATTGGTAAATATATATTTATTATATATAATAATTATGGCTATTTTAATTATACCATCAAACGATCGAGCTTGAGAGGCCAATTTAATTTTCTTTTGATAGACATGTCGAATTGTTGCTGTACTTTGAGCGGGAAGGGAAAAAAAAATTTTAGATGACGGGTGCTTTAGTTAATCATGTGTAAAATTAAGATTAAGAGCGTAGCTAATAATTATTTTTCTTTATTTACAATTGTAAATTTATATATATCTTTTAATTCTTTTTTATACATACATATATGTATAAATATATATTTATGAAACGTCTAATCCGATGGATAATTAACTTGAAACAACAAGGTTAATATATTGAATAAATAGACGTAATCATTACGCTTATTTTTGCCTTTTTCATTCCTTCTGATGTGAGAATTACTATTTCGTATTAATATACTATCATTATAGATAGCAAGGACGAAAATCAGTTAACGCATTGCCATTATAAAAAAGAATGAACAAATCTTTTTGTATATATAAATATTTTTTGTGCATTGCACGTTTTTACGGCTGTTGTGGATAAACCCGAATAGTAGGGATTTATAGTTTGATTTTTTTTCCGAAATTAAATAACAATTATTAAACATTTACAATAAAAAAAAAAAAAAATCAATAAATAAATCATGCAATTTATAAATTTAAAGAGAACATTAAATTGGCCACTTAAAACTTGTAAGTTTGTTTGATAACAAAACAAAATAAATAAAATAAAATTGATCATTTAAATCTCAATAATGCCATTGTTATATAAATAATATCAGAGCCAAAATAATTAGACTTAAAAGAAAATACGAGAATCGTTTATTTCTCGTTGTGAATATGACTAAAACAAGTGTTAATAAAAAAAAAAACATTGCTGCTGTCTTTTATATAGGTTATTATACTATAGAATCTAAAAAAAAATTAAAAAATGTTTAAAATAATAATAATAAATAAATAAATTGCATTCGTCAGTCCAAATCTAATGTCTAATGTGAAAACTAGGCTTTAATGAGTGAAAAGCGATACGCTTAGCTGAAATGACCAAGAAAAATAATTATTAAATCGTTCGTGGAGGAGTTGTCATGGTAATGGTTTCAATTATAAATAACTCAATTATTTATAATTATAAATCATAATTGTAATTATTATTAATTATGATTGATTTTAATTTTTAATTATTAGTATTAAGTAATTATTTAATATAATATTATAATATAATTTATTTAAATTCATATATGTAGTTTGTAAGGAAATTTAGGATTCACTTGTTATCATTGAATTTATAATTATTATTACTTATATTATTAATTATTAAAGAGGCATTAGGTCTGGACAGACGTATTTGATAATTAAAGCAACTAAAAAAAGCCCTATCAATGCAAGAAAAAAAAAAATACAGTGAAAAAAAAAAACATTGAAAAACTAGTTAACGATAATAATAGTAAAAATAATCATAGAGTTGATTTTTAAACATTAATTCCATTGATGAAAAATAAACCTATCAATTCATTATTACTATAAATAAGAACTCATTTTGTTCATTAATTTTAAGTAACACGCAATTACACTTTTACAATTATATATCACACTTGAACTATTATAGAAGGTTTAGAAAAAAAAAATTTTTAAATATTATTTCTCCATGAATTGTATCAATATATAATTATTAATTAATTTTATTGTTATAGAATAAATAGACGCACATATTTATGATATACGCTTGTATTACTTTTCAGTGTGATTTGATTGTCTGAAATTATTAACGCATTGTATTTTTCATTCCTTATTTTTTTTTAAATTTATTTCAAGTCAAAACAATATTTTATTTATATTTTGGTATTTTATCAAACGTTAAACCAGGGTTTAATTTCTGGATGTAGTATTTAGTAAAAAATAATAAAATAAATTTTTAATAATCTTGATTTCAGTATTAAAATTAAAAAAAAATAAAATATGCGTTAAAAATTTCAATAAAAAAAAAATACCGGGAATTTAAATGAAAATTAATCAAATCGCCATTCACGAAAGTATCTCACTTAAACAAGCTCTATGGAATAATAATAATAATAATTATAATAATATTTATTATAGTTTTAATGTTAAATAGTTTAAGTATGGGAGCAAAAACACTATAAACTGTAAAACTTCTACAATAGCGTAAGTGATAATAAATAATCTTTATTACAATTTAGATTAATTCAATAAGAATTTTTAAAAATATTATACGTCTTTGACTTGTCATCGCGTATTACAATGAACAAAATCCATTATTGTAATAAAAATATAAGTTGAATCTTATTTAAAGTCATATCTGATTTTTTTAAAATTACGTCAATAAAATAAATTGCGAAAACTCCAATTAATATTTTAAATATTTCCGTGATGCACTGAAAATATTTATTAATTAATTATTAATAATAAAATGAATGTGTAAGGTAAAAAGATAATGTACAGACAACATGCGTCACATTGCTTGTAGATTTAGAAAAAAAAAAAAAAAAAAAAAAAAATGTAAATAATTAAGAAAATCAGCCGGGAATGGACTCGATAAATTTTTGATTAAATTAATATCTGTACTGCTATCACGTATAGAATAATTATAAAAAAAAATACGAGCCAACGTTATTATTTAAGTTTTCTTCGTATAAATATTTTTTTATTAATCATTTAAATGATAATTATAATTATTAAATAACAATAATTGTGACCCTTTGTGCACTGTGATTGATAAAGCATGTAGATCATCAAACCGAATATTATTATTATTACTATTATAATTATTATGTACTTTTGGATCATTATCAATTGTAGAAAAAATAAAAAAAAAAAAAAGCGAACGGTATTTCCGTCGTAGATCATTAGAATAGATTAATTAATTAATCAATCTAGATTACCAATGACTCGTAAAAATGATAACTGATAACAAAAAAAAATCATGTGTACAATTGGCACCAATAATAAGCATATAAGATAATAATTATAATGTAAGTTGCCTGCATTAAAATATAAAATAATAATGATAATAAAAAATAATTTCCCACAAAATATTATTATAAGAAAAATAATTTATATTTATAAATAAAAAAAAAAAAATAATTGATATTGAATATGCAAACGATTTAAATTCAGTTATATTTTATGCAAGAAATTTGTGGCAAAGTGTGACTTTTTTTAATTAATTAATTTATTATTTAAAAAAAAAATAAATTGTGCTTTATAAAATTATTTTTGTTAAATCAAGTGAAGGTAAAAAAAAATTAATTAATAAATGTATCGATTGTTCTTAAGCGTAAAAAATTAAATATCATTAAATTAAAAACTTGGGAAGAAATACTTAATAATTAAAAAAATAAAGTGCAGCTTTAAATAAATAAAAAGAAAAAAATAGAATGCATTAATGATGGAAACACTGAGATAGCGGGTAAAGACGTGATTTTAAAAAAATAGCATTAGAATTAGATATAATTATTTTGTTTTTTAATAAAATGTGAAAATTTGTGTAAGGTACTGCGCAACAATAATTAATTATTATTATTAATAAAATAAGGTTGTTGAGAGTCATTGCAAAAATTATACGAAGTCACAGGTGACGTCTTATCTTGCAAATGTTTATTATAAAAAAAAAAAAATAAACGTAAATTAATTAATTAATTAATCAATCGGGAATGTGGAGGTATAATTCTATATGCATGTTGCAAGTTCGATAATCATTCTTTTATTAAATAAATAAATAGATGTATATTATTTTTTTCTTTATTTAATTTTTTTATAATAATTCAATGTATTTATTAATTTTAAATTAAGCACTTCTTCCTATAGTCGTCGATAGGTGACAATAATTAATAAAGCACTCTTCTTTGACAATAATTACAGAGTGCTTTAATTTTTATTTTTATTTAAGCTATTTCTTTTTTAAATATTTTTATTGTTCAAGCGCTATAAAACATTGCGATTATTTATAGTTTTAATATTTATTTATTACTTTGTTAATTTTAAATTGTAAATCGACGACAGTATGATTAATTTTTGTTAATCGGTGGAGCAATGTTTAGACCAGTGCCTGACACTTCGGCATACATAACAGCAATGACCTAAATCTTGATAAATTGTCTGAAATAATTAAATTTACAGAAATAAAAAAAATAATATTAAAAGGAATATTTAAACAGTAAAATACTTAAAAAAAAAAAAAAATAAAAAGTACTGGGTGATAATTAAAAATGTACTGTTCTGATATTCCTAATGAATGCATAGTTTACATGTTAATTAATTAAGAAAGTACATGCGATCATAAATAATGCAGTAGTAATAGATTTAAATACATCAAATTAAAATATATCAACGGAAGGAGAGAATGATTTTTAAATTTAATTATTAGTTGGTAGTAATTAATTAATTATTGGGTTTTAATTCGATTATCCAGAAAAAATTAATAGTTATGATTTTTCCTTCTGGTCGCACACTGAAAGTAAAAAAAAATAATTGTAAAAATTGATGAATTTTAAATTAATGTTGAAGTGGTATTCCACATAAATAATTAAGCCGGGTAAAATGTTATTAATTAATTATTAAGAACTGTATGAATGCATAAGTCAAATATATCATATACTTGCCTATTGTTGAGTTTTTATTTATTTATTTTTTATTTTTTAAATCAGAAATTCTTTGATCATTTGTAAAAAATTTTATTGCCATTTTTCAATTTTATTTATCAAAAAAAATTAGTTGTAAAAAATTATTAATAGTTTTTTAAAATTCCTATTTGTAAAATTTTTTTGGCATAATTCATTTGAAAAAAAAAAAATTTTTTTTAATCTTAAAATGTCTTTTAAATTATCAAAAAATTTTTTAATTTTTTAAAATAAAATTTCAAAAAAAAAAATTATTTAAAATTTTTGGCCTCAGCTTAATTTTTGTGGAACACGCTCCGAGAAGACTTTCCAAAAATTCTTATTACTTCAAAAACACTTGTCCGATTGACATGAAAATTTCCAGTACATATACTTAAATATATCTAGGTTACAAATCTAAACTAAAAAAAAAAAATTTTTTTTTCAAAATTGAAATAAATACAACCCCTTGATTTAATGAATTATTTAATACTTTGAATTTAATTATGATAGCTTTTATTGTTTTATAATACACAACAATAAATATTGGACATATATCTTTCGTAATATACATTTACATTCAAATATAATTATTTCAATATTTATAATCCAGTGGTCCATAATATATTAATAATCTGATAAATATATATTTCTTAGGCTGTTGAAGTTAAACATTTAAAATAAAGATTTTACTTTCATTACATTTTGTACGGATAATAATAATTATTATTATCATTATTATTATTAAAATAATTGTGATGCTCTTGTTGCTGAAAGTCTTTCAAACAAGAGTTATAATTACTGTGTGTTATAATTTTGTAGCAAAGTGAGTTATCTTGGCCAACTAATGGAGGGATTTGTATTTGCGTTATTAAGACAGCAATCTTCCTGCAGGAGTCGCGAGCGGCAACCAGATCATCATCATCATCATCATCATCATCCTGCTGAATATTATCGCAAACTCTGGCGGCCTCAATAGCGAAGAAATTAATGCATTTCTTTTCTTCTTTAGTGTTATCACTGCACATCTTGCAAATCTGATGCCTGATGCACGGCAGAAATAGCATCTGGCCCCCAATATAATTATTTACAGGCATGCAGTGCTGTTTTATTTCTTCCAGCTCCGAGCTAGGACACTCGGACTTTTTCTCCTGGTGGAAAAAATACGGGCGACTCTTCAAGCTGTCATAATTATTACTAATCTTCGATAAGTAATTTTTCTTCTCTCTGGAGTCTTTAACTCTGTACTCTTTATCAAAAGACTCGCCTTGCTGGTGAACTTTTATGTTATGCTTGAGCTCGTCCAAAGCCTTGCGCATTTTTTCCAAGGAGTAAGCCGCGGCTAGCTGGCTCAGAATCTTGTCTTTTACTCTCTGCGTATCTTCATCATCAATCTCATAAACTTGATCTGCTCCGCTGACCGCGGAATCTCTCGAGTACTTTACAATATTGTCTATTTTGTTTTCATTGTTACGCTTCATCGACTTGTAATTATTTACATTATTATTTACAGAAGACTGGTGAGCATGGTTGTTCAAATTTTCTGCCATGGTCTGGTAGTAATGCTGGATCAGCCAATCATCGTCTTCTTTTTGGGTTTCGGGCTTGCCGGAAAATGACCAATTAGGTTGGCGCATTCTTTTGTCAATCCCAAAGTACTGAGACCAGTCAATATTCTTCTTCTTCTTACTTGTTATATGAACTTGTTCTTCAGTCAGTTCTTCTTTGCCTTTAGACTTTGTTGTAGGATTTATATTATTATTTTTATTATTAACATTAATGTTTATATTCTTGGTACTGAAGTGACTTTCCACAGTCGGGTTCACTGAATTCATATTGACAGGATTTTTTGATGGTTTTATTTGTGAATTTCTTTGCACGTTTTCTTCTTTTTTGGTCGAGCCTGAATTACTTTTCTCGGACAAGTTTTTTTTGTCATCTTTGTGAAGACCGAATAAAATGTCTAGATCATCTTGGTCTCCAGTTTTCTGAAAATTGTTTTAAAGTTAGTTTGTATAAATATTAAATTTTTTTCAAAAATTACAATGAAGCTGACAGATATTAGAAATTTTTTTAGAATTTTATAGCAGTAAAATTGTTATAAAAAAAATTTAATAAAAATATTCCACGTGTGAAAATTAAAAAAAATTATTAGTGGAAATTTTTTAAAATATTTTTTTATTGAAAAAATTTCACATGTAGAAAATTTTATAAATTATACGTGCAATTTTGTAAAAATACTTTTTTTAAAAAATATTGTCATATTGTTTTTTAGTTTTTTTTTTTTTTTTTTTTTTTTAATTTTTATTTATTTTCTGATTCTTTTTGTGAAATTTAAAAATTAAATTTGTAAATCTGTCAAAAGTTATTTTTGTAATTTAAAAAAAAATTTCTACAGTAAAAAATTTTAAATGAAAATTAATTTAACAAATAAATTATTACAAAAAAGAATTAGAAAAAAAAATTGACATGTCAAAATTTTAAGAAATAAAAAATGCAATTTTTTAAAAAGTAATTTTTCAAAACAAATTTTTTTTGATTGAATAAAAAATTCCAAAGAAACTTACGTCAGGCCGGTTTAAGTCAGAACCAATCCACTGGTGCTCCATCATCTTCATGACATCAACATTCCTCTTAACAGGATAATTTTTTTTAACAATATCAAGGTATTTGTCATTACTTCCAAAAGTCCTGAGTACTTGCCGTCGCTTTCGGTAATAAAGATCCTGGTCCTCTTTGTTTTTATCCATAGAAACTTTACTTAACTTATTATTATTTATTATTTCAGCCAAGCTATTGTAATCTTCTTCCTCATCTTCATCATTATCGTCAACTTCATCATCATTATCATCTTGGTCGTTATCGTTTGAGCCGTCAAAAAATAATGGGATACGCTCATGTAGTTTTTTATGCTCAGCTAGTGTCATCATCACCAACAAAAATGACATTAAGTTATTATTATTTTTATTTTTATTATAGCCCATGTTTTGGAGGTATTTTGACAGTTTCAGTGCTAATATATTCTTTTCCTTGACATTAAGACGTTGTAAATCATCAATATTTTTAATTAGACTTAGTAATTGTTTATCTGTATAATTAATTTATATTTTTTTGTCAGTTATTAGTCGTGAATAGTAATTTAATTTATTTATTTAAAAAAAAATGTACATATTATATGAGATGATAAGAAGAAATTAAATTTAGTTAAAATTTTTAAATTTTTTCTAAAAAAATTTTAATAAATATTTAGCTATTGTTTTTATTGAAAGAAGAAATTATTTTAATATTTCTTAAAATTTTTAAATTAATTGTAATTTAATTAAAATTAAAATTTTAAAGATTAAATTATTTATTATAAAGAAGAAATATTAATATCTTCTATATTTATTAAATTTTAATTAAAACTGACATCCGGTAATTAAAAAAATATTTATCTAAAAAAGTATTGACTCTTGAAGTATAAATAATAAATATTTCAAATACTTTTCAAGTTAAATCTATATTTATGTATGAATGCTCTGTATAAAAAGACGAGTTCAAATACTTCCAATAATGAACCGCGCATTCATATAAAGCACGATATCTATTTCGGAATTTACGGAATTTAATTAAAGCACGCCCTTATTTCTTCAGAGCCAGCTTTATTTTATCCATGAATTATTGATAAAAAAAATTATACGTAATAGAAAAACTAAAAATAATTCTTACCATTATCATCAGAAGGATTTACAATATAATCCAGCGGATTTCGTTGTTGATCATAATAATTATGATTTGAATTAACAGACCTCTGGACTCTATGATTGTGATTATTGAGTGAATTTAAATGATTATGACGCACGGAAGCGGCGTTATTATTATTATTATTAATTAACGAAATTTTTCCATTGTGCTCATCAAAATTATAGAGATTAGCCGCTCCGATTGATTTTAGTGATGACGCAATTGTTATGAACAGAAGTAATATACTTGATCCTGAAGTCAATACTTTAGACATTTTTAATCAATTAGTTATAACTAATTACTACAAAGCCTGGAACATGTATACTTAAATTATTAATTAAAAAAAAAATTAATTTTATAATTTAAAAATTATTTTTTACAGTATACTTACTTAAATTCTTAAAAGTAATCACTAATATCTAATAAAACAATAATTGCGTTGTACGTTTTTAAATTCTACAGTATTTTTGTGCGGTACACACACACACGTTGAGCTTAAGAGAACATTGCAGACCGAATGACATTACACTGGGGTTTTTATTTAGTTTATACACACAATCGATTGTTAAGTGCGCGCATGTCAAAGGGCTCCGAGGTGTGAGCAACAAGTTTACGCGCAATTTTTAGGTGTGTCGTAATTTTATTATTCTACTTAAAATAACTGGGCCCTGCGAGTAAAATTTAAAAAAACCTTTCAAATTTATAATATAAGTAATTAAATGTATAATGCACATGCTGTTAAAATTTGAAGACAATTTACCATGTCCAGCCGAAGATAATTGCAATTAAAAATAATTACAATAAAGTTAGCCGACATCGAAAAATTTTAAAAATTTTTTTTATTAAAAAAATTAATTGAAAAAATTTCACATGTAGAAAATTTTAAAAATTACATATGCAATTAAAAAAAAATTTTTTTTTTGTTATAATTGAATAAATGAAAAAAAAATTATAAATTTTCATTAAGTGAGAAATTGTTTATTTTCAAAATTTTGTCCAGTACTTACATTTAAGTATTGACAGACAAATTACAATTAATTATAATAATTTATTTTACAATTATTTTCTCCAAGTTGCGCTGAACATTTAAATCAAAAAAACGTATTAAATCCAATGAATAAAATCATAACAATAGATATTATTATTAATTACTTAAATTATTTCTAAGTCTTATTTATTTAAATAATATTTAATTATTAATATCTATGCGTAAGTTCCACTAGGCATTTCGTCTTCTCTTGATGATGTCAATGATCAATTATATCAGGATTGTACATTTTTGTATTGAGAAAAGCACACGCTTTTTTTTTCTTTCATATTCTTTCAACAATAGTTTTATAAATTTACAAAAATTCATCAGGCTCTCTTGGGGCGTCAAGATCCCGGTAGTGAATAACCGGTCGAAAATCAGGATTGTTGCTGTTGCTGCAACATACAATTAAAATATATCGATGTCTAACGTGTCCAAGTCATTGTAACTAATTACTGGTCTCGACGTCATATCTGCTGGTGCAGCCCTGCAATCATTTTTATTGTACGTATGGGTGAGAAAATATCACGATTTTTAAATTATTTATTTTTGGCAATTGATTAATTATTCTTATTACCAAATTTAATTACTACCAATCTTCAACTATGCAAAATAAAATAAAATTATTTCCACGAGCCAAGGGGTAGATTTCAGCCGAAATTTATAATTGCAGTACTACTCATAGAACATCCTAATTAAAAAATAGAAACTTACCGTCCACGATTGAATCCTCCGCGAGATGGTCGTGACATTCCACCACCAAATCCACCTCCGAAGCCACCGCCATAGTTGCCTGAGCTTCCAAAAATTCCTCTTCCGCTTCCGAAGTTACTGCCTCCATATCCACCAAATCTGTTGAAAAAACCATAAATAAATAAATAAATAAATAAATAAAAATTACTACCTATAATTTAGCATTAACATAAAGAATTTTAAACTCTTTTTTGATTAATATAAAAGACTAAAAAAAAAATAATTACCCTCCCATGCCTCCAAAAGGTGGATAACTATCCCTGAGCAACCCTTCCCTGGGTCCTTGAGCATTAGCAGACGCAGCTGGAGCTTTATAGCCAGGATGTTCCGGCAAGATGGGTCTCTTGGGGTCCTTTAGATAATTATTAAAGTACTCAGCCTCAGCTTTAACCTCAGCGACCTTCTCAGCGTGTTTATTGAAAATATGTTTACGAATAAAATCAGGTCCCTTGAATTTCTTGCCACTCAACGGACAGAGCCACTTGTCTTTAGCCAGCTCTTGAGTGTTTGCCTGAACGAATTTTTCAACCTCAGCTTCAGCATTTTTGGCCCCTAGTTTCTGGAATTGCTCATCCGGCATTCCCGCGACAGAACTGGAGCTCGGAGCCAAGAAGTTCGACATCTTGCTCTCGAAATTACGACAGTACTCCTGGAGTTCGGAGAACGAAACCTTGGAATTTTGGGGTGGAGGTCCACGAACATGCATGATTCCACACCTGTTAGGCATCTCGTCTTCATTAGGGTACTCGCAGTGATTGTAATAATCAATGGAATGTACGATTCTTAAATACAAAATAAGTCTGTCGAGAACTTTAGTCAAAGCTGGATCTTTGTCTATCGGACCTTCATCGCTGTTTTCATTGACACCCTCCAGCTGACCTTCTTCTTGCTGCTCGCCACTGCCAGTTCCTCCATCGACGTTTCCTCTCCCCAGAAGCTCTTCTTCTTCTGCTGAAGCCTCTTCAATCAAATAGTCCGTGATATTCTTCAATACCGGATTCTTAGACGAAAATCCAAACTCAAGAGGCATCACCTCCATCACAATATTGTCAGTTTTCTTACTTGCATCTTTATTGTCAGCAGCAGCTTCTTCCGCGTCTTTATTGTTAGAACTGACAGTGCTGGGGTCAACCCACAACCCGATTTTTGCGTCTAAATTGTGAATAATCTTAGCCGTCAATTTAATATCAAACCTCACAATTTGTTTGTGAGCTGTGATCCCATTGACAGTCCGGATTCTGCGTAACAAGTCGCGATTAACGATGGCTCCAAGCTCGCATTCTCTCAGCCTAATATTATTCAAGCTCCAGCAGATTTCTTTAATATTAATTTGCCGCTCAAAAGACACCCACCCGCGACGGAACCAACGCCGCTCGGGCTGGGGATCAGCGATCGCGACCCTCAAAAATCCTGGGAACCGCTTGCACATCGCTTCGACCTCAGCTTTGGTTATCGTCGGCGCCAAATTCCTTAAAAATATGCTGCTAGTTTTGTGCAAAGCTCGAGGAGGATTTACTGTAGCGGAATCCTTTTCATCCTTGTCCTCCTCTCCAGTTTCAACGAGATCAATAACGGCTTCTACTTGATTTTTGCTCGCCTTGTCATCCCGCTTATCTTTGAACGTGTCTTTGTTCTCTTTCTCACCTCCCTCACCAGACTTATCATCGATCTTGTTCTTATCTATCGACTCACTAGAAAATAGTTGTGATTTTTCTTCAACAGCTTCGGGCTTTTCATCGTCATTGGCATTGTCAGCAGTATCCATTTTTTCATTCTCCACCTCGTTCTCATTTTCCTCATTTTCCTCATTTTCCTCATTTTCCTCATTATTATTGTCGGGAGAAGATTGGGAGGAGCTGCTGCTACTGCTGCTGTTGCTCGACGCAGAACTTTTATTGCTGGTAGTGCTGCGATTATCATTGGCATCATTGTCTTCAACACTGGAGCTGCTGGAATTGCTAGCTGTTCGTTTCCGTTTTTTATTGTTACTAGCAGCTACTTCTGCAGTAGCCAAAGGGATTTCCATATTCTCATCTTGGTTATTATTATCAACAGGTTCTTCTTCACCGTCGATTATCTTCTCAGCTTTCGCTGAATCATCTTGTTCATCAGACTTTTCTTTGTCTTGATCAGCAGCCTCTTTTTTCGACTTTTTACTCTTCTTGCTTTTTTTCCCCTTTTCTTTTGGAGCGGCTACGGGTTTATCTTCTTGAGCACTTGACTCCGTGGGCTTATCCTCGTCTTCATCATCATTATCTTCATCTTCTTGCTTGTTAACTTCCTCATCGTTATCATTTTCGTCGTCTTTTATCGTGACTGTCTCCATTGGCTCTTCAGCTGGCTTATCACTGATTTCTTCTTCATCTTTTTTTTTTGGCACTTCTTCATCTTTTTCTTTATCCTTCTGGGGTTCTTTCGAAACTACTTCCTTAGGTGCCGCGGGAGTCGTGGGAGCAGCTGGTGCATCCTCAAGAACCTTTAAGTCCTCCTCAGTTCCTCCTTCCAATTTAATTACTACCGTGTCCAATAGTCGCAGCAAAGGCGTAGATTGATCGACATCTATTGACACTTTGTCAATTTCACCAGAGTTTAGTAGCTCCAAAAATACTTCCACGCGTTTCTGTAACACATTAAAATTTTTTTTTTATTATATTTTATTTTTACTACGGTTCAATTCCAGATGAATAAAAAACAAATATCGGGATCACGGGTAGTTAGAAAACACAGCTAAATCAATTTATTAAAAATAAACATAATTACAACATTACGGTTAAAAAAATATATATATATGTATACCTTTAAAGCAGATATTTGTTCCTCTTTACGCTTGATTGATTCCTCAGGATGGTACTTAATCTTGAACCTGCATTTTTACCACAGTTGAAAAAAGAAAAAAAAAATCAGTATTAGTAAAATATAATTAAAAATTATCTCAATACTTATATTAATATTGTAAACATTTTAGTTATTACATCAGAAAAATTATTCAGAAGTTTAATTATTTTCTCGAATCGCTTTGAGCGATGTTGTGAGAATTATCAGATATTTGAGTATTTAAAATAATAAAATTAATAGTAAACAAAAAATAAAAAAAAATATCACGCGCGTAATATTAAGGGGGAATACCACCGTGACGGTTGAAAAAAAGGTGTTTCTCAGGAATTTTTTTGACAGGGAAAATAAAGGAATTTGGGGATCGGATTTTTTTTTATTTTCGATCCCGAAATTCCTTTATTTTCCCTGTCAAAAAATTCCCGAAAATAAGCTATTTTTTTCGACCGTCACGGTGGTGTTCTACCTTAAAAAAAATGAAAATTATTTATTTAATAATAAAAACAGAAATTTATAACATTAATTTAATGAATTAATTAATAATAATAATAAACACGGGAACATGGTAAATTTGAGTACCTCACCTGTTATGTGCCATGTGCACAGCACATTGATTTATGATCTTAAAAATCAAAATATATATATATATTTGATTCCCTAACAAACTAAAAACGGTTTTAAATCGCGGCACCGAAAGCGAGCGGATTATTTTGGGCTTTGCGCGCCCAGCTCGCAAATAAACGCAATTGGTTAAACCAAAAATTTTTTTTCCGAGTGATGACTGAATCCTAACAGCGGCCTGAGCTAAATAATCATCATCACCCTTTTTTATAATAATCATTGTGTTCATTTTTGGATTATAGCATATAATATATTGAATTATAATAATTATTCATGTTCATGCGTTATTTACAACATATATACATGTTGGTTGTGCCGCGCAAATTAGTTGAGATGAAACAATAGGACCTTGATGTACACAGGCACACTCTGCTGTGGTTGCACACACTGTGGGGATCATCGAAATATATCAGCTGTTGTGATAATACTTTATCAATCAAAATCAATCTAAATTTAACTATTATATTACTATATTTATATTTACATAAATCTAATAAATATTTCTCTTTTTCTTTACGTATTTACGTACTCATTCTAATTAATTAATTAATTTATTTATTTATTTTTTTTTTTTTTTATGTACTTTATGAATAAATAATTAATATCGAATGTTTGTCAATTGATATATCATTTTATCAATTTAATTCAATCCTATCTGATGCATTGAATTAAATTTTATATCAAATAATTTTTTACACTTAAATACTTAGGAACACCTCAATTTTCATAAACGAGTGTTATCAATAATAATAATAATAATAATAATAATAATAATAATAATTATTATTATTATTATTATTATATCTGTAATAGTATTGTACTGATAAAACAGAAAAAAATTTATGACTTACCATTCCTCGTCTTTGTGGGCTACGAAAAATTCATTCAATTGCTGACGTCGGAACTCCTGCTTATACTCATTGTAACGTTTAATCGCTTCTTCGTCAGTTATCGAGTCTTCCTGAGTAATGAGGAATGCCTTGAAAGTCATCATCGGTGGTTGTGTTTCAATATTTGAATTACTGAAATTTCCTGCTACTTCACTCCTGCAAATCAATTATAATTTAACCAATAAATTTTACTTTTGAATCAATTAATTATTTTTATGTTAATAATTATTTGAATTTAATTATTAAATAAAATATAATATACCTCTTGTAATTTAATAATTTTATTATTAATCCCTAAAGATTTATCTTGCTTAATCAAAAGCTTTTTTTTATTAATAATTTTTTTTTTGTCAATTATTCTGTAACTATTTTGTTATACTTTTTAGATTCTTTTTTGTTTATGACTAGATTGTATCTTTAATCTATATATATATAAAAATCAATTGCTGTGCGTTAGTCTCGCTAAAACTTAAAAACGGCTGGACCGATTTTCAAAATTTTTTTTTTGTTTTGTTCGTTATAGTTCAGGGATGGTTTAGAAAAAAAAAATTTTGGAATTTTGGAATTGAAAAAAATTTCAGCTTAAAAATTAAAAAATTGTTAATTTTGTATCAAAATCGCTATTGTTACGCTTGAGCCTCAAGGTTGCAAGAGTATACAAAATTGTCCAATATGCAGGAAGATACGTACAAGTATACTTTGGGTATCTTTATATATATATAAAAGCCATATATAATAGCTAAATTTGTCATTAAAGACAAATTTTTGGGAACTGGGGGAAATAAAGGATAAAGGGGGAAGGGGAGGACCTTTACTCAGTAGGAATTTTCGGTAACTGAAAAAGTAATTCAGACAGCCCAGACCGGGAATCGAACCCGGATCGTTTGGTTACGCGCCAAAGGCTCTATAATTTGTTATACATTTATTATATAAATAAAACACATAAAACATATTAAAATGACCAACAAGTTTCATTTAATAACTTAATACTAACTTAACCGTCTACAATACGACCAGTGTTAATTGTTGACAAAAATAAATTAGAGTTTACAGGTTAAAAATCACAAATCAAAATTTGTAAAAAAAAAAATTTTTGTAGGTGATACGAAGTTCACCGGGTCAGCTAGTATCAAATAAAATGAGCTTCACACTAACATAAAAAACTAATTCTAGTTTAAAATGTAAATAAATCTTAAAATTATTTTGTTTCTATCAAGATTAAAATTAATCTAAGATTTATCCATTTAATATTATCAACACAAAAATTAACAAAGTAAAAAAATAATTAAATTGATAGACATTTGACAATTTTTTAATTTTTCTTCAATAATGAACTAGCTTTAGAAAATTATTTTTAAAAAATTACACTTATAATTTTTTAAAATATTTAAAAATGGAACTTTAAATAAATTTTTTTTGCTACAATTTATGAGTAAAAAAAATTTTTTAATTTTTGAATGTCTGCCAATTTCAGTATCATAAAAAAATTACGTTGAAATTAGCAGGCACTTGATAATTTTTTTTTTTTTGATAATAAATTAAGTGTAGAAAATTAATTAAAAAAAAATGGACTTATAATTTTTTAATGTTTTTCAAAATGGAATGTTTCTTGCTATAATTTATTAGTTAAAAAATTTCTAGAAATTATCGAAGGTCTCTCAATTTTATTATCACAAAAAAAAAAGTGGGAAAAAAAAAAACAAACCTGTTATTACTATGCCGATCGCCACCACCACTACCATAATGATGATTGCTGTGATGCGACATGTAGCGATCAGAAGGAGGTGCCCATGAACTTCCGCGATCACCACCTCCACCACCTCCCATGTAATAATCCGAGTGTGCGTATCTCGAGGATGGTCTGTCGTCCCATTCACCACGCATTCTTTTCAATGGCGATCCCGAAGAAATTTCCTGAGACCGAACCGGACTGTAACGGTCCCTGTTGCCGCCTCCTCCTCCACCTCCTCGGTAGTCCCGGTAGTCTGGCCGCGTTCTGGACCTGCTCGACCATTCTCTGCTTGTAAAATTTCCAATCATATTAATAAATAAATAAATAAATATATAAACAAATTTAACATCTATAATTGAACAAATAATTACCTTTCAGGCCATTCATCACGTCCACCTCCGCCCCCGCCGCCGCCACCGCGCCTATCATCACGCCTGCCATCACCACCTCGTGAATAAGATTCAGGTCTTTCTCCTCTGAATTTATCTCGCCGTTTTCTATCATACTCATCATCAGAGTCTCCCATTTTCAATTGATTATCAGATGATTATTCAATTCACCGAGTAAATGGATTACCAGTCGCCAACCTAAATTACCGGGAAGGTAAAAGTCACCTGATTACACCAAAGTTCTAAAATTAAATATCAACTATTTTTTAAAACTATTTTTTTAATCATCCAGCTGTTATTTCAGCAATCTAAATAAATAAAAATTATTACTAACCACTGAGTTTTTATTTTCACTCAATAATTGTCGGTGTGTAATTTTCCCAAGTCCAAGCTTCCTGCTTCCATTGATATACTAATTTCCAACAGACAAGTATGATATACATGCACGGACATAGATCTGCCATCTGTAGCCTCGAAGTAGCGGTATGCCGCCATCTTGAGCATGCGCACCATTCTAAGTATTTATGAACAAGTAACTCCCACTCCAGACACTGTTACTCAGTCGATAACTTATTCTAATGTGCGATGAGTTGATTATATGCGTGTGCGCGTGTGTATTTATCAAATGAGCTTATATACTGCACATAAAAATGTAATAAAATAGAATATACACACTTGAGTATATAGAAGTTTAAGTTGATTTAGTCTTGTCAGCAATTTAACCTCTTCAGCTGTTGTGACGATTAGATTTGCGCAATAATGGATATATTTAATTTTAATATAATTAATTTAAATAAAATATAAATTTAAAAATAAATAATTATTTCATGCAGTGTTGTGTTAATAAAAAATTAAACAGTTTCTAAAGCGAATTTAAAATAATCAGAGAAGGTCACTTCTGTTATCTTGTACGTCGTATAATCGACTAGTGAAATAATCTCCGATAAATTTTATTATAAATTTATGTAATTATAATAATAAATTCAATATGTGCTGGAGCAAGTACAGAAACACTACAATTACTATTTATAAAAGTGAATCTATTTGATTTTTTCTTATAATATTTTTTATTTAATTGTTATTGTTATTATTATTATTTTTGTAATTGCGCTGTCATAAGTGATCGCATACGATGACAGTTTCAAATAATTTCATTGTTTTCTGGCTGATCGCTTCAATTGCACTGATCAACAAAATTTGCAATGGAGCATCCACAGATATTGAACTGGATGCTAAAGCACAGTTTTTACATCGTCTTGACAGTATCAATCTGCTGATTTACACATTTTTACTTACACTCACCGTTCTGACTATTTGGACATTTAAACATCGCAGATTGAGATTTCTTCATGAAACGGGTCTTGCTGTAATTTATGGTGACTATTTTTAGTTTTTAAAACTTAACTTTATTGATTATTAATTTTACTTATTTATTGATGAATTATAGGTCTAATTGTTGGAGCGATTATCCGATACGCATTAAAGACAACCGATGGAAAAAATACGATTCATCATATGCCAGTTGTGACAGATACCGAACACAACAGATACAACCAGTCAGTACCACCAGACTCCTTGTGGCTCCGTTTTCCTGAAGACAAAGGAGGCGGTAATATTAAGGATAAAACTTTTTCTTACTCTTTTAGAGGAGAAATTTATAGAGAAGAAGATGAAATTTACTATATGGTAAATTATTAATGCATTTTAATTTTTTATTAATCTATACAATACAAATTATTTATTTATTTCATTTATTATTTGTATTACTTATCTGGTGCTTCGCTTAGGCTACATTTGATCCAGAGGTATTTTTTAATATCATATTACCTCCGATAATATTTCACGCTGGTTATAGTTTGAAACGAGTACGTAACATTTATATTTATTATCAGTTTGTTATTCTTAATTCCAAGTAATCAGTAATCTAATTCAAATATTATTTTTTTTTTTTTTTTTCAGAAATATTTTTTCCGTAATCTCGGTGCCATTCTGATGTTTGCTCTTATAGGTACTACCATTTCATCAGTAGTTATTGGGTAAATAAATAATATTTATTTATAATAATCTACTAATTAAAATTTTACTTATTAAATAATTTATTGCAGATTGTTAATGTATGGATTTTTCAAACTAGTACCGAATATATCCGAGTCATTTGGATTTCTCGATACGCTGTATTTCGGAGCGTTGATATCACCGACAGACCCATTGACAATAATATCAATTTTTAATGATCTTCATGTTGATGTTAATTTGTATGCTTTAGTTTTTGGTGAGAGTGTTCTGAATGATGCGGTTGCTATAGTATTAAGTGGGTGAGTAATAATACATCAGCAATTAATCATCGCACTTATTACAAAAAATATATTTTTTTTAATTTCTACATGTGAAATTTTTTGATAAAATTTTTTTCATTATAATTTAATTGTTATAAAAATCTAAAAAATTGTTCAGTCTATTAAATTCAATATCATAGCAAATTAAACAAAAAAAAAAAATATTATTACAGGTCAATTCAAAATTATGGAGCGAGGTATCAAACAGGAACTGGTGGCTTTGAAACCCTAGCGTTCTTCCAAGCACTGAGTGATTTTCTTCGCATATTCGGATTATCATTATTGATTGGCGCAACAATGGGTTGTGTCACTGCGCTACTGACGAAATTCACGCGGGTACGTGATTTTCCGCTGCTGGAGTCAGCCTTATTCGTTTTAATGTCATACAGCACATTTTTAATCGCCGAAGCCGCTGATTTAACCGGTATCGTGGCGGTGCTTTTCTGTGGTATCTGCCAAGCTCACTATACCTACAACAACCTGAGCATAGAGTCGCGACAGCGCACGAAACAGCTGTTTGAGTTGCTAACTTTCCTCGCCGAGAACTTCATATTTAGCTACATCGGGGTGTCAATGTTTACGTTCCCGAAACATCGCTTCGAGCCAGGGTTCATCGTCGTGGGATTCATTTGCGCGCTGATAGGCCGTGCAGCAAATATTTACCCCCTGGCATTTATTCTCAACTTAGCACGCAAGCCCAAAATTTCGATGAATTTTCAACACATGCTCTTCTGCTCGGGTCTAAGAGGGGCCATGAGCTTTGCCTTAGCAATAAGAAATACTGTTTCCGATGCACGACAATCAATGTTAACAACTACAAGTCTTATTGTTATTCTTACTGTTATACTTCAAGGTGGTATGACCACACAATTCCTTAGTTGGTTTAAAATTCCGTAAGAATCTAGTCTTAACATTTATAAATATCTATCTTCTCTAATTAAATTAAAATAACAATTTTTATTGTTAACACAGAATCGGTGTAGACGAAGAAATAGAAGGACTTACTTCATCAACATCCGCCACTCATGGTCAAGTTAGACATGTAAGTATTTTTATTATATATTGGATTCGCTTGTCATTAATTGCTATAAATTATTAGAAAATTAAATTACTATGCGCTTATTTTAAATACGTTTTGCATTAACACCATCATCATCAAATTTTGATTATTTTTTTTTTTTATTAATAATAACAAGAAATTTATTATTTTTACTAATCTACCGGCGGAACAACACCTAACATAGAAGTAAATGTTTAAATAAAAAAAAAAAATATATAAAATATTGTTTAAATAGACTAGTACCGTCGACAGTGCATGTGGATACGCTTGCGGTGGAAATCTGCAGCTACATCGAGGCCAAAGTCCTCCGGTAGGTTTTATTTTCATTTTCACACCCACATATAATTTTATTATTTCACAGCTTTTGAGCTACAATTATTATTATTATTATAAATTATTATTTAAAACGCTGGATTAGTGTAAAGTAATTGAATGTAATAATTTTATTTGGGTGCCTAGAGTTTGCGGTAGTTAATAGCGGTTTGTTAAATTATTTATTCATTGCAGTACAATTCGATGCAGGATAATTGCTCACAGGGAGATGCAGGTAGTACGGGTGGAAGTGGCCCGAATTTATCAGGACACAAGGCATCTTCCTCCTCGTGGTCTCCGCCAAATGAAAAGGCTTTCCTAGCGAGGGTTTGGGGTGACTTTGATACCCGCTACATGAAACCGCTTCTCACACATTCACGGCCAACTCTGCTGGAGACTTTGCCGGTTTGCTGTACACCTCTCGCTAGACTTCTTACCACAGCTCAGCAATTATCTCAGGTTTTTTTTTTTTTTTAATTCAACTAGTTTAATGATTTTAAAAGCTGAAACTTAATAATAAATAAAATTTTTTAGGAGGAATTAAATAACGTGAGAAGAGTTGATTCAGATTCAGATTTATGTCTTGCACATTCGCATCAGCGCGATCAGGTAGGAGGGGGGGCAGGTGACTGGAATACCGGGAGTCTTGAACCGGTAAGTTTTCACCAGTCAAATAATTTAAATTACACTGTTAACCCCTGCTACCAGCCAAATAACAATTCTGAATTTTCTAACTCAACTACAACTACAACAACTGATGAACCTTATGTTATCCTTAATTTGCACAGAAGATAGATATACCATTGTTATTGTTGCTATTTATTATTATTATAAATTAATTGATACTTATATAATTTTATTCAAAAATTTCATTCATTTCAAACGACAAAATATTTTTCTTTAAATATCGTGAAGAATTAAGGTAAAAGGTCCAGTTATTGACACTTGTAATTTTATTCTAATTAAAAAAATAAAATGTTCTCAAAAAATTAATTATCTTAAAATTTATAATTAAAAAATTATAGTTATTAATTTATTAAAGTTGATTTGTTTTCATTAATTAAAAGAAAATTACAAGTGTCAATAACTGGGTCTTTTACCTTATATAAAAAATAGATGTATGTTTTTTTTTTGACAAAACAATAGAAAAATTAAGTATTGTTTATTATTTATAAAATAATTTTTTTTTTTTACAATTATTTTGACAATTTAACATTTTTAAAAAAGATATTTTTACAGAAAAAAATTACCGCGACAATATAAAAAAAAAATCCTTGATTCTATTGTAGTGTATGCGTGTATAAAAAAAAATTATTGTGAATTAATAAAAACGTTGATTAATTATTACTCAGCTCTCTGACGCGACATCAAATATATATTACATTACATAGAATTTATTCAGTTTATTAACACGCATACACTTTTATTGTATTAACTTATTATTATTAATGAAAAATCAATAACCGTGCGTTGAATTACTCCGCACTGCAAGTAGGAAATTGTGACAGTTGTATTACCTCAATTATTTATATAGACAAATATATAAAACGATTATAATAATATAATTTAATAATGAAACATTAACAGCGGCTGAAAGTACTTTCTGCGATATGAGTATTAATAAAATATTTATAATTTTTTTTTTTTTTTTTTTTTTTTTTTTTGACGACAATAATATATTTATTATAAAAATAAAAATGATAAATAGTGTAAAAATATGTGGATTTAATATATTAATTTATATAAATATATAAAATAAAAATTTGCTGTGTCCATGAGCGCCATAGATTTTATTCATTGTATGTGTGTGCGTGCTTTAAATATTTAAATAAAATATATTTAAAAATCCTTAAATGCCAATCAAATGAAAATAATTTTTAAACGATTGTAATTTCATTGTTCATTAATAGTACTGATATATTTTTTAAAATTGTATTTAAAAATTTTTAATGCAACAATTCCATGGTAATTAATTATCTATCTATTAGATTTTATTTATTAACAATTACTAATTACCAATTATTAATAATTAATAACTAATAAAAATAATTATTATTGCATGTACTTACAATTTCTGGTGTATGGTAAAACTTTTGATGATTAAATTTTTATGATATTAATGATTAGCTTTTAAATGATTAGTTACCTACAATTAAAACATTTAAAAATGATTTTTAATTTTTTTATTCATTTTTTTGTTTGTTTGTTTTGTTTTTTTTTTTTTTTTTTTTTTTTTTTTTATTTACAGTCAATTGGTGCAGTACCTAGCCATCATACACTGCCGTACTCCAACATCTAATTTAAATAGCGCACTTGACATCAGTTTAAAATAGTTCAAATGAAATATTTATATTTTCTTCTCTCGCAATATAATTATCCTGCACTACAAACTTTAATGTACATTTATAATAATTATTTTTATGATATTATATGGGAATACGATATAACTACAATAAGTAATCACAATCAGTATTATATTATTATTATTACGATGAAAAAAAAAAAAAAAAAGAAAAGCATTGCAGGTAAATGCTACGCCGACCCAATTTCTTTTTTAATAATTATAATTATTTAATTTGTTTGATTATAAATAAAATATTGTATTGCAAAGGTAGTAAGTTATTTTAATTACATTTGTGATTCTAATTGTCTTATCATGTCTTCAGTTACTTTAAACATAGGTCCATGCCCAGGTACTATGTAATCAGCGGACTTAATAATCATCAGGCGATTTTTAGCTTGGGTTTTCTCCAGTTCTTTTGTTCCTACCGATTTCCATATTTCTGGATCAGTTATGTCTGCTTCTTTTTCAAATAAATCACCGACGATAGCTACACAATGAGTCTGCAAAGCCTGATATCCATCAACATCATTTACATCAGTATTTATTATTCTACAATTTTTTATCAAGAGTGTTATGTCTTCAGAAGTATGACCAGGTGTTGCAATTATTTTTAAATCTTCATTGAGTTGATATTCACCTAAATAAATTAAAAAAATGTTAATTAATTTGTATTTATTATCATTATTATTATATAAAACAATAATATTAAAACGAAATTTTTAAATAAAAAAAATAATAATTAAAAAATCATTATTATGATTATTTAAAAAATTTTCTTAATATTTAATGAATAATTAGAATGAAAATTAATTCAGCCGATATCTTTTATAATTTTTTTAATTGAAAAAATTATTGCAAAAAAAATTTCATTTGTAAAAAATTTGAAAAACTTTAATTGCAATTTTTAAAAAATATTTTTTTATTTTGATTTAATAAAAGAAAAAAAAATTTTAATTTAAAATAAATTTTTTTACCTTTGGTACTCAATTGTAATTCATCAAATAAATTTTCTCTATGAATACAGTAACCTACAATATGTTGCTGAGCGTGTGTAAATAAATTGTTATTACCGATATGATCAGCATGACTATGAGTACAGACAACATAATTTATTTCTTCAGGTTTAACATTATGACTTCTTAGCGCTAAAAATAAAATAAAAAAATTTTTAATTATAATTAATAACGATGTATGACTTGGAATTATTTTTTTTTATAAAACTACCTGTCAAAATTTTATCACGGTCCCACGCAGTCATAGTGTCAACAATAATATTTATCTCTTGACCTTTTATCAAGGTACACGAGCAATTAGCTTCTGATTTGCCGTCTTCCAATTGTTTTGAATAGCCGTTAAACAACACTATCACTTGGTACATCATTTTTAATAAAATTATTACTCTATAAATCAATCTAAATTGAAAATTTTCATGAAATATTGCTATATATTCATACGTGACGCCCAACCGGTTTGTTTACGTACACAAACTCAGCATAAATATGTAGGTTAAGCTACCTTACATTTATTTTATTTACAAACTGCTTGGATGTTTAGAAAAAAAATTATATTATTGACTTATTGAAATTAATCGAACAAAAAGACGAATAATAATTATAAATAATTACTTTTTTTTTTTAGATTTATTCTCAAGAATTTATTGTGAAAATAAATTCGCTTGGATTTAACCTAAAAACATTTCACTAATTTTTTTAAGGAGAAAAATGGATTAAATAACAATTAAAAATGAAATTGGTGAGTACAAAGAATTTTTTTTTTTTATAATTTTAATTTGGGGTTAGTTTTTCAATCCAGAATAAAATTTTATTCAATGCTAAAATATATTTATATATTTTACAAATATATAAATATACTGGCAATAATAATTTTATTTTTACTCAAAATTCAAAAATTAGCCTTTTTAAAACAATGATTTAAAAATTTTAATTATTAAATTTATAAATCACATCAGTTTTATAACTATGATGTTTTAACAAGACAGACTTAATTATTTTAAACACAATTTAAATATTCATAAAATTAAATTTTTGAAAATTATATAATCAATTTATTGAAATATTAAAGCGGATTTATATGAAAAATTAAGACTAATTAATTTCTCTCTTCAATTAATTTTATTTAATTTAAATACTCTCTATTGATGTATATTGCTGATAGGAGTATGTTGAATAATAAATAAATAAATAAATAACTAAACAAATAAATTTTAATAAAAAATTCCAGTATTGTTTATCAAGTGAACCAACAAAGCCATGTTTGGTGCTGACATTCAAAGGCATAACTATAATGTTGGACTGCAGTTTGAACATGCAGTCAATATTAAACTTCATGCCAATCCCGATGGTACCAAGTGGAAAATTCAATGCGTTGCCAAACTGGCTTCCGCGAGACACCCATCACAATCATTACCACAGCCAGAACCCTTATCAGCAGTACCACAGTCAGGAGTGGAAAATCGAAGGCGAATTAAAGGAATGCTGTGGTCGAGTATTCGTAGACTCGATACCTGAATTTTCGCCTCCGCTTGAGAAAATAATAGACTTTTCAGAGATCGACGTGATACTGGTGTCAAACTACACGTGTATGATGGCCTTGCCGTTCATCACTGAAGCTACAGGGTTCAAGGGAATTGTGTATGCGACAGAGCCAACGCTCCAGATCGGGAGATTCTTTATGGAGGAGTTGGTCCAGTACATTGAGCAGACTCCTAGAACTACTTTGGCCAAGTACTGGAAGGAGATGCTTCATATTTTGCCTTCTCCTTTAGCAGACGCTGTCAAGCCTAAATCTTGGAAGCAATTGTACTCGATGAATGCTGTTAATTCGGCGCTGTCTAATATCCAGTTGGTGGGATACGATCAAAAATTAGTAAGTTACTTGATCAAAAATTGATTTTGCAACTGCTAGCTTGACGACGCTTTGTCATTTTATTTATTTATTTTTTTTTTTTTTTTTTCAGGACATATACGGAGCTCTGACAGTAACCCCAATAAGTTCCGGCTACTGTTTAGGCAGCAGCAATTGGCTAATTTCTTGCGAGCATGAGAAAGTAGCTTACGTAAGCGGATCATCAACATTGACAACTCACCCGCGACCAATGGAGCAAACAACTCTAAAACATTCTGACGTTCTGATTTTAACGGGACTAACTCAGACTCCAACTGCGAATCCTGACACGATGCTCGGGGAGTTGTGCATGGCGGTAGCGATGACTCTCCGAAGCAGCGGATGTGTTCTGATACCTTGCTACCCTTCAGGAGTAGTTTATGACTTGTTCGAGTGCCTGAGCACGCACTTAGACAAAATAGGGTTGACGCAGATTCCGCTGTTCTTCGTATCACCTGTCGCGGAGTCTTCGTTAGCATACTCGAATATTCTAGCTGAATGGCTGTCGACGAATAAACAGAACAAGGTTTATTTGCCTGAAGAACCGTTCCCACACGGATTTTTGGTGAAGAATGCAAGGTTGAAGCACTTCACCTCGATTTGGCAGGGAGGATTTAGCACAGAGTACCGACAACCTTGTGTGGTCTTTTGTGGACACCCCAGCTTGCGTTTCGGTGACGCGGTTCACTTTGTTCAGCTCTGGGGCAACAATCCTCAGCACACGATTATCTTCACAGAGCCAGACTTTCCGTATTTAGAAGCTCTAGCTCCGTATCAGCCGCTTGCGATGAAAGCCGTGCACTGTCCAATTGATACTTCGCTTAATTTCACGCAAGCCAACAAACTTATTCGGGATTTGAAGCCGGATAATCTTGTGATACCTGAGTGCTACACTCAGCCTCCTTACACTGCACCTCATCGGCTTGATCTTATCATTGAACCAGTAGCTCCGGTAATTTTTTTTTTTTTTAATATTTAATTTTTTACAAGTGGAGTCCATCATTTTAATTATCATTTTTTTTTTTTGCAGGAAAAACCACTTATTACTTTCAGAAGAGGCGAAGTGACCAAACTGCCCCTGAAAAGAAGCAAGAGTAGGATTTTTATTGAACCTAAATTAGCTAGTAGTATTATTCCGAGTCAAATTCGCCCTGGATTGAGCTTGGCCTCGATCACGGGAGAACTCGAGATAAAAGACAATGTGTATACGATAAAAAGTATCGAGCCCCAGCAACAATTAATTGGAAGAGGTAAAAGAAAAATCCAAGACGCTTCGTCGTCAGTTGACACTAAAGATAATAAAGACGGAGAGAATTTTAAAGAAAAAGATCTGAGACACGAGTATGGTAATATTGATATTCAAGAATTATTACATAAATTTCATCAAGAGGGTATCCATGGGTTTAAAGTTACAAATAATACTCCTACTTCTACGAGTATACATTTAGTAAGTTAAAAAATTTTTGATTTTTTTTTTTTTAATTAAATTAGAACTAAAAAAATATTAAAAAAAAAATTTTTTTTTAATATTTATTTTTAATTGCAGCAGGATGAAGATACACTGGTTCACATATCTGAAAATTCAACTCACATATTTTGCAACGGAAATCAGAGTTTACGAAAAAAATTACGGTTAATAGTGATGCAATGTTTAAAACACTTCTAAGTAACAAGAAAAAAAAAATTAATGGTATTATTATTTTCGGTTTTTTTTTTTTTTTTTTTTTTTTTATTTATTCCATCATGATACACCAAGTGTGTATATAACTTAATGAGTTTTCTTCAAAACACATACACACACACACGTACATCCAATAATACAACTTACAGGTATGTAATAAATAAATAATTAGAGTATTGTATACTAAATATAAATTAATAAAAAAAATAATTTTCTAAATGATCACACTATTGTAAATACTTAAAAAAAAAAAAAAAGTTAACAACATTTGGATTGTATGTGTGAATGTTTATGCAATTATTACAGTTTTAATGGGTCGGAGAAATCACACGTGTAGTAAGTGTGATGTGTGCGCGGATTAGTTGGGTTACTTTAAATGTTTCATTTATCGTCTCTCCTTTCATTCTTTCATAACTCAGGTTATTGTTAGTATTTGTTAATAGTTTAATTACTAGCGGTTGCGCTTCCAATTAGGACACCGGCAACGAAAGAAACGGCAAAGAAATGCATCTCGTTGGGTTTGAACACTCCGTTGGCGTTGTCGGTCCCGAGGAATTTTTCATACCAGCGATGGCCCTGCGCCTTCTTTGATTTTAAATAGTCTTCAGCTTTATCCAATTTCTTATCCACAAATCTTTCTACCTGTAATACACACTCCGATAAAAATATTATTCAATCCTATTTAATTTTGTTTATTAAAAATTCTATCAAAATTTTTATTTTGTCTTTATAGTTCTTCATACAATAGCATTTTTTTAAATATCATTTAAATATTAATTATGAAAGTATATAATTTATGTCACTGGAATACAGTTGGATATTTTTTTATTGAATTAACGTAACATTCAAAAGAAAAACAATGAAAAATAATTTTAGTACTATTATTAATATTAATAAGAGTCTCAAATGCAAATTAATGAATGTAATGGCAAGTTTAATAATTATTTATCTTTTCTAACTAAATTTTTTTTTTTTTGAAGACCACTTTACGCGTTTGATTACATCGCTAAACCAATTAAAAAACCACCAATGAAACTTGTTGTTACATACGTATTTTGACGACACCATTGGCCTACCTGTAAATATAATTAGTATTTTTTGATAAGTTGATTTATTTTTAAACATTCTAGTTCATCAGATAAAAAAATTAAAATTAAGTGTCATAAATAAAAAATTGAGTGTCATAAATAAAAATAAAAAATTAAATACCTTGTCTAAAAATTTGGGTCCTTCGCCTGTTATTTTTTCCTCAAGAGTATCAGATACTTTTTCTGCCTTCTTCTGAATTTTATCCCAATTAACTTTTATGTATCCTTGGTTAGCAGCTATCTGAAGAATAATGATACCTCCGCCAACAGAGAATGCTGCGATTTTACCAACTTTCATTGCCAGGAAACCCGTCATCCTATTATATTGTATTAATCATCATTGTATTATATAAATTTAAAAAAGTTAAAAATACAAAATTTACACATATATAACACAAAAATATTAAAAAAAAAAAATCAATACGCTTAAAATCGCAATTTCGGAGTAGTCATCATTATATTTAGCCTACATTGTAATATTTAATATCAATGTATATATACAAATTGCAAAATTATTAGAAGACAATAATTAATAAATAAAATATCAACTTACCATCCCGATGTAGTACCAATAACAATCTGCTTAGTAGCCGAAGTTTTTGAAATATCTCCAAAAATTTTGTCAAGATAATTCTTGGTATCGTCTGAAGACGAGGAGGAAGCAGCCTCCCTTAACTCGTTGCTTAAATTTTCTCGGTTTTTTTTTTTCGTTGGTAACCCCATTGTTTGTTGCTCACTCGAATTTATTAATTTTCAATAATAACAACTGTCTAAATACACCAAGTATTTATTCTAAGAATTGACAGTAATTTATTGCGTCTTGATCAGAACGCAGACTAAAAAAAAATTTTAAATTAAAATTAATTAGTTTTATATTTAATTAATTAATTTAAAATTAAGCATGCACACAAGCAAATAAATCTAGTATTAAGTCAGTATTAATAATAATAATTGATAATTAATGACAATCTTACACTGATCACTACGAATTTAGCAAATGATTCACCATCGCCAATCACAAGAGCAGAATAACTAAGCGAACTTTCTGTTGCGTAGCTTAGATTCATAAAAAGTCTACAGTCACGTCACTTTTTTTGTTTTCTCTCGTGAATTTAGATTGAAATTTAACCGCCATTTGAACATTTTAATTTTTGCCGCTGACGGTGTTCCAATCATTTAAACAGTGAAAAACTAAAAATGAAAGAAAAAAATATTTACTGTTTTTTATTATGAAGAAAATAATTAAATGTACGTTCTATTAAAATTTTAATGAAAATTATTAAATATAATATGTCATCATGGGGACATATATTACAAATGATATTTATAAAGATCTAAAATTACTTATTAATTCTTTGACTGGTTTTGAGGTGAGTTTAAAAATTTGTTTATGTTTGGAGGTTGGGTTCATGTAAATTTTTTTATGACACTGAAGTTGACAGATATTAGAAATTTTTTTATAATTTCATCTGTCATAATTTTTTTAGGAAAAAGGGCAAACAGCACGTCACTTTAAATTATGTGAAAAATACGTGCTGTCAAATATTAAAAACCACAATTACTTACCAATAAACAGTCATATTGTCAGAAGATCAGTGAATGACCTAAAAGAAAAATTTATCGTTCACGGTAATTACAAAGTTGCTGAAAGATTTACGAGTTTAGTAGACTCTCTGTTGACTTCATCAGCATTCAACTTCGATCAGCATCCGCAGCATGATCTACAGTGGACATTGCTGTCTTTACTGATTGAGCTGTCCAATGAGACAAGCAAGTCGGTTATTTCCACCGGCGATGACAGTATCGACGCACTGGATCTCGGCAGCGATGACGAGAGCGATGACAACTTTGACAGTAGAACAGTCGACCTGAATGACAGCAGAACAGATGAAATAAACTGGGAGGAGTATCTCAGAGAAGGCCAACAAGAATTCTTTAGTGACTTCAAAGACGCTCAAGATAGTGTATAAATTTATTTATTTATTTATTTATTTATTAACCAACGTTTACTACAATTATTTTACTTTTAGGATGAATTATCAGTGTGGTCGGAAGAAGACGCAGAATCAAATGTAAAAAATTCTTCCAAGCAAACTCTAACAGCGGGTTCGTCTCAGAGTACTTTAAAAAAAAAGTCTGACTCTAATTGTCCCGCTGAATTGTCTCTTAAGTCCCAAGCGAAGTCAAGGTCTCTAGAAAAATTTACAAGGATCGTCGAATCTCAGAAGTGGCTGGAGCTCAATGTTGAAAACACTTGGTGGAGCGAAAAAAATAATCAAAATGTCCAAGTACTCAGTGTTTTTCCTCATGCGCATTTCTGTGAAATTTACGAGAGCCATCGTCCGTCAAGTGAAGCTGGTAAATCAGGAACTTCCTTAATTTCAGAGTACCAAGCTTGTCGAGAAGTACTCTGGATGCTTACCCACCAAGCAGTCACTTCTTCGGGAGACTATGACAACATTGGAGTAGTCTACGAAAAAACCCTAGACGGATTGAGTGTCAATAAAAATATTTCCATACCGAGTCTGACTTCCAAGGCCTTTCAAAGCGCGTTTGGTAGCTTTGTTGAATATTTTTCTATGGTAGAGAAGCTTAATTATTTGCTCGAGAATACTGATGTCAATACAAGCAGCATTCAATCCTTATTTCCAGTTACTTATGAAAATTACAGCACATCTGTAATGCAGTATTTCAATAGATTAAAGGAAGATATTATTGATCTGGAGAAAAAATCAATGCAGCGTAAATCTAATCCCACGACTTTCCTGACTCTGTCTAAAGACCTGGAGCCTATTATCGGGCAATTAAGTATGCTCAGTGATATTCATCGGTCGGTATTGACTGATGAGCTGTTGAAGAGTCAGACAAATTGGGAAAAAAGCTACCGGTTGCTTTTGAATTTGTATCGTCAAGTTGAAAATTCATCCAGTCGTAGTCGCACTAATCTCTGTGCTAGTCTCTACTTGTCGAGTTTGAAAATTTATTTAAATATTATTGACACATGGTTGACAGAAGGAAGACTGGAGGATTTTCGTGATGAATTTTTGGTGTTTAAAAAAAATTTTAGTAACAATTTTGAGAGCACTAGTTCTGAAGACGGAGATAGGATTAAAATGGCATCGTTCGCTATAAGGCCAATAGAAAAAGATGGGTTGATAATTGATCCGATTACTAAAAAATTGTTGAGGAAAATAGAAGAAATGGGAAGAAATATTGATCTGCTTGTTACGTTGAATAGAATTTCAGACATGTGGAAAATGAATGCTGAGATTTATGACTCCACAAGAATTCCTTTGAGTGAAGAATTTATCTCTTATGTTATTATGGAGTTGAGTAAGTACGGAAATGATTCCAGTGAGATTGATCATAGTCATAGTGATCAACTAGATGCAGCTAATGTAAATTATGAAATTGATAGAAGTACAAATGTCAGTGATTTGTCAAAAGTATTAGCAAAAGAAACAGATACGGATAATTTGGAAAATGGATTGGACGCTGCGTGCTTGATAAACCTTGAAGAAAATATTCGACAGCAAATTCGGCAAATAAATAATCCGTTTCTCATGAAAGTCTTCCAAAATTATTTGCCCTCTCTGACGACACCCACACCGAGTTTTGTAAATTTTCCAGCGGCTGCTAGTGTGGATACTGTTGATTTTAGAAAAAAAAATTCAGAAGTACGGAAACAGTGGGGAGTGATAAATATCTTTGATAAATTAGAAGGCATGTCGGAATTTATCCTCCCATTTCGCAAAGCTTTAGAAAAAACCTTGGACACGATTTTGGACCGTCGTTACTCGTGTGCTTCTAAATTGGTAAAAAATATTCTTATCGATGAGTATAAGCTTGAGAGACATTTAAAATTAATGCGGTCTATTTATATGATGGAGCGAGGCCATGTTATGAGGAAGTTTTATCAACTTATGTTCCAAGAAGTAATTTTTATTTTTATGTTAAAGATATGCTATTTAAAAATGATTTTTTACAATTAAAAAAATTTTTTTTATAATTAAATTATTATCAATAAATTATGAGTAAAAAAAAATTTTTAAATGCGAATTAAAAAAATTTTTTTATGAAAATTGATTTGTTAAAAAAAATTAAAAAATTGTCAAAAATCTGCTAATTTCTGTATTATTATTTAGAATCATGATTTACTTAATTATTTTTATTGTTTTTCCGCAGATTGAGACCCGTAACTTGGCGATGTATCGTATAAATCCTTACGGGGACTTGACAAATATTTTGGAGCAAGTTCTGTCGGATGAATGGAGAGACTCAAGTTCGCAAAATCGTTGGTCGATTACAATAGTACCCTCAGATGGAGGTAACACTACGCGACAAGTTATTCAAGCTATCGAAAATACAACACTTGATTATTCTGTTGATTGGCCGATAAATATGGTCCTGGCTGAGCCGGTGTTAGTCAAATACAATGAAATATTTAGGTTTCAATTGAAGTTAAAATGGGCTTTATGGACCCTAAATAATTTGTTATTTTCAGGTAACTATTATTATTTTTTTTTTTTAAATATCGAGTCGATCAATTATTTAAATTATTTTATCTTTGTAGATCTTGAGGGAAGTTCTGAAGACATGAAAGATTTCTTCTTCCATTTCAATGCCAGAAGATTAGAATGCTTACGATTTTGGCTGCTACACGCGATCGGATCTATTCACACTTATCTTTCAGGTCAAGTTCTTCAGAGTTTAAGCCTCGTTTTGGAGAACTCGTTGGCACAAGCCAAAGATCTTGATACTATCATTCAGATTCACAATGATTATCTTGATAAAGCTCATGAGCATTGTTTACAAACTCCACAATTTGCTGATATCATGACGACAATAAATAATGTAAGCTTAATTAATAATTACAATTTTTTTTTTCACATCAATAATTATTATTGTTACTCATTCATCTGGAATTAAACCGTATTAAAAATAATTATTAAGTTGCTGGAAATGTGTGCTCACATACGTGATCGTTGGAAGCGAGGTGTTAAGCACTTGATGCCCCAAGAGTTGGATGTGATGGAGAAAAAATACATAAAGTTCCATACTTATTTAGCATTGGCGCTCCACAATGCGGTACAGCACAAAGAAGCCGATTATTGTGAGTATTTATTAATTATTTTGAATTTGATAAAATTTTTATAATTTATATATGTTTAAGGTAATTTATTCTTAGGATGATAATTTTAAAAGGATCCTCTTATTTATACAAATGTCAATTTTTTTTTACAGTGGCCAGCTTAACAACTGCTTTTAATTGCAGTATACCACAATACAGCAATTAATACCACCGACATACGACTTTTTACATCATTAATCATTAATCATTAATTAGTACATATTATTCTTAAGTTTGCACATCATTATCGATCGACTTACTTTATCATTTAGTTTCATTTGTATAAAGTTTATTTGTACAGATTTTGTAAATTATAAGAAAAATCCTTATCCCTTAGTTCCTATCCACTTCTTTCTTAAAAAAAAATCCTTCATTTAATTTATAGACAAGAGCGGTATTATCACTAGTATTAGCAGCAACACTGTGAACCAAACTTCGTGCGTTGATATTCAGCCGTTAATTAAAGGCTTACTGGCGGAAGTCGCTCATCAAAGTTATCCACCCTCTGGTTTTCCATCCACTAAAATTTTTTGAATTGTATTTATCCTCAAAGTGAGTAATGAAAATTATGACTGTTAATAAAATAATTATTTAATTTTGTCTTGGAATAAATCTTAAATAATTATAAATATATATACATATTTATTTATTTTCATATTATAATTATTTAAAAATGCGTAATTACAGCAGGCAAAAATTATCAACATACAGTTGAGGTAGAACTAAAAGAGTTCATGAGAATAAAATTTTTTAGTTAAAACAGAAAAAAATGCATTGAACTAAAAAATTTTTTCATTTGAACTCCTTTAGTTCTAACTACATTGAAAGAAAAAAAATTTTTTTTTAATTAGTAATTTTGTAATAAGAAATTAATTTGTGTAAAATTTTAAATAAATTTTTTTTTTAATAAAAAAATTACTGTGAAAAAAATGTTTATTTCTTCAGCTAAAAAAATAAAATTATTTAAAATTTTAAACAAATTAATTTATTATTACAAAATAGTTAATTTTTTTCAAAATAAATATTTTCTCTCAGTGTACTTCATATACAAAACTATAAATTCCTTTGAACTAAAAAATAACGAAATTATTGCAAAAAAAAATCATCAAAAAATAAAATAAAAGTACAACATATAATAACAAAAAAAAAAAAAAAAAAAAATAAACTAATTCTGTGCGATGGCAATAGATCCGTTCTGGTTAATATTTCCCACCGCAGGCTGATTGATGGAAGCAGCTGCAGCATTTGTGTTAGAAGCCAGCGATAAAGCACTGATTGGTGGTGTCGTCGTGGTATTTCCAACCGCGGGTTCGTTGTTACTAGTAGGTGACAACGAGGAAAATTCTGCAGGAGGTAGTGGTGGTGCTGGTGGTACTGATGACGGCGATGATGGTGAGTGGTCATGAGTATTTGACGTTTTATTGCGTAATTCAAACACTTGTTGAATAGCTTTTCTAAAGCACAGAAAGTTGTAATCTATCACTCCTTGTCTGTCAAAATTGTCCTCTCGAAGAATGCAAACTAGTGCAAGGAATTTATTGACTTCACGTAAATAGAGTATTGTTCCATTGTTAAGTTTTATCAAACTTGAGCTTTGATTGTCGAATGCCGCTGCATCTAAATCTTCCCTAAGACTTTAAAAAAAAAAAAAAAAAAAAAAAATTATCAATTCCTTAAATAAATTCTTTCTTGTTTATAAATTCAATTAGATTAAATTATTTTTGTTTACCCGTATATACAAGACACATCAATAACAACATCAATCATATCACAACAGAGTTCATAACTTTGCATGTCTACTGGAGAACTGTCTGTAGCGATGTAAATTTTTGAAACGACGTCGAACAAAAAAGCCTTCTCTATTCCTGAGTTCTGTAATAATTATTAGTATTATTGTTTGTTATTTAATAGTATTATAATTATTAGTTAATTGATGAACTGATTACAAATGAATAATTACCGATATTAAAATATTCAAAAGATTCTCCAGTGTCGGTAGTTGAGGAATAAGCTTCTGTACAACTTTACTGAAGGCTTCAAAAATACTGTGATCATAAATGGAGGTCAAATGAAAGCTCAAATGAATTTGATCATAATTAGAGTCTAATAAATCATCGTTAGCTCGAGTATGGATGTCTCTTTGCGTTTCCATTTTATAGTCGTCCGACAGCCCATCGACCTTGTGAATAAAAACTTCAAATTTTATTGCCTGATTGACTTTGTAAGCTTTTGTCACTGTCAAATGAAGTTTGTTCAACGCTTCCATGTAATCATCTTGGGCATCGATTACGAAAACAAGAGCTCCACAGCCCCCGAAAATCATGTCGCTGTCGAAAGTCGGGTCAAAGAAGTCTATTTGACCAGGAAAATCCCAGATTTGAAATTGTACAAAGCTCGAGTTGCTTATGTCGTCTTTTATTATTTTGTTTGTACTCTCGAGAAATAGGGTCTCGTTTGGTGACATTTTATGAAAGACTACTTTTTGAATTGATGATTTTCCACTCCTAAAATTTTTAAATAAAAATAGTTATTTTATTTTTTTATATTGAAATTAACAGACATTTGTGAATTTTTATTACAATTAAATTATTGTGAAAAAATTTTGATAAAAAATTCCACATTCAGAAATTGAAAAAAATTTTTAATATCTGTCAACTTCAGTTTTATTATTATTATTTTTGTTTTACCTTCTAAGACCCATCAATAAAATACGAGGTTTTTGTTCGCCAGCTAACAATAAATTGGTAGCGGAATCTTCCGTGGTCTCATCACCGTCAACAAACGGTGTGTAGCCAAAATCTTGAGGGAATGACCCGACGTCATAACCTCCCTGATACTGATCATCGTCATCCTAAAAAATAACAACAGAATTTAGTAAACAATAAATAAAATTTAATCTCAACACTTATGATGATTAATCACAAAAAAGTAAAAAATTATAAATAACTATTTGCTAATATCATGAAAAAGATTAAAAACTCGCCATCAACAAACAGCATACAAATAATCTAAATGTCAAAACTGATGGGTACAAATATTATTGTAATATTTTATTATCTTAATAACTTACCAGATTAGACATATTTAAACCAGACAAACTCAAAAAAATATAAACAAATTAGTAATGTTTATAAATATGTTATTAGATCACATGAAAATAAAATCAAATTAAATTTATTCCATCGTATCTTTTGCACTGACACATTAGTCACATATTACCAGATAAATTAAATTAGTCGTTTTACTTTTACTGCACTTATACTTTATATATTATATATACACAAACATATATATATATATATATATATATATATATATATATATATATATATATATATATATATATATATACTTTATTATTAGTATAAATATACTTGCACTTATTGGAATAAAATAATTTCGCCCCTCATGACGTATAAAGTTATTTCATCTCTCTCTTTTACAGCGCGCGCACCCTCGTGACGCAGAGAGAGATGACAAATAAATAAAAGAGATGAATGGGAAGAACCCCAAAGGTGGAGGTGGAGGTAACAGCCGACGTGGTGGAAACCAAGTGCCGAGTGGAGGGAGGTTGGCCTAGGTGGTCTCATTGTCAGCTGACGACACACTGAAGTTCTTTTTCAATATCCCGGGTGTTATGTGCTCATGCTACCAATCATTTAAATTAATTTAAATTCAGCTACAAATTTCAGATTTTTAAAATAAAACATCAGAGAACCAACACAGCGGTTTTTTTTTATAAAAAATGGCTAATTACAAAAATGTAACTCATTGTTTGTTTGACATGGATGGACTGCTAATTGGTAGGAAAATTTTTTACTATTATTTTTCTTTAAATAAATTTTTTCTATGATTAAAATTTTTTTTTTTTTTTTTTTTTTTTTAAGCATAATAAAATTATATAACTAGTAATTTTAATTGTAAAATTAAAATGTAAATTTTCACAATAATTAATTAATAACAATTTTTTTTGATTAGTTGATTACATGCTTACTGATAATGACTTTGAACTTGACATATAAGTGACGCTTAAAACCTCTCTAACAATCTCTAACCAAACTGTTATTGTCTAGTGTTTTAATTAATTAAATAAATTATAATTTCAATGAAAAAAATAGATACAGAGTATCGGTACTCGGAAGCGTACAACAAAGTATTAAATAAATACGGTAACAATTTCTCATGGGAGCTAAAAGCTTCAATAATGGGATTTCACTTCAATGAAGCTGCCAAAAGAGTAGTCGAGCAACTGGAGCTTCCGATAACACCTGAAGAATTGATGGACCAAGTTACACCTTACTACGACATACTGTTTCCTGACAGTCAACTGATGCCAGGTATGAATTTATTTTTAAAAATCTAATTTTACCTTTTTTTCTCATGCAGATTCTGAAAGCGTGTACAAGACAATATACAATAAAATAGTATCAAAATTCGGGAACAGTTACGAAGGTGAAGTGGTATTCCAAGTTCTTGGACGTCCTGAGGCTGTAGGAATAAACCTTATTATCGATTATTTCAAACTACCCTTGAGTTTCGAAGAGGTTCAACTTAAGTATCACCAATTGCAGGAGAAATTATTCGTTGATGTTAGAGTTATGCCAGGTGTTTTATTATTTTTTTTTCTTCACTTTACGATCGATTGTAATTGCTGTTGATATTTTTTGTTCATACTTATTTTTATATACCTTCACTAACGCCAGGTTGTTGATTCATATAATTACATAATATATATATTTTACAGCAGTTAGCTGATTCATCCTTGGTATTAATGTCCTAGTTGGCTAATTTTGATTTTTTTCATTCATATTTTATTTGATATTTAATGCTTGAATGGTTTTATCGATTACATATTTACTTTAACCAAGACCATAAATCAATTATTTGTTAATTAATTAATGTAATGAGAGCAACAAATTTATCAAATTGGAAATGTCATGTACCACTTTTTGAATCTGCTGTCTTCACGTCATACGTTTTATCATTTGTCATTCACATCAACGTGTGTATTTGCACGCTATGAATGATTAGTTGGTTTATTGTTTTAATTAATTGTTTTTAAATTATCTTTTTTTTTTTTTCTTCATAATTTAGGTCCAATTTTTTAATCCAGAAAAAAAAAAAAACATTATTATTATTGCCAGTATATTTATAAATAAAATAAATATCAAATATATAGATATTAGGGTGTGCCAAAAAGTAACTACCGTGATGGACTTTTTAAAATTGGAATTTTGAGTTCTGCTTTTAACAGGAGTTGTTTTTGGGCATTTCCTGACATATTTTAAGCGTAAGGGATTTATTTGATTTTCATAGAATTTTTTACAAGAGCTTTGTTTGGATACTTCCGGTCAAATTTTGAAATTTCAACGGAAATGCTCAAGCTGCTGTTAAAAAATTCTTTAAAAATCAAATAAATTCTTTACGCTCAAAATTTGTCAGGAAATACAAGTGTAAAAAATTTTTACACTTTTGGTTTATAATGTTATAATTTAAAAAATTTTAATTTTTGTTATTTTACGTTCTTAAATTTGTTTGTGAGTAAGAAAATAGTGAAAAACTTTATTAATTTCTTAAGGTTAAATTTTGGCACACCCTAATAGATATATTTATCTTGGATTAAAAAATTGGCCCTTAAAATTCGAAATAATTGTTAACATATTTTATTTTTTTCTTAATCAAGGAGCTGAGCGACTATTACGACATTTAGTTAAGCACAATATTCCGATTGCCCTGGCAACTAGCTCCAGTGAAAAGAGCTACGAGCTGAAGACTAGAAAGCTGAAACCCTTTTTTGAACTTTTCCATCATCGAGTGCTAGGAGGCTCGGATCCGGATGTTAAACACGGAAAACCCGCGCCGGATATATTTTTAGTTGCCGCGAGTCGATTCTCTGACTCAAATCCCGTTGAGCCGTCTCAGGTATTGATTTAACTGAAAAAAATATTCAAGGTTGCTTGCTCTAACCTCGTAGCTTTCATTTATAGATTAGATATAGATCATATATTTAATACTGATGTTTTTACAATGTTATCATTTTTAATTATTATTTATTATCTTTATCTTATTTATTTTCTTTAGTTGAAAAAAAGCTTACGGCGACTTAAAGCAATCAACTTAACTATTTAAAGTTCATATAATAAAAAACTAATTATTATTTCAGTGTCTCGTCTTTGAAGACGCACCGAATGGAGTAGAAGCGGCGGTGAGTGCCGGTATGCAAGTCGTCATGGTACCAGATTCAAATCTACCAAAAGAACTTACTAAAAAAGCTACTATGGTGCTTAATAGCCTGGAAGAATTCAAACCAGAACTATTTGGATTGCCCCCGTTCTCTCAAGAATAATTACAAGGCAAATCTAAATGATAATAATTTATGTATTGATTCCTTCGCGTTGGTCAATATATGCACGTTATTTATTAATTGTGCGTGTCAAATAATCCGCAAGAAAAAATAAAAACTAAAGTTCTATTAAAGTCTAATAAGTAAATAAATAAAAGAAATATTATTTTGATAAATAGTATTATCTACGTTAAAAAATATAATGTGTATTATAATAATAAATTAATGCATACTATTAATTATTTAATTGAAGCTAGTTTATTATTTTTAATTATATTAATTAATAATGTAATAACTAAAATACCTATTTATAATGTACACGTGATTTAACATTTTTTAATATTTTTTTAAGGTTTTGCAGAGGCTAGTTGTTTTAGTTTCTGAAGAATTTCTTCTGGTTTTAAATTTCTTAGAGATACAGAAGCTTCTTTGCCAAATTCTGAAAATTAATCAAAAATATTTAGTGTTATATTTTTTTATTTTTATTTTGAAATAATAGACTCAGGAATAATAAAAAAAAATGAAACGAATTAGACAAAGTGAATTGTATAATTGAAAAATATGTAATAAAGGTTTTAAAAAAATTAAAAAAATTTTTATCAAGATGTGAATTGTGAAACAAATAAATGAGATATTTATATATTAGTTTCAAAAATTGTAAAATTAAATTACAGGTGAAATTAATGATTAAAAAATTCGCTAGAAATATTTTATCTTTGTCAATTAAAATAAATATGTAAAATATGGTGTCTAATAAATTGAATGTACATATCAATACATAAAATTTTTTATGATAATTAAATTAGCAAGTGTTTGAAATTTTTATAACAAATTAATCTTGGAAAAAAAAAATTTTTTGAAATTTTTAAATGTGGAATTTTTTACGTAATTAAATTATTTAATAATTTGTTATAAATTTTAAAAAATTAAAAAATGCCTTCTTTTAGCGTAATAATTTTCTTTTTTAAAATAAAACCATTAAAAGTAAATAAATCTTTAACTTGTAAAAATAGATAGAACATTATTTACCATATCGTGCATACAATCGAGGTTCTATTGCTGAGCATTCTCTAATTAGAACTGGAAATTTTGGATTACTCAATTTCAAGGGCACGTACTCTTTTTCTATGAACTCCCTAAAATTATTTAATAAATATTGTCAATAATTAAATTTTAAAAAAACATTAAAAACATAACCTAAATTTTTTTTTTCATTTAGCGCTAAAACACTTGGAATTAAATGAAAAATAGTAATTAAATAATTAATAATTTTCGTTAAATTATTTACCTGACACCTTGACTGGATTTAGACGTTTGACATAACAAAAATCTTAATTCTTTCAAGTGCGAGCCAAATTTCACAGCTGCCATTTTGCTTTTCTTTCTCGCTCTTCTGTCTTCTGTCTCTTTCCCTCAGTTTAATAGATCAAAACAATTTTAGATTTTTACAAATGTCACCTAAATTTTGAACCACCAATCGCTCGGTTACTTTTATATTTTTATAAAATAAAAAATAAATTATTAAGTATGAATAGTTACATAATATGGAGTAATTATTTCTTCTAAATTTTTCTAGTTTGACATCCGGTAAAAATTCAAATTATTATTAAGTTAGCTGTCACTTATAATTTTTTTTTATTTATTTTAATAAATAAATTTGCTCCGAAAAATCATTTTTGTAAAATTGCATTTTTTACTTTTTTAATTTTCTAAATGTCAATTATTTTTGCCATAATTTATTTGTTATAAATTTTTTAAAATTATTAAATATGTGCTACATTAATTTTCATGTAATTGATTTGTTATAAAAATAAAAAAAATGTATACTTGTCAGCTAACTTCAGTACCATTGAAAAATTTGTAAACATTTTAACAATATAACAATGAAGAAATTTTAGTAAATTAAAATGACACTTCCACCACTTTTCAATTCAAAATTTCCATCTTTTGTAAAAGATTGTCAAGTTAAAGACATCCAGGTGTATTGGTACAGTCCCAAATTTTCGCAGAGTCGTTATCCGCCTGGACAATTTAGTAAAATTAATTCAATTTAAAAAAAAAAAAATTAAGTAAGTAATAAAATAAAATAAAATTAATTGGTTCATTTTTTAGGTAGCGAAGCTTGTACACTGATATGTCTTCTTGTAGCGCAAAGAATATGTCATGAAAGATTGCGGCTCTGGAGTGTAGAAAAGTGCCCTCGACTGATGATCTCAGTTGCTGAGTCTATTATCGAGGGTAATAAAACTCACGCTTGGATAATTAAGCGAGCTTTGGTCACCTACAGGTATCTGAGTGTTGATGAAGCTCTGAAATTTGGTGGAAAGCGCTTGGCGACTCTAAAAGAATGGGTAAAATTTATTTGATGATTAATGACACTGAAAATTTATTCCGATTTAATTATTTATAATTTTGTAGAAGTTCAAAATTTTTAAAGAAGACATAAAAATGATGTACAGAAATATCCAAGATTTTCTTCAGCTCTGGTACCAAAAACCTAAATCAGAAAACTTGGTAATGTTGCTCATAACTTGTGGACGTACGGTTTTATTTTTATTTCAAGAATCAATTAACAAAATAACGCTTTTTGACTCGCATGGACACGTTCGCTGGAAAAGCTTCTGTCGAGGTTTAGTCATCGCACAAGTATTTTTTTTTTTTTTTAATTAGTTTTACACAGTAATTTAAATTTGAGCCTCAGGGTATTGGAAGTAAAAGATAAATTACCCAGGCTACAAATTTTAAATTACTGTAACTCATAAAAATATTTTTATTATTGATAAATAAATGAATTTATTCGTAGGCTAAAATAGAAAAATTACAGAACCTTTGTAATTGGTTCATAAACGACGTTTTATATAATTGTTTCAACTTACAACCCAGTCAATATGAGCTTGCATTTCTTTACTACTGTCACCAGCATCTGTAGTAGTTAAAATAAAAAAAAAAAAAAACTTGACAATTAACAATTTAAAAATATATTCTGGTCACTAATAATAAGTAACAAAAAAATGAATTTATTTATTTTTTTATTGTTTTTGAAACAGCAAAGTTTTAAAACTACTTCATACTGTATACTAATATATGATATATTTACATTATATACAAGATCACTCTCTCAAACTCTTTAACTCTTAATTGTTTCAATGTTTATTTTATTGAATAAATAATTATATTATTTTTTTTTTTTTGCAATAACGTTTTTTTAAGAAAATTTCTAACAAAAAGACGTCCGAAAAATATCTGTTGTAGCCTGCCAACAATTACAATTATAAATTTGAATTTTCGTCAAACGATGTCATCAATTTTTTCCAAAGAGAACAATGAAATCTAGTAGCTTAAAATTTTAGCTGATTTTTCCAAAGATTAGTTTTTAAATTTAAGCTTCCAACTTTATTTATACATACTTAATCATTTTTTTTTAAGAATATATAAGATTAATTTTTTATTTTATCGCTTTCTGTTTAGTTGTCTTCATCCTTATAGTTATATAATACAGATTATATCTAGCATTATTGTTAATTACGTTAAAGTTTATTTTATAAACTCAAAAGTTTAAAAAAAAAAAAAAAACAATCCAGCATGAAAATGTAAAAATAAAGCTGAGGAACAAATAAACGTAGAAAAAAAAATTAATAATAAATTGAATGTGTATAGAAAAAATAAATTTAAGCATATAAACTGATAAATTATATTTAGTATTAAATAATAATCCTGTTTATGTATTTTTACAAGTGTATTATTAATTATTATATATATTTTTAAATTATTTCAATATTTAATAGATGATAATTAATCATAATTAAATACGTTTCAACAGAATAATTATTAATACTTCTATTTACACACTTAAAATTGTAAAGAGTTAAAATTTTAAATCTGTACCGGTCAAAGAAGACAAAGTGAAATAATTATCAGCAGAATTAAATGCATAGAAATATTTAAATAGTTGAGCACTGTAACATTAGATGTTTTGGCAACTAAATATATTAAATTGTCTATTTAAAATCTCATTACTCATCACTGTAAGTGCAACCGTAATTTTCCTTGTGTTAAAAAATGAACTTAGCTAGTGCCAACTGGATTATCACGTATTTTTTTTTTTAAGTTTATTTTTTCATAAACTCTTGAGATAAGATTAAGATAGTACTTGTTAATTTTCTTCTTATTCTCCCAAACTAGTTTACAATAACATTGAATAAATAATTTTTTGAATTTCAAGAAGAATTAAATAAATGATACATCTTCAGTGGTAAAAAGATATTAGAGCTAGGATGAAGATGTATTAGTGAGACTGACGAACCCGAGGTTGTGCCCATTCCACAAAATCGTCAATCAACACCGGCCAAGCACCTTCTTCATCGTAATTACTCATATCTGCGTTTATCATTGAAGCAAAGTCTAGTAAAAGATTCCACGTGTCTTTTGGAATCGATCTTTTATGATGTTCCTAATAGTAATAATAATAATAATAGTAATAATAATTATAATAATAATAATAATAAAAATTTTCATTTACAATACCTGTAAAAATTGGCACCACAAATCTAAAAATTTAAATTTGTCTTTCATAACGATATTCCAATATGCGATAGCCATTTCAAGATCGAGTCCTTTTTGTCCAGGATTCTTTGCATAATTAAAAGTAAAATGATAAAAGTCTTTGAATTTAACCCCGTCTTTTATTTCATTTTCTAAACTATGTAGTTTGGCTTTGAGTTTATCTATACTGTCAACACTGACAGATAATTAAAAAAAAAAAAAAAATTAATTAATAAATCAATTGTAATTTATAATGGCTTAAAAATAAATAAAAATTTTTTAAATAATTACCACAACTCTACCATTCCATTCATAAATTCGTCTTTTGTAAATTCACATTGAGCTTCTGCACGGAATTTCCATGCAATTATCAAGACCAGTTTACTTTCTGGACTCAATCCCAAGTCATCTAAAAATTTCATTATACCATCTTCTGTTATTTTATTCGTTTCATTGGGATCTAAATGGATAAAATTTAAATTTAATTAGTTTATGTTTTAATAAAGTAAACGATTAATTAAAAAAAATTTACCTTGATACCGTGAATATAAAATTTCAAGTTTTTTTTTATCTACCGAATTTTTAGGTTCCTTGTAATACGCATCGGGATTTTGAAAATAGTTGTCACTAGCCAAATCTAACTTCCAGTCATTTTGAGCGAGGCAATAAATAGCTGTCTGTTCGCCGGTTTGAGTGAAAGTAATAAACTTTTTCACTTTATCTTTCTGTGAGAATTTTAATTTATGCTGTAACAAAAAACATGTGTTAGTATTTTTCAGAATTAATTTTTCGGATCAAATTTATTTAATAAAAAAAATAATACAATTATAATAGTGACATGACATTAAATTTAGCTGTCACTTTATAACTTTTTTAATTATCTTTAACAAATAAATTATTGAAAAAAAAATTATTAAAAAAATGAACTTGTAGAAATTTTAATAAATTAAAAATGCAATTTTTTAAAAATAATTTTGTAGGATAAATTTTTTTTGTTGAAGAAAATTAAAAAATTGTCAAGTGACAGCTAACTTTAATGTCATTGAAAATAAATAAAAATTACAAGTGAAAATTTTTGGAAGCATTTTTTTATTGTAATTGATTTGTTAAAAAAATTTTTTAAATTAACAGCTGACGGCTAACTTCAGTGTTTTAAAACTACTTATAATTACTTAACGCATATTGGTTCTTATCATTAAATAAAAGCTCTGTAATTAAGAAAGGAATAATGAAGTGCAAAAAAATTGAGGTTAAATTTTATAATTGAATAGTTTCCAGGCTGGTAAGTTCGAATAATTACTGACTATCAATTACAAGTATCTAGTGATACTATTAGAATAAAGAATAATATGTCAAGTAGAGAAGAAATAAATAAATACAAACCATTTTTTAAAATCGACCTGTAAAATTACAACCAAAACCAAAATATTATTCTACTGACACAATATAGACTTGATGTAGGAGAACATGAGAGAGCTCGTGTGTATTTTTGCTCAGCACATCGCCATCGTCATCATTATTGTCATCACGCACTTTAATGTTGAACCTGTGTCAGTGTAACTTTAAATAAGAATGAGAATAAGTGAAAAATAAAATAAAACACAGCTATTGTAACGGATAACAGTTACTGTAACGAGAAGGATAATTAAAAGGTGATGGTGATGACCACGATGGCCACAGTTAGCTCCAATCCCAGGAACCCCGTCCGATTGTCCAATCAAGGTGCTTCTAACTCAAGGATGAGTATGCCAGCGCTCACGTGGAGAAAATTCGAATTTATTTTTAGTCTAAAAACCTCATGTGGGTTCTGCTTAGGATTAGACATGTGCGATCTTGATGATCATGAGTATCAATAGCAATAACAAAGTGATAATGATTTGACTCTAGTCCAGTCATCTTCTGGAGTTGATTTTTGTTTATTTTTTATTATGAATAATCTGTATATACAAAATTATTATTAACACAGGTAACCTTGCTAGTCAAAATATTTTAAATTTTTATTTTTATTTCAATCAGCTGGTGAGAATTTTTAAAAATTTTTCATTAATTATAACTAAAAAAATTTATTTTCAAAATTGCATTTGTAATTTTTAAAATTTTTGAGTTGTAAAATTGTTATTTTAATAATTTTGTCAATTACATTAAAATTAATTTAGCAGACATTTAACAATTTTTAGAATTTTTTCATGACACTGAAGTTGACAGATATAAAATTTTTTTTAGATATTTATAGCAATTAAATTATTATAAAAAAAAATTAAATTAAAAAGTTTCACATGTAAAAATTAATAAAAATTACAAGTGAAAATCTTTTTATAGTAATTGATTTATTTAAAAAATTTTTCAAAACAAATTTAATACTATATTAATTTTTTAAAGGAATTAAAGCTTTAAGAATGCCATCACTTGGCGTATGGGCAGCATCGGTGGTCGGCGGAGCAGCTTTTGTTGGGCTGACTGGCTACGGATTTCGTTCTTTGATAAAAACAACAGTTGTCCATTCACCGCACTACCACAAAGCTATGGAGTACCTGTACGCGCATGAAGAATCCAAGCAACTGCTGGGAGAACCGATTCAACAAGTAGGATCTATGAATGTTGGAGACAAAAAATACTTTGGAGAGTATAAAACTCTTAAGTATTATACTGTACCGGTCCAAGGTTCCAAATTTCATGGAAATTTGACCTACTGGATCACTCAAATTAATGATAACACTAGTGATAAAAATAATAACAACAATAATAGTAATAATAATGAAGAAAATAATAGTAATAGCAAATATGTAGTAAAAAAAGTTTTATTAGAAGTGTTGACGAAGCCACGTAAAATTGTATGGGTTAAAAATGACAATAAAACGTGATAAACTATTTAAAAGTTTGCAGCGGCATGTCTGTAATTCCTTCAGGAACTCTGAGACCGCGACGGTTGTGCCCGAGAGCAGCTTGAAGAAGAAGAACAGCAGCTCCAGCGGTCAATTCTACTCCTTTAGCGTCGCTCAATAGGGGATTTACTTCCACGAGCTCGATGGCGTTTAGTCTGCCGGTACGGTACACTTGTTCCAGTAAATGGATACCTTCTCTGACTGTCAGTCCTCCCCGTACTAAAATATTCACATTAATATTAAATTAATGAGTAAGCTTAGTCGAATTTTATATATTATAATACTAAAATCAGCAGAATGAAAATAAATTTAACAGATTTTTAGAATTTTTTTTTATTGAAAAAATTATTACGTACAAAAAAATTTAAAAAAAAATTTCATTTGTCGAAAACTTGAAAAAGCGTAAGTGCAATTTTTAAAAAATATTTTTTTGTTTTAATTTAATTATTGATAAAAAATTAAAAACGTCGGCTAACTTTAGTATTATCAGATATTTGATAATTTAAAAAATTTTTGTCAAAAATTATGACAAAAAGAATTAAAAAAAAAAATTGACACTTAATTTTCATTCTCAATTTCAGTATCATGATAAATTTAATTTAAATTAGGCATACCAGCAGTTCCAGTGCTAGGAGCTTCGAGCGGATCCAAAGCATCAATATCAAAAGTCACATGGATCGACTTTTCAGAATGTGGATCTAATTTTTCCAATGCCATATTAACGACCTGGTGAATTCCGAGTCTTTCCACATCATCGATCCCAAATGCGGTGATTCCAAATTTTTCAATCACTAATCTTTCGTACATATCGACTGAGCGCAGTCCAATGTATGCTATGTTTCTTATGGACAACCTGAAATAATTAAATTTTATATTATTAATAATTTAAAAAAATTTAATAGATTGTAAATAAAAGTGAATACAAACAACCAACATTGGTTTCTGCCAATCCATCCCAGGCAAATGAGGCCAGTAATCAGACAACTCGGAAGCGATTAACGCCACAGGCATTCCATGAGCATTACCACTGCTACTCGTCTTGTTGGTATTTAAGTCTGCGTGAGCGTCTATCCAGAGTAAGACAACATTGTCACTACCCTTGGATTTGACATGTGCGTCGACAGTCCCTACAGTTAAGCTATGATCTCCACCGAGTGTCACTGGAGTTCTTCCGTCTTTTAGCACTTTCTCAAACATCTCGGACACTTTGTACGTGCAAGCGGCTACTTCATTCAAATGATTCATATTATCAATACCTTCCTTTGATTTTATTTCATATTTTACATCTCCGTAATCTTTTACATCCAATCCTATCAATAAAATTATTTATCATTTTTTTTAACAATTAAATTACATAAAATAAAACTAGCAAAAGTTTTTTTTTTATTGCAACTTAATTGTAAAAATCCTAAAAATTTTTTAGATGTCTGTTAAATTCAGTATCATATGAAATTAATTACCAATATTCTCCAATCCTTGGATAAGCCCAGCCTTTCTGATAGCATCTGGACCAAGCTCAACGCCTTGCTTTTTCTAAAAATAAATATAAAAATTAATTCTAATGAAATAAATAAATAAATAAAATTTATTTCTCACCTGGCCTTTGTCAAAAGGTACTCCAATGATTCCGACTTTTATGTAATTTCTTACAGTAATTGTTTGTCTTAAAAAACATTGGCACTCTCGGAGAAGTCTCGAACAGTTCTTGGTTCTAACAAACATTTTTGGAAACTAATAGCTATATAAAACAAGAAAAGCAGATTATTCTGACTCATCGTAGATAAATATTTGAAACGCGATGACCTTATGATCTTAGCATACTTACCGGTGATAGAAATTATTCTTAAAAATAAATATATTGGGATTTTATATTTTAAATAGTTTTTTTATTTTTATCTATATCACCATTTTTTCAATTTATACCACGCATAATTAATAACAAGTGAGTAAAGTGAGTATGACATTGTGAAAATGTAATTTTTATAATAAAAATCATACGCAATCATTCTTTCTAATTATAATTAGTAATTACATAATATGTACGGCAGTTGGATTAATTTACTTAGGTCCTAACATTTGTTCCGGTCGAACCCATTGGTTGAACTGTTCTTCAGTGAGACCGTTCTTTAGTGCTGATTCTTTTAGCGTCAATTTTTGCTTGTGCGCTTGTTTAGCAATTGCAGCGGCCTGGAAGATAATTTTTGTTAATTATTTAGTTATCACTTACTTAATAATAAATTATGATTATTGTTATTGTCTTTTAGGTTGTTAAATTAGTTACTAGTGTAAAAAATCTTGACTTGATTTTGTCTTTTAATGCTTTCAGATGTTTTTAAAGAACAATTAATTAATCACAAAATTAATTTTATAAAATAAAAAATGTTTTGATAGATTTAATAATTAATAACTACTGATTGCTAATTGCAATTATTGTAATTTAAATTAAAAAAAATTGTATTAACCTTGTCGTATCCAATATGTGGATTAAGAGCAGTGACTAGCATCAAACTTTCGTTCATGATTTTCTTGATATTATCAATATTCGGCTCGATACCTACGACGCAGTTTTTAGTAAACGCCGCAGCAGAATCTCCAAGAAGTCTAGCAGATCTGAGAGTATTGGCAACCATAACAGGTTTGAAAACATTAAGTTCAAAGTGGCCATTGCTACCACTGATTGTTGTAGCGACGTGGTTGCCCATTACTTGAGCACAGACCATCGTAATAGCTTCACACTGAGTCGGGTTGACTTTTCCAGGCATAATGGAGCTTCCTGGTTCGTTTTCTGGGAGTGACAATTCGCCGAGTCCACAACGGGGTCCACTTCCTAGGAATCTGATGTCATTGGCTATCTACAAAAAAAAAAAAAAAAAATTAATTATAAAATTATAAAATTAATCATAAATTTATAAAATTAAAAAATTAATTTACCTTCATGATAGAGACTGCAACAGTATTCAAAGCACCGTGAACTTCCACGATAGCGTCATGAGCCGCAAGAGCCTCAAATTTGTTCGGCGCGGTGACAAACGGATAGCCAGTAAGCGAAGCTATTTTAGCGGCTGTCTTCTCAGCAAATCCTTTCCTGGTATTGAGCCCAGTACCTACGGCAGTACCTCCCAGAGCCAGTTGATACAGTCTCGGCAAAGTGTCCTTGACTCTGGCGATTCCGTACTCAACTTGAGTCGCGTAAGCCGAGAACTCCTGGCCCAAAGTCAATGGGACCGCGTCCTGGGTGTGAGTTCTGCCGATCTTAATAATGTCCTTCCAGGCGTCGGCTTTGGCTTTCAGCGCTGCGTGGAGCTGGGTCAAACCGGGTAGCAAAATTTGATTGATCTCCAAGGCCACGGCGATGTGCATTGCTGTTGGGAAAGTGTCATTCGAGCTCTGAGACATGTTCACGTGGTCGTTAGGGTGAACAGGTTTTTTTGAGCCTAGCTCTCCACCAAGAATTTCTATTGCACGGTTAGATATTACTTCATTGGTATTCATGTTTGACTGGGTACCGGAACCTGTTTGCCAGATCACAAGTGGAAAATGATCTTCGTAAAGTTTTCCGCTTATTACATCATCAGCGGCTTTGCTTATCGCGTCGGCTACTTTTGGATCAAGGCCAAACTCCTTGTTTACTTCTGCGGCTGCTTTTTTTAAGATTCCCATTGCGACTATTACTCTGTACTGAAAATTAGTAATGATTTTAATTACTGATACTTATAAATTGTGATAAAAATATAATTGTTTATAAAATTCGTAGATAAATTTTTTTAATAATTTTATTTGTAAATTTTTAAAAAAATTATCGATATAATTTTTTTAAAATTATTTTTTCATAAAATACAAAGAATTGTCTTGTATTTATTTATTTAAACGATCTGATATTTAATATTAGTATATTTATAAAAATTATTAGCTAAAAAGGTCATCAACCTACCGGCATACGTTCAGATTTATCACCAATGGGAAAATTCATAACAGATCTCAAAGTTTGCGCTCCATAATATTTATCCGCTGGTACTTTTAACTCTCCAAAGGTATCACGTTCAAGCCGGTAGCCTTTATCGGAGCTCTGAAAAAAAAAAAAAAAAAAAAAATCTACTATTAATTATCAATCACAATAAATAGGTAAAACAAATTATAAAAATAAAAAATCGGACCATTTTAAAAAAGAATAAGATCCAAGATAAAATAAACACACGATAGCCACGTATGGTTCACAAATGCGGGGGGTATCGCTCTGATTTGACTTTACATGACCCTGAGCTCTGAGTAGGGGTAAATAGATTGTAAAGTTTACCATCTCTGGGACTTGAGATAGTATGGATCCATTAGTACATATTAATTTAATTTTTTATTCCGTTTGTTACTGAATATAATAAAGTAGAGAGCAGTTAATAAGCTGTTACGATTCTAAAGTTTTACTACCGCACTTTAAATAATTTTTATCTATTGCTTCTTTTATTACTGTCATTATTATTGTCATTTTTAATAAAGTAAGACATATGGGTTGGAAGAATAATTTAATTTCAGCCCAAATGATCCTGTTACGCAATTGCTCCAATCTGCTATGAATAAAAAATTTTTTAATCTACAGGAAAAAATTAAAATAATATTATTTTTAAAATTAATTTTAATTCATCTCATTTTTAATTATAAATTAATTTATTATTTAATTAAAAAAAATATATATACTCACATTACGAACAATAATATTATTAAATACTGAAGCTTGTTTCAACCCATGAGAGAGTCCTAGATTTACTTTCAGCTGATTGCGAACTGCGGATAATCCCCGGCCCCTAAATACATTGTAAGACATTTTTTTTGTCTAATAATTTGTTTATTTTTTTTCCAAAAAATTTTTTTCTAATACTGATTTTAAGCGCGAGGTTAGGTTGGGTTACTACTTTTTACGGAAGTGTTGAATAATTCCCCATACACATACACAGCTGTTAAATTTATTTAATTTTCCCGCTTCTATTTTTACCTACCGCCAATAAGATTTGATTATTCTGATGAACCAACTGAAGATAATGGTTTTCTGAAGTTTTTTTTTAATTATCGCCATCATTTTTTTCTATCAATAACCTAGCCGACGCATGCTCCATTTTTCTTGGAATTTCCTCCTGCAAATTGTTGCTGTTTAATAAATTTTGTCCTATAATTAATTACGTAAGTGTATTTATAATTACCATTATTACTGCTTAATAAATTAACGCTTCACTTTTGATAATTGTAATGAACTTTAATAAGTTTTTTAAGTCAATTGATAAGTACTTTGAAGTAGCCGGTTTTCTTTATTAATAACAATTTGTTTGATAAAAAAATCAGTTAATCTTCTTCAAATTGGCAAAAATAAGTTTTTTAATAATATTTTCGCTTAATTATTGACTGTTTCACTTATTGAGTGTACTTGAGTCAGATGATGCAATTCGTCTAGCTCCTCATGGATTTTTAGGTTAAAGATCTAAAATAATCAAAATTGAAAATTATTTACAATTTTATAATATATATAATGATATTTTCAGTGAAAATAAAAAATGGCAGGTTTTTTCAACCGATTAGGACAACTTGGTCTAGGGATTGCCCTTACTGGTAGTGTTATCAACTCAGCTTTGTACAATGGCAAGTATTTAGACCTTCTCGTAATTACACTGAAATATTAAATGATACTGAAATCAGCAGACATTTCAAAATTTATATATTTTTATACAATACTAAAGTTAGCCGACGTTTTTAATTTTTTGATTATTTTTTATAAATTAAATTAGAACTCAAAAATGTTTTTTCAAAAAATTGCACTTAAAGTTTTTCAAGTTTTTTATAAACGAAAAAAATTTTTTTTTATTTTTTTATTATGATTTTTTCAATAAAAAAAAAATTTTTTTTTAATTTTTAAATGTCGGCTAACTTAGTTTTCATTATTTTTATTACAAATTAATAAAAAAAAAAAAAAAAGTACTGTATTAATTAATTTTTGATATACCAACAGTTGACGGAGGACACCGTGCAGTAATCTTCGATAGATTCGCTGGAATAAAAAATCTGGTAGTAGGCGAGGGTACGCATTTCTACATTCCCTGGATCCAGAAACCAATAATATTCGACATTAGATCTCGACCAAGGAACGTACCCGTAGTAACTGGAAGTAAGGATCTCCAGAACGTCAACATTACACTTCGTATCCTCTTCAGACCGAAGCCTGATCAGTTGCCGAAAATTTACACCATCCTTGGCGTGGATTACGACGAGCGTGTGTTACCTTCAATCACCACAGAAGTTCTGAAGGCAGTCGTGGCGCAGTTTGACGCTGGTGAATTGATCACACAGCGAGAGTTGGTATCGCAGAAAGTCAGCGAAGACTTGACCGAACGTGCTTCGCAATTCGGTGTCATTCTTGATGACATTTCTATTGTAAGATTTATCAATCATATTAATTATAATTTATTATTTACAATTAAATATTTGGGTATTAATTTATTGATTAATTTATTTAGACACACTTGACATTCGGCAAAGAGTTCACTCAAGCCGTTGAATTGAAACAAGTCGCCCAGCAAGAGGCTGAGAAAGCAAGATTCTTGGTAGAGAGAGCCGAGCAACAAAAGAAAGCAGCTATTATCAGCGCTGAAGGTGACGCGCAGGCTGCCAGTTTAATCGCAAAGTCTCTCACTGAAGCCGGTGACGGTCTAGTTGAGCTGAGAAGAATCGAGGCTGCTGAAGATATCGCCTATCAGCTATCCCGCTCACGGCAAATATCCTATCTACCTTCGGGCCCTGGTATCCTGCTCAATCTTCCTCAATAATTGGGTTTTTGAAAAAAAAAAAAAATTATTGATTTCTTTTATGTATTTCAAAACTTTATTATTAATCATATTGATATTTAATGCAAAAAACTTCAAAAAAAATTTTTTTCAATTAATTATAAACAATTAAAAATTGATGAAATTTAAATAAAAATCACGTGACTATAAACGCGCCATGATTGGTCACCATAGTTGTGACGTCATAATGTTATAGCTATTTAATAACAGTACAGCGTTTACGGCTATTACACGTGACTAGACAATAATATTAAAAATTTATTGCTAAAATACGAGTTGTTAGTTGGTTTCGATTAGCTATGTGTGATAAAGGATTTATTAAGGCAAAGTCTGATAATATTCCTGATGTTGATATATTTATGATCACCGATTTTTTAAAAAATGACGTTCGGTTTAATTCTGCTGAAGTTCGAAGTTCCAAGGCATCAAGGTAAGTTTGTTAAAAAATAATATAATAAATGAAAATATTTAATTATTTATTCTCCATTATATTAAATATAATTATTTATTTCATAAATTGCAGAGCATCGCGTGAGAGTTACGGCGACAAAGCTATAGGTTATGTTTAACTAAGTCGTAAAAATAATATTTGTATTGTGAAAGGACGGGTATGTCCAGAACACCGAGTTCGGAGTATATCTTATTCAGTTACTTTAACTATTAATGAAAAGTCAAAAAAAATTCAGGATGTTCAATGCCATGACTGTGCAGCTTCAGCAGGTAATTTATACTCTTATTAAATTTAAGTTTTTTGATGTTGTAAGCAATAATAATCTTTTATATTGTGTTTACAGGTGGTTGCAAACATGCATTAGCATTACTTATGTGGACCCATCGTAGAAGTGAAGATCCGACACCAAAAGAAGTCGCTTGCTATTGGAAAAAATCTCGATTATCAGGCATTGGTACAGTTATAAAATATATTGAAGCAGAAAAACTGACAAAAAAAACCTCTACTACTCCTGTTGAAAATTTTCCGGATAATAGTACATTTTTTACAATAGTACATTTACCCAATTGAAGAAATAGCATTTTGTAGTAATACTACTTCTGAGAATGCCCAGAAATTCATATGATTTCCATATAATAATTTAGACTACTGGGATTATTAAAGTTTTTATTACAAATTTGATTATGATACTAAATTTGAGAGACATCTGATAATTTTTACAATTTTTTTAATTAAAGCGAGAAAAATTTATTTAAGAAATTCTATTTTTAAAAATAATTTTCTAGGCCTAGATTATTTAAAAAAAATAAATAAAAACTAAAAAATTGTCAAGTGTCTGCTAATTTCAGTGTCATGTTTAATTTATTATTTTCTTCTTTAATTTAGTGTCAGTTAAGCTAGCATGGCCAAATAAATAGAATTGCTTTTTTACAATTTGTGAATTATAAATTTTTGGATAATTGGTTTTTTGAGAACAATATATTTTTTTAATGGAATAAAATTGCGAGTGTCAAATAACTAGGTCAGCGTCAATAAATGGGTCTTTTACCATGGCATTAAATATTATTTTTCAGCAATCATTAACGATTCTGCTTATTTGGCTTTATTTATGACAATAATCTTGCAATAATAGTTTAACAGGCGTTTTAATTTACATTTTTCAGTAAATTAACTGCACAACTATGTAATGACGTTTATTTAAATGATAGTTAAGTATAATTTTTAGACGTGTCTTGACGTTAAAATACTTATCCTGTTGGTTAAAAGCAAAATATAATAAGTATAAGCTTGTGACATTACATCGTCATCACATGTTTGCGCCAAGGACAAAAAACAACTCACTTAGTACAGACTTGGAAATGAAACAAATGATCAGGGTGGAGTTTATTCTGTCGAAAACAGAGCCAAGTTAATTGTGAGGGAAACAAAAAAAATATAACAACTAAATAAAAGAAAAGAAATAATAAAAATAATAATAGTCATCTACATATGCATAATAGTAACATTGACCATCGGACTAACGACCGCCTTTTCCTCCTTACCTTCTTTATTCTTTTCCTTTATTTTTAAAAAAAGTTTTGTTTCTCTTAGCTTCATCCTACAGGCACACACCTGTTACTTGTTGCTGCCGCCACCGCGACCTGGTACGCACGCGAGCTACATATGCGCGGTAAGCTTGCGATCTTTGTCGATGCAGGATAAGTTGATATGATAGCTTTTTTATTTCACACGAGGAGCCAAGAAGAAATCGGTTATTAATCCTTGATAAATTCAGGCGAAGACTTAAGTTTAATAAATAAAAATTAATAATTTTTAAATAAATTATCTATTATGAGTAGAGTGTGATTGTAATGAAGAAAAGATGAATGATATTATATCTTCATTTAAATACGTGTCTGAGTAAATAACAGTAATTATCTTGGTGTAAATTAAAATCTCAATTAAGTAATTAACACTTGTTATATTGATTTGTTATTCTATGGATATATATTTATGATGTACTTGTGTAATTGTAGATGTGATGTACGTACGAGTTAATGGGATGACGAAAGAATGGGAGCGGCCTACTCATAGCCTTAGTTTATTATGTATATACTTCTTACTTCTTTTGGCCGTGGGTTATAACTCGCGGTAGCTCCACCAGACTCTGGGTGTGTTAAGTGACATAAATTATTGCCAACTGTGCCACTGTGGACTCTAAAATTGGCATAAATCATCGTAAACTCCTGAGAAGAATATAAACAATTGTATATGCTGTGTTACTAAGAAGTATTAATGAAGAAAGTGTGCAATTATGATTTTAATACTTACATAAGTAATTAAGATTCTATTTTAGTAATTAAAAATTTCGAATTTTTTCAAAATTACTATACAATAAATTAAAAAATTTATTGCTAATTTAGTGGAAGATATAAAATGATTTTTTTATCATTTTGATTGATGATCAGAAACTGAAAGTTTTGCCGCTTATAAAGTTTTTAAAAACTCATCAAAATTTATTTTTCCCAAAGTAAATGCGTTCAGTTGTCACCTTTAATTTTTTACACATATCTTCTTTTAAAAAAAATGTTTAATTTTACCAAGGTAGAATTTTTTAAATAAATTTTTCTTGCCCCAATTTACTTGTAAAAATTATTAGACTCTCAATTCTAGTATAAATAATTTTGAATAAATTTCTTGGGAAGTAGAAACCATTTTGATGATAGACTTTAATTGTTAATAGAAATAATACTTCTACAATTTTTGACAAAATTCCGCATTGTTGGCCAGCCTGGTCCTCCTAATGAAATCTCTATCCTAAAAATCAGTAAACAAGAGAAACAAAGACTTAAATAGGAATTTAAAATAAAAATATAATAAATAATTTAGTTTCATCACCCCGAGGCTGTGGACGAGAAGCCTTTGGCTACTCGAGTTAGTTGGGGCTTCATGATGAATTTCCGACGAGTAATTTTGTCCATTGGAATAGCATGCCCGAAACAATTTGTCTGCTACTCTTCTTCTGGCTCGGCCATTATCCTGCCGTAATTTTCCGTAAGCTGGTTGATTATTTATTTTTTAGTTTCGTTTGCTAAGCGTTAGAGGATGCTCTGGCCAGCTCTGAATGATGTACATACACATATTTTGGCGACGTTGACGTTGACGAAAAACATGTCTGGGTAAAAGTAGAGGTAAGAAAAAAAATAAAATAAGCGATCCAGAGTGTAGAATGTAGACTTGAACAAACGCGATCAAGTGCTCTGGCAATACACTTGAATTTCACGGGATGTGTTTTGGAGTCTTGCGGCTGCAAACTGTCGAACACTTATGGTAGACGGACCGCAAAGACGACCGGATGATACGCCCCTTGTGTTACACATATGTTCCGTCGAATAAGATCACGGCTCTACACGAATTTTATTTTATTTAACATATATGTGAGTATTGCTACTGCACGGAAGACGAAACGATCTTGTGGGAATTATTTTTCTTCCCATCAGCTGCACCCGTTCTTATTTTTTACTCACATAAGTCCTGTAAACATATTAATATATACATATATGTACTTCCAGTGTGTGTAAGAGGAACTTACTAAATATTAACCTTTGTTTTTTAATCTTCCGCCATTTAACCGGAATTTAATACAATAACTTAAGGAACAAATAATTGTGAAATAACAGTTTCATAACCTCAAAATTTAATTGTTTTTTTTTTAGTATTTGTATTGTTAAAAATTATCTTTTGAATTTTTATGGAAATTTTTGTGATACTAAAATTAGCAGACATCTAAAAGTTCTTGAAATTTTTATAACAAATCAATTACAGTAAAAAAAAAATTTTTTTCAATTTGCACTTATAATTTTTAAAAATTTCTGCAAGTGAATTTATTTTTTGTTATAATTTAATTGTTATAAAAATTAAAACAATTTTTAAATGTCTCCTAAATTCAATTTCATAAATTTTTTTGTATTAATAAATTCTTTAAATCGTTAGAGGCGCTAAGCTCGAGTTTTTAGCGCCAAATCAAAATTCAAAATTTTTGATTACTTTTCTAGCCGTTAGAGGCGCTGAAACTCGAGTTTGATTAATTTAGCGCTGCGTCATTGTCACAGTCGTTTCTTCTGAGGATTTTTTAACTACATATTTATAAATTCAATTGTTAATGATTATTAAGTTGTAATTATTGTAAGAGGATTAAAAAACAATGAATGATAAATATTCAGGTATAATAAATTTAATGAGAAATAGAAAAATGTAAAAAAATGAAAAAGATAAATAAAAAAATTAATTTTGATTAAAAATATTTTCAACAGTTCTGAACATAAAGTACATTAATTTTTTTTTACATATATTTATAGGTACAGTTGCAACTGGTGTCTCCTGGTATCACGCGATGACCTCGATGAGCCTGTTGTTCACCAGAGACAAGAACAAGAAGACATTTTTATTCGGCGGTGACACAAACCTGGGCAGTAATAAGAAGTGACTTCTAACGGGCGTAAGGTGAGCGTGTCTTAAGCAAGAGCCAGCAACCAGCAACAACTTACATTACACATTACACTTTACTCACAATAAGACATATCTGAGCTAGAGGACAGAGGACACACGTTATGACCCTGAAAGCACTGGGTTGTTTTATGTTTGCGCTGCACACGACCAACGACAAGTTTATTTTATTATTTTTATTTATTTATATACACCACCGGCATTTATTTATCGCGTGTAATCACGCAATGTCAGTCCCCGTCATCAGTAATAACGCAAATTTATCTATTTACTATACACGGATGTCAGAAGAGTTGAAGTCAAGAAGAAGAAGAAGAAGAAGCAGCAGCCGAATAAGAATAAAAGGTAGAATTATCAAAATTTCAAAGACTTATTTAATGATCAGCGTTTGAATGTAAGCATTATAACAGTTTTAAATTCATCTAGACCCAGAATAAGGACTTGACTTTTATTATTGTATGGTATTGCGTGCACCGGCACACTTTACTGATTACAAGGTGTTTTCTTCACATAAGTCTCGATCTAAATCAATCGCATCAGCTCTGGGGGATAAGTCATGCACTAAACGATGATATGTGGACCCACAAGTGGCGATCCTTTCGGTCTAGGAGAGCTGCAGCGTGTCTGCTAAAGTGTCTAGCCCGAGGGCTAACAGCAGGAGACAGGAGCAGGAGTCCAAATAAAAATAAAGGAAAGAGGTGATATGCGTTTTGTTATAGTATACTTAGTTTTAGGTTTAGGCTCAGGTTTAAAAGTGCATCTTCGCTAAAAACTAAACTAACTCTTGCATGCTACAGGGCCCGTCGAAAATTGATGTATACCCAACCCAACACAACTGGATAGAGGATGGAGGTGATAGCCAGCATCAGCACTTTGGCAATTTAACGTGTGCTGGTCGACGAGCTAGGAGCGAGATCATTATACACGTGAGTATCGTTTTTCAAGTTTAAAGACCTCTATTACGACCAATGGCTAAATAATTTTAGTGATAGTATTGTGGAAAAGGAGTAGCGCGTGTGCTCGAGTAATCTTGCGTGCCAAGTCTGACAGAATTCATCATCCGGAGATTTGATGGCGAGTTTTGTTATTTTTTTCTTTTATATATTGTAAAAGGCTGCATAATCCGTATCCTGTCCCTCGAGCCGGATACACGAGCCCTTAGGACAAATTTTAAGCTAAGCTATATGTTACGTACGCAGTTTAATCGAAATACGCTTTGGAAGCAGCCTGGCGTGCAAAGATCCAAAGCATCATCATCAGTCTAGTCCGAACTGACGAATTACTGTCCGGAATGCGTCATACTGTCGGCCTGGGGCTCTCGTTATTTGCCATTCGTTTGTGGTTTTTCTGGATGACCATCTAGCTTTTAATTCCGCGTTTTGTTAACATTAATATTAACACACATTTATACATACGCTGTTCTTTGTTTCAATAAACTCACATGTGTATAAATATGTGAGTATCCATGCGTGAGTATGCAAGTACACACGAGTAGATGGACGTATGCAAGCTAGTCAATGACGTGTCCAATTTTATTTATGTCCCGTGTATAATTATGTCTACGACGAGAGATTGTCGCTGTCAATGAGAAAGTTTTAAATTTTTATCGTTTATAATGTTATTTATATGCATAAAGAAATTACTATTGAGTAAATAATGATTGGCAGGAATCATTTTTGTGCGTAATAATTAATAATAAGTGTGTCCATGCATACAGTTTCTTTATTAATGTTGAATTTAAGTAGCGTCGTTCTTTAAAATTCAACTTTCTGCAATGTAGGTTAATTTATGATGCAATTATTTATAATAATAATCACAACGCGCGTTTCCTGGTGTCAAATGTGTGGACTTTGACCCATCAAGATAAGAGTCGTTAACATTTGAAAAAGATTATCGTGTATATGGACCAGATTTTCTGTCAATATCTCGATAACCGCTATTGTCATTGTAATTAAACGTTATTTATTCAGAAGGGTCGAGTGTCAAAGAATCCATCATCCATGTCGTTTACTATATTAAGTCATGGGTTTATAAATAAAATCATATTGCTTATTTATGAATTTTTTTGTGGCATTGAGATTGTTGTTACTGCAAGCTATAAATAGGGTTGAATTTTTTTTAATTTTAATTGTTATTACAATTTTATTTATGGGGTTAAACGCACTCAGAAGGTCTCATGAAGCTTTTTGAATTGATAAATTAAAAAAATTATAAATTGGTGATATATTAACTAATAAATTTTTTTTGGTTTAAGTAAATTTTACTTGATTGAAGAATTTTTCGTCTTGATTCAAGACAATGAAACTTTTCAAAATTATGCTTTTGAATCCAGAATATATCATTTTTCCGTATGATTCCTTAAAAAAATTTATCACCGTAAACAATTACTCACGTTGATTCGATAAAATACAAAAGATTAAGTTTTAGCCTGTAAATAATTACTCTCGATGTTTTCTTCTTCTTTTTCTCACTTGGTGCCAAATTATTAAAAGCTAAATACTGCGTCTTTGATTTATGCACAAAACCCGTGGCCCCTCTCGAGAGACGGGTTTGTCGAGGGTGAGAGGGGGAGGAGTGACTGAAAATATATCTCAAGCCGAAGTATATAAGAGGGTGGATCGCGCGTGCGGGATGAGGAAGAATAGGCGAGCACGCGCAACCAGCTTTGTAGAGATTAATTTTATTACTTCCGCCCGAGTAATTATTGCATTACTTCACCAAGCAAGTTGCCCGTGGGTCCTTCCTTCCTCACCGGTACAGGCCGGGTTATTCCCTCTCTCTCGCATTTTTAAAATCTCTTATTTTAGTTTTTATTTTTTCTTTCCTCATTCCCAACTTTTTATTTTATATCTTTTCCTCTCTCTTTCTTTATTTATTCAATTGCGCTGTCACTCGTGTGGAAATTTCAAGCGCTCCTGTAAACACGGTGTGAGTACCACTCACACTCAATTCATTATTGCATATTGTAAAGAGTGTTAATTAATATCCTATTAATATTAACAAGAATGCATAAGCCAATTGTTAATTTAATTAACTGTTGCATTTGAATAACCAATTTGCTATTTATGTGCTGTTTATTTGTCTCTCTCTTTTTTTTTTTTTTTTTTTTTAAATCAAAAATACCTTTTGAACGCCTTTCAATTAAACTTCTTCCTCATTATAACTTGAATTAATTATTCATCCACTGAAATTTCGATTACTCATTGACACTAAATTCAATTTAGGTATCCAATGAATAATTAACGAACCAATAATGAGATTGGAAACGTCCTTTAATTAGTTTTATAAATATTCAAACAAATCGATTTACAAAATGAGAGAATACAATAGTAAAAATCATCTAGTTTTATATACGGTCAATTAACATATATTAAATAAATTAACCTAATATTTAATTAATTTGAGTAGAAATTAAGGTCTGATAAGTTCTTTAAAAAAATCAAGAATTAATTTTTATTTTAAACCTTAATACTTAATAATTAACTCTCCTTTAGGGAGAAGGTTCAGAAACCATGCGCCATCTGTTGGACATTTTCAACACTAAATTCGATTGAAAAATTATATATAGGCAAATATGATCATATAAAACCATAAATGAGTAGAAGAAGAGAATTAAATACTAAAAATAATTATCTAGTTATTGTAGAGTTTTTTAAAATTAACTCGATAGGAATTATTACTACTTAAGTTATTAAATAAATAATCTCTATTAAAGTATTTACCATGATTATCAAATTTAATTGAAAAATTATGGAATTAATTATTTCAACACTGGAAAATTTGACTATTATCTTAGATGATTAACTCTAAAAATTTCGTATTGTATATTTTGTAAATTAATTCTCTCCGTGCAGGAAAATAAATGTAAATAACAGGCGTATTTTCGATAAAAGTATATTTTATCGTAAAGGTCATACTTTACTTTTATTATTTATTTACATTAAATAAAGTGTGGATTGGAGCTTACCGCGACTCCATAATCAGTGTAAATCAAAAAACCCGTAAATCATCTACCCGTATGTGAACGTGGTATCACCAGCCCTACATACACAACGACTACACTCTACGGCTTACCCTCTCCCTCTTACTCGGTTATGTACAATACAATACACAATACATAATATTACTATAACTAAAACTGGTGGTCTTTCGTATTCATATTATTAACGACAACTGCCAGCCGTAAATATATAAATGATAAAATTAATTCTGTTGGCCAAACACCAATAAAGTGTAATTCTCTAAGTGACTAATTTTATCGCTGTTAAATAAATATTTGTTATTTTTTTAAGTTATAGCGGTTTGGTGATTTTATTGTAATGATAGCTTTGAGGAATGATTGTCTGGTGATCTTTTATTTTGTTTAGTTTTCTTCGGACCCTAGTTTTATTCAGGGCTGGAAAAATGGATAATAAAGGAATGTTGTGGTAAGATGTGATAGTTTTGGTTGGGAAATTTTTTATTATTTTTTTATAAAAATAATATTAGTTTTATGACGAAAAGTTTTGAAGATCAATTCAAAGTTTTATCAGTAAATTTTATTGTTCAATGTACTTTGGTTGCACGGAAAAATATTTATGGCTTTAAAATAATTAATAAGTAATTAGTAAGAAGATGAAAGTTTTTTACTATTTAGGTTCCGACGGGTAACAAGGCCGAAATTGAAAAAATGAACTTTATTCAGGAATAAAAACTTTTAACTATGAAAATAGTTAGATAAAAAATGATTATTAAATTTTTTTAATTATCAAATAAATAAATATGTTTTAAAATTATTATAAATTTTACGTTAATTAAATTACAAAAAAAAAACTTTCACAAGTCGCGCATATTAATAGAAAAAAAAAATAAATCTTTTGCCCCAAATAAAATTTATAAAATAACAGCAAAAGTAGAGAATTTTTAACTGGAAAGTTTTTCAAATTGTGTAGCAAGAGTCTGCAAATGATGTAGAAAAAATAAAGATTGTGAATTGGTTTGCGGCTCGACGGTTTCAGTGTATTATATTTTTTACTTGATATATGTATGTAGAGTGATATACAACATGATATGAATAAGAGAATATAAATAAGAGCATAGAGTGCTGTGGAGGTGCCGGTTACATCATTAACATGCGTTCATTCTAGCTTACAAGCTCTTCTCTTATTCAGTATCTTGCAGTCGTCTCGTGCTTTATTTTTCCAGCGACGTATTATACTGGGACATATGGAGTATGCAGAGCCAGAAGTGTAACATCAGTACTCGACTCATAACTCGGTGCTCAGTGCTTACTCTGGTTCTCGATCCGAATAAGTGGAGGATAGAGGGTAGGGGCTAAGGGTAAACCTAATGGTGGCAGCAATTAACAACAAACACCGCTCATTAATCGCGGAGAGTCTTCACCGATGCTACTGCAGACTTTAGCCTCCACCCCGACTCTTCTTCCGCCCACTTTTTCGCTTCCCTGTATACCTACCCCGGTTCATTCAACGCGTATCTGTGCTTATATTACTCCACCGTGTTGATTTCATACTCGTACATTTAGTGACAAAAAAAATTTATATATAAAAATATAAAAAGTTGTCGAGATTAAAAAAAAATTGAAATGATTATTGTACAGACTTATAATGAATTTTATAATCACTCGGTTAAGCAGTACCCACGCTTTTACGTCATCATCAACAGCACCGCGGAAAGCAAACTCATTAAATTTTAACAAATATGTAAATTCTTGGTAATGAGAAAAATAATTGTCATTTTATACGAATTTATTGCCGCAGCTTTTAGTTTTATTATTTTTTAAATTATTGAGGGAATTTTTCGCGAGAAAATAATGAATTTTTAGATTCTAATCGATTTATTTATTGCAACTTGTGTTATTTTGGAAAAAAGTCATTTTAGAAGCAGACCAGGGTGCAAAAGAATTAAAGTAAGGCGTGAATGAGGAGCCGAAAAAAGTCCAGCCAAAATGCGACAGGACATGCGAGCCGTCAAAATGAATCTTGGTCACGCACTTCTACTTCTTTTACTTCATATTCTATGTCTTGCATCTCTTTCTTCAAGTTGTGTTTTATCGGTTCAGTTTATTTTTTTTTTTTATGTATTCTTCGTTTCTATAATTGGAAATTCGTCTGTATTTTTGTTGATTTTATTGGTCCTACCCGTAAAAGTGGCCATTAAAAACCATGAAAAAGCGCGATTATCTCGTCATTAAATTTTTTAATTTTTTGAAAAAATATTGATTTATTTCTATGGATTACATCAATCTTATGGCAAAAATTTTAAGTAAAAAATTTTTCTTGGGCCAATAATTTTTTTGTCTAAACATCAAAGTATAATTGCAAAACATGCAATTTATGTACACACCAGTATGTACATAGTAATATAGCAAAGATATTTATTAACGATGTTTTTTAGTAAGTAGATGAGATCTTGGTAGTGTCAATGACGGGTTAGGGGTAACATTCTAATTTCAGATAAGCGTCTCTCAGGAGACACGCATTGTGTCGGACCCTTCTCCCTTCTAGCTCGTGTGATTGCTTGCACACACCCACTTGTCCGTGTGTATATTTATCACGTAGATATATATAATAATACAACATTAATATTAACATGATCAGATCAAATATAAGATAAGTCATCGTAACTCGTGACGAATAATTTTAAAAATAAATTCTATCTAGTCACTCGAATTAATAATACCTAATACCTAATATCAAATAATCAATTATCCACGCATCATTAATCCCGGGTTGTCTGCATGGGAGCAATAAATAAAATTTTCTATCATATGTTTTTGGTAATAGATTTTGCGGTGAGCGAACGTGTCGTATGCCGGCTCTCAGTCTCCGATAGAACTAGAAGGGTGTTTTATAATATTTGCGGGAGGAGCACCGGAGGTAAAACCACTGCACCCTTGTAGTATGTAGTACTTGTTTCGCGTATTATATCCTCCGTACTATTACTATATATAATAATAATATATACACACTGTAGTCTCCCTGCGATTTTGAGCGCTCTCGTGTGGCTCCCCTCAAGAGGAATTTCGTCTCAAATTAAAAGATCTTCGAAAGACCCCCTCCCCGTGCCGAGCGCGGATAAAATCCCCGCCGCAAAGTACTGGGGTGAGTACGTGCATGAGTACTTGAAATAATGCTCGCTTGTGTATTATTGCATAGTACAGTTTTATATAGGCTCTCTCTCTTTCTTTTAACCCACTTGATACGTTATTACTTGCATATAACATATACCCGATAAAATCTTTGTGATGTAGTGTGCTTCAAAGTTTATAATTTTATGTCACCCTTGGTTTTTTTTTTTTTTTTTTAATAATAAATTGTCTGCTTTTTGTACGTAAGTATGGTTTTATTATTGTGAGATTAGTTTTTTTATATTAAAATTAGAAAGACATTAGCTGATAAATTGTTTTGTTTCAGGACTATTGTCGAATTTTCTGTATCGATTGAAGATAAAAATTTTTAATCAGGTGGCAATAGTTATCTCCCACAGATATAGATCTTTCGCGCCAAGAAGTCGGAATTCAAGGCAAGAAATTCTTGAATCAAATAACCAGTTGTCTTTAAAATAATTTTTTTTTCTTGGGTCAAAATAGTTTTTATATCAATTTAATTTATTTCTCTGAAAAACTTTTTCAGTTTAGAAATGGAATTAAAAAAGTATGATTTATCATATTGAAGATACAAGAGACGATGATGAAATAGATGGATGAAACGCAAAATATTAATTTAATCTAGGGACAAGAACGACACCAAAAAAATCGGTAAAATAATGAATTTAGTATGTGTATAATAAAATATTTTTTAGGCACATTGATATGTCGGAGTCGGAGAAATGAATGCGGTTGAGCGACGAAGAATTTCAATCTGCGGTCAGAAGGGTGACTAGTGGCAGACTATATAAGGGAACAGATATCAGGACACCCTTGATCGCAAGGGGAGAAAACCAGAGATTATAGAGGGCAAAAAATGATTTCATGGATTAACTTTATTGTCCGTTGTACCTACAAATTTTATTTATTTATTTATTTGTTAATTTATTTACAAGTTTAAAATTTTTGGCAGTCGCTCTCAAAAGTAAAGTTGTCATCGTCCGTAATATTGTATATTTTTTAGTGTGATTGTAATTTCACACGTGTGCTTTTTAGTTAAGGAATTATATATAGCTAAAAAATAATTTAGTGGCCTGGTTGTTGCGTGTCTTGCGTGACTAAATCGCGGCTCCATAACAAGTCAAATTTTCGCATCCGTTCGAAAAAGGATAAAACGTTAAAAAATAAAGACACTCAGTCTCTTGCTGTATTTCGTATTTTTATACATATATATGTGTACATATAGAGAAGTACTTCCACGCGTGATTGCGTGTTTTAGAGGCGACAAAAAAAAATAATTTTTGCTGGCATCCTCAAAGTGTCGACAACGATCACTCTTACCTACTTTGGTCTCTCGAATATTATTGTAAAAAATAATCATTGCATGGTTTTAATAATTTAAATCGCATTTTAAAATACTTTAGGCCCATTATTTTTTTGGGTTAATTAATGATTTTACAGTGGATGTTGCTCTGTATTGAGAAATCTGGATGCTTGTCAAAAAAATTTTTAATTAATACTTTATTTTTTGCCTGGAAATTTAATATAAATTCCGCTGTTGAAATTATGGAAAAATAATTTTTTTTCTTATTTCAATAAACTCAAATTCGACTTAATTTTATTTTAATCAAAATTCAATCTAAAATTTTTTTATAAAAAACTAAATTCTTTTTAAAAATTTTAGCATTTCAAAATTTTCCAATAAAAAAAAAATCTAAACTTCCAAAATAATTATCGCAAGTCTACCATCACATAAATAATTAATTTTTCATTCCCCAAAGTATTTTAATTACTAAATACATTTATATAAATCTTGTAAGGAAAAAGGAAAAGCTATAGTAGATTTATGCCGGCTTTTGTGTAAAAGTGACTTTGTCGCGTCGTCGAGCCGTTACTTTTGGGCCATTTTAATTTCTCTCAACTAACTTTCTAATTACCAACTTTTTTGATTAATCACAGTAATTAATTAGTAGCTCAAAGCGGTGTTCTCCAACTCAAACGCGAGTAGAGTAAGAGTCTTTTCGCTCGACTCGCCCTCACTACATTTATACCAGTGTTCTATATATATATATATATATATATATATATATATATATATATATATATATATATATATATATATATATATATATATATATATACACATATATACTTTAAAAACTCGCACGCCATCGCATCGCGCTCTACACTCCCTCTTTTTATTTTCTTGAGGACTCGCGCTCATTACCGAACTTTAAATACTTTATTATTTTTTTACCTTTTTCATATTTAATTTAATATTTAATATTTAACAGCCGTTCCGATTCCGATAAATATTATCGTGGAGTGAAATTTGTTAATCGAATTGAGGTGAATTTTAATCGCATACCTGGATGAGAATTATTGTTATTCAGACACTGAATTCCCAGGTGTCTATCGGGATAGGATGAGTGTGCGTTAAATAGTCGAGTCATCATGTAATGACGTGTGCAACTTGTGCGTGGACAGTGTTAGATATCCGATCGAATACAAATGTATGGATGTATGTGTAATATAATATATGAGACACTGTTATTTATACATATGTCCGAGATGGAATGGGGATAGGACGGATCGGCGATGAAGAGCATCGAGATAAATATTAAAGAAAAAAATTAATATAAAAATAAGGATCAAGCGTATTAATGCCGCGACGCTGTGCTCGATCCTGGCATCGAATAATTAAATCTTTAATCATTATATTTATTAACAGTAAAAAATTATTTGACAGATGGTCACGATCTAAAAGTGTCGGGATTAATTATTACAGTAATTATGTTATTAGTATTTTTTTTTTCGAATTTTATCTTGTAATTATTAATTCAAGATTTTTATAGTAGTTTAGTTTGATTTTTTAATTTATCAATTAAAATGAATAAATTAAAAAATTTATTTAGAAAATTAAATAAAAATTTTTTATCAATAATTTAGTATGAATTTAATTAAAAATTTTATATAAAAAATTCACAGCTTCCATTGCATAATTTTTTTTTAAAAATCTTAAAAATTACTTCGCAACAAATTTTTAATTTTTTGAATAAATTTTCGAATTATTTAAACTTAGAAAAATTTATTTCCATAGTATAAATATAAAAGTAGACTTCTCAAGCATAAATAAAGAAATAAAAAGTCTTAATAAATGTTCCGCTAGACAGATACATAAAACTAATTTATTACACTTAAATAAACACGATAATTTTTATTAAGGAAATAAATAAAAGGAAAATAAGTTATTATAGTATTAACTACATTTATCGTTTATTCTTCGACAATTATTGCATTCTCGCGTACAATTGAACAAGTGCTCACATTACAGAGTTGCTAAAGACGTGCTCCATTACTTCCATTTATTTATTACAACAAATTGCTATTATTTTTTATTCATTTTACTTATTCATTTTATTTTAAACATAGTAATGTATAATGTATTTACAGTTTAATGTACAATCTGTATGACCGTCCCAATTTACGTATACTTATAATTACAATTAATTAAAATTACAATTACAATTAATTAAAAAAAAAAAAAAAAAAAAAAAAAAAAATTTAGTTAAAAAATTTTACAATTTAAATATTGAAACATAATTTACGATTATATTTTTTCCGGGTCTATTATTTTTCTCCTAACAAATAATAATAATTATTATTATTATTTCCACCGATGGTAGTTCATATTTTTCTCATACATACGTATACATATCCGAGTGTAATGATATCCCGTTGGGTACACGTGGGTGTTCCTGAATGACCGCCCCACGCTGCGTCGTCGTGGTTCCTCTTGATGCTCGTGCAGACGATAGCAATCATAACCCACCGCTACTCACGTAAAAGCACGCGACGCGTATTCCAGAAGCGTACATCTTCCTTCTCGAATAATTAACGAGCCGATATCAAACACTCATTCTACTTGATTCTTATTTTCTTATTTTTATCTTACTCATTTTTTCGTTTCCGTCCGCTTTGGATTTCTCAAAATTTTATAATTTCCAATTTACCTGTCAGGTGCATCCGCCATTTGAATAATTTATTGTACAGAAAAATATTTAAATAGGAGTAGAGTGTGAATAGATTATGTACCAGACATTCCGTAATTTTAAGAATTTTCAAATAAACACATAAATTATAACAGGTTATATCTTTTTAAATTCTTCAATTTTTTATTGCAATAATAAATTATTTTAATTAAAAAATTTTTTTATTTTATTTAGGAGGGAAATCTCTTTAGATGACGCAAAATTAATCATTTTTGATAAGTGTTTTTAAAGATAATAAAATAATAAAAATTGTGAAGTTTTAATTTAATTTAATTTTTTTAAAAACGCATTTATTAAATTTTTTTTAAAATTGTAAGAATTAATTTATTGAAATTTTTTATTTCTACAGAATATTTTTATTAAATTTTGTATAGCATTAATTTTTCAAAAAATGTAACTTGGATTTTCTTTATAAATTTCTAAAGAGATTTTCCCCTTTAATTAATTAAGAGAAGGAAAAATTCCGGAAGTTATACAGCGCGTCTTGACCATTTATTAAACTCACACACCACACTCACATATCACATGACATAAATATACTTACTCTTATAGTATATATTTATTTATAATTTATAATTACTTTATTTATAATATTTATAATTACATTTATATTTATATGTAATAATAGTAATTCAAAATTCTACGAAATTTAACGATTGGAAATATCAACGAATGCTTAAATATTAATATGATACAGTGATAGTTATTATGTAATTAGTTTTAGTCATTGAACGACGTTTCATGTCGCTTTTCGAGTCTTCGGTGAGTGAAGGATTTATTTTTACAGTTAAACGTGGTCTAGTAATATGATACATTAGAACAATTACAATTAACCACGTAATTATTAATAATAATAAATTTAAATCAAATGGAAATGAGGGTTGACGTGGTGCAGTAATTTGTAGGCAGTTTTCAAAGATCATCTTGGTGCCACGAGTTATTGGTTCAGGGTGACGATGATCGTGACTCTGGGTATTGCCGAACACATTTCTCGGTGTACTCGTACCTAGAACATAAAAAATGCAAACATTAAACATTTGTTGAGTTTAAAATTTCGTGTTTTTAGTATTTATTCTGTTCATATTTCCAAAAGTAAATTTATTGTCTATAAGAAGTGATATAAGTGATGAAAAAACCGCCTATAGGGCGTAAAAAGTAGTCTCACAATTAAAAAAAATTTTTTTTGGGTCACATCCGTCGCAAATTGTATAATTATTAAATTTTTAGAGAGAAGGTGGCATTGAAATTATTCAGAACTTTCATTAGATTAATTGTGTATTGAAAAAAAATTTTTTCTCGAGAAAAAAATCTTGAATAAAATCATTTTGAAAAAATTAAAAATTTTGAGTAAAAAAAAACTATAGACAAAAAAAAACAAATAAATTCGTAGAGAAATTAGTTTTTTAAAACCCGATCTACCTTTCATAAGTGTAAGGAAGATATAACTCGTTAAAAGTAACAGATATCATATTATACAATTATTCGGATGCATTTCCTTTCGTGTCGTGTTACTGGGACCAGTGAGTCCTCGGAGGACCGGGATCGGGAAGCGGTGGAGTATCACACGGACTCTTTCTAGCTGGAGGAGTATCGAGCCTGCGGGTGGCCGGTGTACCGTACACAAGGTAGAGGAGAAACCGACTCCACCGTGGCTGGTTTTGCCGCATTAATAACACTGGTAGCTGCTCATATGTTAAATGTCTACCCCGTTACCTTTTCTCTGAGCTACCTACAGCGATGCACCTAACTACTTTTTCAGCTTACACCTTACACCTTACACCTACTACTTTATCACTCGTGGGCTGGTGTACCAGGTATCTCCTGATAGTTTTGCAATCCAGACTCCAGACTCTAGACTCGATCTTTACCTGTCCACTCTTAATTTTATTCCACTCCAGTATTTTATTTTTAACGACGCTATACATACATTTTATTATTTTTATTTAAAAAAAAAAAAAAAAAAAAAAAAAAAAAAAAAAACCAGACGAGAAAATGGTAATTTTTACCATTATAGATAATTATTATATTATCATATATCAAACACATCATAGATAATATAAATTATTTTAGTCTCTTTTTTTTTAAGGAGTGCAATATCTATTTATTTTTTTTTTAATTTGCAAAATTTCTGCACAACTTATAAAACGAAGAATTAGACAATGCTTTATAATATAATTTTTTTATACAATTAAACAATTATTATTATTCGTGCATTTAAAAATTTTCCAAACTTTTCATTATCATCATATTAAAATTTTATCATTTAAAAAAATTGCAAATAAGTGACAGCAGTAAAAAAACTGCAAAGATAAGAAAAAGTTTATCGAACAAGCTTAAACAAAAAAGTTCGCTGGAAATGATAGCAGAACTTGCAATTTGTTTCGAGATGGTATCTTCAAAGTGGCTCTTGGTCCTCCACTCGTTGAGCCAGAGCGGGGACATTTGAGGCCGCGATGCCGTGAATCTTATATCTTATATATTATATATACATCTATATAAATATATTGTACGTTGTACATACTGGACTATATACTATACACTATGTACTATATACCGCACCATTATGTGCAATATGTACAGTAACTAAAAGGGAATGGTACTTGAAGTACATTTGGATCCGTAGAATCGAGACACACGTAGATGAAGAAGATGAAACAGTGGTAGCCTGTTTTGTACATACATATAGACCGACATAATATATACATATACATCTAGTGGATCCATGTAGCATAGCCAGGACTCGCTTTCGTAATCACCATCTACAGACTGGATTGGTCTACTACACTACTCCTGGCTCGACTACTCTCCTGCATCCTATCTCTCTTATTGCTTTATCCTTTATCGCAACTCCTTTGCTGGAACCGCCCAGGCTCGCTCTCATGAGAAGCTTTCTCGTCTGCTCATGATCTCCTAACATTCGATGCACATTCTGCAGTTTAAATCTTCATTATTAATCAGGAAATTCTTGTTTTTTTACTATTTTTATTGATAAGATAATAAACTCGATGACTTTGTAGGAAATTTCGTAAAGAAAAAAATTTATGAATCCAATATTTAAGTTTTTCTAGGCAATGTCGAAATTTTTTTTGTGTAAATTATTTAATCGCGGATTTATGACGGTCATCATGAAAATTTGCAAAAATAAATTTTTCAATTAGTTTTATGGCTTTTAATAAACAACAAACAATTACATAAATTTTTTTTCAATCATGTAAATTTTTTAAAAAGTATTTTACTTTTTATGAATTTCAAGAAAAATAATGTGGTTGTAAAAAAAAATACTAAATACTATTTTTATGAGTCGACCGTGAAACTGAATAATTACGAAAAATTTTCACGTAAAATTTACTTAAAAATAAGCTTAAGTTGTTGTATTTTATTAACCAAGTAAAAAATTACAGACATGTCAGGTTCGCATAAATTATCCTGACATCTTACTCTGGAATCAAAGTCCTTAAAATTAATAAAATAATGCAAATAACTTCAAAAATTAATACGTACATTTACATATTTTTTGTCTCCATATGGAGATTCCGAATAGTTTTTTTTTCTTCACTCAGATATCTTATTAAACTGATGTTCAAAATTAATAACGTTATTCTTATCTTTGATCTGTGATTACCGACCCAAGACGACTTAGTATGTGTGCATCGATATTATATATGCAGTCCGGTAGGTATTATAACCGGAGAGATTTTAGGCTATCGCAAGTTTATACTGCGATATATGCTGTTACTGCAGTAGGCTTCTGTTTATATATATATATACCCCTGCAGGACATCTTGCACCGCCATGTATCATCCTAACGAGCCGAGGATTGCGTGCCGATCTGTGTTAAGAATTTATAATGCCCATTATACGGCTGTACCTGCCCTTGGTCATTTTGACAACTCTCAATGATCAGTAGCACCATATGTTACCTTTTTTTTGTATTTTTTATACAAATTAATATTTATTTATTATCTTATTATTATTGTAGACAAAAAAAAGGAATTGGGTGAAACGGCGACGGAAAAATTAATATATTTTATATGGACTAAATAAAAATTAATGTTTCGTGAAAAATTTTTCTGATATGGCTTCATATGTCCATATATGACCTGACATAAATATTTATAATTATTTGACAAAATTTAATGTTGAAAATTTCCGACAGATGGCGAATGATCGCTGAATATTTTCGCTACAAGAGTGTTAATTTCAAAGTATTATATTTTCATATAAAAATCAGTTTTTTGAGTCTTTTAAAGAAAGTCGTCTGAGATTGATCACTGAATCGTCTTTTTATAAGAGAGTTGAGTTTGATAGTTTAAATTTTAATGCAAAGATAATTTTTTCCACAAAAGTAAATCTGCGGATTTTATCCTAAAATGAATAAAATTTGTATTTATTATTTTTTATGAAATATTCAATATTAAATTAAATTAAATTTCTTAATTTTTAATTACAAAAAATGATATTTGACTTCCAAATTTTTTAGAAAATATGTAAAAAATTTCATTTTATGGCCAACTTGATCAGATTGATTTATATCATAAATTTTTTTCGATGGCATAGAAAATGATTCCACGGAATTATACTTTTTTTGCGTCTCGCTTAATTCGTCTGATCGAAAGCCATTTTTGGTGATGGTGATCGAGTGTAGGATTGAAGCGGATCGGATATATTCTTGAGCACTTTGATTGCAGGGAATATAAGTACTGTGGAGCTAAAAAAGGGAATAAAGAAAAAAAGCGAGGAGTAGAGGCGAGGATGTCATCGTAGTCCCACTATTCGACGTGGAATAAAGGATAAAGAAGGTTGGATTGAGCTCAGCCCCCGGATTGTCCGGGCGGGATCTGATTGCGAGGAACGCCGTGTGATTAGATGGCCACGACCTCATCCAAGATTGAAACCAACCCCTATCCTTTTTTATCTTTTCGTTTCTGTCTTTCTTTCTTTCTCACTTCTATCCACTCTGGTGTGCTCCTACCTCGTCCTCCATTCGTCCCCTGGATACACGGAGACATAAAAAATGCAATCGGCTCTTAGAGTAATGAAAACGCGGCGTTATCCCCTCGTGATACCTCTCTCAAGAATAACCTTCTCTATTCGGTAATTCTCTCTTTCTGTGTACTTTATACTTTAGACTCACTCTGCTCTCTTTCTCCTTTTTTAAACTTTCATCTTTTTGTTTCCAAGCTTTTCTCTCAACTTTTTTAAGCGGCATGCACTCGTACTTACAAACATCCTCTTCTTCAACTCGAACGGTAGAATTATTTTTAAGGAGCTGCAATTGCTGTAGTCAATTTGAGTTTTATTGATCAAATTTATGTTTATATGATTCAATTTTTCATTAAGAATATTTATGTATTCATATGCAAATAAAAAAAATTAACTTGTTTCAGGATAAAAATTTTTAAAATCAGATTCAAGAATTTTCGTTTCGATTCAAGACAATTGAACTCTTCCAAATGATTTTTTGGTTCAAAAATCTTTCTCTTGATTAAAGTTACATTTTTTTCAGTGTAAAGATTTTCAGTTTCATGATTGATTTTTTTAGTATCTTCATCTGCAGATAAATGAGTTTTTTTTTTTTTTCATTTAATGGGTTTTTCCTTTTGATGTTCTGATCTACAGATAGAGGAATTTTATTTTTAATTTTTATAAACCTTTTTCTTTACATTATTATTTGCAGATAGAGAAATTTTTGTTAAAATTTCATTACCTTTTTAAAAGAGTCCTTTAAGAAAAGAAACATTACAGTCGATTTTTAGCTCTAAATTTCAAAATTTAATTTTATTCGATCATATGTCTTCAGACATGCCTGACAATTAATGTATGATCATTGATGATGTATGACTCATTTTTCCCGGGCATTCATCAATTATACTTAGTGTATTTAGACTCCTCTCAAATGTCTTAAACGTGAAAATAAATTGAAAATATAAATGCAACGGCATATGTTACCGGGGCTTTACTGGCCGTCTTTGATGTTCCATGATCATCATCTACAGCGAGAAAGCTTCTTATGCCAATTAAATTAGGGAATTACTTTTGCAGTGCTTCCACATCTTTGTGGGTTTTAGCTTCCTGTAATATCCATCATTTTCACTCATATTGGAAACATTTATCATTATTCATGATATCAATATCATAAACTTCTTAATAAAGCAATTCAATGCTCCAAATAAAATTCATTCGACTTGTAAAAGTTAAACCGTATAAGAACCAATTAAAAAGTCCGCTTTGATGTTTATGGGAATAAAAATAGTGAAACAATAAAATACTTGACTCAATTTGTGAAAATTGTGAAGAAAACTCAACATTACATTATATATATTATACATATGATTGGGTTTTAGTATTGAAGTAGTAATAAAACCTCCATCCCAAAGGAAAAAATTGCTTTATCTGCTATTATATATAATATTTATTTTGTTTTTACTAATACTCATGTCCTTATTCCTGAGTTGGTTTTCATTCAACTTCTATATTCGTTTTTCAGAAGTCCTATGAGCATCAGCGAAACCCTGCAGATTGGAAACAACGGCGGGAACAAATTTTTCTACAAATGGGTGAGAAATATTATTGTTTTCCATAGTTATAATATTTATGTTTATTTTCTCTCTCTTTTCATTCATACATTAGAGTTTAATTATTCTGAAGAATTTTTCGGTCATTCTCAATTTTTAATTCATCAATTCAAGGGTGAATTTTTTAAATCAAGAGATCCAAATTTCCTGAATCACGAATCGAATTTCGAAGGAAATATTTTCTTGAATCAAGAAGTGCTCTTTATAAAAAATCATCGACTTTTTAAAATTTAGTCTCGTAATTTTTTATGACAATCTTCGATAAAATTCAAGAGGTAGGTGTCAGTGCGAGTACAATCTATGTGTACGTGTGTTTTATAGAGAATGGAAGAGACGTATCAGAAACAAAAGGGCTGTCTCGTATCTCTGGTTGGTCGATAGTTTAGAACCGTCAATCGGGCGAAGAGCAGGTCTACTCGCTGTTTCTTCTCACGCATTTGCTGGTTGCTGGTATTCGCACTCCCACGACCCACGACCGTCATGAGGGTCTGTGCTCTGTCTATAGATAACTGCGCAGAAAAGCTGAGCTTCGTACTCGTGCCAGTTTTGCAGAGGAGCTTGCGAAAAAATAAATTAAATCCATTGAAATAAACAGTTCTATAAGTAAATAAATATATTATTGTTTCGCTGTCACTTCCAAACTCAAGGAATGAGTTGTATTAATTAAGTTAAATTAAATAAAGTAACTTTTCTTAAAGTTACACAATTCTTGTTCCGATAACCAGCAGTTTATTGTTTAACAATCATTCAGAATCCCCTTTTATCTGCATTTATGTCTCACTGCCAGAGACATCGACGAGCCAAGTACGTCGCAAGCGCAATTATTTTATTTTAGTATTGTTCTTAATCTAAGCTTGAATTGAGAACCGACTGATAGCGTCATCGGCTTTTTAGACGGTAATTATGATTCAATGAATAAAAGCTAAGTCTTGACATTAGCACTGGATATGGATTTTTATTTCGATATATTGATTATTATATCACCGAGAGATGAGATAGTTTTATTATAAATGAAATTATAATTAACTTGATTTGATAAGAAGAACCTTGAACCAAAAATATTATTTTAAAGAAATTGATTTTTTTCGAATTAAGCACTATTTACTTAAACCAAAAAAAAATATTTTAATTTGATAATTTTTTTGCTTGGTTCAAAATAAACTCTTTAAATTGATTTTCTTGAGTAAAGATTTTTTTTTCTTGGATCTACACGGAAAAAATTAATATAAAATAAATAATAATGGATTTATTAAATATAATTTTTAAAATTATATTCCCGCTTCAAGAATTTTTTATTCTGAATGAATTTAATTTTTAATCATTGTGTAGAATAGTAAATATTATTTTTCTTAAGGAAACTGAAACTATAAATTTTAAATAATATAAAACAGCAGTATAAAGCAGATTACAGTAGCAAAAAGGACACAGACGGGATTTTAGTCCACGTAGCATCATCACAGCCGGCACTCCCTTAATTACCGATTTTCCTCGGTCCGCGTCACTTTTTAATTGACGCCAGAAATTTAACGACGGCAGTGAGTCGTCAGTAGATTTTCGCAGAGTCATCCTTTACGCCAAAATATCCCTCGCTCTTGTCCTTATTACATTTATTCACCCGGTTAATCCATATAGATATATAAATGTATATATTTATGTTCCGTCTCACTCTTAGTCGGTACGCTCCTGAAAGATCTCTTCCGCCCGTCGAGACGATTTCGCAAATCGAAGAGTTTATAAAGCCTGCCCAAAAAAATTAGATCAAGTGGAATTTTACCAAACGAAAATGACGAAGCGATAAACAGCATTTATCTTTTGATCTGTTTGTATCTTCGATATACATTTAACATTTATTCTACATTTAAGATTATGTTTAATTTCAAATCGATGTTTAAGTAACATTTACTGATTTTTCATTTACACTTCGATTAATTTTTGAAATTTCCACTCACGATTTTTTTCATTCTTTTAATGATAGAAAATTTCTTATTGGCCATTAAATTTTTTTAAGTAAAAAATTTTTCATTTAATAATTTTTTTTTAATGGTTAAAATGTCGATTAACCATTAAATTAATTTTTTTTTTCAAATAACGGCATTTTTAATTAACAACTTCATGAATTTTTTAAAATTGATACTCTCAAAAAATCAATTTTTAATCAAGTTTCTTATCACCCATCAAATTTTCATTGAGTTCCATTACAAAAATAAATATCTCTTCAATAAATATAAACCCGAGCTACAGATATCATAAAAGTAAATCAGAACAACGACAGTACATCAGTGGAAAGAGACAATTATAAGGTAAAAAGTGATCAGACCCGATGGAACTCCAATTCTCTTGGGCGTTCTTGTTTCTGTTCTCGTTCTTGTTCTTGTTCTGCGCAGTTGCGGTCCTCAACGATTGGGTTCACGCACGCGGGTCTGTTACAAGTTACAAAGAATTAGTGAAGGTGGTATAGGCTGGGAGATATCTCAAAGCTCGTTACTCGCAGTGACTCGACACTCTTGACAAGCTTCAGAAGACGTATAAGCTAACGGATCAGGTTTATACCATCAACCATTAACCATCAACCATCACACATATCTATATGATATTTTATATTTAACATTTTACTTTTAATACTTTATTTATTTTTTATAACCTCAAGCCCCGGGTTAGGTATATTAATCCTCAAACTCAGAACTCACGCATACTTAACTCTCAACTCGACTCAACTCTTATTTTAACGCTCAAGTGTCGCCGTTCATATTAATGTTATATTAACTGTTTTATTCATTTTGAAATCCCATGAGCTGGTTGATTTACTGCTCGGTTATTGGGCAGGACTAACATTGGGCCTCGGATACAGTTCACATGACCCGCGAGGTTCTGCTGTTGTGTAACATCTCGAGAAAGTACTCTAAGAATTAGGGGAGAAGAAATAAATTTTAAGGGTACCCCAAAATTAAAAAAAAATTTTTTTTCTTCTAATCAAAAATTTCTAAAAAATATATTTAAACGTTGTTTGTTTGGGGAAGGAAAAAAATTTTTTATTTTATAGATAGTGAATAAATCTGGAGTTGTTTTCAATGAATTGTTTGCTTAGTAATTTTTTAATTTTAAATAAAAAAAAATCATTAGTTTTTTTCGAAGATATTCATAATTTATTTTTATTTGTTTTGTTATTATTTTTTGTGATGTAAGGTCTTAAGAACTTGGAAAAAAAAATCTTCAAAATCTAGAGTGAATTTTTTTGTAATATAAATAAAATTCTTCTTAGAAAAACTTCATTAAATTGAACAGTACAACAATTTTTGCATAAAATTAAATTTCCTTTCAAAAATTCACGATTTTTTCTTAAATTTCATTAAAAATTTATCGATAGTTAAGCTACAATTTTTTTTCTATCTATCATAATTAAATCTAATGAGCCGTTAAATTTCTTATTTATTCCTAAGAAAATTAATCTTCGTCCAAAGTGTTAAATGTTGAAAATTTTTCCTCCTAATCTTCACACCATCGGGGAATAAATTTTTTACAGTTCAGGTCACAAGTGCTACAAAACACTAAATGAGATAACTGTTTCTAATTTCAACAACTCAAAGATTGAAAAATGAATAACAACATTTAACCTGAACTCCGCGGTTGAATAAATAAGATATTATAAACTTTTTTATTTTAATTAATAACACTTCTAATTGCTCGCATGTTGAGAATGTAAAGTTGTGATTATAATGAAAATAAAATAATGTGTGAGTGTACTGTTTGTTTCTCTAATGATCGTATCAATATCGGTGTAAAGATGTGTGGGAGTAGACACCAGCTAGACTCACCGTGATGCACGCGACAGTCGGGGGTTGCGATCCGCCGGTCTGGTTGCCTTAGGGGTTTGGGCTGCGCGTGAATTGCTCACGTGGGCCAAGACTCTTGGACGCGACCGTTGCTTGACGCATTCCAGTCCCTGTAACACACACGTCGTGTATGTTAATAAATACATTTATACTTATTATTATACTCTACCTATACTTTACTCAAATATCAGCACACTTTACTCTCACATGTTGCATACTTTCTTACTTTACTCCTTTTTGTACGTGAAGGATTTTGTTAATTTTTAGAACTTTTAAATAAATAATTAGAAATATGTATTATTTAATAATGAAAAATTAAAATTAATTTGATCTTCTTGATTTGAGTGAAAAAATTCTTAAAATAAGAAATTTTTCTTGGTTTAAGTAAATTTCACTTGATTCAAGAATCTTTCATCTTAATTCAAGACAATGAAACTCTTTAAAATTATTTTCTTGGCTCAAGAATTTTTATCTTGATTCAAGTTAATTTTTTTTTGTCTGTGTACCAACACTGATTCATTTTTACTAAAAAGTCCGGTTAATTTTTTAGTACTCGATATACTAAAAGATTTTCAATTAAAATTAGGCCATGAATTAAGTCATTTTCACGGTAATTTTTAAACAAAACTTCTTAAATAAAAAACAAAAATAATAATAAATAATAAAAAGATATAAATGGTTGATTAATTTTCGTAAAACCATTAATTTAAAATTATTATTATTAATATTATTATCAAATTTATAAAACTGCTGGTTACACGCGTGTACCTTCATTATAATCAACTTAAACACGTAACCCGAGGTCTTACCAACCGAAGAGTGTAAGAATAAAGGCTGAGAAACGTAATCATATCAAGGCATATAAACATTTAATAATCTTAAATTTTTCGATTCTCTAGTTTCGTTTTCAATTTCAATCTCTCTCTCTCTCTCTATATATATATTTTTACTAAATTAAAGCTCGAGGCGAAATTAATTTCAACTCCAGACCATACTAGTCAGTCCACCAACAAATTTGGGGAAGCTAATTAAAAGGTTACCGAGCACTAAGCAGTGAGTAGTGAGTATTAGAGGGAGCTTTCAGTGAAAAAGATGTTCGGTAAAAAATGATGAAGAGGAAAGCATGAAAAAAGTACATAACAGTAGTACAGCGAGACTATTCGAGCAGAGGCAGTGATGATGAAAAAGAGAGCACGGAAAGCGGAGAACAAAAAATGAGGACGCGAGGCGTCGCGACGTTATTACACGATTCATTAGGGACGCAAACCCTCGGGCGATATCCCGCTCCGAACATTCACGAGAGGTGTACATTGAATAAAGATCAAGTGCGACGGGACGAGAGCAGATAGGTGCACTGATAGCAAAAAAAAAATAACTAAAATCCCAGCGGATAATTTCGGGCCAGGTATTTTGTTGAATTTAATGAGGGAAATTTTGCAGATCGCAGAAAAACAAATTCAAACAAATCAAGAATCCGAAAGAGAAAAAAAAGAACTATGAATAATGAATTGATGTATATATAATACAAAATAAAATACACGCCGGATAATCTTGTCTGGGTGAAAATATAGATAGGAAAAGACTTCCGGCGGAACCACGATAGCAATCTTAGTCCCGAGTCCGCCATCGGAGGTTGAAGGGTAAAAACGAGTGGACTCTATTATATTAGACCAGACCAGACCAGCAAAACCAAGTTAATGTCCCCATTTGTCCACTACCCTCAAGGACAATTTATCTCACCCTTTGTACTCTCTGTAATCACCGAGCACCCCCGGGACCAATGTACTTTGATGTAAACATATACATTCATTTACAGTAATGCAATATGTATAATTATTGTTTTGTAAAACACTTTCTGTGAAAAAATTTTCGGATATGGTCATATCAAGCTAGGTAAATATGACCATATCAAACCAAAAATGGGTAGAAGGAGAGAATTAAATAGTAAAAATGATCATTTAGTTATTGGAGAGTTTTTTAAAATTAATTTTTTCAACACTGTAAAATGTGACTACTATCTTGAATGATTGACACTCTGAATTTCGCATTGTAGATAGTATAATTTGACTCTCTCCGTGCAGGTCTGTGCAATTACAATTTTATAAAACAAATGAAGGGAATCACGGTCAAGAATAATAAATACAAAGTTAATTGAAAATAGCAAAATAATGATTAGATTGTAATGACCTGGACCACCGTGTAAACAAAATTCAAATACCTAACTGGGATCTCATGTTGACACCGTTAATTAGTACTCCATTAATGTATTACAGTGATAAGTGATTTGTCGAGGATATTCCTCGTTGACCTGCCTCCAAACGATGCTCTCTACACTATCATGATTTAGGTATTTATGTATGTGTATGTATATATATAAGCCAATACAATATAATAATAATAACAACAATTATAATAATGATAATAACAGATGTATAAGTTGAAAAAGGTTCAGAAGTGCCGCCGCTAAAGAGTGAATTCCTCGGATCCTCGGATGGAATTTCAGGCACGCGTGGTGCCGATCTCTGAGTAGAAGAGTTTAACTTCACTTCAGACCGATCACGATCCATCCATGCGGACTTTAATCATATCGGGATAATTTAATATATATTCCCATCCTCGGTACTCTTAATTTATTATCATAAGCATAAGTCATATTATTTTATGATCTTTTACCAGGTCACGTGAAAGCGTATTAAATTTATACCCGATTCGTTTTTAAATTACATAACATATCCCATTAACATTAACATTCGCTATCGTCGGTTAAGAATAAAAAGTTATTAATTTATTGTTGTAGAAATTATTTACTAGATTTTATTATTATTTCCGTAAAAAAATTTTCGGATATAGCCAACATAAGGCATAATTTGGTTATATACCGCCATATTAGGCTATATGTAAAAATAAAAAAATAATTTATAATTATAATAAATGATTTTTCAACGTCAGATGATTTAATAAATATTTATTAACATTTAATAAATCATTTGTGAATTGCAATTTATAAAATATTAAATAAATTGTTTTGAGACAAATAAATTTATTAACAGTTAATAACATCTATCAGTATGTTATATTAAACGAAAATTACTTTATTAGTTGATTAAACTAAAAAATAATGTTCAGCTAACATTTTTAACAGACTCAAAATAATTATTGTAATTTTGTGACTCCTTTGTGATTACTTTGAAATTAACTGTCCTGTAGTGGGAAAATTTAGCTATCATGCGCCATCTGTCGGAAATTTTCAATACTAAATTTGAAAAATTTTTTTTATCAACAATAATCATGTCAGAAATTTTTTTTGTGGGTATCATTATTATTAAAGAAAAAAAAATTTACTAACCCAAATTTGAAAATTTTCTCAGAAAATAATTTGAGTATATTATTGTAAACAAATCCAGCTATTAATACACGATTTTGTGTGTACTGCAATTAAACTTGAGTGCACCCAGCGCAAGCAGAGAAGCACAGCAAACATCGATTGTGAGCAAACAAGTGCAAGTACACATGCGGATGACGGATAAAGTAGATAAGAGACAGGATAACAGACCAAAAGCAGGACCAGAACTAGTTCGTACCCGGTACTTGGTATTGGCTACGTCAAAGTGGAAAGCAGAAAGTGGAGCAGGACTTTGCTCAGTACTTAAGGGAATAGGACCCTGCAAGGGTGGAGCCTCTCTACATCTCTGTTCTTTCGATTCTCAAATATTTACAGCACTCGGCAAACATTCGCGGGCATTGTTCCACCGCGCTACTGTGTGTAAATTTAATCTCCATCCCTCTTCCCTTTAAACAGAAGCCAACTTGTCCATAATTGTATCAATAACAATCGTCTGTTTGCTTTGTAAAAAACTCAAAAATAATTTTTTTTATTTTTTCGTATATTTATTATTTTTTTCTTCAGCTGACTAAAGCCAAAGAACCATTCCGGAGCTCGGAGCCGAAGAATAGACTAGGAATTCGCTGACTCGTCATGCACGACGTTAAAATATTTTTATCTCTCTTAAAGTTCAGCCAGTCGTGGTGACATCTTTATCGGCCGTTGCCAAGCAAAGCTCAGTCCTCACTCTTGGTCTTCCTCTAAAAACCACCTATCACCCTGTACCAGTGTTTTGTGTTGCTGTATACCAATGTAAGCATCACTATACTCTTTACTGTCGTCTTTTCTCGATAATTCTCCTCTACTTGTCCATCGTCCACCGATCCTCATCTTGGTATGCCCAGTGCCCACACTATCAATACTTCACTCTCTCTTACATGCACATAAACTGCCCACACACTCCACACTCCATTCCAAGGTGTACATATATAATACACATATGTATACATTACAATACACGCGGCAGTGTTTGGTCTTTTGTCGGTGAATAGGCCCGAGAAAGGTGCCTCTGGGGTCAAATGCGTTTAGCTGTCCATGTGAGACACGTCGATGATGATCAAGAATTTAATGTATACAAACTATCTTTCCTTGCTAGACCGCGCGGCGTCTTGGCCTGGGTACTAGAATGTAATACAATGATTTTTATTTCAACTTTTTTATTTTCTTCTCTCGCTGGTCCACGATATGATGAATTGTGTTAATTTTTTGTGATTAATCAGTTTAAATCGATATTTTGGCCAAAGAGTGGGAGGGACGATAAAAGTTACAATAACTTTTTTATGGGAAATTCGATTCTCTATAAAAAAGTGTTCTTGTGATTTTTTCGTATCTCGAATATTTCACTCAGAATTTGAATTCAAAATTGAAAAAAATTTTTTTTATAAAAATATAAGAAGAAATCTTAACCCAAATAATTTTCTTAGTATTTGTAAAAATGAATATATGAGTGTGAAAAAAAATTTTATTTATTTATTAATACTTATTGCCAAAAAAAAAATAAATAAAAGTTATTCATGCTGACTGAATAACATTTGTGTATGAATGCTAAATATCACGTTACGAATGTTGTTCTCAGAAACGTTAATTTTGCAAAAATTGTCGTGTGTCGGGCGTACTTAAAGTTCTGCACGTGCAGATTGAAATGCATGGCTGAGGAGAGTAAGAAAGGAGAGAAAAGAGAAAATTTAAATTAAATATCAAGTGAGAAACAATTAATGAAGCCTGTATGCATGAATTAAATTAAATGTTATGTTTTATGATTACAATATATTTATAATGATAATAATCTGAGAGAGAGGATCTGGTGTGGGTGTGGGGTGTCGCGATATATCAGGAACACGGTGTCGGGTTGTGTAACATAAATGCTTATATTGTGTTGCTGCAGTGGCACAACACGACAACTGTCCGATGCTGGCATTCTGGAAAATCACTTGCTTACTTCTGTGTTTACGGCATCTCATCTTGCGGCTGATACGTTATTTTAGGTATATATGAGTAAATTATAAATATAAATAAATAAATAGTAATTTAAGTTTGAGTGATAATAAGATTATTTTATGAAGAAAGATTTATTTTAATTTAGTAAGATTTCATTCATTAATAATTCGTTCATTAGAGCATTTTTAAACTAAAAAAAATTATTATTATTCATTTAATAAATTATTTTTCATTACTAACAATTTAATTAGTTTTTTTTGTGTAAAAATTTCATAAAAATATTTATTTGAATTTTTTTTATAACAAACTACTTTTTGATACCGAAAAAAAGAAAAAAAATCAATTCGAGAAATGATTAAGATATTTTTAATAAATTATTATTTTCACAAGTGGTTATTAACTACTGATAAATATTAATGCTACAAATATTAATTTATGACGAAAAAAAAAAAAAAATTAAAAAATACTAAACATTTATTAATCTCAAAGAAATTTTTGAAAAAAAATTTACTGAATTTTTTTATCCAAAAAATTTTTTACAAAGCTTGTTATTCGAAAAAAGAAATCCTTCTGTAATCAAAATTATTTTCATCACTCAAACTCCGACCTAAAATTTATTGATATTATTAATCCATCTCAATACTTTGCATTGATAATAAATTCCACAGAATATCAAAAACTCCTTCAATACAAATAACCAGCCGGACATTTATAAATTCAAAAGCTACCCGTTACATTCATGAATACGATACAATTTAATTTAAAGATTTAGCGATATTTATCACCCCGTAAAGGTGAAAAACACCAGCATGTGTATCGAGAGCGACACCTACGCCCGTTATTGCTCTCGCTTATATTATTATGAATAAATATCAGCATATGTGTTACTTAAGGTGTGCAAATTTTTTACTTCATACTTCTTACTCCTTACCATATACATAACAGTCGGAGTAAGTCTGCTCCAAGAAATCGTAACTTGTCGTGTTTATATCGGTGGGTTGCCGACGGCGTTCTTAGTCGTACAAATGGCTCGCAAAGGGGCGTTAAAATCATGAGAAATTTAAAAAACCTTTCTCTCTTTTTTTATTCTTATTTATTTCTTCTTCTGCATACTCATTCACGCTGAATGCAAAGTGCAAACGCTGGAATTAAATGAATGGAGAAGAAAACATTCAAATATATATATTTATGTATTAACATTGGGACATTTTCGCGTAATTATTTTTTTTTTTTAGCGTTTCAGTAACTTCTATAATAATTGTGATTATACGGGAGGCGATGATAATGACAATAATATGAATGGCTTAGACACAGAAAAAACTAAACTGTAATAAATAATAATAAATTGATATAAATACTAATTTAAAACAGTTAACTCGTGATTTTAACAGTTAATTTATGATATTTATTATTCAAATGTTACAATTGAATAATTATACAGAAAAAAATAGAATTTAAAATAATAATAAAATCTATCTAAATTTCCAAAAAGTTTAAGAATGATTAAAAAGTAACCAAAATCTGATAAATTTCACCATTAAATTTCTTCTCTGTATTTTTTATTTTTTATTTAATATTTTGCATATGAAAAAAAATAATTCGACAGGTCCGTCGTTATTTTCATCCCGAACGCCAAGGACGAAATTTTTTAAGATATTGCTCTGAGGTACGCATGCCACAGGATTTGTCCGAAAATAACGCGCTAAACGGGCGAGGCCTGGAGTCTGTATGCATATGTATATGTATACAAATATATAACTAAATATAAACGGAGCCATGAGTTCCGTAGGGCCAAGAGTTCGCGGCGGGGCCGTTCATCAGAAGCAACTTGTCATGCCGCTGGGCATCGGGCATAAATTCCGCCCGGTAATGTGACAGGTCCTTTGCTTCTATACCCCGTAAACGGCAGACTGCACTCCGTGCACCGGGTGTCCCGAAAAATCATCACGGGCCAACAGCCAACGGATTTTTTTTTTTTTTTTTGATACTTATTTTAATCGTAAATTAATCGCCGGTTCTGGATTGTGGATGCTGGATATTATGGAGAATGGAGAGGAGGTTGTTTCTCGGGAAAACAATAAACCGAGGTATTAAATTATCCTATTTCGTCACTTATTTACCGTGATTTACTGTTTTATAGGTAATTATTTTTTATAAGCTCCAGGAGCGATAACTACGGCTTATTTAAATTTATACTGTTATGGATAACTTTTATTTTTGAATATTGAAAATGAGTTTTGTAAAATAAGGGAAAATTTATATACAGGTGAATTTTTGTTTTGACTTGGGAATAATAATTTTCAAAATTTAAACTAAAATTTTATTATAGGAAACATTTTATTATAAATTGACAAAAAAAAATTGACTTGGTTAAAGCGAAAATTTTGGACTAAGACAATTATTTGGGCGAATTTTATCAATTAAATTAAGTAGTAATTTTTGAATTGATAAAATTTTATTTTTATTTAAATTTAATTTGATTCAAAAAAATTTTTTTCTGGAATCATGACCAAAAAATACTTCAAATCTGTTATTGAATGATTTTTAATTGCTTAAAAAATGTTTTTACTTGATTTGTATCAAACAAATTACTCAAAATTATTTTTCAAGTTTTAATATAAATTTTATTAGGTTTAAAAATTTTTCTATTTAAATTGTCAAAAAAAAATTGTTAAAAATTGAACTTGATTAAAAAATTTCGTAACTTTTATTATAATTTTTACTATTATAATAATATAAGTTTAATATCAGTAAATTAGTGTAAAGATCGATCCAATATATAATACATACAATGTACAACGTGAGTATGAATATATAGTATGTAGTATGTAGTATTTTGTGTGTATTATGAGGCGATAGGCGTTGGTATGAGGATGAGGATGAGGATGAGGACGAGGATGAAGCTAAGGATGAGGATGATGATGATGATGAGATGCCATCAGAATGAATGGTGGTCTTTTACTCGTTATCCCATATAAGCACGGCTGTTATATAGGTGCCGACACCGACGCACGGTTCGTTCCGCCAGTGTGACCCTGAACCACCATCAAAAAACGAGATAAAAAAATTAGTCGAGCCTCATACTCAAGAATAGAATTAGTTTGATCGACTTGTCTGTTGTTATGTGTGTTGTGTGTAAATGTAGGCAGATTAATGTGTCATATATCAACGGTTAATGTCGGCTCTATTCTCTGTAGCACAGCATAGTATATTTGATGCACTTTGTTTTCTCTAACCACTTAATAATCACCGGCCTGTATACGACCTATCATTCTTCTGGAATGAACGGAATTTAATAATGATACCATTGGAAAATTCTTTCTTATTAATTTTGAATTTTTGCTGAATACAATTTTCGAAGAAGTAAAACTTTTTTTGTTGAAAAGAACCAAATTAAAAAGAATAATATAATTTTTAATTTAAAATAAAAATAGTAAGACAGAAAATCATTTTATTGTAAAAGTAGTTTAGGATACTGTTTGAGATATTTTTGTAAATATTTATTGTTAAAATTTTCTACAAGTAAATCTATGAAAAAAATATCTTTAAAAATACCCCCTGCTTTTATGATAATGAAAAAAATTTTTTTCTTCATCTCTATTTTTATTTTATATTGGTAATCATTCACTTTTTATTTTAGTTTGATATTACACTATTTTTTTTTATTTTTCAAACAATACTAAAAGTGTATTTAAAAATCATAATCTATTCCTATCCCATAATCTATCATTGACAGTTTTAAAGATTTTCCATTCTATTCCGGTGTTAAATAAGAAACGATAAATAAAAATAGATAAAAAGATGTCTAAATATTTACAAATTTTTGTACTTTTAAGAGAATAAACTGGTAAATTTTCTCTAAGTCTCTTCCTTTTGAAACATTGTATTAGATTGTAAAGATACAATTTGAATGGTAACTCTCCAAATATTGAATGCCGCCTGGTTAAAAAATTAGGCATGTAATTCTACTTTGTCTGCAAAGCAGTAGTGAGTAATTCTTTTTCTTTAAGCTTGCAGGTCTTATTCTTCCATTTGAACCAATTTTAAATCGTTATAAAAGTAATTTTTGATTTTTTCAATATTCCTTAAACATATTAAAATTTTTTTTCCACTAAACCATTTTAAAACTAAAATATATTCACGTTTTAAACGTTATTTTTAGATATTTTTCCTCGATTTTAAACGTCAAAGTACGTCGAAATACTATGGTCAAAAATTCTCCGCAAAAACATTTTAGTCAGTAGCTTAAGTTGTAAATTATTTAAAATCCCTTGAAGACCAAGGGCAATGAAGGTATGCATTTGTCGAAAGTACTCAGTGCCAAATTGAAAAATATAAGCCCGACACCCAAACTAGTGGAAGGGCAGTATATTATCTTTACTGATATTGAGGCAATAAATCTAAATAGATTAAAATAAATCCGTCACTTTGAGCCTCTTCAAATAGTCATAATCTTATTGACCCTTGAAGAAAATATTTTTAATATTTTCCTCTTTAGGGAAGAGTGACGTCAGTCTTGAAGATTACTGATGATAGTGGGCATTTCCTTAAAGAAGTAGAAATAAAAGGCAAGGCCAGGTGTAAGTACTTTCCTTGAAAAATGAAATAAATGGAAAAAGAACAAGGACCGAGAATTTGGGTAGAGAGTATTCCAAACTAGAAGCAAGGCTAACAATAAAAAGGATCAAGCTTAAGTACATACCTGATTCTTGATGACGTTAAAAATTTTACCATTATTTTTACTACTGTTGTTGTGTATGGACTTAGATTATTTATAAAAACATATTTATACTGTATATTGGGCCATTTGCTGGTGATAGGGTGACGGGGTGATGCCTACGGGACGTTTGTCCATCTGTTGTTTAAAGCACCAGTCACACTTGCATATTATCTGTTGTTTCTTGTTTATAAATGACAGGCTTCAGGAACAGAGACTAATGGAGATGGTGATACCTTTCTAGATAATTATATAATTATATAGTAGATATTTAGCTAGCTATATACAAGTTTTTAGTTAACTCTTAGTTCAAATAAGAAATTGACTTATTTAAATCTCACTACAATTTAATCATAAAATTATTACCAAATGCACTTTTCAAATTATTAATATTGTTAAGCATAACACATTCTTTTGTTACTTTTATATTTATACACTTGTTAATTTCATGTATTATCTGTATTATTTTTGTAAATTTACAGTTACACAAAAATTATTTTGTATTCCATACCTTGCCATTTGGCTTGTGTCTTGGCATTTATTACTAATAATAATAATAATAATAATTTTTATGGGTTGCTAAATTAATTTATATAAGTAGATAGACATATTTTTTGGGTTTGGAGTCTAGGAACTTAATGGGTGGAACATTTAAAATTTTTAATGTTGATAGTTATTATTTTAAGACTGTTTAAGATATCAAAAATGTCGGAATGATTTTTTAAGGTTGATAAGAACTTTTTTATTGAATTTCTTACAATTGGGAAAAAATAGATAAATTTTTTCAAGTATAGAGCTGAATAAAATGAAGAATATAGAGGTTAAAATTAAATTGAAAAATTTAACAGTTTAAGAAAGAAAAAAAACTGTTTTCGCCCAGGTTCGAACTGAGGACCTTCTGCGTGTTAGGCAGATGTGATAACCAACTACACCACGAAAACTGATGTGTATGACACAGCCAATATTACACTGTTAAAATTCCCCTTTTTGTTTTTAGAGATTTTAAAAATAGTAATGAAAAAAACATAAATTATTGATATTAAAAACGAACTAAAATTGATTACATAAGAGTTTGAATGACAATTATTTTTTAGCATTTTTTAAAAAATTAAAAATTTTTTTTTATATATACTTATAAATGCGACGTTAAAAATTTTTTTGTCTTTGCGTCAAAAAATTTTGTGTTGAATTGATTAAAAAAAGATTTTATTTACAAAATAATAATTAATAAAAGTTAGCTCAACAAAAAATCATCGAAATATTAATTACTCTCGATTATTTTTCTTCAAAACTTTTTTCCAAAATTTGATCAAATATTTCAATTCTAAATTTTTTAATCCAATAATCAAAATGACAAATCAAGTCCAGAGACCAGAGGGGTACCGTGATAACCTGTAAAGATGACCAAGGAATTTAATCGAACTGAAAACAGAGTAAGAGGTGTATAATAATTTTCCTCTGCTGGATGATCATCAGGATGAGGATGAGGAGTTTGGATCTTGCTGGTGTGATGGGCACTTTTAATTTCTGACAGACATTAAGACAGCCGGACTGCGAGCGGTGGTGGATAGGATGATGAGGAGGATGAGTAGAGCGGAGTGGCACAGAGGGAGGTACAGTAAGACTCTCGGGTCCCCTGTTGCGAGGTCGGATAAACTTCAAACGGCTCGAAGGCTTCATCATCGATAGGTTCCCTGATCACTGCCGACAGATTAGACGCCTCGCTACACCTCTCCTGCTAAAAGATCCTCTTATTTCTCTTATTCCCGCTGTAGCAACATAACCCACCATCCACCATCCAGCATGTCCTGTATAACACCGCGTTAGGGTTTTACACCGATTCTTATCCTGATAAGTACGTTTTACACCGTCTTTTTGCTCGCGCTTCCTTCTTATATCTCGAAGATCCTCATCCTTGCTCTCAATTTGGGGCTTCAGAGGGGGTTTATTTTCTTTTCATTGGAAAATCCTAAAATGTACTAATTTTTAATTTTAATTTTCAAAATTACTATCAAAGATAAATTTTTATTTATTATTATTTAAAATTCCATGAGAATTTAAAATATTGGTCAGATAAAAAAATTTCTTAGCTCAGAAATTTAAAAATTTGTTAGATTAAAATATTAATTTATTGAGTCAAAAGATTTTACATAAAAGTCAGACTTTATTTTCAAATATTTAATACATATGAATGATAAATTATTCATTCTTCATGAAATATACAAAAGCTTCAAGCATTTTTTACCTGCAGCTGAGAAATGATTTAAAATTTTGGAATCACTGGAAAAATGATAATTTAAAAAAAATTGCTTATTTTGTCTCAGTAATTATTCAAGGATTAAGCAAAAAAGTGTAAAGTAGGTTTATTTATTCAAAATAATTATAAGCTTTTGAAATATTCAAATTGTTCGAAAATTTTGGGGAAAATAATTGCCAATTATGCATTCAAAAATTCCACATAAATTATACTTAAAAAAAAACCAAATTTTTAAAGTTACTAAGTACTCAAATTTGGACCAAAAATGGTTAAAACTCATTGGTGTTTTTTGAAGTGAAAATGATTAAAAAACCGTGACGACTTAGAACGATTTAAAAACTTAAAGACGGCTTTAATCGACGTCGGAGGATTTAATTGGATTAACGTTACACCTGCTGGAAGGTTTAGAAGAGAACCGGGGACAAATTTGAAGGTTTTGGCGCGAATTTTCCAATCCATCATCACAGAAACTGTCGTCCCAGCTGATTTGGGTGATGCGTGACGGAAAACCCGTCGGTGGTGTGGACGAACAAGGTTAAAAATAATAATATTTCAAAGTAAACGTCGCCCAAAAAAATCTAAGTCGGTAGCTTCAGAGGACTTGACAGGTAGCACCTGCGGCAGGTACGGCCAAAATTGTCCGTACTCTAGTCGTTCCGTCAGGGAAATTCATCAAAAAAACACCCGGGTTTTGTAAACTTTACACTTTAGGTCGCGTTAAACGTTAAATAACGCCCTTTTTTCTCTTCTTCTTGCTGCACTTGGTACCACCTCGTCGTTTAATATATTTGACAAATTGCCGTGACGACTGGATTTAATTTGTCAGAATTATATGAAGAGATGCGGGTGCCGGAAAATAAAAATTTAATCGTTATCGGTCTGCTGTGCCACGGAATCATTAACGCGAAATAGTTTCGTTACACCAGTACTTTCATCAATCAATTTTATTTTCATAATCAAAAAATAAAAAATTGTATTATAAATTTTTCATCAAGAAGTTTTAAGAATTTTTTTCTTAAGTTGAAAAAATTGTTTAAAGAAAAAATAGGTTTTTGATTTTTTCAATAAATTTTCACATTGTTGAGTCAATTCTGAAGAATAAAAACAAACAATGACATGAATTAATTTTTTTTCCTTGTTAAGAGTTATAGAACTTAAAAATCGTTGCAAAATACGTAAAAATTCAAAATAAATTTGGACTTTTGATTATTTGCAACACCACAAATTGAATAATTTTCCTTAAAACTCACAATAAATTTTTCTATACCTTTAGACATTTCCAAAAACTGAATAAATTCTTAATTTTTTGGCTAATCGTCCGAACACGGTCTAAAATTCTTAACTCTCGTATTTATTACACTTTAAATAAAAAATGATCGCGGTTTTAAAGTTGAGCCGCAAATTCAAAGTTTGGTTCTTAGTTCTATAAAGTTTCCGCGTGGGATTAAAGACCCAGCGAGTTTTAGAGAGTACGGCAGGAGGGTGTGATGTAGTACAACTTTTGGTCTTCTCGATTTACTGCTGGTGAGCCGCAAAGACTTAAACTCTGCTCCTTACTCCTTACTTCTTCATATACATAAAACATAATACATAGATTCGTACATATGTACGAAATACGTGTATATAGTCTTGAAGTGACTCATCGAGAATCGTATTCTCGGGTTAGGTGTGCTTGGACTCTTATATCTTTTATTTTTAGTCTCCTGTCTCCCTCGGACTCGCTGGTACCAACACCAACTACCGTTTCGAATCGTTCGAGAAAAATTATCTCGCAGAACTATCCTCGACGAAACAGTCTACACTCACTCACTCTCTCTCTTTCTCTCTCTTTCATTCTTATTTTTATTCCGAGCAAAATTTTAAACTACACGGTCAATAATAATAAACGTCCGTGAATTTTGTGCGCGGAACGAAAATTCCGTGAAATATCTTGGCACTTTTAGGAAAGCAACGCCCGCGCACGAATCACTTAATTATATTTTTTTTTTACTTTATTTCTCCTTATACTTAGCTAAACACATCGTATTCTCCGATTTAACGATTTAACACCAATGCTAGTCACAATACGAACACGAAACAATAATAATATTTTTTTTTTTTTTTGAGAAACGGGCAACAGACAAAGCCATGAAAAAGCCAGAAAAGAACTTGAAATATTATTTATAATTTATATCGGTTAACTTATTACTTTTTTCTCACTAAATTCTACGACTCGCTAATCGATATTTCAAGGACACGTGTGAGGTCCGTTCTCACATGTCATTTCGTAAACAATTTAGATTTTTTGGGCAAACACCGTCAGAATGAAGTTTTATGTTGAAAAGAGCGAAATTCTTTTATTCCAAATTTGGAATTTTTCAGAAAAACTTTCGTTGAATTATCCACTAAAATTTAAACTTTTGATCTGATTGATTTTAAGAATTTATAGACTCGCTCTACAAAAAGTAGCCACGATTCGTCAGGGTTTTTTGACTTAACGGTTTATTAAAAACTCGTTGCATAAAAGTGGGATAAGGTTAATATGTAGACTAAAAAAATGTGAGCGGATATGATTATCTGATAGTAATAATAATGATGATGATAATAATATGTGTAGGGAGTAAGCCTATTAGAGGATGTCAAAATGTTTAATCAATTGCACGATTTGTTATTCAATATTTTGATAATCCGTTCCATTGAGGCTCTATTGATAACTTTATTGAGGTTTTTTTATAAAATTTTTGAATTAAGTGTCTAAAATTGATCTCGTCTTCTACTAAAAAAAAAAAAAAAATTAAATCAAGAAACTGAAGTATTTATTTTTCCAGGATGCAAGTTTTGAATAATTTTCTGACTTTAAATCAATTAAATTTTTAAATTTGCCGTCCAAGATACTACATATAAGAAATACAGTAAATAATCATATATTACGTAAAAGAAACTAAAAAATCTAAAGCATAAATTCATCCAGGATTCCAATTTTTTGAATTACGCTTAAGCATTTTATAAACTTACATATACTTCATAGCAGCTACCACAGAAGAAACTTTCTCAAGTAGACGTAAATTATCAAAGTACTTACTATTTGTCACGTGTATATTCTAAGATATAACGAGGTTTACACTTAACTCGTGGGCGTTTCAATAATTATCGCCGGCGCTCCTTCTTGTATCTCGTATCTCTCATCTCGTGTACACTTCTTCTTAGTTTAAACGCTGTCAAATTCTAACACTCCTCTAATATACAAGGTCAAAAAAATTAAATGTTTACAAACAGTTTAAAATTTTTATCAAAAAAAAAAAAAATCAAGCATTTTGGGCTAAGCAGTGAGTTTTTCTATCTATGTAAGGAGAATTTCATGTTTGACATTAAAAATGATCTTCATTAAGTGCCGAAATATTCCGGTAACTGATACAACATCCAGTACATCCAATCAACAAGTATTCATGACATAACACGGCGATCACTGCTGATGATTATGATCACGATCATCACAAATCGTGAGCGTAGGATGGTTTAACAACAATGGCCAGTAGTCAATTGAAAAGAGAAATTCTAGACGATAAATGTGTTATAAAAATAACAAAATGATCGTCAGAGAGTTGGGATCAAAATCCAAAAGGTGCCAAGTGTCGCAAGGGGAATTGCGAGGATGAGAATAGGGATCGAATTATAGTTCTTTCTCTTGAGTGCGTTGCATTGCGTGATGATTAGGACTAGAAGGGACTGATGATGTCAGGGGTTACGCATCCCCCGCAGCACCCGCGTCGAATGATGGGCCAATAAAATATTTATAGAGTCCATTCAACACCCCCTAAGGCCGCGTGCCGAGACATCCAGTCAGTTCACCCCCAAATGCTCCCCAGCGGTTACACGATGTTTACCCTCTGTCCCCAAGGTCTTTTTGGCTTCGAACTTCGTCCAGGTCGCTTTGCTGGACCCCGAATTTAGCGATCGTTTGAGGACACTAACTGTCAACGAACTCTTGTCTATTTCTTAATTTGGTTCTGATTTCTCTTTGTGGCGCGTTTGAAAAATTTTTTATTTGGTTATATGGCCGTATTAGGCTGTGTTATCATAGAAAATAATTTATTAATATTTTATCATTTTTTGAGAAATGTGTATGTCAATTATCATGTTCTTTTTTTTTTTTTTTTTTTGATTAAAATTGGTTAAACTAAAAATTAATTATAGATAAATTTCTTTTAAGGGTGAAAAAAAATTTTTTTTTTCTTTTTAAAGTATTGTGTTAAAATTTAACTCTATATTGTCTTAAGTTACAATGTTTTTTTTTTTATTTAATAATATTTATGAATTTTAATAAAAATATCCTGTAATTACTAAAAAAAAAAAAATTTTAATTTTCAAATTTAAAAAAATACCAACATTTCTTCCAAGCTAACATATTTTAATGTTTTTAATAGTTACAGGAAATTTTTATTAATTTTTAACTACAAGATATTTTATTAAAAAAATATCAGATGGCGGCTCACCCATATTTCGTTTAATATGGCCAATTTTCATGTCATGCCATGTTAGGACAATGTCAAAAATTAAATATATGAATAAAGCTCATTTATTAGGCTACCAAAAAATTTTTTCACATGTTAATAATTTTTCTTGATGAACACTTGAAAATTTTGATGAATATTTTAAAAAACCAAAAACACAAACCACTTAGCAGACTAGTAATTACTTGACGCGCAGTCGCATACATCCCGTCGTTGTGCTAAAACACGCGGCCCATCGATAAATTGCGACTTCCGCTGACGATTTGGCCGCGTGTAATTTCCTGTCGGTCACCCTGGCATTCGATAACGTTCGACGAGGCCGTCCATTGCCAGATACTGACTTGATGCAAATGCGACACACGACATATGCCTGTGATCTGCGCAAATCATCGCTGATGCTGATGACTACCCATGCCAGAGCGACAGAGAGAGAAAGAGAGAAAGACAGAGAGCGTTGTTTAAAAGCGCAATCGGAAATTGCCCAGATGACATTGATTAAAAGTATTCTGTTGATGCTCTAACTACCAATCGGCTAATTATTAATCGGTAGCCAAAGGATTTATGCTGTTATTATTGTTATTATTTTTACTAATTCATTGGCCATTAGCCATCAATCGCATCATCATTTTACGAATAACCATTTAGTAATTTTCGTTGAAAATCATCGTCAAAATTAGAATTGACTGATTTTTTATGATAAGACCAAAGTCAAGAAAAATTGATATTTGGAGAGAATTAAATTATAAATCACCTAAAATATAAAATTTTTAGAGTTAATCGGAATATTCTCAATATTTTTTGACAAAAAGTTAATTGAAGAATATTTATTATTTATTTTTAAAAAATCAAAAAGTAATCAAAGTTACTGAAAATTTTTGACGTTTTCGTACCTGAAAAACCTTTAATGTTTGCTGGTATTGATAGTGTTTATAAATATTTTCAAAAATAAAATTTTCCAGTTGTTATTAATATAAAGAATTGAGAATTAAATTAGAGGGTTGGTAGATACTTTTAATAACCTGAGTATTATTAATTTCTATCGAGTTAAATAAAAAAATTTTTACATTAATTAGATCATTATTTTTATTATTTAATTATCTTCGTGCACCAGGAATTCTTAGTCAACAAAATTCTCTTACTTTTATTTACCGGGAATAAGACACATCGAATATATGACCACAATAAATACTCAGGCTATAAGACAGACATTCTAGGAAGGATAAAATCTAATTTATGTTAATCCGATGATAGGGCTGGAACCGCAGATCCAAGTCCAAAAAGACATCAACCTTCGAAAACACTTCGTTCCTTCCTCTCACTCTCAATATCCTCTAGCTATGATGCTATATTCCCGATTCTCTTCTTCGATTTTGAATCAAAAACTACATAACATCCAGAATCTAAAACCGATTGATTTTAATTAGCAGAAGAACAGAATAACCAGAAGCCCCATTTAGTCCTCCAAGACCTCGAAATTAATATCATATCACAAAAAGAATAATTAAATAATAAAAAGGGCAACTAACGACGAAGGAGAGTGCGCCTGTAGCTGCTGGGCAACTATTTGGTGGGTCGGTTTCTCCTCGAGTGCTTGTTTTGCTTATCTAAGACAAATTTGCTGTCTTGTAAGCGACACCGGAGGGTCGTTTGACAAACTGAGGGGCTCCTTGCGCGAAACGATCTCTTCCACAATCCACGAGTAGCCTCTGGCATGCTTTATACTTATACTTACATTTATATTTATCCTGTACAAGTATAAGTATACAGTGTACAGTACATAGAATAAATACTTTTATCTTATTCTCTTTACCTTTTTGTTCTTTGTTTGTGATGTTCCACAAACGATTGCGAACAGTTGTCAAGATTTCATCTAATTTGTTCAGAACTCCGACAAATTACCGTGAAATAATTTTATTATATGGTTTGATCCAACATATTAAAAAATTTTATATGTTTATATCTGACTTTAGATGGTATGATGTGCCTATATATAATTTTTTATGTCTTGATATGGCAATATTTGACTTAATATATCCATAAACAGCCTTATATAATTTTTAAATTAAATATAGTATCAAAAATTTCCGACAGGTGGCGCATGATCGCTAAATTGTCTCGTTACAAGAGAGTTAATTTCGAGGAATTAAGATATAAAAATAATTTTTTTTTTTATTCTCTCAAAGAGCTAAAATTGATATTTAGTGTAATTAAATACTAAACTGATTATTTTTTATACCACATGATAATTATAAATCCTTATATAAAATTGAGATGAAATGTATGTGGCATCAAACTATTCGTAACGTGATTGGTCGAATATATCATGAGCATGAAAATATATGCAAACGCTATAGTAAGGCGCGCGCTTGCGCGCGCAAATTTGAATTCTAGTTTCTTATAAAATATATTGTTAGATTAAAAATTTATTTTTTACTCTCATATATATTGACTGATAAGAATTTATATTATTAGATCAACCAATTTGAGGTCTGACATGAAAATTAGCCATATCAGAAAACTTTTCTATGGATTCTATTATTTTTTTTGCTTTCAAAATTAGGTGCTGCTTCGCAAGCTATTATTGCTTCTATTCTCAATTCTCACACACTCTTCATACATATATACTTATAAGCGTATACATATATGTATTAATATAATAGGGAGCACATGCCCCCTGTCATGTTACGAGGGACCCCAGGAAGCTACCGAGGGTTATTTATTTGACCGTTTAACGGTCGGGTATATATAGTTTACTGCCTGTCAAGATGAAGCGCATGTACGAAAGTGCGTTCATTCGTTCCTTATTGTTTTTCAAATAAAAAATCAAACTTTTTATACGTCAAGCTTCGATAAGACTTTAGTACCCTGTCATTTTTTGTAATGGTTAATGTTTACCGTTGAAATGAGATATCGCCGCTGAAAATTTAAAACCAAAAACTCTTTTTTATAATTATTTGAAATTTGTAAGATTAATCATTTTTTACAATGGAATCCTAAATTTTTACCACCTTTAAGACACCTTCGTCATTAAGAACAGGCGAAGAAAAGAAGCTACAGGTCTTCGTAATTCATTAAATCAACTCTTTTCACAAAAGTTTGGTGTTCAAAAATTCTACCGAAACTTTTCTTTGGTCTAAAATTTTTGCAGGTAAAAAATAGTCTTTTGACGGACCAATAAAAAGGATTAATTTTGAGAATTTTCTACCTGTCAGCTAAATTCTTTAAAATAACAGAGTCAGAATGAAATGAACTTTTTAGTTCTTTAATCAATTTTTACTTTTAAAATTCAAAATATATTTTTTATGAATGGTCTGAGGCTTCAATTTTTAACCATTAGTAAATCAATTTTAAATTGAAAAAAATTACTCGATTCAGAAAAAATTTTTTATTGCTTCTTACTAAGAAAAAAATTTTACGGATAAAAAAATGATTTTTTTTTTTTTTTTTTTTCAGATATTTATCGTTATTACTAAAGCAATTATTTGATTATTTGTTAAATTAATTTTTTAAACTAGAAGTTTAAAAAAAAAATAAAATCAAAAATAAAACTGTTTTTATTTTATATACTTAACATAATAATTTTGATATTGCTTCTGGGAGGCCGGTTGCGCCTCCCTTATTAATAAAGATAACTGTCAAAGAAGAAGGATCTGTTGTAAAAAAGTAAATAGTAAAAACATATAAAAGCCTATGATCTATGAATAATAATCTCCAGGAGATGATACACAGCAGGGTGTGACCAGTAATCATCATACTAGAAAAGATTTCCTGGCTCTAAACCACACCTCTTAACTTTCCACTACTGTCTTATCCAAAGACATATTTAGTGTTTAGTGGGTTTAGTTTATTTATCCGGCAATAAGCTCCTCTGCATCATAATCGCTGCAGCGATTAACATTCTTTCCAATCCAAGTTAGGATACTGTGTAAACAAAACGCCAATTTTTGCTTTCTCTTCCTGTAAGAGACACAAAATGTCTCTTCACAGGCGATAAATACACTTTGGATGAAATATTAAGTACCTAGTATGTGATACGCTTGCATAGATTGAAGCGATACATTGATTGTGTGTTCATATTATTCCCGAGTGAGTGAACAATAAATATATAGGAAATGAGGAAAGGCGAAGAATAACGGAAATAAATCGTGTAAGCCGCAAAGGACGTCACACGATGACAAACGAGCGAGGGAGGAAAAAAGGAGGAGGAGGACACGGGCGTCATCACGCGAGAAGTGTAAGTGACATCTGATAAAAAGGCGATGGTAATCGCTAATCGTATTAACTATTTCTTTCGTATAAATTATATCTGTAATCTTTATCTTATTATCCTTAACGTTTCAATTATGTATACGGTTTTAAGAAGATTCATTTTTATTTTTTTAAGCTCGGTTAAAACTTTACTGAGAATTTAACGATCGTGATTTCGAATTTTTAATGGTAGTTTAATAATATCGGTTTATAGAAGCACAAATTAGAGAAAAGTACATTTTTTTGTTATAGAAAAAACAATTTCAGCAATTGATATTTTTTTTTATAAATTAGTTAAAGTATTATCTTTATTTGTTGAGAAATTAACAATAGAAAGCATTAAGATAAAATTTTAAGTGAAAAAAAAAAAATTAATTTTTTTTTACCGGCCCCGAGAATCGAACTCCATTTGCCCGGATAAGAGTTTTACGACCTTTGTGCTTCTCTAATGTAAATTTGTTGACTTACAGCCGATTTGAAAAATTTTTGGTGATCATTGAAGCCCTTTGAAAGGCGAACAAAACTTACCAGGCTCGAACGGAATCCGAATAACAGCCAGTCTCAGGATTCAACATTTTTCGATCGCTCTCCGACCTGGAAAGAAAAAAAAAAACATGTCATTTTTGTTGAAATTTAAAAAGCGACACTTAAAAATTAGTTATTAGCGGCGACATTCCCACACATAACAGACAATACAAGTGTGTCATGTCTTTTAAAAGAAGTAAATGAATATCGAGTGAGTCCTCACGCAAGTGGAGAGCATGAATGAATACGTAATATGTCTGTATGTCACCGCAGTCCATGCAGACAGTGATTTTCACCCTTTTGCCATAGTATGTAGCGTCCCCTGTGCTGGCAGATGGGGTTCTCACGGTCCTCTCCTACCCCCGCAATTACCCTTGCAATCATATTAATAAATACCGCACACCGAAGGTAACGCCGACGAATAAACTGTCAAAACACGCGATTGAGTGAGAAACAAGTGATTTTTTCACCCTCCCACTACTGATTTATTATTTACTCTCTCTAGAATATTCAATAGGGAATATGTAAGTCAAAGGGGAAATAGTCAACGCATAATTACTATCAAGTGCATAAATTATCGCTGCTTATATGCATTAATAAACTTACATGACGGAAAATTTCAAACCTTTTTGTCGTTTTTATTTAATAATAATTATATTTACATCCACAATTTCCCAGATTGTTTTTTTATTTAATTGGACAACATTTTCTTGATCGGATTTTTGAATAATTTTTATTTAAAAAATAAATTTGTATACTAAAAAAATTTTTTTTTTAGAATTTATCTTTTAAAAATTTTCTGTTATCAATTTTGATACTATTAAAAAATTTCGTCACTTAAAAAAATTAATTTTCTTGGCTAAAAAAATTTTTTCTTTTTAAATTCCATGAATTTTTCAATCTTATTGAAAGTTTATTTAAAAAAAAAAAAATTAAAATGACAATTTTGAACAGTAATGATAATAAATTAAAAGTGACAAATAAAAAATAATCCGTCACTGTAATTTCCTGGTTCCGGTTCGACCCACTTGCCGAAAAATGTCGATCACGTTTGAGTAATTGACCGCTTATAAATAAATAAAAAAATATGAACTTCTCGGGAGTCGGTACTTTGTGGGAGTGAAATAAAACTCATTGCCCATCGATATGACGAGGAAGTGTAAGATATAATATGTACGAGTGTGTTTGGACGACACATTAAATCGGAAATGTATAATCTAGAGACGAAGGACTGGAGACATAATACATGTAGAGGAAAGTTTGTGGTAATTTATCACCGTGACAAGTCGTATTCGAGTCTCGGTACCCGGTAATCCTTATAAATTGCGTCCTCGAGATTCGCGTTGTCAATCCCGCTCCAATATTCAAATATATCATTACGAATATAAATATATAAATATAAATACTGAGTTTTCGCTAATAAGCTAAGAAATCGACTGGAATGCGATGGAATGAAAATAAATAATAACTCATGAAAATAATTTATGTGCCAGAATAATTATACAGAGAAATAATAATTACCAAATGTACAAAAGATAAAAGGTGTATCGTGAAGTGACCAGCGGCACAACTATGGGAACTCGCTGTAAGCTATTCCCCAAGTTAAATATTGTAATTAGTAGCCCGAGGGACAACCAGCAGGGCATGTTACTCACTTTACAGAGTACCCGGCTGCATTGGTCGCTTAAATTATACCTTTAAATCAAACTTGTACATATAATGCACTCCATACAACTACGACATACAGTCCGGCCAAAATTAACAAAATTTGTCCTTTTTTTTAAGTCCTGGCTTTTCGTATTTAATTGCGCCAACGACTGTTAATAATATTTCTTGCTTGAGTTTTCATGATTTTTTTTAGGGTTGGCTACTATTAACTTTAGGAATATTAATTTCAATCAGTCCTTTATTTCCCAACTGGAAAATAGTAAATATACAGTGGTAAAAAAATTATGGGAAAAAATGTTGAATCAAGAAAATCATCTTTCAGAATTTTTGGATAAATTGAGGAGAAAAATTTTTAATCTAAATAAAATTTTCTTGATTAAAAAAATTAAATTATTGAGTCGAGAAAATTATTTGTGATGATTAAAAAAGAAAATTGATTATTTCAACATTTTTTATAATTAATCCAATGGATCTAAGTCTTCACAATGTTTTTTTTCAATTAAAGATATAAATTTAAAACCAAAAAAATTATTTTTAATAATTTTTTAATCAGAAAAATTGATTTTTAAAAAAAATGTTCAGATCTACTTCAAATTTTTTTCTTACTTTAAGAAAAATTAAATCATTGTCTTATTAAAAATAAAATTGGAGTCTTAAAGGTTGATCATTAGGGTGAGTCAAAAAAATCGAATAATTTATTTTTGATTTTATACTCTGAAAAATAGGTTCGTAGACACCTAAAAAGAATTCTCTCCAAGTATAAGCTCTTAATTATAACGGGAAGGTCCTCCGCTTTGCGGGTTTCTATTTTTTTCGAATAATCAGATAAAAAAATTTATATCTCGCTTCCAACTGCTTGGAAAAATATTCCGTGGCATAGATTTTGTGAGAAATTGAATGCTTTACAAAAAAGGTCTCTTATGACTTTTTCAAAAACTCAACCGATTAAAAGATATTCATAGTTGAAGTTTGGCTATTTTAAGGAAAATATTCGTTTTTATTATGAATTTTATAAGTCGATGAAAAAAATTATTTCGGATTGCGGAACTCATGATTTTGTAGGAAATTTACTGCTCTACAAAAATGGTCTCTTATGATTTTTTGATTAAGTGAAGCCGTTACGAGATATTCATCGTCAAACATTAACGAATATCAATATTTCCAGTTTTTGATCAATAATTCGATAAATTTTAATTTAAACTATGAGTTTCAGGAAAATTTACATAAATTTGAGTTTCGATCGATAAAGAAATGTTATAATAAGTTAGATAAAGAATTATTGGAATTATCATTGATTTTCCTTGGAGAAATGCCTCAAGAAAAGATTTCTTTCAAACGTCCTGGTGCTGTTCATCATGCTAGATGGATGGCTAAGGCCATTTATAGTTTGAAAATGTATCTATTCAGAGATGAATTCAAACTCTCTCAGAAAGAATTGCATGGTCTTCGTCATTTCTGTATTTTTATAGTCACATTGTATTTAAAAGCTTGGTTTTCATCAACTTCTGCAACAACTGCTGCTTATCATGACTTGCAGTTTATGAAAAATTTATTGGAGTACAAACATATCAATCCTTTGATTTCTTCAGCTACGTGTGAAAAAATGATTTCGCACTTATGGTATTTGAGCGATGAACTTGCCATTTTATCACTGTTTGACGATGGCGTTCCATTAGAAGTAAAAAAAGTATTGTTGAAGCTGTTAATACTCGTGAAGGTACAGATTCTAAAGCTAAAAGATTTGTAATTGCTAAAAAGATTTGAATTCATTGGCGCAGAGAACTCTGAGTGACTTTGTGTCTAAAAAGTCATTAAATCTTTTCAAAATCTTCGATCTACCGTATGACTTTCTTGATGTCGATGTTGAATTATGGCCTACTAATGAGAGTTATCTCGAAAATAAAGAATACTTTCAACAACTAAAAGTTGTCAATGATTCAGCAGAGCGAGCTGTTGCATTAGTCAGTGAATATAATCAATGCTTGACAAAAAATGAAGAACAATTCCAGTACTTATTGCAAGTTGTCAAAGAACATCAAAAAACATTCCCAAATTGTAATAAAAGAAATTATTTATAGTAATAGCGTACTGTTATGTTAAAAATATAGACAATTATATTGCAATTGATAATTCAATAAAAAATTTATCTATAAAAAAGTTAAATACTGGTTGTTTCTCACTTGATTCAATACTTTTCATATTAAATTTGACAAAGAAATATGTCATTCACTTCAAATTAAACTAATCATTGGCTATATGTCGAAAAAAATGCTCTAATTTCTTGTTTTAATGCAATCAAACAAGCTCAAGACTGAAAACAATATTAAAAAAATTGTTTATAACATTTCTTTATCGATCGAAACTCAAATTTATGTAAATTTTCCTGAAACTCATAGTTTAAATTAAAATTTATCGAATTATTGATCAAAAACTGGAAATATTGATATTCGTTAATGTTTGACGATGAATATCTCGTAACGGCTTCACTTAATCAAAAAATCATAAGAGACCATTTTTGTAGAGCAGTAAATTTCCTACAAAATCATGAGTTCCGCAATCCGAAATAATTTTTTTCATCGACTTATAAAATTCATAATAAAAACGAATATTTTCCTTAAAATAGCCAAACTTCAACTATGAATATCTTTTAATCGGTTGAGTTTTTGAAAAAGTCATAAGAGACCTTTTTTGTAAAGCATTCAATTTCTCACAAAATCTATGCCACGGAATATTTTTCCAAGCAGTTGGAAGCGAGATATAAATTTTTTTATCTGATTATTCGAAAAAAATAGAAACCCGCAAAGCGGAGGACCTTCCCGTTATAATTAAGAGCTTATACTTGGAGAGAATTCTTTTTAGGTGTCTACGAACCTATTTTTCAGAGTATAAAGTCAAAAATAAATTATTCGATTTTTTTGACCCACCCTATTGATCATATTTCTAAAAAAAATGATCAGGGGTGTTTATCGCTTGGAATCAGTCATGAAATGATAGGAAGAGGAAAAGGAATTGGATGTTAATGAGAAAAAGGATTTAATGTAAGCCTTAAGCTGGGAATTATTCTGATGAGTAATCAGTGCGAGTGAGCGTGTCTATAGTAATGCGGACGGATAGACCCGCACCCTTCCGGTTCCGGTAAGTTCCGGTGTTCCGGTAGTAGGTTTGACTTCACGGGGATAGGGAATAGCGTTTCCGTTTTTGGCAATGGGATATACGCTCAGCGGAGCGGCAGCGACTGTAGATTACACGTATATGCCAGTGACGATGCTCGCACGATTTATATTTATGCGGACACGCGTCATGGAATGCGAGATATTTTATGGCAAACCGACTTAATATAATATCCTAGGTGACATGCAACGGGATATATTATTCCCACACTTATATTCTATTGTGTCAAACTCAACTCAACTGATCTAGTTGCTTAGTTTGTTCGTCCTGATTGTACCGTTAGTTTTATAGATAATGAGATTTTAGAGGAGCCGTGTCATCTTTCCTCAAAATTCTGATTGTTTTTTTTTTTTTTTTTTTTAATTACGGAAACAAACCTTATCGATACAATCAAATTTTTTAGCCTTATTAATAAAAAAAAAATTAATATTAAAAAAAAAAATTTTGAACAAAGAAAATATTAATAATTTTAAGGGATTATTTTGTCTTAAATTAAAGAAAATTTATTAAAAATAAGGAAAGTTTATTTTAAAAAATTAAAAAACATTATTTTTATTGTTTGAGATTTTTTTTCCTGAATCAAACTTTTTAAAAAATCATAAAAAAAAATTAGGGAGTGAAATTTAATTGTCATTATTTTTTCTGAAATTTTATTTTCCTTTGCATTGAATGATAATTTTTTTTTATTTTAATTTTGAATTAAAAATTGTTGCATTGGTTAAAAAATAAAGACGATAAAAAAAATTTCTTTCTAAAAATAAAGTCATAGTTTAATTTCTTAAAAAATGTTAATTTGATTCGGGAAAAAAATGTTTTTGATAAATTTTCTTTGTTTCAAGTAAACTCAGTTAATTTAAAAATTTTTTTAAATTCAAAATTTGTTCTCTTGAATAAAACTAATTACATTTTTTTTCTGTTTAAAAATAATAAAAAAATAAGATTTCACCCGTTTAAAAATGTAAAAAAAAAAATTCTTTTTCACAGTGAGCAACTTCCGTTACAAAAATACCAAAAAATGAAACTCCAAAAATTCTCGGAATAGATTTTATGGAAAAAGGTGATGCGACGTAATAAAACGGCGTAGGACCGCAGTAAAATCGAACAAAGTGAATTTTATTAGATGAAATAATATTTAGTGGTTGTTACTGCCTGTGCGCTCGTTAAAGTCGTCACCGTGTACGTATCGTGGATCGTGCGAGTATAAAAGTTTATAAGGTCGCAACGAAATCGGGGAAGGGAGGAGAAGAGGGAAGGTTGAAGCTCGAAGCTACTACTGTATGTATATTATATGTGTAACTGAAATCTCGACATATATCCACCCCCCGTTTGGTAAAATGGAAAGGAGACTGATGATGGAGCCTACCGCGTTCGCTACTACGTAGAATACCACCCCTTCTCTGGTCTTCTCTTTCATCCCCTGTCGCGTCGGGGGGCCAGGCTGCAGCTGCGTGCCCGGCCAGGTGTGCCCGCGTTGCCAGCTATTGTGTTTGTCGCCTAGTCCCCTTCCCCTTCAATATTTTTCTCTCTTTCTCTCCTTCTCTCTCTCTCTCTCTCTCTCTCTCTCTCTCTCTCTCTCTCTCTCTCTCTCTCTCTCTCTCTCTCTCTCTCTCTCTCTCTCTCTCTCTCTCTCTCTCTCTCTCTCTCTCTCTCTCGCTCTTTCAATATAGTAGACGTAAAAGTACTAGTTGGTCCTCTTTCTATTTTTATTTTTATTTTTTTTCGCTAGAATCTCATCGAAACTCATACCGTTTTTCAGCTCGTTCGCCGCAAGGGTGCCGCTGGCAACTAGACCCGCAATTTCAGAATATTTCGGAATTCCTACCGTGAAAATTTGACATTTTTTTTTGACAGTAAATATAAATAAATAATCACTTGTAGAAAATACATCTTTAAAAAAAAATTAATAATAATTATTGTTTTAAATATTTATTATTATTATTCTAAAAAAAAATATGAAAAAAAAGGTTCTCATAAATTTTTTTTATTTTTGATTTATTTTACTTAATAATAATTTAAACAAAGAAGAGATTTTGACCCAAATATTGAAATTACAAAAAAAGGTCCCTATAAATTTTTTCGTATCTTTGATCTTTTGTACAGAATAATGATTTGAACAAGAAATAAAACCTTATTATTATTGTTCCAAAAAATTATTTAAAAAGTACAGCAAATAATAAAAAAAATTTTTTAATAGCCGCGACATATCGCAATTGATTTTTCCGCGAATCTTTTGTCTAGAGACATGCTATAAATTTATACCTCTGCGTTATTATAATAAGAGTTATTATCGTAGATCGTAGATCGTAGATCGTACATCGGTACTCGGGATGAGCGAGAGAAATGACCGTAATGAAGAGGGGGTAAGCGCGGGACGTTGGAGGCAGTGGAAACTGCGGAAATGAGGATAGTTCCACGGAGCAGGACCGTCGACTTGGAATGGTGTTATGCGTTATGTGGATTGTACATTATATTATTTATATGAATAAAAAGAGATGTCTCGATAAGCGGGCGCCACACCGAGAAACGAGAATTTACAGAGTGACGGTGTTATTGCATTTATTTCCAGTTCCACGAGCCACTTCCGTCAGTGTGCGCTTGCGTTCAACCGATATCGCTCACTCTATGTATTAAAATATAGATACAAATGTTATGTATGTACTTAAAATGCTTCATGTGTGACTTTTGATACCATACCCGGTTCTATTCGTCTCAATGTGAAATCTAAATATATTTATTATATTTTATACTCCCGCTCTAATGGTATTCATAGGAAAAATTATTTTATTTTATAACGCTCATATTTTTATAATTTATGAGATTTTTTTTCTATTTGTAGGGAAATTTAATGCTCAAATTTAGAAAAATTTTAGTTTGGCTGATCAGATGAAGTTATTGTGTTTCGTGAAATCGATCATGACTTTATAAAGTCCCTCGGTATACGATTGAGAACAATGATAATCCATACTATATATATACAACTTCCAAAAATACTAAAAATTGTTCAAAGACCTGTAAATTTTCCTTAAACATTTATTTACAAGCCCAAATAGTGTTTAATAGTTTGGAAAAAAATAGATTTACTTTATTCACATATTTTGAACTTTCACAATAGAAAATTTTCAATATTTCCCAATAATATGTTTTTTGTAAATAAATATGTCGAGGAAATTTATTATTAATCGCTAATAATTTATAATTTTCAAATAAATTGCATTACTTACAATTTTTGAACTTTTCACTACAGAAAATTCTTAATATTTTTTGATATTTAATTTTTTTCAAAAATTTTACTTCTTCAATTTCTTATTTTGCCTAAAAGTAATCAATAAACAAAAAGCGAAACAGGGAGCAGTCGCTACTGAAATAATCCATAATACATACATCCATAAACGGTTCTCATTCGTCTTTCCACGAGCATACACTCTTTTATTTTTAATCCATACATACATACTGTACATCATATCAGAGGCAAGCATCGAGTAGAATCTTGAAGCACCCTCTTGAGTCTGGGTCGACTGATTTTTTCTTATTCTTATATCCTTCCATATCCACAATATTCTCGAAGATATTCGAGACACGCCAAGAGCCCCACTACATTCAAATTACACATTTCTCAATTCTCAATTCTCAACAAAGAATGCTTAAGTATTATTTTTAGAAATTTTTCTGGTTCTCGTGTAATATATGTTATATGCGGACGTCACGAAAGAGCATCAATACATCAATGCATTAATACACATACACGTATATATTTTTTAATACAAATAAGCACAACATGCGACGGTTTTCGAGTTACGCAAAAATCAAAAGTTTCCTCCTTAAGAAATTTACCTCCAGTGGGTTGCATTCCCCTCTTTCACCCTTAACTTATACTTAGCACATGCAGTCTCTGTAATTGTCCATTTGTATGTACATGGCCCAAACATCAGGTGAATAAAGCCAAGGTATTTAAAGTTAATGAATGATCCATTAAAAGTTAAGGCGAAATTGATGAAATGAAAGTCATTGAAATTTATTATATCACATTTACCCTTTGACAATAATTGTTGTCTTTCCCCTCGTAGTTTTTCGTGAGGATTACGAGTTGAATAATGCCCTCAACTTCAACAGTTGAATTTATTCTAATATAGCTGAGGCTTTGTATTATTACTTTCTTTCAATAAATTTTTTGTTTCGCTGCATGCTTTATTATTTGTATTATCTGCGAGTTCATTGAGTCTTTTAGGATGTAGGACTATAGAATTTTAATAAAGATAAATTATTCCTGTGAAAAAATTACCATATATAGCATATATGATGACTATATATGGCCTGATCTGGTCATATATTGACATATTAAATCAGATCAGGAGTTATAAAGCTTCATATATCCATTTATAATTTTTAATATGACAAGATATAATTATATCAGGCCATATACAAATATATAAGGCCATATATAAATTATATATGAACATAGGTCATATCAGAAAAATTTTCCGAGTCGTGTTAAATTATTTTTGATGCAACTAGTGGTATCATTACGGTTCTATTAAAAAAATGATCAACTTTTATTGCGACAAACTATATACTACAAACTCGTGCAAAGTGATTGACGATTGTCCGATTTGTTCATAGATACGGGAACGGGAGTTGAGTTAGAGTAGAACTGCAGGAACTCGTCACGCGACGTTTTTTTAACTCTATTTCATATATATGTGTACATGATGACGACGGCGATGATGATGAATATATGTACAATGTATCTTTATGTTAAGTTATATTATGTTATATGTTACATAATATAATGTATAAGGACACTCCCCTGTAAGTTGCGCGCGGAGATTGTTGAGGCTCAAGAAGCGGGGCTCAGACACTGCAGCGTTGAATTTTCAATTGATGCCAAACGCGTGCCACATTCTTTGTCCCGCAATAAAGGAATAAAAAAATTTCTAAAAGCTTGAATGAAACCTGTAGCGAGCTTATATTATGCACTATGTACTCAGTATACTTTCACTTGGTGCTTAATGTCTAGATAAAATAGCTTTGCTTTATTTTATTGTTATATTATCCTTACGTATTTTCTATTTGTTATGGGTGCCTTCTTTTTGATTCATATTTCGATCAATTTTTCAGCAACAAACGATCCATTGTTACCAATTATCGTCGATTTAATTGAATAGTTAAAAAGTAATTAGGTTTTTTTAAATAATACATTAAATTAAATGTCAATTGTTGAGTTGAATTTTTAATTTTGAAATTAAATTAAAACTTTTTTGTGATTATGATTTTTTGGAAAAAATTTTGTCCCAATTTATAAAATTTACCAATCATAAATTTTAAAAATGAAATTCATATTCTATTTTTAATAATTTTCCACAATAATAGTCCCGTAAATTTTCTCCACAATGGATAAATATTTTCAATAATTAAAAAAAATAGAATCTTTTGAAAAGTGTTATTTTACCTTGAACGCTTACAGATTTTATAGCATCTAATTTTCTTTCTTATCCCCTCTTTCTATAATACAAAATGTTTAATATTATTTGTAGCCAGCTAATTTCAGAATAATACATTTCTACCGTGGATTAACATAAAACGATTATTCTTTTCTCTTCTCCGAACAGAATAATGGGAGACAAGTTTTTCGCAAAACCCGTGGAAAATTCGAGCGTGTCTTTTCTTTATTCTCTATTCTTATATACTATTTTTACATTATATACATATATATTCTACATCCGAAATCTCATGGGCTGGTTCGGTGGTGACGGTTCTTGGAACACGGATTTCACAGTTACTAAGAACGCAGGTCGCTCGGTGGAAATGAAATAAGACCGCAGGTCTTAAGATTCTTCATCTCATGATTATGATACACTTTTAAAAATATTATTTTATCATTATTATTGTTATTATTATTATCCTACAACAATTCTAAAACTTCAAATTTTCTCTGTCCATTTTATTTCATTGCACTCAATATTAAACTAGCAAATTGCCTTTTTTTTTTTTTTTTAATTACAGCTCAAAAATAACTTTCATATAAAAATTTTTTACATAAAAATAATTCATTATTTTCCAAAAATTGAAAAATAATCACTTAAAATTTTTAAAGAAATTTTTAAAATTTCTTCAATAAAAAAAAATTTTACTCAAATTTCACATTTGAAAAAAACAATAAATTCAATTAAGAAAAAAAAAATTTTTTTCTCCAAAAATCAAAAAATAGTCTAGATGTTTGTAGAGTTCAATATCATGAAGCATAAATTTATTTCAATGCATCAAAAATAAAAAAAAAAAACACTTGACAAATTATGACTCCAGACAACCTTAAACAAGTGAAAAAAAAATGTATATATGTTCAGTTTCAGGTTTTATTTATCAAGCAAGCCAACCTAAAACCAATATATAACATGTGTCGCCAGCTTGCCAGTGAAATGTAGTCAAATATTAACCAAAAGTTTTCATCAAAGAGGCTATATTGTAAGACTAGTAGTCGGTGTTTAAATTTGCACTCATTATTTTTTTATTTTTTTATTTCTTAAGATCTAGGCGATACAAGCTGTAATAAAAATGTTGGACCGCCAGATTGGCTGTAACATGTCCATTTATACATCAATACAAAATAAAGGTGTAGATGTGTGAGTAATGTAAGGAGGAGTAGAAAAAATTTATAAGATAAATTAAAAAAAAACATTCTCACGACGCCTGAAAGTCTTGTGGAGAAGGTTATTTTAAAAATTCCTCTTTCTATTCTAGAACTAATGATGTAACTGGTGGGTCTTAGCCCAGGGGCGATCGACCGGAGAAATCTCTGAGAATAGTAGACAGTTGGGCGCCCGATTTTACTGAGAATAAAGATCCATCAGATATAGATATGTGTGTGGTGCTGGATATCACAGGTATGAACCGAGTATTTCTCGCGATGATGGACCCCTCGATCCTTTGCGTGTCCTCTTATACATATATATTTATATATATGTGTGAGTAGTAATTGTGATCGACGATCGAGGCTCGGGAGAGAAAGAGAGAGACAAATTCTGAAGAATGAGGGGAAACATCCGCCCTTGTGATCCAGGTTAGTCCCTGTTTTTCTCGCGCGTGCACCTGGGCCCCACCCCGCTTCATCATCCTCGACCGAAAATCTTTGGTGATGCTTCACCCGTGATACATGCTTTAAACTTTGATTTTCAACGTATATTTTTTCTTTTATATACAATATAGACAAATATTTTTTTGGTGTTTTGAGATTAATATTAAAATTTTTAATTGACTGGTTTTTATGTTTGATTAATATTTAAGAATTTATTGGAGTTAATATTTGGCGGGCGGATTTCCCTCCGGAAAGAAGTTTCAGTTTATTTATTTGAAATTTCGGACAAAGAGATAAAGCAGTGGAGTGTGAATTCCTTTGTTTGAACGGGCTTTGAAATTTTGTTGGGAAATTCACAAAGAAAGAGAAGTGGGGGATAAATATCTAAAAGAAAATTGAGGAAGTAAATTTTAATTAAGGATTTCAAAAAAAGTAGATTTTTTAAAAATTTCTTTCTGTGTATAATTTATAAAAAATGAGTCAATTTTTCTCTAAGAACCATTGTTGTCACTTTTATAACAATGTAACTTTCTGGTTAGTTTTATGATATATATTTATGAGACCAATACAAGGCGAGAAAAAATATGTTTTCTGTATAATATATATATATATGGAAATTATGGATCTCATACCATTTACCATCAGACTAGTAACATCCGATCACTTATCGCCTGACAAAAGATTTTTGAATTAAAATAATATATTTATGTATAACATAAATATATGTATTTTGTTATTCCAAACGTAATAGACTAGTTCAGATAAGATAGGCTGAAAAAAAAAAATTAATTTGATTCTCGAGAAAAATTCTTGAACCAAGAAAATCATTTACAAAAGTTTAATTGTTTTTAATAAAGTAAAATTAACTTGAATGAAGAAAAATTTGATGCAAAACTTTGATTTTGACTATTTTTGAAAAATTTAGAATTGTTGAAAAAAAATTTTTTTTCAAACGTTTGGCATTTTATGAAAAAAATTTTTTTTTGATTTTTCCGAAATGCGGGTTTTTTTATACTCAGATAGAAAGACTTGACTCAAGAGAAAAAAATTTTTTAATGAAAAAAAAACAATAAATTTTTTGAGTCAAGAGAAAAAATTCTTAGCTTAAAAAAATTTTCTTGGCTCAAGAATTTTTCCTCTTTTTTTTTCCACGAAATGTATCGTTTTCCTTGTAGATGTCTTGGTTCAAGAAGCTTTCAAGAAGTAATTTTATTGGTCTAAGAATTTTTCTCCTGTATCAAGTTAATTTTTTTTTTATCCTGAGATCTTGGATCAATACGAGTGCCTTAATTATCTGTTTAAGGTTTAAGCTTAAACAAACCCAGATCTTAATAGAAAAATTAGCAGTAATGGCCGGTATTGATGGCAAATTGTTGGGTCCAGGTATAATAGGAGCTCTATCTAGGTATACCGATATTGAATCTTAAATCTCCAGATCTTGGATCTATATACACATATATACACAGTCGGTCCTCAATTTCTTAAGCTTTCTTCTTTTTCCGCTACACATCATAGCTGGCGAGATATTCTGGGTGAGTTGGCGTTTTCCGATTATCGTGGGCTAGATCAAATAGCCGGTCGGTCTCTTTTGGTTGCTGGGTTGATGTCCAAAGAAAGAAGAGAAGTGGTATTAATAGAGGAGCAAAACGAGGACTAGGGGAATGCTGGATGCTGGATACCGGTTGAAGAAGAACCCAAAGGTGAATCCAGGGATGAAATCCGGTAGCGGCGAGCACGTCAACCCACGTTCGTGTTCATCGTACCGAAAAATCCCGCCGAGCCCAGCACTCACGTGAGCCAAATCTCACTTCAATATCTCGTATTCTTTTTCACGGACTCCTCTGCGAAGTATTCCTCTTCTATAAACGTGTATACATATATATAGTCGGAAATAATGACGCGAACCTCCAGGCTTATGCACGTGTAGGGAAAAAAAGGGTCTACTTTATCAAATTTCGAGCAATTTGTTTTCAGTACTTTTTCAGTAATTTTTTGTTGTACAAGTATGAATGAAATCAATTTTAGTGGTTCTATTGGCACTTGAAGAGCTCTTGATTACCGACTGAAGGAAAAAATTTTTAACTCCAGACTCAAAACTAAGAAAATGTTGTCAAGATAATTTTTACGTTATTTTTTTGGATTAAAGGTTTTTTTAGTAGTCAAATTCGTCAATAAATTTTTTTTTATTGAAGTAATTAATTTAGAAAATTTATTTACAGTCTTTTGAGTAGAAAAATGTCGAATTAAAAATTTTTGATTGATGGTTTAGGGATTAAATCGATCTCCTGCTTAGTCGACTTGAGTTGAAATGGTTGTTTTTTAGCAAAAAAATGCATAAACCGACTTTCCGCCTAAATTATGGTGTTAAGGACTTTTGTAAGCGTTAATAATTTTTTATTTGCAAGGATAAATGCTTTCAATATTATCGGAATGGCTTATAAGTTTATTTTTAAAAGTAAAAATTATTTCTAGATTTGTATATTGATATATAATTTTAATCAAGATTCTATTGAGTTTAAAAATATCAAATCATTTATTAAATAATACAATTATTACGTTTTATTATAAAATCATAAATTTAACAATTTTAAAAATGTATATTTTAAAGATAATCCTCTTAATTTATCAATATAAACAGATATAAATGAAAATTATTAAAATATGTTGTGTCTGGTACTTGAAAAGGTACACAGAGTCCCGTTGTCACACGATTCCTATTTATAAAGTCGTGACTCGCATGGTTGAGCCCGATTGCCAGTCCAGGTACAGGTACAAGTACAAGTACACTATTATTAAACTTACTATGCTGGATACTATACTGAAGGTTTTTATATGCAAGTGGAATCGCGAAACGCGTCTCTTTGTAATCATAATCATGTTTGTCGTTTATGTTCGTCATAGTCGCGCGACACGACAAGAAACCCACGAAAGCACGTGAGCTGAGAGCCCGATATCCTCTTTATATATAAATATATATGGACAATTTATAGTGTTCAGTGTTGAGTGTATATAGTGACACTAGCCGTGTGTTGCCACGTGCCACCTCCGATAAAGATTATCCGCGCACAAATTGTCCTACCACTCACCGTACGCACTGCTATCAGAAAGCTGTCACGTAGGCCCAAACGCACGCGACTGTCACGCGTTAAACAACAAACATCGCCGATATATATGCGTTTTTATGCACCGCCTTTACTTATAATTCTTCGAATTACGGGGAAATTTTTTTAACTCTTTCCGCAAATTAATCCTGTCAGGAAAATTTTTTATATATTGTAAAAATTTTTTTCCAAAAAATACCGTAAAAATGAGAGTAGGACATTCCGCAATTACTAATCTAATTACAATTCATAATAATTATTCACAAATAAAATGTAAAAAATATTGAAAAGTACTATTTATTTTTTCTGCAGTATTATTAAGATTAAAATTCATAAACGTAAAAAATTGATAAAATTCATAATTACTTTTTACTATTTTATTATTAAAAATTTCGGGAAAATAAAATTCCTAAAAAATTAACGATATATTAAATCAAAAAAATTATTCAAACATTTATAAATAAATTTATTAAATTAAAAATAAAATTTCTAAGATATTTTTTTTAATGTAGAAAAATCTACCGCTAATATAAAGTTTAATCATGAAAGATATCGGCAATTTAATATTCACAATGCAACGTCTATTTTCACGCGTGTGTGTCTGTCCACCGTAAACATGTATATGGAAAAGAATGACTGTATAATAATAATAATAATAATAATTACAATAATGGATAAAACGTACGAAGAGTAGTTCTGTGGGATGATAATGTAAAGAAGTAGACGCCGGTGGTCGACAGTGGTGCTTACATAATGGATATATTTAATATTTGATAATAAATAGCTGAGACCAGAGAAGCATTTGGTTGTCATCTCGGTGTCGGTGCAGCGTATGACAGCATGGAAATTACTACTTGACGACGCATATCTGACTTGCCAGTTTCCTTCACAACACAACACACAACATACTCTTGAGCTCAGTCCTCTCTTCTCCGATCACTAAGGACCAACAGAGTAAGAGAGTAGGAAAATTTAATTCGACGTGATAATGAAGGAGGGATGCACAAGTAGAATTAACGCAGCCAGGGAAATTACATTTCGCCGTTGTGGATGGTGTTTCCCATAGCGGGGCGAGTTTCGCTGAAAACCTCCAGGAGGAATGAGGGAGCTAGATCCTACAACAAACTCAACTTGGGTTTATTAACGACGATATCATTTCACTTCAGCTCCAACTCCATTTCGACTCCGATGACGTTTACACGGGCAAGACGGGGAGGAAGCTCTCACCAACCGGATGGTGAGTATCCGCGCGCAGACACGACCCTACACTGCTCATATATATTTATAAATATATAAGACAAGACTGATCAGGACTTTGCTCGAGTACTCATCTACTCGTCACAAACTTTTCTCATCGACATGTTTGTAATATATAATATTTATTATTATTATTATTATTATTATTATTATTATTATTATTATTATTATTATTATAAAAGACAATGGATTAGTCGATTGAGACTCTCGTTATTGTTTTGGTAATGAGATTTTAGAGAAAGTAAGACACTTTTGTTGAATTAAATATAAAAAAAAATTTTTTTTAATAATCATAACTTATAATTAAAGAATTTATTATTATTATTATTATAAATTAGCATTTTAATTTTAAGTAAAATATTAAGGATCCAAAAAAAAATTTTTTTTTCAAAATATTTATCGAATTAAAACAGTGTAAAAATCATCAAATTAATAATAATAATTGACGTTTTTAAAGATATAAGCTCATCTCGATGTTACACTCATCAAGAGCTTTCATTTGAGTACCCACATGCATTTTGATATATTTGTCATATATACATATATATATATATATATATATATATATATATATATATATATATATATATATATATATATATATATATAATCCATATAAATATATGAAAAATTGATGTGGGTACTTAAATGAAAGGTTTTGACGAGTGTAACATCGGGATGAGCTTATATCTTTAAAAATGTCAATAGTTTACGAGATACAAGGTCATTTCTTAATTATCTATCTGGAGATAGATCATATTTGAATGCAGCCTAATAACATAGATAATAATAATGATCAAAATTTTTGAAGAAACAAAATTTTCGTCATAATTAATAATTATGATTTATGATCAATAATTTTTAATCTGGGTTAAATTTTAAAGACCATAATAAATAAGTAAGAATAAAATAACTCAAAAATAATGTACATATACGAAATAATAATAATGAAATTAATGTACTTATTTAAACCGGATACACAGTGGGTGCATCGGGTCGTAAAGTGTCACATAGTGTCGCAGAGTCTTGGTCTTGGGGGCGTCGGCGGACACCGTGACCAAATAAAATCTGTCCGTGAACACCGATGATACTTCTGCTACCCAGCTACCGCTTCAGTGTTAGATAATATGTGTGAGTATCACACATGATATGTATAAAATAAAGAAATAAGTCGCGTGTACTTTCAGCTTCCTCCTCCATCTCTTTTTGTGGACATGACACGAGACGTCCTCCCGTTTTATACAGACAGGGCAAAACCTGATGCATACAAACAGAAATTACGTGCTTTACACTCAGTCACGAACGTTAAATGGCTTGGCATATATATATATATATATATATATATATATATATATATATATATATATATATATATATATATAACATAAAGTATGTATATAACTATGACATATATGTGTCGCGTGTGATGGATACTCCACTTGGTAATTGGAACTCTCTTCTTACGTGAGCCAGTCTCCAGTCTCGGCATCCACATCCATCTATTTATATTTATATTTATACTTGTATATTATATGTGTATACTTTTCTGCAGACCGGCATTAAGCAACCCATCAGAGAAATGGAACACGAGAAATGGAACAACAATCTTGCTGTTTGGTGTGCTATTACACTTGCAACACTTAGCTTCTTCATCCAAAACGGCGATTACTATTTCCGACTCGTTTCCGATTTACAAAACTTTAATTTTAATTATTATCATTATAAAGGAGGTTTATTGCATTCAATATGTATAAAAAGAAAAAAAGCAGTTATTGAATGTTAAAAAAAACTCTTTTAATTCACAAAAATTCTATTAGTATTTCAACTATGATTTTAAAAAATCTAATCATTTTTTTGCAAAATTTTTTACTTTAAGATAATTTTTTATTATTTTTTAAACCCCTCTTTATTTGATTTTATCTGATAATTAATATTATTAATGTCCGGGTATTTTAACTCTGGACCTACCTTTTATTGCGCAGTTTTTTTTTTTTTTTTTTTTAATTAAATCAAAACGATGCATAACTTGTCTTATACACACGTAATTGTCACACTGAATTAAACTATTAAAATTTAGTGTTAAATCAATCAAGCAACAAGAGTCGGGGTAAATAAAAAGCTAAAAAGTTAATCACGCGTATTAACACACCCAAACTCGACTATAGACTATGAAGTTAAGTATTCATATACATACTGCATCGCACAGGTACTGTATGTATGTGTCTTCAATACAACACACCTTTCCTTCGAAATTCTCGAGGCGCGAATAACTTTGACTTGGCTCTTGCTATTGCATGGCAGTGCTTTCTGTTGCTATAAATTCATAATTCTATATACACATATACGTATACTCATATAGAAGTTGTAAACTCCTGTGGCGTAGACCTCCCTCTTTAACTAACACGAAAAGGAGTTGAGGCCCAAGTTTCTACTTCTTGTCGAGTCGCCTCACCACCTAATAATCCAGCCGCGAATGCCAACGGCTAAACTCAACTCCTGAGGTTGTCAAGCTGTCTCTATAAATTCACGACTAGTTAGTCTTACGGCGATTTAACTGTTTGGTTATTATTCTCGGGCAAAGATTTTATGTACATTTCATTTCGGTGCAAACGTATGTGATCGTATGTGAATTTTCAAAATTTTTTATTTAAATCGTTAAAAAAAATTTTTTTATTGCAATAGATAGCTGAATTTAAATCACATTTCTAGTCAAAACTCATATTAGAACGTATGTGATCACTGATAAATCAATTAATTTGACTCAAGAGCCAAAATCTTGAACCAAGAATATCATTTTGAAGAAATAAATTCTTGAAATAAAAAAATTTTCTTAGAATAATTTCTCAAGTCAAGAATTTATTCTCTTAACTCAAGAAAATCATTTTCTTTGAAATGGTATTTTTGGTTCAAGATTTTAGCTATTGAGTAAAGTTAATTTTTTTGTCAGTAAATAAAAATTATATAATAAAAATAATTGAGAGATCGTAACAGATACCATCACAGATTACAATAGTTATGATCTAAGCTAAGAGAAATATCAACTCCAAGACTCAAAACATCAAAATAAATACCTAAGCTAAAAGACAAAAGCTCGAAATTTTCCAAAAAATCAATAATCCCACAATCACATGCCGATAATTATAGCGATAGATGTTTTCTACAAAGCCCAGTGAAGCGTAGTTAAATACATATCTATAGGTAGGTCTTGTTAAGCTGAAGCAGGTGCTGACAGTGAGGGCGATTTATGACGTCCCTATTGTCTCAGGCGGTCGTTAGCCGGGAAGCAATTAGTAGGTTGTGGAATTGGAGAGGTTCCTGCGGAAGACGCACGGCTTCGAGATTAGAGACCTCTTCTGGATCTTCTGGTCCCCTGAGGAGTTTCCCATCTCCATCTTGATCCACTACTTCCACTTCCTTCCTTCCTTTCCATCCACCCTCGCTCCTCAATCCGCGTATAATTATCAGACTTGCACAGCCACTGATAAACTACGCACTACACACCAGCTATTAGATGATAATGATAATGATAATGATGACACCGAGACACTTGATACCGTGCTCAGCAGCTAATGGCTCTTCTGTATCTAGCCAGTGATGAATTAACGGCTAAGTAAATAAAAATATCCTTCCTTTTTTAGATTTTTTTTCTGTCAAGGCGGAATCTAATGATGAAAAGACAACAATAAATGTAAGGAGGAAGTAGTCTGTAGTCTCGAGAAAATTACCGATGACAAATGATACTGCAGAAAAAGCGACAGTATCACATACTTGACCCGATAGGATACGATGGAGATCCTTATGGGTGAAAATGAACCTTTGGTAGCTCGCAAAGTGGCCCGTACCCACTGTCTACTGTTCTATACACCCAGGATATGTCACACGGGGTATCGGGTTTCCCTCTTGTCATTGTGCCCTGAATGCTATCTGAGGTGTCTACCAGGAATCTCAGACGATTGAAGCGAAACGTATTTCCTCTACACAATCGATCCTTGTACACCCCATATCGCCTATTACAATATTAATGTTTTGGATATGTTGAAACTTATAATCGAGCCTCTGTACTGCCTTATCAAGCTTTTAAATTATCGCAGTAGTCATTTGTAATGGCTGTAATAAGACCTTTCGTTCTTATTTTAATTGGATGACGCCCGCCTACTCGGAGATAGGTGTTGCGATAGATTTTTATCAATTCAGTGTGAGATTTGTTTTAATTAAAAAGTTCTTCTTTGTTTTTATTGAGATGGAAGAATTTTTTTGGAGTGAAATATTTAAAATTTGTCAATGCTATATTTAAGCAAGAAATTCAAATTTTATTAAAAAATTGTAATCATCATTAATTAAAAAAAAATTTTTTTGATACATTTGATGGATTTTTTACTCGATTTAAATAGACAAAATATGAAATGTACGTATGTTTATTAAACACAACAATTTAATACGTAAAGTAATATAAAATACATGACGGCGGGGTTGGAAAAGTGCTCTACAAAAGCATATTGAGCAGGCAGTCGGTTGCGCATCAAGTGGTAACTCCAATTAATAAAATCCCCGCGTACTTTTGCTCATCAAATGAATAAATGCAATAAAATTTTCCACAAGGACGTCATACATGAAAAAGCTTCCACTCAAGAAGTTATTTCTCGGTTATATGCAAATTTATCGAAAAATAATTCACCGCCATTGTTATTGTTGTTGTTATTGTACATGCAACTGGTATTCTAGCTCTGAAAGTCAGATTGATAGCAAACGTACTTTCGGAGAAAGTTTATAAAGTATTTTAGTATTTTATAACACCAATAAAAAGTGTTAAGAAATCAGAGAATTGATTTCCTTTTTTATTGCCGCTTGACGCTTGTAAATTTTTATCTATAATGTTTCAGTCAGATACGATCTAAGTTTTTGATAAAGTTTATGTTTGACATGACATTAAAATGTCATTGTTATCATTTATCTTGTATCTTACACATGTATGTTTTGCTCAATTTTCTACTTTGTAATTCATTGATGCACAAAGTTCAAATTTTTATAAATTAATTTAAAAAATTTTTTTTTTCAATACATTAAAAAAAAAAACGTTCAGAAAAAAATTTTATTGCTTCAAAATTCATTAAAAAAATTACTCAATTTATGAATAAAAATTATTGTATTTAACTTGACCAATTTTTCAGACAAAAAAATGCTTTCGAGAAAATTTTTTTAATAAAAGTATTTTTATTTTTCTTTTAGTACATTTTATGCCACAAAATTAAATCAATTTGCATGATAATTATTTTTAATTAAAATTTTGATCTTTAAATCATTATCTGAATTTCAAAATAAAAATTTAATTTAATCAAAAAATATCAGAATTGTATTAAAAAATTTCCTAATCAAATTTTTGAATTTTTTAAAATAATGAAAATTTTTCTTGTCAATTTTTTGACGGACCAATTTTCATCTACCTGAAGTTGAAATATTGGTACAAAATATAAATACATAAAAGTGAGTTGATATGTTGGAACAAGGAAGGATACGCTGGACACGATAAAAAATAGACGAAAGTAGTAAATATTGACGAGTGTTTGTCGTATGCTCAAAGTGTTAGTCAAGTGGTAGTTCCTCGTTTCCATGTTTGATCGCTACTGCCTCAAATGTGAATACGAGTGTTTGCTTCAGTACCTCCGCATCCTTCTGTGCTTGTATGTCGACTGGTTTTGTCACACAGAAATTTGTATTAATCTAAAAACAGTTATCCAGACTAACTACATTGTCATTCTCACTCTTCTATTGTCAAATCTTCATCATACTTTGTCAGAAAATGAATATTATAATCTGAAATATATCCCAGGAAAAAATACATCATATAGTACGACAAAATGAAAAATTCCAAAGTAAAAAAATTTTTTTTTTATTAATTTTTGTTAGTTTGATATTTTCTAGAATTATTTTTACCGATTAATGCTCAAATTTCCGATGCGAATAAAATGAATATTTAATATAAATAAGTCGAAGTCGAACAGAAATAAACTTTCATCTATATATCAGAATGAATATATATAAATACAAATATAAATGCATGGGCACGTTTATATATGTAGGGCCTCTTTTTAATGTGTTTCAAGTTGTATAAGCAAGTTGTATTATGCGACACCCTCCACTTGCTTCATTCGCATTGGCATTCGGGAAACTTTTAACTTCGGCACGTTTTTGCGATAACGTATCCATAAATACTTATGTACCTCTATTCTTTTCACTCTTGCAATATTCCAGAGAAATGTTGTGTGTTATATTATTTATTTTTTTTTTTCTATTAAAAATTGTCGGCACTTTTGCTAAGAAATACCTTCTTTTTTGTCTCAAAACTTTCTTTTGAAATTTTTATTTCAACATGAAACAAATGTTCAATATTTTCAAGTTCAAGGTTCTTTTGGCTGAAAAAATTTGAATAAAACAATTAAATAAAACGAATTTTTTTTCCATAACGAAAAAAGTGTTTACATATAAATGCATATCTTATTTATCTATTTCTATAAATAGATTATTTAATTTATATTTATTTATTTATTTAGTAAACATAATCTAGTAACATAAAATGAGTTAATATTTAAATTAACTGAATATATTTTTTAACGATAAACTTTATATCCAATTTCCCTTTTGATATTATTCTCAGATATGTAAATATTGTATCATCCATCACAATCTACCAAGCAACTTGTACTATTAGTTTTTCATTTTTTTTTTTTTTTTTCAATTTATATTAATTTTTTGGTCCTCAAACATGCGCATTAACAAATATATTAATGTATAATATATATAATACAAGTCCTGCATTTCCTGTGTATTTAAATGTTTCTTGTGCATGATATGATGATTCAAAAAAGTTTCACACGGTTCAATAAAATAATCCTCAAGACATATTTGTACAAGTGTTTTGACCACATTTTCGATGTACGTGCAACAGAATTATTATTATGGTCTTTGTGTTCTATAAATATTCCCGGTTATGCATAAAAAGAAAATACATCATATTCACATCAAAAATTTCAATCATATGCCGCTCAAGTTCGTACAATTTTAACCAATTAACAAATAGTCGCTTTCGAAAAATATTTTGTATTAAATTATTATTTTAAACAATAATAATAATAATTTTTGTAAATTTAAGATATTATTATTGTTTTTTTTTTTTATTATATAATCCAAAAAGAGCCTACAGAATCTTGTGGTTAAGAATTTGAATGTATAGTCTGGATTTCCGGTGAGTTGCGGTGTATCAGCCACGACAACGGAAATGAAATTTTACACAGAAATATACAAAATCTTTTTTTTTTTTTTTTTTTTTTTGAAAAAAATAATATCACATGCAAAAATGTGTCGTTTTAAAATTCATCTGAAAATTTATCTAAATTTATAAAGTAAAAATTAATTAATATAGTCGCGAACTTGATTTTTAACGCCTAGTATATATACACTTGTAACATATCTTATAACTAACATAACACTCGAATAATCACCACGGAACGATTAGTCAAGTGTTATAGCTTATAATTGACGCGGCCTCTAATGCCCGATTCGCATGAGACAACGGGTATGCAAGAATGGGGTCGCACTTAATTTAGTCCCTACAGGGCGATCACAATCGACCAATTTGTCGTAATTTCAGTGTAAGTTAACGTTTTATTTACTACTAGTACAGTAAAAGGTGAGTCAATCAACTACTGTGAGAGTGAGAGAGTAAAAAAATAAATCTACAAATACAAATGCTTATCGCAGTAACCGCAACTTGCGCTCGCGAGCACCTCTATGTCATGGTCGGGTATGATTACAATTTGTAAGTGACAAAACTACGAAACTTTTACTATTTCTAAGATTTATTCCGTGTTATGTGTTAACGCACGAATTAATCGTTGAATAATCTTAATAAAGTCTGCTGTTATGCTGTAGTGTAATATTAAAATTATTTCCGGGGTAATTAAGCATCAGCCGTCTTGCGGCTATGTACACATGTGTATGACCTATAAGATATTTATATGAATAGAATTATGCATGTGCGTAAATAAGTTGTGAGTTAATCGATTTTTTCTCGTATGATAATTTTTCATTGAAATTTTTATGGTTGTGATTATTTAATTAATTCATAGATATTTTTATTCAGCTCCGATAACGAAATTGGAAAAATTTTTTGCATTTATACAAAGAAATTTCCTTTAAAAATTACTGTGAAAATAAATGTAACTGTTGGATATTCCGCAATTACTGATTTAATTATAATTCTCAATGCACAGGCGCTAGAAAAATAATCGCGGAGATATCACTGGGTATAATCCAATATTATACTGAGTATAATCCAAATTCTACAGAATACAATCTGATTATATCCAGTGGAATCTTACGAGGTATAATCTGATATTTTACTGAGGGAAATGGGGATTACATTGAGAATCATTGAGAGTAAAGCACATCTACGTTCGCGCTTAAGGCATGCAATAATGATTTGTGGAAATATTATTTACAAAAGTTCAAGTTTTTAATTCAAAATAATCTAATTTTTAAAACAACAAATATCTTGGAATAAATAAAAATTTAAACACCAGGCCGCGCGTCAGAAAATACCAGTTGTATCACTGATGCCACTTGTAAATTTTTTTTCTGATCAGTCGTAAGTTTTTATTCGTTACATCAGAAGACCTCGCGTTTAGTTATTATTGTAGTGCATAAATAAATACAATTTTTACTATAACAAAATCAAATAACAATTAATAACTACTGAGTGCAGAGACTTATTGAACAAATATATATAATTAAAATTTTTTATTTAATAAATAACCTAAAAGTGTCTGCAGTTGATAATTTAGTTATACTCTATCAGAGATTAGAGATATTAAACAATTACTAGCTTCTTATAATTAGAAAATTGTTTGTTAAATAAAATGATCCTGACAAAATCTCGGAAAAATTATTTTTATGTAAGAAAAATAATTTACAGTGGATAATTATAGCGACATGCGATCTCTAAGATTTGTAAATAAAAATTTTTATTCATAAAAAAATGTATCGAATTTTATAATCGCGAATTTATGTGAGTATTGTGTAAATTCACTGGTTAATGGTAAAAAAATATGGAATACATTTTTGAAGCAAGTAAAATAATAACTTGAAAAAATTTGATACTCTTAAAAGAAGTCGGCATTATTTCAAATCAATTTTACTGAGTTTAAATCAAGAGAAAAAAATACTTGGGTCAAATATAAATGCACCTCGTTTGAAAAAAAAATATACTTGATTGAAGGACGAATTTTTAATGGCAGATTTTTTCGATTACATCCAAGATTTACAATTTTCTTTAATTATAGATGTAAATATTTTATAACACTTTTTATTTCGAGTTTCAAAACTAATTTTGTGTGAAATGTATTTAACACAGAAATTGTGTTGATTTTACACAGAATTTTTACTGTGAAAGATTTTTACACAAACGGAGTAATATTTTTAGCTTTCAATTCTTTAATAAAAGATTTTTAATTAAAAAATTAATGAATAGATTTTTAGTGTTCAAAATAAATTTTTTATATCTCAAAAAAATAAAATTTTAATCAAGATAATTTTTATTTAAAAAAATATTTTTTGTTTAATTCAACAAAATCTGTCCTTCAAAGAAATTTTTTTTCGGCGTAATATTGATGAAGATTTTATAACTTAAAAAATCGTTGTAAGAATCACGTAGGCGACAGTCGATTATATTTTAATTATTGATAACACATAATTATCATATGTAAAAAAAGACCAAGTAAAGTTGATTTATATGTACTGGGTGATTGATATATGAGGCTAAAGTCCGATAAATATATATAATCATGTGTACTATAGGACTCTCTTAGCGTAACTAGTTAACATTTAGTACATGTGTTTGTTACGAGATCTGATGAAAAATTTTACACATGTTTGTTATTTTCAGTTTAGATAGAAATAAAAAAAAAAAGTATTAAATTTTTTAAATAATTTTTTGTTTTTAATATAACATATTGTGCTGCAATGCATATTGCACAGTTTTTAAGTGAAGCGCATTTACGCCCTCGTGCTCGACTCTTCGTTACACAAAACAGTGTTACACTTGAGTTTTATTTTAATTACAGCGAGTAGTTGATAAAATTCAAAAATTTTTAATAGTCTTGAATTATTTGAAGGATATTTAAGCCCAGACTATAGTATATATTCTATATTTTGATCCATATGTGAGTGTGCGTATAAATACGTATGGTGCTCATAAATGTGTTTTGTTAAAATTTCCAGAGGTAACGATAAGCCTCAGCAACATCAGTAAAAAATGAAATAAAAATATTAAAAATTTATGCAACCAGTTGAACACATACTTATCAATGATAAGTTATCATAATGTAACGAATGAAAATGTTCTGCTGATAATTTGCATACTGTAAAACAAATACCTTTAATAGTGAAGAAGAATGGCGGAAATATTAATGAATTTAGATAATTATTGTTACTAATTGTAAGAAAATTTTTTTTTGTGAGTGAAAAATAATCGCGAGTCAATCTCGCGATTGATTTCAAGATTGTGGTACAGGGGTCACATGATACAATTAACACTTATATAACATATGGATATAAGTTTAGGACCGCATCAAAAATGTTACTACGGTTCACATATGAATGAAAAAAAATATGTGAATTATTGGAAAAATTTTTTTATTAAAAAAAATAATCGATTCTTTAAAATATTAAATTCAAAAAGTGAAATAAAATTATGTAAATAATTTTTTGTTTAATGTAAAATATTAATTTTTTTACAGGATGACATTTGAATTTTTTTTAAACATAAAAAAAATGGCCTTCAAACTCTTCAAAAATTTTCTAAAAATAAAACTGATGTGAATAATTACATAAAAAAACAAAATTAATTTTTTGCAATATGCTGCTATACGTATACATTTTTTTATTAAAACATAATGTTTTATTGGATTGAAAAAAATGTAAATTATCTAAAAAATTTGGAGTTGTAGTTAATAACATGATACTCTTCTACAGAAGTGTGAAAACTGTAAACAAGAATATTGATAGGAAAGTTGACCAAAATATTTTGCTGTGGGAATAATAACCTCAACTTTGGTACAATATTATACCGATCTCCAAGGTGTAGTATGTAGTGGATAGGATTCACACCTTGAAAGTGTCTATATAGTATATATGTATGTATCTTATATTGTATATATGGGCGTCTAAATATAGATGGGCTGTAATGATTCATAGGAATATTTGTTGGCCAGCAGCTACCCGGTTTGTAATACACATGTGTGAAGCAAACACCCGACAAGATACCAACACATGCGTTTTAATATAACGACCTACTCGGGCTACCTGTCGAATGACTAGCCTTTCGAGTTTCAGACCATCTAAACGTGCCCATACTCTTGTACTTACCCATTTAGACTAAACCAAACACTTGTATCTATTTTTTCTATAAATTTATTGAAAAATTACATCGATTCAAAAGAAATTTCAGAGCTATGTCATTTTTGAAGTTTCGAGTTCGTCCAAATTTTACTCGGTTCAAAAATTTTTCTGCTTGACTCAAAATTATTGAATTATTTTAAATGACATATTTAGATCATAGTTTTTTCTCTTTACGGATATTATTTATTATTCAAGTCATCTGTGAAAATAAATTAGTTCATCATGTTTTGAGAGGCCTGTCCAAAAATCAACAATAAAAAAAATTTTTTTAGGGGTTACTATAGATTTTAAAAAATTTCAAAAATTGAATAAAAATTTTTTTCAGCTTTAAAATTATGAACATGCCAAAAATTCAAGTCAATATTTTGACTATTACATAAAGTTCAAAATTTTTGAATTTTTTAAGTTGTTTTTTTACTTGAAGAGAATTTAGAGCAAAATTGAAGATAACTTTGAGACAACTTCAGGTTGAAAAAAAATTATATGAAAAAAAAATCACTACTTTGAAGATTTCAAAAATTTGGAGTGTATTTTAAAAATAAAATTATCGAAATTTCCAAAATTTAAATTCTGACAATTTAAAAAAATTTTTTAAATCTCTAGCAACCCCTATAAAAATTTTTCTGAGACTAAAAATAATAATCTAACATTTTTTCCTACTTTTGAACCCAAAATTAGCGTTGATTACTGATTTAAAATAATAAAACTTACTTAAAAATAAAACAAACTAAAGACAATTTAAATCAAAAATAAAAACTAATCGATCAATTAAATTATAAAAGGGCGATCACAATAAATATTTTGGTTAACTGCAATTATACGGGTAGTATTTAGCGTTTATCTGATAATAATTTACAATCAGGACAAAACCGGGACTATAATGAGCTTAAATCCGAAATCCGAAAGGAGATAAATTGAAAATAATTTATCAAATGAGTTATTAGTTGAAGAAAAAAGTAAAAAAATGAAAAAAATAGTCGACCGGAGACCGGAGAAAACACAATCATTCTATTTTGAGATAATATATTTGACTGGCCGGTCCACTCGGCTGCAGGATTATCATAAGGAGTATGAATATTCTTGCTCTTATTTTAGTGACTAAAAATCTCGCGCAAACTCCAGCATTCCTGGGTGAGGCAGTATGGTGTAGCAGAATAACCCAGCAGCTAACCACTAAATCATTGTCCTCCTTCTCCGTCTAGCTGGTCATCGGTTTTTGCATCAAGGATATCTTTCTTTTTTACGGGAGACGGGAATATGAGCATGAGCGAGGAAGATAGTTTCACATTTATTAATATATTGCAAGAAACACATGTGAATATGTGAAGATATGAGAATGTAAGTGTGTATCGGTACACATAAGTGGGTGTATAGGGGCACTATTGGCCGTAACAAACCTCTAAAATCCTCGACTCTCTCTCTAGCTATTTTACTTTCAGCGATTCCCTGCATGACACGCGGTTTATTGCTAATGTTCACTCTAACTTTTACTTTAGTTGATGGTTATTAATATATGCCGCGTGTAAACTCTTCCCCATCACTCCAGTGTCATCGTATAGTAGACTAGTAATTTAGGGTTATTTATAATAATAAATATATTGATTGTTTTACACTCTTTCTTGGAAATTTTACGGTTTGATAGTTTGAATTTTTGAGACTTAAGGAAACTGATAAGATCAATCTTTAATTTTGAAACAATTTTTTCAACTGTATTTTTCAGTAATTAGTCCAAAGATTAATTATTAATAATAATTCCGGAAATATTTCATATTTTTATAAACAACAAGGCTGAAATTTTCATCGAAAATCGTGAATTTTTTTTGTTTGATAATTTCTTGGATTAATCACTAGATTTTACATAAGTAGCATTTTTTTGGATTCAAGAATTTCGATAATTTAAACTGAAGATATTGTGCTCACTGTAAGTAACCTGTTTTATAGGACCTCTCGGAGATTAAAAAAAAATTCATTAACAAATTTCAATAAATTGCAAAATATTTAATTTCTTGAAAATAAATATTTATTTCTAGCCAAGATGATTAAGAAACTACTTAAAGCTATAAATTTGATAAAAATACGATTTTGGGTTTTAGTATATTTGATAAGCAATGTCAACAACCTAAGTTACTTAACAGATGCTCGTATGTTATTGTATATTTAATTTCAAAATATGATCGAAATAAACCAGCTGCTTTGCGAAACAATAGAAAAGTATCAGCTGATGTGCTCTAAGCTTCATGGCCGTGAAATGATAAAGTTAAAATTTTAGTATATTTAAATTCTTATTTGCAAATAAATCCCAAAAAAAAAATTATTATTACAATATTTCCGTCTAATCTTGAGTCTACACATTAAGATAATAAAAATATGCATACACGTGGGTCTAAAAATATCCAAAAATTAAAAATTCTTGGCTGTTTAAGACATAAACAAACTCTTATCATGTTAATTTTAAAAACTTTCCGTAACTTATTACCGAATCATATTTGGGTACACATATTCAAAGCATGTGCAGATGTCTTTACCCAATTTATAGACATTAGTATATTTACTAAATTTTTGTAAGTATGAAATCAAGGATTTATTGAGAAGACGTAAATATGTAAACAAAAAAATCGATATCAGACATAAGTATATATAAATATCACACAATTCAAAAATCCATGAAACATATTTGAGTCTCTTTTTTTTTTTAAATAAGGCAATTTGCTTTAGATTATATTAAATTTAAATTAATTAAGGATGTACGAGCTCTGTCATCATTTTAAAACGTGACTGATTTTTTATGCAGTTTAAATACGTACAAGTGAATTTTAAAACTTTAAACAGGAGCAGCTGCATGTTTAGTTAAAAAATTAACTCCAAAAGTGGGTAATTTTTTTTTTTTAATTATTAATATCGGTCTAACGGAAAAATCTTTAAACATTTTTCCCTCACAAAAGCTTTACCATGAATATTAAAAAAAAATTACAAGGTAAATTTAAATATATTGATAATGATTTTAAATTATAAAAAAAATTTTTTTAAACTGTTGTAATTAAAATTAGAATTCATGTCAATATCTAATTTTTAATTTATATGATCCGTAATTGTTTCTATTTTAGTACCGCGCTCGTACTTCCTCAAAGTGTTGATTTTTTTTTTTTTTTCTTAAAGTTGAATTGAAAATAATAATTTTGTCACAAAATATATAATTACCTGTATCCTTGTGTGTTGTTATAATAATAATAATAATAATAATAATAATAATAATAATAATAATAATAATAATAATAATAATAAAAAGGATCAAAAAAAGGAAATGTGTAGTGAAAAGTGTAAGGTTAATAATTATAAAAAAATACGCATAAAATAAAGTTTTGAAGACTTATATATTCAAATCTCATCAGTCAAATAATTCAACATATGTTTAAAAAAAAAACATTTATGCTTCTTATACACAAAATTAAATCCTTATTCATCATTCTAATAATTTAGAATATTCAATAATTCGTCAATTAATTTATAATAAGGCTTTTAAATTCCAATACTTACAGAAACAATACTAATAATTTATAATATCTATATATATGTATTAATATATAATAATAGACGTTACTTTTTAAATTCATCATTCATTCATTAATTGCCAACAAAAATAATAATTAAAGTAATAATAATACTAATTATAATAATAATTTAAAAAGATATTTATCAGCTATTATCAGAGTGATATCAACTTTTTTTTACAAAACAATATTATTTCCAAAATAAACAGATTTTATTTTTCTTAAGAAATTACTATCCTATTTAAATCATCATTATAATTATAATATCGGTAATAATTTCATAAAACGAATTACATATATAGGCGTTATGAAATCACAGTCATTGATTTATATGTTAATACAAATGTTTATTTCAGTAATATTTATTATTGATACAAAATAATAATTAATTATCATTACTATAGATAGAGTAGTAGTGTACTATATGTTTAATAATAATTATTGAATTTAAAAATAATAATAATAATAATGATAATAATAATCATAAGCATAATAATAATAATGATAATAATATGTTAAAAAAATAAAACTAAAATTATTTCAACTTGGAAAAAAATCAGTTTAATTTTTCAAATTATTAGATACAGAATTTAATTTAGATGTTTTGACTGTAACATATGTGAAAAATAAAATCATTATTAAAGTAAATATATGTATCATAAATAATATTTAATGATATACCTGATATTACCATTTTGTGTAAATATTTACGTCTTTTGTACATAATAGTAATTTTATTTTTAAATTAACTATTACAACCCTTTCCAAAATTTATTTCAGACATTTCGGTAATTATTTACTATCACTACCCCGCTCGTCCTCATATTCATATCCATAACTATAGTTTTGTGGCAAACTCAGGTCTTACTCTAATTTATGTACAATTATATTAAATCTTAATAATGAATACATAAATAATATTTAATATTTACAAAATATAATCCCTTAACAAATATGATCGTTATACTCAATGTTATTATTATCAATAATTATAATAATAATTAATATATCTTTATTTATATTTGTATTTATAATTGTAAATGCGTCGAGGCTTATTAGGTGTTTCTGTTGGTCACGCATCTGATTTCTATCACACCGCAAAAGTAGAACTAGGGAGGAAGAAAACTACCTGCCTATGCGTAAATGCTTCTCCATCTGTGTTTAATTATTTCAAAAAAATATCTTCGTTAATTATCAATCATTAATTTTCAATTTTCGATGGTTATTTCACCGATAAATTATTTTGAGGCGGTAGGTTAAATATCGTATAAATTGCAATTTAAACTTTCGAAAAAAAAAAAAAAAAAAAAAAAACCAATTGAATTCAAAAGAAAAAAATGTTGAAAATTATTTTTTCTGTTAAAAATTCCATCTTTTTAATTAAATTAATTTTTCAGTTTAAAAAAATTTTATAAAATAATCCAATTATTTAATTCACTAGTCTTTCCTAAACTTGAATTTATGTATACTCAAGTGGCTCAATATTTAACCGCCGCGATAAAGACAAAAAATAATTATACTAATTACAACAAAGTAAATCTACGTAAAGGCGATGACATTTATTGTATTTAAATGTGTTGTGTAGTTTATAATTGTCAACTTTATTGTAGTTGGCGCATTATCTCATTAACGTGCTTTATACTCTTACAATCTGACATTTGGTGGTTTGAATACCTGAGAATTTTAGGCTGTATTAAACTCCAGAATTAAAAAAATTTATTCACAATATTACTCCTTTAATTTTGATTAATTTTTTTTATCATCAAAGAACCAACTGAAAATTTTTTCTGTAGTTTTCAGAGTTGAACACTGCCTAACAACACCAAACGGCCGTGTTAAAAAATAAAAAATTTCTGTTAAACGCAATTAAGAAATATTTCAACTAAAAAAAATTAAAAACCCAAAAACATTGAAATTTTGAACTAATCAAAAAATGAAAACAAATTTCCGCGTTAATTAAAAACACAGAAACTTTCAAATCTTTCTTTTGGGATTAATTTTTCTTTAGATTATTTTCTGATCAAAAAAATCCTGACCCTCCCTATCTACCTGCCTCTTATATACAAAATCTAAAAACTATCGGTGCAAAAAGCTTACATGTGGTGGTGATTGAGTGAAACTGGCATTCTGGTGTGGTGCGATATCAAGGAGTCCGGCGATGGTCCAGGTCCGGGCGAGTAAACTCCTCCAGGATTGTGCTGAATTCCCTGTTCACCCTGATTATTGGGAGGCAAGTACATGCTGATCATTTGCGTGATGTCGCCACCCTGATTGGGATTCTGCTGAGCGAGATACTCTCTCTTGACCTGAGACCCAGGTACAGAGCTGATCGGCGTCGGAGTGTGGATTCCCGCACTGGCAGGACTCGTCGGCTCGGACTTGATGCTGCTCCCGCTGGGACTGTGGCTGGACATCTGGGAGCCAGGTTGGGCCGAGTGGTAAGGAGAGGGCGACCCTACAGGAATAGCGCCTCCGTAGTTGGCGTATCCGTTAACGTAGCTGTTCAAGGGACTGGAGTTTCCGCCGGCCATGTGGGGAGGAATTTCGTACCTCTGGTACCCGGTCAGGTGTCCTGCGTAGGGATGCTGCGGGTAGGCAGAAGTATCCTGCATCGCGAACCCGTTGGGCATATATCCGCTGTACATTTCCCTTGAAATCTGAGACTGCTGCGCCGGGTGCGAAGGATTCACCTGCCTGGGGTCCATGTTGATGAGACCCGCGTTGGCGTTCGCCATCGGGTACTTGTCCTTCTTGAGAAGGGTCTTAGTTTTCCTTCTGGGCCGGTACTTGTAGTCCGGGTGTTCCTTCATGTGCACAGCCCGGAGCCTCTTGGCCTCGTCGATGAACGGCCGCTTCTCCGCCTCGCTCAGCATCTTCCACTCGGCTCCCAACCGCTTGGAGATCTCAGAATTGTGCATCTTAGGATTCTCCTGGGCCATCTTGCGACGCTGCCCGCGGGACCAGACCATGAAGGCGTTCATCGGGCGCTTCACCCGGTCGACGTTGTTGTTCTTGCTGTTGTTGTTGTTGTTGTTGTTGTTGTTGTTAGCAGGCTGGTGCTGCTGCTGGGCCGGTTGGGGCGGATGCTGCGCCTGCTGGTGCGAGTGCTGGGCCAGGGAATGCATCGTCTGCTGCTGTTGCTGTTGTTGCTGCTGCTGCTGCATCGCCTGCATTGACGCAAAGTGTTGTTGTTGCTGCTGGTGGTGGTGATGCAGAGTTAAGGCACTCAGGGCCGCAGAGTTTGGCGGACTTCCTGAAGAAAGGGCCTGGCTGTGGACTATCGGGCCCAAGGACCCGTATGGAGACAAACTCGCGTGGTGGCTCATTGGAGAGACTCCTTGGTGTGGATGTGGCGGTATCTGCCCGTGGAGATTGCCACCTTTTAAATCCGCGTCCATAGTCAACATATCCTCTTCTCTGTGTCCGTACAGCTTGCTGGCTTGTTAATTACGATAAACGATTTTAACTTGGTCCACTTAACTCTGAATGGTAATTTGATTTTAGATTGTCAGGCCCGTTAACTCATTGGGCGATAAAAGTTGGTCTATTTTTTGATGATTTACTGGGATTAGTGGTGGTAGCACATTTATCAACACGATAACAAGTCACTGGTAGCGCACGTTAAGTAAAAACACGAAAATATAATATTTTTCGCGAACATGTCACTCGGTGGAGCGGCTCAAAAGATCTTGATTTGTGTCAATGCACTACAGTTTTGGCACTTTCACTTATTTTAAAACAAATAGGGTGTAAGTACTTTCACCACAGTTTTATATCACCGCACTTTATATTAATATTAATTTTATAATATTCACTGTTAATTATTAACAAAAAAGTGGCTAAATATTAGCGAGTGGTGATTATTAAATTCCGGTAACGGTGATAGAAGAACGGACATTAACAAACTGATGGAAGAATGTACGTTAATGTACTGAGTGTGTTGTACCGTGTATGTAAAAATCCACGCGCACGTTGTGTGTAAAAGCGATAAGTTAAAAGAACCGCTCGCTTCGAAAGACTGAAACCGTCTGACTGTGGTGAGTTTACTGTGAATCTATTAACTCGGATGGGAGTCGGTCTCTTGCGTTTCAGGCGTCTCTGTCGCTCACACTGATCCTGCTGGTTGTCGGCTTACCCGAGGATACCCGAAAGCTCCCCACCCGAGAAAAAGTCCCCACCACTGTGCCTGGCCAGCCATATAGAATAGAGAGCAACGGTTGGGGAGAAGCTCTGCGCAAGGAATCGATTGGCACGCCAGCCTGCCATCATTTCTCCCGACCAATCCGTGAAAGAGATCAAGGTGGGCGTCGCTTCGGTGAGAGCCAGTCCTCGGAGCGACGTCTAGCGGACTGAAGCTCCATTTTACGAACCGCCGGTCATTTTGTCTTCCCCGCGCTTACTACGAGAAATCCTTAGATCTGGACCAAATTTTCGAGTTTCCTATTTTAGTTTGCTCCGTACTGGAGTTTATACTGCGATCATGACCCGACATGACGACTACTGATATTATAGAATTCATGCTTTCAGCTCATTGACGCTTTTGGAGTACGGATGTCTGTGCTAGATACATTGCATGGTTATCAAGTAATAGGGTCAATTCGTGGGGGGATCTTCGAAATTGTTTTTATGCTAAATTGTATTTTAATTAAAAATTAATTAGTATTTAAATTGCTTGGTTGATGATTGATGAGATTTTTATTATTTTTTAATGGATTTAAAAATTAATTATTGAAAATTTTGTAATAAAATTCCTTTTTTTGGGAGATATTTAAATAATCATTTTTTAAAATATTTAATAGCATTTTTTTAGCTTTCTTGATGACCTAGATAGTTAGTCAGCAGGTTTTCATTCATTGTTAGATATACTTTTAAAACAACTGGGAAATTTTTATTGTCTATAAAATTTTTTAAAAAATTTCCCATCTAAATAATGATCAAAAAATTTTAAACATTTTTTTCATGATAAATAAACTAATGGAACACTTAACATCAGCCATAATGTTTGCAAAAATGTCCTCAAAAATAAATATTAAAAAAAAAATTCCTTTATCGAAAAACATTTTGAGTTTCATCTCGACTTGACTAAAAACATAATTCTCAGTTCTTTGCCTAAACTTATCTCTAAATGTTAAAATTCTCTTATTTATTTGATTATATTTTGAGGATTTTTCCCTGAAGGCCGACCATATTTTACAATCTTGATACAGGTATAAGAAAATGCCACAGTATTTTGCTAGACGCCCCTATTTCACTTTGGAAAAACTCCAAGTATGTAGCAACTCAGTACAGACCTATCTCACCACCTGAGCAACTATGTACATTTTTCATGTCGAGATATATTACTCCTAAATTACAAATTTTGCCCGAGTCACTTTTTCGAGACTGGACATACAGTACCTAATTGCAAGAAGCTCAATGTTCGAAATTTAATCCTTGGATTAAATGATGACGATCATTATAACTGATGAAAAATATTTACGACGCTTTAATGACCTTAGTATTGTAACTAGAGATACTGTCGGGTAATACCACGTTTAAATTTCTAAGAAATATTAATAAAACCTGAGCTTTTAATTTTTTGATCAAATTCTAACTTAAATTTTAATAAAATTAATTTTCAAGTTAATAGTTTTTAATTTTTAAGCTAATAAATTTTTTATTTAAAAAAATTATTAAATAAAAATAATATAATTAAATTATAGGGTAATTTTTTGATATATATATATAGCTGTTTTTTTGTGTGATGAATGAATATTGCCCTATAAAAATATGTATGATTTTAAAAGTAATTAGGGAAGTGTTTGAGATGAATGAAACTTTAGAAGTTAAGTTGTATAGATAGGTTTATAAAAAGGATACTGTAGGACCTGTTGCAGATACTGTTATTTTAATATACAGATAATCAGACAATATGTGATGTGAAACCGTGGTAGATATAGGGGCACGGTGACAATGTCGATTGTGATGCCAATAAAGCAAAGAAAAGGGATAAGGATAATAAAGCTCAAAATTTTATTTTACAAGTGATATATTGTTTTTTGTTTCTTTTTGGGATATTGGGGAGGATTGTTATGGAGATAAAATTTTAAATAAAAAATGTGAGTTTAGTCATTTTAAATAAAGTAAAAAAAAAAATACTTCTAAAGAATTAATCTTGGTTTAAATCTCTCTTGAACTTTCTAAAATTATATTTTCGACTCAGTAAATTTTACTTGATTTGAAAATTTTCTTAAAAAATGAAATTTAAAAATTTTTCCCTTCAATTAATTTTTTTATCAATCTCCAACAACTTAACCAAAATTTATCATCTCCCATTCTTATTTCAAAATTCCCACAGCTACCAAAATAACCCTCCGCAAAAAATTCATTGTCCTGATTCAAAATCACTCACAAACAATATTCTCAAATACTCCTTAACGAGTTGTATTTATTACATCCTTCCAACGACGCATCTCTCATTCTTTTTTATCAATTCCTCCTAAAAAAACAATCTTCCACATACTATATATAGTATTGAATGTCTAAAAAATCCCAAGACTGTCCTCAGGGAATAAAAAACAGTACCTATACCTCCATACACGCTTTAAATAAAATTAGGGCGAAAACTGGCCCAGAAATTCGACACCGAGGAGTAAATCCAGCATCTCGGCACAAAGATTTCACTTGAACCTAAACCAAATTTAAGTAGGAAGGAATCTTGATCTTCTTCTTTTTCCAGCTCCGCTCACCTACTTCTATAATTCCTTTATAATTCCTGGTAGCAGTAGTTCTTCCTTAATTTAGTACCAGTAATTTAGTACAAACAGGTCCCAAATCCGAGTCGGTAAAAAAAAGACCGCCGATCGTAAAGGAGATCTTCGCCGGTGTAGTATTTTTATTTCAATCTTTATCTTTACCTGAACCTGTGCTTAAATTATATTTTACTGACCCGTGGACTTCCACGAGCGTAAACTCTGTTTTTTCCAGACATAAAGACGCTGTAACATATATACAGAAACTATTCTTCACACCAGCGGAGTACTGATGGTTCATCTTATAGAGCTAAAACTCAACGAGGTCCCCGCCTTCCTTTCCATTCTGTGAATCGCTCAAACCTGAATTTTTTTTTCATAGTTGTAGTACTATGTAGTGTGTACTATGAGCCGTTAGATCTGACTATGACCGGTCGCTCTTTGTCTTGTTAAAGTATAAAATCACTTGGTACTATTCACTAGAGTTTTTACTGGGATTTACGACGATTTACATTCCGATACTGATACATTCTGAGTGCGCAGAGAGAAACACGAGACTGGATGAATGAAAAAGTAAACCCCCGAAACCTGGAAAAAATAATAATTCACTGATCTCTGACCTGTGATCTGTGATCCATCCTGCGTCCCGCTGTGTATCAAACTCTGAGATAGAAAACAACCGGGCTAATAAATTTTGTTTTCTGTTTTTTGTTTGATGAAATACGCGAGTATGTCGAGATTTTGGATAATAAAAAATTTTTATTTTATTTACTCCTGATTTATCTTATTGGGGAGAGAGAATAGTAAATAGTTATTGTTGAGACAGGTCAGAATTTTTAAGCACTATTATGTACTTTTTGGAAGTTGAAGTGAAAATTGTTAGAGAGATAAAATATATATCTCGTGGGTTTTTTTTTGTGGGGAATTTATCTGCGAAAATCTGATGCAAGAAAATTTTTATTTGGTTTATTTGAAAATTGGGAATTTTTTGGGGAAAAGTATATATTTATTATTAATTTGAGGGTTTTTTTAGTGAAAAAATAAATTCAATAATTTTTTTAATTGAGAAAAAAAAATTGAAGGTCGATAGAAATTTTTGGAATGAAAGAAAAATTAATTTATTGATTTATGTAAAATTTTTCGTCAAAAATAGAAAATTTTATGATTGATGAAAATAACAATGGATTGAAAATTTGAAACAAAATTTAATTTTTTTTAAGTATCAAACATTTTAATAAAATATATCCGGGCATGTATTAAAAGAAAAAGACGAGTGTTATAACAAGATTCTCATAAATAATAATAAAAGAAAAAAAATGATGGAAAGAAGTGATGAGTGGATTAATAAAAATAAAATTAACGAGCTCTAAATTAGATTACTCGGACAATATGATTAACTTTTTCGACATGAGGGCCATTGAGGGCGACCTTTGACGACAGTCAATTATTCAGTAGCATTGAATTGCTTGAACCCATATCTCTGTCTATAGCGTAGGTCGACTGTTGACTGTCGGAAAAGTTCTAAACAACGCAATAGAAGAGTGTAAAAAATAGCCACGCAAGCATACTCCCACTCTTTAATTTATACCATATAAGTAAAGCCAGGATTCTTTGATGAAGATGAAGGATGTGGAGCTCTTTCAGGAGGCTGAGACGCAATTCGCGATATCATGTTCTCCAGTCTCCAGGACAGGACAGATGTTCTGGATGCTGGCATCAGACCCACAAGACACCAGACAGAGACTCACCCGGACAGAGCAGGAGAAGAAAAAGCGGCGTGTAGGAATGACTGACAGCTCAATGCACCGGGACTATATGCTGCGATCGCGTCTCCTTTCTTCCTCATCCTCTCCACATTTACATCCACATCCACATCCACTCACCCTCTACATCTACTATTCGCTCATATATACTATATATAATATATATACATGGAGAGAATTAAATAGTAAAAATTATCATCCAGTTACTGTATATAGGGTTTTTTAAATTTAACTCGATAGGAATTAATACTATTTAGATATAAATTGTGGCTAAATTCTTCATGCCTGATGGAGGGAAATACAAGTCGAAAATATTAAGCAAAAATTGGAGAAAAAATTATTGCATTAGACTGGATAGCTAATTGACTTAAAAAATCTAAAAAGTTTATAAAAACTATTTTTTAGGATAAAAATAAATATTAAACTATTGAGATTATTAAATTTCCTTTAAGAAGTGTTGAACATATAAATCAGTTATACATGTGTTGAAAATCTGTTGGGAAAATTTTAAAGCGGTTTTGTATTTTAGGACAACCAAAATTTCGGCCATATAAAAATGGTTAGTTGTTTGCTTTTAGAAAGGGATTACAATTTTTAGTTTTATTGCTTGCAGAAAAACCAGGCTGTAAATTTCAGATGGTAGGGTGAAAGTTTTCGAGTTTAAAGGCTTTAAACGTGAGTTGTATTTATTACTTGTAACTTAATTTCAAAATTTACGACTATTTGAAGAGTGTACACTAAATACATTCTTAAGGAGTATTTATGTAAATTATTCTATTGAGGTAGTAAATTAAAAATTTTACTAAATTTATGAGAGCTAAATTTGAACATATTTTTAATTAGTAAAATTAAATGAGAAAATTTTTTTTTTCTGAAGTTTATTTAAAAAAATTTTCCTAACAAATTTTTTTTCAAATATTCGTTATTAAAAAAATTTTTAATAATTAAAAATTATTTAATATAAATATCTACATATGTAGACGTATATATAAAAATCAAAATAAAATAAAACATGACAGCAAAAAGAGCAGAAGACATTTGATACGGACATGAAAATGTAGGTAGACGATCTCTTATTTGGACTGAAGTCTTAACGCAAGGACATCGCCGAATAAGTACAGCTATATATAAGGGAGGATTCACGACAACGATAGCAATGTCATGGCGGCCACCGGAAATAGCCGGCACTATCGGCCGTCCCGCCGGAAGGACTGCCGTCACCGCAGAAAGAGTTCCAATCTTCTATTCAGTGTCCCCGCGTTTACCGACTTGTCCTCGGTTACCGCGACGGCCTTCCAACCTTTACCGTCTCTACCTCGAGATACTCACAACACCACACATATATCTACATATGTTCCTAGTATACATTTATATACATACATTATAGCCCACCTCTCTTCCATTCTCGTGACGATACAACCTTCGAGAAGAATAGATCTCCGTGTGTTGGAAAAAAGTAACGTCAAAGTATTGAGAGCAGGAAGTTAAAACACCCTCGTATTTTTATTTTTAGTTTTTATTAAAAAAAAAAAAAAAAAAAAAAAAAAAAAAAAAAAAACTGTCCATCTTTCAATAATATATTATTTATTATAACTGTACATTGCTAAAAGGATTTTTTAATATTTAATAAGCCTTATTAACTGCGTCAAATTAACAGTTAATAAATTATTTTTAATAAAAAAATTTGGTAATATTTATTAAGAGTTAATAAATCATTTATTGATGTCAATTTATTAATTATTATAACATATTTATTATTAATAAATAAATAAATTCATTTTATTTATTTTCGAAGTTACATTCGCTAGCTAATGAGACAAATTTTTATTTATAATTTTAAAAACAGAAGTATCGATAGGACTATGGGTTTTTTATATAATTTATAATGTGTGGTATGTACAGTGTATGGTACTTAGTATTTGAGTTGAGATTATGCTTGGACGATACATCATTGGCCGTCAACGGTATCCCCGCATGTAATCCTCCATATCCATCAAGCCCGCGTACTGATGATGACGCTGCGGAGTTGAAAGCTGAGAGGATTATTGGACGCGGACCGGATCGTGATCGATGTGCCGTCCTCCTGGAAAAGCCGCTCAGATATGTGTGATGTGTGATGTTTGCTAACGCGTCTTTACTTATGTTATTCGCGCTCAGTAGTATTCCCATAGGATTAGTTTAAACTATTAATGTGTGTGTGATAAATTATTGGAAATTATTAATGTAAAAATATCAAAAGTACTGAAATTTTTTTTTTTTATTGTGAATTGCAAAAGTAAAAATTTTAAGCAAAAATTTATTTTATTGTGTTTTTAATATTTTATTGGCAGCAGGATCTTCGGGAGAGTGTGTTATTGAAATTATCAGGATTATCAGGATTATTTTCATTTGATATGATGTTTTTAACAAAACTAGAAATTTGAATAGCGCGCTACGCGCGCGCTTTAATTTTAACCAATAAGGAATCAGGTCCTATTTTTTGCGAGTTTCGACTATTGATTAACTTCACACTCTCATGTATTTTTTTTGTAAGGATTTTTTGACAATATAATTCCTATGATATTTTTCAAAGATATTTAAAAATTATATTTTTCCCAAAAATTTTTGATGATATTTTTGAAATAATATTTTAAAATTATCATTAACAGAATGATTTTAATATGATAGTTTTGACACAATATTTACAATTCAATAATTTTCAACAAATTTTTTTAAAAAATAAAAAAAAAATTTGTATCTAGTCATCAAAAACATCAAAAAAGTGATTTCAATTAAATAAGCGCAATAAAAGCAATATAAATTTAATTATTGTTTATTTTTTGGAGCATGATTTGCAAAATGAAGAGATTTACTCCATAGAATAATAGACACGCTTGACTTATAGATCTTTGTACACACAAACATACTGTAAGCATATCGCTTAACGTTTATCAAGTGTATGAATTAAATTGCTGTTTTATAACCCCTGGGGAATCTCATCTATATCCTGTATAATATATCCCGCGATGACGGGAAAGAATAGTACCCGCGGGAACCAAAATACACGAAACAATCGACGCGTAACATGACACTTTCGAATTCTAATACTTAATTGTTTTTTTATCAACACAACTTTTGTTTTTGTTCTAAAAACTTGGTACATAGCATATACATGCGAAATTAAGTACCGAGTCGGGCTGTTTAAACTCGTTCTAAATTCAAGGATCATTACGATGCACGTTTAAAAACGGGTGAGGAGAATAAATGCTATATACATAAACATTTACATTTACATATACATATATGTACAAGAAAATTCATTGGGGATGACAGAAGCCAGAAGCTTCAGTTAGGTACTCAGCATTCACTACCCGGCCAAGCAATCACGCTGCCTTAAATTTTCATCGAGTCCTTTTTCGTCTCACGATAAAATTTCCTCTCACGCGAAATTAAACTCGCGGTCAAGACCGCAGCTAATTAAAAGTAAAATTAAAATTAAAATGACATTGTAATTTAATTGTTTTCATTAAATTTCTCAATGGTTTTTGTAATTTTAATGGCTGATTAATGAGTTTCATACAAACAATATTTAATGAGTGTATTAATAATTAATTACCTTGCGAATGAAATGGTAATTATGAAAATGAATAATGTAATTTTAATTTAGATTTTCAATATGCATTAAATTAATTTTATTTAAATTTAAGAATCATAAAATAAAAGTTCAATCGTTTATAAAAATATAAAATATAAATTATTAATCTTTCGATCAATTACTGAAAATTACAGTTAAGAAAATTGTTTTAAAATTAGAAAAATTTTCGATGTTCATTTTTCTTAGCTTGGATGATAACTATTATAGTTTGTGATGGTAACTGTTACCATCTCTCAATAATTCGTATCATAAATATATTTTTGGACGTTATAAGGTTTATATTAGACAGAAAAAAAAATTAATTGGAATCAAGAGAAAAATTCTTAAACCAAGAAAATAATTTTGAAGAGTTTCATTGTCTTGGACCAAGACGAAAAATTCTTAAATCAAGTAAAATTTATTTAATAACAGAAGACTTGCTAATATAAGCCTAAAACTAAAACGTTGGGTAATTCAGGATGATTCAGGTATGCTCTGCTCAGTGTTTTCAGTTCTGTTGAGTGCTGCTGAATCGTGTCACCTATATACATCAGCTTGACAAAGAGATTGTCGGTGACGAGGGAGAGACGTGATTGGTGGATGTGTGGGTCTCGCGAGCGTACACGTGTGCCGCGATGGGGTATGCCCTGTATGGCAGCGGAGTTTACGCAGGATGAAGGATGAACGACGGAGGATGGAGGATGGAATATCCAGCATCACCGGGTAGCCGGCTCGAGAGAGAAAGAGAGGGTGAGTTATTGCGAGGGTTGGAGAAGCCATCTGCATCCCGATGAATGCTACTAGTTCTCCCCTTGTCGACGAACCCCCTTCGCACTTGGAAAGCTGGGATAACCCGCAAGCCAGCCGGACCCGGACTACTCAATCCAGGGGCTCTCAACTTTGTTATTTTACTTTACTTAACCGTATTTTACCATTGTTCAAGTTCGTACGTTTATTGATACCCAATTCATAATTCTAAATTATATAAATTACAAATTCAATAACTTCTATTGTTTTTTTTTCTTTAACAATTTAAATTTATGTTAAAATATTATTGAAAAAATTTTTTTAGAATTCATAATAGAAGGTTTAATTGAAATTGAGAACATAATTATGATAAAAATACATTTTTTGTTATTTTGTAAAATAATTTGTTTGAATTAAAAAATAAAGTGTCAAAAAAATGAAAAATGGTTCAAGAAAAAAATTGATTTTAAAAAAATCTATCTAAAAAAATATTTTTGTAGAAGATGCTTTACTAGCCGAAGTTTGTAATTTTTAATTACAATATTACTGAGTAATTTTAAGTACAATATTACTATAATACATATGAAATGATAAATTTCACTCCTCCCTAGTTACAAAAATCACCATAAATAAAAATTAATCAACTAATTCGTCTCCATTATCATTGCTATTAAGACGATAAAAAAACGATGATTTCCATGCATAAAATATATATTAATGGCCTCATAAATACCTTTATAATAACATTATAACGCGCCACCGGGGTGTGAGTACATCTACCATAACAAAGAACGAGTATCTTTACTTCTCCACTTATATATTATATATATGTGACAAAAAAAAAAAAAAAAAAAAAAAAAAACGTGTCTTTTGCGCACTTTACCTGTCACCCGATGACGATTTTGACATCAGGGGTAGATACAATCGTGGTCTTTTTACACACGGCGACGAGCCTTATTCATTTCACACGCTCATCAATTTTCAGTGGAGATCTCCTCTAGGTTATGAGGGGCTGAAGATGATCCCCGAATTTATTTGGTCGAATGTATGTACCATGTACCATGTAACATGTAACGTCTCTTACCATAAGTGAGTTAAGATCGTACGAATATATATATATATATATATATTATTATATATATAATAAGTTGTATTGAACGGGCTGCAAACTATTGGGGCATGTAAGGTCCTTTATTTACCACTTTACAAACCTGACTTTTGGATTTTCATGATGCATCCGTTTTCGAAAAGTTTATCTGTATATAAATAATAAATACACGAGGGGACGGATGTGGAGTCGTCTCTTATTATTGTCACAATGTCATTGTGATGCTGAGAAACGTTTTACTGAAATTATTGAGAAACAGGTGAAGCCAACAGAATACCCAGGCTATTATCCAATTGTTTCGACATATCCCTCCCCCCTGCCCCTTTCTACCATTAATATATATATATTATATATACATATATGTCTACCTGCTATCGCTTACCGCTAAGATTATTTAACATGCTAAACGGGCACGATGACGGTACGCTTTTTTATGAACATTAACATATGTCCTCACGTAAATTTTAATGTGACCAAGTATTTTTTTTTATAATTATTAAATACTTGTCATGATTTTAGTATCATTTGAATCAATAAAGACTCAGCAGAATCTGAATAAATTTTACAGCAGACTACTAAAAAGCTATAAAATATCACACTTATCGACAAATGATTAGGTTGTCTCATTCGTCCAATAATTGCCGTGAATTTAACTGTAATTTAAAAAAAAATTTCTTTAATTTTGAGTAATTGATAATTTCAAATTGTAGTTTTATCTTTTACATTTTTTACATTGTTTTACATCATTTTTTTTCTGTAAAGCTGAATTTTTATAGGATTAGGAATTCGCCAGCAGCGCCATTTCACGGAAAAAATTGTAAATTCTGTAACAAAGACACTTAACCTCAACTTCTATACAAAATAAATATTAAAATCGACTTAATAACGTTTTTTCTTATTTAGATTAAAAATGATCAATAAGACAATTGTACAATTGAAATTTTTAATTGTCAAAAATAACTTGAATTGAATTGCAAATTTTTTAATTCCCAAAAAACCGCGCTACTGCATACAAGTAACTACTTTTTATATTGCTGATCAAAATATACATGATTATAATAATAAAATTTGCAAATTAACCAGCACTAATTATTCCATAAATAAAGCTCCATTATTTCAGCCCTTAACAATTTATCAAAAATTATTGAATTCCCTCATAACAGTCTCTCAGAATTATCAATTAAAATTTAATATAAAGCTTTGATCTCTGTAATGAGAAATAAATAGGCGGGATTATCAAATGAAAAGTCGTGAATTATTATTACTATGGGTAACAAACTCTGAATGAGAGCCACTGGGTCAAGTACTTTTTAGCTCTAAATTTTTTTGGTGTGCATAAATACATATATGTATGGTTGCAAAAAGGTAGGGAAGGTCGGTAGCATGCAGGAAAATACATGATAAATATATACAGCAGACAGTAAGAGATCCAGACGATATTTATTGCAGGGATGCGTGCAGATATTATTATTTGTACCGCACATAATTCAAGTAGGTCGTTAAAATTATTTTATTACTTGTTCTACATAACGTTTCACCCATGCGAGTGAACGCAGCCATATTTTCCGAGCATAGAGTGCATGGAACGAGTGTACTCTGCTGAAGAGTCTATATGTAATAATAATAATAATAATAATAATAATAATAATAATAATAATAATAATAATAATAATAATAATAATAATAATAATAATAATAATAATAATAATAATAATAATAATAACAATAATAATAATAATACCGCGGAAATATACAGATGCGATTTTAATGTATAATGTATAATGTATGCGATGCCCATTTTCACGTTCGTTATGCATAAATGATTCTACTTTGCTCTCAAACTCTCAACTTTGTGTACAATCAAAACTCATTATTTTTTTCTTCCCCTAAACTTAGACTTCTACCGTTACAGTTCTCTGTAAGTATATTATTATTATTATTATTATTATTATTATTATTATTATGCATACTAAATACACGAACTGTATATATTATTCATATTTACATGTATTTAGATTATTCCCATTCTTAGAGAGTCTGTAATCGATCTGGGTACTTTACGGATATCGACCTTTTTGAATAATTACCATTTAAATAGAAATATATTTGGTATATATACCGCATGTATGCATACCTGGAGCCTGAGTACGGATATGTGGATAAGTGGAATATTTTACACCCCGTCGTTGAGTGTATCAATGTCGAAATTCAATGTTAGGGACGAAATTGACTATAGATTTTTAATTTTCAACATTTGACTTTGAAAATTTAAATGATATAAAAATTTGGTCTATTGACAATATTGGAAATTTAAGTTCTACACACTGGAAAAAAATTAATTTGACTCGAGAAAAAAATTTGTTAAGCGATAGAAATATTTTTAAAAATTTTGTTAACCTGAATTAATATTTTATTTAGTGAAAAAATTATTGAATTAAAAAATTTTTTAGAATCAAATTGATTTTTTTTTATCTATATAGTCTAAAAATTCACATTTTTTTAAATTAAAATTTTTAAAATTCAAATAATTGTTTTTTTTTACCGATTAAATTTTCTCGGAAAAATCATCCATTTGTTTTCAATTTGCAAAAAAACAATCAACTTTAAGACCAAATTATCCCCTCAAAATTCCAGCATCCGATTAATTCCTTCGGATCACTTTCAAATAATTCTGATCAATAACTAAAAATTCAATGTATCTTACTTCCGGACACAATAGAAGGTATCCGCTATCAGAAATGAGCTTTGCATTGTACCCGGTGTTCAATAAAGACTTTGTCCAGGAAAGGGGATCGGAATGGCCGCAATACTCTCAGCTGACAAGCATCACCATCCAACAGGGTAGGGCCACCCTCTTCACTTCACTTTCTCTCATTATACCCGTGCCAAGTAAAGAGAGATCGAGAAGTCGTGATCGTAAAAGACCGAATAGTATCACCTGTTGGCAATGTTTATACAAAATACTTTAACAGTGTACTCTATGCTCTTGCTCTATTCTATACTTTTATTTGTACCAAACACTGAACACTCTATTCTTCACTAACATAATGCTCTTTTCTTTCAATAGATCAGTTATTGTTCCGAGTATTGAATTTGGTGCACTTCTGGTGGGAACAAAGTCGCTTTTTTTCTCCTGACCACCACAATAGTCGACAAAAGATTTTTGGTTACCTAACAAATTGTTTTCATAGCACATTACGGCTTACAAATTAGTCCACTGAAAAGAATTAACTTGATTTAAGAGACAAAATTTTGAACCAAGAAAATAATTTTTAATTTTGATCATTTTTAATCAAGGCCAAAAAAATTTGTAATTTACTAAAAAAAAGAAAAATCTTTTTCTTGAGAAAAGTTAATTGTTTTTTTTTTAGTGTCTACATAAGTTAAAAAAATTCAAGTTCAATTTTTAACTATAATTATTTGATGCAGTTCACAGAAAAATTTTTCACAAATCCAGAAAAGAATCTCCAAAATAAATGATTGTATATATATATATTGTATACCTTCATCAAAAATCTATTGGTATTGCTGGAGACTTAGCAAGAAACTGAATGGCCCCGTGGAATTTCATTCATGTCAATTCTGCCCTGCAGGCTACCGATTCCTGGACCTCGAGATCACACCTTATTCGAACGCGTGGGATATAACATGGATAAAATTATTTCATTATTTATCTTTTTCTCTGAAGGACACTGCTGAGCTATGATCTAGATTGGGATGAGGGTGTAATGTTAATCGCTATATGCTAACTGTTAAATGTATATTGGGAAAAAACTACCAGGAGATCCTGGAACTATCATGGGAGCAGATCTTTATTTATATTCACGCGTTCCTGGAAACAAATAGGTGACAAGATTGTTAATGGATTATCGGTATTTTTAGATTTATGCCAAGATATTTTCATCTTTTCAATTCTTGAAGTTAGAAGTATTGAATTTTAATGACCTGTTAAGTTATTTTTGATTTTTTTGGGAATGCATCGTTTTATTTTTAGTATAAAATTACTTTTGTTCAAATTTTAGACTTGATGAATTTATTGTTTGTGTTAAAGAAAAATAAAATTTTTTTTTTCATGTTCCAAAAATTATTTTTACTCTAATCAAAAAATTTTATATGAAATTTGAGTCATAGGAGTTTAAAAATTAAAAAATAAAAATTTTGGACATGAAATAAATTTAGTTTAAAATATAAAAAATCAAAAAAATTTTTTTTAGATCTGAATAATAAAATTTCTTAAGATTGTGATTAATTTTTGTTTATAAAATAAACTAATTTGTTTTTTCTATTCTTTTTACAGGCGTTGAAGTTAACGATAGTCAAAATTTGGGCAAAAACTAAACATATTTACATTTTAAATACATATAAATCAAATTTTAAGCATAATGATCTGTTAACCTAGGCAAACAAATTTTTTTTTAGTGAAGAGTATCAATTAAATAATAAAAAAAAAATTACAATATAAAAAGAAATTTGAAAATTAGTAACATTGTGAACTAATTTTATTTGAAGTGTCAAACAAATATTTTTCGGAGCGAACACTTGAAAAATGATAGTAAAAATTATAATGACAAAAGCGGGACTTGGTATCCGGAGAATAATTTAAAAAAAGAAGAAAAAATTAGAACCGGCGCTCGTTTTTGAAGAATACGAAGGAGCTGAGCCCGGGTGTCAAACGTAAATTTTTCTTAAAAAGCGTTAGAGAAAGTGGAGAAAAATTAGCATAGCAAAGGAGAGACAAAATCCAAAGAGAATAAATATAAATATGTTGAGATAAATAATGAGGTTTACTGTGGAGAGGACTTTGTCGAGTAGTTGGAGCAAAGCCTATTAAGCTCGGTCCATGGCCACAAGATATTCCTGCACTTCAGTGTAGTAGCCCGCGGGTATTTACTCCTGCAGCGCTGGTACTGTTATCCCTGCACCAGCTACGGGAAAGAGGTAGGCATAGATATAGTCTCACCTGAGAGCTCTACCAGAGAAAATACACAAGGACAGAGAGGAAGAGTGAGAGAGACGTATTCCGGTCCTTGTACCTCCAAGATTCAACCATTGGCTTAGCGAATCGCAAAATCCTCAACAACAAAGACCAACCGTCGTGAAATTTGAAACACCATGGTTCTATCCACCTGTCGAAGATATAAATCATTTTGACGATTCACCAGGTATACCTACAACTCAGGTGTTATTTCTTCTCTACTCTGTTAAATAACAGCTAGTTGAAATTTCAATACAGCACACAGCGTACTGTATAAGTATATACACTAAGTTTCTTACGCACTCTATAGTCTGCTGGAGATTCTACAGCATTCTTATTCTAATACGGAAACAAGTGTTGCCATTGTAGTGCCTTGTTCAAACCTCTTTGCTTGATTGTTATTCGAGATTTATGCTTAAATAATTGAATTAAGTACCTGTTTTATCTACGAGCGCTAAAACGAGTGTTCATTCATTGTCAAATTGGTTTTGGATCTCTATTTTTGAAATTTTAGATCAATATTTTGGGTGAAATAGTATTTTGTATATGAAAATTTTGATAATTTGATAATTAATTTTCACTAATTTGTTCTATAAATTTTTTTAGATCATTAAATATAATGTAAATATTTTTTTATTAATACATTTTTAAAAATTTTTAAAATATTCGATTTGGAATAATAATTAATTGATAATTATTTATCAAATTTTCTTTTGTTTTATATTTAATTTGTTACAAAAAAAAAATTTCTTAGCAAACAAATGAATCTCTGTTCAAAATTTGATATATTGCAAAAATTTTGGCCAAAAAAATTTCTAATTCCAAATTTTAACGAAATTCCTTCAAAAATTTTTTGTTAAATTAAATTAAAAATTTTTTTTCATTAAAAATCAATCGAATTTATCCAAGCGCCCCTTAGTAATCTTTTCTCTAAAATTTTTTCAACTGGTACATTAGTTCTAAAAAATATTTACCAAACATAACGGTAACTACAACTCAAGTAATAAGGGTTTGAAGGTTCGAACCAAAAAACCAGAGAGCAAAATCCTGGCCTTGGATTTTATGTAGAGAAAAGAGAAACTGGAAACTAGGACCCATGAAACAATTATCCTTGAAGAGTAGATGAGCAAAGATATATATCTTTGAACACAAACAGCTTGGTAGCGGCTCGGACTAATCCTCAATAAATATTTGTAGATCGTGTGTAGATGCGATGAAGATTTTTATATAATTCGGATCATGGAATGAGTGTATACTTTGACGGGTAATTAAATATTTGCTGTTTGCTTGAGCCTCCTCCATTCCTTTGTACACTCGGATCCTTCAATAGCGGATACCTCTCCGTGGATTTATCTTTTCGGGTCTTTTTATTTAGCTTAGATGCTTTACGGTTAATTCCAAAGTCTTCTTTCGCATTCGAGCAGAAGTGTACTCGACATATTTGGCGTTAAATCGGCGGATGATAATCGAGGATCATCGTCTATCCTTATCCATGCATCCTGTATCCGTTGCACCCGATTATATTGTTGTACACATGTGTAATTCGAGATGGAAGAATGAATAGAATCTATAAATGGAATAAAGCGTTTCGAGGTATCCCACGTGTGTCGAAGAGGACCAGTAAAGTAAGAGGCGCACCGCTGTCTGGATCGCTCGCAGTCGCTTCATATATGTATAGATGTACATGTATATGGGATTTTATATGGATCCAGGTATACTAGGATAACCCCCGAGATCTAGCGTTGCTGAAATCGCCAGGTGTTTCGAACTTTCTGAACACTAAAGGCGATTATAAATTACCTGAGTTGCTGCTTATGCCTCCGTACTCTACAAAAGATGCCGGCTAAAAATTTATCAACAAATTAAAATAAATGTTACGTTTATTGTGAGATATTTATTAAGTTCATTTGATGCTTTTTTTCAATAAAATAATAGTTATTGGTTTTTATGGAATTTATTTTATTAAAAATATTTATTTGAATTTTATATATGATTTTTTTAAATTGATAAATTTAATTTATAATTTTAACTTACTATTTTTAGAGTAAAAATTTTTATTTGGATTTCTTTTTCATGAGAACACGTGATTCTATCCCCAAGGTTTGAATATTAATAAAAGAAGATATATTTTATTAATCCACAAACTTGAAAAAATATTTATCACTATTCATTAAATAAATTATTAAAATTTAATAATTTATTTTTTTAAAGTTAAGAACAGAATTGACAATATAGACATCTACATTTTTATAGAACTATTATTTAAAGTTATCAATTATAAATATTATGCAAAAAATAAAAACTATTTGAATAAAATTCAGCTTCATATATTAAAAAATTTTATTGAGGAAAAAATAGCAGTTTTTTCTCTCTCGAAAAAAAAAAAATGAATAATTCAAGAAACTTCCATTCTTAATTCCTAAAAAATCTTGAATTAATTTGTAGCCCGTAAGATAATGAAATCTTTAGCAGGACACCGTGATAAGGGCGTAAATAATAAAGCAACCGTAGCAGAAAGGACTCGTAGTAGATCCATCAAAGCGAAACTACTCCTGGAATAATGTACGAGTTCTCTCCAGCATTTATATACATCCATACATATATATAGCTCCATTTTACCTCGGTAGAGAAATATAGTTAGGGACACTTATAGCTCATACCTTTGGCATTCGACAGCTGAAGAACCCGGCCCAGAAGAGGAGCACAAAAGAATCCGCGGATCCACCCTCGTCCTCCATTCATCCGGCGTAGTCAACCCATGCAGCATCTTAACGTAAATTTCAGTGCCTTCGTTGGGTTGTAGTTCACCCGAGATTTTCCAAGAGGATCCATTCCTCATTCCTTCTTCCTTGATATTCACTGGTGAGTCCCCCGGGCCCGAAGGTGGACACAGGTAAGAATAAGACACCCCCGCGGCGACTGGATCCTTCTCCCTTCTCCTTACGCAGCCTCCGGAAATCTCTACTTACCCAATGCTCACAGCTCAATGCTTTTTACACATATTTATATATATATATATATATATATATATATATATATATATATATATATATATATATATATATATATATATATATATATATATATTTACAGAATAAAAAGAGAAGCTTGTGCCTTTTTATTTCTTTTCTTTTCTTCGGATTTTGACAACGATGGATGAGAATTTGCTGGTAAATCGTTTCGACAGATCGGATCTGCTGGCTCACAAGTTTGGATTTGGGAACATATTAGAGATTTTCCAAGTATTTCTGGTACAAATCGGGGCTTTATATTCAGGCACAATCAATGTCACATACGGCACATATGCACGAGAAAAGAATATAGTTATATTTATAACGTTCTAAATAGTACACCAGAGAATTAAATTATATAATCTACCATACAAAATTTTTAGTGTTAATCATCTAAGATAGAATTAAATTTTCCAGTGTTGAAATAATTAGCTTAATAATTTCGTAATTAATAAATATCTTTTTGGAGATTCTAAAGTTTATGTTATTTAAGTTAAAAAACTCAACACTAACTAGATCAACATTTTTACTACACTGAAAAAAAATTCTTGAACAAAATATAAAGGGAGATTGAAAATTTCTTGAATTAAGTCAAAGATTTTTGAGCCAAGAAAATTTCTACTTGCTCCAAAATAACTTTTGTCTTTTTTAAAATTTTCTTGGTGTAAGAAATTTTTTTTTTCTGTGTTCTTTATTCTCTCTATGTAAAAAGATGATTTGACAATTTATATTGTAAAATAAAATTAAGATGAAAAATATGGATTGCAAACTATTTGTAACGTGATTGGTCGAATACACTAGTCACAAAAATTAAGGGATATAAAAAAAATTCCAAATTTTTTGGTGATTTTCAGCGAGCTGTAACTCCGAGGAAAATGATCGCACAGAAAAAAAAAAAAAAGCAAATTGTAGCTCCAAGTGTCTAGTTTTTAGATATGACCATGAAAATTTTTGTCATCGTCAGGTCTGGAGAAATCCTAAGAAAACTACTGAAAAAAATTTTTCGAAATTTTTTTCGTCTTAAAAAGGTCTACGGGCTTCAAAAATTTTTTTCGATTGTTTCGTTTAAAAGCTCTTTTAGTAAATTTAATACCCTTTAATTTGACGTAATCAAAAAGCCTGTACGATAATTTGCCGCGGAGTTATCGTCAATCAAAGCAAAAAGTTTTTTTGACTTTGGAAATCAATAACTCTGGAAATAATGACCGTATAGGAAATCGAAGGAGGGTTTTGAAAACTACACAATATTCTCTATAAGAAAACGTAAACCGCTTTTGAAGAAAAAATTTTTTTGAATTGAAAACTCGGACTGAAAAAAAGACAAAAATTCGCATAATTAAGGATATTTGGATAACTTGGTATAACTTTGGATAAAATGGATGAACGAAGGATATCGTTGGTAATTTTTAACTTCAAAGTGTCCCCTAAAATCCCTAAGAAATTCAAAGCGCTGCGATTTTTTGTTCATAGTGCCCAGAAGCTTCAAATTCTGTGTTTTCGCAAAAATCACCATTATGAGCAATTTTGTGATTTTTATTCATTTTTCCATTGAAAAAAATTTTTTTCAAAATTCTTTATTTTTTCGATCAAAGAGATTGATTTTTCAAGAAATTTGAAAAAAAAAAATTTCAATTTTTTCGAAAATTTTTTTCGAAATTTTTTTTTTTTTATCGTCTTCAGAATGCTTCACTATTGTCAAAAAAAATTAACTCAATTTTTTCTGTCCGCTACAACTGCCTTAGTTTTAAATCTCATTTTAAATATTCAATAAAAACAAATTGATATACCCCCCGCGGAGTTCGGCTTTTCCTCACACAAAACTTGAATTTTACGTTTTCTTTTTAGCCTAAATTCCTTACGTGAATTTTATGTAAGCTTTTCTTTGATAAGCACCTTTTGATATGCCTCGTCGACATTTAGCTGCCACAGATGTGGCTCGCATTGTTACCCTCCTTCAAGAGGGCTACAGTCAGGTGGAAGTAGCAGCTTCTATGGGAGTGAGCCAGTCCGTTATCAGTCGGGCCTATGCCCGATTTAACGCGACTCAAAGTTACGATCGTCGTCCGGGTCAAGGTAGACTACGAATCACTACCGAGCGTGATGATCGAGCTATCATTTGAGAAGCTCGTCGAAACCCTACTGCGCATGCCCACACGATCGCTCATCAATTTCGCAATCGTCGACAACGTCCTCCCCAACAACACATATCGGCATCGACGGTTCGAAATCGCTTTCGAGAGCAAGGACTACGCGCTAGACGCGCAAATCGCGTGCCTATGCTCACTCCACGACATCGCCGAGCCCGATTGGCCTATGCTCATGATCATCACCATTGGGGTCGTAGACAGTGGACCAGTGTATTATGGACTGACGAATCTCGATTTTGTCTTCATGGCAGCGATAGACGATCTCTCGTTTGGCGCCGTCGTGGAGAACGAGATCGGGATGGTTTTACGAGACCAGTTACAGCTTTCAATGGTGGATCAGTCATGGTGTGGGCAGGCGTGTCCTTCAATACCAGAACCCCGTTGGTCATCGTTCGTGGGACGTTGACTGCCGATAGGTACGTCGACGAAATTCTGGAGCCACACGTCCTGCCTATGCGCACACGCATGGGGGCAAGACGGTTCATTTTGATGCAGGATAATGCTCGTCCTCACACTGCAGTTCGTACGCGAACTTTTCTCCGCGCCAACGACGTAACAACGCTTAATCATCCAGCGATGAGTCCTGATTTGAACCCAATTGAGCATGTTTGGGACATGCTTGGGCGTCGATTGCGGCGAGACTATCCGCAACTGCACAATCTTCATCAGTTGACTCAAGCGTTGTTACGTTGTTGGCAAGGAATTTCGCAACGTGATATTCGACGATGCATCAACATGCAAGAGCGTTTACGAGCGGTGATTCGGAACAGAGGTGGCAATACACGGTACTGAGCAGTTACTGCCGTACGTACAGAGGTCATTCGGCAGCTGCAAACAGACAAACACGCAGAAAAGACACACACACACACACACACACACGTGTGTGTGTGAGAAGCGTAAATCCGACCGAGCAACCTCCACGTGGTACGCTTTGGGTAACGCTAATGCCGGCGGTAAAACAACAGTCGAAAAAAATTGAGAAAATTTCGAAAAAAATTTTCGAAAAAAATTGAAATTTTTTTTTTTTCAAATTTCTTGAAAAATCAATCTCTTTGATCGAAAAAATAAAGAATTTTGAAAAAAAAAATTTTTTTCAATGGAAAAATGAATAAAAATCACAAAATTGCTCATAATGGTGATTTTTGCGAAAACACAGAATTTGAAGCTTCTGGGCACTATGAACAAAAAATCGCAGCGCTTTGAATTTCTTAGGGATTTTAGGGGACACTTTGAAGTTAAAAATTACCAACGATATCCTTCGTTCATCCATTTTATCCAAAGTTATACCAAGTTATCCAAATATCCTTAATTATGCGAATTTTTGTCTTTTTTCAGTCCGAGTTTTCAATTCAAAAAAATTTTTTCTTCAAAAGCGGTTTACGTTTTCTTATAGAGAATATTGTGTAGTTTTCAAAACCCTCCTTCGATTTCCTATACGGTCATTATTTCCAGAGTTATTGATTTCCAAAGTCAAAAAAACTTTTTGCTTTGATTGACGATAACTCCGCGGCAAATTATCGTACAGGCTTTTTGATTACGTCAAATTAAAGGGTATTAAATTTACTAAAAGAGCTTTTAAACGAAACAATCGAAAAAATTTTTTGAAGCCCGTAGACCTTTTTAAGACGAAAAAAATTTCGAAAAATTTTTTTTCAGTAGTTTTCTTAGGATTTCTCCAGACCTGACGATGACAAAAAATTTTCATGGTCATATCTAAAAACTAGACACTTGGAGCTACAATTTGCTTTTTTTTTTTTTTCTGTGCGATCATTTTCCTCGGAGTTACAGCTCGCTGAAAATCACCAAAAAATTTGGAATTTTTTTTATATCCCTTAATTTTTGTGACTAGTGTATATCATAAGCATGAAAATATATGCAAACTCTATATTCAGGCGCTTGCGCGCGCAAATTAAATTCTAGTATTGTAAAAAATGACTGATTCAAGTTAGCTGTTGATTTTTTATTGCAATAATTTTGAGTTTTGAAGAACTTTTCTGGTAAAAAAAAATAATAAATAAGTAAAAAACAAAGACGGATAAGACGATAAAACAAAATGGTAAACCAAACATCAGATTGTGGATGATGGACACATCTGAGGTGATAAAAAATGACGTTCCCAGGTCTCGAGTGTTGGATTGTGAAAAAATAGTTGAGTTGACCTGTATAATTAAGTGAAAAGTATTTATTATTTTTATTGTGTGGTGGCTATAATACCACCAACGGGAACGTGAGGTGAGTACAGGCAATTTAAAAGGCTGGATGGTAGATGGTCTCGAGAATCCGGTTTAGCTCAAGACGAGAAGATTACTAGAATTCCGATGTGTGAGTCGGAGGAGAAGAGAAGTTTATTAATGGGTTTGCCGGGCATAATTGGTCCGTTTGACATAATTAATGGGGCGTTAATCAGCGCTGACGGGGGACCGAGGATTGATGAATCCGAGCTGTACTGTACCGAGAATAACAACAAGACAACAAGAGAAGGAGGACGAGAAATAACTTAACTTCTTCTTCTTCTCCTCTTCTATAAGTGTTGAAATGGGCGCAGGTGTCTGCTCCGCGACCTCTTCACCCGGGCTCACTCATCCGTTCTACTCGCTCAACATTTAACACTCAACATTCAACTCGATATATATATTATATATTATAGTTTAACTTCTTATTTCATTTTGTTCTTATTTTTGTTTGCTCCATTCTTTATCTTTGTGTGCCAGTACACATCATATTTTGCTGGGCATATTTGTTCGATGGGATTTCGAAATCTCGCTTACGGATCGCGGAATCATTGTTTTGCTTCAGGAATTTTGTTGCATGAAGTGAAGCCATTTTTCAAAATGAGAAAACTTTTTTCTTTTTCAACACATTCTAGACATTATGTAACAGATTGGAATTTTTATAAAAATATTATTATTATTTTTATAGCTTTAAAATTTTTGAAAAACTAGATATTAGTTTAATATAAGATTAAGTATTCAATTAATTTTTTTATACATAAAATAATAACTAATTGCATTTATTATCATGATAATTGTATAAAAGTGTTGTTGGAATTAACTGTAATTAAGTAACAACTGATCACGAAAAAGTGTAATTTTTTTAATAAAGCGTTTTTGAAAAAAAATTAAAAAAAAACAAAATTTTAGCCGAAAATTTGTCTAAATAAATAGATTATTCTTTAGCTTGCGTTAATTTAGCTTTCATAAGCCTACTAAATTCTCAAAAAGTCACCTGTTCCCCCCAAATAAACTTAATAACTCTCAAAATTTCACACCAACAGCAACACTCGATCGAATCCGTCAAGTAGGCATTAGGCATTAAACATTGAGCAGCGTTGGTCCCATTGAAGCTTCTCCAGTGTGAAAATGTCAGGACAATAACCAAACTCAGCTCCATCATAATCTCATTCTCCATTGACAAAAAGAAGGCATGCACCAAATTTTTTATATTTATTCAATTCCTTCTATCCACTATTCGGTTGCACAGTAATTGTTATGTAACAACGCATAGAACACATCAACAAAAAAGAGATTTTATTGTGGAGGGCAATAGAATTTGCGATCAAAGGAGGCATAGACTGGGTGTACCGAGCTTTATATTTGGCTTTTGCTTTGAAACGGGGGTCACGCGTAGACAGTCCACAGTCTGCAGTCTACAGTCTACAGTTTATAGTCTAATACGACACGAAAGGTCTAGAGAGTGCAGGATGGTTGTACTCTGATCATAATACCACCTTGCGTGGTGAATACTTTCTATAGACTTCAATTGGCCGGTCGCAGGAGGCATTAACCGTGCAAATCGGCTCTGCTGGTACTACTCAATGCACGACAACAAACGCAACAGGTGAAGTACATTGTCCCCTGACATTGTGCTCAAACTTTACAATACATTATATATGTTATATATTCTATTCTGTATCTACACAATAAATACATCTACGAGTACAAAGTATCAGTTATAGAGTTGAGCACATGTATTTACATATATTTAAACCATCGCGAAACTTCCGACGGTCTACAACAATATTTGTATTGTCACCAATACACATGGATTTCAATTTGTTTTATATTGATAAAATCACTTGTAAATTATGTCGCTTATCAACATTTATTTAACACTTTTACACGCAAAGAAGATTACGTATTTAACGCAACAGGTTTTTTCATTTAATATTGATATTAGTGATTATAATTATATATAACTGAACATTCTATGTGTTTGTTTGATTATTTGTTTAAGTTTATTTAATGTATGAAAAAATAATATTTGAATTATTTACACCTCACTTAATTTATCAGACTTAAATTTCTTGTAAGGAGAACATTCAACGATCTTACGCCATCTGTTGGAGATTTTCACTACTACTTGTAGTCGAAAAATTATATATGGCCATATATGACTCTATCAAGCCATATACTGACATCTCAAGTCAATAAATCATCTTATATAGACTCTAAATAATTTTATTTAAAGATCAAAGTCCAAAAAATAATTAATTTTGCTATTAATTATCAATCAATCCAATAAAAAGTAATCCTTCTTTTTTGTATTTTTATTTTTTTAAATATTTTTAAAAGTAAAATTTTTTTACATAAGATCTATAGTCAAGAAAAGAGGGAGCCTAAAAAATTTTGGTTAATTTATTATTTCATTGAAAGTTTGAGTTACCGAGAAAAGGAAACTATGAAGAGGGAATAATAAGAGTCCAGTGAGTTGAATTTTCCTAATGGATTATTCCGAGTAAGGCTCACCGGATCATTTATTTTTGAAAGGCAACAAAGAGCTGCTAGCAGCGAACTAAGTCGACGTAGCATAGACATAAGACACAGGACATAGGACAGCTATAAATGAAGAAAAGCAAAGAGCTGAAGTCGAAAACGAAAACGGAGGAGTAGAAGTAGGAGTAAGCTGACAGAGAGTAATGTTTAAAATAGTTTTGAGGGCCGTACGTGTACCGGGAATGACATGTGTGATTGTGTGTCTGCGAAAGAGTTGAGATATGTGGCTCACGCTGACGCTGATGCTGATGATGATGATGGCGGTTGCGGTGCTATGCCCGAACAGACTACACGATGTGATGCGAGAACACCGGCGTTCATTAGCCTCTATTCATCGGCAGCCAATCCAGGATGCCTCTGACTCTGATACGTTTCATTGCCTATCGCCTATATTCGTTTGCTTTAGCTTCTGATGCTCATGCTGAATTTTGACTCTACTTACTCTAACCAAAGATGATCATCATTACAATGACTTACAATTTTCAGCAGATTTTTAAGCAAGAATTAAAAAACCAAAAATTTTTTTCGTTCAAAAAAATTTTTCCTAATTGAAATTAATTTTTTTTTTTAAAGCTAAAAAAATTTTTAAACAGTCCTGACTGGAGATATCTGGAAGTTGAGCGTGAATATTTCTGAGGGCTGGAGCCGGAGCTGAAAGTGGAAGGTAGAGAGTGCAGAAAAAGGTAAGAGGAGTTGCGGAGGAAAGAATGAAGATAGAGAGACCGTGGGTACGGAACGGCCAGGCGAGACTTTGGCGGATGTCCGCTCAAAGCTATTGTTATCGTTATCGTGTTTCGCCTGGACTGAGCCCTTCCCCCTACCCCCTTCCTACTGCCCATTCTACTCACCTACAGTTATTTTTAACGTCCTCGAAAGTGGAAGTCGGAAATTCCCTGGGAAATTTAAAGCAAACTTTGTTTGCTGACTAGATTTTGTCTAGTAGAAATTTAGGCCTAGCTTTTTTACTTTAATTATTATTTTGTTTGTTATTGGCTTAAATATAGAAATTAATACCTGCTAAAAATCAACTAGTTGAGTAGTTAATAAATTATTTACAGAAAAAAACTAAAGTAAAGTAAATAATAATGGAATTATAGTGAATAGTAATTAATTGATACTAAATACTAATCAGGACCTGACTAAATTCGACTATTTAGTTTTTTTTCAGTGGACTTGTCAAATGAAATGAATTCTATCAATTTAAAATGATTAAATATTCAAAAATTCTATCAAGTATCAGTGTATTGCTGAATTCCTTGTTTAGATTCACGTTCCCCAGGATCCAGCATCAACCATCAGAATAATCTTGACACGCCGACTATGAGCACACATTTATATACCAGAGTTTTAATTTGGCTTTTCGCTATCTACCCCAAAAGTCGTGTGTCTCCCTATTAAGCTAGCAAGCGAGCAAGCTACCGATCAGCCGAAGACAGAAGATAGAAGATAAATGTAAGGTTGGAAGGGAAGTGTTGAGTAGAGAACGTCTATATATCGGCATGCATGAAGATGGTTGATGGTGGATGGTGGATGAAACACCCTCGGTGTGTATGTAGAATGTGGAATCGGAGTCGATCTCCTGCGTCCGATTTCCGGGCGCTTTCTCGCTCGGAGCTGTCACTCAAATACCTTGAGTTTGGGCTCGGGGAGGGTGGATGTAAGGGTAGGAACCCTAGCCCCTCGCGGTAATTGAATTTCACGAGCTGGTTACCCGAACCAACCAACCGACGCTGCCTGGGACACCCTGCCTCACCTCTTACTCTCATATTATTATTATATATGTATATAAATATTCTGGAGCTGATGGGAACTGGGAACCCTACGTTCTGTATTCCGAGGTTTGATGTGTGGATTGACATGAATTTTGTTTTATCAAACTATTTCTCTCTCTCTCTCTCTCTCTCTCTCTCTCTCTCTCTCTCTCTCTCTCTCTGGTAAATTATAAAAAATTTTATAATTCCTGAACCTTCACAATAATTTATTATTAAAATTTGATAATAAAATTGGAAATTTTTACGATGTAAATATTAATTATTTTACTATTAGGAGCAAGTGTTCTTCGAGATACCGTCGGGTAATGAGGCTTAGTTAAGGGATATTTGTGATGAAATAAAAAATATTTAATTTAATCAACAAGTTTTTATAACTAAAACCAAAAATAAAATAAAATAATTTCAACCTAATTTAATGTAATTAAATAAATTGTCAAGCCTGATTATAAAATAATTCGTGATCATCAATTTAATTGAATAAAGTACTTTATATTTTATAAAAAATGCCTTTAAATAATCATTAACATCAAAATTTATCTATAAGTTCTTGTTTAGACATTTTATCAATTTATTAATCATTAACTCTGCATCTAATTGATTTAAATTTCTTAAACTTAATACTAATAATTGCTCACGAATTTATCAAATATAATGTTATTGATAAAAAAATATCAAAAGTAAAAAACAAAATATTTTTTAAATTAAATAATTACAAAAATGTAAGTTTGTACGGATTCTAAAGCTCTAGAAAATCTTAAAAGAAGAAGAAATAGAAGAAGAAGAAGAAGGTTGCTGGCCAGACTCATACAACTTACACCATGAGAACGATAAAAAATATGAGAAGAGTATACTTCGCCGATGTTTGTGTGTATATAGTATATGGATGAGATGATGGTCTACCGGAGCATTGAGAGTTCCCAGGAGGCAACAAAGGGCCAGCAACGAGCTGATGAAATTATCCAATTCATTTGGATTGGCGACCCGGCGAATAAGTGGATCGCCGTTATATTCCGAGAGTAGACTACTAGAGGCTACTCGATGGGCCTCTCAAGTGGCATCGGTCATGAGATGAGACACAGGCCTCATTGCCTAAATTTATGCACATACATCCATCCGCATCTACATCTACACATTATGATATTGTTCATTTGTCGATCTCGAGTGTCCTTGAGCGATGATTTATTTAAAGGCGGCTCTCGGATCTTGGTATCGCTGAAAATTCGCTGAGGGTTCGAGATTAGAGATTGGAGATGGAACTGAAGAAAAATGGAAGAATATGAGGAACTAAACTGCGGGGGACGCCACCGGAAGATGGATGTACAAACAGCGCTCCTGCCCTACGGAGAAATCAGTGCGGTTCATTAAATCCAAGAGAATGGCACAGCCCACCCTCGGATTCGCTTCTCTCATATTCGGTAAATATTTATGAACGTTAAAAAAGCGCGAAAAGTCATCGTTCTGAAAAATTATTTTCACATCTGCCCCTTCCGCTTCCTTTGGAATTTTTAATAAATATTTATGTGTATAGGTCTGTATGATACATCACATTTATATTTTTAGGTATAAAATTTTATCTAAAATTTTCTATTGCTAATTTATTTATTTATTGTAATTTTTTTAATATTCTAATAATGATTTTATTGATTTATATTTTTTTAAATTTTTAAGTAAATTTTAAGATAGTTAAACTCTTAAAAATATTTTTTTTAGTTTAAAATTTTCCTTTTACTAGCGCATAGAACAAAATTCAAATAAAATATTAACAAATTCTTGTGTCAGTATCTCAGTAATCTAAAAAATATTTTGCATATTTTGTTTCTCAAATTTTCCCCTCGGGCAATGAAATGACACTTGGAAGCAACATACAACTCCCTCAAAATTATTTTCCATTGTTGTTTCCAAATTTCCAGCAGCCTATATAAGATCCTAGTCCAAACATAACTCCATTCTAAGTGCGAAAGTAATTCAGGAGAATTTCTATGACCATTGCGGGCGTCTAAGAAAAGTGTCTCTAGCCATTGTAATTTCAGGTGTTTTTAATAAAAAAAAAAAACAAGAATTGTTGGATGGATGATTTACAAAATGCGGGTGCAAGAAGTCGAGGAATGAATATAATGTATAGGTGAGTATTTTAATGTACACACTGAAGATTTCTCCATTAGACGTTACAGAATGGGACCTCGCGGCCATGCTGTCTTGAGTCTTGAGCCTCCAGTGCCAAGTCTTGGCCGGTCTTAGTTTGTAACTCCTCGGGACTCGGATGGAGGATGGAGATGGACAAAAACTGTACAGATCTGAGACTGAGAATGAGAAGAGGGGAGTGATTAATTACGAGGGAGTGACAAGAGTAGGAAGAGCTCTGAATGGTGCCTCAAGTGTGGGGGGTGGGAGTGATGCTGCAAGAAGAGCAAGACGAACTATCGCCGTTACCTTTCTGTTCAGCGAGCTTAAGTAGGAATAGGAGCAAGCTGGTAACCATTCAGCATCAACATCAGCATTAGCCAAGACGAAGAAAGAGATGGAAGATGGAAGATGGAACTGAGAGTGTGGATTCATACTTGTACTGGTGCTTGTACCTTCACTTGGAACCGGGCTGATGAACCTCGACGAGTTTAACCGCTCGGAATTATGCTCCTGACATTTAGTTGCTTTTATCATTATTTTCACCGTTTTTCACCGGCGTATTGTCGAGCGTTTTATTCGGGATGTTTTGTCCGGTATTTTTAATATTTTTCCTCTCAAGCTCGCGGGTTGCTAGAGTTTAATTAGTCTAATGGACTCGGATATGATGAGTGTAAGTATACAGTATACAATATATAAAATATACTTTATGCAGAAATTTTTTTTGGTGTTGTTGATAAATGCATTATGTGATTGTTTATTTTTTTATAAATCAAAATTTTTGGGATTTTATAATTGCGTAATTGCAAGTATTAATTTTTTGATAAATATTTTAATTTATTTTAAGTACTTGCAGAAAAATTTAGAGATTTTTTTAATGAAGATGAATTTTTATCTAAATTATTATTTAAAGACTTTTTCTATAAAATGTTTATAAAAAAATGGTAATTTTAAAAACAATTATTTCTGAGCTCTGTTATACTTAATACACAGACCAGATTCTAACCCAGTCGATTTAAATCCAAATTGAAAGATTTTATCTAAAAATTAAAGCAGCCGATCATCTTTTTTCAATTTAAAAAATCAAAGCAGATAAAAAGGACGCGTGTTTGATCTCAGTTGATGTACACAAAACACCCTCTCGATTATGGGGAGGGAGAGGTGCGCACGTGTCGGCAGTCACTGCCCGTCAGATCCTGCATCAGATCTAGTATATCCAGTGTCAGTGAATTTACTCTCTTAGCAGTCAGATGTGATGAGCTGATGAGCCTATCTTGCGATTTGATGAGCCAGACAGGATTTGGTAGAAACCAATTTCGTTCTGAATTCATTATAACTAGTAATGATATTAATAATAATAAATTTAAATTATAATTTCTTATAGATCATAAAATTCCTTTTAAAATAAGCACTCATACGCCGAGGTTCATTTAAATGATATGAATCCGCGGAAAACCGCGAAAATCCGCGAAATAGAAAAAAACATTGAAAAAATATTTTTTTTTTTTTTTTTAATATTCATAAATTAAATCTAAATAAATAAAAATGATTTTACCTAAATTTTTATCATAATAATAATAGTCTAAAAAAATATGCGGTCGCTATCGATCAAGTTATTCGTGATGATGCTGACGATATTCGCGGCGACCACGAGATACTCGATGAGACGGGCTATGAGATGATTAAGCACTTTATTCATCAGTCAGCATCATCTTTCACATTATCGCGTCTTCAGTATGTGAATATAAGTTGTATATAACCAAGCCTGAAAGGTTCTCATGCGAACAAATAAAAGTCCTTGTTCCTTGTGAAACTCGACTCGAGTTAAGAAATTAAGACTTAACTCATATTAATGCTGTGACTCGAGACTGAGACTGAACCGCAATGTATTATGTATGATATAAGTATGCATTGCACGACCCGTAGGGTCACTAAGGTCACTAAGTTTATCGGGAGTGTAATCAGGATTATCCGCCTGAAGCCCGAGAAAGATGGGAACCACTGCACCGGGAAATATAGTCGTGCCGGCAATCAGAAACACATTACCGGTTAGCCGACTTGATAATACGTCCTGCTGTGATCTGTGATGCTTGGAAATAATACACTTCTGCTCCAGCTTCACACTTCGTACCAAGTTATTATTTTTTCTTTTACTTTATTTTATTCTGTTGCTGATTCCTTTATCGGAATAAAGACGTTTTGATCCACCGTGAGTTTCACTTTTTCTAATAAAAGTCTTTTTATTTAAGTTTTATCGAATTCATTATTTTTATCCAGTGAAAATGTTTATTAATATGTTCATTGAAATGTTTGAAAAAATTAAGAAAATTTTTTTATGGCAAATGATCTTGAAATTTTGTATACAGAAAAAAAAATTAACTTGAATCAAGACAAAAAATTCTTGAATCAAGTAAAATTTACTGAAACCAAGAAAAATTTCTTAGTTTAAGAATTTTTTTACTCAAATCAAAAAAATGGTTCTTCAAAATTATTTACTTAATATTTTAAATTGATAGAACTTATTTTGTTTGATAAGTCCACTGAAAAAAAACTAAGTAGTAGAATTTAATCAGATTCTGGTTACTTTTTAGGATTTTAAATGGCACATCGGACTCCGGAATGCCAAAAAATTTAATATGAATTAATAATTAAAAAAATTTGAAATAAATTAGACAGAAATGTTGTGGCTCATTAGACAGTGTAAATATCAATGTGACTGTCAGTTATAATTAGTAACTTAAATTAATAATTATTCCAACTAATTACTGTTAATAGCGGGAACTGATACCTCATACTAGAGTCTTTGTTGTAACAAGGCTTCTTAGTTCTCAGTTGTATACATATAGGTGTTTGTGCATTAATTTTATGGATGTAGGCTCTAACAAAAACGGGTGAAGAAACTACAAAGCAGAACGAGTAGAATGAATAGTGAAACCTTTGATGTGTGAGCACAGATGAATGCCTCGCTTTATACGTACATCAAACTTCTTACTCGACACTTGGCTTTGGCTTTAGCTTTATATTTACAACACATACTCACGTACACTCTTTCTTTCTCTATTACGATATTTGTTGCACTGTTAAGTTATAAGTGTTTAGTTGTATGTTCATACATTATAATAAAGTTAACCTTTCGTATTCTTGTGTAGTCGAAATATTTAGGCCCTACGACACCGGTATTATAACATGTAACATGTTAGTTGTAATATATGAGAGTTGATAGCTATTCTGACGGCTTTGATTACAGGAATTAAACGTGTAACACTAAATTTGGATCTCATTGACAGTGAAATGAATACAATAAAATGAATTCAAGTGATTATACATACCTTGATACTTTTATTTAACTGGTTCTGGATAATGATAGTGCACTTTGGAATTGAATCGACCGTTGGCTGTTGATCTGTAACATTAAGTTCATCTGATATTTTTTTATGAGGATTATTTTTAAAGGTTTAGAATTGAAAAAGAATTTTTATAGAAATTTTTATTACAAAAAATTTTTAATTTAGTTTAAAGATTTAAAATTTTTATTCTCAAGAATTATTTTTATGATGGAATAAAATTCAAAATTAAAAACCAAAAATATTTTTTTTGAGGTTTTGATAAAAAAATATAATAATTGATTAATTTTATCATTACTAGAAAATCGAATACGCTTTGCGCGCTTCTGTCAAAAAATTTATTATTCACAATTGAATGATTTTAAGACTTTCATGTAATTGAATTTATAAGATTATGAATAATAAGAGTCCAAAAAATTTTTAATCGTAAATTTATTATGATTATGTAAACCATTTAAAAAATTCCAAATTTGTGTGAAATTTTTGTCCTAAAGTTCAGTGACTTTTTTTATATAAAATCTTCCAATTTTTATAAAAAATAAGAACGATTTTCAAACAAATCTACACTACATATTTATTATAATCAAGGCCTTATATACATATATATATATATATATATATATATATATATATATATATATATATATATATATATATATAGCCCAGTCTGTTAAAATATCAATCTCGTCTTGGTTGTTTGTAAAGGGTTTGAGGGTGCGGGGAAAAAAGGGTGAAAAAATGGCGAGCCCTTGTAGTTCCCATCTCCGTCTGGGCAAGGTCATCAAAGATGCAGCAGCAATCAGCGACGGTAGTCAACACCAGAGCTGTTCTCCACTGTACGTGCCGCCAACACCCCAGGGACTGGATCCGTCTACTCTCATTTAAATTCTTTGAATCCTTCAATCGACTAGTGATCATACAGACATTGCACAGGGGATTTGCTCTTACATACTCCTCATTTTGTCTCTTCAATAATTAATATCCACACTTTTACATTTATTATTATGATCATTACTATTAATATTTTACCAAAATAAAACAAAAATAAATTTTGTAAATAAAAATGATCTGGGTATGTCAAAAAATAAATTAACAAGTCCCCTTCCTCAAAAAATATCTGATCTATTTATCAAAAAAAGAAATCAATTATCTTCATTCTGGCAGGTGAGGGTCCTGTAGTACGTAGTACGTAATAAAAAAAAAAAATAAATAGACCTATTAGTAGCGAGCGATAAATAATACTATTTATTAAAAAAGCATTACTGCTTGGTTGGTATCTGAGGTAATTTATCACGACGTCGTGCAGCGAACATGTGGAGTTTCGTTGGAAGTTGATCAACACCAGGGAGATGGGAAACGGGTGTCTTAGCAACTCACTCACTAAAAGCTCTGCTTTATTTTGTATTTTGTATTCTATATTATATACTTTTGAGGACAAAGCTGCCTGAAAGAACTTTTTCCTTTCCCCAGCGGGAAGCTCAAAGTGTGAGTGAAGAGATCAAAGTGTCTCATTGAAATAGGCCACGGCATTGAGCCCTCTGCGGGGGGTTAACATCCGAAATTTAATATATTTTATAAACCGATCAACCTGCCTATAATTAACGAAAACGTCACAATAATATTTGATAAAATTAAGCCGATTTTACAAACAATGAATTTTACAAAGTCACTGAAATTTAATAAAAAAATTCTGGAGAAATTTTGAAATTGAAATTTTTTTTTAATTAATTAACTACTATATTTTTTTGAACTTCATTCATAACTAATAATAATTTATTTTAATAGAATTTATTGAGTTAAATCAAGAAAAATTCAAGAATTTTATAAGAAAATTTTTAAGTAAATTCTATCATTTAATTCTCTCCATGAAGATTTATTCTCTAATTTTTATAATTATTGTATTTAGAAATAATAATAATAGTAATAATAATAATCTTTAAATGAAAACGTCTTGCAATGAATTGGTGGGGATTCATCGGTAGTTTGTTTGCCGCTTCGCGGTGGAACACGTGGACGCGGAGTGCCCGGAGCGAAGATAAACGGATTACGGGTGCTTTGTGTCAACGCCGATCCGGCTTCCACCCCATCCCCTTCCAACTGCATCCAGATTCTATTCTGAATCCTCCCCGCCGAGTATAGTAGCGGCTTTTGCAAAATGTTTATCGTTTATCTCACCAACTCCCGTCACAATTAATATACTACTCTACTCTGGCGCATGGACTGTTTTACACTATATACCATATACTACCAGTAGTAGAGCCTCTCATCAAAATCATCAATATCGTATTACGCGGTCCACTGCAGTAATACATTGACACCCCAAAGTAATCACCTTCAAGCTCAAACCTCGTCACTATTTCGACCGGCATTATATCTTACAATTACAATGCCAATACTCGTTTTTATCATTCACTGGCTCATCTATTCCCTCTGGCTTTTGGTTGTTATAATATTTATAATTGTTTAGAAAAAAAAATTATTAATTATTTATCTTGGAATAATTTTCTGATATATTCTTAAGTTATAAACAAAATTTCTCTTTTTTATATTTCTCCATTTGCCCATACAAAAATTTTCACAAAATTTTTTTTTTTAATTTCTTCCAATAAAAAAATTAAAAAATTTTTTTTAAGCCCAATTGAAATTCAAGTGACAAGTGAATGTATCAACAAAAATTCCACTCCCTTCGTCACATTCTCACATGTGTCCTCACATGCCTCACACACGCTCAAAAAGTAAGAGAGTGACATATCGGCCGCGTCAGAGTTCAGAGCGTTGTTTAGTGTCATTCATGTACACAGCGTCACATTGTCTGGATATGAATATAAGTATCATATAAGCATAAGCAGCATACCACCTCGACTTTCTCTCTCTCGCGACGTCTCAAGCCGCGTAGCTGACGCGTTGAAAGACGTTCGAGGCTAACAAAAGACTCCCTGATATATTACGCTTATTAATGCTTCTCTTCTCTTCTCTATTATACATGCCTTACTCGTATACTTCTCTCCGGTTATCGCTGCGCTTTCTTGTCCGCCTCTCACGGTTCACGGGATCCCTCCCCTGCTCGTGAGTGTGAGGAATATTAGTTATGTCAATGTGATCGTAAAGAACCGTGTAAAGGGAACGTTAAAGAAAAAAAAGTACACGGGATACCGCCCGAAATATTTTAAACCGTGTGGTGAAATAAAAATAAAAATAAATAATAAATATTCGTGTACTAAATACTCGCGCATTATTAGGCGGCTGTATTGAGCGCCGAGAGGTTTACAAATTAGTGCCAACAAATTTAACCCTCTGCTCAGGTACTATGTATAGAATACATAAGCCGACTATAATTATAATCATTATTATCGAGTAAATTTGTTAGCGCTCTCAATTGCTAAATATTTCGGCTCAAAGTCTTTTTATTTTACTTAAATAAATAATTGACGGTCTTTCAATGCTCATTGTCCTTAATAATATTTCCACGTTTGGGCTTATAGATTTCCAGATGTGTGAGTATGTGTGGAAATTATTCCCGACTGCCTTTTTTTTTGTTTATTTGTTATATAATAATTAAAAATCAGAGGTTAATAATTCGCATGGGCAATTGTTGACGATGTAGAATAGAATTGTATGACGAATTGTGTTGTTAGAAAATTCGTGGACTCCCGTATGTTTATTTATTTATTTATTTGGTTCAATGTCATTGTTCGGGGATTACTATTGGAATTTAAAGCTTTTGGACTTTTATTATTTGTGAATAATAAAGAAAGGTTAATGATTAATAAGCTTACATATATTAAGAAAAAGTTTCATTCATAATTTAGAAATTTTTTTTTCTTAATTATTGTTTGATAGAAAAAAAAATTGAAAATTTGTCTGGTTGTTGATAATTTCAGTGATCATTTTTTGGCAATTTTCCACTATATTATGATTAAAAAAAAATTAACTTGACGAAGAAAATTTTTTTTTTAACTAAGATCATTTTAAAGGATTTAATTTTTAAATCCAGAAAAAAAATTTTCAAGTATACTTTTTCAAAACGTAAAAATTATCTAAACAAATTTTTTCATTATCATAAAATTATCAAGGTCTGACTGTATTTGGTAATCACTACTAGATCCTTCGACTCATTTTATTACCTCACTAATAAATTTGATTTTAAAAATATTAAAAATTGTCATGATAATTAATCAAGATTATAAAGTTCTTCAAAGTTATTTTCTTAATTAAAGTTAATTTTTTTTTTCTGCATAGGATATTTCGTCGCGCAATTATCTAAATCATCACCCGATTGCCCGAAAAGTTTCTTCTTATATTCTTTATTCACCCTCTCTTTCTTCATAAGTAACTCACTTACCAGCAAATCAAAACAAATAAAATCCAGCAGCCAGTATAATTAAATCAAATCAAATAAAAATAAAAATAAAAGTGAGTTTATTCTCAGTCTAATTGAGTTGAGTTTCCTAAGTTCTTAGATCCTCTATCTATCTTATTTTCTCAGAAATATAAAAGAGTACCTGCGCAGCCGTAGCTCCGACTCTTGGCAAAGAAGATATGGCTAATGAGCACCAGGCACCGGTACTGATTGTCAGTCAGAGAAAACTAAGGAGCAGGGAGTAAGAAGCTTTGAAACTCTCTCTTTTTCCATCATCATCATCATCATCATCATAATCATTATCATTCTAGTTACCGAGCATGACCGATTAATTTATTTGACTTTCATCACTTCCAGTGCAGTAATGATGTCAAAATACCTCCGGAGTTCAGAGTCGGATTGTCCAAACTAGAAGCTAGAAGCTACTTTGAGTTTGGAGTTTCATAAAAGAAGCTTATATCATCCTATACCGGGCTGATGTGGGTGAGGAATGCTTGGAGCTAAGTAAAGGGATGGGACAAAGGAGCCAGAAAAGAGGTGATGGGGTCACTAGCCAGGCTCGATCTAGAATGTAGAGTATAGACTCAAGAGAAGAGGTGAGCCGATACTCCACTCACGTGTGTAATGTTCGGTGTACATATTTAAGTATGTGTGTGCCTCGAAACACGAAAGATTGGTTCTTAGTGGCTAACCAATCAGCTGCAAGGTTCTTTGTCTTGCCAGATTGGTTGAGGCATTGTTTTAAGGGAGGCACGACGCATGCGCAGATAACTACGTGGGAGGAACGACTATAGCGAGACTGCCCACGGAACTGAGCTTCTTCTTATTTTTTACTCGTTCTTTATTATCTTCGTCCTCTTATTTATACTTTCCTCCTCTTCTTCTTCTTCTTCTTCTTCCTCTTCTTCGTGGATTTTTTTGGAAGTTGTTTTGTTCTTGTTCCTGCGCTTACATCACTCGGTTCCATTTTGAGTTTCGGAATATCGAGTAAACTTTTTTCAAGATCCTTCTAGTCCTATCGTTTCGCTTGAGAATTTTATCGACAAATTTTTTAACGACTCAAATATTTTATACAACTGATCCAAGTGTATATAGATATATAAATATGTATTGTTGAGTCTTTACTCCTCGAGTGTACCAAGCGCACCGCTTTCAATTGATTCATTTGATCCACTTGTAATTTTATGACCCAATAATCGCGTCTCCGAATTATTTTATTTTATATACTTTTTTTTTTTTTATTGTTATTATTTCAATTCTTTGCCTGGAGATGGTTTGTAATTTACTGTGAGTATGACAGTTAATAGTTTAAATTTTTGAGAACTTTTGAGCACAATTGATGCTTATATATTTTTTTAGATTTAAATTTTTAAAAAGGAATTTTTAGAGTTTTTATAAAGAAAAGGACTGGTATTTCTTATTTCATTCATAAAATTTAAAAATAATAGTAGATTTATTATAAATAAATTTGAAACCCTAAAAAGCAACCATAATCTTAATAAATTTTTCTATTTAGTTCCTTCTGAGTATAAATAAAAATTTTACTCATTCCTCACCAATTTAACCACTAAAAGAAAATTTTTTCGAATTCAAAACATCTAAGAATTCTAAATAATTTTTTAAATAAATAAATTCCTCGTATAAATCGCAGATCGTACCAGAACATACAACCGGCTATTCCCCTTCGCCCTCATTGACAGTTCCCTGCTCATCTTCTCGGTCGAAAATGGCCGCGCCGGAAACGAGATGACGCGTGACCCCAGACGGATGCATTAGACGCACTTCCGGCGGTGCGACGCTTGCCTGGCGCTCAACTCCTCTCCTTCTCGTTCGTTCGTCCGTGAAACTCGGTTTAGTTGTCCATCCCACCCATTACGAATCATCGAGTGTAATCGCGATAATAGCAGCCGATCGCTCGAAAAATTCTCCTCTAAATAAAATTTAAAATTTTTACCCAGCAGAGTGTCCTTTTAAACTATTTATCGCTCTTTATTTTTCACTGTTTCAATTTTTTTTTTCTTCTTTTTTTTTTTTTTTATAAATTATAGCAGAGTAAAAGACATAATGGAGCGTCTCATGATTTCTGTCCGGATTTTCCGGATGGTATTAAACATTATCAGAGGCACATAACATGCACCAAGCGGAGGAAACAAAGCTTGTCTCTGAGTGAAACGCGGGCACGCTGCTGATGCATCGATACCGGATACGCCTGACTCTGCATGGAAAAAATGTCAAGGAAAAGGGAGTAGAGCTCCACTAGAGACTGCTACGAATTTGCGGACGAGTTTCACGTCATATGTGAACATATATGCACGTGATAGGTGATATATGTTGTACAGAGGCGATAGTATAAAACCCAGTGTCTCTTTTGCTCATTCCACTGGAGACTTTATCGGGCCAATATACGTCAGCTTGTGCGTTGTCGTCTCGTCATACTTTCTATATCATTCCTTCTATACATAAAACATAAATATATAGAACATATATAACAGCGTTTACTTCGACGCTTCTAGAATGTGTTACACATGTAACGTTAACGTAACTAATAAATAACTAATATTTGATATTTAATGGATAATACATAACCTACTCCGCCTACGCTTTGATCAGCCGCCTTTTTATATTATTTTATTTTTATGTTAGTTCAAAGTACAAAAAAAAAATGTTGTTTTGAAATTAGCGTGAAAATAAAAATGGGACATTCTTTAACTCCTGATCAAATTATCATTCTTTTAATAATTTCAATAATAATTCTATTTCATATGAGTGGTAAGTTACATTAAATTTTTTTATTATTTAACGGTTCAAGACAATATCAAAATATTTACTAAAAATTATTTTCTTATATCGAATTTAACAGCGAAAATTCCCCTCAAATTTCAGTAAAAATATTTTTTTATATACAAAAAATGAGACGCAATTACGCGAATTAGACCCGACAAAAAAGGACAGAAGTTTCAAATTGAAACGAGAAAGTAAAGCGTAGTTTGGGCTTTTGAATCGAACCAAAAACTGGGGAGTCAAATAGAGAGCAAGAGCAGAATGAGTAGGAGGAGTAGGCGAAAAAGGGAATTGACGGGCCGGTAGCGGAAGCAAGGATTCGCATAAATCCACCCCCTTGATGTCTGCTCTACCATGCCAGTAGTAATAGTCAGTCCGCTTGAGTTTAACCCCCGAAAACCGGCTCCATGAATATTGATCATTTCCCATTCTCTGGACAGGAGCGATGGCATATCAACGCAACATCATACAGCACAACTCACAGCGGTGATGCCTTTCGACTTGGACACGTACCGCCGGTTTCTGACCAAGGAGCCCAACCTAGAACAGTCCTACAAAACTATACACCCGATCTACGATGTTATTACACTTTAGGTTGGATTGTTCGAGAGAACTACTAGTCTATTTATGCCTTTCAGTATCTTGACGCGATCTAGTTATGCCAAGCACGATCCACTTTACCCGGATACGCCGTACGCCTAGCCTCTCTTCTATTGCTCTTACTTCTTCTCACCTCGGGCTTCAATCTTTATCTGCTCACGTTTCTACATCCAATTCTGCTCGAGACAAAAGGACAATCTAAAACTACCACCCTCTTACTCTAACTATTTTATTTACCAGCTAGACTTATTCTTACTGCCCAAAATCTCTTCGCTCTTAAATCCAAATAAAGTATCGATCTACTCAACGACTATCGGTTCTTACCGATAGTGATAATGACTGCTACTTATCTGATAGCGATATTAATTATCCATTTTTAAGCAATCCTAAACCGAAAAAAAATTATTTAACTGACATATTTCCTATTGTATAGAATTTTTTACTTGATTCAAAATAATTAGATTTTTTTCAACTATGTCTTGCTTCAAAATTTTTTTTATTAAATTAATCTTACTTTTTTTAAAATGTAGAACTTTTGTGAATCTTAAATTAAATTGAATTTAATTTAATGCATAATGAAAATTCAAATTAAAATCACATTATTAATTTTAATGATTACTGTTCCATTTTCAAAGTAATTAATTATTAAAACATTTATTAAATATTGTATTTATGAAGCTTATAAATCAACCGTTAAAATTTAAATACAATCAATAAAAGTGTTTAAATCAGAAAAAAATATCTTTTAATTAAAAAATAATTTTGTTCGTAAATCAAGAATATTTTTTTTCAATTCTTTTAAAAATAATATTAGTTGCTCTAGTGGTCGAGTTACAGTTAATGATGAATAATAAAAAAGTGATAGAATAGCTCGTAAATATAAAGCAGTTAGTAACTCGTAAAATGGGAAGTTAAAAATGAAAATAAAAAAAATAATAATCAGTCTTAGCGATCTGCTCATTTAAGAGTTTTACCAGTGATAACTGGAGCTTATGCAAATGATGTGCAAAACTGTTAAGGCTGAGGTGAATGAGGTAGAGGCTGAAGGGAACGAATAGTGAGGAAAGAAAGTGGGGAAAAGTGCAGAGAAAAGCATTGAGAGCATTCACAGGAACAACTCACGAACAAGCGCGCAGTTGAATGAGCCAAGTCCCAACCTCGCGAATTTTCCTTACTCTTTTTGCTCTTCGCCCTCATCCCTCATCCTTCAACCTGTGAGGCTGCTGCTGCTGCTGGTTCTGCTGCTGGAACACTCTATCTCGGGCATTATCTTTATTAAACACCTCGGAGAGTATTCTCTCAAAGTTTTTTCCAACCTTTTTTCAGCTCCGCTTCGTCGTTGATCCTGCGATACTTAATACTTCCATGCATTCACTTTTTAATGTTTTATTTCATAAAGTGTATTTTATTTACTAAATATAAATACTTTTTTTTTTATTTTATTTCAGTTTGAATGCATATGTTTATTTTGATGACAAGTTTTATTATGAATAATCTGTCTTAATTAATTTTAGGGGCATTTTCCGCAGAAAAAAGTCTTAAAAAAAGAATTTTTTTTTTTTTTTTTTTTTTGAAGAATTCGTTTACAATTTAAAAATTTGAGTTTTAAGATTAAAAAAGTAATTTTTGTAACAAATAAGTGTTTCTTTTTTAAAAAATTAAAGAAAAAGTAGAAAATTTTAATTAACTCAAATAAAAAAAAAAAAAAAAGACTTATTTTTTCCATTAGTTACGATTTAAAGAATAAATTTTAATAATTATTAATATTTTATCTTCAAAATTTTAATAGTGGACCTGAATATTCCTCATCCCTTAAAAAAATCTATCTCAATAGAAAATGTAATTAATCAATTACAACAAGATAAAGATTGAAACAAGCTCAAAAAATTTATCTATCAGATATTTGGACAAACTAAATCATACTTTGTCCCATAATGGACTCGAAAGTACCTAGCACAGACATAACAAGTAGTAATAGCATACTTGTAATACAAGCGGTGGTGTGAATGTTCACAAACGAACCCGTGAGCTGAAAATCCGCGTTTGTGCCTGAGTTTGAGAAATATAAGCTCTAAGCGAAAAGTTCAGAAGCTGAACACCATACGGAAGAAGAGTCTGCTCTCTCATGAGAAAGCCGAGTATAATGTCCGATGTTGTTGATGCGAAATAGCTAGTACACTATACATATATTGTATAGAGAGTAGGTGCAGCAGTAATGCTACCGGCATCCAGTCAAACTGATGTGCAGAAGCAAAGCAAAGGTTTGGTTCCAGTGCGGGCCATTAGTTGATGAGCCTTCCGTCCTTGTTCGCCTCCACCCTCCACAGATATAATACCGTGTGTGAGCCGAGATGGCTGCCCCCTCACTCTGCCCGTCTTTGCCTTTGTGCTTCTCTGAAAAGCTCCAGTTTGTATTATTATTGTTACCTTTATTATTGGCATTCAACTTATACTCGCGGCGCTTTTTTCGATACATTTAATGGAGGAAAATTAAAATTTGATTGCTGAGTAATCCGACCAGGCGGCTTACATGATAACTCATGGTTAAGTTTAATCAATTGGATATTTATTTCATTTTTCGTGGGAGTTTATCGTTGAGTTTTATTGTTTTTCAAAAGAATTTAAAGTTTGAAGAAATGAAAATTTTAAATATTTTTTAAATTGGTTTTAAAATCTTGTTTTATTTATATTTTAATATTTGGCCTGATATGGTCAATTTTCATTCAAGGCAATATGAGAAAATTTTTTCACCATTTAAAAAAAAAAAATTTCTAAGTAGAAAATTTTTTTATAATCAATTAATTAATAATTTTAAATCAGTCAAATTAAAACCCCAAATTTTTGTAATTTACTTTAAAATTAATCGGTAATTATCCAACAGACATTTAATAAAGCAAAAAAAAAAAATTGGCAAAATTGTAAGTGCGAAAAATACCTATAAATTTATTAAGTTAATTTCTCTCGGAACGGTAAATATATATTTATAGGGTAGTCGGGGGTAAGAAGCCAGTGAGCTAGCGAACGAGCAAGTAGTAGTATAGCATAGTTATAGTTATATATACATAAAATAAGGCCGTGCAAAGGGCATCATTCTAATTGCCCCGGACTTCCTTTCATCCCCTTTGTGCAATCCCGAGTGCGCAGCTTCCTCCTTTGCCCTTGCCCTCTTATATATAGCCCGGCATCCACCCTCTTCACCCTGGAAGCTTTCTCTGCTCAGCAACCCCCAGCAGCCCGCCTCCGTCCATGCCAACTACTAAGTCATTTCTGCGATTAATTTTTCCTTCCAATTTGCACGCGGTAGTAATTAAGGGATGCTACCGACTCTCGTGCTTTGACTGGGGAGGGAAACGCCGATGGATATAGCTCAGGGGGACATATAACCGAAGAATATTTTACTCTGGTTGTTAAACTTCTATATCTAACGCTCTAGATTCAGATTCAACGTTTCCTTCGAAACAATAGCGTGGATAAAGATAAGTATAAATTATTATATCCCAGACTTGAACTATTAAACTCCAGACTTTGGACTTTTAAATTTAGGCTTGCTTCATTGTTTGTGATTTTTTTTTAAATCACATATGATAATTAGGATCAAGGGGGTATTTTTTTTCACTAAAGATAAAAGATCTTTAGTACTTTTAATGTAATAACGTTTTACTTCAATTGAAACTTTTGACTTTTAACAAAAATAATTTTTACAAAAAATATAATAAAAGTATATTTTTAACAATAGAAAATATATTTTCTAATGTATTTCAATTATAATTAAAATTTGTAAGAAAAATTTTTCTTTTAAATCCAGTTAATTTTTTTGTTTAGTATAAAATTCAAAATATCTTTAATTACTTACTAACTTTAGAATTTTATGTTATCAAATAAATCTTCCTTGAACTAAATTACGCTTATTCTCTTAATCATACATTCATAAGATGAACATAATAATTCATTAATAAAAATCTACGTAATAATACAACAACAAGAGATATTAATTACTCGAGGCTTATTTAGTGGCCGACGATATCATTTAATGTCGAATTTGGTCCCTCAACCAGAATAGAAGCAGGGAACTACCCTAGTCTGTCATATCTGACGATGATTCGCCGTGACATGTCTAGGGCCTACGATATAGGGTTTTAGTTCTAGTTCCAGCTTCTATTATATATATCATCGTGGCCGTGTTCTTGTAGACAGAGTACAGGGTAGAGACATGACAGCCGAAATTCCTTGTGGACGTGCGTACAACCGAGTAACCCCTGGCCGTGGTTTAATGACGTATAAACTATGCGTCGGATTAGCACTGCAGATCAGCCTGCCGGCTCCCCAGCGTACGATGATATGCTTCTCTTACTATGACGCCTTATATCACACTCTCCTTTCCCTGGCTTATTCACATTTATGTATATATAAACACGTAAATATATAAATATAACGCCTCCGAACTTCATGACTTCTTCCTGATGATGCACGGAAAAAAATTTTGTTTAAAAATTACCATGACAATAAAAATAAACGTGAGACACTCATAAATTCCTCATCTAAATACAATTCGTTACTTTTTTTTATTATTAGTTATTATTCTATCTATAGATTTTCAAGTAAAATAACTTTAAAAAAAATTAATTAAATATCCTTTGACAATAATAAGTCCAATTATAATTTCATCCCATGTGTACGGTAAGCTGCATTGTTTTTGTTTATTTTATGGCCGAGTCCGGTAAATTTTACTGACACAAACTTTAAAAAGTATTGCTGTAACTAATTAATGATAAGACAGCGCCTTAAATTATGATACAGCCCAGTAATTTTTCTCATTTATTAAATAGTAAATTTTTATGAAAATTTCTTTGTTTGTAAAAAAAAATAAATTCGAATCATTGGTTTTCCGCTTATTGAAAAATAACTTTTTCCATTTCTTCCTTTTTCTTCTCTATTTTTTTTTTTTTTCGATCGCCGCTGGGGTCTGCTTCGAATATGTGCAATCTATCGAAAGATATTCATGGGAGTGGGCATGGTGTCGGCGGTTCCCGCATCAGAGAGCACTATCCGCAATATCACTATCTTTTCTGTAGTACTATCTTCTCCCCTATCAGCCATAACTGTCGCGTCACCATCACCAATGTCTTATTGATTACGTCCCTGCCTTACATTATACCGGCCCTCATATGATCCCCTCCCCCCTTTATCCTCCAGATCAACCAAATCAAAAAAGCCAGAATTGGTGAATGATAGTCCGGAAGCTGGAATATGCGTTTTTCCAAATAAAACCTCCAGTCCATTCTCCGATCTCCGTTCTCGTTCGGATGTCAGCCCGTGACCCCTCTACTTTATCCCTTTACATTTTTATATTCTATTGTGTTGCTGTTCTGTCTATTCTTTTCTCACTCTTCGCAGTGGTCAGGCCAGAGTCTTTTACTTCCAGCTCTACCCTTTAATCGATTGTCCCTTTCATTTCTGGGTAACTCTCGGCAGAGTTTCATTTATCAGGATTTGTGTTCTCGGATTCTTCATTGGACACTCGCTGCTTTCTTCGACTTTAGGTTTGAATTTCATTTGACTAAGCCTATCAACTTCACCGAGAAAAGTGAACAGTTATTTACTATTTTATACAGAATGAATAATCAAACTTTTTTTTTATACAATTGTAAATGATACTATTTGCGTGATAAAAAATTTTGAGTCATTACATAATTCTCTTTATTCTATAAAATAACTTCTAGATATTTTTAGTAGTATTTATTATTTAAAATACTATGACAGCAAAATTAATTGATTGATTTTTTCTATATTTCCCCAATTTATTTATTTCTATGTATTTTTACTAATTAAATTGAAGTCACTATTTAGAAATAGAGGCAATTTCTTTTTAAAGTGACTCTCGTCGGTAAAAATCATTGTTCCCATTTATCATAGTAATGATTACTTTTATTTCCTTGTGTATACATTGAAGATTGTACTAGGGTGATCTTGAGGATCAAAGAGAAGGAATGACTATTTAAAGGTTGAAGGCATTAAGATACAGCGACGACAACAACAACGACAAATGATCATTAATAACTCGATAATAGTTTTGACGGAGATGGATACGGATATGGAGGATCCATCTTGGATCTCCGATGGAGTGAGTGATTGAAGACATGCCCTGAGGGTTTGGCTCGCGCGTAATTCAATATATATCGGTGACAGGGTAAGACCAGGCAGGTCATTGCATTGTTGTATATGGATTCCAAGCGAGCCAGCGTCTCCTACCTCTAGCTCTGCCTCGAGTACTGGCCAGACAGGACACGTCTCTTATATACCAACATATATGGAATATGTATTTGTATGTATGTGATGTGCCATTCAATATATAATACTGCTGGCGTGTCTCATTGTACCCCACTTGACTTTGTTGTCGGCGAATAAGACGCGAGGAACACGCTATTATGCTCACTTTTTATTTTCGTCCTCACGTTTATACTCACACTCCAACAGAGTTTAGACACTAGACCAACAGTCCAAGTCACTGTTTAAGGATGGTGTATTGTTCGATTAATTATTCTATTTGTTGGGTAATGATCCGATCATTTTGTGGGAGCGATCTTCTGATTGCAGGAATCGGGAACGGATGTATGCTCAAGAAATTTTTTGCTTAAAATTTTGTACGGAAAAAAAATAATAATGAGAGCTAATACATCATAGAATTTTTTTTTTAATAAGTACTTGCACGCCCAGATCATTAAAAATGATCAATCCGCGGAAATCCGCGAAACAGAAAAAAAAATTGAAAACATGAATATTTAAATATTCATAGATTTTATTTTTATAAAATATATTAAAAGTGATTTTGCATGAATTTTTATAAAGAAAAAAAAATTACTATAATAATAATAATTTTAAAAAAATGAGCTAATAATTTAATGATGTATTTTAAATATCAGGTGTAATTATAATAAATTTTCGAGTTTGAGAATTTAACTTACTGTATAATTATAAGTAATTATAATAAAATAGTTTTCAATGATACAGGTTATTAATATTCGGTTATTTTAATAAGCAAGTCAAGGATGAAGACAAAAATACGAAATAAAAAATAAAAAATAAAAAAGGTTAAATGAGAAATGATATTTTTGTCACGATGCATATAGAATGACGATGTGTACACGTCGTGGAATACCATTAGCTGGATAATAGCTCGACAATTAACGGCGTGGCGTGCATAAATCTTGCCTGAAAGGAACTCGAGACGCTCTTGGGGTATTTAAATAAATAAGGGGCATCATTGTGTGGCCTGAACACAAACACGCACACGAACAGAAACACCAATACACCATTGAATTATACACCGAGGTGAGTCGAAATGTCATTCGACGTATGTCACCGGCCCCGTCCCACCTTCGGAGAAACCCGAAAAATGCTAATCACTTTATTCTCTATTCGGAAAATTATCGCACCGTGGTAATTCAAGTTTTTTAGTGGCTCACTTGAGGCTCGAGTTGAGTGTGTGTGTGTGTGTGTGTCCCTTAAATTTCACACTTATAATTTAATATTTAATATTTTTTCACTTTCCATATTTTTGAAAAGCTTGACCCGAGGCTATGAATAATGAATAATGCATTATTTTATTTTACCAATGCATTATTAATTTTACAAATAAAATATTCATCATGGTTACTTTTATTATTCAGAAAATGAATTATTTATAATTTACATGACAACCTTGTAGTGATACATTCGATAAACTGGTGGATGGTTCAAGATCTAAGGATTTATGAAATTAAGGAAAAACTAACGTGAGAACCTATAACTGATTAATATCATGACAATAGAATCAAACTATATTCAAATTTCAACAAAATTATGCTTAAACGTGAAAAAAATTTCACATAGCGCCATATATATATATATATATATATATATATATATATATATATATATATATATATATATATATGAGGCTATATATAAGAATAAAAAATAATTTATTGTGATATTTCTTTTTTGTAAAAATGTCTATATCAATTAACATGGTTTGTTTATCAAAAATTAGTTTTGTAATTGATTAAACTAAAAATCAATGTTAAATAAGCTTCTCAAGAGATTCAAGGAAATAATTTTTATTTTAGTACTTAATTCCTTAAACCTAACTCTCTTGTTACGAGATAATTTAGCGACCATGCGCCATCTGTCGGAAATTCAACACTATTTTAATTAAAAATTATATATGATCAAAAAATGGCCATTTAAAAAACGTGTACACTAATTTATAATAATAGTAAATATTATTATCATTATTGTTATGACTATTTAACAAATTGGTATCAGCAGGTGTTTCAGATAAAGACATATAGAGATGAGTATGTGGTAGGTGTGGGTGGGTGGTTAATTTGTGATATCAATAATTTATCCATTTGGGTGGTCGCAAGAGTTGTGTTCAGTGTTCTGGTGACGGCGTTGTGTTCGTTTGTCATTGGATTCTCCACGGTTCGTCTGTCTGTCCGTTTCTAATGTACTCTGCACCCTGTACTCCGTACTATGCCGGTGGCAATGCTCCAGTACACCGCGGACGTGGCCGTGGCTGCTGGTTATGTTCGTTAGTTTTAGGTTGGCGGGAATCCAGTGACGGTATTATATCACTATCCACACCACTTGCATCGGCACCCTCTCACCCCCACCCCCTTTTCACTGGCCCCTTTCTCCCGCCACATTCTGGTCATAGTATCGAAAACAGGGAATGAAAAGTACGATAGTAAACCCCGGCTCCGGCTCCCGTCAACCGACTCGCTCGGTAGCTTTCCCGCGGTTCGATGCCCACACATTTTCGCTCTCATCAACTCGTTTACAGAGTTCTGGTGATATCAGGAAATCGATGTAGCCATGCTAAAATTCCTGGGAAAGAACGCCCGTACTTTAGATTTGTTTTTGGTTTCATTTCAGAGGGAGACAATTCTTTTTTAATATTTTTTTTATTATTAATTATTGGTTTATCTACTGTGGAAAAGTTAGTTGAGGAGTTGTCTGATTAAAAATTACGAAAAATTGAAATTTTTGGTCTAGAATAAGTTAATTTTTAGATTTAATTTATTTTTTAAGGTTATTTCACTGGAAGGAATGTATATATAATATAATAATAGCTAGTAGTAAAAAAAAATAACATTAAATTATATTTTTATAAATAATATTCGAATAATTGCATCAAACTTTATTAGTATTTAATAAAATTTTATTAGATAAAATTAATGTAACTTTTATTAATTAATGTTATATTAATTAATAAAAGTAATGTAACTCAACCGTTTTTAAGTGTTGTCAATTAAAACCCTCCTACCTCGACGCATGTATGTAAAATAAGTTCAATTGTCCTTCATTCTCTTCTATTTTAACATAAATTTGAAAAACCAGAAGATAAAAGGCATAAAATATTCACTGGGCGAATGTGGTGGGTGGATAAGGTGTTAATATTCAGCGATTAGCATTCCAGCATTAAAAAGCGCCAGTAGAGGCATCACTTGCCTGCGATTTTTCCTCCGTCTTGCCGTGATTATGAGATGAGGGGCAGCCTAGACTTTTATGCTTGTCCGAGACCGCTGGGAAAAACCCATTTAAAAGTTTGATTAAGAAACCGGCCGGCATTATTCTCATGCTAATTATGCGGCCTCGGTCTTCTATTCGTATTCGGCCCGCTTAAAATAACGTCAAAATATATATATATATATGGAATCCCCCTCGGAGAAGGAGAATCAACTGACGTTTTTAATTTTTTTACATTTTGCCTTGGAATTTGTTTGCTCTCTACTCCAATTTCTTATTTTCCTTACATTAAAGTTGAGGAAATCTCTTCGTCCTTCTGTATACATCACAAAAGACGTAATATTTGTGTTTATAGTTTTAAATTAAAGTTTATTCATCAGGTAATTACCGTGACCGTCTATTGAATTTTCAAAATTTTTAATTCTGGATCCACTGATAAAATAATTTTATAATTATTAATAAATTCATTTGCTTGGAACCATTTTATTTTTCTAATATTTTAGAACAAAATAAATCATCGACAATATTAATATGGAGATAACTTTTGTTTATTTAATACCCTAAAGATTATTTTCGTTTCGCGTGGATTCACTTGATCTCGTACCTTCTACCCTCAACAGGGGGCGAGCAGACCAGAATTTCAGCAGCAAGAGAATAAAAAAAAAAAAAAAAAAAAAGAAAATCTGGAGGGTGTGTAGAATTATATGCACCACTTGGCCATACCGCCATCCACATTTCCTGTTCGCTCGTGTACCGAGTCAAACGCACCGGAAACAGCTCTCGCCTTTTCTCCTCCACGGTCACACCCATCCGCGATTCAGCTTTAAGAGAATCCCGAAACTCGCATCACACACGGTACTTTTGCATGGGTGAGCTACTTTTTCGCAAGGGTGTGCCTTCTTAATAGCCGAAAACACATATCGTAAAAGTACGCAATGGCTCGACATTAGAAGGGGAAATCCCGTCTATCTGTCATCGCCCCTGCCTAAAAAACTCTCTCAAAATCCATATAAAAATTACTGAGGACATAAAACAGATGAAAATGTGTGTCATCAGTCATCACTCGTTTGTCTGGATTCATTTTTATAGAATATATCAATTTTAGTATTAGACATTTTTGTGTCAATTTTTTGACTAATTTCAAATAATTATATCGATACATGATAATGCTCATATAAGCTCAAATATAATATCATATTTAAAGATATGTCTGCTTGATAAAGGAGTGAAAAACATCACCTACGAATCACTCCATGATTTTAGCATATTTCACCACAATTTTCAATAAAACTTTCGAACCAAAAGTTAAAATCAGGCATCGAACCCTCGATAAAACCACTTACCAAAATAAAACCCATTTGAACACCCAATAGATCAGCAGTCAGGAGGTCAAGGACGTAAATTCCCACGGCATATGCGGCAAGTCGCGTGTCCACAAATAATTCTCATTTCCAATGACAGCCGAGCATTCTCACGGGGTCGCATCCCCAGAACCCCGCCGCTCGATTAATTGCTTTACTCACAATCAGAATAATACAATTTAGCTGAAACCCAATGTTTACCCCTCCCTTTCCCCATCATCGATACATCCACCTATATGGATTACAGTGCCCTATCGCCTATTCACGGCTCGTTTACGTAACGATCGATTAATATATATCAATATCAATCAATACTACAATCAGTGGAACTTCCCAAACGCTTTTTCTGAAACAGCCAAGACAATGCTCTAATTCATCCATATATTATTAGGCACTTTTATATACATATATATCTATCGCAAGTAGAATAATAATGTCGGGTATTTAGGATTAGGGGGAGTTGAATAATGTACGTAAGCCTCCAAGTGTATTTTATACTCCGTACGGGAATGCGGGAAGATTGTACGTACTTTGTGTTACAATCACGTTTGCTCATTGCTCGAGATTATTGCCGGGTTTTAACATTGGAAATCCATTTTATTGTGCTTACTGTTATATTATTCAACTAATGTTTTACTTTTTATCTTATTCTTATTGTATTATTGTATATTGTATATTATTATATAAAACCTTACATAGATAACTTAGTAAGGCTGCTGCTCTAATACAATGCTTCCGGAATCAAAGGCTACTGTAACTTAATATAAACCACTGCGGGGCATTAGGCATTAACCATTACCATTAGCTACCGAACATTGTTATCCCTGTATTATAACCTAATAACGACAATACACATCTATCGGGATTAATAGTATAGATATGTCACTCGGTTATTTATAAATTTGTTCAAGACTTTGGAATATACTAGTCCCAAGTCTTGTTAACGAGGTTTGTTTCGCTGATTAATCGTAATCGTGATCGCTGGATAGCGAACGGGCTCTCTATTGTCAATGGGTCTCTAGATATTCATCCAAATTCTTTCTTTATTGGATTACTTTTCTTGGGCTTGAGAAAGAGAAGATTAGAATTTTCATCACCCGGGGGTGTTTTTGTTCATTTATGGATTCTTTAAAATGGGTACCATGGTTAGTCCACGATTTGGAGATCAAATTGTGCACGGATGAAGAGAGGAGGATTATCCTGGTTGAAAAGAATGGGCTTCAAATTGAAGTCTCTAATATTTTCGATAAATATTGAATATAAATCATACATGGGAATATATGAATTGTATATGATTTATATAAATTACTAAATATATTTTTTTTCATTGGAACTTAAAAATTTTTCTAGACTCGTCCGATTTTTGAGCTCAAACTTTTAGTACTTTAGACTATTTAGTATCTATCTTTTAAGCATTATAAGCTAAAAAATAACAAACGTCACAGAAATAGCTTACAGGGTCAATCCTCCCAAAGATTTTTCAATTTAAAAATTTTCTTAAATTAAAATTTCAATCCCCACATTCTTTGAAAAAATTTTTTCCCTAAAAAGGAAGCAGAAAAAAAGCTTTGAATAAAAATAACCGATGAGAAGCCATATTGGTTAGTAGTGACAGGACCTTTAAGAGGGTGCTTTGTCGAGGTGGTGTGCTACCCTTTAAAATACCCACTCGGTCTTCGGTCGAAACTCTTTGGCCTAGCGTTGTTTTCCCTCTCTTTCTCTTCCTCTATCTCTGGCTCTGTCAACGGAGCTTTCTCTTAAGCTCAACATCTTTGCACTCACACTCACTCAATAGCGTCTGCCGCTCCTCACAACAGAACTTGGGGTGAAACCAAGGAGACCAGATTAGAGGGGCGAACCCAAACTCAAGCTCGCTCTGTGTGTGTGCTCGCTCAGAAACTGGCGACGGTGCTGGTACTCGTGTACTCGACACTGAGTTTCTGAGATTTCAGACTCTGAAGCTTCAACTCCTATCTTGCTAACTTTAGCCCACCTTGAAACAATTATGGTGCAAGTTAAGATGGAGGAAATTGTCGCACGACAGGAAAGCGGATAGTTTCTATATAACAACTTTCAATTGATTATTTTGTACATATACATTGTTAATGAATTTTAATTTTTTTTTACAAGTCAATTTTAAGCTTAATACATTAAGTCATACGCGGCCATAGCAGGATTGAAACAATGATATTTAATTTAGAACTTGATTAATCAAACTTAACTCTCTAGTAGTGAGATAATTTAATGACCATGCGCCACCTATTGGAAATTTTCAATACTAACTTTGATCTAAAAATTATATATGGGCATATATGAATCATATCACAAAATTTACCCACCAATTGAGTCAAATAAATTTTTCTATTAAAAATTTCTTGTCACTAGCTTTATTTTAGAGTACAATAAAATTGAATTTCTTTCTAAATAACCACAAAATTTAGTTTCGATTTTTGCGTGTGAATTTTATTGACTATCAATATCTGTAATTGAGCAGTAACGATAAATCTTAAATAATGTCTCGGTGGGATTTGGATGGAAAATAACTGAAAAAGTATAAAAGCTCAACCCCATCTGTTATTTAGATCGATTAGGGAATTATATTGGTATCGAGTGTCCAGTTCATAGCACAGTTGGTTTTGGTTAGCTCGACAGATCTGGTTGTCTCGTTCGGATGATGAGTACGGAGCAATGTCCGACGGACCTTGCGCACATGCGTCGGGAATAATAGCAATCGAGTTTCAACGTGCTGCCGAGTGATATGTTTGTGTGCTGTGCATCTGCAGTATCCAGACTGCACATTCCACATATGTGTTGTGTGTCTGTCTCTTTTATCCCCGCGGCAGAGCAGAGTGGGTGGTCCGAACTGACGAATTTACGATTTAATCGTTGGTACGAGTTTCCGGCTCGCGTCCGATCGAGCCCCACAAAACATTTGCAAATACTGTCGCAAATACGATCTCTTGAAATTTCGAAATCTCTTTATCCGTATCCACCCATCTGCGTTCAATAAAAAAAACTTCTCGACAGAGATAAAAAAAAAATATATATATATATATATATATGCATTTAAATGGACAAAATAAACCCGACCGCAATTAAACTATTTATAATTGGACGCTTTTTTATTTTTTGATTTCGTTTTTTGCTGGTAGAGCGCCCGCGATCGCGACTCAGCTTGTGACTCTTGTTTGGAGTGATTGAATTATTCTTTTTATAGAGAAGATGATAGATATTAGATTGATGCTGTAATTGATACATCGATTCTTTTTCAAAATTATTTGCATCGATTTTAGATTGAAAAAATCAAAATTTCGTTGTTTTCTTTATTTTTATAATTCAAATTCGTAACAAAAAATTTATTTTAGTCTTCATCAAATTTTTTTGTAAAAATTTACTCAAAAAAAAATTTTAAAAACTGCTAGATATTTTTATTTTCAATAATTTTTTAAACTGAAGTAATTTTTTTGAAAATAAATTGCATTGAATTCTAATTAAGTAAAGTCCAAAAATATTTTGTCTCCAAGTATAAAAACTAGTGTTTTTACTTTCTACACAAGAAGATATTAATATACAAGTATTAATACTGATATAACAGATACAATGATTCTAATTGAGATCTGCGATATAATCAGCCTGCAGTAATACATGTATAGTAGCCACGCATCTACATACTTGGAACTTCAAAGGGAATTTTAACACAATGTCTCTAGAACAGTATGTATATTGCATGAACATATATGTACTCCATGCTCTCTAAAGTGGATCTAAGAGTCATGAGCAAGAGAGCGAGTAAGTGGCTACCGAAGATACCGAGGAAGATGAGGGAGTGAGCCACCTCTAGCTCGGTGTAATAGTAACTAGGTACATAGGTGTAAGTACTCCAAACTCATACTCCATATGTATACATAATATGTACAGCAGAGCAGAGTAGAGAGAAGAGGTGAGCAGGAGCAGGAGGGTGAAGAGAGCAGGATGAACGAGGGTGAGCCGGAGGGAGTAGAGGATAAGAGGAGTTGCCCTCCGATTGGTCCATGCCAGGACCCCAACCTCCGACACGCACATAACGCTGCCAGATCGATACGCACTGCCCAAGCTTCTGTCTGTATCTCGCTTGGATACTCCGAGCCTGTCATTTTTTCTCTCTCGGTTTTAATATCGCGGGTTACGAGTCGGTGGGAAAAGTTTCAACATTTCAAATATTTACTCTATTTTAAGGGAAAATGTATAGAATTTTTGAGAAAATTCAAGGGAATGAATTTTTTACTAAGAAAAATTTGCGTAAAGTTAAAAAAAATTTTTTTTTATCAAAATTGAATTATTTAGTAATATTCTGACCATTAGATTTCAAATTTCGCGCGCTCACCGACGCGCCATCTGTGAAATTTATCTTTCATTTTGCTAACGTTGACGAGCCATTTTGTTTCAGTAGAAAAATTATTTTTTATAATTTTACTTTAAATTTGATATATTATTCTATAAAAAACAATAAATATCTCCTAATATGACCTGATGTATCTGAATTTAGCTTGATATCGTCAATCTTCCCATCAGACAATCACATACAGGAGTAACTATATCAAGGAATTATACCAAGGGATGCATATCATTTAAAGCAAACATCTTTGATAATACATTATACATATTCTTGATTATAAATTATACATAACATATAAATGTAACATTTGCCGTAGAGGGTACTATAGAGTTGAAAATGCTTATGAATTCATAGTCGTCGAGAAGGTAACCCGAGGCAGAAGGAGTGCAGGGAGGAGGTAATAAATGGTGTGCTTGTTCTCCGGTAGTAGTGGTTTAGCTAGACCTATGTATCCTCATATATAGAACAGTACATTTATCAACTGTTATGATATGCGTCCTGAACCCTTCCACCCAGGTCTATCGTCTAAATTTATGAGCCGTGCGACCGCCTTTGTTGAGTCATGTCACTTCTGCATTGTTTGAATGATGAGCGTTCGATATTTTTCCTCCAACACAAGATATAAAAACCAAGATTCAGGATTCAAGATGGCTCGACATTTTTGTCATCAAGGAAATGATGCTCATCATGCAACCTATGATTTGATAACAAATGAAGAAATGATGATGATGACCCGAGTGGAAGAATCGAGAAGGAGGTTAACGGAAATAAACAGGAGCAGGTTTAATTTCCTGAAAGACGTCGATTTAAGTTTGGAATAAAGCGCCGACTAATGAATTAAATTATAGGAAACTTCTGAGTTTACTGGGAAATTCTAATACACTTGGCTTAAAAGTGTGTGTACAAATCCGGGCAAGTTGGCTCTTCTCTCTTTACTTGGCAACTATGGAGGAGCAAAGAGTGTGCTCCAGTATTGTGGAGCAAGATGGAGGAGGAGAAGGAGGGCCTGGGCTGCTACCGGGCAATTATTTAGCTTCGCAGAGAGCAACAGAAAACCCGTTATGTTGTATAGCTCCAAGTCCTTACTCACTTTGCTTGTCGACGTTTCATTCAGCCAAAGTCTAATTAAAGTGCAGCAGCAAGTTAAATTAAAACACGATAATGTTGCAAAGTCTCTTTTGCTATGTTATCATCAAATTTTAGAGAGAAAATTCCCTCGGAAATTTTTTTTATATACTAAAAAAAATCATTATTATTTAAGAAGAAGATTTTTGATCAAAAAACAAAATTATTTTAGAGAGGTTCAATTGATTTAAAAATTTATTGAATTTAATTTGATGTTTTTGAAAAAAAAATCGTTCTTGTTTTAAGTATAATTAAGAGTAATGAATAATAATCTATAACAGGTTATGGGCCCAGTACGCTTTGCTACTTATCGATACTAGCAAAAGTAAAAAATAATACAATAACTTTTAAAATAAAAAGACGGATTCAAAATTTGTAAATAATATCCAAAATAATATGAAGAATTTCTAGAATAAATTCAAATTGAATATCTCTAATCAAGAGTGAAGTTTTCAAGATAATATTTTTCTTAAGTCAAGTATTTTATTTTTTATTTTTCACAAACTCTCTTCTTTCCCTACTTAGTGAGACGATAAAAATAGTAAAAGAATTTTAAAACTCCATTGAATGAAAACCAAAAATAATAATAATTTATCACAGGGGAATTGAAAACGTGGCTCTGTTTAGAATTTTATCCGTACACTGGGTGATAGCATCAGCGGCAGGAGGCTGCTATCAGAATCATGCCAGCACGTTTTATCCCCGAGTGCATAAATGCGAATTGCACATACTCTACATACTCATAGACGCAGTATGGAGTGCAGAGAAAGAGGGAACATGTTATATAGAGAGTAGAAAGAGTATACATATATTTATATACATATATACAGTAGAAAGCCGGGATATGCGCAAACGCGTATCAGTCCAATAGCTGGAAGCTCAAAATCTACGCACGACTCTGCTCTATATGTTGAGACCCACACATACAATATCACACGTATTCAGAGTATATACATTGGATAGAAGTAGATTGCACATGCAAAGAGAAAGGGAGCAATAGTAAGTGTGCACATGCATGAGCATTGCACTGAAGTAACCAGACTGGTTGCGGATAATTCAGGCAATCAGCGTAATGTTGCGTCTGTGAGGGCTCTTCAGTTTCACGATACGATTGCAATATACTCTGTTAGTACTATTGCCTTTGGTAGGGAATACTCCAGCATATATATATATATATATATATATATATATATATATATATATATATATATATATATATATATATATATATATATATATATATATATATATATATATATATATATATATATATATATATATATATATGTATTGCCAGTGTGTCCCTGATACATTCGAGCTGGATGCGTTTCCACGCCCGATGCCCGGTTTTGCAACTGTAACTGTAGCTCCAACAAACGTAATAGTAATGGATTTTGACGGTACCAGTTGGTGAACCTCGATAGGCCGCGCTAATAGCTTTTTTTATTAAGCTCTTTTGCAGAAAGAAAACCCCGCGTTAACAGAGAGAAGAAAATATTTATATGTCCTAATTTAAAATGGTAATCACTACTGTGTTAGATGGTAACGAAGATGTTTTAGTTTAGAGTCATTTGACAGATAAATTTCCTCCATTTCTAATTAGTTACTTCAATTTAGTTAGTAAGAATTCATTATAGGTTTACCATTTTTGTTTTTTATGGCTTATTTTTTTTTTTTTGGTTCGCTGTAATAAATTTATTGTTACCATAAAAATGGTAATGAAATTTTTAAAATATTTTCACTTATAATTTTATAAAAAAAGAGTCTAATTATTTATTCTAAGAAAAATGATAAAAATAACAATTTTATTTTCTCCTTGTAATTTAGCATCCAGCTAATTCAGCTCCGATGATTATATCTAACAGTATTACGGAAACAGAAAAAGATATTAATTCGGTGAAGGAAAAAACAGCCGAGATAGTGGACTGGCGGATGAGATAACGTTTTTCCTAGGACTCGAAGTCGCGAGGGACGGAATAAACCAAGAGAAATGAATCAAGGTACTGGCTCTCTTCTCTTCTCTTCTCTTCTCTTCTGCTGAGTGGGTGCTGCGAGGGGACTATTTCAAAAGACTCAAAATTACTTTCTGGATAAGCTGGATTAGGCTCACTCTCGCCGCCGCGCCCCAGATTAGACCGGGTGACACTCGTAGAACCTATACCACTCAACGGTCCCAGCACATCCAGCACATCCAGATCTCAGTCCTCTTACCGATTTGATTTGGATTTGGATCTGGAGCGGGAGAAATGTGTCCGTGTAAAGGGTATAAATGTGCCAGAAGATGTCACATCTGTCCGATGTCAGGCAACCCGAGGTCAGGTTGTATGGCTCGAGGCAAGGAAATGAGAATAAGAACAAGGGAAATATCGGCTTTAGTTATTGAAAATTTAGATATTATTTTTTATTTTTTGTTATAAAAAATTATGTATATATTATTTTTACTTTTAAGAAAATTGCTACGCACTGGGCCCATAACCTGAGTAAATATAATGTATTACTATTAAAAAAGTGAAAGCTTTAATAACTGCGTCCTAATAACTACAAACTTTATGAAACATAAAATTTAGTTTAGAGAGCACTTAGCTGGGTCATATTTTTCGTCCCTATCTTGAATTCCTCAATTCCTCAGTACGAGAGAGCTTGGAACCCTCTTGTAAATATGTAGTTATAAATATACATGTCTAGGACGAATACAGAGGCGGGTAGGAGGTAAAAGGAAAATTTCGAGACATTGAGTGGAAAAAGCAGGGATTTTAAAACAAATATATCTCGCGTAAATCCGCGGTAAGTGGGGACTTTGGGGAGTGCCTACATTCTACGTCCCGTCTGTATAATATGATGAGGATAAGTTGTGTAATGTCGGGGGGATAAAACTGCAAATCGTTCTGCCTAGCTCTACATATTTTACTCGAATGTTTCGCCGATATTATATTGTCAACAAGTTGTCGGGTAAATCGAGACTCAAGTGACTCTAATTTTTATTCAAAATTAATTTTATTTCTAAAAATTTTTTTTATAACGCGGATTGATATTTTTCAATGAGTTTGACCGTGTGAGTACTTATTTTTAAAGTAATTTTATAATCTGTAAAATATTATAATTCATATTTTTATTATTATTGACAAAAAGTTATGTTAAATAATCGCTAATAAATATTGTGAAAAATAAAACGTATGAATAATAATAAAAAAAATTATTTTGCAATTTTTTTTTTCAATTCGCGGATTTATATTTTAATTAAATTTAAGCGTGAGGATACTTATTTTAAAAAAAATTTTATGATCTATAAGATATTATGATCCTAATTCTTTATGATTATTATTGTTATTTTTTTTTTTAAGATTGAGTGCAATAATAATGATAATCATAATATAACCTAACATCAGTGACCTGGGACTGTCGAGTATGGAACCGGGAATGATATGAACAGCTCGAGAGAGTAATTCCGAGTTAAAACTGCGCACTCTCGTTCTCATTCTCATTCTCGTCTGCTCGTCGTGTTTCTTTCAATTTGACGTCTTTCATCTCGCTCAACCGTAACTTTTACCTTCAACTATACAGTACTTTCTACTCTACTCTACTATTTCACTACTATATTCACTGGTTCGTCGCATTATCGCTTTTCTCGGGACTACTTTACTCAAACTCCAGCTCTGACTCCAGCTCCTTCTGCGCTGCCAACTTTGTCTACAACAGAGCTCCCGTTCCAGTATCTACTCCAGCTCCTCCACACAAACTTTCCCCTCTCCTCCACCCTTCATTTAATTCACTGTAAATTATTCATTTACCTAATTACCACCCATCGACCCGTCTCCCGACGATTTATCAACATTTTTAAATTACTAACCAGCTTCTACGGTGCAGTATGTATAACTCTGCTTTTTTCCTTATTTTTGACTGTTTCTTTTCGACTTAAGTCACTAAAGTGGAATGGAAGAGAAGAAAAGTAGAAAAATAAACATCAAGATGTTGTCAAGCTTCGCCTTTTAAAATCAAATGTTTTTTAGATAATAATATAACAAAGAAATTTAATTTTAAAATAAAAATTATCAAAAATAGTATTTGTGAATTATCAAAAATTACAATATTCATCAGAGAGAATTTTTTTTTTTATAATGAATTAATAAGTGAAGAAAAATATTCTGAAGTTTTTGTTTAATTTTTTTCTTCAATTTTTAATATTATTTAGAACTTTCAGAACTTTTTGGATACTTTAGTCAAATTTGGGATTATTTATTTCAATTGAGAAAATCCTATGTATCATAAATCTATTAATAGATCTATAGATCATGAATATGATATCTACCCATCATCAGTGTTGCTAATATGTCTGATATTACCTATTATCATAAAATGTAATACATATTGCACTTACTTTATCATATTTCATCGCAATACATCAATAGTTACTTTCCATATTGCTTTTGTAACAATTGATATATCATTAAACTGAAATTTAAAACTCTAGTGTGAATGAATAAAAAAAAATACTATTACAGAAATAAAATAATAATAAATAATAAAATATAACTTAGTTTAAAAGGAAAATTTTTGATTTGACTACCAAAAATTCGGTGAACCACGCAAATTCCTGCTCCAGCCGTCTAAAAAAGTAATGACGGACGCTCAGAGAGATTGTAAATACATAAAAAACGTAATGGCCCGAGAGAAAACAGCATATAGAAAGTAACAACAAGGGACAAGGTTTCCTGATAACACAGTACAGCGAGGGCACATGCCCCGTGGGTTTCATGAATACCTGAGTATTTGCACAGCGGTCCGCCCTGATACGGGCTCACGTCGGTCAACTAACGCCATCGTGCTGATGGCGCCCGTTTTCGCTATATATACATATACATATAACATATAGAATATAGAAGGACACACTCACCAAGGCAGCAAAGTCCCCAGGGCTTAATACAGTATGCACGTCGGTCCCTCTGCTTGCCGTCCAATGTGTAGGCTCGAATCAGCTACCGGCTAATATTCCGCGAGAGACTCCACTCTATACGTGTCTAGATTGCGAAATCACAGTGCCAATCGACTTCTCTCTTCTGCGCATGCATACTGCCAATGCTGGAAAAAAAAATTTTTTTTTGTGAATTTTATTTTCTTGGATTTTAGAGAGTTTATTTTACCGACTGATGGTTTTTAAATGAGCTTAGTTATCAATGGAAGGAAATGAATTTGCTGCTCAAGAATATCAAAACTAAAAACCAAATACGAAATAAACTATGAACGATTTTGGATAATGTTTTGTGAGCTTTGAAAATTTAACATGCTCAAAATTTGATTCATTGACTAAAACTTTTTAAACGAACTTTATTACCGACCGAAGAAAAAGAATTTTAAAGCCAAGACTATTAAAACAAAGAAAATAAATTTTATAGACAAAAATTGTGTGTTTTTTTTAAGAGTTCATTAGTATTGTTGTTTTGAAATAATAACTAGAATTTATTCTCAACACTATTAATATTAATCAACAATGAACCGTACGACGAAAACGACGTCGGATGTGTAGCTGGTAACTTTATATTAATGGAAGAAAGTGACAAACGGCCCTTAATTTAAACTCGATATATCGCTAGTACATAGCAAGAGAGTTAAACAATGGCAAAGCCAACGGTCAGCTAATGAATATTCATTGACAAAGAGTAAATCCTCGCTAGTGGGAAGTGTAATATTCAGTTGCTTGGACGCTTGGTATGATGGCCCGGTGAGAAACCGACTAGACCACCGTGATATCTGCCGATTCTTTTTATTTTTATTATAAAATAAGTATAACTCTTTCAAGTGCTGTGTGCAGTGATATACTACAGATATTTGTACGAATACAAACAAAAATAAATAACTGTTGTATATAATAAATAATAACAAAGCTGTATTCCAGTCACGCGAGGCATGAATCGGGGAATAGAAGGGAAAAGGACCGAGAGAGTGAGTGAAAATAAAATTAAGAGGGTGAAGAGCCTGCTTCTGAGTTATACGTGAATGTGTTTGATGAAGGCGTCGATGCTGCTGTTTATAGAGGTAGAGAAAGAGGGCGTGAGGAATCAGCCGCGGGTGGGAGTGGGAGTGCCCAAGATGGCGACATACGTGCATCGGCTTAAGAAAGCCTTGGTGAGAGACTCGAGGAAAGGGTAAAGATAAATTAAGTGTCCGAGCTCTTCTCTATCTCTAGTTCTTGGCCGTCAAGGCTTCTCTTAATATTTTGTTCTTTACATTGTTAAGGTTGACTTTTTTTATTTATGGTTTGTTTTAACTTATTAATTTGCAATTGAGATGGAATTTTTATGAGGAATAGAGAAAATTTGGAATTAGATTTTAGCCAAATTTTGGGAACTTTGAATTAGTTCAAGATAAATTACGAATGAATAAATTAAAGAAAACAAAGCATCCAAATATTAATGCTCGGTCTTTTCCTACAATTTTTACAAATTTTGTTGGTAATTTTTGAAAAATAAATTCCTCAGTGTTGAATAAGTTTTTAAAAATCGAAAAGAAAATTATTTATTCTAATAATTAATTTCAGCAATTTATTAAAATCACTCACGTTTTTATTTAACCCGCTTTTAGCCATACCGAGAATATTACAAACAAAAACCCCGATTTTAGAATCATCCATAAAACATTTTCAAATGATCACCTGAATAATAAATTAAACTTCAAAAAAGTTTTTCTAAACTCAAAAACTCGAAATTTCTTCACACTTCAAAGAAGACAAGCCCCGCCAAAGTCCAATAGTAAATTCTCCCAATAAGAATTTCCCCCGCTTTTAACAATATCCGCGTGACTAGTTCGAAGTTATCGTTATTAGCCTCGTCCTTTTACCAAAACAAAAAAGCGCCTCTCCAATTAGCAGATTGAAAATTCTTGTGAGGCTTTAGCGAGTGAATGGAGACCGAATATTAAAGACTCGGAAGCGACGGGGTGCCAGCTGATCCGTCGGGAGGACGTACACGGGCAGTATAATAGATATTAGCATGATCGGATAGCGATGACGGTTTATGAGCTGCTCACGAGCTGTGAATCGTGAACGACACCGTTTATCAACCATCGGAAGAGACATTAGCGCAAATCTCCAGCCCGGCACTGGAGCTAATACCAACCACGAGCCTTATAAACTTGGGGACCAGCAATAGTCCCATCTCCACCAACTCTATCACGGAGATTGAGAGGCCGCTGACTGAAGGAGGCGTAAAATTATCCCGCGATTAATAATCCCCGCGTTACACGCGTGATCGGGCTTTTATCCGCTTTGGGAGGATCCTTCCTGGTGATCGGCATGCACACGCTTCTCTTCTCTTCTCTTCTCTTCGGAGAGGAAGCACGTGCCGGATTATTCGCCGACGTGTATCACTTTATTCACCTCGCTCGTCCCATTCATCCATCCCATCGTACAGTTTCGATCATTTTTCCTCGTACTTACTCTTGTCTGATTAATAAACTCATCGATGAAGATTATATATGTTGGACATTTTGGTTTTCTCTCTTTCTTTGCACTGATAGGAGAATTTATTAACATTGATGTTATTCTTGATATTTTTTTATTCGACAATAATTAATGATTCTGATCTAATAAAATTTTTATTGAAGCTGAAAAATTATAAAAAATATCAAAGTAAAATTTTATGCTCATTTTTTATTAAACTCTTTATACAAATACTTGTTAAAAACTAATAAATTGTATTTAAAAAATGATATGTTGACTAACAATAGTTAAAAAGGCTTATAAAATATTAACAAATCTTTCTATCAATGTATTGGACTAAAAAGTTATAAGAATATTTGATGAAGAAGCTATTGGAGACCCGCCGAGGAATCTTAAATGAGAAGACTTATTGTCCTCCGTGAGATGCATGACTTGTTGAATGATATGTGCCAAGAATAAAGGAGAAAGAGAAAAGGCTGTTTGATTTCCATAATGCAATGCAGACGCGGTGATCCGGGAGCAATATAAGCCGGAAGACGGTAATATCAAGAAGTATGTGGATGTTGATGTGTGAGACAGAATTTCTTCTTATTTTTTTTCTTGTTCGTCTTCGTCTTCGACTATAGTGGGGATCTTTTGGCCCCGGGACTCGCCGATATTGCTTGTTTTATTGGTGCGTGACACCCATTTGTGACTCGGCTTCGGAGAGACGTTTTCATGATTTTCTTATGCACGTAACGCTTTATGTAGAGCTTCTTTGTTAAGATTTTAATAATCCTAGCGATATCAATGATGATATTATTTATTAATATAATTCTTAGATGGGATATTAAGTTAAAGATTCTAAGTTTATTGCTCGAGTAAGAGGATTTCATATTGATATTATAAAAATAAAATAACTAGTTAATTAAAGCAAGGATTTTCTTTTGAAAATTTTACTATTGCTTCTCGATATTTAATTTAAAGAAATTTAAGAAAATCAAGAATAATTAAATGGAGAAAAAATTTTAAATAATTCGAGAAATCTAAACTAAGTTACAATTGTTAAAGATCGAGCCTGAAAAAATGCTCACCAAAAATAATAACTCGATCGAATGTATCAGACACGCAATCAAAAATGAATCACCGGGCAGGTCAAACTCCGCCTCCAAAAGTCCGACGACAAAGCCACCACATCAAGAACAGCTTCCCGACTGTCGTTGATGTGTGCTAATAGTCTCACGATTCCTACCCACAACTTGTCTTGTCCTCATCGGTGTATTCTCCTCGAGCCGTGAGAGCATACACCACACACCACACACCAAACTACAACATATACCGAGGGTGACGCTATACCAGAGACTGAAAGGCCAACAATGATATAATAGAAAAGCTCCTTCATCTACTAATTCTCCGTCTCAAGACTAAATTCTTACATTATGCCTCTCGTTTAAATAATTTATAGCCTACTTCCGTCTGTCATTGAGACCGTGCCAATTTTGGACGCTGATGAAGATTATTAATGTTGATACTGTACCGAGACAGTCTCGAAACAATCATATCGCGTTATTGATCCCAAAAAGGCATATAGAAAAATTTTTTTTCATCAAATACCCTTCAAATTTGAGGAATGTAATTATTTACTGAAAACTTGAAAAATAAAATTTTCTTGACTCATGCCCTTTTAGGTTAGAAAAAAAAAATTATCAAAGACAAATTTTTGCTATAAAAATTTAAAATTAAAGAAAAAAAATTAGATTTATTAAAATTTAAACCAGTTAGTTATTTTTCAAACAGAAAATAAAAAAATATAAATAAAATTTTTCGCCTTAAAATAAAATCCCTAGATCTAGATCTAGTAAAGTCTTCTTTTGCCGTAACCTTGGCCAATAGAACGCTAATCCGAGTGATCTTAGATGAGATTACTGTTTATGATTCCGCCAGCGTGTAAAAAACTACGAATAAAGTCCATTGAGCTCGTCACCGCTCGAAAAACTACATGTAAGACACACACTACAACAGAATAGGTCTTCCAGAGGAAAAATCGACTTATTTATACTAATACTTGTATGTATTATTATTATTGTTATTAGTGTGTGGTCAATGGATGGAGAAAAGCTTGCGTTTATTTTCCTCTCAGCTATTTTTGACGTAATCTTTTTGGCTTGATCCTAAGAAGGCAGTTATTATACTAGCGCAAGCTATAAAAATATGAATAACTCTCTGAGCAAGTCAACGAACGAAGATGAGATAAATTTATTGTGTTTTTTAGTATTATTACAATATCACAATCGGAAATGATTTAATAGTAAAAATAATCATGTAGTTGTTATATAGTTTTTTAAAATTAACTCGATAGGAATTAATACTACTTAGTTAATTAAATAAGAAATCTCTATTAAAGTATCTTCCAAATCTTTATATTAATAACAGCTGTGCAGAAAATTTCTCCACAAGTATAATTCATTTAAAATATAAAAATTATAGATTTAATAGCAATTTCAGTGATTCTCTTTGATTCAATAATAATAATTCGACCGGATATTTCTAATGAAACCGATATTTTTCTCTGTAATACTTTTCCCTGGTTGGAGAGGCCCTAGTGCTGGCAGGGAAGAATTTAATGCGGGATATGCGGGATATTATACATATCCATTACATAGCCGGTGGACAATATCGGGCAGTAATAAATTCGCAATTTCCTTATTACGGGTAATGCTCCGGTCGAGAGGCGGGTGCCGTCCATTTCCATTCCCGAGATCCAGTATCTCAATGGGACTATGGACTTTGGACACAGATATAGATCTAGGAGCGGTCAGAAGTAACATGTGAAGGAGAGTGTGCGGTGGATGCAGCCCCAGGATCTGGGTGTGCGGAGCTCGCATAAATATCCTCGGTTCCGGTGATCCCGTGACTTCCGGTCAGCCGCAATGACTTACGCTGTCCGGGCTTGCACCCTCGCTCGCTATGTAAGAGACTCGCGAGAGCGAGAGAGACAGACCGAGGGCTTTTCTGGGAAAAAGAGGAGATGTATGTAGGTCTACAGATAGTAATAGTAATAGTAATAATAATAGCAATAGTAATAGAACTCGGTCCGGGTTGACGCCGAAAGGGCGACGCTCGCTCTGGAATTTGTCCCGGGTTCCGACCACCGCTGATAAATTTACTGGGACTTTCCATCGCTTCCGACTCTTCTCGCGAATCGGCCGATTGCCAACCTTTTTTGTTCTCACAAATATTCTGTTTATTTTAGTATTTTTTTTTTTTTTTTTTTAATATATATATAGAATGTTGGGTTCAAAAACTATCGGTTCAAGATTTAGATTTATTTGCTAGTTATAAAAAGTTCTTTGAAAATAATTGAGACGTATAAATATAAATATTTTTGTAAGAGTTTGAAATTGCAGTTTTGGTCATAAAAAAATATAATTAATTTTCTTTCGAATTATTAATCATAAACACTTTTTTTAAGACACATATAACTTGCCTTTAATCTACAAAATTCAAAATTAAACCCTTATTTCTGCACTTTTACTCTTAAAAAAAAAAAAAAAAAAAATCTGCAAATCTCTTCAAAAAATATTTACCCGAAAAATTCAGCCCGTTTTTTACTTGCAAGTGCGTGCTCTTGTAACAACCCTTATAAAGCTCAAGTAGTTTGAACACATGTGACTGTTTCACCAGCCATTGAGACCAGCAATCATAATTATCTCAAAATACTCAAGATCCATTCATCCATCTGCCAATCCGTCCGGATCAATAATATTTATCGCTGCCGAAAAATCAAACTCTGTTGACTCACGTGTTGGGCTGCTTTAATTTTTAATTCTTATTGACGACGCTGGATCATGAAACTAAACATGTAACATGATGGGTGATGAACCGGCAAACGGTGCACATACGAAATATGTAATGTATAATGTATAATATATAATATATAAGCAGTACACACGCAACAAACGTTTACCATCGCTAATCAACCCAACATAATGTTTCGGTGCAATGGAAGCAAATAGCCCCGAGGTATCCATACTACACTATACTAAACACAGTTTCGCGTTTGTGTTCATGTGTGCCTAATATGCACACACGTGTACAGCTTCTGTACACGTATATGTATTCATAGCTATATATGTTGTATGTGCTATACATATATGCATACACATTGTCAAATACCGTTTGGCAAGCATATTCGATAGTCGTGAGCTCACTGAGGGTCATGATTACATCCCTGTACACACACACACACACACACATACAGAATGCAGAACGTAGGAGTGTATACAAGAGCTAAATCGAGCCGTTTCAGCTCAAAAACTCTCGGTCCATTTAAAATAGTTTGTGTTTCACGCTGGAAGTTGAAGCCAGTAAATTAGTTGAAACAACAGCCCGAGGCTCAACAATGTTTTGCCGAAACGTGTGTTCGTGAATTCAATGGCAATAGCTCTCCTGTTTGTTTCGACCCCGAGGAGATTAGATTTCAAGTTTATGTGTTACATCCAGAAGCGTGAACAAAACTTCGTTCTAAATAAAATTCTAGTTTTCATTTGAAATTCTATGGACGGTCAAAATTGAGTAATATAACTTTGGTATAGTTTAATTGACGTAAAAGGTCATTGAAAAAAAAAAAAAAATAAATAAATAGTAAAATTTAAAGTTTTCTTTTAGAGTAGAAAAATGCAAAAGTTAATCTGAAAAATTATTTTTTTTTTATCAGATTATGAAGTCTAACATTTGAATAATCTCATTAGTTTAATTTTTTTTTAAATTATCAACAATAACCAAATTCTTGTGTCATCAGAGGTAATTTTTCAAAATTATAAATGATGAAAATGAAAAGTATTTTAAACTGCCGGGTATCACGGGCTGAGTTTACAGATTTGTCCCATTATATCGTAATAAATTTCCGTGATGATTAGACATCTCGCCGACGCAACTAGCACCGACACTAAAAGCTAAAATGCACCGTAATAGATAAAGCGTCGGCACTTAAATATCTATAGCAGGCACATTAGATTCATCTGTAGCCTTTAGCTTCATTCTTTGCCCGCTTTTAATCTTTTTTTCTTACATTACATCCAGAAATGTGATGTAGCCATAGCAGATCTCTCTCTTTAAGTAAAGAAAAGAATAAAGAAACTCCTATCCTCCTTCCTCTCTCTCTCTCTTTTTTTTTGTAGAAGTAACTTACAAGAGAGACAAGACGGGTCTAGATGAACCAAGCACGAGACTCTCTAGCACCTCGACTCGAGTTATTGATGATGTGCGCGAGAAACCGGGAAAGGATGATGATCTACTCTGTATCACGGCTCTGCTTTCTTCACACCATCCATCAACCGAACTGAGGATTTCGTGTCTTTTCTTCTTCTTGTGCTACTCACAATCATCCTACACACATTCGTACGTTGATATCGAGGCAAGACACATCAATGACCAACACACGGACTTTCGAAGAGTATCATTTTCGGTGACTCAGTCGTGTGAAAAGTGTACTAAGGTACAGAAAGTACTTTGTTACACTAGTTATTTTGACGCAGTGATATCATCTGGAGTAATGGACAGACAAAAGGGGAAAGTGCATTTTAACTCACTTGAAAGTTTTCAACCTTAATTCGCTGAGGTCACGTGCATACTCATAGATACCTTATTTTTTATTTTTAAAAATAAAATAGAATCAACTAAATTTTCAAACTTATTCATTAAAATCATAGAACCCCAATTTATTAAACAACTGAAGATCAAAAAACTAGATCATTAGTCCACAGCAATCCCCCAAGATCAAAACTTTCCCAAAGCCAAAGTTTCCATTGCTAAAAATAAATAATTGCAGCGAATGTTGATGGTAATCGCGTGAAAGTCGAAATAACTTGGTCCTTTGAAAGTCAACCGAGGAGAAACGGTATAACTTGTTGCTTGGGGGTAAGCCGCAATAGCTCGGTTAAAATATCGGGAATTTAAGCAGAACCTCCTCTCTCGGTCATCCGCAAATTTACATATCCACTCTTACTTTTCCACTTTTCCTCCCCCTTCTCCTCCTCTTCTTTCACTCTTGCTTTCATCACTCGCCTAATCCATTAAAATAAATAACCCGAAAGCCCCCAATCCTCCTTTTTATTTTCATTTCCATTTCAGCTTAAAAGTTTTCTAAAAGAGATTGGCAATCGTGTGAGTTAATTTCCCCTCACTTTCCTCCACATTACTCAAGCTTGTTGAGCGGTCTGGGGAACCCTCACACACTTAAATATTTACACATTCACGTATGTGCAATCTGATCTGCATCCATATTCTTTTAGCAGTTTTCTTCTTCACCCTTTTCCCCCTCTCTGTTAAATCTTCAATCTCCGATTTCAAAGCTCAGCTTATTTGTTTATTATTATCCCACATTGTAGAAGCGCGTCAACTCGATTTATTGTTTCGCACCCATTAGTATTACCATTCATCATTATTTTTTCATACAATATCTTGCTTGTCAATGATCCATTATGCCCTCGCTTAAAAAAAATAGAAAAAAACCCGTCTTCCGTGTGAATATTCATTTATTCTTTACCTGCCTCATATATAAGCTCTGAGATTCGCGAATTTCTCCAGAGACTGGAAGCTCTTGCACAGGAAATAAAGAGGCTTAATTTTTTCAGCCTGAGTAATTAAAGCGCTTGTATGGGATAAATAATAATTATTATTCATTATCATTTCCTTGGAGAAAAAAAAGCTATTTACACAACAAACAAGATGACATATCATATCATAACAGTTGATCGATACATAGATAGATAGATGGATGGATGGATGTACAAACTCGAATTCGCATTGAGAGTTAAACTAATAAAAATTGTGATGGTAACAGCTCGTTACGCTCTTTCTTCCCTCATTTTCTCATTACTCGAACAAAAAATGTTCTGTTCTGTTTTCATACTTCACTCGAGAGGATTCTGTCATTAAGTCGCTAAACTAATTGAGGCAAGTCGTTGGGGAATTTAATATATATATAAAAAAAAAGAAAAAAAAAAAAAAGAATGAGTATAGATTTTCGTAAAAAAATTTTCTGATATAAAAAGTGGACATATCAAGACATAAATGACCATGTGAGGTTATACATGTCTTAATATGGCCGTATTTGGCACATCAAAAAATTTTTCACAGGTTGCTTTTTGTGAGTTGATCAATTGGATTTATTTATAGGTTCAATTCGAAAGATATGGCTTTATACCAGCTGGGAAATTTTTTTGGATGTTGATATTTATGTTTATATTTATGTGTGTGTGAGTGGAATTCCGATGGATGATTTTCTCACAAGTCTCCGGGGGTCACAGAGCACGTGAGGCAGATTCTACCTGGCTAGTGCAGGGTCCTCGAATCGCGCTCTAGTTGCCGGTATATAAAAGTTCCCACGATCCGCCATTTTACCCAGCAGAACAGTACACTAAGGGACGCACGGTAATGTAAGGTGCAAACCGGTGAGTGCGAGTTCTGTGAGTACCAACCAGCTCGGAGTATTCCACACTATCGTAATCTGTAATCTGTGATCTTTGATCTTTGGAAGTAGATTTTTGAGCTAGGAGATTTTTAATGCTAATATTTTTGTTTGAGTTTAAACAAATTAAACTAGTAATTTATGATGTTCAAATTTTTAATTTTTCTCTATTAAAAAAACGAGTTCCAAAAAATTTTTTCTTGCAGTAACAACATTTCTCATCAATTTAATTTTCTTCAGTGTACAAAAATATCTTTAAAAAAAATGAATTTTGTAAATTAATTCGTAAAATTCGACCACCTAAAAAAATTACTCAATTCTTTTCCTTCCAACTTGAAATGAAAAAAAAAAGACAAAATTCCTCGCCTCTTTATCTCACTACTTCCTCTCTTAAATCCCTTCAGGACCCACCAGATCCAAAATCCAAGATCTAAGATCTAATATCTGGACCATAGTCCCCGAAGATGACCAAAAGATAACAGCTTCTTTGTCCAGGCTTTGAATGCATTCTCCTCTACCACGCTTATTGTGTCGAAATGTAATAGGATTCAGCGTACCTGAGCTTCGCTGGCCAGAAAGAAGACCAACTAGTCTCATGGCACTGTATCGCAGAACATTCAACATCAACATTGAGTTCGGTAATTCTGGTGCTAATTGGCACGAACTTGCTCGGCAAGTTAACTGCTCATCACCGGGAAATCTAGGGCTCATACTTTCAGTCGCCATCTTTGTTTATGCTGCTTCAGTTTCGGAGAATAATACTCGAGCTTTTACGGAGGATACTGTAGTTAGTTGGTTTGGAGATTGACGAGAATGTCCTTATCCCTGGACCGTGGCCTCTCATGTCATCCGTGCCTCTGGTGGCTCACAAGTTTGGCTATATTATATTAGTCCTGAGTTGGTCGATACGCGAACCAGAGAACGTTGAGTGGTGGATGGAGAAGAGGATGTAGAAGAGGACGGAGCGTTTGATGGAGAGTGAGAAATTCAGTGGTGGCAAGATCCCTCCTGAGGAACCCCACTAGCAACCGACAATGGCCTCCAGTAGTTCTCATTTGATTAATATCCACCTACAATGAGCGGCCACCAGTGATTCTCAGTTGATTAACGAGGCGAGTGTCCGAGTTACCTCACGGATTACGCCGAAATATAAATATTAACGTCTCAGCTCTCACGATTTCTGGCTTGGTAATTTCTGCGCGCTGTAGGAGACCTCTGTTCCTTGGTTATCGATATCAGGAGGATCTCTGGCTACTGATAGCCTCGATACGGGGGATATTATTTCTTATCCTTTAATGCTGACAAACGAGATGGAATTTTTTTATTGTCATTATTAGGCATTCAGATATTTTCATTTGTTCCTGTCAGATCAGCTGATGAAGATTTTTAGATACTGATTCTTTGAGATCGAATGGGTGAGAAGATTTGATGTGGTAAAAAATTAAGAGAGGGAAGGTAGCAGTTGTATTGCCTATTTAGAATGGTAATTATCAGTGATTAAGTACGTTAATATCCCCCACAAAAAAAAAAAAAAATAACAATTTTATTCTGAAATTGGGACTTGCTTCTTTGTATGCTTTTTTTTTACAAATTCTTTGTGCTTGTAAATTTAAATTTATTCAATTTATTGTAAGGATACTTTGACGCGTGTCAAGATTACTAGTATGTTAGATGATAATGAAGAAAAAATTAAACTATGATAACTAACAATTGATTTATGATAAATAGTAATAAATTCATTACCAATACTATTTTTGTAGCTTCTAAAAAAATTTTTATGAATTTAAATATCAATTGAATAATTATAAAAAAAAATTTAATTGATGTTGGAATTATTCAATTATTTAATTTCAAAATCTGATGAAAAAAATAATTTATCAAATATATTTATGTTCAAGAGAAAAACTTTTGAACTAAAAAAATAATTTTGAAGAGTTTTATCGCCTTAATTATTTTCATGTCTGTGTAAAAAAAATTCAACTGTAGTAAATAATAGTGGATTTATACTAAATCGTAATAAATTTATAATTAATACTATTTAAAATAGTAAAATCGTGATTCAATACGAATAGTAAAAAATTAACTTTTGATCGATTGAAATGTCTTCATACATCAGCTAAGGAACGAAAATCTTGGCACTCACGATTATTCCCGTAATTAAGTTAGAGCTTTTCGCTTTCCGTAGCAGACTGCCGAAGATCACCCATCACCCTCTCTTTTCCTGGAGCTGGATAGTGTCCCAGACTTCCAGATAGAGACAGAGGGGCGGAGACCTGACGGGAGATGGGAGTAATCTCTGGAAGGTATAAAGTATAAGTATAAGGTAGCGAAGGCGGTAATTAAGAGAGTTAGTCACCAGTCTCCTTCTCCCAATTAGGGGTCGACCCGCTGAGAGTCTAAAGACCAGCCCCGGACGCCCTTCCTGGTCTTCCTTTCTTCGCTCTTTCAAAAAGTATCCATGAATAAGCTGGCTGAATTATTTTTTCTTTTACTTCAGAGCTTGAGTATTGGTAAATATTGTCAGTTTTCTGTTTGACAATTCTTCGATTTAGATTTAATGAGTGATATGCTTTATTTTACCTCAGAGAGAATTAAATTATGTAATTTACAATACGGAATTTTTAGAATTGATCGTCTAAGATAGTATAAAATTTTTCCAGTGTTGAAATAATTAGTTTTATAATTTTGTTAAATGAAAAAAAATTCTACAATAACTAGATCATTATTTTTATTATTTAATTCTCTCCGTAAATCATTGTTGTATTAAAGAGGGTGAAGATTCACTCTCGGAGGTCTAAAACTCATGTGAGGTAGATTCAGTGCAGTCCTTATCGGAAATAAGAGCAGTAATAATTACGCGATCGTCAGCAACAAATATACAGCTCTGATGAGAATTTCTTAGCTCGGCCTCTTCTTACGGGATCCATAAAAGAGCTGGGAAGAATTCTTCCTTTATTTCTTATTCTAGCTTTGATGGGTCTGCTAGCCAGGCGCTTTTATTGTGACAAATTGAAGGAAAAAGGGCTCCACTGTTCTTGTTCTTTTACTCGTGCTGGGGCACTTTCTTCGGGTTATTTCGTGAAAGGGTGAATAATTGTAACGAGCTGAAATTTAACGCCCACGTAACTTCTACCTATCGATTAGGTAGTACAACATTTTATATAATATTTCATATTTTTTGGACTATACTTTATATTAGTGAATATTCTGAGGGTATGACTATCAATTTAAATAAACTGGAATAATCATTATTAATAATCCTCCGACAAAGTATCTCTGAAATGTCTATGACTCGGCGATTATTTTATAAGTGCACTGTCATCGCATTAATAATTTATTACTTGCGTTAAATTTTTGCTTTTTTTGGAGAGATGAGGAAATTTTAGAAAAATCGGAGTAACGAGATAATAATTTAATAGAAATTTTTGTTTTTGATTTAAAAATTTTTATGGTAATTTTACAAAAAATTCTATAATAACTAACAGGCAAAATATTATGCCAAAAGTTTAAGAAATGTCAGTTAATTTTTTTTTAAAATAGCGCAGATGTAAAACTTGGCCATTCATTTGAAAGTTTTTTTTTTTTAATTAATAAAAAAATTTTACTTCACGTTTTACCTCTGAATATTTTTAAAACGAGAAATCCGATGAAAATTTAAGCAAAAATAAATAATTTACATTTTTTTTTTTTTTTATTTTAAGAGCGAAAACTTACAAAAAAAAAAAGTATTATATTTTTGCAAATAAATATTATAACTGTGTAAAATTATAATTTTTGTTAAGGAATATTATATCGCTGTGAGCCGCATATCGAAATGAGTTTCTCCGAGAAACAATATCAAAACTTTTATGCAAACTAATGAGTAATGACGTTAGTTTACGAGGAGTTTGACACGAAAATCGGGTAATAAACAACACCTGGGCGTCGTGTGAGGCTCTATTTTTCTCGGTAAAAGCGTGTCCACGCATCGTCACACCTGCTTAGTGTTTAATCTCGTGCTCGAGGATATATGCAGCCTCGCGAGAATCGTGTCACGAATTATATTACTGAAGACTTAGCTTGAGAAGTTGACGATTCTCAATGAAGAAATGAAAAGTAAAGGAAGAAAACTATTAATTTATTTTATAGATTCGCTTTTGCCGTCAAGGACATCTGCACGGTTTGTGTTTTAATCTCGTGTAGTACCGATACGAGTAGCGACAGAAAATTATTAATTTTTTTGAGGTGTGCGACCGCATTAATTTTTAGTGATCAAATAAATCAAATTGGATAAGTAAAAAAAAAATTTTATCGAGCGAAGATGCAAAATTTGAGATCAAAATTTAAATTAAACGTAAAATAATAATAATTATAATAATAAAAATAATATTGAAAAATGAAACGGCATGAACTCCGGTTAAAAATGTTGTCCCACGCACCTGGGGTCCTATCCATGCTGCCCAACACTGAGATCTCGTGGTATGGGGCCTGATCCTTGTCCTTTGTTATGGAGATTCCCTTCATTCCTTTTACTCGTATGTGTAAGACCCGCTCGTCCCGCGCGAGCCCCGCGAAAGGACCAGGTGCACGAAGATATGGGACTACGCCGCAAGAACGAGCTAGCTCCTGGGCCCTAGATTCTGGGTCCTGTCATCCGATCTAGGGGAGGCGCATTTAGTCCCCCTATCTCTGGTATACCGGATTTTTATCCTGATCCGTGTGTGACGCGTTACCGTTCGGTTTAGACAATGCTCGCGGGATAATAATGCTGTACTGGCGACGTTTATTGTATTTTTTTTTTTTTTTTTTTTTTTTTTTAACTAGAGCTGTACACTTCATGACTGATATTAAATTGCTCGGTTCTAACGGTGATTGAGGAAATTGAAGAAAATAGATTTATCTTTTTTAGTAATTGGTCAAATTTTTTTTTTTCCAAAAATGAAAATACATTAAAAATTTATTTCAAAGGAAAAAATTATTAAATGTTGAAATTATTAATTAAAATAAGAAATCGTAACAAATAATTATTAATTCCTTAAAAATTAATATAAATAATTAAAAAAAAAAAATTTCACGTTATCAAAAAAAAATGTGATTAACCTAAAAGCAAAATTATTTTGAAGAAAATCAGCAGAGACTTGATTGAACAAGTTCTTGGCTTAATAATTCATAAAAATATTTAAGCAGATAGAATTTAATACCCATCTAAGTAAACTAAGGACTTAGAAAGATAACAATTAACATCTAAGTTGATTTTTTAAAATCCCTCGGCAAATAAGCTCGATGGCCAGCGGATATTTGGACACAACAGGTATAAGTTATGAGAGTATCTGCTGTGAAAAATCTAAAAGTACAAATTGAGCTTATGTTTTGTGTTTAGTGTTTTGTGTGCCGAGCAGATGAATAGATTTGTGCACTGTCTGCACGAACACACAGTATGTACATATTTACAAAACTAACTGCACACGGCCCCTAGCATTGTCGAGTGTGTTTTTCGATAATGTATACACCAGTCTAGCCAGTGTGACCCTCCAAAATGAGTGGAGGCTCGTTATCGACTTTAGAAACTCTAAACTCTGCAATAATCCTGTTTCCCATTCGCATTTGCATTCTTACTTTCAACGACTAGTTTTCGGTTTACAAAGACTTGTTTACTGCTTTTTCAGTTTTTTTTTGATACATTAAAAAGTACACATTAGTGGGTAACGCTAAAGCCGAATCCATAAATTATTTTTCAGTTAATTTCTATCTATACTAATGAGCATGAAAGCATTTTTTTCATAACTTGACAAAATAAAAAATTTTTTTCACAAAAAAAAAATTTATGTTAAATTGAAAAATTGTTCAGTCAAAAAAAACAACAAATTTGGACTCAAGTCCAGCGAAGCAGCCGATTGACAACAAGTTATCTCGAATGTAATATAAAATTGGTTAGAAGCGTTCTTCAAGCAGGAGCTAAGACAAGCCATAGCACTATCAGCAAAATTGTCAGCCTTTACTGATATTCAACGATTAATCTTGGTTGGTCCAGACGTCAAGTTACTGGCTGTATCTCCACAAGGGTAATGATCCGTGATACAGGCGATAACCTAAGCGACCCTTGGCCTTGCAGCTTTTCTTCCATGTCCTTCATTTTTTGAACCCCAAAATTCAAAAGTACTTTCTTCTTTTAAAATACATATATTTTGATCGTTGAACGACAGAGATAAATTTATAATCTCGTAACTCGCCAACACAAAAATTCCAGACGTTCACTTAGTCTTTAGCATATTTATTAGGCACCCTTTTTCTTCCCCCCTCCTTGTACTCGGTAGTTGCCCTAGTAAGTTAAATCCTGTTCGCGAAGCGAGTTCTACGCCGTGAAATCAATGTTTCGTAAGAATGGATAAACGACATAGCACCGCCGTGACTAATGTACATCTTGATTTAGTAGTCCAGACATTCAACCAAAGCCAAAGCGAACTCGCTTATTGCGTCTCGTTAGCGACAAGACGGGATCTACTTCGGTAAACCTATATGTATTTATATATACAAGAATATATTTATTATTAAAAACACGAACAAGCCTCCACACTCATATGTGCGTGCATCGCGTCGAGTTGTTGAGTTTGAGTTACGTGCTATGCTGGTTTTGCCTAATAAAGCGATTCCGTTGTGCTACCACAAGGGCGTAACATGAGAAGCTGTAGGCTCTTTCTCTCTCTCGAATAAAACCTCCTGTCTCTTTTTTTTTTTTGCCAGCATCCACTCTTTTCCGAACAATGGATCACTTTTTACGCAGTTACGCCGCCTACTGCCGACTGGACGATGCCTACTGCTCCCTCTTTAAAATCCCATGCTTATGTTACTCGAGAACTCTAATTTGCCGATTAATGACCGAAAAAGAGACTACTGACGAGAATATTTTTCCCTTTGTAAGCTATTCTGCTGACAGTTAATGCAAACTTATTTTTTACTTTTCTGCTACCCATTAAGTTTAATTGTTGCCTGATTTGATGGCAGACTTTGAGGGGAAATTGTACCGGTTCGAGTTTTTGGGTGTTATTTTTAAAAAGTTTATTCTTAAATTTTTAACTTAAAAAATTGGATTCTTTTCTGCCCTAATTAGTCAAATTAATCAAACAAACTATCCCCAAGTTTCAAATAAATTTTCAATTCTTATGCAGGAAATTGTATCCGTACAACCTCCAAAAAGATTGATTCTGTCTAAATTCTTTAATACCCAAAAAATGACCTTTTCAACCGAAAGATATTCGATTTGACCACGATTTTGATTGTGCATTGTTCAGCAAATAAAGATACGTCATTTATATTTTGACAGCTATGACATTGACTATTTGATCGGTGAGAAATGCCGGGGTATGTATTTTGTAAACGCTTTTCAGAGAATCCTTTGTCCTTGCAGCAGCCAACAGCCAGAAGCTAGGAGCAAACTGTATATATAATACAAACGTTAGAAAATACATATATACATACATATACGCTTAGTTATAGAGTGAGCGAGGGGGTGGAACAGTCTATATGTCTATATGTCGTACTGTCAAAGCAGTTGACGCGTCGTCTGGGTAATGTGCTGCGGTGAGCTACCAGGAGTATGTAGTACGTAGTATGGCTCTGGTACCACTCCCCTTGGGCCATTATTTAGTCAACAGAACCCGCGGGCTTCTAGGGGGTGTGTTGAGCTCCAATACTCCAATACCAATCTAAATCCCAATCCCAACATACACTATTATGATTATTATTATTATTATTATTATTATTATTATTATTTAACATATACCTAGTTCTACGAAAGTGGGTGGAGGGGGCGAGCTTCTGCTGTTCTACAGTCTACGGTCACATCATCCTGCGGTGGTGACGACCCAACGTCCTGCTCTGTGTGGTCGAGGGTCCTGGGTGCTGGTCGCTCGAATCAAGTGCTCGTAAATATATGCGTGGCGTGTGATTGACGCCTTACATGCCCAGACACACGCCGCTATTTTCGAAGAGGGTGAGGTAAGTACCGACCGATCTGCCCCGTATAAAGGAAATTTTACGTTTCATGTCGGTGTTCGATCCTAAATCTTAGTTTTAAAACACCAAATTTGCATTAAGTCATTCTGAGTGAAAAATTGAAAGCATAGAACTTCATCATTAATAAAAAAAAAAATAATTTGATTCAAGAGAAATATTTTTAAACTATGAACATCATTTGAAGAATTTTACTGTCTTGAATCAAAGAAAAAAATTCTTAAACCAATTTTTCTCGGCTTAATTCAAAATTTTTTATTTTGATTCCAGACAATCAAACTCTCATTCTCTCAAAAATAATTTTATTGGTCCAAAAGTTTTTCTTCTCATTCGCGAATTTTAATTTTTTTATTTAAAAAGAAAATTATTTCAAGTTCCTTGAAGCAAGGATAAAATTTTGAAGACAATACTTTTTTGGAATGATTAAATCTTCAAAATCTAACCAAAAGTCCTAACTACCCCTAGTTAGATTACAAAAAATCAAAGGCTTAAATGATTACCTTAAACCACAATAGCAAGATTAAAAACTAGCCTTTTTGATTGACTAGCTCGTTAATTTTAGCTAAACCAGGATCATTCACTAATGCCCTTCCATCGATATTTCAACAACAGAACTGAGATAGGAAAAAGGGGCGGGGGGGAGGGGGCTGAGCACCGAACTAAACTCAAATCAATTGGACTATGAAGGAATATCTAAATAAATCGGATTAGACGGGGTTTCGGAAGGTGGCATATGCCTGAAGGGTAAAGTAGCATATTGAAATCTACGTAGGCCAAACGTCGCTCAAGGGTGGCCACACGTTATTCGTCTGTAATGCCTCTCGACCGCTGTGGGATGCTTATAACTTATATTATATACTAGGGAGAGCCATCCTCATGTACATCCATCCGGGATGGATAATTTCACCCTGACAGTAAGACTTCAACTTATATATCTTACTCATATGTCTATATAAATACATACATAATTATTTTTGATCCAGCGAGTACCTAATCCACTCTCCGCCCGCATTTGCACCGGAAATACCCTGCCGTTTATTTTATAAATCTCAACTAACGATTTATCTTCCCCTTTATTCCTCCAAACAGCAGAATTCATCCTTCATTCGAATCCAAGCACTCACCTCCTCTTGTTAACAATAACTTCAAAACAGGTTTGGGGTCATTTCTTCACCCGTATCTGCCAGAAACTAACGAGGAATTGTGATCACATCGTTTATCACAAAAATCCAAATCCAAATCCAATTTTTGGATCAAAACTATACGGAGAGAATTGAATAGTAATAATAATTATTTAGTTATTGAAAATCTCGGTATGAAAATCTAAACTTAAATTGACAAGATTCTAGTTTTGCGATTTATAAGTTATGAGTTATGATTGAGTCAATCGAGCAAACTGACAATGAAGCCCTTTGCTGATCATGAAAGCAGCCTTTGAAAGTAGGAATAAAGTAGGTATGTATGACTGAAACTCGGCAGACGGGTCAGAAAGGAGTAGCTCCAATCAGGCTTCGAGGCTCGTGCCGACAATAATCGTCCTTATTCCCTTATTCCCTGCCCAACGAGCAACGACTAATCGCTCCTGCTAATGATTTATATTTATAACTCATGTGTGCGCATGTGAGTGAGAGTTTCGATGTTGAATGTTGTTGTGAGTTCGTGTGAGCAATGACATGTGAGAGAGTAGACATGTCATATGTCGCATGTGTGTTTTTATTTATTCCCAGCCGGCCCCCCACCGACTGGACCGTGGGACCCTGTCGGGTATCGTTAGCTCGGAGCCCTTAGTTAAAACAATGAGTTCTTTATTGGAAGGGTGCAATATGATATTAATTTTTAGAGTGTTTAGTAGAGGAAGAGAAGATAATTTTCAAAATACTCGTGAAAAAATTTTCTGATAAGATCTTTAGACTAGGTTAAAAAATTGACTATTTTAATTTTCAAAAATATATGAAAAGTTTAATTTGGATTACAAAAAAAAATATTGCCTAAGTTTGAGCCTTTAATCAAGTCGTATCAGAACATATGAAGACAGATATGGTCATATCAAGGTATATGAAATCATATATGGTCATATCAAAACATATTTGACCATATCAGAAAATTATATCAATGGTATTGCTTTCCTATACTCCAAAGTGTGTTGTAAAAAATACCCGACGCTTTAAATTTAAAAAAACTATGCATGGTTTGATGTTTTTAATCAAATGGTGGGATCTTATCATTAATCTGGTGAAGGTAGGTGGCGAAAGTTTTAGAGTGTAAATGGGCTCTTAAAAGTCTCCACGGGGAGTCATGTCTCAAGCTTAGTTTAAAGTATTCCCCAGTTATTGATAGTAGAAAATCTCGGTGTTATCGTCACCATTATTGACCCCCTTGTCATCCCTCTTCTACGCAAAACGGTGAATAGAAAATAAAGGGGATATCACTCTCGGGCTTAAAACTTTTTATTTATTTTTTTTTTGTCATTCCTTATTTTTATTATTCTTGATTTTATTCATAGGGGTGAGAATTTTCTAGCATCATCGGTTCGTCATTAACATCGAAAATATCGAGATATATGTGCATCGGAATAATAATGATAGCTTGGAAAGAGACAGAGAGAATCAAAATCTGGAATTCCGTTCGAGTCTCGTTTTGCGACGCGGCAGGCGCCAATCATCCAACATTCACTCATGTACTACTGCTATGATGTCGATGTATATGTCTATCTAATGCATGTGTGTCTGTGTGCTCAGAGTTTCAGCGACTGCCGAAGAACTAGAAGACGAGGCGATAGAGGGTGAGTGGAGCAAAGGGGATGGGAGAGGGTCGAGAGCCACCAATCTGATTCACGAAACTCACCAATTATTTACCCATTCGTTGGCAACGTGCGCCAAATCTACAAGTGTTTACTTTACTCACTTTTATTATTATTACCAGACTTTTTGTTAAATTATAAAGAAAAGGTGCTCGGTCTAATAAAATTTTAAGTTTCTTTTCGAAATTGAAGTGAGCATGTTTATTATGTTAAACTTAAATTAGACTTGTTAAAAAAAATTTAGCCTTGTCCAGAAAGTTATAAATAACTCGAAAAAATGCTAATATTGATTTTTTTAAAAATGATTCAAGAAAATAATAATAATAATAATAATAATGAAAAGATGAGAATATAACGGATGATAAAGTCAGATGATGAATAAATCTATCGGCAATTAATAGCAGCAGGCGCAGTGTCAAACACTAATTACGTCGAGCCACTAATTAGAGTGAATAGGATCGGTGGTGTACACGGGACCTTCCCCAGGTTAGCTAGAAGTTAATTAATTAGAGCCACTCGCGTACGTGAGCACATCACACATCAGAGATCGCAGATCGCGCTTGCCTACAGAGATGACATGCCTCCAGCCTCCAGCAAATCGAAAGCGTCGGAGACGAGAGTCCCCGATGAAGTCGGCATAAAGAAAGCATCAACCTCAGCCTCCACTCACACTCGGCACTTGTCCTCTTAGTGAAATGAACTAAGGGAGGGCGTGAGTGTAAGGAGTGCTAGCAACAAGGAACGAAGGAAACGGAAATAGGAATGCCACCCAGAGAGGGGTTATTTTAATTGCTGATTGGTAAATAAGTAAATTGCCGTAAGAAAAGAGGCCCAAATTAGAGTAAAAGGGGTTACTCGTGCATTCCTTACGAGTCTTTCGACTTCAGCCTCGCGGCTCGTTGGTCAAAAAAGCTCCCCAGCACCCGCGTCTAAAGGACTCCCTACTCTACACACAGCACACATCACACAGAAGGAGGGAAGCTTTGATATCACTAAGCACAGAAATATAAAATATACTAATACGGATGCGGTCCTCGTCCGGACGTCGCTTTAGGCTTTTATCATCCTTAACGAGGTTCCTCGAACTTCTCTTACACACCTTACTTTTTACTTTTACACATACACTTTGTTACACTCTATCATATATCAGAAGTAGTACAAAGTGTCGCGTAAAGGTGCCGTATACGCGTCAACAAACTCACAAGTACTCGCTGCTGCGTTTGTGTATTACATATACTTAACATACATACACACACACACCCTTACAAATAAAAGTAGTCGCGAATTTTAGACCTTATATCGCGTAAAAAACTTCACAAGGGGATGAAAGAACTCACTTTGTCTCTATGTGATGGAAAAAGATATACATGCAACACTTCTTCCTCTTTTCTCGTCTGGCTTTTACAGAATTATCTACTGAAAATTTTTTAGTAATTTAATACAATCATTACAGTAGTATGTTTTAAATTTATAATATATAACACTTGAGTTTTATCAATTACTATTAATTATCCTTGAAACAATTTTTTGATATGGCTAATTTTTGTATCATGGATTATTATTATTATTTTTCAAAAAATTTATGTAAAGACACTTTTTATAAACTGTGAAAAAATTCAAATAAATATTAAAAAAAAAATAATTTTTTTTTCACGGTTTCTAAAAATCTATGGGATTTGATAATTCAATTTTATTATTATTTTATCTAATGAATAAAATAAAAAAAAAATTAAATTATGAAATTGCATTTATTATTTTACCCACATGTAACTCTACCCAAAAAATCAAAAATTTCAAACATCAAAAATTGATTTTTCAATGTACGTCAAAAATAATTGATAATTAGCAGAAGATGTAATGAAGATGATATTTATGAGATGGGAACCAGGATATGGGATGAATAGGTTTATTAAGCTAATTTAATTTGGTTGGGATCGGATGTCTGGATTACCTATAGACGTGGTTGTTCCTGACTCACATATCTCTCAGCAACCCCTCGAGCGATATCCTTATTAACCGCACCCAGTGATTTCGCGGTGTAAGCGATTATTTTGCGGCTCACTGACCATGCACCCCGAACTTCGCTTATAACTTTGCTGTTATGTCGAATTAGGTACATCGCTCGACACTACATCGGCAAGGATAATTTATCAGCACCCAATTAGCCGATTTTACTGCAAACAAGTCTTTGCGATTTTTAGTAAAAAAAATATATATATATATTTTTTTAAATGCTCATGGCAAATAAAATAAAATAAAGCTGCATGAAACCAAGCAGAGAATAGGGCGTAGGTACATCTGTCAAGGTCAGAACCATACGCGGGTAAATCGTGGGCGTTTTTTCGACTATTCCATTCCGATTGGTACGTATTATTAATATGCCAGCGAGTCTTCCCTGACAACGTCAACCCTTTGTCCTGATAAATAATCAGCTTCAGAATTAGAATTTTTTTTTTTTTTAGAAGCCTAAATTACATTAATTAGATATTTTTTTATTTTTATCAAATAACACATTTTTTCATGTAATTAAAATTATTAAATTTAAAAATTAATTGAGTTGAAGAATGTCAAAAAATAAAGTTTAAGTTGGTATTAAATCTTACATCGATACTTAAAATAGTAGGTCGCTAGAGTAATTCGAACCAACGAATAAAATGTTTGAACGACTAAAAGTATTTAAAGACGCTTTTAAGTCGAGTAAAATATATTGGAGAAATAAACTCGCTAGTAGTTTAAATAGAAGTTACTCTCTGACATCTACTTCTCACTGTTACAAAACTTCCATCAACGCGGTATAAATAAAACTGACGCGCTATTTATTTACTCGCTCCCCTTTCAGGAAGGGTTGATTTTAAAAATAAATAAACAATCTTATCATTAGGCGTTCACATACAAGATAACTGCATTAAAATTCAGGAAAAAAATATTTTATAATTTTGAGATTGAATTATTTTAAACTTTTTTATAATCAAATATTATTAATTTATAATTTGGAATTATATTTAAAAATTTTTGGACAAAATTTATTTCCCAAAAAAATAAATTGAAATTTTATATTAAAAAACAATTCAAAATTAAAAATAAATCAAATATTCCCTGACAATTAATAAAAAAAAAAAAAAAAAAAAAAAAAAAAAAAAAATGAAAAATTTCCTAAAACTGTTTAAAAATTTAAAATTACGTAACCTATCAATTGAAAATAAATTAACCTGACATAAAATATCTATGAATAAATAATAATATAATACTCCATAATACCATAAAGCGTCATGCATTAAATATAACTGTAAATTATAGATATATATGTACTATATAAATGTATATGCATAATATTTCCCAGGTCTCGTATCCGGGCGTCCGGTCTCGCTCGAATTTAAATGCAAGAAAAAATAAATATAAAAATAAAAATGAGGTGGAGGTAGACCTCGTAAATACAGTTTATCCGGTGGCGCGCCCATCTACGCTCATTATTCCGAAATATCTCATTCTAGCGCCATCTCGAGTCGGGCATTATCACCCGCGAGGTCGTTCCGTGTCACGAGATTAAAAAAATATTTCAAAACGGAGGAAGAAAAAAAATATTTACCTAAAAATAAAAAGAACTAAAAGTATTTACAGAAGGACGTTAATTGCTCGGTTTTATGAATTTACGATTTTTATAAAATCTTTAACGACCTGCCCAGGAAATTATGAGGCTATCTTTATCTCCTATCTGGTATCTAAAATTTGATGGCTCTGGTTTTTAATGCCGAAGATTAAATGGGAGTGGAGTGGAACCGTCTATTTTATTTCAGTTAGTTGTAGTTAACTGTGGAAGTGAATTGGTATGGATTGTCAATTTAATATGCCAGGCCCGTTGGTTTATATTTATTTTGATGTATCTATTAACAGATCAAGTGCCTGTTACTAACATAAATAGATGTGCCCAGTGGGTTCATTTATCGATGCCACAATGTGATAACAATGAAACGAGAAAAATAGGCGTTAATAAGATTATACCACGAACCCGAGAGAGCTCAATAAAATAGGATCCCAGTGTTAAGGCAAAGGGTGCCCGCCATTCACACATTGCACGCATCTGATATTATATTATATAAGTAAAAGAGCATTGCTTTATTTTATTTAGGGTACGGGTTCAATTATTTTATTACCGAGAAGTTAACTCTTGTCTGCAGGCCTATTGTTTGGACCGCTCAATTTTCACTAATTTTTATTTGTATTGTTGAATAATTAGAGAAGAATTATCGTTCTAATCACTGTTTTCAGGACTTGTTAAGGAATTTTTATTTTGAAAGGTGGAAATTTATTTGATAGTAATTTTATTGAAAAAAAAAATTGAAGTCAATTTGTGATGTAATTTGAAATAATTATTTCCACAAAAAGGTTCTTGTTTAAAATTAATTTTTTTTTTAAATAATAACCGCATCAGAATATTTTATTTTTTTGTGAACAAAAATTAGAAAAAATTTTTTTTTAATATTTTATCTACTTTTTAGAATTGATTTAAAAAAAAAAAATTAATTCAAAAATGGGTTCAGTTAAAATTAGATAAAAAACAATAATAATTTAAATGAAGAAATTAAAAAAAAAAAGTTTTGTTGTATAACAAGACTCAATGAAATTAAGTAAATAAATAAAGAAAATAACAGCAACAATAATTATGACAAAAAAGTAATTTATAGAGTAATGTATTGTAGTACCTTGAAAACAATAAAACAAGTAGTACTCAGTAAGTTGATTCACATGAATTTAGTGTAATAAGTAGTAATTTATTCGGTCTGTTTGTTGTTGGTTGGTTAATTTTATTTATCTCAAATTGGGTATGTATAATGGGAAACGAACGAGACACTTTGGGCAAAAAACGGAGGCAAGAACGTGGGACGTGGGCGCGTGGTACACGAGTACTCTGTGTGGGTGAGTGGTGAATGGACGGGCTAGTTTTTCTCCGCAGAACATAAATATGTAGGGTATTATTATTTTACCTCTACCTCTACCTCTGTATAATATATAATACTACGTATACGTTTTCGTACAGTTGAGTGTATTCGGACACACATTTTAAATCCTATGCGCACCCAGTCGGCCCGCAACTGATTTATAATATGCTATGCGGCTGCTGGACTTGTTGTTTATTTTTTTTTTTTGTTATATTTAATGCACTTTAATCCACGGGCAAAATCACCCTTCCTACGATAGGACTCTCATTTTCCCTTTACTTCATGTAAAATGATGAAAACTTGTAATCATGTCCATTATATTAAACAATAATTAATTAACAATATGTTAATTCAATTTTTTACAATAATAATATTATTATTATTATTATTATTAAATTTTTTTTTGCGTTATTATTATTAATTAATGACCAAGTAACTGTATTATTTACTGTTTTATATCAGTGACAATAAAATTGATTGCCTAGCCCAACCGAGGCTTCCAGTCTCCAGCCATGCGTAATCTATCATTCTTATATAATCCCTCTGAAAGTGACAGTTAAATTCGCCCAACGCGGTACGAACCCGTTATATATATTTAAAGTGTCGGAGTTGAGTTTGAGTATAGCCAGTTTAAGATCTTTCCTTCTTTAAGAGAAAGTACCAAGTAGCTGCGGCTGATACTATACCGAGCAAAGAGTCCTCCCTCGAGAAGGAGAGATTGAGGGAGGGAGGAATGGATGGATGGATGGAGTTAATGTAGCGCAGATCGTGGTCCGTAACAAACCCGCTAAGTAATTCTGATGGGCTGAAACTCGCCTTCTCTTTTCCCTCGGTTGAGTTGAAAAAAGTCTACGAAATTTAACGAAATCGATGTAGATGAAGCTGAAGAGTTTTATTAAAGAAAATGGAGGATATTCATTTTTATAAAAATTATTTTACAGGTTTTATGTTTATGAAAAACTAGATTTTAGTTTCATAATATAAAATGTGTAATTAAGTTTTCTGATTTAATTTAATTTTTATGAATTTTTAAAATAGTCAAAAATAATGGTACTTTTGAATACTTTTTGCATTGTATCTGTGAATAATTCTTACCAGAATTGTAATTAGATCCGGAATTAAGAAATATAAATATTTTTTTCCATCAGAAAAGTCACAAAATATGAGAAATAAATTTCTCAAAAGAGATGAGAGAAAAACAAAACATTTATGAGTATAATATATGAAATATTCATTGTTGTGATTCCATTAGATAGACGGATTTGCCCATCGAGGCATAACGGTTGGGGTGAGTGTGGGCGGGGAAGAAACTTTCAAGAGTAAGCATCAGGACTAGACCGGGTGAACGGATAATGTACAGTAGCTACTCCGCAAATTCGACAACAATATGTTTTATCGTGTAGCCAAGCGAGAAGGGTCGCCTCGGGTGCAAAAGGGGAAGGGAGGAGGGAGACCAGCGCTATAACTCTGTTAAACCGGCACGGATATTTCATTAGGCCACCGAGTATCGGGTATGCATGAGCTGAGCTCCCCTTTTTAAATCCACGTCTACATTCTGTTTCGATTTGACTTAAAACTAAGAAAAGAGAAATGATAAAGATAAAAGTTGGACCCTTTTACTTTAACTTTATATATACATCCACTTGACGGGGTGAGATCGCTCGAGGCTAAATTGTTGACACGACAAATAAATCGTATTTGGTTTGTTCTGGGTGACGAGATTTTTTTTATTTTTCCTATTAAGTACTCTTCATATCTGAAACGTTCGCTTTTATCGATTTCTGCTCCTTATTTTTTTGTAGATAATTAAATGAATAATTAGACCATTGTTTATTTTTGATCACAGAATTTTTATCCTTTTTTTCAAAATAATTTTATTTTTTAATTATTAATATTTCTTTCAAATCTACTAATTTTTTTCAGCCTTACTCCATAAATTTACTAACAAAATCAGACAAAGAGACCGAGCGACGGCGGATCGCGAGTAAAGAACAACGCTTGTTAATGAAATGGCGCTTGGGATCTCCAGAGACCCATATTGTTTAGGATCTCTCAACTTTTCATCTGCCTCTTTCAATCGCGACTCTTTCTTCCGACTTTCAATAACGGAGATTGCTTAGGGCGGGCGAAACTCAGCTCGAACACAACACACATACCTAGAGAAATCACTCTCAAGAAATTACCAAATTTACTACTGAACATCCCAATGACAATGATTACTCGGCATTAAAGCGCAAGTAGATTAGATCCATCAGATCAGTTAACCCGAAGTTGGACATGAAAGTGAAGGTTATCTCCCTTGTGGTGGCTCATCTTGAAGACCTTTTTTATTATTTTCATTCCAGCTCCTTTAAAATACTCCTTTTATAAAACATCCCGAGGAGTTAACTCAATTCTCAAGATTGTTCTATATATATTGGCAGTGAGTGCCAGTTGGTAAAGTGAATTGTCAAGTAATTGCATAAGATTAGTAGCGCCGCGTGGAAGGCACTTTGTCGGTTATTTCCAACCCGATGGCTCTCAACGACTTTACTTCGACTACTGCTCCTTCTTTTTGCCTCCTCCTCCTTCTCCTTCACCCTCCGAACTCAGAAACTCTCACTCTTCCAGCACTCACCCCCGATCTCGATTCCGGTCTGCATTTTCCAGCCTTTCTACCTCTCATCTGCATTTCATCGGACTAATTTGTTGAGATACCGCTTGCCAATATTTCAGTCCTCTTTTTATCTATTTGCTAGTTGTTATTTTTATACGCAGGGAAGGGGTGAGGATTCTATCTCATAGAAAGGTTATTTTACTCCGAGTAATTGCCCCTGATCCTGGTGTACAAAGCTTCAAACTCCAATGAGAAGAGAAGAGACTAATTATATTACCTATGCAATGACATTATATTTTTATTTTTATATGTAGCCTGATTTGGCCATGTATTACCAAATCATTGCAAGTATAAAAATTAATTATGGTGTAATTGAGCAACCATTGCCATAAAAATAGTAATAAATCTTATTTTACATAGTATCATTTACTACTTTATAAAAAATATGAATATTACTGTTAAATATAACCATTTTCTTTCCTCCGTACACCAATCTTCGCCCTTATTTTTTCAACCAGCAGTTATTCACCGTGAATTATAATATGGTTCACTTTGTACAGTACAGTGAGCTTAACTTTCCTCCTCTTCCACTCGATAATTTACCTCCTATTGCCTGTAAATAACCGCAATCTGATTGCCGATGTTGCTTTATCGGCAAACTGTTTTACGATTTATTTCGGCCTCTAATTTGGAGCTCCGGTGACAATCTCGACTAATTGGCGCCCAAAGGGGAAAATTCAGCCTCTGAAGGTGTCGAAAAGGGAATCGGGCTGAGAATCCTTGATAAGACGAGATAAAGCCAAAGGGCTGAGGCTCAAGGCAGACATGTCCTGTGTTGGTAAAGGATTTCGGAAAATTCTCAGACTCGAATCTAGAAAGAGACCTCGGACAATGTCCGGGTAATGGCTGCCTCGGAGCACTTTTATATCCTAGGAGCTGGGAGCCTTGCTGAAAGCTAATGTCCGCGATAACAGCCCAGCAGCCGATTGACCACCCACCTCTTTCACTTTCCGCCTCCCAGTAACTATTCTATTCGTTTAACCCAATTTAAGATACAAAAAACACGTCTCTGTTCCAACTAGAGTTAGTTTTTAAATTTCAGAGAACTAAATTTCGTTTACAGAAAATGGGGTCATTGTTGGTAAATATACTTATCACCATTCAGAGCGTCTTTTTTAGGCAAGCTATTAAATTTGAGTTGAATGAACGTTGCTGTAAATTAGACATGAATAACACTTTACCAATTTTAGTGAAAGAAAAAAATTATTTATCACATTTTACCCCCATGGAAAAAAATACAAATAAAAATATATAAGCAAAAATTTCGAAATAAAAAATTGATTTTTAGTTCCTATGTTTCTACCTTGCATTAAAATTTCAGATTATAAAAAATCAATGAATAACCCATTTAAAAATAAAACCTTATAGCCTCTATCAGACTGGCGTTGCGCCAACATCCAGCAGGAGATTCGATTGACTCCAGACAATCTACACGGTTGTTTTGTTTCCAAGAACATTTTATTATTGTGATAATCGCCCGGTAACAGCTCGGAGTACAAATAGTGACATATGGCCCGAACATTTAAGAGCCAGCATATAACATACAGTAGAACATTTAGTAAGTGGAGTAGAGTAGATCAGAGACGCCCATGAAACCCTAGTTCCTGGTCTACGCACCCCTTCCCCCTTCCTCTCACCCTCTTTTTACAATTGCGATGATTTCCCTTTCTGGTGCATTACGCGAACGTGACCGACGCACGCCCATCTAATCAACGAGAGCCGAACTTGGTCCCCTATTTATTAGTGCCGTACATAAAATCCGTGCATGTACTTTATATATATATATATATATATATATATATATATATATATATATATATATATATATATATATATATATATATATATATATATATATATATATATATATATATATATATATATATATATATATATATGTATATGTAGATATAGAAACGCAGAGTATTTCTGTAGATCCCTTGGCGCAATCCCGTGGCCGCCGACATGGCAAACCGTGATTAACTTTTCGCCATTGCACCCCGACAGTGCCCGTTCGTCCCTTCCGCCCACTGCTCGACGTGCCATTCATTTGCTATTCATTCCCATCCGTACGGATTACGCTCATAGATGAGTAGTTGCAAGCATCAACGACTGGCAACCGATCCAACCTTTTTCCCTCGATAGATTACTTTTTTTTATTCATTTCATTCCCGTTCCGTTTTATTTAATTTTCTAACGCTGATCCATTTTTTTAGTTTAAATCCGCTAAATTACTCGATTTCTATTGCTATAAATGGCAAATAGAGCTGATTTAATCAAGCGGGGAGAAGAGAAAGTAGATATTTAACCGTAAAAAATAGTTATCATTAATATAGAATATTTCGGAGAAAATTTGGTGAGAATTAAATAGCAAAAACGGAATTCGACTACTTTTATGTATTTATAATTTAATCAAGTTAATTGTTTCATCATCGTACCTCGCACTCCCAATTTTATAAAAAATTCCTAAATTTTTTCTCTTTCATTAAATCTCAAAATTAGTCCAAAAATTAGATAAAACTCGACGAAAGTACATTAAATAAACTATAAAAATCCGTATTTATGCTCCCCAAGCATCAGCCCTTAATTTATTTTACATTCCGCACCCCTTCCAGCTCCTGCTCCATAACACGGTATCTCAATTCCCAAAGCATAATTTTATTTGCGTGAAAAAATACTCGGCTTGTATCAGCGCTCTCGGATCCTCTTCAACATTACGATTATGGGGCAATCATATCGGATTGTTATTATGGTTGATGGCCCGGGTGGGAACTGGAAAGCTTATCTTTGAAATATGCTGATAGACACCATCCTTACACCTACGATAGATGACTTGAAGGCACTTTACCGAGAAGGAGTTCTAAGGTCTAAGTCGATTGACGGCGTTGCTTTATCGCTGGAGGTTCGGCTCGAATATCCAAAATCCACCCGGGGATTAGCTTCAGCCTTTATATCACCTCTGCAAATTTCAATTTTCGATTTTCGTTCGAGGCCTAGGCTCGAGAAGTGAAGAAGTGCCAGAAGAGCCACTTTAGAATCACTCAGCCCGTGACTCACCTAGCTCTCGAGATGATGATAGAGCACAAAAAATGATATAAGACTTGTTCTTCTTCTTCTTCTTCTTCTTCTTCTGCAAAATAAGAGAAGAGTTTCCGCTCTCTGAGCAAGATTTAATGCCCGTTGGTTATCGGAGTAATCTCCCTCTGGTTTAGCATCTTGCAGCCCCTGTGCTAGGACCAGGAACGCGGTGACTGTTGATTGAAACGTCCTGATTGCATCCCCTTGGGGGTGGCAACGGCATGCGGGCATCAACAGACGACCCCCTTCTTTGCTCTTATCGTCATTCTCTTTATCCTGCTCGTCTCATCGGAGCTACGAACTAGTGTGTGGATGAACAGCTACAGCTAGCACCCCGCTTGAGTATTCCGTCGACAGTTTCGACGCGCACGTACCTACTTATTTGGTAGTCTAATGTCCGATGGAAAGACGAGGGTGGTTGTGTACACGCCTGTCAGGATTCCGATCATCCCCCTCCTCGAGGAACAATACCGCACATCAATCTCAAGGGCATCATCCCCCAACATTTGGTTTAGGCTTCAAATCGAAATTCCTTCGCGACATTCAATTAACGCCAACTTTCATTCAATTAATAAATTACGACATTGAAACGGGCTCCTGATAAGTAATACCTCGGAACTTGGGGTTAGATTGGAGAGATTTCAAGAAGTCCAAGTACGGTTTTTAGAAAAATTTTTGGTAAGTGACCAACAAACAGAACTTCAACTTTTTCAAATCAAGAAAACTTTATTTCTTGAAGAAAAATCTGAATTTTGAAAGAAGTATTTTATTCCAGTATAAATATAAATATAGTTACAAATAAACGTACAGATGAAGTGTAGTTGTAGCTGTATGAATTAAACTTAATATTTCTCGTTAACGAGAGCTCTGGTACGTGTTAAATTATTACCCAGGGGAACAACCTGGATATTGTGCTCGCACAGAGGACCCGTAACATATACACCGGGATCGTTACGATTATTCTCCGATAATAATCTCATATCTGTTATTGTTGGTTTATATATACTATATAGTGTAAAGTGTAGTGTAGTAGTTCTACAGAGCAACCGCGATGATGACAATTGGTAATTGGAATCAAAAAATGCACGGTGTGATGGCTGCAAACAAATGAGACATGGGCACATGCACCCGATAGATGCTGGATGCTGGGATATTTTCCGGTGACAATGTGGCTTTTGACAGTGCGTCGGATTACCGATTGATCAAAGGAGCATAAGAATCACTGCCGGAATAATTGCCACCGCTGAAGCTCGTTGAATTAATGATTAACCTGAGAAATAATCTTCATACAAGTCACCGTTCCAATTCACCTGGATTGTTCCAGCTCGCTGTCATTAGTCCGCGGGTATGTGAACAACATAAATATTTCTAAGTTTCTCGCCACAATTGATCAATATCTGTCCATATATAGCCCAATTTTCTTATCAAGACTTATCGGAAAATTTTTTCACGGATTTTTCGGATTGAGCTTTTTTTTAAGCGCTTTGTCGCGCAAGAAGAGTGCGATCGGGTTGGATAAAATGAAAACTGAAGGAGAAAATAAAGAGAAGAAACAAGAAAAAAAGTGAAGTGAAGACAGGGTAGTTTATAGAGCTCGATCGTTCTCTACCTTTCACCTCTTCTCTTTTCAGTCTAGTCCGCCCTTATATCGATGATCACTAGCTAGGTCTCAGGGGCTCTCAGCGTCTCCGGCGGATCGTCCCACGGTGAGACCGCTCTATAGCGTCTATCCGGCGAGGATTCTAAGTCCTCGTTTTCCCTTCCGTTGTCGAGGCATTGAGAGTGACGTCGAGAGCTTATTGTCGGGCTTCCAGCCGGGGTTGAGAATGTCCCCCTCGCCCTCACCCACCTAGAGCAAGATATAGAGCAATATCCATTCGGGTCTACTTCGACAGTCTATTCCTATTCCTCCTCTCTGTCACTCGATATCACTTTCTTCATCTACTTATATCACGATTATTTTCATTCTATTGTTCCATATTCTTCGATATCATATCATATTATTTCTTCAATCAAAGGGACTAGATAATCAATACATAGATGTACGCCGTACGTCATACGCTGTGGTTTTATATACTGATTAAAAAAAAATATTCTTAATCCAAGAAAAAAATGTAAATAGCTTAAAGAATTTTTTTCTGGTTTTTTTTTTTTCTATTTTTTTTCAGCGCATAAGTGTTACATCAGATGCTTATTTGCTTCCACGTCTTATCAACTGGAGAACCAAAAGTAAAGCGAGCCAAAAATATAACCACCAGCAAGAGTTAGAGTGACCATCTCTAGTTCAGAAGCTTTGGAATGTTTACCACAAACATATCACCCTTATAACGAGCGTCTGAACTAAACAGCGAGCAGCAGTGTGTACATAAAGGAAGGACTGACGGCTAGTGGTTAGTGTGTGGGTTAGAGCGTAGGAATAGAAGAGGAGGAATGGAAGCATGCTAGTATTATCCGGGCTTGCTATCTGATGACCCGCCTGAGGCTGCATCTGACAGCGCCCGCGAATTGAGGACTCCAGCTCGGAGGAGCTTTCCTACTACTGGCTGTTCCAGGGGTTACTTTCCAGGGGGTATAGGCTGGAGAACAGGATATGGCCTCCAAGTTGTTGGCTCGCGTCATGCACTTAAAATATATTTCAAGAACAAGATAATGCGGGGTGAAATGGAATGCTCTGTCCGAGTGTTTCAGACAGTTTGTTTACTTGCTGAGTGCTGTTATCAATATTATTCTTATTATTATCATTTTTATAAAAATTTATGTGAAATCACTTTTAATCTTTTTTATGAAAAGTAAAATGTATTAATTTTTAAAAAATCATTTTTTTTTGCTTCGCTGATTTTTGTTAGTTGTTAATACTTTAGAATGATTTTAAGCGTGTGAGTATTTATCTTAAAAGAAATTCCATCATCTATAAGATTTTATAATTTAAATGTATTATTAATATTATTGTTAAATTTTTTTTACAATGTTATTGTTGACTAATAAAAATGAAAATAAAAATAATAATGAGAATCAATAGGGCTGGAGCAGTTATGTAAGTTGTGCAAGCTAAATGTTGAGTTAGGAAGTACATATATGGTAAATAATGGCTGTTCATTTATTTGTTTTATGCGTGGCCCTTGCAGTGATGAGAGCAGATCCAACACAACATTCGTATGCTAATATAATCTGGGAATAAATGGTGGGTATTGTGTACATAAGAACGCCAACAAACACCCGCTCGATAGGCACAGCTCAGATTTGAATGCATAAATACTTTGGATGGGATTCGGGTAGTCGGTGGTTGCAAGCTCTCAACTTAAAGGGGTGACCGTGTCATTTTTAAGTCTTATTCTGTCAGTTTTAAGTGAGCCAGAAGTTGGCTGCCACTCGTTTTTATTTTAGTGAAATAAAATTTTTATAAAGTTATAAAAAAAAAAAAAATTAATGATCCGACAAAAATTCAATCATAATTCTGAATTATTACAAAAAAATTTGTATTCTGTTCGCCTCAATTAATATCAGAAAAAAACTTCTAAAAAAACAAAAAAGTAAATCTAGCCAAATATATGTGAACTCAAAAATAGTGAGAAATTTCAGGTATCAACCGTTTACCAAATTTGTTCTTCTCGGTTTTATTTTGAGTGGAATTAAAAAACAATTTAATTTATCGATAAAGGTGATTAAAAAAAAATAAGATTGACCTTAACGCCCCAGGAAACGTAGCTCTAATGAACATCTAACACAACTTCTTATTCTTATTCTTAGCGTAACTCGACCCCAGGGTTTCTAGGACAGAACACTATGGCTCAGAGAGCAGAAGTTCTGGATTCTGGAGGAGAAATGAGAGTTCTGGAGGGTTGAGAGCGGTTTCTCTGGGCTAGCTTTCGCCCGCCGGGGGTTTACGAGCACAATAGTTTGAAATATTCGAGCGAGGAACAAGAAGTTGCCCTCGCACTGGTAATTAACGAGTTCAAGTTTGGCGTACTCGTCGTTTTCTCGCGCACGGCCACCACGACGACATGGACACTCTCGTATCCATTAACCAAGTACTATACACAGCTAAACATATATAGATATATACCTTATACATATATAAATAATACAGAACACAGTTACTCGGGGAAAACAACTCCTTAGCCGACGCCAGTATTACAATCTTCTCTATTTTTATTTTATTTTTTTCTCGTCCTACTTCTTACCACTGTTGTTATCAACCTCAACTTGAGCTGCTCCGCTGGATGAGCTCCTAAATTATTATCATACCCTTGCTTGTTTACCTTTGCTTTACTTTACTTTATCTTGCACCCGAAACCAAAATATAATTTTAAACTTTGCTGTGTAGCACGGAGCTGAGAAGTAATTCGGCTTGACAGCTTTGGTCAAAAGTTTTGTCAAGACAATCATAATCATTATTATTGAAATGAAATATTTTTAATACAAAACTACTTGATTGACAATTTTTAACATCATGCATTTTCATGACAAAAGCCAAAATTTGAAATATTCCAAAAAATTTCTCAAAAATCATTAATTCCAAATCTTTTCTAATATTTTATTTAATAACAACTCATAATGTCATGACACGTTAAGAAAAAAAAAATCGCTGTTGATCTTGATCGCAAAGTGTGAACCAACGCAGGAAAAGAACGGAGCGATATTGTCATCAGAATAATAAAAAAGTTCACATTCCACTTGGGAGAAGAAACCCGAACAATGTGTATCACTCCATTATTTAGATACGTATGATGCGCAGAGTCTTCCACAGCAGATAGTAAATCCGAAGAAATAACAACCGATGTCACCTGGTTCGAAAATTTAAGATAACAGGAGTAGCAAGGTGTGAACCGGATGACACGTACCACGTAGACGAGCATGTCTCCTGACAGTGCATAACTCTTTCAATGTCTTCCATTATTTGTCTTTTCATTCCTCCTTCCATCTACACCTTTTTATTTTTCAAAGGTGATTCTTTTTGCAAGCAAGCCCGAGTGAGTTTCTCTGAAATTTCCACCTTCGACTTTCCACCACGTTGATGTTCATAATATTCCCCTAAGTTGGCGCCTTTTCCCAGCTCATCCGCCGTAGAAACTACCTAGATGATCTCTTTCACCCGACTCGCTCTTCCATCAGTGCATCGTGGATGTTGCACGTTCCCGCGTTACTTCAACGAGCCCAATCTGCATCAATGCACCAAGAGCTTATTATTAGCCGTCTACTCTCGCTCTAGTCGGTCTAGTCTGCATGATATGACTCGGGCGAGCAAATACGTACACACCAGCTGAGGCGGACAAGAAAATCCCGGCGATGTTAAAAGTGTTGTTTGCCGTGGATGGAACAATAATGGATGTGGATACATCCATATGCTCAGGTTCATACATTCATGCATGCATGTGAGTAGTGTATGGAGGCATGGAAGCATGGATGTCTTTACAGAGTCAGAGTCTCTTATTATTCATTGTCATACGTTCAATTCTTTGGTTTGTTGCCGTAACAACATGACTTTCATTCTGTCCTCTCATTCTCATTCAATTTTCTGGTCTGCTTTCTGGTCTTGTAACTCTCATCCTGTTTACTCGGGTGTATTCACTACTTTTTGCAGTTTCAAAATGTTCAGTTTCATGATAATAAGCTCTGTTGATAATTTTATCATTTTTTAATCCAAAAAAATCAAAATTAAGTCCTTAAAATCATGATTTGATGTGAGAAAATTTTTTTACATATTTGGCTTATAATATTTTGCTAATAAATTTGTTTCGCACTTCTTAATCGCTTATCTTTGATTAATTCCCAATTTTATCAACTGCTGGATATATTTATTGCTCAATATTGTGTAGAATATAAATAAAAATAAAAAAAATTATTTTTCGACCCAATCAACTCATATACAAAAATTTTCTCACGTATTATTTTAACCAACATAAATTTTTTATTAATTCCAAGGTTGAAAATTCCTCTTATATTTATTCTTTCTTTTATGCGCGAAAACTTTCTCTGCGCTAGAGTTCCCCGAGAGAAGCAACGCAACACACAAAACACAAAACCTAGAACATGAAAACGGTTGAAATTTGCATAAGATTTTCAGCGTCAAAGTGAAACGTGAAAGCTCGTCAGTAAAAAGAGCAGGAATAACATCAGACTCAACGGGAGTTGGAAGCATATTCATGGGAATAATTCGTCACTATGCACTGTGCCCTCAAATAAAAAAGCTCGCCATTTTTAAAGTCCATCTTGTTTACCTTTTACACCTCACACCTTTGATCATGTGTCGTATACACAGATGTACACATATGTCAGCTCATAATTATTTTCATGGTTCGAGGAGACAAGAAGAAGAAAAGTCACGATAATGCAACACAACTTTATTATGCAGGATAAAAATTAAAAGACTTTGTCAGTGATAACAGCTTTTTTGGCGACCGCGGAACCGCGAAAAAATTTATTTATATTTATTATATGAACAAATATGTGTGCGTTAAAAAAAAAAAAAGAGTGAATAATGCGAAAATATGGGAGTATAGTTGGCGTAAAAATAATGCACAAGTGCGAATTGCAACACCCTTATACTCGAGAATGGGAATGGAGTCCCGGTTCTTGATATTCAGGGGCTCCCTCGAGGTGGTAACGCGTCGCAACACCGAGACGACGACGGTGAGTGCCGTTGCGTACATAACGTGTGGACACGCATACTAATTACGCGATGCTTCTATTCCATATTGCGACGCCCTCGCCCCAAGTTTACTCGAAAATGTGCTAAATAAAAAGTGAGAGGAGTCACACCACGCTGCGACACGGTATTACGTATAACGAGCTCAGAGGATTTCAACCATTAAAATAAAGAGAGAAGATAAGGATAAAGAGAGCCGAGGGTGATATGCCGTTTAATTTTCACAGACAATTCTAAGAAAAATTTCGGGAATTTAGTTTTTTTTTTTTTAGAATTTCTGAGAATCTTTTTCAGAATATCAAAAAAATATTGATAGATTAAATTATTGATAATAAATATTTCGACAAAAGCGCGCTCGATTTTTGAATATTTGAAAATTTTCATGGGTAAAAATTTAAAATTTTGATTCAGGGATGATTTAAAAACCTATGACCATGTGACATGTGGGTTGAAAGATCGAGATGAAGATGAGATAGAGTTTGAGAAAAAGTGTGGATATAAAAAGTAGGGTATAGACATCGACATAAGGATCATCCGAATTTCATCCGCTTGATGCTTATAGAATAGAAATAAATCTTTTTTTGCGGTGGAGGATGGAGAAAGCGATGAGATAGAGAAACTGATGTACACACACAGCCTGCTTGGTTGGCTCTTGCCTCGGGGGCGAACAAATCTTGGTATATCTTAGGAGTATAGAGGATAGAGGATAGGCCAAAGTGTATTATATCTTGACAACATTATAAGCTTCATTATGGACTGGTTGGTTGAGCCGAGGATATGGAGCCCTGGTATAATGTGCGAGTAAGACTTTGAGTTCTGCTCGAGAGAAAACGGATCACAAAAGAATGGAAAAAGGACAATTGTCTGTCAATCATCCGTCGCTGTAAATCCTTTTCTTTTTATCTTTGATATGTCACTGGAAATTGATCACTCGGATGAGAGAATAACCACCAGCTTCTCTTTCTTTTAGATCTTTCAGATGGCTCGTTGTTAAATAGTGATGTGATGCTTATTAGGAATTTATGAAAAAGTTATAAAATTCGGGGAAAATAAATTATTTTTTTCTCTTAAAATTTCAGACTAAACTGAAATAGAGATTTGTATCAAATGGTAAATTTTTTAACTATAATTACCATAAAAAAAAAAAAAAATTAAATTAATAAAGAATCGGTGTAACGCTGTCTGAAGAGCGATTTCTGGTGGCAGAGAGGGCCACAGACAGGCAGGGTAAACTCAAGTTAGCCACATAAATTTTCTGGAGAGTACATTTGGTTTACAATGCCGTCGTTAGAGTGTACGCCCAGAGTTGATGGCACACCAGAACCAAGATGAAGGATCATTCATTTGCACAGTGTAGTGCAGTATGATATATATATGGTATATAGTATGTAGTATATAGTATACATTCATACCGTACCGTATCGCGGTCTGCACTCACAGAAACAAGAAAAAGAGCATTGGCCAAGTGTCATTCAATTGCATATCCCAATTAAATAACAGGCAAAAGGGCGATGTAGCGTCGCGAACGTCCCGACGCCCTAATTGCGAATAAAAAGGAAGTGAAATAAACACTCGTATCGTAAGCTCTCCCGACTTCTCTTCCAACCCCTCCGTGCTTTTTATTATATACTCCGGCGAACCGACCACCCCGGAGTCTTCATACTCCAATAAAACTTTTATTTTATTAATAATCAACCAGACTTCCCACCTCTCAGCGCCTCCCTCGCTTATTTCTTGTGCTTCGTGATTTTTGTGGCAATTTAGTTCATCCAAAAATTTTGTCAATTTTTAATTAAATTAATGCTTTTAAAATTTTATAAAAATTTCGATAAATTTTTAATTTTAAAAACTTTTTTGTAAGGAATTCAAATTAATTATAATTTTAAATTAATAAATCAGCGTCTGACGATAACGAGAACGAAATCATTACAGCTTGCAGGAGCAATTATATTTAAATACACAAGCATAAGAAGCGGCGAATAAGTTGTGTAGTATATACATTATATATATAATACCCAGCTCATCCAGAATCTTGTACTTATACTCGGTGGAAACTGCAATTGAGACACTCGAGGATCCGGCTGCGTATAGATTACCTCTCCCGCGCGCCCCGGCCCAGTGAATGCCCAATTATCATCCTGGATCGCGAAATTGGATAATGCTTCCCCGAGATAAGAGATAAGGAGCTCTCTATAGATCTGAAGAATGAAATCAAGACTTGCGCCCTTACCCTCATTCCTTATACGTACACAATACTCGACAGATCTGGCTCGTCTGGCGCCCAACACCACGTGGATTTACCGGATGAATTTTAAATGAAAATGAGGATCATAATGATGCTGATGATAATAATGAGCGAAAAATACAGGCAAATAAATTTATAATAAAATTAAAGAGACATCGTTATACCCTTATGAAAAAAATTTTTTGCTGATCTTAGAATATATTTTAAATGTGATTTAAGTACATTAAAGAATATGTTTTAAAATTTACAGTTGTAAATTATTTATAGTTGTAATTTAATATCATTTTTGTTCATTTTTAATATAAATTTTTGAATGTATTCAAAAAATATTTAAAATATTCAAAACTTGGTCAAAAAAAGATTTAAAAATCTATTTTGTTTTTTTACATTTTTTCACGGGCTACGTTAACATTGCAATAAATTGCAATATTAATCTTCACATCATTATACAAATATATCTATGTATGTAAAGAGATGATAAAGGTTGCGGGTTTGGGAGGAGGTCAGGGGGAGGTAAAAAGGGAGAAAAGGCAGCAACTAGATTTAATGCGGAAAGCGATAGTCACATGCAATGCTCGGGATTGCGGATTGCAGAAACCGCGCGGCATGATGACGCTCTTGCTGGCGCTAATTGGGCCCTCGAGGTTACATTTCTCTCGGATAAGGACGCCTTAGTAGGGGTGGGAGGAGGTGAAAGTGGCGCTGAAAAGGAAAACTGAGAGCTGAAAGGGGGTTGGCTTTTTGGGTAACGGAAAGAGGAAGAGAACTGTGGTGGCATATCACCACTGCAGATAATATATATGTATATATATTTTATGAGGGATGAGATCGCATTAAATCTTACCGGGTATACGCCTCCACAGTGGATCCCTTTCGCATCCCTTCCAGGCTTCGTTACGTTTCAATATGGAAAGAGGCAAGGGGTGTATTTGTGCACTTGCGGGCCAAACTACGGCTGTAACGATACTCCCGAGGTTCTTCCCTCCGTAGGGGAAGGGGGAGGGTTATTATGCAACGGAATTAGATGCAGTAAAATAAACGTCCTGGTGAGGCTGCTTTCTTTATCTTTTTGTTTGTAATTAAAATTAAAAAGTAACAATTCGGATTTCAAGAACTCACCCTCGGGGGTCGGCTGGCTCCTACTCCTTGATTTTGACGCTCGTATACTGGAGGGTATCTGCAAAATAATTATAACAGTTATGGTTATTTCTTTTGCGATTCAAGAGAAATTGATTAGTATTAGTTAGTAAATTACACAGCAAACAATATTGCATTATTTAACTAAAAAATATAAAAATTAAATTTTTTTTTAATTTTCTAAGCTTTTTTATATTTTTCACAAAAAATAGATACTTCTTTTACTAAAAAAAAAAATTTCAATTAAAATTGATCACATCTCATTATTTTTTCAAAAACAAAAAAATTCATGTTTCTCAAAATTTTTTTTCAAATTCTCCTATCATCAATAATTGGCTCACAACTCTCCAAAAACTTACATTACTCTTCAAAACTCTCCAAAACTTTTATTAAATACCTCAAAAAAATTTTTTTTAAATGATTGAATTTTCCTCAATCACAAAATTAAACCCTCTATTCATACTTTTGCACCAGTAACGTCCAAAATTTTCCAGAAAAACAAGGAATTCTTTACATCGATCGATCTAAGCCCAATCGATAAATCACACCTTATTTCCAATAAAGGAAAAAAAAAATGAGGTGACCCACGTTATACATTTTTAGTTGACCATTCTGACCAGTTTGTAGTTTGAACTCTTGAATGTAAATCCAGACCTAGACCTAGGATAGGATAGGATATATATTTTATTATTTCCTTTGACAATAATGCACTTGAAATAGACAACAAATGCTTTTTTTATTTAAATTAATGGCAGCATTGTGCTGGGTGTCACAGAACTCAGAGTCGTTTAATGGCGACGGTATTGCCAAAAACAGTCAACTTGAGTCGAGTATATGCTGTACAGAAACGGGCATATATAGGAGCTAACATATTATGTTTTATTTGTGAAAGGAACTGGGTGTCCGTCCGTTCCATTCACAGAAACATCCAGGTGTCGTGGTATTCCTCGGAGACCTTAATATTTCAACTGGACATCAATAGGGACTTTTACGCTGAGGGTCGGCGGGCGGTGGTCCACCTCGCAGGTGTTGGACTCTTCTCTACTCTCAAGAGACCGCTACGGAATTTGACATTCGATGTTCGACGAGTAAAGTCTTTCTCAATAACCAACCTCCGATCCAGCTCGTTCACTTGCAGAGGAGAGTTTGCCTTCACTCCGCTCCACATCCTGCACTTTACGCTCTCTGAAACTTAACTGTTTTCTGACGAGGGCCGGATAGGAATGTCAAAGGGTCATACAAGACTCAAATCGATATCGCACTCCTTGAAACTTGTTTCTTTGAAGGAATTAAAATTCTTTGAAGTTTTTGAACCTATTGCAAAAAATCATTCATTGAATTTTAATATTTTTTTAGTTCAAAAAAGCTTCAATAAATTGTTTGTTAACTTTTTATGAATATTTGTCAGATTTAAAATTAATTTTAGTATTTTTTCGGTATCAAAAAATTGTTAGTTATAAAAAAAATACAAATAAAAAATTTTCGGAAGATTTTATACCAAAAATAATCAACAAAAATTATAAATAAAATTTATTAATATTAACAAATCATCTCTTAAATAGAAATTAATATTTCTTAGCTCGAAAAAATGTCTCATAATTTATTCAAATTGTTAAAACCATTTATTAATTATCAACATTTTTTTTTATGTTATTATTTTTATTTAAACAATATTAAGAAAATAATTTCAATTAATTTAAAAATTTTTGTCCTCATACCAGTTTTTACTTAAATATTTAAAAAAAAAAAAAATACAAAAAATTTATCGTCTTCTGTCAACATTATTAATTACTAAAGAAGCGAGTTATGTATGTTATTATATCAAGTGTTATAATAATATAAATCGAATTCAATAAAATTTATATGTATATTTATCTTTGGACATAAAAGTACCAGCTACTTAATGCAGCGCCTACCTACGGTCCATAGATCCCCGTTTTCCACGGATTTTCAATAAAAAACCTGACAAAAGTGTGGTCGTTAAAAAAAATCCTTTGTCATGGACTAGTACTTGTGTTTTGTGGGGACCGGATGCCGCCGACAGTCAATCCCTCAGCGGGAGGTCAATGCTAAGTTTCCGAGAAGCTTTTTCCTCCTCGCTCTTTACTATTACTACTCACTACTGACTACTTACTACTTACTACTCTAGCCACTACTCCATACTACCAGCCAACAGTCTACTGGCCAACATAACGACAACCTTCTCAAAGAAACCACCTGAATGCCTGGTAATTGCACAAGTCTCACCTGCAGATTTATATTTCCGGCCCCACGTGCCTATCACCTTATTTTATATTAATTTTATCTTTGTACAGCCTCCGATTGTGTTCCTTCGACACACATCTATGTTCACTCCATTTAATAAATTTTTTTCTCATATTTTTAACTCAAAAATTTCTTTAATGGGACTTGAAGATTTATTAAAAAATTTTTATTGAAGAAATTAAAGTTCATTTTTAAAATTTTTATCTTTGATCAGAAACTTTATGACAAAGTAATAAAAGATATTTTCTACTGTGACAAACATCAAAACTTTATCTTTGCATTAAAACAAATTTACTCCGTAACTTTACTTATAACTTCCGCACAGTCATCTCAAATTTTTTATTTATTTTTTTTTTATAAATTATTTTTTGTTATCAAAATTTTTTTAGCAATAAATTTTGTTAAAAAAATAGCAATTTTTATTTCAGTGACAAAATTTAATATTCAAAAACAAAAATTAGTAAAAATTAAAATTTTTCAAAATTTTAGAATGACTTAATTGAAAATTAATTTTTTATCGTACATGAAAAATTTTATTTCCTTATTAAAATATATAAAAAAAAATTAATAAAAACTATTTTTTAAAAATTTGAAAAGAATTGTCAAGACTTTTAAAATTTTTATTTATTCACATTCAAACCTAATGAGTAAATATAAATATAAATATAAATATATGACACTTGCCAATAAAGCAAATCTTTTTGTGTGACGGTTAGTTGACACAATGTGTATCGCCTTATTCACCTGAACACAACCAACAGCTCCAGCCACTCAATCGTTCATCCAATCCAGTCTAGTGTGACATGAAAGAAATTTTTTACAATAATACACATGCTCATCGTGAGAATAAGAAAAGTGAACTGGCTTTAGCAGAATAATATACATACAATATAAGATATATAAATATAATAATACAAGAAGAGAAGTCACCCATCAGTCGAATCTATAATATAGACTATATACTTACAAGCTGGGATCTATTTTACTAAATTTATTTCAGAGATCCTTTGAAATAATCACACTCGGAATGTTTAAGTATGCCGAGTTTTATTTTTTATTTCGTTACGACCCTCGCTACCTCAAATTAGGAAATTTTATCGATACACTTTTATTTATGACCACTAAAATAAATATCAATGAGTGGTTTATTTATTTATTTTTATTGACATCTACTTTTTTAAGTATTTTTTATTCAAAGCTGAATTCATTCAATTTTTTTTTTTTTTTCTTTTGAGTGGGTGAAGCTTGACCATGGAATTTTAAATAGTGAATGATAATTTTTATTTTTAATAGAATTATTTTTGAATATTTAATTTTGTCACCTAAAGTAAAAATTTAATTTTTTTTTAGCAAATAATTTTTTGTCAATGTTCTAAAATTAATAAAAATAAAAAAATATTTTCTTGACGAATATAGTACCTAAAAAAATTTTCAATAAATCTGACTTGCTACTCCAAAAAAATCCTATCGTTGTAAAAATTTATTATACCCCAGTGTATAAATTCAGTATAAAAAAGACGAACTAGTTCTCGACCACAGAGCGTATTTCTGAAGTGGGATGGATGCGGAGCTGGTAGTCGTGTCTGTAATATATGTTGTTAGGTATGCCAGGACATCCATCACTGGTGATCTTTTGTCCCCGGAGCTTCTGAACCTCGTGACACCTGGATATATTTTACTCCCCCGCCTCTCGCCTCCGCCCTCCGATTACCCGGAACTACCTTTATATTACCCGTAGGTACCCTTCAGCGCTTCGATTCCCTGTCCCTCTAAGGTCAGTATCCAGTTGCTTTGTCACTCCGGCATTAAAAAAAAATAATAAACCACCAACAGCAACTACCGACTATCACATTCTTTTTTATTTTCCGAGTTTCATTTCATTCATCATTTCCTCAGACAATTACTGCAATACCCTGCTATTCAGTCTACGATCTAGTGTGACCGAAATAGAACAGAGAATCATCCGGTTAATTTTGAACGTCATCCACGGGGTACGTGACTAATTTTTTATGCTTAATTCCCTTGATAGTAATTCTTTATTTTTAATTTATTTAATGTCATTTTTTATTTTTAAGTGTATCACAAAATTCGTATCAATAAAAATCGATATAAATTTTTTATGTTATTTGTTAAGTAAATACAAGTTAATGATGAATAGTAGAAATGTATGGAAAAAAAAATTTTCAACGCGATATAAGAGATCAGATGAGATGAGACATAGACGGGTTGAGTTAGGTGACGCGAATCGTCAGCATTGTGAGCCGGGTGGAGTGTGAAGAGATGCGTTTTCCTTGGTGTTCGCCCGGTGGCATCAAAAGAGTCACTTTGTCATTGTGCTGAGCCAGTCAAGAGGTGACGTGTCATCTTTCGAAGCTGGTTAGCCGGCGTGTCGTGTCAAGAGCCCATCTTTACTCTTAAAAAAGTATATACTGGCAAAAAGGGTGATCGATCCTTTCTTCTTATCGGTTTCTTTAAAAGCTTATTGCGAAACCTTTGTGGCTTCCATTTTATAATATATGGATATGATAAATAAATTTTCTAAATATATACTTTGTAAAAATTTCAGAAAAAAATTTATCACGCTGAAGTATGAAAAATTATTGGAAGAAATTCAAGAAATGAATAAAATTAAGGTTTAATTTGTTAAAAATTAAAAGCAAAAATAGAATAACCTCCTTAATATAATGAGAAGGTTTAAAAAATGAAGAATAAATAAAAATAACGTCTGGATATTAAGGGAAATTATCTACGTTGCGTAACGACCGCACGCGGATTTTATGACGTGCCGAAGAATGTGAATGAGAGTACGCGGTGGATTGTTGATTGTTGTTGTGTCCTCTATGCTCTATGCGGTCGATGCTTATGCCCTCGGGGGATGCGACGAATTTATATACGCGGTACTTATAGACGCATATATTTTATTGCGATTATATTCATACCATTTACAAAGACGGAGAAATAGCCTCGTTAAAATCTTTACTGCTTCACGTGGATTTCATGTTTATACAATAATAATAATAATTATAATAATCATAATTGCATTTACAATTTTTGAGAATTTTTTTTTACAATAATTTATTTAAAATTTCGAAATAAATAATCACTATATCTTACACCAAAATTAAGTAAATAAAATGATAAGTTTTTTTTTCTCTTTTCATGTTCAACAATAATAAGCCGGATAAAAATTTAAGGATTATGATCGAAGACCATGGAAAGGACCATTACACATAGTGATGTTGATTGTATCTAGTGATGACGAGATATGTAATGACATTAGACTCGGAGCAGTGAAGAGAGTACGCGTGTCAGTGTAGCACCTGGATAAATTCAAAATTCAACTGCGTTGTTCTATTCTTAAACTTAAACTACTCTTAGCTACTTTCCTCGCCCTTGCGTTAAGGCTCTCATTGTCATTGTCATTGTCGCAGAGGGTACAGAGTTCCTTTCCTCATCTGATCCTCAACCTCGAGCGCCTTTGTCCCGTCAACACGCTCGCATCCCAGCAAATATATAATAGCCGGCGCGGATAAAAAGGCCACGCGACGGCACACTATTCCGAGGAATCAAATCGAATGGGATTTTTTAAACCGAGACCAGAGAAGACGACACTGAATTTATCGAGCTTCTATATATTATATATTATATATTACATAATGGATTAAATATAATATATAATAACTCGGATTGTTATTCACGCTCCGTCTTTGTTGCTTAGAGTTTATGAAAACTATTGTCGGCCTAATAGCAATAACACGTGGGACTCGAGTCAATATAACAAAGATGCATCTCCGCATCTTCAATCGGATGTATTTTTATATATTCTAAATCCTCAGTCACTTTTTTCATTGTTCAGTAAAACGGATTCTCATTTTTGAGGGTTTAATTTAGTCGTCGTTCTGACGTCAATATTTGAATTATTGGAATTATTGCTGTTACTATTGAGGTTACTGTTATTGACGCTGCAGAAAGCAGGTTGAAGAAAGATGTAATAATAATAATAATAATAATAATAATAATAATAATAATAATAATAATAATAATAATAATAATAATAATAATAATAATAATAATAATAATAATAATAATAATAATAACGAGGATGACTTTCTTATGCAAATTGTACATAAACATGAAAATGCGCATAAGGGGTCATTCTTGTATAAGGCAGCAATATATGCGGCAAGAACCCTTGGTCTTGGAGAAATAAACGCTCTTATGGAACTCCGAATGGAGGAATTTAAGAGCGTCATCAGGAACGCCGAGGAAAAACTACTCCTTGGCGAACTGATGGACAAGTCCATGCACAGCGTGTTCTTTAAACACGTGCGTGATCATGGCTTGTCCATCCAGCTGACGTTTTCCTTCTTAAAGTCAGCGGGCCTGATGTCCGAGACTGAAGGGTTCATATTTGCCTGCCAAGATGGTGTCATTAACACTCTTGAGTACCGTAGCAAGGTGCTCCAGGTGCAGCTTCCGGACACGTCCTGTAGGAGGTGTAGACAACATCCGGAGACGCTTATGCACCTTTTGTCGGCATGTCCAGTGCTGGCGAGAGGCATATATCCAGCGTCACAATGCTGCCCTGAGAGTACTGTACTACTATCTTCGTCATTGCTACGGTATTGACGTGACACCAGTGCTGCCTTATTTGCCAGGAGATATTCCCCAGGTTGTTGAGAATGACAGTTGCAAAATTTATTGGAACATGCCATTTGCAACAACCCGGCGGATAGATCACAACAAACCTGATATTGTGCTCTTCGACAAGGCCACTCGTGACATTTATGTCATTGAGTTCTCGGCCCCGGCTGAATACAACATCTCAGCCAAAGAAGAGCACAAAAGACAAATATATCAGGATCTCCTGTTTGAAATTGGCAAACTTTACCCAGGTTACCGTGTCAAGCTTGTCGTCCTGATTGTTGGCGTCCTAGGAGGGATGAAACAGTCTTTTGTATCCTCACTTGCCAAAGTTCCAGCTTGCTCATCAAAAGCTGAGTTCTTGGCAGTTAGGATGCAGAAGGCTGTTTTACTTGGTTCTCTCCGTCTCTTAAGGGAAATGACTTTGGCCTGCTGTGATCACTAACCGCCTTGTTGTGCGGAGTGGTCCAGCAGTAACGGATGGAGCTCAGGCTGGGCCCTCGGAGAATCGGACTCCGGGGATAACCCCCCCTGAGCATTTAATAACATAATAATAATAATAATAATAATAATAATAATAATAATATGCTGATAAGAAAACGATAGCTCTATAAAAAAACTAAAATTTTTTTTTAAGACAAATCAATTATACACTCACAGAAAAAAAAATTGAGAAAATAATTTTGAAGAATTTTATTGTCTTGATTTGAGTAAAAAAATCTTAAACTAAGAAATTTTTTTTAATTTAAGTTATTATAGTAATGTATAGTTATATAGCAATATAGCTGTGGAATTTGAAAATTATTTTATTAGATTTTTATAAATTTTATAGAAATTAATTAAATTAGTTATCGCATTCAAGAGCAATTCTAAACCAATAACAACTATTTTTTATTTTTATTAAATTTACTTTAACCAAAAAAATTTGTTAGTTCACAAATTTTTTATTCAAATCAAGAAGCTCTTTATAACAACTTTCTTGGTTCAAAAATTTTGATCTTAAATCAATGTAATTTTTTCAATAGCGTACACTTGTTCTGATAAGTCTACAAGTTCTTGGTTAGAAAAATCTACCAGAATTTGTGTTACCAACTGGCCTTTTTCAGTGAACTCACCCAATCGAAAAATGCGAATCCTTATGAATGTTTGATTGTAACCACAAAAAGTAACACAACAAGTGTGTCGAAATAAAGCGAAAGCCGAGAGCATGGAAAACTGGCGTAGACACATGGGTTTCCATTATTTAATGGACCTCGGGGTGGCAAATGTATTTAGTTCTCTGGGACAAATGTCTTGATTTGCGGCACCGGGCGGCTGGTACAGTAGGGTGAATCAAGAGTAGAGTACAGAAAGGCATTATATACACGGAGTTCTGCCTAAAATGTTTTACAAACTTTTATTATTGTATTTCGTATTTATTTACTTTACTCTACTCCTGCGCAGAGTAATATGTATATATTTTTCGGTCGCTTGCTCTCGTTATCCGAGACAGCTCGAGCGTTCAAAAATAAAAATAAAAAAATTATTTATATATCTAAGTCATAGTTTATGTATATTTGATTGTATAACCGGATTTACTTTCATTGAAAATGTTTGGCAACTCGAATCGCGTCAAGGTAAACTTTCCTCCATTTGCATTTATAGCAGTCTCATTCCTCGCCGTTTAAATGTAAATACTGGATTAGACAATTGTTTCTCAATTGTATAAATGTGTATGTAGTGTAACATATGCGCGTAAAAATCGAGTGCTTAATTTAAAAGAAATAAATGTGAACTATGTAAGTAGTGGGGGTAAAATGATAAACTTTGCTCGTAGAGAAGAGAAGCTCTGAGGAGTTGTAGGTGCGGGGGTTGGTACCCTCTCGGACAAAGAGCGACAGAACTTCTTTGTTCTCGCGACTCAACGGCTTTGCTCATGACCGCGATGTTTTGTCAAGGTCATTCATTCACAATATTTCTTTTTTTTTAGTTTTCATCCTTTATTCATGTACTACACACTTTTTTGTGGAAAATTGTTAGTTGTATTGAAGTGTTTGGAGTTATAATTATTACTATTGGGTTTAAATTATTGTAAGCTTTACGGAAAAAAATTTTCAGCGAAAATATTGCTTGAAATGTGAAAAATATATGAATATTATGTAAAATAATTGCATGAAAAACTTATTTTTAATCAATATTTTCCAATACTAGTTTAAATATGAAATAATATATAAAAATCGGCCAAAAGTTAAATATTGAAAACGTATTGTTTATATTATTTATTTACCTTCTATATAAATTTTTAATGACTTTAAATCGAGTTTATTTTATCATTTCAATGGAACAGTATTAAGTATTAGTAATAAAAAATTTAAGTACTGTTAACTGTATTGTCACTAATTTAATAAACTAAAAATAAAGACCCGTACTTCCGAAAAAAGAGGATGACACATTTCCAAGTATCTCTCCTCTTATCTTGTCATCAGTTAAATGATCGAGGTAATTCTCCAAAAAAAAAGATAAAATCCGGAAAGACAAAGTATTTTTCGGTGACTTCCAGAACAAATTGAAACACCGTTAAATTCTGTTTCCGGGACACCAGTAAAGATAAGCCGTAATTTAAAGGTGGGAAATGTTTCATTGTGAAAAAATGTTTGCTTCCGGTGCTGTCATTTTACTTTTTATTTAAACTGTCAGGAATTTATGAATCGGGTCTTTAGTTTTCACCCATTGGTTTTTCGAGGAACATTTTAAACTTGTTTTTTATTTTATTCAAATTTATAATTATTTAATTTTACGCTTATTGTTTATTGCTTACTTTATTTTTAATTTTATTTGGTGTTGTTAATAAATATTAAGCTATCATTAATAATTTGTGATAAAAAGTGACATTAAAAATCAAAAAAATATAATATTTTAGCTATTAAATTGATACAATTGTGTTAAATCAGTAGACAAAAGTGTTAAATGTCAACCATAAAAATTTACTGTAAAGCTTCTTCTGATAAACGAAGACTATTATTATTATTATTATTATCAATTATAATTACAACAAATAAAGCTAAGTTTAATTCTAATATTAGAATAAAAAACCAAAATTACCAAGCCAACAAAAATTTCATTTCGACTATTTTCCACCCCTATTTTCTCGCCAAGCTTGAGCGATCCCTCACCGATGGCAGCACTTGCCAAGCATCCTACTTAGAAATAGGAGCAAATTCATAACAAGGACCTTAATCATTAATTTCTCATCAGCGAAACAGGAATTTTATTCTACTTCTTCCCTCTGAAATAAAAATAAATCCCGAGAAGAGAAAAAGAAAGAATAAAAATAACAAGTTTAAGTATAAGAAAGAAAATAAAATTGGGTGTTATAGTACTCTGTACTCTGTACAGCAGAAGAGGAGTACTCTCCATCGCAGTCCGTCGCCCACCACGGAGGTGGAATTCCGGATTTTCGCATGCGCGAAATCAGTCCACCCCCGCGACTCTTCTCGCGCGCCACCCCTCTATTGATTTTGTTACATCCAATGCCAACCCCCAGTTCTTCCCCTCCTCCTCTGTTCTCTCTGTCTCTATCACGACCCCTCGCGCTGGAACGTCGGCTGTTGAACGTAGTCGGCGATACCGGGCTCTGTGTTTGTAATATAAGTCTATGTCTATGTACTCGCTCTGTCTATGACTATGACTATGTACCCTCCCAACCCTCCACCCTCTCATGTGTACATAATCTCGGCACATAATATATAGAGTATAGAGTACATATTATATACCTGGGCAGCATGTGGAGATTGTACATAATCCACGAGGCAAATGTACATACGCTGGTTGTACACGCTTGCGTATCTCCACTGCTTTCACATATGTGCTACTATGGACTGCTATGGAATTCTGTCCGGCTCCCGCAAATATTCTATGCGAAACTTTCCGCACAAATATGGGTTAAAATTATTAAATCGAGTTATTTTTTGTTTTAATTATGAGATGAGGAATTTTTCACTCATCACCACATTTGAAGCTTGTAATTCTAGAGCTTAAAAAATTTTATATAATTTTAAACGTACTAATTACATTTAATCAACTGCACTAATAAAAATAACATTGACTTCATTCAAGAGAGAAATTTATTTTGCCTTTAATTAAGACGAAAAATTAAATTCAATAAAGTAAAATTTAGAAATTTATAATTTTTAATTCAAAGATTGTCAGCTAAGAAGATAAAATTCTTCAAAATTATTTACTTGATTTAAGTAAATTTTTTTCTCCTTGCATAGATCTTAGTCTTTAATTTTTAATTTTTTGAACCGACTGGCTCCCCTAATTGCGGCTCGCAAGAAGGAAGCCGGATCGGTTGGAGTGGAGCCGAAAACGAGTGAAACAAAATGAAGTCTGGCCAGGATTATCGCAGTTATCATATGGGACCTCTCGAAAGGAACGGAGGCTGAACAGAAGCCGAATGGTGTAGGTCCACGACAGAGTTTGCGGGCAAGTGGGGCTCCTGGGGTGTAGAGTACCGCAAAATCCACCACAAATGCTCTCGAGTACTTCTTGGTCGGACGTGAGCGCAAGGGTGCAACGAGAGCACGTGGTACTTGAACTAGTTGGGGACCACCGAGTGGCTCGGCTCCATGGTTCGTTCCTGCTACTATGCTCTTCTCACTCTCTAATATATACATATATACATTTATACATATATATGGTGCTCTTAGCCACGACGTTGCTGGAAGCTGGATCTGGAGTACTACCCAACGAGATGCTTCAAAATAAAACTAAAAATACCCTCAATAAAACTAAGACACTATTATCCGAGTAGACACACAACAACCGCTCTTTGCTTCTCGTTAGAATTTTTTTTAATATTAATATCCCACAAAAAGTGAGTCATATGATCACTGATCAACGATCATACATAAACTACTGTTTTAATTAAGATGAAATTTTTTTATGGCGTATAGAGAAAATTCAGACTTAAATACAAGGACATGTAACAACAATTCTTCCCTCTCTGTCTTTTATTTTGAATTTAAACAACAATTTTCCGAACTAACAAAATGATTTTACCTCACAAAATTTTTGATCGAAGTAACTTTCTCTGTTTTTCTGTTTCGTTGATCTTTAGACGAGTAAAATATTCAGATCGACATCTGGTAGGTTGGTTTGTGCAAACGCTCTCGTCCGTTGAGCCGGCTACGGATCAAGTCGAGCGTGAGCGCATTCAAGAGCCTTGTTTCGTGGGATTGCGGGATCCAGCTCATGGCATGAGAGAGGAGAAGAGAAGAGAAGCAAAGAGAAGAGAAGACTACAACTCCCTATATAATAATACAACTCAGCAAGGACAGACGTCTAATTTGCGCTTCACTCTACATTTGTACATTTGTACATTTGTACATTTGTAGACTTACACTCGAACGTATCCATGTCCTCGGCATACATCATCTTTTATCTCTTCTCTCTTCTCCCATTTATATCTATTATCATGCAATATGCAGCAATAAAACAAGCAGAGATGTATCCTGTCTGTCTCAGCTCGTGATTCATGATTCATGTGCAAGCTCGCACCTGAATACAAGCGAGCACGTGAGCAGAGTGGGCCCTAATAAAGCGATATTAGATCCGCAGGGGGTCGCTCAATGATATCCTCCCAGCGTGTCCACTCTAGACTCTCTCTAGATAGGATTTTGTTCATCGTAAAATTATTACGTCGCTGCTGCTGCCTACTGGGCGCTTTTCACTTTTCCTTCTCTTTCTTCTTTTCCTTCTCTGTTCGCTTCGGTATCATCTTCTTCTCCCTTTTAAACCCTCAGTGATTCGCAAGCGTTTCATTATTATCGTCCATCGTGTAATATATATATATATATATATATATATATATATATATATATATATATATATATATATATATATATATATATATAGACAGTCCCGTAATCTTAGTAATCCCAGTGTTTTACATGTTATTAAAATCTTATACGTACACAGGATATACACTTCTTTGTACTTTATGCCATGTAATCTACCGTAAAGTCGGCAAACGAATAAAATTCAATACATCATACACTCTCTACGTATATATTATTATTTTATACTTCGTACAGCGCTTTCAAAGAAATAGTTTTTTGAAAAAATGTTTTAATGTAAAAGAAGTATTTTTTTATACTTAATTAAAAAGTGCATCAATTAAACAATAAAAAATTTTTGTCGTTGCTTTTGGGAAATAAAATAGAATAATAATTAATCAATTAATAATCATCATCACACTCAAAAATCAATCAACATAATTTGATAATAATACTAATTACTAAGAAGTAAAACACCCCTAATTGTACCTAATAACCGATAAGCCCAACCGCAAATAAAAATTAGAAAAAATCAAGCATCCATCATCCGAAATCAATTTCTCCCCTTGGATAAAAACAAACAAATAAACAATAATGAGAGTTAGCGATAAAATAAGAGAACTTGTTCATGTTTAGCTGATATATATCTGAGATCATTAACAGAATATTAGTTATTAGTTTTCGAGAAATGCGTGATGGTAGTTAATCCTTGTTTTGACGTGAGCTCCTCCTCCGGCCGAGTGGAGTAACATAAAATATATATATATGGGGAATTTTATTTGGTAAATAAAGGGAAGAAATAAATATACACACCATTAGGAGCATTAACGTTAGTTATCGAGTCACCCTTTACAAGTGTCTTCTCGGTCTTGTTTTTTTCCTCGCGCCCTCTGGTGAGTGGGGTCAATTAATAGGGTACCATTTATAAGGACAAACCGGGAATCTGGGAATCCACAATCCGCTCGAGAGCTATAAATCTCCAGTCACGCCGGGATGGAAGCGGAACCCTCTTGTAAGCTCGTTGTATTGTAGCTATTACTGGGCCATGCATCACTACTTAACAACTAACCTACTATTTCTTCTATTTCTTCTTTTCCCTCTTTCTCTCTCCCTCTACCTCTTTCTCTCCTGCTTCTTTTACCTCATTTTTTGGATATATGTGAGAGGAAAGTATTGCAGCTGATGTGGTCCGCGTTTTTGACCACCCAGGTGTTGAAAAAATCCAGACTGAGGCTACGTAGGTGATTTACACGAACGTGACCCACACATACATGGTTGTATGTTGAACATTGAGACTCCGCGCTGAGTCTATGAATTATTTGCTGGGGCGTTAATGTTACAGATGATAGCTAATGATCAGCTATTAGGCCTCGTGTTATCAATCATCGTCCATCGGAAGCTATTAATAATAATGATAAATCTACCGTGTGTATAATATAGTTTATGTAATGTGTTGTACATATATGGTATTTATTGGAGCTGTTTAGACAAAAATTTTTTTTTATTTATTTCCTTTTTTTATCGAGAGTAATTTAATCGATTGAGAATTTTTTTAAGATACTGCTATTGAACATTTTCAAGATTATTTGTCAATTCTAAAACACGTACGTTGAACTCAAATTTTGATAAAATATTTTTTAAATAAGTTTTTCGAAATAATTTTTTATCTTTAAGAATTTTCATCTTAAATTAAGTTAATTTTTTTTTAGTGCAAGATACATTTGTCTTTTTTAAATATCTTACTGAGTCACAAAAATTTATCCCAAAGTATTGAAAAACGGTCTATAAAATTCAAATAATTGTTAACGTGCCAATCTTAAAATAATTATAAAAATAAACTTCAATTTTAATATTTATTTAACACAATTTTCTCTCAAGTTTATTTCAAAAAGGAACAATTGCGATGATGAAGAAAATAATTTTCTTGATTGAAGTTTGAAGAGGAACTATTTTCATTTATTTATTTCTTCATTTAATTGAATTGAATTTAATAAAAAATGAAACAAATAAAAAAAAACGATTTGAGGAGGTGGACGTGGGTGAAGATGGAAAAGAATTTCTGGTCTCATATTAAAGAGCGAGCTCTCGAAGGGTAGACAGCCAGCGGATACTTAGTCCTCAACTCTCAACTCGTGTGCTGAGCTCCTCGCGCCCTCATCGGCGCTATAGTAACAACACGGGGAAACATAGGGAAATCAATATGGCTTCCTTAGCCCTCTGGCGTCCCGGTCTCCTCGTCATCAAATTCCGCTCCTCCCGCGCCTTATTCGTGGTCTTTGTTCCTCTTTGTCACAGATTTCGCCGTCCTGGTCGCTCCCTTTCGGCCTTGCTCGGACGGGTGAACCCATTATGAGGGGGTGTTACTCTGGGGCCAATCCCCAACCACCCGCAACAGCCAGAGGAGGATATGCCAAGATAAGGGCGCATGTGCGTTGCTAAGGCCACCGGATGGGTCGACAAGAGGACGCGAAAATCACTCTTCTCTTTTTAACTATTTACATTCTTATTTTTTACTTTTTTCTGAGGGTTTATTTTGGAATTTTGCGATCCGGGGTACTGCTTTTTTATTTTATTAAATTTATTTCAATTCTAGGTATCAACTAAAATATTTATTTTTGATTTTGTTTTTGAAATGTTTCCAAGTTTGAGAATGTTGCAGACGAAAAACTTTACTATTTCTTAGAATTCGTTATTAATTCCATTTAATTGTCACTTAAAACCTCAAAGTATAATGAAGTAATTTATTTTAGCTTTTATTATTGGTTTTTACGGTTATTACGGATTTTGTAGTAATCTGGTTTTATTTTAAAACTTTGAAGTCTTTAGAATATGTAGAATTTTTAGAAAATTTGGAATTTTTCAGCCCTAAAATTTTGGAAAGTGTAAAATCTTCGAGCTTTGAAGTTTTATACAGTCGAAATTTTGAAGTTTTTAAATTTGGAGTATGAAACTTCAGAAAATTAAGTTTTTTAAAAAATTAAAAATTTATGAGCTTCAAAACTTTTTCAAAAATTTTAATGTCAAATCTTTTGAATTAAAATATAAAAAATATAGGTTTATAAATTTAAAAAATATGAAATTCCAGAGCTTTCATGTTTTTTAAAATTATTACATTTCTGAGCTTGTAATTTTTTTTTAAATAACAGTCTTTGAGATTAAAAATTTTTCAAAAAATATAAAATGTCTAAGCTTTAGAATTTTTTAGAAAATATCAAACTTTGTCATTATATAATTTGACCAAAAAAATAGTCTTATCTATACTTCTTTAAATTTTACACATTTTCTAATAATCCAGCAAATTGAAAACAACCTAACAAGAATTCATTCAATTTCTACTATTATAAACAATCAAGTCAATTGTAAGATAATTTTAAAAGTAAAGATAAATTAAATAAATCTTTATAAAACTCATTTTTTAATTAATATTGAATAAACTATTCTTCTATTTATTTACATTCCTTTCCATTATATGCAAAGCAACCAACAGACATAAAGACAGAGGGATTAGAGAAGCTAAACCAAATCCTTCAGGAATTCAGCTTGAACTAAGATTATACTAAAAGAAAACAATAAATATCGTCAAAAACTGAGTATATTTTTGTAAAAATCTGAAGACAATTACAGGTGCCGAATCATTTATTGATCAGTTTCGAATCAAGTAACCCAAGAACGGCCGTTGTTTTCATCATCATCATAGATCTTCAGTCTAGACAATTAACTGATAATTAATTCCTCTAATATTTCGACAAAACTTCCACGAGAAGAACTATTTCACATAATAATAAAATAATAATTGATTCGAAAATAAATAATAAAGAGTGAAAAATTAAAGTGATTTATCGCGAGTGATTAAAATGGCGTTATTTGTGGCGATTTCATTAAGTCATTTGGAACTGGAGAAAACGGAACTAGATGCTCTGACTTCTATTTTCATGGAGCAAAAAGTCAAGACCGCAAAGAAAAAATTCAGAAGTAATATTAAAAAAAAAAATGTCAATATTGATGATAAGAACAATAATAATATTAATAATAATAAAAATAATAATATTAATAATAGTATTGATAATAAAAAAACCAATAATGATAAGTCCAGCAAAAGAAGTTCGGGGTCATCAAAACTAGGGATGAAGTCGGTAACAAAGACCTCCAAAAACCGAAAACAACGCCAACGCCACTCGAGGACGAACAAATCGAACTCTGAAGATACCGAAGGGAGCACTGTACCGCAGGACTCGGGAAACTCTGGTGGTACAGGAACAGACGCAGAAGTAAAAGAAGATCCCGCTTCACCTCCGTCGATGAACTTCTTTGACGTCTTGCGATTTTACCGACATCTGCTAAATCCGGTTCCGGTGGTAATTGGAGAAATGTTTGATCAACGGCCGATGACTCGCGAGGAGTCTTACCGACTGAGAAGACCTCTAGGAGGCATGGTAACAAAGAACAGGCAGCCGACGGTAATGTACAATCAGAGAAACATTTTGAATCTGGAGGCCAACCTCAGGAACTTTAACTGGCAGGTCACTTGGAAGGTTGATCAGGACTGTTCCACAGGTACCAGCTCTGAAGGTCAACTTGACGAGGATTCTGATTGTGATGTATTGGTATGTTTGTTATTATTTTATTGTTTATTTTTGTATTGTTCGAAATTTGTAAGGAAATCTGTTTATTTACAGACATGTTGCAGCGATTGTGATTTCGAGGAACCTAATCCATCAGATTTTATAAGGGAGATAAAACGATGCGCTAAAAGCGTGAATTTGTGACGATACTTAGTCGGTATTTTTCAAATTATAAATAATTAATGAGGATTGAAATTTTATAATTTCTATTGGATAAGTATTATCGAGTGATTGAAATTGATATTAACAAGATTTTAATTAAGCCAAGTGATCTCTTTTTACTTTAAATGAAAGAGTAATAATTGTAAAATAGATATAAAAAAAAAATTTTTTATTATATTCAGGAATATGTGAAAAATTAATAGGTAATTTTTTTAAATGACTTGGATACTTGGTTAATATTTTAGTATTTTTAAATATTTAACGTAGATTGAACTTTGTAAATTCTAATTGTAAAAAAATCGTCGAATAATTGAAATTTTAAGTGACAAGATTTTTATAGATCATTTAATTAACTTTTCTAGTAAATTTTACATTTATCTGTTAAAATGACAAAATAACAGGTTCTTGATAAAATTAAATTAATAATAAAAGACGAATTATTATGTTTGTAATTATGAAAACATGGAAAATTAATATGCATATATGTATATTTTAAAAGTCTCTAAAAAGGTCATTTTTAATTTTTATGTAAGCAGAAATTTTTAATTAAAATGAATAATAGTTTAACAATAAATTTGAATTCTTACATTTCATAGATCATAAAATTCTTTTAATAAATATAATAATAAAATTAAATCTAATAATAAAATATTAGATTTAAATTAGTGGGGTGATAATCCGTAAACGTCTGATTCTGACAAAACAGAGTAGAGAGAGTTGGTTTAACATTTAATCCGAAAAGGAATACAAATCAATCCGCCCGTTTACCTCTTCATCACCGTCATCATACACTTCTCCGTCCTCTATCGTTCCAATAAATACACATACATCTCACACATGCTGGCTGCTGGTACACCCTAATCTACTTCTATCGCACTACTGTTATTATGCGTACTCAACACACAGATTCACCTTTACCACTATCTTCATATTGTGCGACACATACCCTCCATTCTATCCCATCCACATTGACATCGACATATATAAAAGCATATTCACCTGTAGACGTCCTCACATGGATAATACATTCATACCGGCGTGTGTGTCGCAAGTGCGTACGAGATGTGCACTACTATTCAGATATTGTTGTTATTGTTAAGGGAACAATCGCCCGTCAATAGGCCGCCTCGGTACAATGTATCTATTCAGGTACACAGGGATGCTCACTCGAGTATTTGCATTTGTACCAAATTTAATTAAAAAAAGTTTCCAAATTTACAAAAAACCCAAACTCCCTCGCGGAAAATCGAAAAATATATATTCGCTTTTTACTTCAACAATGCTGCTGTTCCCCCTCGCAGATTGCAATGTTTCCCACGGAAATTTCATTTTTTTTTTGTTGAATAATCACAAAGGTTGGAACATTTTATAAAATTCATTCGATTTTGATTAAAAAAAACTAGAAGTAATTGATAAATACATTTGCCAGGATGTTTTATTAAAATTTGAATGAACAAAAATATTTACAATTTAATGAATGTGTATTTGTAAAAAATTAACTTCATTGAAAAAAAAAAAAATTTCGAAAAAAAAGTCATTAAAAAAAATTTGACCATCTTGATTCAAGTAAAAAAAATTCTTGAATAAATTTTTTTTGTTCTCTAGTTAATTTTAACTAATTGAAGAACTTTTTGGTCGATTCAAAATGATGAAATTCTTCAAATGACTTTCTTTTTCCTAAAAAATTTTAAAGATTAACTTTTAATTCAAAAACTTTTTGATTAAATTAATAATTTTTCTTTTTACTGCAAATATCCCTCAATGTTCCTTACAATTTCATGCTCTCAAACTCAAATTAAATAATCTCGAAATTTATTTTCTTCTGTTGCAGACAACCGCGTCAGCCTTGAGATGAGTCATAAAAGTGACAAAAGCCGAGAACTCAATAGCACAAAATAAACTGACATGAGTCTAAGTTTTATGGTGTGCGATGCGATTTGCCCATAGCGATGATTACGTATGCGAGAATCATTGTCGGGAAATGCGCGATGCACATGGAAAGGCCAAAAATCGTCGAAATCAGTCGAGTTCAACATCAGCATTGTACCTGTGCTTTGTCTCTGGCTCATTGTTGTTGGTACTCGGTGTGTAGGGTACAACATCATATATTGTGTATCGTATATCCTACATCGTATACCAACACCAACTAAACTACTGTTATGTGTGTGTAATACCTTATATGAGTGCGTACTCCAATGTATGGGAGCTATTGCTGGATAACACACTTTCCGCGACATAATAGGTGAGCACGGAGTCAACGTATACGTTATACCTTTTACATTACGTACAGAAGGACAATATCTATATTTACAATAATAACACAGATGTACGAAATATATAATACAGATGAAAATGAATATATATATATATATATATATATATATATATATATATATATATATATATATATATATATATATATATATATATATATTCAGCACTTCTATACAGGTAGTATATATTTACGCACACTTGGCCCTTCTGCACTCTGCTCTTGATGGCCCATATACACAAAGCTAGACCATAGACGGATAACTACTATATTCTCAACATACTATATATGATATAGCCGCTATTTATCTCGCGAGATCCCCGAAATCGAAGCATTGTTCTATATACTCCACTCGTATCGATGCTGGAGCCATTTCTCAACAGGAGCCAATAGAAATAAATCAGACTGTCAATGAAATTTAAAATTTTGAATAAATAGAATAAATAAACTGGTAACTGGTCATACAGTTGTCATCGTTCGCTGAAGAAAAACGGCATTATTGTCACGGATGACTATGTTTTTGGTCGTTTCATTCAGTACAAATAAAATAAATAAATATATTTGGCACTCTATTTTTTTTGCTTTGTTATTGGGTTAAAAAAAAAAGAGAATGAGTTTATTTGGATTTTTAAACCGAGAAAAAAGAAGAATTGGAATTTTCTGAAGTTGAAAAAGGAAGAAATTCATTATGACTTTTAATATACTGGTGGAAAAATTTTTTGATCCGCTCAATTTTGATATCTGGTCATATCAGAAAATGTATTCACAAATAAATGATTGTAATTCAGATCTGATGTGTTCAAAGATGGAGTGGTCAACAGCGACCGCAGGTAGGAGATAGAATAAAAGAATAAGAGGAGGTGTTGGAAGGGTAAAGGGAGGGGGATGATTCGCTTGCTACAGTAGTCCATATTCGAGCATTGTGGCACGTTCCATCGCGTTCTCAACTCAACTGAACTCGACTCAACAACGGAGACACAATAGCTAGTATGAATAAGTATAACAGACAGACATAGACACAGGTAGTTCAGGCCGCAGTATGCGGTATGCAGTATGTGAATGAGGAACCCATTTGATAACACGCCTCCACAGCCACCCAGGTCCATTGTGTCGCTTCCTATTCACCCGCTCTATGCCCTCTACCCTTCTCTCCGGCCGTCTTCCTATCGATGCAAATTTATCCAACTGTTTTTCAAACACACTCATATTTCTTATATCACACTTATTCATTTAAAATTGTAAATAAATTTCTCAATTTTTTATTCGAAAACTAAAAATTTATTATATCGATTTTGCCATTCTAATACGTCGTATCTCAAAAAATTTAACGACTTGATTTTTCTTATAAGGAAGTCATCTGACATTGGTTTTTAGTTTAATCAGCTATCGATGTTGTTTAATAAAACTTATTAATTGATGTACAAAATTGCAAAAAAAAATTTTTTTTATGTGTATAAATAGCCTGATACAGCCATCAATGACCAAATCAGCCGATATATGATCTTACTAATTAATATATTCTATCAATTAAAAAAATAATAATAAAGATAATAACTTTGATTAGAACAAACTGAACAACTAAACAGCGACCTGAACGATTGTACTACACATTATAAACTATAACTTAGAACAGTTAACAGTAGACCATCGTATTCGACTATTTGTACCGTAAGAGTGTAGCGTGGGCCGGTCGTTTTGTGCAGCACGATGCGAAAGATGCCTTTGAATCCTTAGTTCCCTTTGAAACTCTCATTCTGCTGGGAACGAGCGGTATTATTCAGCTGAATGACGTATTGAGCGAGTTTTGTATAGCATATAGAACGGCGGGAGCTCGTGGCGCGCCTTCTTTGCTTGTACTTATATTCCGCGCTCATCTCTTCTCAGCCCGTTTAGTTATACTTCTTTCTTCTGTCTTTATACTCCTTCTGTTCGCATTCGCTCCATTCTGTTATTTCTAAAATGTATTGCTTTAAGCAGTTTTCTTCTCTTACTATTCCTTTTCCTCTTCCTCTTTCATCACTCCTCCCCCCGGCTTCTTTATACTATCCCCATTCATAGTTACATCAACAAAGCCCTCATCGCCTTTATTCGCTAATCTCTCTTTGCTCTTTAGTTTTTAGTTTTTAATTTATTTACTTTAATCAAAAGTCTACGACTTTGATCAGCAATTTTTATCAAACTTATACTGTAGAAATTCGCGGAGTTAATTTTTAATTTTTTTTTTTTTGATAAAAAAAATTAGTTTAAGAATTTAAAAATGCGTAATTAGAGATAATAAAAAATTAATCTAAAATTTTTTGTTAGTTTCATTAAATAAATAAATTAAATATTTTAGAAAAAAAATTCCATTGTAATTTTTTTTCATTTATAAACAAATTAATTTTTGATAATTTGTTTCTATAAAAATTTATTTTCTTAAAAATCTTAAATAATTGGCATATAAAAGTTAATTTTAGTCACATTACAGTGACTTGTTTTATTTAATTAAAAAATAATGTTCACTAAAATTTAGTTAAATATTCTATAAAAGTCAATTTTTTAACAAAAATATAATTAGTTTTCACAAATTGAACTTTAGATTAATTTTATGAGGTATTGTGTAGAACACAGAACATAACATCAATAGTCAATAGTCAATAGCACAATTAAGCTTGAAATATATTTCTAGAGCTACCTGTTATGTTGTGTTATGTTACCGGTTTAATTATCTTGGCACAAAACCTGATAGATGATCGTAAACAACCCGAGCGTGTCTGCCCGTGATTATGCTTATTATTACAGTTGGTTATGCTTTTTTATTGTTATCCTTACCGCCTGGAGTGTGGGGAGACTCCAAGATAAATAGAAATGTATATATTATACTTTATATTATGTATGTCTATGTTATGTGTTATTAAATTTTTGTATTGTCGATACAATGGAGTAGGGACGAACACTGACTCAATGATCAACCATGGCCATGTATATCTCCCTCCGTTATTTTCGCAACTCTTTTATTGCTGAAACTTTTTGTCCGATTTAAATGAAATGTTGTTAAAAGTTTTATTATTAATTCTACATTCTACATTCTACAATCGAGCTTTTGCTGTTATAATATGTGAGTATACTCACTATAGTACTCGGGGTGAAAAAATAACGAATTGAGAATACATTTAATGGTTTCTTTCTTTGATCGAAAACTATTCAGCTGAACTTGTATGGAGTGTTTTTTAGGACGCTTGGAAAATTTTTGATTGATCTGTCTTTGATGAACTTGTTAATAAGTTAAATTTCGGTTTCAGTCAGTGAATTGAGGTCGAAACTTATTATTATAATTATTTTAATGTGATTTTTTTAGATCTATTAATTCTTCATTTCATTTAATAAGTTTTGATTTTCTATCAAAGTTTCTTATTTTTTCAAATTTTTATTTCAAAGCTGTAATTGCTTCTAAATCGTTCTACATTAGCCTAAGAATTTCGAATCATTATAAAATAAAATCAAAAATAATTGAAAAAAAAAATTTAGCGATTGAGTATTGTATAAATATAAATACAAAAAAGCGAAGGAGAAAAAAATGTTTTACAATTGACGAAAGAAATGTCGAGAGGGGCGAGGGGGGAGGAAAGAAATAGTTGGAGGGTTCGAAATAATCCAGTGGCAACTAAAACTCGAATCGCGAGTACAATAGACTGACGTCGTCATATCTCGACTATCGCGCAGTATGGATCTCATTGTGATCGCGGGGCGGCCAAGTCAGCTATTATGTTTATTAAGTTGGCCGGGCGCAAAGGGGTGTGGGGCTGGGGTGGGCTCTCGAGTCGCGGCTACACTAAGCAGAGAAGAACTAAACCGGTATGGTGTACAGAACCCGCGCTTGTAACGACGGAGGAGAGAAGGAGAATAGATGGCTGAGTCGAGGGTTACCGAGCAGGGGTGTATTGTTCCGCGCATTGTCTGCCCCATTGTGTGACATCACGGCCCGATAACTGCCGATAACGCCGCGACCAAAGCTACGTCAGTGTACCCGCGTGTGTGCTGATATAAAAGAATGACATATACTGTTAAATATATATATATTCAAAACTGTAATTCTGTTCTGCTCTGTATGCTATTGTGTCCTCTGATCACAAATGCTGCTTCAAGAACCGTACTTCTTTTATACCTCGCAATTTAACCCTTCCGCTACGCAAATCGATTTATAATTAAACATTTCTGCTTAGAATTTTCATTCATAAATTTTTTTTTAAGTTATTATTTTTATTTTAATGAAAATAAATTTTAGTAAAAAAAAATAATTAAAAAAAAAATTTAACTTTCACATTTTAAAATAATAATAACTTTACGCATGAGCGTCCTGATTGACAATCGCGATCACGAAAAATAACAAGAGCCTGATCGCAACAATTTAAAGTCTTTAGGGGGCCGAGACGAATTTTGGCAACTAAAATGATACAAAATCTTATGAAAGTCAAACAGGATGGGTAGAATGTATTGTGGTAGCGCCGCGAACCGTGCATCCCTCACCGAATACCCCACGGCATGCTAAGGGGTACCAGAATAAGAAGAGAACAAGAAGGAGAGACAGTAATAGTATAGTAATACGGATAGAGATTCACGCATCATTGGATCAACTCACAGTCTACCCACGTACTCTCGTACACGTACATGTTCACATACACGGTATAATACTAACCCCGTTACTATATATACCATACCACCGGAGCTGGAGCTGGAGCTGGAGCTGGAGCCGGAGATCAACTCTCACCCTGCTGTTATATGTGCTTTTAACAATATGCTATGCTATCCAAAGTATAATCGCCCTAATCCACGTGCCATCACACCATTACTGCCAGCTCTTTACCTCCTACTCATCAGGTACATTAATTTATTAATAACATTCGCCACCCGCCTCGTCGCGATTAATTAAATTTACACTGTCCGAAATTTAACAGCTGAATTTTTATTAGATTTTATTTTGGTTCAAGTTGAATTTTTTATGAGTAAATGTAAGTTTATTGGACGAATAAATTTTTTTAAGGAGCATATGATTCATTTAAATGATCCACAAAAAAATCCTCAACCCACCTCGAATTGACCATATCGATCAAAGCGCGCTAACAATCCATCCCAAAGCTGAATAAAGTAATCGAGCCCCAAACACCAGACCCCCTATCAGCCCGTATCGGAACAGTGGTAACTAGCCGACAGAATAGAACCAAGGGGTTGATTTTATAATGCCTTCGTCTCCCTACACTATCAACAGTCCAGGGGTCCGCAACCTCCTATTTCTCGACCGCAGCGGTTTGCAAGCCACCATAATCAACTTCAAAACCACCCTCTCGGAACAGGCATTACCTCACTAATCCCCCAAAAATAAACAGTGTAAGTAAAAGTAAAAGGATCAAATTTATTTTATTTCTATTTATATTTTTGTTTCATCATCACATAAATCGCGCTCTCGTGAAATATTAAAAATTTTAGTGTCCCCTAAAACGTCAAAGAGTTCGGATTAAAGAGTAAATAGCGATGCCTGGACTGAAATTGTAGCCGGTGGTGTCTATTATACATATATATTTATATATATAGAGATCTGTGAATCGGAGGGTTCCTATTCGACATTCGACGTCCTCCATTATATATCTTTTATCAATCTGTTCGCTTTCAGAGCTTTGAGCAAGCTGAAAGTTGCGTGATAAATCAAGAAATGTAAGACCTGTACACATATAGACCGATATGCATACATACGTATATATCATACAGATATTCTTCAATGTACATCATCAGATCTCCCACTCTTTTATCCAGAAAATATATATTTATAAAGATATAGAATAGATATGGATATAGATGTGTAAGTGCCCACATAAATACGACCCGTATTTCTGTGTCTGCCTCCAAAGATATCTGCGTCCTATTCGTGTGTGTATTTATGTTCAGCTTTTGTGTGTCCTCAAATATAGATATACCACATAATACACAACATATATGTATAACATATAATATATAACATATAACATATAACCAAGCAGTGGTTCAATAGGCAGCATTGCCGGAGTGAACAGCATCCATAGAGCCGCCAGATGAGGTCTTCTAGCTTTCGTCGAGTCCGCGTGAAAGGATGCCCCAATAATATTCCATTCACCAAACCATCAACTCTCCGCTTTTCTTCTTTCCCATCCTCACACTTCTGATTATGCTTCTACTTCTATACTTCCTACCCACTCCCAACTCCCGACTCCCAATTCTCGGCTCCCTTCAAAGGGCCGTATGTATGTCCGAGGTACCCGGCATTGATTTTTTCCGGGGAGGGGGGGGATAGTTTGTTATTAAGAAGCTTCTTTGAACTTCATTTTGCGGTGATAAAATAACTCTCTAGGCTATAATTGTTGAATTTTTAGAGAAAATATACATTTTTTTTAAATATTTCAAGGAATACTGGAAAAAAATTTTCTTTACCATTTTGGAAGATAACTATCAAATTTTTCATTGAAAAACACTACTCTCAAGAGCTAACAATAATTTTTTTTTCTCGTCTAAATTCTCGATTAAATTCTCGTCTCGTGCATCCAGCACTCATCAACAGCGAAAAATAGAAAAAGAAGACGTAACATATGAGACACTGGATCGTAATACATAACCTATAACTTTAATCAGGGGTGAATAAAGCCTTAGAACCCCTTTTGGGTAGCGGCACTGCGTCAAGGCGAAGAATGGAGATGAGGATGTAGCCGAGTATCGGCATTGTTTCCAAACAAAGCGCGCCTTTCATACCCCCCTGAACACACCGCTTGCCTTTCCTCCCCTTCTGGCCTCTCTCCTCTGGTCTTTTCCACATCTACCACCAGCGAGTACACTGCATTGCTTGGAGCTCTATCCACTGCGAACCCGCACCTTCGCTATCGGGCCACCCCGTCTCCATCTCTTTGGTCCTCATGCACTCCCGGGCTTTTCACTCATTTGACACGCAAAGAAAAGTCACCATTGTGGCGACTGGCACCCCACGCGAGCCATTGTTGCCGGGTCCAATACTCTCATCCACCAGCAACCCCTTCTCTTCCCCTTCTGCCATTCCTCAGGCTTCCCTCCTCGTCTTTCGTCTTTTCTCCATATCTACTGGCAATGACTCTAATTCTTTCTCTGACTTTGAGTTTCCTTTGCAGTTGCTAACTCTGATACCACTATTCGCTATTGGCACTCGTTTGTCTAACGTCTGCCATCCCGATGAGCAGGACAACCCTTGAAAAAGTTTCTTAATCTGCAGCTGTTGAGTCACTTTTGTAAATATAATCTGGTTGACGCTCGCGATCCCGGTGCTGTCAAACTTCCAATCAATTACGTAATCAAACTTTTTTGTGTAGGTTTTTTTAAGCAGAAATAAGTTTCTTTAAAAAAAATGGAGTTTTAAGTATTTAATTTTACTAAATTTATGAAAAATAAAATACGAGCTGATTCAGAAAATTGACTCCAAAATTAATAAAATAAAATGAAGATAATGAAGAGAAAAGAGTACTGAAGTACCTCAAGTAACAAAATAAATTTTTAAAAATTAAGTAAAATTTTTTTTTTGTTACTTAAGATACTTAAGGTCTTCAGTAAAAATGTTTTTTATTTGATTGAAAATCTTATAAAGCCGAAGTGAATTTTCAACAACATAAACCATGTAGGTCCTGTAATAGAAAAATTAATTAGAGTTTCTGAATATGAAAAAATTCTGAGTAAAATAATGAAGCCCCAGTGGAGAGCGATGTAGGATTTAGTCGAAGGATTTGTCATATAAAGGAGAGGGAGGCTGAACAAACTCGGGATATCACAGAACAGGACACAGCGAGATATAAACGTGGGTATACCGTGAACGCGAATGGAACCTGTTAAAAATTTGGAACTAAGCCGGGAAATGAAATGATGGCTTTGAGTACAGTGTCCTTTCTGTGGCCCGAGTTGTAAATGTAATAGAAATAGAAATAGTGAATTATATATTAGAGACTGCTAAAGAGAGTAGAACAGTGTTGTGGAGTAGACAGATGTAGAAGTAGAAGAGTACATTGAGGATGTAGATGATGAAAAAGGAATACCAGTAAAAGCTAGACTAGATAACATCGTTGAGTATGATGACCACAATACCCCTTCTCTTTATTCGTAAAAGTACGCTTTTGTCGTCCGCAGTCTACTCGGTTATATCCATTGAACTTAAACCAAGTGCCCACCAGAGTACCGAGTTGTTAAAGTTTCTATTGAACAATTGAAAGCACAAAATTCACTTGATATATATCAACAGCTTTAGCTTCAGCTCTCTGATATTAATTTACCGTTTAATTGGAATCTAAAGCGATTAAATAATTCTTTTTTTCGTTAATTTAAGTCTTTATGCTCAAGCTCGAGAATTTTCGATCAGAATTGTATTGAGAATAATTAATAATACCGATTGTAAGTCGTATTTTATTTCCTATTCGGATAGATGCATTATTTAAGCTAAGTGAGTCGTTAAATTTGTAATGAAAGATAAATTATTATATAATGAGGGGAAATAGATGTGTAATATACTGGCAGAAATAGATAAGAATTGCTTTTTAATATTAAAGTAGATTTCAAAATTTTATTATTGCTTAATTTTTCTTTAATAATAGAATTTTTCTACGCAAATTTTTTTGGTTAAACACGTTGAATAAAAAACACATTAGTGAGTGATTTCAATTAATTGTTAACATTAATTATCAGAATAAATAATTATTTAACCAAAATAATTTTATTTTAATTTCTTAAAAGTTTATTTAGCACTTAGGAATTTATTTTTCAAAAATTCTATACTTTATAATTTTAAGTTAATTAGCTGTAACAAAAGGAGGATTAAACTCTATGGATTGGTATGTTAATAAAGATAAAGACGATATTAAATAATTTAAAGCGAGTGAGGACTAGTGGATCAGGGTCTATACGATTTAGTATTTAGTATAGAAAGTACTTAATCCTGAATGGTATATGCAGTACACTAGTATCGGTGCCGACCGGGAGGTGGGTGTACCGGTTAAGTGGGGGAAATTGCAAAACAATGAGACCCGCCGGAGGGGGTAACAATGTGAGGGACAATAGGCCTGATAATGTGCCAGAGAATGGACGCCTAGACAAAAGAGTCGAATAAGGGCGCGCGCGCTTCATGCTGCTATTTCATATACATACATACATATATATATATATATATATATATATATATATATATATATATATATATATATATATATATATATATATATATATATATATATATATATATATATATATATATGTGTGAATGTGAACACGGCGTATACAACAACGCTTTTGCGCTCGACTAACTCTTTACCTATCTATCGCTCGCATTATCCTGCCGGTTTCATCCGATGTGTTTTACTGTCAGACAGCATACTTCCGCGAACTACGTACCAAATACACTTTTTATTTCTGCGAGCTTGAATCTTGACTTTAAGAATTTAAAAGGGGTCATAATAATCGATGATATGACGAAGAAAATTTTTTTACGTTTTGAAAATAATCTTTTTCCTTAAAAACAAATTTATTTTTATAAAAATTATAATTTGATTCGAAAATTATTTGATAGTAGAGATTGTAAAGAGTAGTAAAAATTATTTTATTGTAGAGATAAATTACTCACTGCTATCTTACTCGAAAAGAAGATTAATTCAAATTTAATTCAAAAGGTAAGAGTTACGAAATTGGCGCCTCCCTTTTCCTATAAGTAATATGTAATATCCATATGTATGTATACATAAAATTGGCCCCACAGGAATCAGAGGCTTAAAAGCGGTTTGGGTGAACCGCTGCAGTACACTCGAACACGACCCCTGACATAACCGCGGCTTCTGACGGCGTACCGAGAAGAGGGTGGAAACCAGAGCAAAAGGGCGGCAGACTCCCTCCGTCTCCGTTATCGGCCGGTCCGCCGTACACCTGTTGTTTTAACCCGCCCACGATATCGCTTCTCCCTGATTGTTGCTCTCCACATACACTCGCTCACACACACGCATACCCACATTTATATGCTTGGAATGCACAACAAAACTTTTACCTGGCACGCGACCCTTACTACTGCGGCTGACTCTTACAGGTCGTACTACTTGGATTATTGCGCTCATTTAAGTCCAATTTGTATTTTAACTTTACGGAGAAAAGAAAATAGTTTTATTCACTATTCTAAATAATAACAAGCCTTTTTTTATTTTTCTTTTATATAAAATCGTAAATAATAATATGCACACTTAAAAAAAATTAGCTTGATCCAATTATTTTTCTTCTTGATTCAAGATAATCTAATTTTTTATAATAATTTACTGGGTTCAAAATTTTTACTTTTTAATCAATTAAATTTTTTAAAAAAATTCTGTAAGAATATTATTGACTTGTAAATTAAAAATTTTAATATTTCTAATAAAACTCAAAAATTATTTTTTTGATTCAAAATTTTTTCCCTTCAATAGACTTAATTTTTTTATTCAGTATATTTTCTTCACTCCGTTTTCGCTCATAAAAAAATGAATTTCTAATTTAATTATTGTTATTTTTACGTAAGGGCAAAAAATATCTTCCAGACACTGAATAATTAGCATTTCATAGAATTTAAAAGCGCGAAATGATAAAAACAGTTTGTTTTGGTTTATAGTTGCGAGAACTCACAGAAGAAGCTGTAGGGTGTCCTCACGAAATAAAGGGAAGAAAGGAAGCTTGTGGGCCCGCAACAAGGAGCTGAAGAGATTCCGCAGCACCGAGTAGAGGTCGGACTTCTTATGGCACATCAAGAAAGACGAAAGAATAAGAAGAAATGAGAGAAAGAAAAAAAAAAGAGAAGTAGCTGTATTATATATAATACAGGGTTGTTGGTCTGCCTTACGCCACAAACAGTCCATAGAAATTCTGGTAGATTGAGACTGGGTGTATTTGTGACTGACGATGGCTCTGTGTGTATTTATTTACGTGTATAGGTCGGTACTTGGTTCGCTGTTATTTAAGCTTCGCATAATGGCAACTCTTTTATGCTTCTTGTGTCTTACATTTGAGACTGTATCGTATCGCTCCAGAGGGCGCATTCATTCCGGTGAATGCCTCTCTTACACCGCCTCGTACCGGCAGCACAATGCCTTCTATGGTGCCTTCAGGTCTTTCTACACGGCAAAACGTATCACAAAATACAATAACCTACCAAGGATACAAAGCCTCAATTTTTTACTTTATGCCTTTTACTCCACCCTGCCCACCTCACTTCTACTCTACGCTCAAATGTTATTGTTGTTGTTTTGTTGTTTTCGCAATAGACTAAGAAGTAGCCAGAATTTTCAGTGCTTTCGTGATGGAGCATTAATTCTTTTGGTACAAACCATAATCAATTTTTATGGAAAAAGAATTTTGATATGTCTATCTTATTACTCTTGTGATAAGAAATTTTATATATTGATTGTCAGTAAAATTATCTCTATGTAAAAGATTTATAATTATAAATAAATTTTCAATGAGGTACTATAGCGTCTTAAGTATAAAATAGATAATAACAGCCGACGGTGTTATTGTTTGATTGTGTGCAGGTAACGATTGAATATTCCCCATTCATCAAGTTGTCTGGCAGTGGTCAGTGCAATTAAACAGAGATATTGCAGGCAGAAAAGAGGGTTGGGAGTAACGTTAGTGCCAGCAGTGGGTAGCGCGAGAACAGAGGAAGAGGACAGTAGAATCTAATGCTCTAATGAAATGCAGAGGGGATGAAAGGAAGGAGAACAACACACAAGAGCCCGCAGACAATGGAGAGTCAGGGACTCCCGACTCCCGACGACTGTATACGATGATGGTGATGGTGCTCTCTTGTATTATTGTCGTCGTCGACAACAGTATTGTTGCGGCGTGGTTATTGTGTCCACGATCATGTTTTGTGACCCGATCGCCGGACTATGACTCACAACGACATCACTGCCAGCTTATGGATCTGCTTGATTGGTTAACCTGTCCTGGACTATCTATTCATACTATTTTTTATACTATTATTGTTAATACTACTACCTACTTCTGCTTCTACTTCTGCTGGTAGCGCTGCCGCCGTTTGTTATTCTACTATTCAATTTTTAATAATAAAAAACCGTCGAATAGAAATAAGAGAATAATACAACTCGTACAATACAAGTGTTTCGTAATGAGTAATCACGTGATTAACTTTACAAGTTATTCAAGTTTATTATTACTGGAGTTTCTAATTGTTTTTTTTTTTTCTTTTTTTTTATCAGTTGAAATTTTTTTTGGAAGTTTCTTTGAGATGAATAAAAAAATTTTCAATATTTAAAACTTTCAAAATTATTTTCTTGATTCAAGTTAATTTTTTTTTCTGTGTATGATTAGATAATTCGTATCTGATAATATATGTTTTAATGACGACATGTGAAATCATGTATGTTCAATGATCATGATAAAGTATTCTGTACTTCATGCATTGTCTTAAACCGATGAATGAAATAATTAGAGGATCTTATGACAAGTGATAAGAATGCTCAAATAAAACATAACTAACTGAGCAATCGTCTTAGCATAGAATGCACATAACCACTACGATAGCGATAGTGATAGTGATAGTCGCCTTACTATTATAGATATTAATATATATATGCTGTCAAGTATGTAAAGAACAAGCATGAGTAGGAGTAGGAATACCCATAAACGAGTGTACATTTGCGTTCACACACGAACGAGGAAAGCGAATCGGCCGTTCCACTCATCCTCTCTACCGTCCGACTCATTGTGTCGGACGATTGTCTTAGAATAATGGCGCAGACTCACAATAGTGACTACAATGCTTGCTCGTCTAACAATGCCATGACGTCACACGCGACGGACGATGTACGTGAATGTGCCACCACCGACAACTCTACTCTCTACTCTACTCCCATCCTAATAGTCGTGTGCGTCGCCTACTCTCTGCTCTTCAGGACGATCCTTCTATATTCCTATTCTCTTCCCCCTTATCACCGCCGCCAGCAGAGCCACCCTTCACCCTTCCCCTCCTAAACCTCCTTCCACCCCCTTCAACCTGCGAGGCTCTTTCTTGTTTTGTAGCTCATTTGTACACAAAAAGAAATTTTGTTTGAAAATTACAGCGAACATAAGAGTAATCGTGGAGCATTTCTTAATTCCTGATCTAATTACGATTTAATTTAATAATTATTTACAAATATAATGTAAAAAATATTGAAAAGTACTATTAATTTTTACTGTAATATTATCAAGGTTAAAAATAATAAACGAGTCCTGTAAGTTTTACAGACACGAACTATAAAAAGTATTGCTGTTACTAATAAATGATAAATCAGCGTCCCACGATTGTGGTACAGCCTAATATTTTTTTCTTTGAATTTAACAATAAGTTTTAAAGAAAAATTCTTTCCGTGTATCATTAATTAGATTTTTAAAAAATTAGTCTAAGATTTTTTTTTGTACTGTAAATCGTGCTGCGCATATTTATGGCGATAAAAAATGAAAGCAAAGATGAGTAGAGGCGAAAATAAAAGGTAGAGGTAGGTAGAGGGTGGTGGTCTTGAAGAAGTAAAGTAAAAGTAAAGGTAGAAGGTGCTACCGGATAAGAATAACCGAGGGCTCGGTGGGCTGAATGCCGGTTGTTAATTAATGCCGCCATTCAGTGTGCACATTAAATTAGTACCGAATTGTCCGCTCGTCCCGCATTCAAAGGCCAGCTATTCTGAAAAGAGTCTTATTAGCAAACACAGAAGACGCCCTCTCTTTCCTTCCTCTTTCCTTTTCTCTCTTTTGGAAGCTCGGTAAACTACGGGAGTTTCAAGTGAAGATTGGAAAGTGAAGTGGAGTAGTGATGGTCCAGTAGTCGACAGCTCGGAAATTCCACGCTCGCGGATACCAATAGAATCTACTACTCTAAAGTTATGCCCCGTACCGATCCATTCAATATTCCACGACCGAGGAAAAACAATACGTAAAACTTTTTCCAACTCCACTCTACACTCTCTACTCGTCGAAATAATTCGTTACGGCGATAGAAAAATTAAAAATAAAAATATCATAACTGGAAAACTTGTTCGGATGATATTATTATTATACATTTTTTTTTATACATATATATGTATATATATATATATATATATATATATATATATATATATATATATATATATACATATATATGTAAAATACATATATATTTTTAATAAAGCGAGAATTATTAATTAACTCGGAGTGATCGCAATCGACATATTGTCAACCGGGATACTATTTGTTGGAAAATTTTTCACAAAGAAAAATAATTAATCAACTGTGGTAATTAATTTTTTAAAACATAAGATAATATTATTATTATTCTTAGCCTTTCCAATTCTTTAATTAGACGTTTTTTAATTAAAAATTTTAATTACATGGTTTGAGTAATAATTTTATGCTATTTGGGCGATTTTTGTAAAGTAACGATAAAAGTTATAGTATAAATTCAATCAAAATTACAAAAAAAAAATTTACTTGAACCAAGTTAATAATTTTGAAGAATTTCATCTTCTTTATTATTATTATTATTGTAATGATTTTTTCATGGCCTTAATCCGAAAAATGTTTAAAGAAAAAAATTTTTTATAGAAATAATAATAAATGACAAATTTTTAAAAACATTATTATAATTATTATTATTAAAAAAAAAAAAATAAAAAGTATGTATTAGTAAAAATATTGTGTGAAATTAGTTAGAGTAAAAAAGAAATAAAAAAGTTCTGTGGAGGAGGTGAATGAAGAAGCGTTGGAAAATATTCGAAGCGTGAAAGAGGTTGTTGGTGGAGAAAAAGAAAAACTCTCTACTTTGAGAGATCGAACGATCGTAGATTGAATAGGAGCGTGGACTCTGAGAGAGGTAGCGGGATGCCGACCGTACCGGAGCCATCGCCTACCGTCGCCGCGGCACACACAAGTGTAACCAGGGGATGAGTGAATTGGAAAGAGAGTGAGGAGTGAGGAGTGTGGAGTCGAAGTAGAAAAACGAAAGATTCGTGAATAGAAAACCGACTGATGGCGCTTGGGGTGAGAAAGAGGAAACTCACATATATTCACACACATTTGCACACTTACACACTTACACACACACAAGAGAGCGAGCGGAGCTCAGGGAGGGAAAGAAAGAGTAAAATCAGTAACGCGATGGCGATGGCGGGGTACATTGTGTCGGGCCGCTTGATACTTTATTCTGTATAAAGGAACGGCGGAACAATAGCGAGAACGCGGAAGAATGGAACTATATAAGGGAGACAGAGGGAGAAGAGAATGAATAAGAGAGGAGAAACGCACTCTGCTCGCCAGTGTGAAGACTCATCACTCTGTAAACAATGCAACCTGACAAGAGACCAGAGACCAGGGACTGACTATTGCTATTGCTCTTACTCCTACTCTCTTCCTCTCCTGCTGGGATTTATTTAACTCCGCTTTAAGTATACCAAAAAATAGTTGTAATAATTATTATAATAATGATAATGCTTCAAAAGGTATCCTTCTATCCAGTGCCCAGTACCTAGTCCGTGGTTTGCTTGCCAGGAGATAATGGTCAAGATAAAAATGCAGATATTTTTTTTGCCCCTAAAATTAATAATTTTTAAGCTTTGGATTTTGCAAGAATTTTTAATATCGATCCCTCTGTGCCTTTATCAATCATTTCCTGACCTCAAGAATAAAAAATTTAAAAATTTTTTTAGACCAACAAATTCTCGCTTCAGCCTGTAAATAAATATTGACCTTGTGGAATCGTTACCCTTGTACTCGGAGACGAATCCCCGCCCGTTAACATCTTGAAGTGTAGTCGTCGGGGTGTGAGACAGGAATAGGGCACAAAGCTATCACGAGCGGGCTTTCAAGCTCGCATGGTATTGTTGTCGAAGATAGAATTTTTTTGATTGTATAAAATCCAAGGGAAGAAAAAACGAGAAATGAGGGATGATAGAGGAATGTCGCCAGTCAACTAGTCCGCCAAATAGAAGGAAGATGTAAATGAAAACTTCGCTTTATAAAATACAAAATACTTTTTTGAGGACCTTACGCAGAGCTTTTGGTCGAAAAATTTGAAAGAAATTTCGCGGATCGGCAATGGTGAAAATCTGGGCTGAAAAGAGTTTGAGTCGGAGTTGGAGTTCGGTATTAAAAGGACTGAGGTTAAAAATATTTAGACGTCCAACGTTGAGATGAATAAGACTAAATTGTATCCACAATGCTGTCTCAGAGGCGCGCCATGAATAGCCTTAATAAACTCGCTAGATCCTTGGAAATATTTCAAACTCCTAAGAAGGGTATGAGTGGGTCTATGTATAGCCGAGGATTCGCTGAAAAGAAAGCTCCCTCCTTTTTCGACTCCTGGTTTCTGCATCGAGGGACATCAAGTCTCTAATGCCAAAAAAGCATTCACACATACATTGATTACCTTTAAATCCAAACTGTATACTATTTTTTCCGTTTTCCCTTCATATCAGAGCTTTACATTAATATTTTATCGAAACATCAGAAAATTTTTCAGAGTAATTCTATATCAAAAAATTCTTAAACCAAAACAATTCTTTTCCCTAAAAAATTTCTGAAACTTCACAACCATACACAACTTCCACCTCCGCACTTAAAAGATTCTTCCGTTACAATCCAAAAGTATCGATCAATAAAAAAACAATCGCAGTAGCAAGGAGTTGAAAGCTTACGGGGTACATTTCATTACTAAAACTCTTATTATCGCATGAACAAAGAGTGTAAGTCTAAACTGATAGTCTGAGAGAGACAGAGGTTGGTTTTGTCCCGCGGGACAATTTGTTCCCGGAAAGCGGCGTAGAGCCACCCTTGAGTAAAAAGAAGGGCAAAAGGGTACGGGAGGCACCCTCAACCCTCTTCCTCTTGTTCTTTTGACGTCTCGCTCCACACAATGTGTTAAGGGATGCTGGAACAACTCATACACCTTGGTGGTTTCGCGTGAATCGGTAGTTACCGAATAAACTCCCTTTTGATAAAGACCCGGGAGATAACTTACTTTATTATCTGTATCTATACTGGCATCGCTCTATCTGTGTTTCTATCGCATGTGTGTGTTCGTATGTGGATGTCTGAGTGTTGATAACTCTTTCGCACAGTATTATAGGTAGATATTATACATATAGTAGATATAGTAAATGTGTCAGTGTATGGTACGGATAGGGTGGAAGCGCGATTCAAACGCGTATTTCAAATACGAAATCAAAAGCCTCATTGTCACTATAGAAATGGCTCTATTTGGAAACGATGTATTCAGCATGAAGCACGTGGAATTAACGCTGTTTGTTCAATACTACTTTTGACGCAATGTTTATTTTTAACTAAAATGAAATAAACTGAGAAGAGGACTCTGCCTCTGCGTGAGTCTGAGAAGATAAAGGAGACGAATATATAATATACAATATACGATGTACAATAAACAATATAAACACATACATGGGAGCAATAAGAGAAAGAAGGTGCCAGAAAAGCGCACCGAAAGAAAATAAATAATAAAAATATGCCTGCCGAAACAATTGGAACCTAAGGAGAATAGAGATCTCGCTTTTTATATTTCTTCTCCATTTGATTATTTTTTTCTTCTCTTATATATGGATATATAGTATTTAGTGTATATATTTATTATTATGCTTGATGTATGTATGTATCTTTTAGCTTATTTGTCGAATATTGCACGGTTAAATGTTTTTAGATGTAAATTACCTAGGTGTTGTGTTATTCAGATTCTTTTGACAATTGAAATGTAATAGAAAAAATAATTTTTTTTGAATTGAAAATATTAGTGAGTATTTTGGTAGTTAAAAAGTGGTTTAAGTAAATTTTACTTGATGCAAAACGACATAATTCTCCAAAATTACGTTCTTGGTTTAAAATTATTATTTCGTGAATCAAACTAATTAATTTTATTGTCGGTAAATGTCTAAACTTTTTTTTTAATTATTCTATTTTTGTCAAAAAAAAAAAAAAAAAAAAAAAAAAAATATGTAATTGTCCAGAAAAAAATTTTAAGTTTAAAAATTCTTCACTGTGAAACTAAAAAATTATCGAAAAAAAATTCAACGTGTTATTTTAAATTCCTCCCTTTAGAAATTTTTCATCATGAAAATTAAAAACATTAAAACAAAATAATTTTTTAAAAAACTCACCATTGGACGCAAGAAGATCGACGATCGACAATTAGTCCCTGAATATGAAAATCGGAGGATGTAAACAGAGGACTGGCAGCGGAGCGTGCTCGACTTGGACTCTCGATCGCAATCACTATCACTAGAAGTCATCCACTCAGTCACCTCGATCAAAGCTCAATGGAACCTGGTAATCAAAATCACCGGGTCCACTTTACACTGCAAACTAGATATATAACATATCACACATATACGAGACATGACACAGAGACACTTGCATACACACATTAGCATACCTTTATCTACATGCACACATTCTGGATGTTGAATTCTGGAGCAGAGAGTACTCCAGAGCGATGAGCATCATGAGATCCGATCACGATCACCATCGGATAGAAAGAGACCCACAGGGATAGGATATTTCAGTACTGCAGAAGCACCAGCACAAAACGCACTAGATTCGAAACCGAAAATTCCATTGCATTGTCCGCGTGTCAGTGGATGTCACGTGCAACCGCGGATATGCCTCCACTGTAAATATTATATGTCAACTCCCGCTAAATCATTGCCATTGGCAATCACTCACACACACACTGCACACACTCACCCAGATACACACTTGACAACTAACAGCCACTCGTATATTTAAATATTTATTTTTATTTATTTACTCTATCAATCAGAAATATCGCCGCTCTTTGCTCCGATATAATACACTAAATTTTTCAATGAAAATTCACTACCGGATGTGTCAGTAATTACAAGTGATTTATGTCAGTTTTCACTACACGTGTTTGAAAATTTTTTAAATAAAATCAGAAAAATAAAAAAATATTTTTTGAAAATTTTTGGGTAGAATATTTTTTATTTTTATTGACGATGGTTGATGTTCAATTTTCATTAATGACGATTATTGATATTATTGATAACGATAGGAGTGATATCGGAGCGGAGCAGATAAACGCTGTGACAGAGTGTAACAACGCACGGCGAGAGACTGATTCGCGCATCACGTTCCCCAGCCACACGCCATCTTTCCGGCTGCGCCGTTCCCCACCCTCAAGCATTGTTGTACTCCCTCCTCTCTTACGAAGCTTAATTTTAAACATTAATTGTACTTTTTTTTTTTTGGAAAAAAAAAAAAAGAATCAAGAGAAAATTTTATGAACCAAGAAAATAATTTTGAAAAGTTTCATTGTCTTGAATCAAAATGAAAAATGATTGAATCAAATAAAATTTACTTAATCAAGAATTTTTCTACTTGATTCAAGTTTATAAAACTTTTAAAAATTATATTCTTATCTCAATAATTTTTCTCTTGAATTAAATTAATTTTTTTTCAGTGTACTCTACATCAATTCCAATAAATCAATTCAATTTAGTATTTAATCTTAGTAAATTGCTAACGATAGATAAACACAATTGAAAGCGACGAAGTGAAACCCGAGACAATAATCGCATACCCTATTAACGAAAGCGAAGAAGATGGTGGTGGATGCAAAAAAGGGTACAGGCGTCGCCGGATGTGATTAACAAGTTGACCGTCTCAAAAGGAAGTCCCGGTTAATTATGTTAAATTATTATTGCATTACCAATTTTTAGCCGTAATTGGCTCGAGAACTATTATTGAGACCAAGACCAGGATAAATTAAAGATTTGTCAATCAATTGACCCGAATCCCACGTGGGATCAAGCAGCGCCGGAGGGTTTTACCTTGATGGTTTCATCTCTCCTGAGTTATGATAAATAACTCAAAAATAGAAGTATATATAAATGAAAATTGAAAATTGAAACCCCGAGCTAAAATTATTGGTAATTAAAAGTGTGGAGAAGCTCGATGTTCATCGTGGATCATTCGGTAACGCGGGATTAGATGAACCTCTTAGAATATGAATATGAATATATATTATATAATGGAATATGGAATTTTATCTATGTATTAGTGTGTACAAGGATAGAGAGACGGTGGGTAGTTAAGACAGCGTCTTAATATCACGCGGGGACAGAGGCTTATAATCCTAAGACCTCTGAGAGAATAGCGGGAGGATCAACCTGGGATTCTAATTAAACGGAAAACAACTTGATTAACTTGGCAACTGCCCTAGGGCCTTTGGAACTCTGTTGTACTTAACTCGGTGCTCTATTGCCGATTTCTATACTTACTTAGACAGTATATACTACCACGATTTACACTCCCGCCTAACACGCACTTGTACTTGACATTTAGCTATAATTAAATTTACTTATAGAAAACTTGGGGTCTTTATGAAAAATTTCACTGTTTTTAACTTATATTGAAAAATTTTTTTTATTTTTTGATCTAGTAATGGATAAAAAATTATTTTTTTAAGTAATATGTTAGAAAATTATGCTTTTGTTTCCATCTAATCGTAGTTAAAGAATTTAAAATCCTTCAATTCTGAACCAGTTTCAAAATTTTGATCTTATATTTCCCAAGATTTTAAACAAAATTTCAAAATTTGACTCTTTCAAAGTGTTTCGATCTGATCATAGTACAAAAATTCGTTAAAACCATTCAAAAACACTTAATCCATGCCATTTTCCCAACTTTAATCTAAAAAAAAGAAAAGCAGAGGACCAGTAATGCTCCAGGGGCCTATTTTATCTCTTTCTTCCATAATGGATCCAGCTTTTAGTGGAAATATTATTGCAGTGAAATTTCAAAAACTCTTTCTGCAGACTATATATGACTAAAATATCAACATATCCACAATCCACATACTCTTGCGCCTTACTTACATACATCCAAAGCCTTTCCTTCGCAATTTCGTCGCCACATTTGCCTTTGTCTCGTGACAACAATGGACTGGCACTGTCATGATGACGTAAAAATGTGCGGTTGCCTGTCAGGGGGTTTTTCTTTTCTTTATGTACCGTAGTATAATATAGTACAGTATAGAACACATTCTTCCCTACAACACTTTCTTCTCTTTCACATTCGTACATCTATATTCTCTATTATGAACATCAACCCACGTCTCATGTGTGACGATCTATTAATATTATATCTCTATCAAACACAAATAAGTAAATAAATAAATAAATAGATTGATGAATTGTGTCCTAGTGGATGAATAGAATTTTGTGATTGTGATTATAACAGTAGCAACAGGGAAGCAGAAAACGAAGAATAGAGAACGGGAACGAAGAGGGTGGAAAATAAAGTAGATAAAAAATATTATTTAACGCTGCACCAGGAAAGGTGTTATACTGAGGAATACTGTGCCCACGGAATCTCTTCGGATGGGCGGAACAATGAGGATGCAAATGATCGGCCGAAGATCGATAAGGAGCGCGTGCGATCAGAATTTTCGAGCCACGGTCTTCTTAACAGAACCAACCGGTAGACAAAAGAGCTGCCGATGCCTAGATGACAATGCCGAGTTGCATTACGTATGCAGGTATGGATCTCTCGAATTCGTAACATTCTGCTCGATCTTTTCTTTCCCGATATAGAGTGCCCCAAGTTAATACTTTCGAAGATATTTATAATTATATATTGAACGGGGTAAAACAAAAAAATCTACTGTTTTAATTGTTTAAAGTTCATATTAAATTGAGTTTATATTTTAATAGCCTTCTACAAAATGCAGCAATATAAAAAAATTTTAGTCGTACTTACTTTTTGATTCCCATCTTTTATAATTTTAACAAATTTATTATTTTTCATGTGAGAACTATATTTTAAATTTTACTGTTTTCTATATTATAATTCTGATAAACAAGTGAATAATTTTCCCGACTAAATTAATATAAGAATACATGACAGACGACAATAGAACTTAAATAATGAATTATGAATCAGGAATATTTAACCGAACGAAGTATAGGACACAATGGTAATTGTAATAAAGAAGAAAAAGAAAGAACTATATAAAAGTGATTGGCTGTTGAGTTGTATGTTTCGCAAGTGTGGGTGTGGGTGTGTGTATCAATTAAAATGAAAGAATCCGTATACACGGGTAGTAGTATAGTCGGACGGTGATTCCATAGGAATCATCGAATCAGAATAGAAGTGAAGAAAAGAATATAAAATAAAATAAAAATGGGCTGCGAGAGGAGAGTACCGGCGCAAGGAACTACAATTAAGCTGGTTGGAACGTGGCTGAGTTGTTCCATTGAGAGAATTGGTCCGCGCGCAGGGAGCCAACTATTGAGCAGAATTGAGAGGCTAAGGGGGGTACCGGGGGCTTCGCAGATTATCAAGCATCAGTTGTTGGGAAGAATAACCACCCGGCAACCGTCATTTAACTTTAACGCTCCAACTGCCCCCTTTTCCCTCAGCGGGCTCTGATCGCTCCCCGCACTGCTCACCCTGAGTTACATCCCTCGAGGACCACCAAAAGTCCATGCTAATTAAATCTGCCTACGTATATATGTATACAATTCAATGTTTCACCTTCTCTTCTTCCGCTCGTTGTTTTGAATCTACTCTGGTTTTTCTGACTTTTCTTGGGTTATCAGATTTTTTATAGAATGTAAAATTTACCGACAATTTTCCAAGATTTTTTATATACCGACCAAGAAATTTTTCACATGAATTTATCTAAATTTTTATCTATACACTGACAAAAACGAATTAACTTAATTTAAGAGAAAAATTCTTAATTTCCTAAAAAAAAAAAATAAACTAATCAACTGTTTAGCCTAAGAACCTTGTAGGGAATGCAAAAACGATTCGATTGGTATATATTATATACCTTAGGAGTCTTAATACATGAGAGACTTAACTATTCTATAAACTTTTAGTTATTTCTCGTAGCGTACATAAAATTGTATCGGTATTGGTAAAGAAAAATATCCCCGAAGATGCGGGAGTCAGTCAGGTCAATGCGTTATATTCTTCTTGACAATGCCGTCATTTCGATGTATTGTGTCAGGTCTCCGTACCATGAATTTGCGGCGATGTACTTTCTTATTCACTCAATACAAAAGTTTTTACTACCGAATACGAGCTTTTATGCTGGTTCAATAAAATATCTGTACACATAATATAAAATGGACCACCAAATAAATTTTTATGTCTCGAGAAATACTGCTTTCGATTAAGCACCGAAGTATTGTTTATTAGAGGTGTGTGAATATCATTCGAATCGAATATTAATATTCGTAAGCTCGAATTATTCGCACACCCCTATTGTTTACTGTTTATTAAATTGTATAGATGGACTTGATAGATAAATATTTTTGAAAATTACTCAAAAAAATTTTAAGACTCTCAATCGTTTTACGAGAGGATTCAAATAGCGGATAAGGATAAATAAGAATCTTGGCTTTATAAGACGAGTGTACTACGTTAGAGCTTATTCTTGTTTCTCTTTTCATACTTGCGCTTTTCTGCGGTACAGTCTTTGTATATATATATAAATCTAAATATGAGGAAAGAAAAGAGGAGAGAGGGACCTAGTTTCTTAGGGGAACCACAAACTCAGCAACAATGAGAAAACAATGCGTTGACGTTACGGCGATGAGGCAGAGCCGGGCACACGAGCGAGAGCAGACAATGAACGGGGTAGTAACAAAGCGTCGAAGAAGGACATGAATGTAGTCATAACTGTGTGGACAATGGGCTGTTGGTATAGAGAGATACTATAAAACTTTTGCGAGAATAACTTTGAGTACTACATCAAGATATTGTTGATTTTATCTGCCAACAAAGATCTATGCAATTTTATTGTGCTATTAGTATTAATTACTGATGGGTGATTCAAAAGGAGAGATTATAAAAAATTGTGTGGAAGCGGAGATGAGTTATTTTTTAGCTTGGAATTATTGAGTTTTGAAAAAATTAATTTTTCTAATCTTATGTTAGATTTTTAAATTTTAATTTTGACTTTATCTGCATTTCAGAATTTTCAATCATAATTTTTCGTTGTATACAACGAATCAAGTTAATTATTTCATCAGTGTTATATTCTCAAGACCGATCAGCACTAACGCAACAATTACATCTTTCACTCTACTCTTATCAACAATATAAATAATTTTTTCATGATGATTTACAAAAGGATAAATAATCCGAAAAGTGGTAAGTTAAAAATAAACAAAATAAACGTAGCATTTTAAAGAAGTATATTATACTCTCGAGTTTAGATGTATGTTAAGTCTCTCGAGACGGTAAGAATAAGATAAAAGGTCAGTTATTTAGATGCAAAAGGAGCCGGAGTAGGCGGAAGAGGCAGAAGAGGAGCGGAGGAATGGAAGCTGAAGAAGAAATATGAAAAGTGAGTTTACAAAGTCGTGTAGGTATACCCAGTCTACGATGAGCTTTATGATTGAAAGACCGAGCCAAGGATAGAGTTAACAATGCGTGGAACAAAGAAACTGAATGTCAAGTGGATATTGTTGACGGTGACAATGCCGCTGAAATTGTCGGGGAACAAAGAGGTCGTATGATGACACTGCTGGCGAACGAGCGAGCTGGCGAATTGAGCGAGTTGCCCGTGGACAGCCCTCTTTCTCCGTCCTCCCCTTTGCCATCAGCCCTCTATCTTTCCCGCTTCCCAGTACATACACCCTCCGGATATTCCTCCCAGCTTGCGTGCCTCTGGCTCTCGAACTCTCTCACGAATACCTTCCGCGCTCAAAGTCTATTAACCCATTCAATCTCTTCACCGATATACTTCCAGTCTCTACTGGTGACAAAACACTCATCCTCTGCTCTTACCTGTCCGCAAGCGCTCGATAAATCAAGAGTATTATCCACTGTTTGTTGAAACTATTATAAATGATTTTTCCGAGTTAGAAATAGGGATTTACGTCATCAGGTCGTAAAGGAACCAGTGTAAAACTAATTTTTAAAATTTAAGGTCTCAAATAGAAAAATTTATTATTTGAATTGTAAATATCAATATCGCTACAAAAAAACCAGCTCGAAAGATGAAATCGCTTGTAAGTTGCAATGGTTCCAGCTCGTAAAATAAGTTATAGAAGGAAAGGCTGCGGGATTACGCTCAACTGTGCAAGAACTTTCAAAGGAAATCTTTCAGTGTACCCTGATAGCCAGCGCTTTCTCAGTAAGTGTTGACTCCCAGCAGTTACGGTTAAGTTATACATCAAGTTGGCGGTAATTCTTCACTCAACAACAGTTGTAAGCAAATTGACAGAAATCTACGGCCGCAACTTGAATACAAGTTAACAATCAAACTTGTAGTTAAATTTCCTTTCAACTTTACTACAATTTGAAGGAAATACTTGTACAGCAAGTTTTGACGTCTGTTTGCAGAGTAAGTTATAGGTAACTAATAGGTAATCGCTCGCTTTGCCAACTCTTTCCGTCAAGTTTGCTTCAAATTGCGGACGTAGATTGACAGTAAGTTATAGGTAAGGTGGCTATCAGGGTATATAAGTATAACATTATACAGAGCAGAGTGTAGCAACGTGTTCTGTATTCCCTCTTTCAGCGAAGATGATGACGACAGAGCAGAGGGAAAAGTGATTGCAATACCTATATCTTAATGTATCTATATAATATACCTATATTATATTTGAGGTAAAGGGGTTGCGATACCGTGCTGGTGAATCTAGGAAAGCCTTACTCACGAACATATGCAGATAATCGGTACAAAGCCTCGTCAGATTACAAAGGAAACCAACTCCGGGGTGGTTCTCTTTTAATACCAAAACTTGCCATTGTTACATCATGCTAAGAACGGTGTACCCTCTATATGCCTTAAATTTATAGAGATAACATAAAAATAAAAGTTTAGGATACAAATTTATAAGGAAGTTGATTTGAAATGTTATAATCATTAAAAACACCTAACATTAGAAATCGATGAACCAAGCCTTTATCTATAACCTTTTGCTGTACCGGTAGCACTCGACATTTTACTTTGATAATATAAAAGTCGCCGGAAGTCCATTAATCACCGGCTGGGTGTATTGTCGTATTCACCAGTCACCGGCATTCAGGACTCTTCAATATTATCAATATCCACCGTCAACTACCACCGACTCAAAGTACAGATCGTACAGAGTATATAAAGAGAGTTTATCAATAGAAACTCAGAGGACATGCTCATCGTCCTCCTACTGCTACTCCTACTCCTGCTTTCACCAGCCCGAAAGCTCCGAAGCTTTATACTCATCACCATTGATCTATTCCCCTCCTCTATCCTCGTGAAAATCACTTTGATTTGTTCCCATGTGTCTTTCATGGCCTTTCAAAGTTTAGAAGCTTTCATAAACTAAACCAGACCTCGGTACTTTACATTATGCTTACTTGATTGTAAGCAGTTTGTTTATTCTTTAAAATGATTAAACAAAAACATCTGAAGAAGATAAATATGTGTTTTTTAAAAACGTCAAATTTTTATCTAGTAAAATGGGTGAATTTTGTCGCTAAAATGGAGATTCTATCTAATAGAGTATTAAAAGTCCGAGCAAATGAAGATCAAGAAGGAATCTGATGGCGAACTTGGGGAAAAAAGGATTGTTCCGTTTCTTCCTTTGGTTTTCTTACTCTCAGAATGGCTTCCTAGATCTACATCTGAGAAACAGACAACACCCGGCGCTGAAGAAGTGAAACAATAGCTGGCTTTGTGTTTGAGGTGAAAAACCCGCTGGCAAAGAGACTGTGAGCGATTGAAATGCTCCGGGAGCCGTGTGTTGATCTTCTTCAGTTTTAACGTCGAGACGCTTTTTTTAGGTTTCAATGACCAAATGTGAATTCAAACAAAAATCTCTTGATGGATTCCTATTCTCTTTTGCCCTTTTTTCATAAAGATTAAAATGACATGGATGAATAAACATCAACAACAGACTACCTACGATCCTACATACGAGTGTTTTTTTCATTAAAAAAATTTACATATATTTCTCATGGCTGATTAATCAAAAATTTCTATTTTCATTCTCAAATATAACTATGATAATAAATTGTAATGAAATTAAATGACATCTTGCTGATTTTAGTGTTATAAATGAATTTGCAGACATCCGGCCATTTTTTAATTTTTTAAACAAATAAATCGGTATAAAAAGTTCTAAAAATTATTAAATATCTGCTAAATTAAATTAATTATAATTTATTTGTTAAAAAAATTATTAAATCTATTAAATGTCTGCTAAATTAATTTTCATATTGAATTTCTTTCATAATAAAAATAAAAAAATAATAAAATCGTCAATTGTTAGCTAATTTTAGATTTCAGTATTGTTATTATAACTATATATTTAAAACAAAAGATGGTGGCGGGGTACTCACTATTACCGCTGAGTCAGCTTCATATTTTTTTTACTAATTTCACAACAATCTGAAAATAAATTTATACTTTTCACTACTCCGTAGCTCAAAAATAATTAAAACCACCAAATAGAAGCACTATTATTATTAATTACGCTCATTAATTGTCATTAAGCCGGAAAATTCGCGGAGCTAAATTTAATTGTAACGGTCGCCGGACTGATCTGAAGGCAGTTACTAATTGCGTGCGCAGCTTATTTGAAAAAGCGACTTTAGCGCCAGTGGCGCGAAAAGTTTTAAATTCAAATTCAACATTAATTTTCATAAGAAATATCAGGACTAAAAACTCTAAAATAATTAGATCAATTAATTAATATTTATTCATAAGTCATTATTAATTTATAATAATAATAACAGTCATATATAAATCGAGGAAAACGTAGGGAAAATAATAAATTAATGTCTGACACGAGGACACCTGTTGAAATGAATGCACGGTCCGTATAATTGAGACCTCACGTATCCTTTTCGGCAGACGCATCCTCGGAAACAAGATTTAGACCGAGGACAAGGAAGTCCTGGAGCATTCGGATTCTCGGAGTAATTTTCACAAGTTCTTTGACATTCCGGATTACCATTACAAGAACTAATCTCTTCTAATTTATTACACTCCATAGGATCACTGAAACTCGTGCCTACAATTATTCAATTTTTTTAAAATAAATTATTAATTTTATTAAAGAAAAATAGAGTACCTTGAATTTGATCGTCGGTGTCGACTGAAATATTCTCTTGATCGCACTGAGCGTATACGTAAAATAGTTCAAGTGGTACCACCAAAAATATTACCAAAAACTTCATCGTTGAAAATTTAACTTTCAGTGAAGTGTCCAGTACACTCGCTGATATTTATATTACAAATAGTTGATGCAAATTACTGGTCAAGTAGATAATTAAACCAAAGGAAATACTAAACTGGTTTCGCCGATTAATTAAACAAATTTATTTTTTCCTGCTTAGCAATTATTCTTTCATTATCAGAGACATTACTTCTGGAGAAATGAAACTAAATTAAATAATTAACTTATCTGTTGCTTAAATTTAAAAAAAAAGGTAAGTAAGTTTTTTTGTTTATTTTTTTCATTAAGGAATTTGTATATTTTCCAGTTCAAGATTTACATGTAATTTTTTTTTTTTTTTTTTTTTTTTTTTAAATCAATTTATTATTAATATAAATATAAGAGTTTATTTACCATTTTATTGGAAATGAAGAAATTACACAGTTACTAATTCAAATAACATTTTACAAGACGTCTACTTTTCTTAACGTCACGTTAGTTTTGTGAAAGCCGTACTTTTTCTCGCTTTAAAAATAAAAATAAAGTTCAACGATTAATAAATTAGGCCAAAAAATTACAAATATGGCATGAAAAGTTTTTTTTATTTTAATTTTAAAATAATGATGATCGCAATCATTAATAAGAAAAAAAATAATGAAAAAATTTATCAAGACCATCAAAAATTATCACTAAGAAAATCTAATTAAAAAACAAGAAAAATCTAATTATATATATTTGTATACGTAATTAAATTTATATGTATATAAATATATAGGTATGTATATATATTTATATAAATAAATGTATTAATATATCTGACACTGCGTTAATAAATATCACTGACAATAGCAGCAGTTGATCATTAGGTATTGAAGAGAGTAAGAAGAATAAAAATAAAAGGGTGGGTCAGGTGGACATGGACATTTAAAATCGTTGAGCTAGTGCATGTTAATCAATTAATAATGATATGATAGATTTCTACCAAACTCTAGCAGCAGCTTCGCGCTTGATCAACACGTTCTTACTGCGCTGCTTCATGCGCTCAATAAAGTGATCCTTTCCCTCGAGTGGTGAGTCCTGTTTCCGAATCTCCTCATACTCTTGTTCCTCCTTTTTGACCTTCACCTTCTAACAACAAACGAGATTAACTTGTTTTTTTCTCTCTTCTCTCTTCATAACGATCAATTGCCGGTAATCATCATCGCGATCATCATCAATAGTAAGCGCTTGTGAAGAAGAATAAATATTACGCAGAGAGATTAAAGGTTATTAACCAACCTTATTGGCGTTGTCACCAGCCCCGGCGTCCCAACGCTCGTAATCATCCTCGTCGCGTTCTTCTCCTTCACTCAGCGGGCCGTCGTGCCTCTTGCTAGATGGAGGCGGTGGTGGAGGCGGTGCACTGCCTTCGTGGTTACCATCATGATTCTCCAGCATTTTGTTTATCTTTTCCTTAACTTCATCAACCTTCCTCATTGGGTCTGGCGAGTAACTGCGGTCGCTGTATCTGTCCCGGGAGCTTCCTCTGCGATCACGGAAATCTCGTCGGTCTCTGAAGTCGCGGTACCCTGGTCTGTTGTGGAAGAATCTTCCGCGGTTATTATTATTATTATTATTCCCGCGGCCTCGATTGTTAAGACGATTATTGTACCCGCGATTCCTATTATTGAACCTGTTGTGCTGGTTATTATTGTAAAATCTATTACGATTTTGGAAACCTCCTGGCCCACCACGATGATTTTGATTATTGAAATTCTGGAACCTCGGCTTGTAATAAGTGCCGCGGTTGTTGTTGTACGGGCGGAACTGTCGCTTCCTGTAGTACCCGCGGTCTCCAGACCTGCTACGACTGCGACTTCGTGAGTAGGACCTCGACCTGGAACGCGATCGTGACCTGCTGTAGGTTCCCGAGGGAGACCGGCTGTATTTCCTCTCATAGCTGCCAAAACGACGATTTGAGTAAGACCTGGAACGTGATCGACGTGGTGACCTGGACCGAGAACCACTGGAGCTGCTTCGTGACCTAGAACGACTGTGAGAACGTCTCATTGGACGTTCGCGGCTCAAACGCTTGATCATGGGACCACGAGAGCCAGCGCGTCTTCTCGGCTGTCTGGGGTGGTCATCCTCGCTCTCAGAATCTGACCTTGGGCCCTTTTGTGCTTTGGTCGAAGGCGGAAGTGGCGGCTCTGGGGGATGGCTTTGCCCGATGGGTTGGAATTTCCCACCAAGATTCGAGGTAAACTTGCTGTTGGTCGACGGCTGGGGAGCCATTGAGTTGTCTTTGTAAGATTGGAATTTATTTTGCGGCTGAGGCGTGGGGTATTTTACAGGGTTTTGCTTCGGAACAGGTTCTTTGACCACAGGAACAGTTGGAGTCATCATCGGCTGGCTCGATCGCTTGTCTTGCTGGAGTTCACGCTGCATCTGTTTGCGGACGTTGAAAGACTTGTCGACGGCAGCGCGTTGCAACTTTTCGTCCATATTGTGATTATCATCGCTGTCGATGTGAATGGTCTTCTTGTCTATGGGGTGGAGGTTTTGCCACTTACCCACTGAGTGAGAGGATTCTTTTTGACGGGCAGCTTGCGCTGCTTTCCATTTTGCGTTAAGTGCTGCGGTGTCTAACGTTGGAAGCTTGGGTTCTGAATGCATCAGCTGAGAGTTTTGCTCAAAGAGGTCTGGGATAGGCTTCCGTTGAACCTCTGCAAGGTAATCGTTGTATGTGCCTATTTATTGTAAATTTATTTTTGATTTTAATTGTTAAAATTTTTTGATTTTTCACAGATGAGAAGGTTAGAGAAATGAAATTTTTAAGAATGTTCAAGCGGTAATTCTAATTTTTTTTTTTTTGCAATTTTATAATTTTTATAAACAAATTATTTAAAGTATAATTTTTAATAAAAGTATTTTAAGATTTTATCTGATTTCAAAGTCTACGCATGAACATTCTTAAGTAAAAGTAAAAATAAAATAATGATTATATTAACCTTTACGCTGTTGAGAAGTCATCGGTACTCTAGGATCTCGTTCATGGTAAGCTTTGGCACCATCTTCGCGATCTCGGTGGTCTTTTTCTCTGCGCAATTCTTCCTCTCGTCGTGAGCTTTCGGCAAGTTTATCCGCATTACTAAGAGGGGAAGGAGGCATTTCATTATACTGAGCATAAAACCTAGTAGAATTATAAGAGAAAAAAAAATACAGGAACAAAATAACGGTATCTACTAAACAATTTACGACCATTTTTTTTTCAACACAAAGCTGCGACAATCTTTTTAAATATTTACGTAGAACTCATCACGGTGCAAAATTAATTAAAAAAATAAAAAAACAATTATTAGAAGCTGTGTTAAAAGAAATAAGTAGGAAGAAAATAGGACAGATGAGAGGATGTTGGTTTTTAAAAACTTACTTCTTCAGCACCGTGGTTTCTTTTTCCACTTTAGCGTAATAAGCACTCAATTTAGACTCTAGTTGCTCCAAGTCGGGCAATGATGATTTTTTAAGCGCTTCTAAATCACGCTCAAGCTTATCCTTATTTCTACGCTTCTTTCTTTCTTCCTTCTTTTTCTTCTTGCGTGATTTTTTCTCTTCTTTCTCTTTGTCCTTGCCCTTCTTTTCTTTCTTTTTCTTCTTCTTTATTTTATCTGTCTCGGAATGTTTTTTCTCCTTTTCCTTCTCGCGCTTCCAACGAGCTGTCTCCTCCAAAAACTTTCTTACCTGTCAATAAAAATTAATTAATAAATAATTAAAGACAGAAAAATCTTTAAAAACAATTCCAATAAATAAATATAAACATACTTTGTCCTCATAATCGCTGTCATCCTTAGTCTGTTCAAGGAATTTCCTTACTTTAGTTTCATAATCATCCATTTTGTCCCTCGAGTTTCCAGAGTAAGATTGCGAGCTCAAAGGATCGTGAGACCCACTGCTAGCAGAAGCAGCCGGAGGATTATTGTACTGAGCCATGCGTTTACTGAGCGGCGAGAGTGAACCGCGGTGATCTTTCTTGTGCTTTCTCTTCCGGTTTGGCGATCGTGAGGCTGATCTACCAGAACTACCGGAAGAAGAAGAGCTGCTCGAATCAGAGCTAGAAGAGCTCGAGGATCCACTGGATGAAGAACTTGAGCTAGAACTCCACCTGGCCTGTTTTTTGGACCTTGATTTTCGCTCTTTTTTGCGCTTCTTTTTGTCCTTTTTACCCTCTGATTGCTCAGCTTCACCATCAAACGTTTTGAACGGCTCCAAAGAATTAAATGGTGCCGCAGTTACACCAGATGTTTTGGTCTTAATATATTCAATTGAGTTTCTGGCCTCCTCATGCGTTGGGACAATATTCAGACAATTTTCATAAGCTTTTTGAGCTTCCTCGAATTTCTTTTCGTCTTCGTAACTACGTCCCAAAGCTACTAAAGTCTCAGCCATGTATTTTCGCGCATTCGCATGCGTTTGATTCAATTTTAAAGCTGTTTCAAAATCTTCAATTGCTTTTTTAAAGCTTCCACTGTTGGCATATCTGATTGAAGAAATAATTATTTATGTATTTCAGACTTAAAAAATGATCAAATGTTGAAATAAAAAATCACTAAAATTATTTTTTTTTTTAATTTTTGAAGCTCAAAAAATAAATATTTAAAAATGAAAAAAAATTCAGAAAAATTATGAATGATAGTAATAAAAAAAAAAGAACTTACAAAGCTCCACGTGCTACGAGACCCTCAACATTTTTGGGATCAACGGTAAGTGCCTTGTTAAGACACTGAAAGGCTTCAGTATGTCGTCCAGCCTTAAAATGATCAATCCCCTCGGCAACGCTCTTGAAAGCCCACTTGCTAGCCTGTGTCTGTCTCAACTCATTGGCATATTCATTGGGTGGAAAGCGTTCTCTGGAACCACAAGAGAGAAATTACATCAGACAAGTCACTATCGATGAGCTTGAAATGGTATCTCTTGTAAATTTTTAAAAACCAATTATTTTTTTTTTTAAACTGGTTTTTGATATTCACCTCAAGCCCACCATTAAAGAATAGTGTTTCCGTCCAAGACCCATCAAGTCGCTAAGATATTTAATGTTGTTGGGATTGTTGAAGCCAGTACTTTTCTCCAAGATTGTTTCATAACTCTGTCCTTTGTTGTCCATCGCTTTCCTACGTGATAAAGCCAGATGTAAATAAAGTTAAAGGTGCCTTGCTACTTGCCGCAGTATCACGACTCTGTATTATTTTACATCACTGGGTCCCCGGACGACAAACCAAAGTTCGCGTCAAAAAATAAACGTCTTAGCCTTTTATTTTTCACCTTTTCTTTTCCTTTAACTTATAATTTCAAAATAGCTTTTAGATTTTAATTAATCAATTCAATTCAGTTAAATATTAATTACAGTTAAAATCAATAATAATTATTATTATTATTTTCTTAGACTATAACGTTAGAAAACAACCTAATTATTGAACTCGTCTCTCACCTTTGATTTATAAGACGAAATATATTTATAAAAAATATATATTATATTGTTTTTAATGTTATTCTACCATTTGTCAACATTGTAACGCACTGACAGCCTATTGTTGTGCTCTATATTAATATTACTTTGTTTATATAATTTACTATTTTATTAATAATATACATCAACATAAATGTATAGACATAAATAATTTGTATTGGTGTAATAAAATAAATTGCCTGAGCTTTACGTCCCCAAGTTGGTCAAATAAAATAGCTCATTGGTATTGTCAACATCAGTTACATTATTTTTTATACTTTTTGTCAATGCTGTAAGTTTAAATTAGACATTAATCATTGTAACAAATTGATAAATCGTTATCAATTAATAACATTTTTTTATAGATATATAATAAAACCGTAAAGGTGTTGAAACTTTAAGTTACTTGGTCTCTCAAACAAAAAATAATTTTTTAAACAATTTTATTTTTATTTTTAAATTAAAAATTGCTGACAAAAAAATAATAAAAAAATACACTAATTAGTAATTTTATTAAATAAGTTATTTAATATTTGAAAAAAAAAAAAATAGATAAATAAAATAAAATAAAATAAGAATAGAGACCAAACAACTGTGCAAGTTTGTTATACCTACCGTGTTGACAATGAAATCTTATAAACGCCATCAACAGGCGCAACATCATATTGTAATGAATATATACGTATATTAAGTTCAATCACAGAGGATTGTTCAACTCAATTCTTATCTGTGGCTTTAAACAAACATTTCAGCTGGTGCTTTGGCAATATTTAAGTCACAAACGTAGATAACAACAATGGGTTGCATGTGAAGTAGAGGTGTGTGCATAACACAGCCGTGATTACCAATAAACTCTCAATCAAAAAATTCAAACTCATTGTCTTAAAGTTTTTTTTTTTTTTTTTTTTTTTTTTTTTTTTTTTTTACATAGATATGTGAATAAATCATAAACTCATCATCTTATTAACTCATCGACTATTGAACATATTTTTTTCTATGTTATACCGATTGCCTGCCACCTGGATTCATAAAAACTTATCAGAGACATCAAACAATCTGATTTACTGACGAATCGTTAGTATCACAATGATATTATCCCTTGATTTATTGATAAATCATTTCTAATAAAATTGTTATTGCATTGTAAATTTAAATCTTGATTGAACAAAACAACTGTTGATTTGAAAATTAATTTCAAGTAATTAATTATTTTTTGAATTATTTTTTCAAATGGTGATTTGATCAATTTAGCACAAAAATATTTAAACGACGTGATGGTTACAGTTATTAAAAAACTGGACAGTGTCTTCAAATCTGTGTTTAAAATTGAGATAAAACTTACTTGTAGGCTTCTGGTAAGTCTTCTGAATGTATCAGACCCATTGGAGGGTGCGGAGTTTGTCCGTCCCGAGGGGAAACTTTCATATCAGCGACGATACGCTCAGCGTCAACGTTTACTTCGCTAACAACCACGCAAACCAGATCATTGGCCATGTAACCCCGACTTACGCCTTTCTTGTCAACGGCTGGTACTGTTGCCGTGTTTAATATCAGTGCCTGTAATTTTTTGTCAATTAATAGTAAATAATTAATTGCTCCAAGATAAAATTTATTATGTTAGAACTCGTCATACCTTTACCCCTAAATCACTAACAACTCTCGGGCAATCGCTGCAATTACATAGAACTTTTAATAATAATCCAGTAGTACTTTTGCCCATTACTTGTGCAAAAAGAATGTCTCCTGCTACTAAACTCTAAAAACAAAAAAAAATAAATTAAATACTCATTATCTCATGATAATTTTAGTATATAAATAAAAATATTAATTCTGCTACGTACTTCTAGAAAATTCTTTATACGTTGTGATTTTTCCATCGTGACAAATGAATCAAGCCCCGGCATTGTTGCATAAAATTCTGTAAATAATTTTTATATTAAAAATTTTTATTAATAAATTTTAATTTTTTATAAATCTCTGATATTTAATGTTGTAAAAATTACCTTCATCACCAAGCTCTTGCTTGATTGGTTCATTATTTCTGTCTAAATTAGATTTATCATAAAGAGTATCTGCTTTTTTAGCAATAAACTGCTGAAGTTTAAGTCTCTTTCCTCTGTCTCCAAAACTATAAAAAATAATTTTTTTTTTATGATTAACTCCAGCTTTCCTTACTAAATAATAATTATAATTAGAGTAGTAATAATAATTACCTGAGGGTCTTCTGACGCTGTTGATATATTTCAAAGCTCGGATCTTTAAGATTGAGCATCGCAAGTTCATTTTCATTGCGTTCACCTTCCCAAACTTTTTGCAACTGCTGACCGTGGTAATTCAAGGCCTGTCCCACTAGCCGTGGGTCCATAGAATCCATGGTGACCCGTAGTGATACCTAGTCTGGAATACTGCACAAATCCAAAATGGTATTTTCCTTTTACAATTTTAAAATCCCCAGCAATTGGTATTAAAAATCCTCAAAGACCTTCTTTCTCCTCAAATACTTCCTTTATATCAAAACAATTATGATTTTCTCTTATCATATCAAGACACCGGCTATATCGAAGGTCAAGTCGGCTCTCTGGAGATCTACATCTCGTGCATCACCAATTGCCGAACAAATTTAACCAAAAAAAAATCTTTATCCAGGTTGATGATAATGCTAATAATTAATTTCAAATTATCAGCGTTAAATAAACTGATAAAAATTCACTTACTTTTTTCAATAATAATATTTTTATAAAATATATAATTTGTGAAATAATAAAACAAAGTCGACGGGCTATCGATCAAACCGTTTAAACAAAATGGTCGACAATCTGTCTCTCTGTCTCTGCTATTTAATAAAAGACGATGCTGCTGCTGCTACTGCAGTTTCAACACTAGTCTCATTTTTTTTTTTTTTTTTTTTTACCTTCTAGGTATAAGCACTCACAGTGCAATTGAATACTGAATACTGAATCTCATATATAGAACAATTACATACAATTACTGAACGTTGGATTTTTTGAGATTAAAAAAATAAAAATAAATTCTTAAATCCAATAAAACTTGACTACTCACCTCAAAAAAATGTTAACTCGCTCAACTGATGATTATTTTCTTTAATTATTATTATCAGACGATATTTTTCGTATCAGAGTCCAAATGCTAATTATAGCTTTTTAATATTTATTGATAATGTGTAATGGCCATCATGGCCAACAGTTATGTGGCAAACGGAAAGACGTATTAGACCAGCAACAGTAATGGCGTGTCAACTACAACTACCAACGCCATCAACCATCAACTAGCGCTGTTTCTTCCAATCAGAGTCCAGATTCTGGCAGACAAAAAAAAGTAGTCTGTGCGCAATTGAAACTCGCGCACACCCGGTAAGTACTCGGGCCTTCGACTAGATACTTATTACTTACCTGGTGATATCTATTTTTTTATTTTCTAGCTCTAGCTTCAAGGAAATGCTTTATTTACACAGTCTTTAGTTATCTGTCCATCTATACCTGCTTATTGTACTAGATAGATGGTCTTTACTCTATAATCTAATCAATTATTTAATATGATTCATTTGATCTAATCTAATATTATTATTTTTAAATAATAACAATTATTATTATAATTATTATTATTATTATTATTATAAAGGAGTAAAAAAAATTTTGCGAATGAATTAAAGTCAGCTAAGTCTCAAACTTATCGATTTAACTCGATATATATCGACTTATCGAAAAAAAATGATTTCTTATTGGTTGAAATTAAGGTGCGCGCGCAACGCGCAATTTAAATATGTAGTTAAATGAAAACTACAGAAAATTTTTGTTTTTGAAAAAAAACTAAATGAAAATTAATTTATAATGTATTTAATAATTTTAAGAATTTCCTAATAATTAAATTATGCCAAATAAAAATTAAAAAAAAAAAATTGACAGTTAGAAATTTAAAAAATTTATAAATTCAATTTAAAAAAAATTTTTTTATTAATAATTAATTTTTTAAATAAAATAAAAAATTGCAAAATTTAATAATCTCTTCTTTTAAAAGCGCTTCAATGAGTTTAAAGAATTTTTTGAACTATTGAGCTTATAACCTCTTACATGTGGGTGTAATTTACTGTTTAATAGTTTTAAAAAGTAAACACATCAAGTATCCTACGTGGTTTAAAGTATATATTAATATATATAAAAAATGGCAAAATTATTAGATTTAGTAAATTCAGTAAATGACAGTGTTAATAAATCTAAAGATTTTACTATAAATTTATTGACTTCAAGCTCTGATTTACCATTTTTAAGTGATGAGGTGAGAAATTTATTATCCTAACCCTACTTTCGTTTATTTACTTACTCCTATTTATATTTACTATCTATTTTTATATTATTATTATTTAAATTAATTTTTTAAAATAATTATTTAATTCCAGATAAACGACTTTTACAATTTAGTAGTAAGCAAAATAAATTTATTTTTAAATAAACCCGACACTCGAGTAACCGGCGTGGTAATACTATCAAAATTTCTCCCACGATGTTCAAAAGACGTGCTCTTGAAGTACGGAACTTTCTGGATATCGAAAGTAGTCCAGGTGTTGGAGAGTAATTACGAGCCAGGTGAGCTGTCTTTAGCATGTAGAGTGTTGGGAGAACTATTGATCGTATCTAAGCAGATACCGGAACTAGCAAAAGAAATATCGATCCATAACATCAAGCCACTGGCTGCTCTTATCACCAGCTTTGATATAAATGACAAGGGAACGAGTCTGTTATACCCGCTTGCTATTTTACTTCATTACTACAAAGAATCTGCTGAAAAATTTCAGGTATTTTTTCAATTACAATTTTTAATTTATCGAGGATCAGTTTGTAAAATTTTTTATTCTAGGCATCAATAAGAGAGCTGATTCTTCCTACGATAGACTCTCAGAGTGAAGAAATAGTCCAAGCAGGCGCTAATATTTTTACTTTACTGACCCGAGCTACTGAACGTTCTTTCAAACCCATCGAATCAAAACCTTCATACACTAATTGGACTTACAATTTATTGTTGATCTGCAATAGCCTTGATGAAATATTGGACACTTTGTTTAACGATAGGTCAAATAATTCTGACGAATTTAAATTAAAATTGCCGAGTATTTCTGAAGAAAATGTTCTGGAATATTATTTCAAGCTCCAAAGACGATTTGAGAATCTCTGTGTCTTTTTGTCTACAATGTTACAGTAAGAATTTATTTATTACAATGATATTTAAATTAGCAGACACTTGATAATTTGTTTATTTTTCTTTGAAAATAAACTAGGCCTGAAAAATTATTTAAAAAAAATTTAATGGAATTTTTTTAATAAATATTTTTTGTCATAATTTATTTGTTAAAAAATTTCTAAAATTCATCAGATGTCTCTCAAGATCAGTATCATCATTTATTATAATCAATATTGAATGCAAAGTTTTAATAAATTTTAATTATTCAGTGGGTGTGGAGAAAATAACAGCGTGATCCCCAATGATATACTCAATCTGGTAGAACGTGGTTTCAATATTTCTCCGTCAAGCTTGCTCAAAGAAGACTCGGTGCAGAACCAGATCCTGTATATAATTCTCCCGAAATTACATGTCAGTTTATTCAACGTCCTGAATGCTTTTATCGAAGGGTAAGTTCTTGATAATTTATACATTATTAAAATTGTAATTATTTAAAATAAAAGGATTAATTTTATGGTTTAGATTCAAGGATAATTTAGTTCCATTTGCCAACGAGATACTTCCATTATACAAGCACACGTTGAATTGGACAAACGAGTCAGATAATCAAACTATCGGGGGCAAAAAGCCGTTTACTAATGTCAGGCTATCGGCTTATAAAAGTTTGAAAGTTTGGATGAGAAACCTGAACGGTTTATCGGGAGTTGAGATCATTTGCGATGATATTATTCCTTGGCTATTAAAAGATATTACTCCTGAAAAGTCTCAAGTTTTACTTACTGTAATTATGCCCAAAATTTTTTATAAATTTTTTAGCTAAACAAAATCAATTTTGCTTTAAAATAAAATATTTTGATATCAATAAATTTAAATATTAAATTATTTCAGATAAAAAAAACAACAGCTACATCTAAAAAGGCATTTAAAAGAACAAGAGACAATCAAATAAAAAATGATTTAACACTCGACAATTCAACTAGAGACAAAGAATCAATAGACGCAGATCTGTGTAAAGAAGCTTTGCATACTTTGCAAAACATTTTCAAATATTCCTGTTTAATAAAGCTACCGCTTTACAAAGTAAGTCTATTTTTATTAATCTTAAATTATTAATATTAATTTAATTAAATTATTGAAACAATTTTTAGGTAACTGAGGAATTAATAATATCTCTACTGTACAACGTATATATGGACAGTAGTAATTTCTACAGACAAAATCCCGAATGCCACTTGCAATTGCTGAGGACACTGAAGACAATGCAGATGAATCCTCACCCATTAGGAGCATCATCATTGCATCACTGCATTGAATTATTTAGCTCGGCGTCTCGTGAAAATAATCTTCAGGTCGTTGAAGAGGCTAAAGAAGCATTAATGCAGCTTGAAAAGATTTCCCATCCAAGTGCTCCAACTCTTAGTCTCCCTGTCTTAAGCACTACTGAATAAATCAATATTTTGCTTGTATTAAAAAAGAACGAAATATTTTTTTTTTTATCATATCTCTTTTTACTGTTGCCAAAAGTGTATCAATCATACATTCAAATTAGCATAATTTAACACCAACGTCTGACCTGTTCTGAAAAAAATAGAAACGCGCATCTTTAAATTTCTTCAGAGTAAATACTCTTCACCTTTTGCACTTACCAGACTTACTAAAAATATTTCCAAGCAAGTTACATCTTTAGTCAATGACATTTATCGTGATTTTAAAATTATTTAAAATTGCTACAGAAAATTTGTAATAGAAATTTTTTATATGATTATATAATCTATATTATTAAGTGAATAAGAAAAATTTTGTGGCCGATATGCTAGCAAATAAATAAAAGTTGATGTAAAGACAACTATTGAGCTATAGAAAAATATTGAAGTAGACCAATGACACTAAGTGCACACTATAAACAAATCAATGCTCCATTTATCAACTCAAGTCAATGAAAAATGAATGAATAAATATACCAGAAGAGTAAAGGAACGACTAATAGTATTTATTCTATTTAACAAATGTACAAAATGTAAATTTAAAAATAACTGGAAGTCTAACTCGATGTATTTCCTTAAATTTCAATTATCGAATTAACATAAAAGTAAATACTATCAACTGAATAATTAATTAGCGCCTGGTAATTAATATTACGATTGCTTTTTACTACTCTTAGCTTTTTTTTTAGACTTTTTATCACCAGCATTCCAGTAATATATTAATTGTCCAGCAATAACAGCGTTAGCTGTCGAGGAGCAAATGTACATAATAATCATACTAGTATCTCCGGTTTCTTGCATCGACGTAAATATCCTAGCGAGAGATCCAAAGAAGAGCATAAAGCATGTCACTGCTGATAACTGTCCAGTACTTGAATTGTTGTAATTAGTCCGGGCTTGGAAGAACTTTAATCAGAAATTAAAATTTATTATATTCTGTTTACTTGTCAATTGCATACTAAAATGCATTGTCATTCTTGCGCAAACGTTAATAGCATATTATGCATTTATATATTTTTTTTTATTGAGTATATTTACCTTGCTGAGAAGAATTATTGGAATGTTTATGTTTTGACAAGCCCAAAGAACATTAACAGGCGCCATTCCAGTTATTACTCCAAGTATCACTGACATATAACCGAAGAAAAACGCGGTTGCTTTCATTGTTTCACCACTGTAGTGCAAACACAGCAGTGCGATTGCTAAAGTTTGGAGTCCTAAAAACACAGCATCACCCCAGGCGCTGAAATTTTATTTATAATTTGAATAATTATTATAAAAAAATGTATTTAAAATAGATAATATATTTTAAAAAATTATTTAATTTTCATTTTAATTAATAAATGTCAACTTATAATTTTTTGAAATAAAATATATATTAATTATAATTAATAATTACTTACCTAAAAGGAAATCCATTTGCAAAACTGTATGACCCCATAGCAGTTATTGCAAATAAATCTAATAAAACACTTATAAAATTAATTCCTTGGCTACTTTTATTGGCATAGATTTTAAATACTTGTGGTAATTTAACTGGAAAAAAAAAAAAATAGACAAACATTTAATTATTACTCAAGTAAAATAAATATTCAATAAAATATGTGAATTAATTACCAGTAAGAGATCCTGCAATAATTCCAGTACCAAGTACTTTGCTGAGCGTAGCTTTCAAACATTCAACTATAAAATAATAAAAACAAGTGTTAGAAATAAATATAAATAATATACAATACGTATGATTTGGAGTACTTACCATGTAAAAAATTAAAATTAGTAAAGTACTCTTTCATACATTCTTTGGTAAAAAAGAACCCGGTTACTTTTTCTATGTACTCCATTTTGCTAGGTAATTTTAATAATAGAATTTAAAAATAATGTAAATAAAAACAACCCGGTGTTTAAAAATAAAGCTGTACGTGTCAGTAGAAAAAATTATTTGTGAAATGTCAATGAACTACGTCATATTCAACACATCACGTACTTGTACACAGAAAGAAGCGCCACCTGATAATTTAGTTGTCAAACGATAACACTGAACTTAGCCGTCAGCTGCTGATTTTAAAAATTTTTTTAGGAAATCAATCTTTTAATATTAAAATCTTTTAATATTAAAATAGAGATGAAATGTATGTAAAACCAATTTATTCGTGATATGATTGGTTGAAAATAACTATTCTCATTATGATTGGTTGAAAGTGAATATAATATACATAAACGACACATAAATATATCAAACAAATATGAGGCGCGCGCTTGCGCGCGCAAATTTAAATTCTAGTCCTTATATAAAATTGAGATGAAATGTATGCGGCATCAAACTATTCGTAACGTGATTGGTCGAATATATCATGAGCATGAAAATATATGCAAACGCTATAGTAAGGCGCGCGCTTGCGCGCGCAAATTTGAATTCTAGTTACATTAAAAAAATGATTCCAAAAATTTGCACTTGTTGTGAATCCGAAAGGATTGATCACAACGCTCTCTATATATTAATATAGAATTACATATAAACAGATGGCTGCTGTAAATAGTAGCGGGAAAAACTCAGTAAGATTTAAAATATATGTATTTTCAATTGTAATAATATCGGTAAGAAAAAAATAAAAATCTTTAAATATTGTAACCTTTTCTATTTTAAATTCTATTGTTTAGTATGGGAATTTTTCTATTATAAATTTTAGGGTATAGACAAATTTATAATCACCGAAAATTCCCAAGGAAAAAACCTACAAAACTTTATTACGGTTCTGTAGTTTAGGCATACAAAAAACTACTTTGTTAAAATAAGTTTACGTTAAATGTAATTGTCACTTAGAATAAAATACCGAACGTTTTGGAATATTCTTTACAGACTGGGAAAACTCAGTAATTTCCATTTATTTTATTGACATAATCCTTTAAGCGGCTTATTTTCCAAAACGTTCACTAAAAAGGGATTACTCGAATACCTAAGACTAGGCAATAAAAACCCGACATCGAAGAAATCGAAAACCAAGGAACAAGAGGACACTTATCAAGAAGCAAGACTGTAGTCCGTCACGCGAAATTTTACTTTTCCTGAAATTATTGTCGGTACTGGTATTTTGTAAACCATTGAATAATAAACGATAGATTTGCGCGCAATGCAAATCTAAATTAAACTAAAATAATCTGAGTGTTTTAAATTCATTTTATATATATAATTTATATTTAATTATTCAAATTTAAATCTATTCTCCCGTCTTAATCTATTTACTGCGAGTTGAACGCCTTATCGCGTTCCAACGGGCGAATTAAAAGAATTCCATAAATTTACTATAGCCAATTTAGGGCTATACAACACACTTGAATTTTTTAATTAAATTTTTTTATAATAATTTAGTTGTTATAAAATTCTAAAAAAAATTGTAATGTCTGTTAACTTCAGTGTCATGTCAAACGCGCTCAACTTTTGATTTATTTTTTGGGTCTTGGCAGCACTGTACTCTGTATGTACACAACAGTGCAGCCAGATCGTGAGTAAAAAGTTCCCCCACTTTCCATTACACTCCATGCTATTTTGCCTTAAGTGGGGGGTCGTTCTACCCACGATCTGACTGCACTGGTACACAAACGTAATTGCTGCGGTTGATTGTGCTCTTGTTCTTGAACGCGTCAATAATTTAATTTAATAAACTAGAAAGTTAAAAGCTTCTGATTATTTTTTGCTGGTGTTTTTAATTTGAAAAAATTTTTCAAGATGACTATGGCCATGCTCCAACGTCGCGCAAATGTAAGTTGTCTTAAAAATATTCAGTAGTATAAATTTATTATATTCTAACCTCAATTTTAAAATTTATGTCTCTTTTTTCTCAGTGTATTATATATTAATTGAATGATAAAATTATTTTTTTAGGTGAGATTACCTCCAGAGGTTAACCGAGTTTTATATATCAGAAATCTTCCCTACAAAATAACAGCTGAGGAGATGTACGACATATTTGGAAAGTATGGAGCAATCAGACAAATAAGAGTGTAAGTTCATTTTTAAATGTTAAATTTTAATTAAAAAAATTTTATTGGAATAAATAATTTTTATTCTTGTTTTGATTTCAATTATTATAATTTTATTTCTAATTGTTATCTGTGTTTTAATTCTGATTCTAATTTTTTTTTTAGTGGAAATACCGCAGAAACTCGTGGAACAGCCTTCGTAGTCTATGAGGACATCTTCGACGCGAAAAACGCGTGTGACCATTTGAGCGGATTTAATGTGTGTAATCGTTATCTGGTGGTGCTCTACTACCAGTCTAACAAGGCGTTCAAACGGATGGACGTTGATAAAAAGATGGAAGACTTAGAAAAGCTGAAGACGAAATATAATTTGAATGATGAAAAAAAATAGTTTTAATAAAAATTTTTTTCATTATATACTATTTATAATATATTTTACACAGTAAGACTGTAAATACTTTGTATTTAATTAGCCAGTAAAAATTAAAAATAAGTTTTTATTGAAAAATAAATGATACTTCAGAAAATGATTTAAAAATTGCATCTTGAAATGTTTAAAAAATCCTTTAGTCAATTAAAATTTAATTTTGTTTTTTATAATAATGAAATTAAAAAATAAATTTTTAAATAATTTTATTTATAATCAAATAATTAATTAAATATTTGTTTTAATTTTTTAAACATAACAATAAAGTTATCAGTCACTTGACAATTTTTTAATTTTATTTAAAAAAAAAAATTATTTTCAAAAAATTGCATTTTTAATTTTTTAAAATTTGTACATTTAAATTTTTTGAGCATAATTAATGTGTTGAAAAAATTTTTCAAATGATCAAATATCTGTTAAATAAATTTAAATTCACAAACTTTAAACGCACTTTCAAATTTAGCGCGCTTTACAAATTAGTACCAATTTTCCCCACCCGCAGGATTAGCAGCACTAACCGTGATATTCGTATTTGCCTCCATTTTATTATTTACATACAAAGCGCTAAGGACACAATACATAACAGATAACAACCACGTGTGCAATTATAATATTTATCATTAAACATTAAACCAGCGAGTGTCATTGTACATACACATAACCGCGAATAATTTAGTGTCCGTAAGACGTAATTTAGAAAGTATCAGACGGGGCGTGTCAGTTTTTAATAACTAAATAAACAAAATTGAAATGTCGTTCGAGTGTTGCGGGAACGGTGTCACCGGTGACACTTTTGCTAATTCTTTAAAAACTCTATTGAAAATGCTCAATGACGTTGGAATTTTTCCCAACGATCAAGAAGCAGAAAGCACTTTAATTTTCAGGAGTTTGAATTTAAAAAGCCTGTTGATTGCGACGGTGGTAATTTTATTAGCAATAACGACGAAATGTTGGCGCCGTCGCGGTGGCTAAAAAATTGCCGGGGATAGCCGACGTAGTGCGAACTCTTTGGTACCGGCGCGTGACGCTAACCTCAAGATGAAGACGTCGACGACACCCTCGGTGAGAGTCGGGTTTGTTATTTCCAATGACTAATACTCCGGGACGAGTAATTGTGGTTCTTAGCGATAAAAGCTATTTTAACTTATTTTTATAACAATGAATAATTTAATTATAGGATAATTGTAATAATAATGGTTGTAATTACGGTAATAATCCTGTTTGTATAAATGTGGACTCTGATTAAGCGAATGAACGGTCTCGGGGTTAGCACTACGGAGTGGGAGCTGTTGTAAGACAACTGGTGTGTCGTTGCGACTAACAGCTGCTCGCCGGACAAGACCAACGAGGTAAATAGTAAATATAGGCGCGAGAAAGTCTGTATTGGTAATATGTAACTATTATGCTCTGTACTTGGTACTTATAGTATTTAATCAATTGTCATTTGAATGTCTTCTGTTGATAATACTGATTTTAGAAGACATTTGATTAATTTATGACACTCAAATCAGAAGATTTTAGATTAATTAAGCATTACCTAATAAATAAATTAATTATAGAAATTTATTTTTAGACAAATCCATTTATAATTTTTTTTTATTTCTGAAAATGGAATTTTTTTTTTGCTAAATTTTGTTTGTCATAATTTATTTATCTTTAAAAAAATTCTAATCTTTTTTTGTTTAAGAAAATATTTTTTTAATTTCTATACATAAAATTTAAAAAAAATTCAATTGTTTAAAAAAATCGTACAATTTTTTAGACGGCTATTAATTGAAATATAATTGCTTAATTTAATTAGTATTTTTTTTAATATATTTTTTTTAAATCAATAAATTATCATTAAAAATGCGATCAACTTTTTTAATTTTCTACTAAATTTTCTTCATAGAAATTTTTTTGAGAAAAATTCTAAATCATATAAAATTTTACAAGTAAAACGTAACATTTGTTAATGTACAATTACAGCTTAAGCTTTAATTATATTTCTTCTCTAACTATTCAAATTCTTTCTGTAAATACAAATGTCAGATGTCTGCTATTTCAAGTACCACATCATACTAGTTAATTACAGAGTTGTTGACATTAATTTATTAATTGTGATATATTTCATTGCAGATGCGAACTTTATCACACCAGTGGGGTATGTATTGTCATTCAAATAAGCACTATATACTTGTTTATGAGTAAAATCTTTGGTATCTCGTAGTTGGTATGGATTGATATTTATAAATTGAATAAAAATCAATATATTTTGATTTGAATTGAACTTTCTACATAAATAATTTATAATTACGTCAATAAAAAATACTTATTGGCATGCTCAGGTAGCAGTGGTTGGATATATCTCATTGAAATAATCTTGAGAAATACAAATCGAATACATGATCGATGATACATATCTACGAATCTATCAATTTCGATTTATGCTGAATATTTCCTTTATCAATGTGCGTATAAATCGGGCGAGTTATGCCGATCAACTTCTCAATTTATTCAACACGTCTTGGCAATAAATTAGAGTAATAATAATAATAATAATAATAATAATAATAATAATAATAATAATAATAATAAGGCTAAAAAATTTTTTAAATATATTTTTTTTAAATAATAAATTATTGTTATTTTAAAAAATTATTATTATTATTATTATTATTAAAATTTTTCTTGGAATATTTATCAGATTAAAACTTAAAAAAAAAAAATAATAATAATAATTGTAATGATAGTTGTGGTGATAGAAGAAATAGAGTAGCTTAACTAATAACGATTGTATATCATGACGAATTAAGTGGATAGAAATGGAGGTGATAATGAAGATTGATGACGATGTATCTCAAATGCGACACATTGGTTCTATCTTAAATTAAAGGTAATTTTGCGATTTAAAAAAATAAGGGTCATTAATATAAATAACTTTAGAAATTGCAATATATATGAATCTATTAACACGTCAGCTGACCGATACATAAAAATATTAAACTTGTATTAATGTCACAGTTGATCATTTGTATCCATTAGCCCATTTTATTATTCGCTAGACGCTCTATAAATGCTCTATGGGAATATACTATTTATTTATTTTTTATTTATTTCTATATAAGAAAATATATATATATTTTTTTTTCATAAGCTTGATGGCTTCAATTTCGATAGGCCAGTAATTGGCAATTTCTGAATCTTCTAGTTTATTCCAGTGTATGTAATATAAGTGTTAAACTATTCGTGGTTAAAAGAATCAATTTTTTTACAAAACTTAAAAAATTTGGAATCTTTAATTCAAGATCTACAAGTCTGTTGAAATAAATTCGTCTAAATTTATTCTAAATAGTACTTGTCAGAAAGTGAAAAAGTTTTAAATGGCCCATAAAATTATGAGCTAAAAAAAGAATCTGAAACCGCAAAAACAGTTCGCCATATGGTGGGATGACTAATAAGACAAGATAATAATGATAATAACTACAAATAAATCTAAAATATCTAATTTTCAAAACCAGGAATTAAAATGACGTATAAATTTTTTTGAAAATGACTCTGGCTGCCAACAAAGTTCCCAGAAGAATAAAGAAAATCCAGAGTTTTGTGGGTGAATCGCTGTTAACTTCTCAAGCTCTAAATCCAGGAAACATCCTCATCAGTTATATTAGAATGGAGTACACGCATGCCCACTCCTTCCTACACGAAAATAGCTCGATCTAATGGTCCTGGGAACGAGCTGAAGCTGTCTCATCTCAACTTCAACACAACCAACTAAATATTCAGCTGTACTGGGTATGACGGCAAGTTATGTCTCGGCATCAGCATCCAGCTCACACATTCCCCTTGTGGATTGTGGATATGGAAGACGCAAGTCTAAGCGAAAACGAAACGCCGTGAAAATAGATCAAGTCTGTGTGCAAATACCAGCATGATGGCGACGGCGTTGTATTATCATTATCATTATCATTAACCAACACATTCGCTTGGCTCCACGTACAACACACACACACTCAATAACTTAGTGGCAAGTGGCAAGAGTACGCATGAAAATTGGAATGATGATGCAGTTGCCCTGAATAAAGGTCGCTAGCCGACCTAGCTCCCTAGCTGGCAACCAACCTCCGGCCACCCACCGACTATTGATTTTGCTAACCTTCTGTCCAGATACTACCCTTTCTAATCTCAATATATACTTATATTCTAGCTGTAGTCTAGATAAAATACAAATTTTTAGGTATATGACTGATTCTAATGTTCAAGTCACACGCAATTGTTTAATTAAAGGAACTTTTACTTTTTTTTTTATTGTCTTTTAACATAAAAATATATTTTAGAAGTTATATGCTCTTAGAAGGTATCAGGGGTCTTGATCCTCCGACAAAATATCCAAAAAAAAATATCCCCGGACAAAATATCCCTGAGACTATAAAAAATATAAAATATAAAATTCAGCCACATTTTATACGACGCGCTCCAAAATAACTTAAAAAAAATCCTTATAACTTTAAAAATACTTGTCCAATTAACATTAAATTTTTTTGTGTACATACTTAAATATATCTACACTAAAAAAATAAAAAAAAAATTAATTTAAAAAATTTTCTATTTACTGAAAAAGAAGAAAAATAAGTTGAAATTTAAAAAAATTGAAGAAAGCCGGTTTATGGTAATCCAACAAGAACTGCTGTTCAATCCGTGTCCCGATTTCCGAAACACAAAATGTTAAAAAAAGCTTTTATATGTAATGCATACTATATAATTTGCAACGTACGTAATTATTGTTTTGACGGTGAATAATTAACAAGGAACGAAAACATAATAATATGCACCTTGTGTCATTCGAATGTACAGTTTTCCATGAATTTTAAATTTACAGCTTAAATAAAAGAGTAAGAAAATAAAATAAAGAGGGCGAGAATGTAAAGTTAAGTGAAGATGTGCAGCTAATTCACTTCACTGGTAACCCAGACTTTTAGTATTCATTCGTTGTCGTCGTCATCGCACATACGCGACTTCCTCATTCCTTAAGAGTTAAACCCATTGTAAAGCTTCGCTGGTTAATCTAGAAATCTAAGGACGTAGATAATTTATTTCTTCTGGTGTCTAACAATAAGTTCCAGGTGGTATTTTGTCCTATTTTTATCATTCTATTTTATGGTTAAAGTTTTACATTACCATGAAAATCTATACTTTACAAACGAGGCTAAAAATCCTGGATCATAATTACAAAAGAATGGTTGATAAAAAGGATTAAATAAAAGGAGACTTGGCAGCTGTGTGTGATAAAAGCTTTTGAAAGTAAAAATGAAAAAAGTAGTTTAGCTTGTACATATATTAGCAGAAAGATGTGCTGTGAGCTATCTACACTGATGAACGTAATATTTGGAGCGTGTTGGTATATCTCATGCCCAACAGAGTTGTCAAGTGTGGGATGGCATGATGGTGACAATGCACTGGTGGCCTCGCGCCCGATACGCGTTTGCCGCGTAATAGTAACAGCTTAGCTGTATGTACACTAGACATAGACAGATTCCACACATCAGCGATGAGTCTCCTGAGACACAAGACACAGCCGTCCATCACTGTATTATTTTTTAATATACTCGACTTTAGCATAAACATATTTATAATATCAATGTATAAACATGTGTAAGATGTAATGTGTAATATTAAATATGTAATATGTTTTTAGATGTATGAGACATAATACATACAATACATATCGACAGACGATTAATTAAGTATAGAGGTCGTTTTTATCCAAATAGAGCCTTTCTAAATGAATTTTAATCGGCAATAAATTTTCATGGAATATTTTTATTGCCGGTTATTCCATGCGCTGAATAAATAAATTGCAATTCATAATATGCTTATAGTTTGTAGTACATAAGACATACGACACACAACTAGTAGACAATTTAAAATTCAGCATACGAATCTACCCTTTTTTCTGCTCGCTGGTCAGCTGTCATTGCATATCGCGTAACCAATATTTTCGCGCGATCTAATCGCAGTATAAATAATTTAGCAGTAAAGAGCTCCAATGCAGAATTAAATATATGAGAGATCGATCGAGTAGAGGTTTGTTGCGTAACCATTCTCAGATTTTTTTCACAATCGCTGGACTGCTAGTCGCTGGCTTTTACTAGTTTAATAATTTTACTGTTGATTAACAGCTGGTAATTTTCTCCGGGGATGCTTTTATGCTTTTTCAGAGAAAATCTTCTTTTATTAAAAGATTATACGCTGTTAGAATTTTTTAAAATTTATGTTTAGTTCATTTTTTAAGGGTAGATATATTAAAGGATTTTTGGAGCGTGTCGCATAAAATGGGGTTGAAGATAAAAACTTTAAATATTTTTTTCTCCAAAAAACCTATCGAAATCTTTAATTTTTTTTTTTTTTTTTTCACGACATTTTGTTATCATAAATACCGCCGTAAAAAAAGCAGAATAAAAAAAAAATTAAAACATTAAAAGTATAACCTTTTAATAATGAGGGACACGATATAAAATTTTGGTCAATTTAAACATCTGTAAAAAGAAAGAAGAAAGGAGAAAAAAAATAGCAAGCGAAGTGCGAAGTGACTGGGTTAAACTGCAGAGGCCTGACATGAACATGACATTGTAACTTTGACCCAACTCGGACAATCGCTGTGGGGCCAGCAGGTGAATCAGAGAGTTAAGAGATCCGCCCTTGGCCCTCGACAGTCGTGATTTGCTTCGTTAAATCGATTGTGCTTCAATTTGGACCAGACCGCCGGCACGGTCTGGTTGCCGACCAATCCAGCCTCCGCCAACTGAACACGAAATACATTGGAGATTACTCTGCAAGTAACCAACTTATTTATTTATTTTTATTTTCTGTGGCGTAACTTTCTTCACTTTGTATTTCTTTCCTCAACAAATCTGCCGATGGCGAGTGAGCTTTTTTTCCTTTCTCCTCTGCTACCAACGATGCTCATGATTGTCAAATTTAATGGAATAGAGTCAAGTATTGCGAGAGCACATTCAAACTCAGTGGATCGCGTCTAGACAGATTAATGACGTCATTATACAAGGTCGGCTGTCATTGCAGTTTATGAAAGAGTCTGATCAACATCAACACACCATTATCCAGCTATATATATATATATATATATATATATATATATATATATATATATATATATATATATATATATATATATCAATTTACTCTTTACTCGTGCCTGTTATGTGCTCACTTGCGCTCAATTTAATGTAAGCCAGTTTGTCTTCTCCAGAAATCAAAATAAAATTAAACAGCACAACATGCATCCACAAGAAAATTACTCACGTCATGCATAATTATATTTTTTACTGATACGAGGTACGAGGAACATGAACATGAACACGAGTGGAAAAGAACGACATAAACACTCAATTGAAGCGAATTGCTCCTGCTTCTGCTTCTGCTGCTTCTGGTGAAACTCAAGACTTGTGAGAATAAAATTTTTAAATTCCGGATACGGGTCAGACACCATTGGATCATAAATATTTCAATTGATTTTCAACCAGAGTAACGCTCGACTGAAAAAGATGAGAAAAGTTTTGATGGGGACAAAAGAGCGGGTTTTTATTGAATTTTTACATTAAGGAAATTCTTTCCCATGCCCGGGAGCTAATTGGAGTTATTGTGGAACTGGAAACTCGAAACTTTATGTTAAGGTGGTCAAGGTTTTGTGTCTAGACGTAGGGTTGGAGGGCTGTCGACTCCCTCCATGTTGGAAGGTCGAAGTTTTTGGGTTTGAGCAACGCAGGGAAGTTTTTAAGGGGATAATTTGGGAAAGTTCAAGGTAGGGTCGCTTTTTTTAGTGAGAGGTGGAATGAAGGCAATTTTGGTGGTTAACAGTTGAAGGATGTTTTGGAAATTTTTTGTAATTTAATTTTTATTAAATTTGAGATTTTTTTTAAAATAAAATATAGTAAAAAAATTTTAATTAAAAAAGCAAATTCCGGTTTTTGATCTCGATAAATCTCATAAACGCCCAACAATTCAAACGCACTGTTAGTTTGAACAAAATAAATTCATTGTGCGTCAAACAAATCAATTCTCATTGCCTCTCGGTGGTCTGTCTCTTCACCAATTGGCATTTTTTCAAAATTTTATCTGCTGAATTGCTCGCTAATTATAAAAATTAAATCCTCAATAAACGACCCTCAATTGAACTTGAAAAAAATCCAATAAACTGACAATCATAATCATAAAAATAAAATCTCCTCTACACTTAAACACTATTTGTATTTTTTGTCATGTTTTCTATTTGCGTTTGTTAAAAAAGGCATTCCTGGGTCTCCCCAGATAAATTGGGCGTTCAAAGAAGATTAAGTGTCGAGGCAGGTATAAATATATACATATATACATTTATAAGCTTCGCATCTCTCCTGCATGACACACACGAACATATTAATGACAGCCAGCCCATATCTCAATCAGAAACAGAAAAACTCAGCCGCTAAATTATTTTCCTCATGAATAAAATGAAATGAAATAAAATTAACGCTATCAGAGCTCGAGCTTTTAGTCGGCCATTAATTGTTCAATACACAATTTGCGATTGACAATGCATAAAATAAAACAGATGACCAACGCACTTAATGATCAATGTGAAGACCTGATTATGATAGGAAGAATCATGTGTGTAATAATAAAATGAAGCGGAGGGACAGAGACGGTAGATTAAAGTGTAATGGAGGGTCCGAGTCAGTACTATGTGGGCCAGACGATAATAATTGTTAAGCGTTTCCTGGTATGTTGTGCTGCATTTAATTGATACAGAGAAGCCGGCGTACTGTCGCTGCAGATACTCTGTATATGTAAGACGTATCGTTCACTTCATTGCACTGGGCTCATTCGCACTGATTAAGTTCAATGATAATTTTTAAACCGTTTTATTTTTAAACCCACTGTAAATCAAGATTCTTTTTTTGCTTATCGTTTATCATTATTTATATCATTATTATTGTTATTATTATTTAAAACATGTAAGATCATCTTTAATTATTTATGTTTTAAATTTACTGATATTTTATAAATTATAAAAAAATTTTCAAGCCTTTTTTTCGGAGTTGTATTTTTTTTTTTACTTTAAGTAAAAATTCGAATACTTTTTTTTCGTAAAATTTTAATAACTAGAAAATCGAGCTCGCTTCTGTCAAAATTTTTATTATCGACACTTTAATTAATCAATATTTTTACAAATTTTATTCTATTAATTTTAATTTTGAATAAAATATGAAACTCAAAAAAAATTTTTTATTTATAATAATAATAATAATAATAATAATAATAATAATAATAATAATAATAATAAAAGTACCAAGGAAGCAAGCAAAAGTAAAGTGTCGGTCTGTCAACGTTCCGTTGATCATCAGTCAATAGATTCAGAGGATGTTCGTGCGTGTAACGGTAATTCCTCTACTCACACCAGCTAGTTATCTGTCGTGTGTTATATGTTATATGCTATATATTATGTGTTATGTGTTATGTGTTGTACGTACAACCACTCGTACTGAAGCAGAGCCATCATTTCTCCTGTCTTGGTATCAACCAAGCATCACATCACATCTCAAGTAAAAGCACACACGGCATAGCACAGTATAACATGGGCCGTGCCAGGCAACTGTCGCTGAATGCTAACCAATATAGCAAATCACAAGAATAATCATTGTTGGTTGTTGGTCATGGTCATTCTCTGCCTGCCGTGTGAAACAATTTTAATAGGGTATTATTATTTGTGTGGTTAAAGTCTTTCGTATGTGTCCTATTGATTCACCATTGATATATCTTCCGTAATTGTAATTAACTACCCCCGTATATATATATATATATATATATATATATATATATATATATATATATATATATATATATATATATTTTTATTCTTACCTTTAGTGCGCAGACGTTTTTCTGCTACGTCATTTCCTGAATATCAAAAAAGTCAATCATTAATAATGTACAATTTAATTTTTGATGATGGAAATTTTTGCAAAAATCGCTAATCATTTTTGACAATTGATAACAATTATTTTTTAGATCATTTTAGTCTTCAGTGTAGAATCAAATTGAATAAATGTTGCGAATATGACTTAGACAGCTGTTTAAAAATAATTTTCAAACCAGTCCCGGTCTATTTTACGGGACCGAATCTCTCCGGGGGTAAGCCGAGAATAAAAATCCAAATAAAGTTTAATAAAAAAACAAAATAAAGAAAAATCCCATACACATACCAGTACAGGTAGAGAAAATGGTGGTGGTGCAGGAGTGGTTGATAAAAAACGAGTTTTTGGGCCTCGCTTTTCTCAATCGAAAAGAAGAGTCTGACTCAGTATCCACGCTGAGTAGAGGGAAAACGATAAATCGCGACACAGTGACGGTGCATCGCTGCATACACAGTCACGGGCTACAGTAGGCCTGGAATTAGATACTGTAGAGGTGCGTATCAGTCCTTAGTTTTAATTTTTTTGCGTTATAATAATTGTTAACAATAATAATAACTATAATTATATCACAAACATACTACTTGAATTTAAAAATCATTTTTGAAGTTTTGGTTTAGAATTTTGAGCAAAATATTGAAGATATGAAAAAATCATAGAATACCTTTTTTGTAGAAAATGGAATTTTTTCCAAAAAAGGTCTTCTATGATTTCTTAATATCTCTGATCGTTTAGTCAGAATAATTATTTTTATCAAAACGAAGAAAAATTTCCATCAATTTGATAACTTAAACTCTGAATTAAAAAAAATTGTTTTGATTGAAAATTTTGGGTAAACTATAAAAGATACAAAAAAATCGTAAGAGACTTTTTTTGTAGAAAATTAAATTCCCTACAAAAAAGATCTCTTGTAATTTTTTCATATCTCGGATCCTCTAGTCAAAATAATTAATTCAATTAAAACATACTAAAATATCCAACTTAATAAATTTTCGCACCCCAAATTTTTGACTTATTATCCAATTAATCTCTACCATCTGACTGACTCCCCCGATATCAATCTAATTAAATCCAATTAAAAATCAAAGCTCTGGGTGTTGGGTGTAACCAGCCGGGTTGTAAGTCAAAGTATATAAAAGTATATACACGACATGTAAGTCCTGGTAGTATCTCAACTCCGGCGATTCGGTTTCGTTTGACATACACACCGCGGGTACACCAGACTCACCAGTATGACTCTCGCTTCAGTTGCGCGTGGAACGCGAAACCGTGAGCATCGATAGTGTGGCGGGGGGTATTTATTCCGCGGTTGCCCATCCACTCCCGCATGCTTTCTCAAACGTATCTGTAATTGTCATACTTGATAATCCAAAAAAGCTCAGGCTCTAACTCAGGCCTATTATTTTTCCTGATTACTTAAAAAAAAAAAAAATTGAAGCTTAAATTGCCGGCGAAAAAGCCGCGGAAAATTTTTATTTCTGTCACAGAAAATCCAGTGGATGAATTTCTGTGAAATTTAATGACTTTTAATTGCTAAAAAAATTTTTTTCTTTATTTTTAAAAAATAAATAAAATTGTAAATATATATTTTATTTTACATGGGATGTGATTGATCGAAAGCGCAGTGATAAATTTTCAGGCAAAAAATAGCCGGGAGAGAAAGAAAAGACAAAACGGAAAAGAAGTGTTATCTCTAGTCTCTGGTGGTATATGTGCTCCAAAACGAGGAGATAACACAATCTGGGCAGTGAATATATCCACGAGTTCACAACTCCAACTCGGGCATAGGATGTATTGAAGCATATAACTAAATAAGATACATGCTGATCGAGGCCGCGAAAACCGGCCGCGAGTTGTCGCCGATTCCCGAGTCACTATTTAGATTTTATTTGTATTTACTACCCGGCTATTTATTAATAATTAAGTAATCCGGTAGAATAAACAGCGGGGAGATAAATATTAATAATAATTAATTTTACGGGCGTAAATAAAGACGTTTAAACATTGTATGTATGGACCAGGTGACAGAAAGCACATACTGACAGGTAATGTATACATTAATGTCAATCATTATTTATTGCGGGAATATTTTAAAAGAGATAATAAATTATACGGGTTGGATCTTTATTCATCCTCCTTTCAGGAGATTGTATCAAGTTATCGCTGTTAATTCGGGGTGTTACTTAATAGTTTGTTTTTTGCTGAGTTTCGGTTAAGCGATAGACAAAAAGGCCGAGGGTCAGCGTCAATGTGTTTTGGTAGTTATTTGTAGTTTTTTTTTTTTTTTTCTATTTGCGATGATTCAGTGGTTATTTTTTTTTTTTATCTTACCAATATAGGGTAGAAGTTTTTTTATTGGGCGGATATAATTATCATTTTTTTTGCTTCATTGGGATTGTTGGCAACTTTTTTATAAATTTTTCTAAGATAATTTTTAATTCTTTTTGATAAATAAATTATTGTAAAAAAATCTTTAGTCATAAAAATTGCAGCAATTTGAAAGAAATTTTTTTCGGAGTAATTTAATAATAATGATGATGTCAAAAAAAATTTAAGATGCATTTTAATTACTACTATCGTCATTATTATTAATTTAAATCTAAAAAAGTTGAAAATATATTAATTTTTCCGGTTTAAATTAAAAGTCCACTTCTTCACTTTCCAAAGAAATTCTCAAAAATAATGAATAAAAAAACAAATTCACTGAAATTTATATTTTTTCAATACACAATAAATAAAAGAAAAAATACATTTTGGACAAAATGATAATACCCGCGATAAAAAATCTTTACCGTTATATGTCCGAAAGCTGATTTTTTATGTTAATGATAAATTTAAATGAACCAATGAATATTCCTATTGGAGAAAGACACTTTCCAAGCTACAATCTGCATCCACGGGTAAATTCTTAAATGAATGTACATTTATACCCACACCAAATACACACACATGTATTTTTTATGTTTATTTACGTTTTTTTTTCTTCGGAACTTTCCACTTGAATTTTAACCCAAATCATGTGATAATATAAATTCAAGCGTGTTTTTTCTGGCAGCGTGAACATTTGTTGTTAAAAAGAATTAAGTGTAAAAATAAATATAAATGGTTGAATAAGTAGCACAAAACAAAGTCCAAACCCGGGATGTTTATAAATAATTGAATTTAACATTTATTGAATACACTTTAGATCGTCAGTGAGTACATTACTTGTTACTGGTTACACATTATTGCGTGTGTAATTTTTTTATTGTTGGGATGACGGTTTTATTGGCAAGAATATATTTCAATCAACCCGTCCCCGATATATTAGCATGACAGCTATGCCCGAATATTAGTAAGATAAAATGGGTTATTGAGTTGCGAATATATTTTAAACCCGAAATTCGAGTTCAAGGTCTTGACGGGTACCCTGACCTTGCGACCCTCCAAGACGTCCGTTCATTGTAACCTTCACCACGTCCATGTATCCTGACTCAAATATATAATTGCCGAATTTAGTTTCTATTCTAAGACCGGCAGTCTCTTGAATTAATCTCGAAAATTTTTTTGTAAAAAAATTTTATCTCAGCTTTGAAAAATTAAGAGTTAAAAAAATTTTTACTATTTAAATTTTAGTCCAAATAATTATTTTAATTTAAACAGAGCAAATTTTTCTCCAATTTGACAATTTTGATAATTTTTATGCCTTAAATTTGAAAGAAAAAATAATTTTTGGAGTTTTGATTGAGAATTTTGGGTGAAATATTGAAAATACAGAAAAAACATAAGAAACCTTATTTGTAAAAAATTAAATTTTCTACAAAAAAGGTTTCTTATGATTTTTTTATATCTCGCATCCTTCAGTCAAAATAATTATTTTAATTAAATATTGAGATAAAGAAATTATTTACTCAAAAATGGTTTAAAGATTTCAGAAGAGTTCGATTTAATTAATGATACACTGCGGTATATTAATGAAAAGTAATTTCGAAAGATTATCACGAGATCCAGATCCCAAATGAAAGTAACAATCCGTGTTAATAAAATATAATTACTCGTAATAAAAAGCTATAAATCTTGAGAAAGAAACAGAGTTGATAATAATAAAATAATAGCATTTAATTTTATAGAAAGTAAATTCGACAGAACAATAATGCGAATCGTGAGAAATGAATCTTTCGAATTAATATTCGCTGTACATTGATACTATATACGTATACAAATATATATGAATGTATATAACATAAGTAGGCGTGTGGTATAAAAGATATATATCTCAAGGTATGTAGCACGTTGGATGATCGCGACCGAGAAACGAATGTTTGCCTCAGCTTGTGAGTCCGCTACCTCGTCGAAGGCGAAGGCTTAAAAAGCGAACACGACTCAGATGCGATACACTTTTCCACTTTCTCTGTGCCCGAGATCCTCAATACTCTTTACTTTTATTTTCTCACATTCTGCATTGACCGAGTCTACATTTTTTTTTTTTTCAATCATTAATTACTCTTATTTATTAATTAATTTTGTTCCAAAATTTCCTTTTGAAAATAATAATTGAGTATTTTTTTATTCATGGTAAATTTTTCAATTTTAGTTTTTAAAATTTCTGAAAAATGGCGTTGATTTATAGTTCTTAAAACTATACATGAAAAGGACGTTTTTTATGTTAAAAAAACGGATTTTTATTAAAAATATTTTATTCCAAGATAATTATTTTTAAATCAAGATAAAAAAAATATATTTGATGAAAAAAAAAACATCTTGAACCAAGAAAATTATTTTGAAGAGGTTTTTTTTGCCTTGAATGAAGCAGAAAAATTCATGAATGAAAAAATTATCCTTGACTTGAATGATTTTTTTTCTTTAATAATTTTTTGTTTTGACAAATTTTTTATTATCCCCATCAAGAAGGTGATCCAATACAATTAACGATTATTCCAAATCAAACTCTTAGTTTCGACTGATCGAGTATGCATTACAACCACAAGCTATACCGGGTGAACGTCTGAAGTTTCATTCTCAATAATAATAACTCTCTCCTTTCTTATCCTCTCGTTACGCTCCTTATCACTCGCGTTATCGTTATGTTACGTACACCTAATTACCAATATAAGTATGCGTAATTACTTCCTATTAGACTGATAGTCTAGTTGATCCAGCTATTATTTAATCCATAGCGGACTAGAGATGCTCATTCCGATTAATAAACATATCGCGAATTAATTAACCGGCCGGATTATCATAATTATCGTCCTCATTATTATTAATTGCGTAAATATATACATATGTATAAGTATACTTATATATGAGCACCACTGGGAATGTTCCCATTTCTCCTTCAGTTAAAGTACCCGGTTGGTTAGGTCTACTCGTTCTACGGTTGTATAACAGCAATGAAAGTACTCTTCCGCGGAGCACCGCGTTCAGCATATGGTAAGGGGAACCACCTCGACTCATCTATAAGATCTACTTTTGCTTCTCTATTTAAATTAATGTTACGCGTGAATTACGTCTTGTAGATGTAATATCGTAATGTACAACTGTGGTAGTTGCAATAAGCGATAATTGCTTACAAACATTTAATTATTTGATTATTTATGTTACTATTATTGATATTTTTAACAATTTAATTTTTTATTTAAAAATTTTATAAACAAATTGAAATTTAAAACTAATTATTAGTAGACATAAACATTTTTTTAATTTTTTAATTCTTTTCTGAAACATTAATTTTATTTAAAAAAAAAAAAAAAAAAAAAAAAAAAAATAAGAGATCAAAATTCTTGCTTATCAAATTTTCAACAAAAAAAATATTTTTGAACCTTATTGAAAAAAATTGCATAATAATTTAAAAATAAAAAAGACTTTTAATCATTTCAATTATTAATTAATTTACATTTAATTTATTGTTGTACGATTTTCCTGTTAAAAGTTTAAAGAATGTCATAAAATTAGATTATCTACAGACCACGAATGTACGATATGTACAAATCAATATTTCAAAAAAGTTGCCTCGGCAACCGAACCTGAAACTTTTATGAGACATTAATAGAAAAAATAACTTTGTCGATAAGAAAATAATAAAATCTATACTTAACAACTTATATCAATTTTATATTTTTAACTTTTGTTCTCCGACTTTATAAATAAAAAAAAAAAGAAAAACTCAAGTTTATTGAACGCACAAAAATAAACTATTTACTTTATCAATTAATTTCAGTTCATTCTTTCATTAAAAATAAAACATGTCGCTATAAATTAGTGCTATAAATAATAAATAAAACCGGGTTATTAATTCTGTTATAAAAAAAATATCTGACCAAAAATTGATCGTAAACAAAATTTACTTGAACAAAAAAAAATTTAAGCAAAACCGAAATTATTTTTAAGCAAATTTTTCTTGAACCAAAAAATTAATCTTTAATTCAAAATTTTTTTCTCTTTATAAAATTTAATTTAATTCCAAGGGACCTAAATTTATCTTGGAAAATAGGGCGTTTGATACTCAGCCCCCGGTTTAGTTTTTCCGTCCATTACCGTATCGATCCGTTCGACCTGCGGGACGATGACTTCGAAAGCAGTAGTCAGGTCGAGTGTTATTTCCCTCTCGGTCCGGCCGCGCATGATCCGCGGTACAATACTCACTTTGGTCCTGGAACCGCAAAAAAAAAATCCCACATATTTAAAAAAAAAAAACAATTTATATAAACTCCAAAAAAAAAATCCATCCTTCGAATCCGAATCGTCTTTTTGAATAATTGAGTGCTTGAACTTATCGAGCAAAAAAGAACCACGAGGGTTCATTGGCCGGGATATTTGGGAGATATTTTAGAGGAGTGGATGTCGATGATCGATCCACCTTGAAAATCCTCGACAGTTACACATATGTGATGTATACTTTACCTTTTAGGTATTAAGTATGCTGCACGCATGATCCTTGATTTTTGGTTTTGTGTTCTCGGCAAGATATTTGCAGTAAAGGTGAGGGTCCCTACGGGCTGCTGGCTGCTGGTATCTCGTATCGGTCTTTGGGCCATCACGTCCAGTTAGCGTCTTGGTACGAGTGTAAGTACGAGTATAGCGCCTACTAATGTAGAATTAAAGAGCAAAAGACGAAGAGGAATGATGTCGAATTAGCAAAGACGGGATAGGACAGGATAAAGGATGAAGGATGAAGGATGAGCAGACCGAGAACCTCCACTGAAATAAAACGTCTGGCCGGTCCTTACCTCCGCTCGCTCCTTCTTTCTCTCAATCACCCTGCTCGCTCATCCGTACCTGTAAATATATACATACATGTTATGTGTGATTATCTTACTGAAGTGTGCAGAAAAAGGTGGAGGGGGCCCAAATAACTTTGAAAGGTAAACGACTTCTATATTCCACGGTAAGCGACGCCAGATACAGAGTCATCACCCAGCTACGTCCGAGAAATCCAGACTCTCTTGTATTTTATACTATATGTTCTGGATAGAATGAAAAATTCTATTCGGCCACAACTGAAGTCGAAGATAGATTTTTTAGTATATTTATCATAAATTATTTTACTTTAAATTATTCAGAAATTTATTTACGATTTTTTTTTAATGATATGCTATTTTATGTAATAATTTAATTCAAGAATTTATCGTCTTGATTCAAGACAATTGTCCTCTTCAAAATTATTTTTTTGGTTCAAAAATTTTTTTCTCGAAATAAGTTAATTTTTTTTTCAGTGTATGAGCTTTAACATTTTTTTAAAGTAACACATTTTAAAATTAACAGTTTTTCAGGATTGAACTATTTCTTTTAAATGAAGTAGTACACTGATAAAAAAATTATTAAGCCAAGAAAAATTTACTCTAATCAAAAATTGTTTTGTAAACGTTAAAATATCAAATTAAGAGCTAATTATTATTAAAGGTCCAAATTAAATTTTCTATGAAAAAAAAATTATTGAAAGTTAATATGTCTAAGCGCGTCACTAAAATTGAAGGAATTGAAGCGTTAAAAATATATATAAATTTAATTTTAAACATAAACTTAAAAAAAAAATAAATGTATCAAAATTCCATTAATAATTTCCAGCAACTAACCACGTCAAATCGATAAGCTACTAATTAAAAAAAATGAAATATTCAGTAGTTCACACCACATTTTTTTTGCGTGTAATAATTGTAGTCAATTACCATTATAATTATCGGGATATTTAATATAAATATATTAACACTTTATTGCGTCAAACAAGTGTTTTTTAATTGTCATATTTACCTACTTATAAATTAGTTGATTTATCGATGACTTGATCAATTAACGATTATAAATTTAATATAAATATTTACATACGCATGTTGTGTGTTATAATGTTAATAACATATAAGTATATACATATATAGAATATAAATATATAATTTATAAAATATTATTATTACATATATATGATATGATTTATGGTGTGCTCAATGCACATTTAACATTTTATTAATTTATAGACGAACATGTACACGCAATCGATTTAAATGTAAACTCATATCACCGACATATTTCTCTTTTTATTACAATATGATTATTATGTTTATTATACTTATATATATTAGAGAAATATGTGTTATGTTGCATATTCCGGTTTTCGGACGGTATAATAAGAACCCACATATGTTGATATGCGTAGTTGAGGCAATTTTAACAGGTGGGTGAGTAATTCTGTATTGAGACATAATAACAATTATTTAAATTATCAATATGAAAAAACATTAGACATATTTTTTATTGAGATGTTTTTAAACGTTCGATAATAATAATAATAATAATAACTCTAGACATTTTTTTTTTAATTATTATTATTATTTTCTTTATTATAAAACGAACACAAGTGTAAGACAATTCATTAAACTTCAAATTTGTTTGAAAAAAAAAAAAAAAAAAAAATATTAAAAAATAAATTGACTTTAGTTTTTGTTTAAATAGCGACAACTGTTATAAATTTATTTTCACTATCGTTATCTCAAAATTTAATTATTAAAAAATTATGAATATTTTAATTAAATACACTTATAGGTGTATCAATATAGATTACATACATCTAAATTGTTATCTTCAGACAAAATTTTACACAAGAGGCGACTAATTGTCATTACACTGAGAAAAAATACACAGTGGGTAAATATTTTTTTAACAGGCGTTATTTTCCTTTAATTATCAATATATTTTGTTTGGAATGAACAATATTTTTTAAAGGACAGCTGGGTAATTAGACGATCCGCCGCATTAACATTCGGTCAAGGAAAGTATAAATTAAATTTTCTTGAGATTTTCTTCCCGTGACTGGATCTGTAAAAAATAAATATCTGTTATCGACATCGGTTTGTAGAACATATATTTATTTGGTAATGTTAATTTGAATTTTTAATGCACAGAAAATTTTAATCGGTAGTTTTAAATTAATAAAAATAATTTTTTTCAATAATCTTAAGTTTTAAATGAACAATTTATTTTTCTTATAAATTGCAAACAAGGAAAAAATTTAAAGATAAGAAAAAAAATTTTTATTTTCAATAAAATTAGCCGTAAAAAAAAAAAAACTAGACACTGAGCGTATTTTTACTCATTGCGCTCTTCCTTTCGTTTAAAAAAAAAATAAATAAATTCGTCAGTGTAAATTTAGAAAAAAATTTCTCAAATAAAATTGCTTTCAAACAAACCAATAGTTCTATAAAATGATTTTTTTTTTCATTCTAAAAAGACAGTGAATCCATTTTAAAAAACAACAATTGTAATATAAAGCCTTGACCGGTCAGTTGTTTATCAGTAAAAAATAAAAAAATATAAAATTCATAGAATATTAGTTTGAGGCATCTTGAGACTCGAGACTCGTTCCTTAAAAATCTCTGTTGCTCAATCACCGATATTTTTAGATCATTCTGCGAATCGACTCCGTTAAATAAATGTACTTTATTTTCATATGCTGGCTCGCTTGTAAATTTTAAATAAAAGATAAATAGCTATCTCCCAGCTATTACTCACACGTAATACATAATACAATACGCATAATTTATCCATTCAATTATAAAAACTCGACGATTATATTTTCAGCTTAACACTAAAAAATCTCTTTTTATCATCCGCTAAAAAATAAAGCCTACACTGTGTTATTAGGAAGAATGATAGACGCGATAAAGGGGAATAAAATGTTACTTGTTCTTTAATAAATATAAAAGCAATACAAAGTACAATACACAAGCTCAAGGTGAATTTATAGAACTCTCCAACCGAGGGAGATTATTTCTGGAGCCGAAAGCCACCAGCTTATTCTCTCTGTACTTGCATTACTTTTCGCACATTACATTATATTTGTACAACTAAGAAGGAAATTAGTTTAGAAAAACAAACATATATGCTTTTTATTTTAATAGTTTTACTTGTATTAAAACTCGATACATGAATATACAAAACATTTTTTCTTTTTATTCAATGAGTCGGGGAATTTTTTACTAGATTTCAATTTCTTTCAAATCTAATGCAAGAAATAAATCAAATTATCTTAAAAATTGACAATTTCATCCTAAAAATTGTATTAAAAATTTTTTTAATTACAATATTATTATTATCAATAATATAATTGATTAAAAGAATAATTAGTCAAGAATTTAATGTCAAGACAAAATGCCTTTCTTCTAATTTTCATAAAAAGGAAGATAAAATACTCAGACAGAGCTTCCGTAAACACGCGAAATTTTGATTCAAAACATTTTTATAAAAAAAATTTTTAATCAATAATAACTTTATTGACATTAATAATAAAAATAATCTAATTTTTTTATAAAATTAAGGAATATAAATAATATTTAAATTCAGTCAATAATAAAATATTTTCCCACTGAAATTTACACCGTCATTAAAGTTATTGCATAAATGTTTGATGCATCGACAATATGTCACTTATCTTGAAATTAATAATAATGAAACAGAGTTGAACTAAAATAGTATAATAGCTACAATTGAATGATGTCCACTATACGTATTATAGACAAGATAATAACGTCATAGTTATTACATATTATCTATGTCTATTGTCAATGCACTACCACTACATAAATAGGCTTCTATATATTTATACATCTATCTATCTTGGCGTATACATTTATATATAATACCACAGATGTATACGTAGGCCACCATTGAGACCTGACCTACTTCAAGGCGCGCACGCTTGGTTCGTTCCGCCCTTCCATTTCTATCCCCTGGTCCCTCAGATCCCTCCGACTCTGTTAACTCTTTTATTTCATTTTATTTTATTTATTTTATTAGCTACTATATAACTATATGACTACCAACTGCTACTGCACCGCTACTACTCTTGTTAATGTTTACTTTCTTCTCTATCTTCTATATTCTATCTTCCCTCCTCTTTCCCTATTTAATTATATCCTTGGTTTAGGGTCTTTATTCGCGATTAGATCGCGGCCCCAAATTGCCGCCGGGTTTAAATTTATTTTTATTTTTTTTCATTTCGGTGCAAAATTTTCGATTTTTTATTCTATGATTTTTTATCTATATTATTAAAAGAATAGAAAAATTTTGTCTCCAAAATAGTCATATGATTAAGAAATTACCTTGTATCTTGCGAACTATTGACATTTTTAAAGATATAAGCTCACTCCGATGTTACACTCATCAAGACCTTTCGTTTGAGTACCTACATCAATTTTTCATATATTTATATATAGTACTAGTTGTTATTCGCCCGCTTCGCTGGGCATTTTATAGAATTGTATTTTTAGATTTAAACTTGAAATTTAATTAGAGTATTGTTTTGACTTTCACAAATTCCAAATTTCATCGAATTAGCATATACCTTTTATCCATGTAATTATTCCAGCTAATATTCATTGTAACTTTCAATGTGCAATCATTATAATGTTTGCGTGGCTTTTTTCAAAGATGAATAATAATTGACACGAAGAAAAAAATTTGAAATGAGAATTTGGAGCCTATAGGAGCTATAGCTTGGAAATTAAAAATTTAAATGTTAACACCCGCCTTCGCAAACCCCTGTGAGGTGAGCTATCATAAAATTTGCCCATCGACTTTTTCTACATCTCTTACAGAAGATTCCTACCAAATTTGGAGTCGACAGGAGCTATAGTTTTAAAAACGGGAATTTTTCATTATTAACGCCCCCGCAATCCTCTTTGGGGTAGAATATCGTAAAATTCATTCATAAATTATTTTTTCATCATTTACAGAAAATTCCTACAAAATTTGGAGTCTGTAGGGGTTATAGCTTGAAAATTAAAAATTTTGATTGTTAATATCCACCCCCGCAACCCTCTGTGAGGTGAGATATCGTAAAATTCGTTTATAGATTATTTCTACATCTCTTACAGAAGATTCCTACCAAATTTAGAGTCGATAGGACCTTTAGCTTGAAAATTAAAAATTTTCATTGTTCAAAGTCACCCCCGCAGCCCCCATGGGGGGGGGGAATATCGTGAAATTCATTCATAGATTATTTCTACATCTCCTACAGAAGATTCCTACCAAATTTGGTATCGATAGGAGCTATAGTTTAAAAACGGGAATTTTTCATTGTTAACGCCCCCGCAACCCCCCTTGTGGGTGGAATTCCGTAAAATCCGTTCTTAGCTGACCTCTACTCGGCGAAAGGAATATTCCTACCAAATTTCAAGTTTCTAGGTCTGATGGTTCCCGAGATATCGTGATGAGTGACTATATAGATAAGAATCTCTTATATATATATAGATATATATGTATATATGAAAAATATATCAAAAATACATGTGGGTACTCAAATGAAAGCTCTTGATGAGTGTAACATCGGGATGAGCTTACATCTTTAAAAACATCAATAATTAAGAAAGTACAGGACAATTTAACAAAAGGCATTAATTTTTTTTTTGATAAAAAAAAATTGAGAATAATTTTTTTTTATCATTTATTTATTGATATTTTGATAAATATATATATATATTAGGGTGGGTCAAAAAAATCGAATAATTTATTTTTGACTTTATACTCTGAAAAATAGGTTCGTAGACACCTAAAAAGAATTCTCTCCAAGTATAAGCTCTTAATTATAACGGGAAGGTCCTCCGCTTTGCGGGTTTCTATTTTTTTCGAATAATTAGATAAAAAAATTTATATCTCGCTTCCAACTGCTTGGAAAAATATTCCGTGGCATAGATTTTGTGAGAAATTGAATGCTTTACAAAAAGGTCTCTTATGACTTTTTCAAAAACTCAACCGATTAAAAGATATTCATAGTTGAAGTTTGGCTATTTTAAGGAAAATATTCGTTTTTATTATGAATTTTATAAGTCGATGAAAAAAATTATTTCGGATTGCGGAACTCATGATTTTGTAGGAAATTTACTGCTCTACAAAAATGGTCTCTTATGATTTTTTGATTAAGTGAAGCCGTTACGAGATATTCATCGTCAAACATTAACGAATATCAATATTTTCAGTTTTTGATCAATAATTCGATAAATTTTAATTTAAACTATGAGTTTCAGGAAAATTTACATAAATTTGAGTTTCGATCGATAAAGAAATGTTATAAACAATTTTTTTAATATTGTTTTCAGTCTTGAGCTTGTTTGATTGCATTAAAACAAGAAATTAGAGCATTTTTTCGACATATAGCCAATGATTAGTTTAATTTGAAGTGAATGACATATTTCTTTGTCAAATTTAATATGAAAAGTATTGAATCAAATGAGAAACAACCAGTATTTAACTTTTTATAGATAAATTTTTTATTGAATTATCAATTGCAATATAATTGTCTATATTTTTAACATAACAGTACGCTATTACTATAAATAATTTCTTTTATTACAATTTGGGAATGTTTTTGATGTTCTTTGACAACTTGCAATAAGTACTGGAATTGTTCTTCATTTTTGTCAAGCATTGATTATATTCACTGACTAATGCAACAGCTCGCTCTGCTGAATCATTGACAACTTTTAGTTGTTGAAAGTATTCTTTATTTTCGAGATAACTCTCATTAGTAGGCCATAATTCAACATCGACATCAAGAAAGTCATACGGTAGATCGAAGATTTTGAAAAGATTTAATGACTTTTTAGACACAAAGTCACTCAGAGTTCTCTGCGCCAATGAATTCAAATCTTTTTTAGCAATTACAAATCTTTTAGCTTTACAATCTGTACCTTCACGAGTATTAACAGCTTCAACAATACTTTTTTTACTTCTAATGGAACGCCATCGTCAAACAGTGATAAAATGGCAAGTTCATCGCTCAAATACCATAAGTGCGAAATCATTTTTTCACACGTAGCTGAAGAAATCAAAGGATTGATATGTTTGTACTCCAATAAATTTTTCATAAACTGCAAGTCATGATAAGCAGCAGTTGTTGCAGAAGTTGATGAAAACCAAGCTTTTAAATACAATGTGACTATAAAAATACAGAAATGACGAAGACCATGCAATTCTTTCTGAGAGAGTTTGAATTCATCTCTGAATAGATACATTTTCAAACTATAAATGGCCTTAGCCATCCATCTAGCATGATGAACAGCACCAGGACGTTTGAAAGAAATCTTTTCTTGAGGCATTTCTCCAAGGAAAATCAATGATAATTCCAATAATTCTTTATCTAACTTATTATAACATTTCTTTATCGATCGAAACTCAAATTTATGTAAATTTTCCTGAAACTCATAGTTTAAATTAAAATTTATCGAATTATTGATCAAAAACTGAAAATATTGATATTCGTTAATGTTTGACGATGAATATCTCGTAACGGCTTCACTTAATCAAAAAATCATAAGAGACCATTTTTGTAGAGCAGTAAATTTCCTACAAAATCATGAGTTCCGCAATCCGAAATAATTTTTTTCATCGACTTATAAAATTCATAATAAAAACGAATATTTTCCTTAAAATAGCCAAACTTCAACTATGAATATCTTTTAATCGGTTGAGTTTTGAAAAAGTCATAAGAGACCTTTTTGTAAAGCATTCAATTTCTCACAAAATCTATGCCACGGAATATTTTTCCAAGCAGTTGGAAGCGAGATATAAATTTTTTTATCTGATTATTCGAAAAAAATAGAAACCCGCAAAGCGGAGGACCTTCCGTTATAATTAAGAGCTTATACTTGGAGAGAATTCTTTTTAGGTGTCTACGAACCTATTTTTCAGAGTATAAAATCAAAAATAAATTATTCGATTTTTTTGACCCACCTAATATATATATATATATATATATATATATATATATATATATATATATATATATATATATATATATATATATATATATATATATATATATATATATATATAAAAATTCTTTCAATTCCTAGACTAGACTATTTAATGATGAAATTCTTAAATTTTTTTTCAGATTTTCTAAAATATTTTTTTAATAATGATATAAATTGGAAAAAAAATTTTTATAATTAGATCTAATAAAAACGAATGAACGACAAATTTTTAACAGCCCGTAAAACCGAAAATTAACGATCGAAGTAATTATTAATCAATTTGAAAATAAAAAACAAAATTTATCAAAGTTCTATTTCGTGTTAAAAAAAAAAAACCATCAGTCATCTGTGGTGTGTTAAATTAAATTTATTGTGTCAAACAATTTATTACGAACAAGTAGGATAAATATATATATAAAGTAGAGTAAAGTATAAAGTATAAATAAATGAAATAAAAAAAGTGTAAATATACATTTATGAGGGGACTACTCAGTACGTAGACAGTTTAGTTGTTATTGTTGTTGCGCAAACTTGCAGAATGTATATTATTACGGAGGTCATGGGGTCAGAGCTGGGTTAGATGAGGTCGCGTATAAACTCCGTAACCGTATACATTGTCAACAAAATTAATTACAACTATGGGCGTTGAATTGTCCGTTCTCAGCGGTCACTTTATTCCCGCTCAAACTCGAAGATTATTTTTATAAAATAATTATAGGTCAATGGACATAATATGCTCGACTTTAAATTGATAAATGTACCTAAGTAATTATCTTCGGTTATTATTGCATTAATTGGCTCAGGTATTATCTTCTAATTTCAGTTTTACGGTCTTGTTTTTTTCTTATTTTCCTTAAAAAATATAATTTTTAATTGGAATTAAGTTATTGTTATAATTGACGAAATATAGAAGTAAAGAGATTACGAGCGTAATTGGTTCAATAGATAATTAGATGGAATTTTTGTCATCAAACTTTAGAGAGCGATAAATAAAATAAATGTGTTTTATTCTGTGAGTGTAATGATTGATAATTTATGGGTTCATTTTACCCACTTTCTGGTAGATAAAAATGGTGAATGTAAATATGTACTTTTCTGCTCAGTGAATGCAATCCGGTTTTCGATCTTTAAGTATCTCAATTATTAGTTTACATACTTATTTAATATTCTTGTTTGTTATTTTTTTATTAAGTAAAAATTTATTCATTTTTAATAATAATAATAATAATAATAATAATAATAATAATAATAATAATAATAATAAGATATTTAAAAAATTTTATATTATTATTATTTTTGTTAGAATTGTTAAATTTTATAAAAAAAAAATAAAATTCCATCAAATTAACTACCAAAGTTCAATCTAAAGATAAACACGAAAAAATATTTTTATTACTGTCTAAAAAAACAAACATTAATTCCCAGGTTTCCTCAATTAAATTCTAAAAGTTATTCTTCAGTATTCCTCCATTTATTTGCTCAATAAAAAACAAATAAATAGACACTTGTTACAAAAAAATAGTTATAAAAAGAATTCAATTTCCGGTGCCTCACTTGTATATTATTTCTCATAAACTATTTTATTAGTATCAAGCGGGGATATTTATCCACTCTGTTAATGTCAATAATGGCATCCATGAACACTCTGGTATAAGTACATTAGTGTGGAAGTAAATAGCGTGTTATTTGCCCAAAAAAATTATGCTGATACGGCGGGCTCTGGACCATAATTTGTGGTGGAAGCCCGGCTTCAGCTAATCTATTATTACGTTGGGTGTGTGTGTGTGTGTGTGTGTGTAACCACACGTAATAATACTGTGATATTGATACACATTATCCATTATATATATAGACATAAATATATGTATAACAAACTGGATGCGCCTGTCCTTAAAGTGCATTAGCTAAGGTACATCGTCCTCTAAAAAATAAAAACTAAAAAATCCCGCGTAATTTTTTTTATTACAGATACGCAAAAGTATTTTTGTTCCTCATTCGCCAATTGGTTACATAAATCGTTATCAAATTAAATGGGCTGTGAATTTAAAAACTCTATGGCTTGAGAAGCTATTAATCATTCGAGTAAAAATTAATCAGTCGGAGTGGGGGGATAAGAAACATACGAAATACGAAAAACTCGAGCAAGTATCCTGAGAATACTTACATATTGTCCTTGGTGTTACAATAGCCACCATGTGTATAAATAGCCGGGTCGTTAATTGTTGATATTGTTAGTTAATCATTTGGACTGATAGCAAGCGTACCTATGCATTGAAATTATTTTTTTTTTTTTTTAATTACTCGTAAGTTTGTAGTTTTAAATTATGGAATTGAAGAAAAATTGCGATGACATTCAATGGAAATTATTTTTTAAGTCAAAATTGTGAATAGACTTTTAATATGTGTGTTTTTTTTCCCACTTTTTTACACTTTTTCAGAACTGATGTGCGGAAAAAAATATTCTTAGCAAATAATAAAATAATTATTACATATTTATCATTTTATGCAGTGATATTTTAATTTTACTGTTTATTATTTAAAATTGACTGATTTTATTTTTTCGTATAAATTTTTACGGAATTTTGAAAGTTGGTTTGACAAAAAAAAAATTTTTAATCAAACAGAAAAATTCTTTGAGCAAAATTTATAAAATTTATTCAAGAATTTTTTTTCTAGATCTTAGACAATAAATCTTAAAAAAAAATACTTTTTCAATTTTTTTCACAGTATTAATTTAATTATAGAATTAAATTTTTTTTTAACTGTTTCAAAAAAATTTTTTTCAAATTCTGAAGTTCCTAAACTCTTTCTCAAACGCTTTTTTGCCTTCAAAAGTTGGAAAAAATTTTGGCTCATGTTTTTAGATAAAATTTCTATTTTATCTTTTTTTGACATTTTTGATATATATTTTTTTGGAAAGTACATTTTATGTATAAAAATTACTTTGTAAATAATTACCAAAATTACTTTATAATTTCCTTTTTTTTTAGTAAATTAATTTTTTTACTTTTTCAAACAATTATCTATTTTTACACAATCGTTACAATTTAGAAACACAAAATAATCATTTAAACTAATTACAAGTAGTTGATCGTGAAAGTGAAACTTATATGCAGATATTAGCTGTAATAACTTTCTACCAAATTAAAAAAAATCGCGACTAGACCTAACCACAGCGTATCGATTATAATAATTCAATGTAATATAATATAATAATAAGAAAACGAATTAATAAATTAAAGAGCTGGAGGATAATAAATTGAGTAGGTAGCTGGTAGCTGTTGCACGTTTAGATTGTCTGGTGGCTGGCATTGAGATTGAGAGGCATTATACGTCTATATCTATATCTACCCATAATAACAACATATATATATATATATATATATATATATATATATATATATATATATATATATATTCAAGACTCAATACTCCATACTGTATACTATATACTATGACTATGTAATCCCAGTGGGACAGTGAAAGGCGACCTAGACCAAGTCTCTACCACCTGAGCAGAACTGCAACCTGCTTGCTGATTAGATGTACTCTGCTCTACCATTTAAATTTACATTTACATTTATAAACTAATTTATTATCAAGATAGAAGCGACAAACTGAGAGCTTCACTTTATTTTATTTGTTAAATTATGAATTTATTAGTATTATTATTATTTATTGTTGTTACATTATACTTTATTAAATATAAACAGGTTTATAGTAAACTATTAATACTATTGTCCCTGATAACCCGCGAAGGTGAATGATGTGAGAGGTGATTTCACTCTCAACTCACTTTCGATTCGACTTATTACTATCACTATCACTGTCGCTATTTATCTTCGCTCGCTAAAAATGAGGCTGCGGTAATTGTAGTCAGTAGACAATGAAAAGTAGAAAACTCTTTAAGCTTTCTGTTTTTTAAAAAAAAAGTCATTAATTTTTTAGTGTACTAATGTATTAAAGAGTTGTACCTTTACAAGGCCCAGAAAAATAATTTTGAATGATTTTTTCTGCAGAGCATTATTTAATTAACTAATAGAAAAATTGATATACATATATTAGTGATTTTGAACTTTGTTAATAAGTTCTTTTTTGACAAATTATAATTTTTCTAGATTCTGTAGACGATTCTGTAGATCGAAAGTTTCGTAAAAAAGTTTACTTACAGTGAGCACGATATCTTCGGTTTAAATCATTGAAATTCAAAAATCCAAAAAAAAATCAACTAATATAAGACATTATTTAGCGATTAATCGAAGGAATTATCAAAATATCTATTTTTAACAAATTAGCGGGTTGACAAAAAAATTCACTTTTGATTTTCAATCAAAATTTCAACCTTAAATTGTTTATTTCCAGAATTATTAATCCTTGGGTCAATTACTATAAAATATAGTCAAAAAAAATTGTTTCAAAATTAGAGACTGATTTTATTAGCCGTTTTTGATAAATCTTGCTCACCGATTTTAAAAATAGTTTTCTATAAACAAATTTAATTATAATAAATATTTATCTTTTTTCAGGTTGAAAAATTAACTTTGACAATTAATTTGTCCCCACGATGGCCGGCGAAGACACCCAGATAATCGCGAACGGAACCGTCAACGTCCTGACGATAATCCCCAGCGAGAAAATGTCTAACGACACCGTCGAGATGCACAACAAGCTGAACAACAACAAGTCAATCACCAACGGCAACGGCAAGGTCCTGGAGATCACTGCTCTGGAGAACGGAAAGCTCCTCGCCGTCGGGGACGAAAAGTCCAACAGCTTGCACACCGAGTTCGACGATGTGGATGTCTCTTGTGGATGGGGCCTTTTCAGGCCGTTCTGGCTCCAGTACTTCGCAACCAAACAAGCTTTTTTGGTCATCTTTTGCCTCACCTGGGTAAGTTTACTGAATTGTATACTTGTTTTCACTTATAAGTTGGATTTACGGGTTAAATATTGAAAGTACGAAAAAATGATAAAAGAGATTTTTTATGAAGAATTCAATTCTGCACAAAAAAGATCTCTTATAATTTTTTCGTATCTTTCATAGTTTAGACAGAATAATTAAAAATAATCTAAAAAGTATAAATTCATATTTATAACGCGTAAATTTTATTTTTATTTTTATAATTACAAAATAATTTAATTATCTTGTTATTATTTTGGCTTACAGGTACTGCAAGGCATGTACTACACGTACTTTGTCTCAGTGATAACGACTATCGAGAAGCTGTTTCAAATCCAGTCAAAGACCACGGGAATCATAATGTCGGCGACGGAAATCGGGCAGATTGGATCCTCACTCTTGCTGACTTACTACGGCGGTCAAGGCCACAGACCCAAGTGGATAGCCTGGGGTATGATACTCTTTGCCTTGAGCTCTTTCACCTGCTCTATGCCCCATTTTATCTTCGGCGAGCAGCTGATCGAGCAGAAGAAAGCGCTCTTTACTATCAACCCGGACTCCGCTAGCAGCTCAAATCATGTTATTTCTAGTCTTTGCACACCGCGCGCTCATATTAATTCTTCAATGGATCTCGACGGGTATGCCGATTTTTTTATTTACTCATTTTATTAATTATATGGAAAATAATGTAATTTAATTATTGCAGGTCTTACACCACGGATTCACCAAACTTTGTCTCGGACACTACTGAGTACTGCGAAGGCACATTTCTGACAGAGCAGGAAATTCAATCGAAAATAACGTCCATAGTTCTGGCTATTTTCTTCGTTTCGCTTCTGGGAGTTGGAATGGGCCAGACGGCTGTTTATACTCTGGGGATTCCTTATATTGATGATAATGTTGCTTCTAGAGAAAGTCCTTTATATTTTGGTGAGTATTCAATGTCTTTAATTTTTTTATATTGTTACTAGCTGGCAAGTTAAAATTTTTTTCTATGTTTTTTTAAAAAAAGAAATTTTTAATTATAGATTAATTTTGATTTTAAAAACTTTTGTAAAAAATAAAATTATTTGTATTTTGATATTAAAATTAAAGTTAATTTAATAATAACAAAAAATTATTTTATATTTACAGCCATAACAATAGGAGTAAGAATTCTGGGCCCAGCCCTTGGATTTATTCTCGGCTCGTTCTGCACAATGATCTACGTAGACCCGTCAGATAATCCGCAAATCACGCCTAACGACCCGCGATGGGTTGGCGCCTGGTGGCTCGGTAAATTAACTCATTACAATAGACCACCTCTTTCTTCCCTTCTGCCTCCACTAGGAGCTGTTTCTTGGCATTGAAGTTTCATAAATTTCTTCTCAAATAAAAATTAAAAAAAAATCCTCTGACATATAGATTATCTATAAATTTACTTCTTAGCGGAGCGCTTTTAAAAATTTCTATTTGATAAAGACAAATTTTATTTTTAATCACATACAATTGATTAAAAATTGATAACTTATTAATTGTCAATAATTTCAGTAAAATACTTGAATAAAAAATTTTATAATTTTTTTAGCAATTTCAATTACAATACGATTAAATTAAAATATGATGTACTTTTAGGTCTGGTGCTGATATCAGGAATGCTGATGCTGGTGAGCATTGCGATGTTCGCGTTTCCCTCGCGACTGCCAACCTGTAAATCCTCGCCCAAGATCGAGGACTCGAAGCCAAGTCTGAAAGGTGAATTAATTATTTATATTATTTTAAGTCCTAATAAATTTAATTCTTGTCCGCCCGGTTACAATTCACCATCAGCGAGCTAAACTAATACTGATGTAAGTTAAGTAAATCACCATACCAGTCAAATCCAAAGGTGTCAAGGACGGACAAACTAGTCTTCGCATCATGTGTAATGTAATATATGCCGAGTTGGTTTAATTTATCTCAAGCAGCCTGAGATCTGCTCCGATTGCATGACATAGACATACATACTCGCACTCGACGTTTATATTACGTATGTCTAATATGAAAGAGTACGCATCTTACACACCCAAGTGTGCTCAGTGGTACGTGTTCGTGTGAGTCAATAATAATGACTGACCGACTCGCGAACGGTAGAGCAAGTTCATGGTCACCGCGATATAATACTATGTATAAGTATAAATGTATACTGTATACTATATACTACATAGCTAAGCTGAGCCGCGATACCAGCCAGGACCCTGATGATATACGATGAGGACACGTGTGTGTTCTCCAAGCACACCGAGGGGAATATAACACATAATGTAACATACAAACTAAATAAAAAAACGTCTACCCCAAAGCTAAACTTCCACACTCTGCTTCTACTCTGCTACGAATGCTTGCTTTTTTTAACGTTAACGCTGTCAACTATCTTACTTACGCCTTCGATACTTACCTACAAGACACCTATATAACTTACAAAACTCCTCCACAATGATTTGCCTTTTATTTCATGGTTATTTTTTTTTGTTTTATTTTTTAAAAGGTTTCTAATCGATGCTTATTTTTTTTTTTTTAATAGAAAGTTTTTTTTATTATTATTGATTTACTTTATTTTACTTTGCATAAATATTTTTTTTTTTTTTACAATTTTAAGCCTAAATAGAAAGCTTTGAATTTGTAACTGTTTGATATTTTTCAATTTTTTAATTTTTTTTTTAGTTTTATATTTTTTTCAAATATATAAAAAAATTACCTACTTTTTTTTTTTTTTAATTTAATCAGCAATTTTTTGGAATTATTAAGAAATTTTTTTTTTATAATAAATTATTTATTTAAATAATTAAAGTGTTAATTTTGGCTTATAGTATTTAAATAAATATATTAAATAATTTTATTATAAAATTGTAGGAGATTTTTACGTTTAATAATAATAATTTGTAAGTTATACAATTTCATAAAATTCTAAAAAAATACTTATTAAATTTATAAAATAATTTTTGTCAAATGCATGCAGATTTTAAATCAAAGTACAAGACAAAAAATTCTTACATTAAAATAATTAAAAATAAATCGAAAAAGTCTCCCCTTGAAAATATAATACACTAAATAAAATTTTATTATAAAACAGAGATTAATCCATTATTCGTAAAAAGAAAGATAATAAATGATAAATCGCCTAGTATAGTTAAGTATAAGTATAAGCACCAGGGCCGCGGTCCAAGCTCTAAGGTGTTACATAAACATTTTTATCTCGCAATAAACTTTCAGTGAATTAATTCGGCAGATAAATAACTTAGTAGGACTTGAATCCTACGCACGTTTTATTTGTCAAAATAGACAAAGTCCAAGGACTTTCCTGTATATTATATTATTATATGTAGAAACTCTAACCATGTATTGCTCTAACTCGTCATCGTAAGCTGGCAACCCCGCATAGATCCATAGGCTCTACAAGGTGAAAGAAAAAGAAAAAAACCGCGGATGGCATAAGTCAAGTTAGGTATATTCATACGTATGAGGATGAGGATGAGTAAGTAAGAGGAACAGATGATAATAATGATTATGATGATCGTGTAGCGTAAGAATGGCGTAGAGAGAGAGAGAGAGAGAGAGAGAGAGAGAGAGAGAGAGAGAGAGAGAGAGAGAGAGAGAAGTTATTAAACAGCGTTTGTAAAACAAGATGTATTGCCTTGTACTTATGCTAGTCCAGGCTTACAAACCCAGTAGTGAAGATATAACAACGAATATAAAAATTACATCATCGCGGACCGACAAATTGGGCAAACAAGTATTTTTATTTTAATGAAAATGATTTAGGTGATTCTTCGACAGACTTATATATATTTTTTTTTTTTATACAAAATTACATTGATAGTATTTATTAATAATAGGGAAAGTTACTGTAATAGAAAAATTATTTAATTAGGTAAAATTAAGTTAAAGCAAACTTTATTAGTTTGAAAATTTTTCTTGATTAAGAAGCAATAAATTTTTTTATGATTCTTTTGGTTCAAAATTTTTTTACAAAAATTATATTTATATTAATAAAATTATTTTATAAAATAAAAATAATAATAATATTTTTAGGAAGCTATAAAATAATAATAATAATAATAATGAAAAAAGACTGTTGAATATTACATAGGACAGAATTTCTATAGAAGAATCAAGAGACCAACGACTTAATTATAATACAGAATATTAGGGATTAAAAAAGGTTGTGGACCTTTATAAATTCATATGTAAATTAAAATAATTTGACTGACAGTAATTTGTGATATAGGGCTTTAAATAATTTATGTCTTTTTATAAAAATAGTTATCAAATAATACTTAATATTAACAATGGAAATTTTTTTTATTGTTATTATTATTTTTCTATTTTTATGAGAATAGATAATTAACAATAATTTTTTTTTTTTCAGATTTTCCAAAAGCGGTGAAGAGACTCCTAAGGAATGACATCCTGATGTACAGAACAGCGAGCAGCGTGCTTCACATCCTGCCGATTGCGGGGCTGTACACCTTCTTGCCAAAGTACCTGGAAACGCAGTTCCGGCTGCCGGCCCACCACGCGAACATGATATCAGGAGTCGGCGGGATCCTCGTGATGGGCCTGGGAATAATAATCAGCGGCGTGTTTATACTGCGCATTAAGCCCAACGCGAGATTCGTAGCCGGGTGGATAGCCTTCACCGCGGTTGTCTATGCCGTAGGAATGGGCACTCTGATATTCATTGGGTGTCCCATGGACGACTTTGCCGGGTTGACGACCAACGCTGAGGGCGTAGCCAGCTTCGAGCCCACATGCAATGCCGATTGTGATTGTGGACGCAATAAATTTAGCCCCATATGTGGATCCGATAAAAAAACTTATTTTTCGGCTTGCCATGCTGCTTGTTCAAATTTTACCGAAATTGATGGCAAAATATCTTCTGTAAGTTTTATTTATAATTAATAGTTAGTTTCGTGAAATTTTCTTTAAAATTTATTTAATGAAATAAAAATTTGATTATTTTTTTTTAATTAATTATTGTAAAAAATTTTTACCAAAAATTTATTAAAAAAAATATCAAATGTTTTTTATTTCAAGTGAAAATTGTAAAAAAAAAAATTTAATGAAGTAAAATTAATAACAATAATATTTTTCTAGTTTTATGGTTGTCAATGCATCGGTCAAAATGAAACATTGAACGCAGCATTTGGATTATCATCAATTGAAATGAGCAAAGCAACAATGGGATATTGCGACCTAGAGTGCAGTAACTTCTGGGTATACATGATCCTGTTTTCTCTGTTTGTTTTTATCCACTCTACCAGTGAAGTGGGGTCGATGCTTCTTATTCTACGATGCGTCGATCCCCAGGATAAAGCGATGGCTCTGGGTCTCATACAATTTGCGATAGGCTTATTTGGTAACCACAATTATAATTAATATTTAATGTTAATAAAAGTTGAATAATAATAATAACACGACTATTATCCTACAGGAAATGTACCTTGTCCCATAGTGTACGGAGCAGTTGTGGATTCCGCATGCCTGGTTTGGGATAACTCCTGCGGTGAGCGTGGCGCCTGTTGGCTCTACGACTCAAACATATTCAGGATGTTCTTTCACGGTACGTTCACCGGGTAAATTAGTCAGAGTAATGTCTAGTGGTTTTACTTTAGCTCACAACACACCACTACACCACCGTCACTCCACGTTGATTTGTTCTTCCCGAGTCATTTATAGTTAGCGAGCACATAATATAACATATAAGATATAACATTGCTTAGGGTACTGGATGCAGTACCGGGTATAGTAAAAATAACATACTTTCCAGTAAATCTTGTTTTTAAACCCATACCTTGAGTACCTCGAAAGTATGTGGCGCAGAGAATAATCTTTTAAGTCAGCACTCAACACAGTGATTAATTAAAATTTTTTAATCTACAGGCACTACGGGTGGAATACTCACACTGGCATTTATTGTTGATCTCGTTGTGTGGTACAAAGCCGGAAAAATAAACTTTGTCGACGAGCAAACGGCTCAAGAAGGCTCCGTCGAAGAAATGACGACTCTTAAACCTCAGGATAAACGAACCGTTGACAACGATTACCTGTAACAGGTTTTATATATTTCTCTGCTTTTTATCCAAACAAACAAAACTGAGAATTAAGTTTAAGAACTTTTAACGCAAGAAAGATAACTAAAGCTAAAAAGCAACAAGAATAGAAGAGTAAAGAGTAAAGAGTAAATATTTTTTTTATAGGCAAGATCCCTTGCACTTTGCCTATATAATATACATCTATATATATTTTTTTCAAGATCTTTAATTAATATAGATAATAATAAATTTATAAGTAAAGATAGTGCGTTAAAACTTAACCAGTGACTAAAGATATTCATTATTTTCGTAGCTATACATCGATTGTAATCTTCAATATCGTCAGTGACGAGTCTTGATGTTTATCATTAATTATAGCTTAAAGATTGCCATAATTAAAGGCGTAGATGCAGGAAATTGCATAATAATGATATATATAAATATCTATGTCTCTATTTTTAAATAGAGAAAATATAAATATTTGATTAAACCAGAAGACGAATAAACAAAACAGGCAATATTATATATATTTTTTTTTATGCCTAAATATGTAACGGTGCTACCAACGAAACAAAAATAATGGGTAGCTGTGATTGGATGGTCTTTTAGGCTATATTTTGGTACCGCCGTCCAATATGTGAATGCTCGATGAAGAATAACTAATGACTAGTGACTAAATGATTGATTATTGAAATAAGCAGTAACTATTTTTGGAGTATTTGATTGGTAACTAGTCTGGCAATGGTAACTGAAAATTAAGAAAGTTTTTTTAAATAATTACTGATAATTATTATTGATAACTAACGATAAGTGAACTTGGCCCAGTGAAGATAAATTTGAGGCTAGCTTTGGGATGTTTCAGAAGAATAATATTAATAGCGACGAAAATTTAAAAGGTATTTTAATATATACTTTACAAGTAACTTAAGTCAATGTCTTTTAAATGTTTTGCGTATATTTAGGCGTAGTTTCTCAAAATATTTAACTTTTTAAAGGCATTAAAAAAATTATACTGAAATAAGAAGACGTTTTAAAATTTTTTGAATTTTTATTATAAATTTTTTTTAAAAAAAAAAAAAAAAAAAAAATTCCACTTTTATTTATTTAAAATTTTTTAATAACAATTTAATTGATAAAAAATTTATAAATATCTGTTAATTTCAATGTTATATTAAGGGGCACAACCAGTGTGACAGCCTAAAAAATGAACGATTTTTGGGAATTAAAAAAAAAAAATCTACTGTATCAATTGTTTTGAAATTTTAAGGGTATATTTATAGATATTTTGAGAATACACACTAAAATTTTTGAAAATTGATTTTTTTTTAATTTCCCACTAATTGTGCCCCTAAAAATGATACTGAAATCAGACATTTGATAATTTTAAAAATTTTTATTATGATTAAAAATATTGTAAAAAAATTTGCAATTGTATTTCTTTTAAATTTTTAGATGTGGAATTTTTTATTATAATTTTTTCATGATAATTTATTCATAAAAATTCAAATTTGACAGTCTCTTAATTTCAGTGTCAAAAAATTCTTATAAATCTAATAAAGTAGATTAAAATATAATCGTTGGGATAAATTATAGCAATTATGCTCATAAAAAATTTGTATTTTTGTAAGTGTTCTAAAATTATCCAGTTCAAGCTCGTTGAAGCCTTATGTAGCCTTAGAGTAGAAAAATTCTCTAGTTCGAAAAATTCCATTATTAATATCAGCCATTATTGATAATAATAATATTAATAGAAAAAAAAATAAGACATTAAATTCCGAGTACTACAAAAATAAAAAATATAAATAATACTATAAACCCTTGTTACGTTTTACTTTGAAGAGATTAAGCTCACACCGAGTCTGAAAGTGTTTATGGATCTGAAAATATCAAGATATAATAGAACTAAACTATTTTCTATGCTCATTACAAATATAAATAATAACGATAATAAGTAATAATAATTATATTAATTATTATAAATAAAAATAATTGTATATTAATTTAATAATAAGCCGTACAAATGCCCGAGTATTTTCTCACAGATTAACGGGATTAAAAAAGCAATTGAAATGAATAAACTCGTACAATATATTAATTACAAAATGGATAAAATAAAATATAAACATAAACACGTCTCAAGCCGGTCTAAAAGTGGCTTTCTCTTATTTTAATTGTTATTAATGTTGTTGTTGATTATTAAAAGCCGAATAATGGATGATTATTTTTAAAAATAATAATATTTAAATCCACTTATGATTATTGTAGGTGGCTGGTAAAAAAAAAAAAGCTCATCAAGCATACAGTATGACAAATTTTAAATTATCATTATTGAAAAAATACAAATACAAATAATAATAATAATAATAAATACAAATATCTCTTTCCGCACTTGTAAATAAAAAAGTACAATACCAAATTAAACCCCGATATCATGTAAGATGACCAGCGGAACTGTCAATTTTTTTTTTTTTTTTAATTATTACTGTGAAGACTAATTTTATAAAACACTGCCAGTTTTTATATCCTTTTTTACTATTTAAAATACTGCCGGTTGCATTTTTAATGATCAGTTTTGTACGAAAAATTTTTATTTTGAAGATTATTAAAAAATGGACAATTTATTTTTTAATTATACTAAATATTGGAACGCGCTTTGCGCGCTTCTTTTAAAATGTTTTTTATCGACAATTTAATCGATTAATATTTTTACAAATTTTCAATAATTTTTTTTTATCATTTCAATGAAAACGTTACATCACTTTTTTAATAAAAAATTTAATATTAAAATTCTGTTAATTTAAAAAAATTTCAAAATTCTTTTCTTAAATTTTTTCCCGCCAAAATAAAAAAAATTCAAATTATTCAATTTTTTATATTCTTCCTTGTAGAAATTTTAACTGAGTTTTTTTACCAATAAAAAAAAGTTCCGCCATAAAATTTTACAGATATTTCATTGTAACTTAGACACAGAAAATATAAATCTATTGAATTTTACTTACAAAGAGATCGATTATATTAAAAATATATATAAATAATATCACATTTATACTATTTTATATACTTTACCAAGTAAGGTTAAAAACAAACAAAAAGCAGGTTAAACATAACCTTCAATGCCGCTTTCACGTAATTAATTTTAAAGAACTAATTATCTAGTTAATTATAATTACTAGTCTCTAAACAATATATTTAAATAAAATATATGTATATTAATAAATATATCTTCTAAAATGAATAAGATTAAATAAAATGGTTTTGAACATAATGAGAGAAAACAATGAAGGTGATAAGTGATAAGCAAAGTACATATATATTATAAATATAAAATGAATTGATTATATATATATATATATATATATATATATATATATATATATATATATATATATATATATATATATATATATATATATATATATATATATATATATACTTCACCAGATATTCTGTAAATCTTTATATTAATTTAGTTATAAAAATTTATTTCTATTAATTTTATAAAAAATTTTTATTGATTCTTGTATATATTAATTTTATAAAATTATTTTAATTAACATTACTATTATTATTATTAAAATAATTATAATTATAAATAGAAAAAGTACTAGACGACGAACATCACAATTCGGATATTATTAATTTTTATATGTATGATTATTATAAATGAATTATAACTATTATAATTATGATACTTCGTTGTCAAAAAAAAAGCTGTAATATTTAAAAATATTTTTATGATATAAATGCCCGATTTGTTATAGATAACAATGCAATGCGTGATAATAAGATGGTAAATTTTGTTGATTTAATATGAATTATGATTATGGTTATTGATTCTATATGAATTAGTTTATTAGTTGACCGATAAATGGATTTTGAATTTTAAAAAACAACCCACAGTTATATTTCTGTTAATGTGATTTAATGCATCACTGATGTACCTTTTGAAGAAACAATAAACACACTCAGATATTTTTTGTTAGCCTGTGGATTGTTAGGTATAATAGTTAAAATTCAGATTCGAATTGGCAATACAAAATACAGTAATAAATAAGTAAGCTTGATTGAAGAATCCAAAGGCTAAGACTGATAACAGAATTATACGCAATCGCAAGTAACCAATTACGTATTTTGTAATTATACATACATTTATTATTATTATGATTTATTATAATTGTTTATTATAATTAAATTTGTTTATTAATAAAAAGGCGTGTGCCATAATTAGAAATATACTTTGTTTGTTTGTATTATAATGTAACCTTCCTAATTTTAAGTAAGTTTGTTTGTAATAATTAAGGAACTGTGCGCAGTTTGAATTTATAACAAATCAATTATTTTTTTATTTAGTTTTTGTAGTTTACATATATTGAAGTATATTCACAAAAAATTTAATCTCCATCGGACAAGGATTTTCAAAGTTATAAGGATTTTTGTAAATCCTTTTCGGAGCTTCGCGCACAAAATTGGGGCTGAGGCCAAAAACTTTAAATGTTTTTATCTCAAAACTATTTTTAAAATTGGTGAGCAAGATTTATCAAAAACGGATAATAAAATCAGTCCTTTACTTCCATATAACTCCTTAATGAGAAAATACAAACTTAATATCATTATTTTAAATAGTCATAGTTTTTTATTAATGGAAGAAGTTATAATAATATCTTTTGCCTAAGTATATTCATATATATTTATAAAACGCTTAAATCAATCATCATATTGATCAAATCTATCCTCAGGAAGATCCATTCTATCTAGTGTTGACCTTCGATAGTCAAACCTGCCTTCCCAAGGAGCTCCGTAATTGTAATATCTTCCATTCAAAGATTTATCCGCGGCTTCCTCCGAACTGCTGTCGATTTTTTCGTCTTTAGCGATTCTCTTCCCCGGAATCGCGGATTCTTTCGCGATATTATCTGCAAAAATAAACCAATTAATAATAATAATAAAAATAAAAAAAAAAAAAAAATGAAGATAGAACAAACCTGGAGGCACAGTTGATCCTTCCGAGTGACCAGTGGCCTCTTCAGAAGTTTTAGGATCAGTATCCTTCCTGTTATTCGCAGCAACTGCAGCTCTTGCTGCTACTTTGGCGACAGTTTGCACTGGTTCACTAGAATTTTTTGTCATTACTTTGACAACAGCATCGGCAACTGCGTCCGCTGCCTCGTCTGACAATCTTATCGCCAGCAATCTGGTCGCGGATTTAGCAGCATCCGCGGCGGCCGTTGCTACAGCAGCAGTTTCTATTATTTTATCAGCATTCTGCTTCTAAAAGTACTCCAAAAATTTAAGAAAAAAACTCTGATAGTTTTTGTGAAGAAATAAAAAACAATCAAGTCTTACTTCTTTTACGGCAGCTTGCGCTCTTCTGTATTTCCGCTGGGAATTTAAAACTGTGTTAATATTTATATTGGAATTACTGTTACTACTACGAGGGCTGGGCCTTGCATTCGTCAAGTCAAAAATCTGTAGAAAATTAAAAAAATATTAAATTAAAGTTTTTTTGTTTAAAATTATTTGAAAAATTTTCACTAATAATTTTTTTTTTCTTTTTACATGTGAAATTTTTTTAATAATAATTTAATTGCCATAAAATTTTTAAATGAAAATTAATTTAGCAGATATTTAATAATTTTTAGAATTTTTGTAAATAAATAAATTATGGCAAAAAAAAATGAGAAAAAAAATTGGCATGAAGAAATTTAAAAAAATTAAAAATTCTATTTTTTTTAAATAATTTTTTGGAGCAAATTTGTTTGTTAAAAAAAATTAAAAATAGTTCAAGTGACTGCTAACTTTAATATCATATAAAAATGAACCTACTTGATTAATAACCGCAAAGATGGCAAAGAATTTGTAAACAGATCCTCCAAACATTGTAACACTGTTAAATAATTTAAAAAACTAAGTACTTACCGTTCATCGAAAATACTTCCTTATATACATCCCGAATATCGTAAATAAAATTAGCGATTACTTCAATTATAAATAGAGAAATGGAAATTGGCAATTGTAAGCCTGTCATTCACAAGTCGATAGCGGAAAATTTTAATTCAAAAGGATTTAAAATTATAAATGATAACCTGATTTATGTTATTTTTTTTTTTAGCTTTATTGAAGCTCCTTTACTTTGTAAACATACAAGATGTTCAAATCATGTCATCGTTGAGATACACACTTGTCAGTGGGCGCTTACGCAGGTTCGTATTGAAGTTTGTATTTGCGTTAGTGTTAATATTTGTATTTGTGTTGACATTTGCATTGTTACTGTTCTGGTTCATGCTGTTGGAGTTGTCGAAAGAATTTTCCAGTTCATGAAGTCGCGATAAAAATGATTTTCGCGATACATCGACTACTATTGACGGTTTTGGTTGGCTTCCTTGTGCAGGAGCGTTTTCTTGTTTTGGGCCCGTGTTTTCCGTCATTTGTTTTGACAGTAATTGAATCTGAAAAAAAATTATTTTTTTTTTAAATTGCACTGACGGTTTTTAAATTTTTTTTCCAAATGAAAATTTTTTTTTTATTTTTTTGTAATCATTTTTTCAATAAAAAAAAATTCTAAAAATTTTTAGATGAACTTAATTTTCATCCTTTAAAGTGTTAGATGTGTCAAATAATAAATTATGAAGGTAAGTACTGTAATCAACAGAAAACTGACAATTTTTTTTATATTTATTTCAAATCAATTATAATTAAAAATATTTTTATAAAATTTGCATTAATAATTTTTTTTTTTTAATTTTAGTTGAGAAATTTTATCAAAATTTTTTTTATCAAAATTATTTTATGATAATTTAGTTATTAAACAAATCCCAAAAATTGACAAATGTCTATTAGTTTTATTACCATGTTATAAAAGTTGAAATACATTTCAAAAAAATATTTTTATGAATTTTTTTAAGAAATTAATAATTTAAAAAAAAAAAAAAAAAAAAACATTGATGCAATTTTTACAGAATATTTTTTTTTCAAATTTTCAAAAAATCCACAATTATTTTTTACATACGAATAATTTCAAAACTTTGAACTTACATGACGCTCATGATAAGGAACAGCTTTGCTTACAATGTCAAGCAACTGGGCCAGCAAATGTTCAATACGCTGCAAGCTTTTTGCTGAGACATCAAGAACACTGAAGTCGACGAGTTTGGGCTGCTGAACTGATGGATGTACCAGCAAAAGAAATAACAGAGCGAGATTAAAGAAGACTTTGAAGGTACTCATTGTTTATTTTTTTTTTAATTAATTAATTTTTATAATTATTAATACGAAGCTTTTTCAAGCTCTACTTTCAGTCAAACGTTGAGTGAGTGTCAATAAATATGACAGGTTTTGAACTCACTCGCAACATGCTAGCAGTCTGTTAATATACGGCTTATAATGTAAACAATTGTTTATTTACATCACGGTTTAAATGTGGATTAATTGTCAATTTGGACATTAAATTGTTATTGCTTGTCCGTAAAATTGTTATAGCGGACAAAGCTATTAAATTTGTCTATGCTATGAATTTTATACGATCGAGTAACAATAATTAATCGAAAATATTGTGAGTTTTATGGCGCTTTAGATTAATTTTATTTTGTCCTCTGTTTCACTTGTGGGTGGGAGAAGTGTAAAAACGTTTTTCTATATTATATTTAAATTGTTTTTTTTTTTTTTTTTTTTTTTTTACAATACTTGTCACATGCTTAACAAGTTGTCTTTTTATTACAAAAGTTTGTGTGAAGTTAGATTTTTTTTGACATTTCTTCTAAAAATTATTTTAAAAATCAGTGAGTCGATGATCTTACAATTTTAGGATCAATCAAGTAAATTTGAAAAAATGATCATGGGCATTGTTATATTAGTGATGAATATTATAAATTTTAACATTATACGACTGCTCTATTTTAAAACACGATAAAATTTTTAAACCATATTTTTTGTACTAAATTACAAGTTTATTTTCTTTAAAATTTTTTCATTTAAGTATTTTCTATTAAAAATCAAATTTTTTATCTTTACTGTTGAATTTTTTTTTTTTTTTTTAAGCTTAAAAATGTAAAATTGTGTGTTTTGTTATAAAACAGCCAAAAAGTTAATAAGAAAAATTAGTAAATTAATAAAAAAAAAAAAAAATAAAAATTAAGCTAGAAAACTTACATTTGATTAAATTCAACTGCTAAATTTTAAATTCAAAATTAAATTTAAAAATAATTCATTTTTATCTTAAAAATTTTTTCTTCTTAAAAATCAAGTTATTTTTCTTTAATCAAATTTAAAAAATAATTTTTTAAAACAAACTTAGAAATTAAAAAACAAAAATTACAAACTTAAAATTCAGCAGCAACCATAAAAAAACCAAAAATCAAACCATCGCTTAAATAAAATAATTAAATAAAACTAAACAAATACATATTTCAAACCTTGACTTCCCTGCAGCGCGCTTCTCCGAATCTTAATAATAAGCTTAACATATTCATCCTCACCACTTTCCACAGAGAAATTATCGCCTTCATTTTTCAGCAACAAACTTTTCCGAGTTTGTCCGTAATTAATAACACCCTCAGAAGGCAACGACAGCTGCGACTCGACCTTTTTAACATCATCCAAAGTTTTCATCATGTTAGCAACAATATTTCTGGTCAGTATTTCTTTTTCCATGGAGCTCCTCTCAACGGAGTCGACCTGTAGAGCCTTCCTGGTGACGTGGTCCAGGGCGTCAGCTATTTCGAAAGCCGAGGGTTCATTGGCCCGGCGGCTTGGGAGGACGATAGGCGAAACAATGGTCTCCAACTCCTTGATCATCTCTTTGGAGGTCTGGGACCTCCTCGACGGCGGGTTGTCCAGGCGCTTTTCCAAAATTTTCCACAATTCTTTGGCAACTTCCTTCGGGTCTACGTTCACCACAATGTTGACATTTTTATTCTCGATCACAGTGTCACCCTAAAATTATTTAATTTTTATTTGTACTTTTTTTTATCTTAAGTTTTACCTCTTTCGATTCCATCGGAGGCTCGCGTCGATGCACAGACTTGGGAAGAGTTTTCTGATAAGTCTAAAATTAAATAAATAATTATTAATATTTAATTATAATTTATTTATTTCAAATAATCTGATTTAATCATTGAATTAATAATTGTCTTACCAAGTGGACCTGATAAGCCGTGACGAGGAAAAAAAAATCCCAGAAAATCATGGCAGTGGCGAGACAATATGGAAGAGACAAATTGGTGAGGCACGATCGACGCGATGCGAATCGCTTGTCCTATAAAAATAAAAATGCATTAAATGAAAAAGTTCTTTTATACTATAATCAATTCGTGGTCGTAACAGCTGCTATCGTATTATAAGAAAATTTTAATACCACGGGCAGTAGATCGTTTCATCAAATGATTCACAGTACATTTCGCTGTAATTACAGATCCAAGACATACACCAACAAAATTCTTCTCGATTCTATACTTAAAAAGTAAATCAATTATTTCTGCTCGGATTAGTTTTATTCTTTTATCGTCTTCATTGCTTACATGTGCAATTTTATGTCTTGTTTCGCACTAATTGGTAGCTAGTTCATTTGAAGATCGTAGGTTATTTTTTAAAAAATCCATAAATTTACTTTATTTTTTGTTTAAAAAATTTATAAGTAATATTTTATTAATTTGAAAAAAAAAAAAAAATTGCCTATTAAAATTTAAGTATAACTCTAATAAAAAAATATATCTTCTTGGTTAGATTTTTGAACTTGTAATAAGTTCTATAAAAATCTTATTTAGGGCTAAAAAATTATTATTTCTAACTCTAAAGATTTATATTGAATCTATTGATCAAATAAATAAAGAAAAAAATATTCATATTTCTTCTTTGTTCCAAAAACAATTTTAATTTCTTCACAGTAAGTTAAAGGTTTCAATTTTTACAGAAATAAATTAGAAGAAATTAGAGGTACTAAAAAAAAAAAAAAATAAAGTTAAAAATAATAATTAATTTTATTACTAAATTTATTTTTAAAAAATATCAATTTGTATTGCATATTTAGTTCCATGTCTAACCTAACTTTTTATTATTTTAAAAACTTGAAGTTTTTGAACAACAGGTTATTTTTTTTCTCAAATTATTCAAGAATCGGTTAAATTTTCATAATTTAAGACTTTTTTAATAGTTACATTTATCAAAACTTCACTAAGATCACTTTAATGTTGTTAAATTATAAGAACAATGTAAATATTTTGAAATTAGAATCCTAAGATGATATACAATATTAATTTCAACAGAATTATAAGTAACAATATTTTTTATAGAAAAAAAAAATTAATTTCATATCTTAAATTTGAATATTTTCTAAAAAAACTTTTAGTCAACAAAACAACAAAAAAAAATTTTTTGTATATTAAATTTATTAAGCAAACAACACAACGTGAATCCAAAAGTAACAATAATTATTCCAATTATCCACTTTTTTATACAACTAACATAAAAAAAAAAAAAAAAAAAAAAAAAAAACTGAATTAAACAAAGAAAAAAATCAAATCTCAGGATCTCCAATATTTATCTTCTTGATATCATCTCCAATAACTTTCCTCAATTCAGGACGCCTGTTAATTTCCATCCTCAAAACCTTCGACAAAGCTCGATAAAAATCGTTATCAAACTCTGGATCAGATATTTCCTTAACCGCCTCATTAGATTTAGAATCGCTCGACTTTCCGGTCTTCCTATCACTTCCAAAGCGAAAAATAGGATTTCTTCTCCAGGAGCGATATCTATTTCTTCTTCTTCTTGCATCAGCAATCTTCTGATGAATAGTCATCGCCATTATAGAACCCGGAATGTGGTGACGCGTTTGACGTGGATTTATCAAGTAACAAGGCTGTTGCAAAAGCCGCAGCAATGTCTGTATAGTCTTCTCTTGTTCCATAAATCGTTCTTCAATATCATTGCTGTGGTGAAATCCCACCTAAAAAATAATTACCAAAACTTATCATTCTCAATCACTAATTAAAATTATTTAATAAATAATAATGATCAAAATGATCTAATAAATGTCTAAAATACTTACAGAGCTGTCAATGAAGGTTATCAGAAGAATGGTTATGTATACAATCACCATGTCTACAACAGATTGCTTAAACTTTCGCCTTCATACCCGTCTTATGACCAGAAAATGTTAATTATCCTCACCTATTAAGATATAATTTTCTTTGTTTATATTTATAACTATCACAAAACAGGTATTGATTTTCGGTGAATAAAATCACTTTCGCTACACTCGATTTAAAATAATTAAAACTTAGTACTTGACATTGAGTGCCGTTTTTTAATAAGCGAATTAATATTCATTTTATTGGTCACGATAAGCCTTTATTGCTTTATTGTATTTGTTATCAAGGTTAACAATTATTACAAACGGTAATAATAAATGATTAAAAAAGGTATTAAATAAAACAATTACTAATTTAAGTGACTAAAAATATAGAACAATTAAAAATCACTAGTTTATTTAATTAATAATAATAATAATAATTATAAATAACTAAATTGATCGACTATTTCCCCGAGTTTCAGGTTTGAAATAATCGGCTGCACATCTTTGATGTCGTTATCTTCAGGAAAGTCAAAAATATCATCATTCTCATCGCTGGACGGGGATCTTATCACCCTGACAGGTTCGGCAGCCATTCCCTTATCGACTGAGGCAGGATCTGTAATTTTAGAGCTCGGAAAATTTCGATTTAAATTATTACTCGGGTTATTCAAAGACAGTACCGATGCTTCTCTTTTGGTGATTTCGGGAGCTTTCGTAGCGTTTCCCGGCTCGACTGTCGATGAAACAGGGTCAAGGTTAACATTCACTCTCGCTTCTGCTTTATCGGTGGAGTTAGCGCTGGTGAAGGTCACGTTGGTCACGTTTGAGTTAGTGGAGTTGTCCAAATCACCCATGAATCTCAATAAAGGAGTCGAAACGTTGAATTCCTTGGCAGCTTCGTCTATTCTGGCTCCAGATTCTGTGCTGTGTCCTCCGAGACCCGCAGCAGAGTCAGAAACAATTCTAACCGTGGAATTAATGCCATCGAGAGCCTTGGTCCCGATCTCAATCAGAGTTTGCCCCAAATTGGGCGCCAGGTCCTTGGAATCAACGACGCCCCCTATCGCGCTTTTAGACATTATACTTATCGCGTTGACCGGGTTCAGGTTGTCGAAAAGGCCTCTAGACTCTGATGGGAAGAAAATTCGGCTTTGAATATCCGAATTCTGCGGCTTCAACAAGTCCGACATAGAAATATTTTGGACATCAGCATCAATATGATTGCTAGGTTTATTTTTCAAAGCCATCACTCGGTTAGCGGTCTGATAAAACAGCTTCAGAAATGTCTTCATCAGCTTCTTGTTCATTTCCAGCGAATTTGGGTCGTACTTTTGGGATCCATTGTTGGAAATTTCTTGAGACGTGACACTCTAAAAAAATATATTTATATAATTAATTAATTGATTGATTGATTGGATTAATTGAATTTATTTTAATTATTTTCAGACTCACCCAGACAAAGAAGAGAAGAAAAACAATAAAGTCGATCGGTCGCATCTTGTTGAATAATCCGGCTGGTGAAATAACTTGTTTTAAATATCTCAGCAAGGTTAGTTATAATTAGAATAATAAACGATTAGTTTCGAGTAGCACGTTCCATGTTTCTATTATTCGTTCATGGTATGGTAGTAGTTGGTAAGTACGATGAGAGGTTACTTGGAACCCAATATAGCGAATAACGAATAACGATTTTACAATTGTACTAACAAACGATTGGCTGATGTGTATTCCAATCTGATGAATTTTTAACATTGACTATTGTTTCGTGTGATGACTAACATTCTAATCACCGATTATTTTTTTTTAATACTTCTGGCTTATCGCTTAAATTAACGATCCTCAAATTAAAACATGACACTCTAATATCACTCTTACTGAATTTAATACTCGAGATAATGTTGTTAGTGCTGGTGGAAAAATGAAAAATTTTATTGATATTGATACGCGGAATATTAATTAATTTTTATTTAATATACTAATAATTAATCGACTGATTTTAGGATAGGTTTATGGCTGCAATGTTGTAAGAAATGCCGAACAACTTTCCTCGGTTGGTAAACACTGCCCGAAAGCTTCCAATAACAATGGCTCTTCTTTGACAACGCATTCGTAGTCGTTGAAGGAAACTTTGCCGTCGTGATCGACATCCAATTTTTTTAGGATCAGCTCTGATAAATCTCGCACGCCTTCGTCGGGATCTTCTTCGCCTGGCTGTTTTATTAGACAATTTCTGGTAATAAATTATCAATAATTATTTACATTATTTTGAAGTTAACTTTTGGGAAAAATTTTTTTACACTTGAATTAGCAGACACCTGACAATTTTTTTTTTTTAAGTTTTCTTTAGAATTTTCTAAATAAAGACACTAATTTCAGTTTCATTTTTTCTTATTGAACTTTTAAAATTTTTTTCTTTATGTATTTAAATTAATACTCACTTGAGTAATTGAAACATTTCATCCTTGGTAATAAATCCATCGCTATTCAAATCATAAACTCTAAAACAGAATTCAATTTTATCTCTCAGGGTTCCACGAACAAAAACGTCCAATCCCATGATCCAAGATTCAAGTCTGATAGCACCTTCACTATCACGATCCCAGCAGCAAAACATTCGTTCAATCAATGCGTCTTCTGTGATAATATCAAAGGTATTGTGCAACAGTTCACGGAATATCGTTCTATCGATACCCTATTGATTAAAAAATAAGGTAATCATCATCATCACCATATTTCTATTAATAATAATAATTATAAAAAAAAAAGAAGAAATATAGAAAAATTATCAGCGTTTAAGAGAGAAGCGAAAAAATAAATAATGCTAGATATAATTTAAAATTAAAAATACAAGTATAATTGTTGAATAAATTTTATAAAACATTTGATTAATGAAAAGGATAAAAAAAAATTTTTTTCTCTCAGTGTAATGCTGTGATAATTTTTAGTGATGTATTTTATAGCTAATAATTATTATAATATAATTTAATAACAATTAAATATTATAAACTCAGAAAGATTATAATAAAAAACTAATTCTTCTTAACTTACTTCAACAGTCTGGATGGTCTGAGGAGCTCCCTTGGTGAACAAAGTAACCCCGATTTTTGCCGTAGGAACGGTCGTAATTTTCCTGTAAATCTTGCACAAAGCTTCAAGTTCCGGGCGAGAAAACCTCGTCTTCTTCTTCAAAGCCTCAACAACTTTGGCATGGTAAGCTTTCATGGCAGCTTCCTCAGTGAGCTTTCTGCGCCTTCTTCTCTGGACCTGTTCCACGGGTTTCTTGGAGTTGACTGAGGGCTTGCGTCCGCTCGACAAGAAGATGGAAACACTTTTCATTACCAACGCCCCCGCCCGTGCGCTGATCGGCAATCGGCTAAACAGGGCGCCGACGTCGCTTCCGCCCCCACCTACATGACCTTTCTTCGGGGTTGTGCTCAATCTTTCAGACATTCTTTCCTATTTTTTAATAATATAATCAAATCTTTTGATGAATTACAAATTAACTTTTTTTCCTTATGCAAATATTGACCTTTCAAGCACGATATATTTTCTAAGTTTCGCTTAGATTAGACTTGTGGTGCGTGCTTAGCGGACGTTAAATTATTGTTTAATTTTAACTACTTTGTTTGCTTTAAATCAAAAGCTTTTCTCAGTAATTAACATAGAAGAACTCATTTTAATTATAATTCGTTTTTAAAAATTAACTACGCGATTCCTGTTAATTTTTCAATTTTTTTTTTTTTTTTTTTTTTTTTTTTAGTTTGGAAGAGTATGAAGAAAAAAAAATTTCTGATCTAAGAAGAATAAAATAAATTCTTGGAACAATTTAAAATTGATAATATAGATACACGGTGCAGCATAATTTATATGTATCCTGTTGAATTGAAAAATAATAACTAGCTTGGGAAGAAATATATAGTACCACGGAAATCGGCGATGGCATGCGTGCAGGACTAATGTGCTGTGCTATAACAATAATACATAATATTATCATTGGTATATTTGTAGAGAAAAAACTTACCTATTCCACGCACCGAGTTAATCCCAGTAATCCCGAAGAAACACTAGGTTGTTGATAGCAACCAGATAGCATCGATCAAACATCTTCGTACTTTAGTTACATTACCAATTACTATGTAATACTGATACTAATACTCATAGTTATGGAAGTAATATAAATTTAACTGGGTAAAATTATTGTTTTATTGTAAGTACATACGAGTAACTGTTTCATATCGGTCATCATATTTTTCTGATTATAATTTAGAGCGGTATTTGAACGGCAATTATGTAATAAAAGTAACTATTATGTTTTAGTGTAGTGTGTATTGTATGTAAATAGTAATACAATAAAATTTTTTGTCGTAGTGAAAGAATAAGTGGCGCGTTGCGTGATCTGCAAGGAGTTCGTGCAAGGATCGGCAGGTAAGATTAAGAATTATTTAAGAATTTTAACGGGCTACTGATGGCTGAGTAATGCACTTTGATGTTAATTATAAGAAATAATTGATTGTAAACTTTTGGGTTATTGAAAAGGTTACTTTGGTTCATTGTTGGCTTGAGAAGGTTGAAGAGGGAATATGAAAATGGATATAAGTAGTGGTTTTTGACTTTATTAATAAGTTATTTTTATTTTTGAGATTTTGGAAAACTTTTGATAGCTTTTTTGTCTTTAAAAATTGGAAAAAATTTTGGTTCTCATGTTTTTGGATAAAATTACTATTTTTTTTTTTTAACAAAAATACATAAAAAACAAACAATTAAAAAAAAAATAAAATAAAATATAACTTTTTAAAAAAGTTTTTTGAAAATTTGCAAAAATTGTGATAATGAATTTTTTTTTTAAATTGTTCATTTTTTTATATTTTACAAAAAAAATTTTTTAAATTCTGAGTACGTATAACTCCTTAATATTAATTATAACAATAATAATAATAACAAAAATAATTATAATTATTCTTTTATTAGTTACAAAAAAAGTATATTATTATTATTATAATAATTTTACAAAAGTAAGAAATGTATCATTTCAAAAGATATATTTTCCTAGATATCAGAAAAGTAATCCGCCTCCCGATCTGCAAAGAAGAAAACAAAAATGGATTTAGTTGCATAGCCCATAAATTATGAATGAAGCCATGAATAAAATGAGCTATGAAAATAAAAATAACTACCCAGATGCTGAATTTGCGCTGGCGTATGCACCACTTCCCCACGGAGAGTTAAATGACGCAGCGTTAGCATTAGAAGATGAAGAAGGTTGTCCATTATTTTGATAAGGATAATAATTATTACCGTAACCACCGTAGCCCGGGTAGTAGTTTCTGTCGTAGTTATCATAATTGTCATAGCCGCTGTAGTAATCGCCACCGTAACTGTGGGGACGGTAACCGTGATGACTGTAACGATGAGGATCGGGATCGGGCAATGCTGCCCTTACAACTCTCACATAGCCGCCTTAAATTAATTGAAAAAAAATTTTTAAAATAACAAATATTCATAAAAAGTAAATTATTGTAATTGCAATTATAATTACCGCTTGGAAGTGACGATGGGAAGGCAGAAACGCAGCAAACGCAGACCGCGGCAGCGAAGAACAAAACAGCAAGTTTATTCATTTTTCTAATTAACGATTTAAATTTTATTAAATGAAAAATCTAGTTCAGTTTGCTGTTTAGTGATCTTACGAATCACGATCTCGACTGATGTTCAACCTTACAAAGGTGTCTTATATATACGAGGGGCCATCAGCCATCTCTTGACCGTCTGGCGTTGGGATATCCCGGCGACCTTCCAATGTGTAAACATTTAATATAATATCAAATATAGCGGCTGTTATTTTAAAATCGCAGGTATTTATGTATATTATTAACGAGAAAGTGTTGCGTCTTTTCAAATCAAAAGAAAGAAAAAAACTATTAATTGTTTCCGGCTAGAGTTTGACTTTTAGTAGTCCTCCAAGGACTTTTTCTTGTTCTCGCTTCAAAATTTAACGATCCGGCTCGATAAATGTTAACTAATTCTTAAATTACTATTAGGAAGATAGATTTTGCCAAATATTATATATTCTATATTTGTTTTTTCAATTATGACATTACGGTTTTGATTTATTGCTTTCCTGGATTGAGATTTTATACGGTTAAAACTTCAGGATTCACAAAAATTTTAACTTAATATTTATACTCCCAAAAAAATAAGTGATTTTCGGGAATTTTTTTGACTGAGATAATAAAGGAATTTTGGGATCGAGTTTTTTTTTTGTTTTATAAAGTATACATTGAAGATCATTCTCCTAAATTTTGATTAAAAAATATCATGTTACATTTAAAAAAAAAAATTACTATAATTGATTCCTTGAATTTTTATCGTAAATTCCAAACATTAATAAATTCCATCTATATTTTAAATACTAAAATAAATTGAATCTAATTGTAAGTCAACAATCTTCTGAATAAAAAAATCTAACACATTTTTATTTTCTTAAAACGTCTTCGGGATTCCCTCAGGCTAATTTGCATGTCCGTATGCGTCATAGAAACTTTCGATAGAGACAAAGTATTTCACTGACGTCCTTGTTCCACTCTCTTGACCTTCAACTCTTTTTCAACAGCCAAACTTTAAAATAAGTGTAAAAAGTAATATAATCCGGTATCAACTTTAAATTAAATAAATAAATAAATAAATTTTCAGGATTTTCCCAGTTTCTTTATTGTACCATTATTAAACTTTATACTTAGAAATATATCGTATACATTACTTCTGATAAATATTTCAGAATATTTGAATCTTTGATTTCTTCTTATTCTTGACTCTGGTTGCCTTTCTTCTTTCTACAATTAATTTATTAATTTATTATAAATAAAATAATAAATTTTTAATAATTAAACTAATTTTTAATTCTCACCCATTAGGAGACCCGCCGTAGGCAGTCGCAACAGAACTAGCAACTCCACCCTTGCCCGTGGAATAACTATTAGCAATAGCAGTGATTATCCCCGAGCCAGAAGAACTTCCGTTTTTTCCAGCAGATCTGGGAAAGCTGAACATCGTCGGGAAGAAATTAGTTAAATTAGGAACGCCCTTGTTTGACTTAGAAGGCAAATAGGGCTTGAAGGTATCATCATCTTCTTCTTCTTCATCTTCCTCTTCATCAGTTGCAACGTTAACTGTAGTCTTCTTGGTCTTATTTCCTTGAGGATTTACCGACACTGGCTTCGAAACTTTTTCATCTTCCTGCTCCTCTTCTTGAAATGGAACTTCAGGTAATCCTTCATCTTCATCTTTCTGCAAGATTAATTAAATTAATAATTATAAATAAAATAATATTAGTGAATAAAAAAAAATGATAAATTAATGCAAACCAATTGAGTTTCAGGCTCGTTTCCCAGCTCTTGGTCACTCTGGCTCGCAGGATAACTGACGTCCTCTTGATTACCGTAGACCGGTGTACCTTGTTGTTCTGGTTCTGGCGCAGCCTCCGCCTCAGCCTCTGCACTCAGAAAATGAGATTGAGCAACAGGTTCTGGAGCACGTGGTAGATAATTTCGGCTGTGGGTTCCTGCAAGATATCCTCCGCCGCTGACCGCATTACCCTGTGCAAATACGCCAGTCGCCTGACTACCAGTTGAGTATCGTACCGGCTGGTAGAAACCGGTCAGCATCATCGCTCGTGGTGAGTTGTACGATGCAATAGGGTTCCTTCTGTCCCTCATTAGTAATAAACGACCATGTTGATGGTTTTTTATTAATCTTACTCCTAAATTTTTATTTCAAATTTATTTTTAGACATTTATGATAAAAAATTTATTATTTAGAATTTTTAACTTAAAAAAATTAACTTAATTTAAGTAATTTTGATCAAAAAATTTTTTCTCAATTAAAAAATTTTCTTTGTTAATCAATTAAATTTTTTTTTTTTTTTTTTTTTTTTTTTTTTTTTCAGTATAAAAAAATATGATATAAATAATTTTGTAACAAAATAATCATAAAATTATTTTTAATTAATTATTTAAATGTGATATTTTGTTACAAAAAAATTTTAACTAAGAAGAAATGAAAAAAAAAAAATATCTTACCAGGTCGAACTAATTCGCGGGCTTCAATAGATACAATAGAAGCAATAAGTAAACCAGTTATCCACCAAGTCATTTTGGTCTTAATATTATCTACTTAAAAAATGTTAAAATCACTGAAAAAGCACAAGATATCAGAGAGTTGTCTTCAATGAAGAGTAACTAGGTATTGTTATAAAATTTGCAATTGCTTTTATACCTCCTGGGAGATAGAACAGAGCGGGATCGCGGTATCTTTTGCATTATTTTCTCCCTCCAATTCTTTTCATCATAATCTTTTTACTGTTTATCTCTCGGCTTCTCAATATGTAATTCTCTATATGCTTCTCTGTCATCTCTATCTTATTTTCATTAGCTGGTAGACAGTTGGACGCAAGCACTACGCTAGTACCCATAGTCTCGGTAACAAACACAAACGCACGTGCATTGGTCACCAAATACGTGATCGGGGTCCAGATCAAACCCGCTGAATATCGTTAATTTATTATTATATCGCGGATTATTCGCTCCCAGACTCAATGTCGGTGAACTTTCCCGACTATCAATTATTTGCTGCTGGCTGGACGAGGGACTTGTTTTCTTCCCTGATTTATTGTTTACCTAAATGAGGATTTTTATGTATAATAACAATAACGATTGTCAAGGCAATATATCACCGCAAACTGCTACTTTATAAATTTACCATTTAAATTAACTTCTAACTGATGACTTACGCTCAAAAGTACTGCCGGGCATGTAATAAACGGTATGACGGCTGTATATTTGAATTTATAAGTTATTAATATTTTTAAATTCTTTGCCGTCCCCTGGAATTCCGGAATCTTATTTGCTAGACCCTTTGATGCGTCAATGCCTTCATCTATTGAATTACAATTGTTACTACTGACGCACTTGGCTATTTTGCCAAGACTATAATAAATCTTTCGCAACGCAGGTGTCCATCACTTTCCTTTTAAAGTCGATTAAAAAAAATTTTTTAAATTAGTTTTCGCGAATTTTTCCAAAATTTTATTTTATATCCCTTTAAAAATAAATTGAAATTAATTTAACTTACTTCAAAAATAATTATTGGCGCCAATTTTAAAATAAATGTTTAAAATTACGGCGAAAATATTGTTCCTATGAAAAAATTATCAAATGAAAGTTTTTAAGAATTTAATTTTATAAAAAAATATTTCTTATGCTTAACTTTACAATTTTTTTCCTTGCCTAAAAATATAACTTCATATCAGTTAAAAACTTTATTCGTTTTCTTCAACTAAAAGTACGTCGAAAAAAAAAAAATCCAGTCTATTTAAATTCGCGAAAGTCAATTATTTATTTTCTTAGCATCTCCTTTCGCTTGTCTCGTCCCTATAAATCCTTCTACTAAAATAAACTAAATGTTAAAAAATCTCAATTTTAAAACCTACAAAAAATAGAGTAAAAAACTTGAATAAAAATTAATAAGAAACTCAAAAAATAATTATAAAACTAAAAAACAATTTAAATAAACCAATCATCGATGAACTGAAAATCATTAAAATTCATGCCGCATAAACCCATTGAACTTGTCCGTACGATAGTCTATATACATGTTCCATCGATAAATATTTATGCCAGCATCCTTTTTTGGCAATTATGTTACGTCAAAAGGCGTATGATAAACCGATAAAATAACAATTTTATTAAAGGGAGCGTCGGTTTATCATTCCATATTATGTCTGGATTATCCTGGCGGATTTTTCGGAATATAGATGCCCGAAAATGAGCCTCTTAAATGTTAACGGAAAATACGATGCAATTACTTATATCCTAAATGATGATGATGATGATGATGATGAAGAAGATGATGCAATTCCCATAATAATGTAATTCCAAGCTCGTCCGTTGGGCCATTCGTCTTTGAGCTTGAATATGAATCTCCTTTGTCTGTTCTGATGATTGTACGGTTTACGCGGCTCGGCATATTTCCGTCGCGTGCACACTCGAGCCAAAGCCAGCTCTATCTCCGGGCTTTACTCAGGTTGTTGGAGAAACCCTCCGAGAATTCCAAGAAGCCCTGTTACGCGCATAAAATTTTTAGTTTTGTATATGTCGAAGATAAGTACTCACCAAGCTCAACAATATCTATGTTATCTATATAAATAACAATTAAAGTTGTAATTGTTTTTCCGCTTTTAACAGGGGCTGCGTTTGGGTATTTCCTCAGATATTTTGGAGAGAGAGGATTTATTTGATTTTTATAAAATTTTTAACAGCAGATTTAATTATGACATTAAAGTTAGCTGTCACTATTATAATTGTTTTATTTTTTTTTATTAAATAAATTTGCTTCGAAAAATTGCATTTTTTACTTTTTTAATTTTCTAGATGCCAAATTTTGAATTTTCAGCGGAAATGCTCAAACTAAGCTTCTGCTAAAAAATTCTATGAAAATCAAATAAATCTTCTCTTCTCAAAATATCTCAGGAAATGCCCCTATTAAAAGCGAAACTCAAAATTTTAATTTTAAAATGTTCTTCACGGAAATTAAATTTTATAATACATTTATACTTATATATATATTGTTCTGTTGCAGTGTATCGACATCAACATTAACAGTAAAAGTAAACTAGAAGTATAACCAACGCAGACAGCTGTCATCCAGTGGCTTGAGATTTATCGTCTTCCATAGCCCTAAAAGCATGTCAGAGTCTCACCGGCTGATGTTCGCTGATGTATATTCTAATCGTACAGGCACGCTATGTGAGATACTATAATGATGAGTTACGAACGATGAAATATTATCCAATAAATTTAAATATCATTTTAAATAAAATTACTCACGTCAGTCAACGACCTCGGAATCGGAGTCATAACAGCCCGAAGATATATAAATTTTTATATATTGAAGATTCGAGACAGAAAAGTATAATCGCTGACAATCAAATAACCAATTTTTGCATCGTTGTCTTCATTTGGCTATAAATAGCACAAACTGATCAGTAGTCGAAAGCTGAGAGTGTTTATCGATAAATATTTTAGCGATATAACTTTAGCTACAGGTGTTGCGCTGATGAGACGGACATGTTTGCATGCAATACGCTGTGAATTTCCAATTCATTAAATTGATACCGAGACTTAGTAGTTTTACGAATTGTCTTATTTTGGTATGATTGGCTGAATTACGATCTAAGTATGCGTTAGTATAATTGGCTACGGTAAATTATGATAAATTATATTTATGATTCTTTTTTTTTACAGAAAGCTTAGTTCAACAATTTATTAGTAAAGTTTTAATTAAATTATCCGATGAAATTTAAAAGAAGAAATATGATATTTCAAAATTTTAGATGAAAATAAATTTAGCAGATATTTGATCATTTTTAGAATTTTTTTTTTAATAAATAAATTATAGCAAAAAAAATTAACATTGAGAAATTAAAAAAAATTTTAAATGCAATTTTTTAAAAATACATTTTTGGAATTAATTTTTTTGTTGAATAATATTTAAAAATTCTCTAATGACTTCTAACTTTAAAGTCATGAATTTTAGACTTTAAGGGCTATTTTTTTAATCCAGGATAAAATTTTATCCAAGTTATAATTATTATTGTCAGTATATTTATGTAAGTAAAATAAATAAATATATTTTAGCATTGAATAAAATTTTAAAATTGAAAATAATTAAAATCTAACTACTTAATTATATAAATTTTTAAATAATTTAATAATAAAACTAAAACATAATCATAACTACAAAAAATTTCAAAATATTTAATTCACAAGTTCTAAATCATTTTTTTATTGTATAAATCTAAAAAATAAATAATTTTTTCTAATGAAACTGAAAAAGGAACAAAGGATTAGGTAATAAATAAAAAAACGCATATATTTTTTTGTTATGTGACTGCTAATTTTATTATACTTTTGTTACAGCCAAAGTCCGAAAGCAGGCCGAAACGTGTGATCACAGATAGGGTGGTGAAGAATCGTGCGGTTGTTGTCTTCAACGAAGCGTGCTAATTTATTCACCGAGATTGATTTTCAGAATTAAGTATCCAGTGTTCTAGTGCCCTGGATAAAAAAATGCATACGTCAGTAAAGTTGATTAAAAAAAAAAAAAAATTATTTTTTTTTTATTAAAAGTAAAGAAGAAATAGCAAACCATTGAGTTGTACGTCGTTGCCGTTTGTTCGGTACGTCTTTGATCCGACTGCCGTCACTGGACACGAGCCTAAAAGCCATTTCCGTAGGTTTGCCAGGTCCTGTGGTTCCTGATGGCACGTTCATCAGTATTTTTTTGTCTTGGCGATTCTCTTTAGATTTCCGTTTAACGCTCAAATCCGATGACACCACAATATCACCGAATGATTGACCAATCATAACTACAAAATTAAATAATAATTTTCAAATTAAAAACTATCAAATAAAATTCAATTAAATTTAAATACTTACATTTTTCGTCAGTCAGTGCTTGTCCTTGAACATTGACAATTACGCACACCGACAGAACTAATAAAAGAGCCAAAAGTTGCGCCATGATCGGGATAAATGTCGGAAGGCCTAAAGGTTTTTTTTTTATTTTTTTTCTAGACAAAAAATAAAAATTTATTATTAAAATATGATTGACAGCTAAAAATTATAAAATATATTTTCAGGTGATAATAAAACAGCTTTAATTGAAAGACCGATCAAAGTAAAAGTCGAAACTCGGAACTGACGAGGTCACTTCTGGTGAACGTCGATCGCGGTGTGAAACTCGATGCCAAAAATCAAAGGTAATTTTATTTCAATGTAATAAAAAATTATTTAAAAAATTTTAAATAAATAATTTTAAAAATAAAAATAAAATAATCAAAAATTAATTATTAATTATTTAATAGATGTATTTCAAAAGAGCTTGTATTCACTTACCGACACTACCCCGAGATAACTTTCCGAGACGACAACCGCACGAGAAATGCGAGCAGGATTGTAAGCAAGCCCACGGGATTACTCTTTCTTCTGTACCCTGCAGCAACTATATGCTATACCAGCAGCATTTACCAGATAGAGAACAGGAACAACACGAACGAGTACCACTTAGGACACGCAGTGTTCTTTAAAAGATTACATACACAGACTGTAGGTTGTTGCACCGGACGAACCACTTTCTATTTCATTTTTTTGGACTCCCTTCTCTTCTCCCTCATACTCGTACTCTTGATGGAATAAGGACGGGTTTACCGGCTGACAGGGCCGTAAGAGAATATATCCTCCTAAATTATCCCTAACGAATTTACGAACTTATGCATCACTTACGTCCTTTTTTCGTACATTTCTTCTTAAGAAAATTCTAAAATCTAAAAATCTTCATAGTAAAATTATTATTACTATTTTTATTATAAAAATTTTTATTTAAATTTTAATATTTTTAAAATTTCAAGCCTTTTATTCCTCCCTCACCCTTTTATCTTTTTTATTCCTCAGACTTTCTCTTTGATTTTTACTCTTTAGTTCTTTCCTTCTCTCTCCCCTTGTTTCATCAGCAAAAAAATCTTGCCGATTTTATTATAAAGAACATCTGGTGGCTGGAACCGGACAAAGAGCTCATAAGCTTTAGAGAAATCTTAAAGATGCATTTTAAAGAAAAACTTAACATGCAACACCGTCAGTTTTTTTATTTTATTTTTATTTATTGTTTTAGAATTTATATAATAAATAATTTTTTTTTTTTTTTTTAGGATCAGATGGGCTTCTAGTAGTCGTAGCTGAAAAAAAAATCAAGTCATTAAAGTAAGATTATTAATTTTCAATAAAAATATTAACATTAAAAAAAAAAAAGTAAAGTAATGAAGAATACTTTTAATTATCTCTAGAATTAAATTCAATCAGACGAGTCTAAATAATTATTAAAAATAACTAAAATCGAAAAATGATTACTGATTAGATGAATTTTTTATTTATACAGAAAACCAACAGGAATTTAAAATCCGTCTGAGCATTACCTAGGAGAGGAGAGCAAAGCAAGCAATAATAATAAGAATAAAAATTAGAATGAGTGTAACCGATGATATTAAAAGCGGTGTCTCACCCTCTGGATAGAATCCCTTTAAAACGAGTTTGGGTGTCTAGCCTCGCTGTTTGTCGATACGCGAAGCAGATCTAAGACGGGGATGGTGCCTGAGAACCACCGAGTGTAGAAATTCCGTGCACCGGAGTTGAGAGTTTAATATAATGTATGTATGTAGTATATATATACATATATAAATCTAGAAGGAAGAAACCTCTATAGAAATATAGAGACCGAGATATTCATTTAGTCCTTCTCCTTTTCACACGTCCAGACGAAAAAAGTATTCATCCGTTCTTGTCCCCGTCTGGCTCCAGAACAATACTATCCCGAGAAGAGACCATTAAACAACTCTCGCACCGTATAGTAACCCAAAGCCTTTACATCAGCAGCTTAAAAGGGCACATAAATAAATACACTTGGTAAGTATTTACATTGCAGAAAACCATTACACGCTGGATAGAAGACCCCGAGTCGTTTATTATGATAAGATTTATGTCTTTGCTTGCTTTGTCTTCTTCACCCTATTTTTTATTATTTTCTCTTTACTTTTGCTTTCTTCATTTCAATTCGTCGTCGCTTTGGCTTCTGCTCAGTTGTTATTATTATATTTATTTATTTATTATTTTACTGACATAATAGAGGATAAATTTATAGTAAATTTAGTTTAATTACTTCAAAAAAGAAGAAAACCCAGGCTGGCGGCCAGAAGATGCCTGAGCTGTACTAAAAGAGGCCGAGAAAGGCCCAAAATTGAAACTCGCGCTCTGAGCGTTTGCCTGGCTATTGCCGGCTCCAGAAGATCCTGCGGATGCTGTGGCGAAGCTACCAGCCTGATTATTATTCGGGTAATAACCCCCGTGGTCCGGTCTTGGTCTTGGGCTTAAAAATACAGAATAAAATAAGACAAAATAAGGATTAAACTTATGGAATTTCTGTGTAAATTTCAATGCAAGTGTGTGAGTGAGAAGAGGGAGAAGAGGGAATGAAGAACAAAAATAAGAAGAAAAAGAGAGTTCATTAGCATTGTACGTTCAACGAACCCGTTGCCGAGACAGCCGTGACCTCGACAGCCATGACCTCTTGGAAAGTTATGCTTTCTATGTCCAAATAATTCGCGCCCTTCAGGTACACCAAAGTCTGAATCTATTAAAAAAAAAAAAAAAATTAAAATTTATTATTATTATTATTATTTGATATTTTTTTTTTTTATTAGAAATTAAAAAGAAGAAAATTTTTTTTACAACTTACAATCATCTGATGAAGGTCCAGGAAAAACAAATGGCGCTGCAGCAAATCCATTTATTAATTCACAAATAATAATTGCACAAATAATCACTCCACCCTTCATTGTTGGAATACTGATGGTTCAAAGAAAACTAATCGTCTGACAACATTAAGAAGATATCCGTACTTTTTATATATCTGTGCTGTGTCTTCCTATTCTGGGGAACTTTTGAGAGTTGACGGCCTTCTGATTCATGGTCACCAGCCTTAACATCCTATTAATGCTCGATATTTTTTTTTTTTACATATAGTTTATTTTCAGAAATAATATTTGCACATCCAATGTTTGTCATATTTATTATTATAAATTATAATAAATGTGTCATCGATTTAATGGGGAGCTGCATCAGAAATTTGGACGGATATTTTTTTTTTTTAGACCCGACAGCTCAAGAGCATAATTCTGGTTTTTTAACAATCAATTTAAGATTAATTATCTGAGGAAAACAATGGCATTAAATATAATTGTAGTTATTATAATTATTACTATTAATATTATGTAAATAGGAAGGAGAATGATTGACGGTAATTTATTATTTAATAGACTTATTTATTAAAATACATCACTTAAATAGTAATGAGTATTCAGTAATCAGTAATAAAAATACAACAATTGTTTATAAATAACAGATCGTAAAAAAAAATATTACATAATAATTCCAAGATATGTATGTGAGTATCGGGAATACCCGAAGGGCACACGAAGGGCACACGAAAAAGTAACAATTAATTACATTAATACATATTGGTACACTATAAATATATTCGATAAAAATAATTATTATAATTTTAATAATATATTTAAAAAAAAAAAAGTATGTATGTATGTATGTGTGTATAGAAGTGTTTATGATCAAGGTATCGGCTTTGAGCCCTCTGATACGGACTGTATTCTTGTGAAAACAGGTTTAACAAGATTTTAACACCATAATTATTTGAGTGATGCTCCTCGTCGTTTTGTATGGATAAAATAAAACGACAATGATAAAAAGTATCGAAAGTTATTTTAAAATAATTGTCATGAAAGATACAACTTTATGCAATGAAAAAGTAACATTCGCTTTTTATCAAGAATGTGATTCATACTGACTCTTGTTTATGATGCTTATTAATTTAAATATAAATATATATTCAAATATATATTTATATAATCATTTCTATATTCTATAAGAATATTTATAGACATATCTATAAATATTTATAGATTACCGAGAATACACTGGAAAAAATTTTACCAAAAAAAATTATTTTTTTTTACTAAATTTAAAACATAAAAAGGATGATCATTGATCATAACACTAAAAAAAAGTACTTGATAATTTTTAAAAATATAAATAAAGTATTTTAATATTAATTAATATTTTTTTTCCATAAATTTTCTTGTTTAAAATAATTTTCTATTTTTTTTTTTTTTTTTTTTTTTTTTCATTAATAATTCCAGAATTGTTCCAATTAATATTTATAATACTAATCTAGTCAGTAAAAACCAGCATTTTAGTGGTGTCTACACTGGCCTTGGCCTCGGCAGAAGCAGAACTTTTGGAACCAAACCCTGGACCAGCGGAAGCGGCTGCGTTTGCTTTGGCTGACGCTTGGCTGTTGCCGTAAGCGTTGGCGTTGGAATCCGCAGAAGCGAAAGCTCTTGCATTGCTAGTTGCACTTGCGTTGCTAGTTGCACTAGCATTGGCAGTTGCTTTGGCATTAGCATTGCTATTAGCTCCAGCAGAAGCTACGGCATTGGCATTAGCATTGGCATGAGCACCAGAGTCAAAATGTCCATTAGAATTATACGAAGTTCCTGACAATGGATTTCCGTAGGAGTCTACGGTTCCAGGCTGGTACCCTTGAGGCTTTGAAGATCCTCCAGATCCTGCATTAGCGGTAGCAGAGGCTTCAGCAGCAGCGTGGACATTTGCACCAGAGTTTCCGGTCACAGTTGGAAGCTGGTTGTTATTAAAGCCTCCGTAGTTTCCCGAGTCTCCGTTCGACTGGACGTAACCACCTCCATGCTTTTCAGGATGGTACAATCCATCATCATATGGCCCAGCATTGTTTTGGTAATCAGCTACCTGTTTTGTTCCTTGGGTATTGTCGTAATTGACATGGTCATATTTTTCAGGGTGGTATAATCCATCGTCATATGGCCCGACATTGTTTTGGTTATCAGCCGTCGCAGAAGACGCAGCATTTGCAGTTGCAGTTGCAGTGGCACTGGCTCCAGCTTGGGCTCCACTGTTTAATGGTGTTCCATCTGGACCACAATCACAATCAGGCTCTGGCTTGTAGGTACCAGAATTGTCGTGAGTAGAGCCTCCGTAGGTTCCTGAATAATCATAATTAGTTCCCTGAGTTCCAGAAGTTCCATAATATGGAGGCTGAGTTTTTTTAACCGGCTGATTAACGAATGGATTTCCTGAGCCGGCAGTAGCTCCTGAATTAGCGTTAGCGTTTGCTCCTGCATTTGCATTCGCTCCGCCTTGAGTTCCAGTAGGAACTCCATAAGTTCCAGTGGTTCCATAGTATGGTGATTGAGTTTCTACATTTGGCTGATTTATAAATGGATTCCCTGAGCCAGCAGTAGCTCCTGAATTAGTGTTAGCGTTCGCTCCTGCATTTGCATTCGCTCCGCCTTGAGTTCCAGTAGGAACTCCATAAGTTCCAGTGGTTCCATAGTGTGGTGGCTGAGTTTCTACGTTTGGCTGATTTATAAATGGATTTCCTGAGCCGGCAGTAGCTCCTGAATTAGCGTTAGCGTTCGCTCCTGCATTTGCATTCGCTCCGCCTTGAGTTCCAGTAGGAACTCCATAAGTTCCAGTGGTTCCATAGTGTGGTGGCTGAGTTTCTACGTTTGGCTGATTTATAAATGGATTTCCTGAGCCGGCAGTAGCTCCTGAATTAGCGTTAGCGTTCGCTCCTGCATTTGCATTCGCTCCACCTTGAGTTCCAGTAGGAACTCCATAAGTTCCAGTGGTTCCATAGTGTGGTGGCTGAGTTTCTACGTTTGGCTGATTTATAAATGGATTTCCTGAGCCGGCAGTAGCTCCTGAATTAGCGTTAGCGTTCGCTCCTGCATTTGCATTCGCTCCACCTTGAGTTCCAGTAGGAACTCCATAAGTTCCAGTGGTTCCATAGTGTGGCGGTTGAGTTTCTATGTTCGGCTGATTTATAAATGGATTTCCTGAACCTGTAGAACCTCCAGTACTGCCATAATTCGGCCCAGTTCCGTATGTTCCTTGATTGTAGTTTGTTCCAGTAGGAGCGGTGTTCTGAACAACTGGTTGTTTATTTAAAAATGGATTCTTAGCTCCGGAATTTCCTCCATAGTAACCATTGTTTCCATAAGTACCTGTGGTTAGATTGTTGGCATAAGTTCCTCCGTTGGTTCCAGATTGAGCGTTTGCGTTAGCATTAGCTACAGCAGTTGCCTGTGAATTACCTCCAGTATTTCCTCCATAGTGACCATTATTTCCATAATTATATGTAGGCTGATTAACTGGATAAGTTCCTACATTTGTTCCAGATTGAGCGTTTCCATTAGCATTGCCACTAGAATTTACAAAGAACGGATTTTTTGTATACTTTGGAGTTCCATAAAGTCCAGTATTACCCGATTGCCCGTTTTGGTATCCTCCGTTGTAGTCGTTCTTGGCTAAAAAAAAAAAAAAGTAAAATATTATTATTAGTAAAAGCATGACATCACTTATATTTAATAACAACATAAACACTTGTAATGATCAATAATTAAAAAAAAAAAAAAAAAAAAAAAAAAAACATGTCATGTTTACGACTGGAGATAAAATTGAAAGAAAAAAATGTTTACAGACGAAAGCCAGATTTGGATACCAACGATTAAGCCAGAAGAATGATAATAGCCGAGAACCAGTGTAGTAATAAAGGCATAAAATCCAATAAATAAAAATAAAAATAATATTATACTGATATGCAGACAAAGGAATATCGTCATCGATGGCTGAAGAAATAAATTTTGATGATTTATAAAAAACTGATGCTCACCTGGAGCCGGTCTTTCGACAAAGATTATTTCTTGTTGCCCATAACCCGACTCAGGAGAATTATTATGACGATTTTGCTTACGGGGGCGAGGACGTCGGTTTGTTGGGGGTGAGTCCGATAGAACAATCGGTATTAATACTGCGTTAGCTGAGCTTTGGGATTGAGATATTACTCGCGAATCTTCAGCAGGGACAAGTCTGATAACACTTTGCCCGTAGTTGGGCTTAGAAAATTGCTGGTTATTTTGAGGTTGAAACACAGCACCAGTTTGAGCGTTAGATTGAGAATTAGCGTTTGATTGACTAGTTGGACTTCCTTCAACGAATGTTATTGTTATTTTTTGTCTTCCGGAATTTCGTTGAGGTACTTGTCTGCTTGGTACTAATCTTATTGTATTTCTATTATTATTATTAGTATTAGAATTAGAATTAGCGTTATTGAATTGATTGGGAGACTTTGGTAAAGACTCGTAATTAGTGTTAGCGTTTGCTGCGGCATTCGCTGTTGAACCAGATTGTCCACCTTGATTGTTATAATTAATTACTGGATAATTGTAATTATTAGGAGGATTTCCAGGCTTATATTGATTATTAGAAATTGTTGGAACTTTGTAATTAGTATTAGCTTGAGAATTAGCATTTGCCGCTGATTCAGAATTACTGCCTTGATTGTTATAATTATTTACTGGATAATTATTATTGTTATCATTAAAGTTACTTGGTGAGTTAGATTGACCATTAGAATTCGGGAGAGATTCATAATTAATTCCAGCATTCGCAGAAGCACTAGCAACTGCATTTGCTGACGCTCCAGAAGTTCCTCTTTGATTATTATTATTATTATAATTATCAACCTGATAATTGTTACTATTAAAGTTTGGAGTTTGTTGGTTAAATTGATTATTAGTCGGTCGAGATTCAAAATTAGTGTTAGAATTTGAAACAGATCCACCATTTTCTCCTTCTTTATTATAACTACCAACCGGATTATTACTACTATCAGAATATGTATTAACATTGCCATTACTACCTGTTAAAATTAAATTAAATTAATTTACAATGTTAGATTAATCTAAGAACCACAAAATTAACTTAAAAAATTCAATAATTACCTCCATAATATTCAGAACCGTGAGCATTGGCTCCAGCGTCGGCTTGGCCAGTTCCAAGAGTGTGAGTACCAGTATTAGTTACACTGTGTCCGGCATTGTCGGCATAAACATTAGCGTGGGCATCAGCACTGTTGTAATCATTGCCACAGCCAGGATTTCCATTTTCGTAGTACCTAGAATTTCCTTGGCACATATTTCCAGCATTGTTTCCATTGTATCCAGTGTTTCCGTTCTGGTAATTCCCGTTGTAAACAGGAACATTGGTATTGCCGTAAGTTCCAGCGCCGGCGTTAGCGTTAGCGACAGCTTGAGCCGAAGATTGGCCATTTCCATAGGCATTAGAGGTAGCATCAGCTTTTGCAACAGCACTACCACCAGAACCTGCATTTGCTGTCGCTGAAGCTGAGCTTACAGCTGTAGAAATACTAAGCGGGCCAAGATTTACGTTGTTCGACAAACTCTGGCTGTTAGCTTCAGCAGAAGCTCCAGCATTGTCTTGTCTTCCGTGGAATAGCCCGAGGGGATCCAAAATATTGGCTGCTTTGTTAAACTGTTTATGGGCAAGGTCTCGCAGGATTCCTATTTAATGATTTAATGATATTTATTATTGTCACTGTATTTTTTTGGTTTTTTGGTGTTTTTTTAATGAAGAAATAATGCGTTAATGAAGATTAGGATGTACCAAAATTCAATTTCCGTGAAGAATCTTTTAAAATTGAAATTTTGAACTCCACTTTTAGTAGGAGCTGTATTTAGGCATTTCCCAAGATATTTTAGGGTAAGACGATTTATTTGATTTTCATAGAATTTTTTAACAGGAGTTTAGTTTGGACATTTCCGCTGAAAATTCAAATTTTGGCGGGAAGTGCCTAATTGAATCTCCTGTTGAAAATTCTATGAAAATAAAATTTATCGTCTCACCTCAAAATATCTCAGAAAATGCCCAAACACATCCCCTGTTAAAAGCGGAACTCAAAATTCCAATTTTAAAAGGTTCTTTTAAAAATTACATTTTGGCACACCCTAATGAAGATCAATAATTACCTGCTTGCAATCCATTAGCCAGCAGCAGTACCAAAAACGGTACAATACACTTAACCGATTTCATACTCAGCTGGTTAATTTTTAGCGTCAACTAATTGAATATTAATTATTATTGTGATTGTTGTGAAAAATATTCGATTGACTTGTGAGACAAGACTGAGGATCGAGAGGCCAGGCAACATCTTATATACTTAACGCGACTGAACCATTTGAGATGAACAATTATTGTCCCATCGGCGTTTTCCCGCGACGAATAAGTGGTGGGATTATGATCACTCGCGGATTTTCCATCCGGGATTTAATTGCGATATCAATAGTCATCTTCACTATCGCCATCGACATGCACTTGTTATTATAACAAGTAAAAAGTACTATTAATTTCATTGGAAGATTGTTTGTACATTGCTTAGTGGACAATATAATAACGTTAACAGATCGCTAGTAGGAGTAGTTCAGGGTCACGGTCCGCTCACTTTGACTACTTCGATATCGGCTTCTTCATTTCGGGTTATTCTTGATTCTTTATGACAGCGATTTGTTTTTTTTTTTTTTTTTGTACTAAAAATAGAATCATACTAAAATCAATAGACACCTTTAAATTTTTATTAACTATTAAATTAATGTGAAAAAAATTATTAAAAATTTTACAAGAAGAAATAAAAAAAAAAAAAAAAAATAAGTGCAAATTATTAAAAAACTTCTTTTTATTATTTTGTCATAAAAATTTCAAAAGCTTTCAGATCTCTGCTGATTTAAGAATAAAGACAGTTCTTGGATTATATATTTCATTACTATAAAAGACTAAGTCATATTTTGTTCTCTTTGTTAAAAATAATTTTTTTTTTGTAAATAATTGAAATTGCAAAAAATTATATTGTTTTCGCGACTTTAAATAAATGATAATAAAAAAGAAGAAATGTTAATAATTACTGAAAATTTTTTGGCCTAAGGTAAAAACATTAAAATTTTTTTTATAATTTTTTCGTTTAAATTTAAAAAAAAAAAATTTTTTTTTAATTCTTAAATTTTTTTAATTTCTTAAATTTATCTTCTCTTTGCTGAGGGCGTTTCTTTAAAAATAAATAAATAAAACTAAAACACATCCCATACATTTGACTTTGATCTAAACCATTTTTTCTTTTAATTTTACCACCCACTTTTTGGTCATAGCAAGTTTGTTTTCTCAGGAAGAAGAAAAAAACAATAACGGAACTGCAGAAACAATAAATAATTTAAAAATGTATTTAATTGATAAAATCATTGGACTAAACAATAGATCCAAGATAGTATTGAATTCTGTTTACCTGCCGAATAAATTAGCATTAAAAATTTTTCATGAATTATTTTCTCAGAAAAAATTAATTAGTCTTATCTAAAAAAAAAAAAAAAAAAAAAAAAAAAAAAAAATGGTAATAAAATTTTTATTTATTACTTAATAAAACTTTTTGCTTAACGATCCTTAATTACTTCAATACTCATCAAATTGCTGTTTTGCTTTCAGAAAATCTCAGAAATTTTTATAGAGAAGAAAAAAGAAAAAAAAAAAAAAAAAAAAAATAAAAACAGAGAATTAAAGAACCTTCGAAGGAGAAATTTAACATTACCTTGAATACGATCCTTCGGTACGCGGCTGGAGATTGAGGGAAAAACCCGAATCCCTTCGTGTGTACTTGAGAAATTCCTGGAGGTAACTATTTAATTATTAATACAAAAAGTATTTTTTAAATGATTTAAAAATTAACAAAAATTCAGATCATTCCAGAATTTACTCAAGTAATATAACACAATATTATTATATGTTTATAAATCAGTGAGTAAATACATACGTATGCATTATTAAGTAATGTCTTGTACGTTGATAAAATCTGTACGTGTTACGTGTCATCTTTGAAACAGAATTCTTGCGAATCACGTGGGTATGTGACGCTGGGAAATTTAATCTGGAGATTCCGGACATTATATTAGCAATACCCTGTCCGATTATTTTGCAAAAAGCTACCAATCTAATTACGTCATCACCTAATAATAACAATAAAGGGTGAGCAGAGATATAAAAACATTTCTTCTCATAAATAAAACATTTCCTCTTGAAGTTAGAACCTGTTTTTTTATTTGGGGTTTCATTATATTACGCATTAAATCAATTTTTATGACATAAAATACTTGAATTTTTTTTCTAACTTAAAACTCGTATAATTTATCATTTTTTTCAATAAATTAAACCTTAAATAATTACATTAAATACGTCTAATTTTATATTAAAGCTTAAAATAAATAAACAACATTTAAATAAATAAAAAAAAAATATTTTAAAACAAATTTTTCATTAAACTTTATTGTCTTATATTTTGATCAGATTTTTTCAAAAATACTTAAGTAACGTGCATTAAATAAGTACAGTAATTTAATATTTAATAGAATTCCTAACTAACTTCACTTACTTATTATTTTCTATCTAAACAAAAATCAAGCGTAAAAACATAAATTATAAATAACTTATCATTAAAAACTAATATCTAAGACAAATTAAATTTCCTCGGCAGTTATGGATAAAAAAAAAGATAAATAAACACTGCAATAGCACACAAATGGACTTTATATATCGCGATAAAAATTAAGCGGGTCATTTATTAGCCGATGACTCCGATTATATAGAATCGAATGGATATTCCGTGAGCGATAATAGATTATACGCAGAGCTTGAGTGAAGGATTGATAAGGAAATCAACAAGCTATTAATTAATGCTATTGGCAACAGTGTATATATTTATATATCATCGATAGGATGGAATCTCAGGTAACACCTGTCTTTTTTTTTTTTTTTTTTTTTAATTATTTTTTCTTATTTTTATAATAGTAATAATTATTGTCTTTTTTAAGTGAATCATAGACAGCATATCTCCAGTTGAATTTGTACATTCTTAAACTGATAATGCAATAGCATTCTTAATATTTTTCTACTTTAATCAACGACAAATTTAACATTTAATTGCATTGTAACTTTAATATTTATAATTTATTATTAATACTTTAAAAGATATGTCGGTTTTCAAATGAAATTTTACCTTTTTTCTTTTTTTTTTTTTTTTTTTTAAATAATAAATAATAAAATCAAAGTTAAAGAAGAAAGAAATAAAAAATAAAATAAAAGGAAGCTTAAATAAATCACAGATGCTGTAAGAATCTATCTTGATTGCGTATTGACATGTTTCATTGACTAAGTCTAAGGCTTTTTTTAACAAACAGTCTTTCTCATTTTCAATAAATTTTTTTTTTTAATCTTAATACAACAAATAAATTAAGGAAGCGGGAATTTTCCATTGGCATTATCAGTCTCAATCGGATTTGAGTTGGAATTGTTTGAATTATGATTACTATTATCATTATTGTTGTTATTCTGATTATTATTATTATTATTTGATTTTTCAGGATCTTCGGACTGCTCGGTTTTGAATGTCAAGGCGTAATTTCTGAGGTACTCGACGACCTGAGTATGACCGAAGGTCTCAGCTTCGTCGATAGGCCGATTGCCCCACCTGAAATAATTTTTTACCTCGTTATTTTAATTAATAATCCTAAAATAATAGTAATAGACAATGAGTTGGATGATTTATTGTACCTGTCCTTGGGATCATGAGGAACTCCGCACTGTTCAATCAAAAATTCAACGCAGTCGAGATGGCCTTCGCTCGCCGCTAAATGTAAAGCTGTTCTACCGTCGTAATCTGATAGTGTCATATCCATTCCGCTGAGACGGTGTCTAGGAATTATTAATTGAAATTATTATTTTTATTTTCGTTCATTCAAAACCAGAAAAAAATTAATAGCCTCATTTACAATAGTTAGCTCATAAATATTTAATTTTTTTTTTTTTTTTATTTATTTACAAATTAAAATTAAACGATTAGTAGGTGTTAAAAATAACCAATCAATTAATTCAATAAATAAAAATTTAAAAAACTAGTCTTGAATGTTTGTGTTCCGCGTAACGCGTAACTTACCGCTTCAGGCATTCTTGTAAGTCGATATCGTGTCTGTTAGCATGCATTGAGTACTGTGTTTATTAATTAATCATATTTGTTTATTATATTTTTACTAGGTGTTATATGACATGTGTTGTGTTGACCAGTGATTTAATTTTTATTTTTATTTTAATCGATGGATATGACTAATGACCACGTAAATGACTGAGTTATATTTAATTGTCAAACATTAGTATACCTTCGCATGGCAGTAACGTCGCCATTGGCTGCACTGAAGAGTAAGTTTACGATTGACAGTCCCTTGGTCTCGTATTTGTGTCTACGAGGGTCTTTTTTGTTGGTAGCGTGCTTCAAATTGTCGTATCTGTGGAAATTAAACTCGTTGACGAGCTCCTCACAAAACTGAACCCCTCGACAAGAGTTTCCAAGAGAGTCCAGGGGTGGGGACCAGGTACAAATGCCCATTACGTTGGGGATCACCACTAGCAAGCTGCCGGATACTCCTGATTTTGCTGGGATTCCTACCTGGTTATTTGAATGATTAATTAGTTATGGTTGTGAATATAAGTTTCAAGATATTTCTTGGAGCCGGTGATTGTTTAAATTTTAAGCTCTACCTTTTTATTAGTTTTGAAAAAAATGAGCTATGTTTTAATAAACAATTAATTTGTTGTAAATTTTAAATAATTTTATTTCTTAGCTAGAGATAAAAAATTTTTCTCACAGTAATTTTTTTGTTCCAATTTAGAAAAAAAAATTTTTTTTTTGATAATTATGCAGAAGTGGGGGTTCCACTGATTTTAGATAAAATTGAAATAAAATAAAAAATAAAAAAATTGATCTTTTTGAATATTTTTTTTTTTTTTATTGTTCTTCACGGCGAATTTATGAAAAAAATTATGAAAATTAAATATTTTGATTCTTTTTTTCTAATTTATTCTATTTTTATCGCTCTTTAAGAAAAAAAATATTTTAATAACCGGAAAAAATAGTATTATTACCATTTTATTAAAAACACCTAAAATCATAAATTTTGAACTTTCAAATTAAAAAAAAAAAAAAAAAAAAAAAAAAAAAAAAATATTTAATTGTCATACTTTTTATCATTTTTACATCATAAATCCGCCGTGAAGAAGAACAATTTGAAAAAGAAAAAAAAATATTCAAAAAGATGGATTTTTTACACTTAAAAATAGGTGGAGCCTAAAACATTTAAGCAATGATGATAATTGGTGAAAAAAACTTACTCTGAAAGCAAACTGGCCACTGTAATCATACATCCCGCAACTATGCATAAGACTAAGTACATCTCTAACACTCTCGGGCTTTAGAACTTTCTCCTCAGTAATCGGACAGATACCTCCGTTGGCGAGGGTAGCAGCCATCACGGACATAGCGTCGCAATTGGACTCCATAGCACAGCATTGAAAATAAAAGTCCATTATGTCTCTGAGATTACTCTTGTCTGGATAACAACCATGTTCCCGCATGTAGAAACCCAGAGCGTAGTTTCTGTCAGCAGCTTCACGCTCAGACAGAAAAACAGCGTTGTTGAAGCCGAGATTCTCCCCGCCAGCCAGCTTCTTGAAGCAATTCATCGTAAAGTCAAACTTCTCGGCCAAAGTCATCTCGGGTTTTATGAGACTTTTCAGCAGGGAGCAGATGAGAATAGCGCCGGCATTTATCATCGGATTGTGAGGCTTCTCTGTAGGGTGAAAGAATAATCGATAAGTAACAAAGGTAGTTTAAAAATGAAGTAATGTGTAAAGAAGAAATAAAAGATCTGATAAGATTTAAAAAGCAAGATGACTTACTATTGTGATCCAGAACGAGTTCGTTGAAATTCCGACCCGAGGGCTCTTGACCAACGTACTGATGGACGACTTGAGGACCCAAACTTTCCAGTGCAATGGCATAGGTCAGGGGTTTACTACAACTTTGTAGAGTGAAAGGAACGGTGGTGTCACCTATGCTGAACCGCTGCCCGTCAATGGTGCACACCGAGACCCCCCAATATTCTGGGTTCATCCTGGCTAGTTGGGGTATGTACGAGGCCACTTTCCCCTCGGTGTTGGTCTTACACTTCCAATAAAAATCTTCTATGTGCTTTGTTAAACCGGCCCAGTCGGGGATTACAAACTGGTGTCGGAATGCTCGTGATATTAATGCAATATTTGGTGTTACAATCCTATAACATTTTTATTCATTGTTGAATAATAATTTTAAATTAAGGATTTGTTGTATGATGATTCTCATACTCTTCAACTGACTAAGAATTTTTATTTTAACTACTAATTGGCAGTCCAGCCAACCTTTAAAAATAAATTAAATAATTATTATGCTCCACTACCTAAAGAGAATATATAAAAGAAAATTAATCACAGCAGTATTTGCTCATTAGGAGCAAAGATCATCTTGAAAAAATGTGATTACATCTCAGGGACTCTAGAATTATTTAATTTATTTAGAAAATTCAACGGACTTGCCAATTATAAGTTAAAATAATAATTGTTATTATTAATATTATGATTAAAATATTAATCTATATTATTAAGAAAATAAAATCGTTTTTTTAGAGAAATTTAGTGTCATTTAGAGTCATTCGAAAATGCTCTATCTCTAAATACATAATTAAGAAATTACCTTGTATCTTGTGAACCATTGACATTTTTAAAGATATAAGCTGATCCCGATGTTACACTTATCAAGACCTTTCATTTAAGTAAGGACCTTTCATTTAAGAAAGCTCTTGATGAGTGTAACATCGGGATGAGCTTATATCTTTAAAAACATCAATAGTTGAGCAAAATTTTATTTATTTATAAATAAAGCAAGGTTGCTAGTTAATAAAAAAATAATGAATTTACCTTATAAATTGCTCACGATTAAGTTTTTGTGTTTCATGAGAAACACCTTCAGTACCACCAGTTTTTAAATGCTCAGCTTTCAAGTTATCTGTAAGTTCTTGAAGTCGTGGATCATTTTTTCTCAACCCGGTTGTTCGTAATGCCTGAAATTTCAAATAAAATAATGATTAAATTATCACTTTGATTATTGATTATTGATAAAATAAAAAGTTAAAAATTTACCGCCAAAAATTTTCCCACAGACAACAAATCGGTCTCTTCATTTTTGAACATATCAAAAAGCACATCTTCGGCATTGGCGCCATGATCTTGATTTTTAGTGCTGAAAATAAACGATTTAGAAACTTTAACAGCATTGAGTAATGCATGACAGAACAATGGCGATTATATGTATATAAATAATCTATAAAGCGACGACATGAAATTAATGAGTAAGTGTCCAACAGAGATACCCCGACCATGACCATGAAATCGTGCAAATTTAAATACCCAGATGTTATGAGAGAGCCAAATAATAATAAATAATTATGAATTACCGACACCGACAGAAATTCATCATACATCCCACCTTCCAAAAAATTCTATTTTATTATATAATGAATAATAATATTAATAATAAAAATAGTTACTACAGCCCGGAGAGCCAGCGCTTCAAAAATAAATAAACTCTACATTTATTTACTAATTCATGATATTCATTTTTTTTTTATGGAGTGAAAAAAAATGCATATCTACTTGAATTCCATGCGATTACTGTGCATGGTACTCACTACATATAGTGGCTGTCATGGATGAAACTGTAATTGCTGGAAAATCAAAAATAAATTTTGACTATTAGAAAACATAAAAATTATTTTATATTAATTTAGAATAAATATGTTCTTATTTAGCTTTCTTAATTTAATGGAACTTTGCCAATTACAATTTAGAGAATTTGTTTTCGTGACACATTTGGAAAGATTCCCAGTAAATAAAAAAAATTACAGTAAAGATTTACACGATAACTATTATTTTGCCTGTTCATATTATAAATATATATTAAAGATTTATTATTTATCAGTTGCTACTATGCTGAATAATTATTTACCGGGTCTGTTGATGCTCAAGATCTGCTAAAGGCGTATCTAGGTGTCTCGCTGAACCAAGTTTATTTGACCGTGGCACAATAGCTCGTTTCTGAAATTAATTATTTTATATTAATATTTTTTATTTTTTTTTTTTTTTATGTATTATGTAATCTATTAATTGTTTTCTTTTACTTGACTTGGCTCTACGAATTTTATGTGCAATTAATTAGTTAAATTATGTAATATTGATGTAAGCTATCCCTTAATTAAAAAAAAGAAGATTTAAAATAATTATTTTTTTCTAAAAAAATTATTATCAAAAATGGGCTCTTAATTTTAATATTAAATGCTGAGTATTCTAATTTAATTTTATATTTAAATTATTTTTAGTTCTTAATAAAATTAAGAATTTATTTTTGGAGAAAATTTTTTTTTCTAGATTGTTATTTTGCTCAAAAAAACTTCGTCGGAAATGAATCATCCTAGTAACCCAGCTTTTGCACACATGTTCTTACATCTCTAGGTGAATACCTAAATATTTTATGTTTACATATACATTTTATCCTAATTAATAAATAGACAAAAAATTACAATACACTTCATAAAAAAAAACATAATTTAAAAGCTGCCTTGTTTCGTAAATTTTTTACACATATATTCTTCAATATTCTTCTCTACGTTAAATTTAAATTAATTAACAAAATTCTATTAACATAATTATTTTTATCAAAATTATATAATTCGATTGATAAAAATTAAAATTAATTACAAGGTTGTATTAATTTTGGAAATAAGTAAACTGTTATAAAAAATACATTGTACATTATTTTATCATCATCATCATCATCTTCTTCGTAAGGCTTCAATAACAGATTAACTTAATCATAACATCTATTTCCGAGCTCTCCACAAAACGATATTTAAATTTTGCTATTGATTGCGATCAATTGACATCTATCAGAAAATAAATCAAAGTTGGAATAGACGTCAATGATAAATTATCGCTCGCTGTATTTCAAAGAATAATTACAGATACAATACAAGTGCTTAGATATTTTACTATTTTATCAGTTAACATGTAATTATCCCACTTAAACAATTATAATTATAAATATTGATAAACTAAAATTAAAACACTAGTTCAATATTTATCTAGATTCTCGTGAGCCTCCATCCAACTTCTAATAAATCAATAACTAAGGTTGACGTACGCTAATTACCTGCCAGTAACAATTAGCTCTTAAAATTTTATGCCAAGTAATAAACGTTAAAAATACTTTTATAAGTTATTTATATTTATCGAACAATTGTAAATAATTCTGCCGGTCTCAGAGGTTAAATGTCTAGTATTGGTGACAATATAAAAAATTTATTTAAAAAACCTTCTCTGTCGCTATCTATAACATGTTTAACAATAAATATTTAATAACTACTTAGTTACTTTTATTAAAAAATAAGAAGAATAAAAAAATCTTCTATTTTAAAAATAGTTTCATTCATTAACATGTGATTGTCATCTAATTTGCATTTTTTTCAAACAAACCGGAATTTACAAAAAAAATCTAACCAATTATCACCGGTTGTTTTTTTAGTATCATTCTGTGAATCCATCTTATACTTTACTATCTAAAATAAACTTCCGCATACGTAGTATTTCTCATTAATAGCCGTTGATTCATAAATAAATTATCATCAAATGTCTTCTGATTATCAATTATAAATTTTTAAAACAAAATACTTCCAGCGCTGATGACATTTGTGTAAAATTTGATCAACATGTTTTTTATTTCTCAGATACTGAAATCAATAGACACAATTTTTTAGAGAGACCCAGTTATTGATGCTTGTAATTTTATTTTAATAAAAAAAAAAATATCAACTTTAGTAAATTAATAAATATAATTTTTGATTTTTTGTGAACATTTTACTTTTTTTAATTAGAATAAAATTACAAGTGTCAAACAACTAGGCTAGTATCAATAACTGAGTCTTTTACCTTTTATAAAAATTATTATAAAAAAAAATTCGACATAAAAAAATTTTTTAAAATTCTAAAAATAAATTTAGCAAATATCTGACAATTTTTATAATTTTTTTAATTAAAAAAATTAAAATAACAATTTTTAATAACTAAAATTATAATTTTTTCAGTTTTAATTAAATTAATTAAAAAAATTTTTTAATATTTGCTGATTCAAATTTTATAATTTCTCTTTATATACTTTATATACTCCAATAAAAAAATCACTGATTAGATCTATACATACGAAACTCCATATTAATATTCATATCATGTCATACTATTGATTTCTTTCATCATACCCGCTGGTAAATAATTTCCTACCCCAATAGTGCCTTTAAATTTTTCGCCGGTGCATATAAATTGACCAGCGACGTGAAACTAGACACCTGTGCAAGGATAATCACATTTTCCTAAAACTTTATCGGCTTTTAAATGTGTCCTGTCACAATGGGGCCGCTCATACCTACTCAGCTAGGGTGCAGGTTATTGATCGTCAAAGTTTCAAAGTTTCCGGGGTCTTAATACAACAAAATTCTCGATACAAACCTTTAAAAAAAAAAAAAAAAAAAAAAATTAAAAACATAAAATAAATTTCTAAGAACTATTATTAGTTATCTGATTATCTATTACTATTATCTAATTATATACACTATACTTAGTCAAAAAATTCGGTCAAAATCAGCACCCACGTGGGTTTTAATTTACTTTAATGATTTAAATGATTAACGCAATAATTCAAAAAACATTAAAATTATGACAGATTTATTTTTAAAGACTAAATAATTTTTAAAATAAAATAAATAAATTAATGCACTTACCTTATGACTTGAGTGAAATCTACGGAAAATATTAGCACCCATTTTAGGAACGTGACTCATTTTCATACTGTATATAACAATTTCCCTAAACATTTTCCTATATTTAAATTGTTTTATATTAATGCAACACAGCAATTAAATTAACTACAATTAGTACTTTCGTTATTGAGTTATAAAACTCTCACACTATTTAACAATTAGGTAAAAGTAATTTTTTTATATATTTATATATATGTAAATATTTTAACTATAGTTTTCAATCACTCACGCACGGCGTCTACGGCATGAAAAACGGCTAGACCCTCATAGACCCTAGATCTAGATACTACTACTCGATGCACATTTACGCATTCTCAAGAGACGTGTTGGGGAAGGCGGCTAACTCAGGACATGCGCAAACTTATTAACATTCGTCACATCAATCACCTAAAATAATAACAATTAAAAATTATTTATTAACTATAAATAAAAAAAATAATCTTTCATTAAATTAAAATTTATTTACTATTTTCTATGAGTTATTTATTGTCGGAAAATATTGCTAGTGATTACAGATTATTTAAAAATAAATGTGCTTATTTTTTTTTTTTTCTAATTATCTCTGGTAAGTATAAAATTTATAAAATTATAAATTGTTTATTTTAATTTTAAAATATTAAATAATTGTTCATTTATTATTTAATTTTTAGGCGAGATCGTGATAAAACATACGCGGAATTTATCGGAATTGTTTTAAATACCTCGGAGTTCTTAGAAGCTAAGTATCGTCTTACTTACATCATTAAATAATACTTATTATAAATAATATTAAAGATACGAACACGCGTGAGTGTATTATCTGTTAAAAATAAAAGTTATTGTAGGTAAGTATAAAATAAAATTAAAAAAAAAAAAAAACTAATAATCGATGTGTCATTAATACTTTGGTTATCATTAGATTTACCAACGCAATCATAAATGTCTTTTGTGTAATAATAATAATAATAATAATAATAATAATTAATATAAATGTTTTAAGTATGTACATTTAAACGAATGCACTTTTGCTTTTGATTTATGCTATTAAATAAAACTAGTTAAAATAAAGCTCAGAAAATCAGTCGATATATCAATTACGTTGTTAATAACTACTTTGTTTTTATAATTGAGTAATGTTTATGTCAATAATTTCAATTGTTTGCGATATTGAAAACATCAGATCTCACAGTTTGTTCTTTAATTAATAATCACATATTTTTTTTTTTTTTTATTTAAAAATTTATGGCGGTAAAAAAATTTTATAAAATCATTTAATTCAAAGAATTATTTTTTTTTTTTTTTAAATAAAATTCAAGATATTATTATAACTAAAAAAATTTTATTTTATCAAAAAATATTTTTTTTTAATTCTTTGAATAAAAAAATGTGCTTGATTATTTTTAATTTAGCATATTAAAAAATTTTTTTTTAATTTAAACTACCAATCGAAATTTATCAAATAATTGTATCACATAATATAAATATAAAAATCGTCCCGTATTAAAATACAACTAATCTTTAATAACTTAAAATCAATACTAAAAAATTCGTCAATCTGCTCCTTTCATAATCTCTAGCGCCAAGATTTTTGCCGCAAAGTTAAAATAAAAATTCATAATAACTAATTAAAATTTTTTATATTATGGCAAAAATAATGATCCTAAAAAATTTTTTTTCAAATTAAAGTTCAAAATTTTAATTTATAAAAAAAATATAACCGATGTTTTTTTTTTTTAAGATCAATAATTTTAATAATAAGATTCATAATTATCGCAAAATTTGAACCTTTTATTATGAATCTTAATTTTGTAATTAAACAACATTTTTTTTATAAATTAAATTTTGAAGTTTTGGTCAAAAATTTTTAAAATAAAAAATTTAAAGGATTTATTTTAAAATTACGGCAAAAATTTAGTCCCTAATAATCACTAACCCACATATAATTCCTAAAAACTAAAATCTAATTTAAATAACAGTATCTTGATAAGCAGGAGGTCCACTTAAGACAAATTGCCGCTGACTTTGTCTGACAATATCAGTCCTATTTGGTACTTGAGGGGTAGCTCTGATCCCGTGATAATTGCTGTAACTGGAGCGCGCACTGGCAGGTCTGTTGCTGTAAAGATCGTCATGATCATCAGCATTGTTGAGACTCTGAATACTAGTCTGCTGAAAAGTGGGATTGCTTTGACCTTGCCACTGCATGTTGCTGCAGCTGGGTTCAGGCTGCCAGGAATCCGCGAGTTGTCTGGTGGAGCTGGCGGCATTGCTGTCCCAGCAAGTCTGAGCAGAAGCCGCGGAACTCGAAGCCAGATTGGTGATGTTAGAGTAATTGGGATCTGGAGTCCAGAGAGTTGGCGAAGAAACAGCCATGTTCACCGCCTCAGGCTGCCACTGTCGTTCGCGGTCCCAGGTAGTCGCGATCCTGTCGTAGTTGAGCGTTCCCTGGGACAGGGAGTTGACATTCTGGTTCGTCAGCGGACTCGGCATCGTATTGGCGTACAAACTCTCCTGCTGCTCCATGATGCGGTTCACCGGGTTCTTTCTTCTCGTCGTCGACTGTCGGACTGAGCTACGTCGGTTGCTGGATCTCCGAGTTCCGTCTCGGGAAATAACTGATCGTCGCTTTACTCGTCTTGGCGTCATCGGCTTGGGAGACACTTCATCCTGAGGCGGTGGTTCTGGTTGTGAGTACTCTATACTGTACAACGGGCGAGTCAACTTTTTCCTTTTGTTAATTCGTGCTACAAAAAAATTATTTTTTTATGTTTTTTTTTTTTTTTTTTTTTTTAAGATTACACTACTTAATGCTTTAACAAGTCAGCCCACGGAAACCAGTTAGAAGATAATGATAAAAATATAGAAGGGTTTAGAAATAACAAAAGCCAAGCGAATTTACTGTTTGCAATTGGATTGTTTATTTTATTTTATTTTTTTTTAAATTTCTTCCTAGTATAAAAGATATATTTTATTTTTATAATCTTAACTTATAATTATTTTATTACTATTATTAATATTATTTATTAATTAAAATATAAAAGATTTAGACTCTAAGTAAATGCAGTATGAAAATAATCTTATAAAATACATTCAAAAAAATATATCTCTGATTTGTGATGTCATTCAGATAAATTATTGCGAAATTCAAACAATACTATTGCAACAAGTTTGTTCTTTTTTATTTATTTATCTTAAATGTCAAGAAGAAAAAACTGCTGAAAAATTTTAGAATTATTTTTGATTTTTCTATCAGTCTGGAATTTCTTTCATTAATTAAAATATTAAAAAGAAATTTTTTTTTTTTCTTAAAAATTATTAAAATATTGAAGATAATAAAAATGAAAATTAAAAAAAATTTCAGCAATTTTTTCCCTATATTTTTATAAAAATTCAATTTAAAAAACTAGCAAGTCAGTATTATGAAGTAAAAAGTCATTCAGCACCATCCAGTTTAACATATCACAGTACATACAGTAAGTCTATTAGTCATAAGAGAAAAATAAAAAAAAATAAAAAAAAATAATAAAACACCAACCACACTTGCTGTCAAGCAACACTAGGAAATAATTATTAATAATTAATTAATAATAATAAAATCATAAACCATTTCTAACTACAAATAATTATAAATAATACTTGATACAATAAAATGACAAAAGAAGCGGTGACTACTACCAAATTCTTTGGCTAACTAAATAAATAATTCCGCTATCATGAGCAAGGTAAGACTCTAATAAATAAATCGGTTACATTTAATTCAGCGATTAAAAAAAAAATATTTAATTTTTTTTGACAAAATAAATATTTATATAAATGTGTATATATTATTACAAATAATATTTTCACAGCTTGCTAGCGTACAAAGACAAAGGTCTGCTGTCTCTGGCTCTGTTGTTGTCATTATTATTATTAATATTAGAATTATTATCAGATGGCAAAGTATTTTGGCCCATTGCGAGGCGCGGATCCGAGTAAAAAGATCTCAAGGGTTGTTCGCGCACGTAGTCGGTGAAAATTCTGGGCCTAAATGAGTTCCTATTTGTATTGTTATTAAAATGACTACTACTGTGATGATGATTATTATTATTATTGTGGGGAGTTTGTGAAGAAGCGCGAGCCCTCCTGAGAACAGGAGATACGACGGGGCTGTAGGCAGGCTTGTAAGGCCGGTTGTTTTTTTCGAATCTGAGTTTAACCGAGCTTTCGAGAGAGTCGTAGTCGCCGGCGGGTGGTGAGATAGGTCGGTGCAAGTGGTCGAGTGGATTTGAGTAGTCGTTATAGCAGTCGAGGTTGTCGGCGATCCGCGTGGCGGCACTGCTGCTCTTGGTACTGCGAGCCGTATCTCCCTGGCCCATCATCATCATCATCGTCATCATCGAGGGCTTAACGACACCGACGCGCTGCTGTGATGACTTATAGTCGGTATTATGACTTACAAGGCTGGGTGGTTTGTCCACCCCGTACTTGGGAAGCGTCGTGTCACGGTATACCGAGGATGAATTGTTAGAGCCGGTTGTGCCTCGTGGGTAGCTTTGGTAGTTTGGATTTGACTGAGAGTAAGTAGTGCTTGCTGGTGGCAAAGCCGAGTAGCTAACGTACATCGGGTGCAACGGAGTATGACCCGCCAAACCAAAATCACCACCTCCCACAAAGTCAACTGAAAATTTTAGTCAACGTACCAGGGTATTAGATATCAATTTGCTTTGATTTTTACACTTTACTTTTTACACGCGAATTTTTTTGTTTTTTGTTCATCTTATTTTTTTTTCTTTTTGTTTATGGTATTGGCTTTTGTCAATCTACTTCATGCTACGCATAATGCAATTTTTTTTTTTTTTTAAATCTACTTGTTATTTTTAAATAATAACACGAGAAATATTTTATTGATGTGTTATTTGTATTTATTTTTTTTTTAATGTTTATAAATTTTATCAAGTGTAATGATGTCATATTATTACTTTTATAAAGTAAATTAATTAGTTATTGAAAACTGTCATTTGTTCACGTCTCTGATTAACCCTAACCGCTTAAGGGATTTAAAGAAAAATTAAATATGTTATAAAAAATGGTAATTAAATTTTTGTAATTTTCAGAAAAGTATTTTTTTTTTTTTTTTTTTTCGTGTAATAAATAAGAAATATAAAGATAAAATAGTTAAAAATTTAATAGCCATTACCATCATGCCACATCTAAAGGAGATCTTTAAATGAAATATACGTAGAAACTTACCAGAAAGGAGGATCAAATCCACCAATAAAATCGACTGAAGGATTTTAAGATACATGATAGTGGCATGTAGGAATGGTAGTTACCAATTTTGCGTGTGAGAAAAAAAAAGTGATAAGCAGTGAAATTAGATACCAATTTAAAGTATTAATACATAACTAATTTAATAATTAATAAGTAATAATTGTGTCTATAACCGCCCAATGACTATCACCTTAAATGAAAAATGAAATTAGCGGGAAAATTTGGACTAATGTATGAATTATTTAAGTGGCATTGATTCAATACTAAAGATATGATAATAATTCTGGCAGAGAATTCTAATACTTACAACTGTCATCCTCTTCGAGGAACGCACGGCTCAGACAGATTCCACCGACTATGGCCATAAACTAAAATAGATATTTGTTGTTTTATTATAGCGATGACAACACTCGTGTTGTTATACATAATAATAAGTAATTTAATATATTATGAAATGATTAATTTTAACGAGACGATTGGGACTTACGGCAAGCAAACACTGTGTTGACGCGTGCAAGATTTCGATGGTCTCATATTTTAATAGGCAGTCGGTGACGTTTTTAGGCCGCGCTGGTCGAAGCAATTCCGGCTCGATGATGTCGTAGATCGGTTTGCAGCCCGGGCCGTTGACCTGCCACCAGGAGAAACTCCCCGTTCCCAGGTTCAAATAGTCGTCGCGCTGTTTTTAAAAAACGCAGTTTTTAGAATTAATTGTTATTTTTATTCTACGCATATATTAGGACACCCCTGTCTTATTTAATTAGTCATGATAATGCTACCTGATAAATGATAAATGTTATTGTTAATCATAGTTACCGTATTTAGTGATCCGGCTTCTAGGTAAAAGCATATGCAAAATATATTCCATCCTAGCCATAGTATGTCCCATATACAGTACTGAAATTATTTTTAATTATTATTTTAGTATTTTTATTTAAAATTATTTGTGTTTTTATTTAAATATTTTTAACGATACTTAAAAAAAAATTATTTGTCAATATAGAAACACATAGTCCTTAATTTACAAAAATTACTGCGCGTGACATTTTTTAATATACAAAAAAATTATTTTATTTTTATATTTAGACTCCGTAATAAATAAAATGAACCATATCCAATTAAATATATCAAAAACCTCGTCAAAAATATTTAAACATTTTTTATTAATCAATTTTTTATTCACAATAATCAACAATAAAAAAAAAATATTTTGCATATCAAAAAGTATCTAAATAAAAACCTAAAGAATTTTTCTCTGAATTGAAATGTATAAAAAAAAAAAAATAAATAAAAAAAGAAACAAACTTACCGATATTATATATTTAGGCCTGTACTGAAAGGCTCCAAAAAAACCAAGAATAACAAAAATAATGTTAAAAAAGTTGAAGAGTATCGGGGCCCACATAAACCCCAGAAAGTCGAACACCTGGCGTTCTATCGTTGTTAGCTGTAAAAATATAAATAAATACACTCGAGTACAAGAATATAAATTTGACACAGTTATAATAGTCATTTATACATGTATATATATTCAAATTCATATTATCTAGTCTAACAGTAATAGTAATAAAAATAATAATAGTAACAATAATGTTAATAAGAATGTTTCTAGTAATAACCGTAACAATGATACATTTTACAGCTTTCTCAATTTATATCAATTGTACTCTTCTCATACGCCACTCACAGGCGACATTTATTTCGTCTTGATAATTAATTCGATCAGAGTAATTAAGCCGTTACGTAATTTATCTCTTGCACAATAAATAAATAAATTAATCAATTTTTACTGGAATAAATTTAACAAATAAATAACTTGCAGATTATTTATTTAATTTAATTTATTTTATAATAAAACAAATAACGGAGGGCTGTTAGATTTTTATCAATAAAAAAAAATAAATAAATAAACAAACTCTAAAATAAAAAAAATGAAAAATCTTTGATCTGTCAAGTGTCGAGCTAAAATAAAACGGATGCAAGCAATAAAAGCATTTATTAAATATTTAACATACTCTAATACTGTAGTTAGCAATTTATGATAAGCTATCATGACTTATTACAATTTTTTTCGACACTTATATTCCGTGAATTTCAAAGTATAGTGACCATGAAATGATATCACTGATACTAAATGACTCAATGAATAAAATAAAAACAATAATCATAATTATAGTGGTATTAAAATGTGGTATTACGAGTAAAACCTGTCTTCGTCTAGAATAAAAAATTATATTTATTATTATTATTATAATATCGAGAGTAAAAAATATCTTGTTACACTTACAAGTTGCAGAGTACATATTGTCAGTAAAAAATGTCTTCTATTGCAAATTCCCATGTCATTATTTGGACGGACGTAAGCAATAATAAGGGTAAGGCAAAAATAAATGGCCCACGTGTATGTGACTAATCACTTCACTTGTTGGATATATTATAGTAATGGTAATGATGAGTCGACTCAAACGTTGATTGTATTGTTACAAGTAAAAGTGTGAATCGAATTTCGTAGAGCATCACGGTGCTCCAGAGCTTCGGTTAGTATAGTAGGTAGTAAACAAAGCCACTACTCGGATACGAGAAGACGATAGGTATTATCCAAGCTGGGCATATCACTGTACTGTGTGTACCTGAGTATCAAGTAGATATTTAGTAGTTGTTTTATTATTTAATTTTAATTTAATTTATTTTTAATATTTTATCAACTAAGTGATAAATGAAATGAAAGCAGTGACGCCATTTTAGACAAACGCACTTACTCAAACTCCTGGTTTATTCTATTCTCATGCTCATGAGTAACTGAGAGAAATATCCGTGATATCCGTTCACTGAGCCACATTATACATACACAGGTCACGAGATAGCTATGTAATATGCATACCAATGAAAATGACGACTGGGTGATGCCTGGCCTGTACTGGGGCTAGGCTGGGGAGCAAGCAAGCTCGCTGCTGTTTGCTGTGTGCTACTATGACTATGTACTAGTCTTGTATGTTGTAGACAGCAGACGTATAAACGTATAGTAGATACGAATTGAGAATACGAAAGCACCCGAGCTGGCTGCTGGACTTCTCTATTAATTCTATTCGTTTACACTCGTATTCACTACTCAGCTTGCTGCAATACACGCAGATATTTTATTTTAGTTACTATTAAATGTTTCTACTACACTGTTACATTGTGCTAATGTTTTTTTTTTCTTTACTTTACCTGTTTGCTGTTGTGTTACCTGTAGGTAGATGTAGACTGACCGGCGAGCCAGTGCTGCCAACTGCGGACTGACTCTCACACACGTCCTGGAAACCTGGAATAAGGTGCAGAAATTACAAGGAGAGACAAAGAGCAACAAGTGCGGTCAGCTCGCGCATGCGCGAATAATTGACAGCTGAAGTTACATACGGGATATTAACCTATTAAACACCTGAATTTTGATTTTTTTTTGGTATTTATTTTAAGGGAATTTTTTTAAGAAGAAATTTTGTGGGAAGAATATTATAATTTAGTAAATAAAAATTTTTTTGATTTTTAGATTGATTTTGTGGAAAATTTAATGAAGAAATTAAAATATGACATTAAAGTTAGCTGTCACTTGAAAAATTTTTAATTTCATTTAACAATTTAATTAACTCTAAAAAATTATTTTTAAAAAATTGCATTTTTAATTTTTTCAAATTTCTACATGTCAATTTTTTTTTTTACCATAATTTATTTGTTATCAAAAGTTCTAAAAATTATTAAATATCTACTAAATTAATTTTCATTAACTGCAATTAATGCAATTTTTTTTAACAAATTTATTTAGTAAAAAAATTAAAAAATTGTCTTTTAAGTGACTTTGGTTAACTTTAATGTCATAATTAAAACTTTTTAATACTAATTTTTTTGAATTTGTTAATATTTTTAATTTTAAAAGTAATGTAAAAGATTGAAGACAATTTATTGAAATTTTATTTGAGAAGAATATAAAAAAACATTAAAAGAATAAATTTAATATTAATAAAAAATTTATAAATTAATATTTATTTCATTTTGTAAAGAAATAAAATTTTGAAAATTTAAACATATTGTTCAATGTTGACAGTTTCCATGGAAGCAATAGAGGTTCTATAACGCAAGCAATTAGTCACATCTTTATTCAGCTGGGCGTAATGAATACTCGGATTAAAGCGTCTCTTACTCTAGAGTCTTGTACACTTAGAAAGTTACATGTTGAGTAGAATTAAAACTGAGTAAAAAAGACTCTTTGAGATGTGACAAGAGTTGTTAAGTGAAAATGGTACTGAATGGACTATTTACTTGAAAAACGCTCTCGGTAAACTTTTAACGTTACATATAAAAATTTTTTTTACACTTCATTGAAGACCAAAACTGTTAAATTTCCTAAAATCAATTTTAATACAGAATTTAAATAATACATCATGTCAGTAGAATGATAACAACTCGTGGGAACTTAAATACTATTTATTTTATAAAGCATGAATAACAAATTTATTGCTAAAAGATTTTCGATGAAATACAACCGCTGAAAAAATGTAAGTTTCTTGCCTTGACATTAAATGTTTAAAAATTTTTATATATTAAATATTAGACTGGAATTTATAACTTTTCAGCGAACAAAATGAGGAAGACCGTGACCGCATTATATCAGTAGTTCTAAGAATGTTTAAATAAAGCGAGCAAGCTGAATGCGCAGTCGCAAAAAATTAGCAAATTATATTTAGCGATCGATGATAGATTAAACGACAAACGTCAGAGTTGTTTAGTTGATAAATTGTTTTTATATTTCTTAGCAGTGACTTTATTTTGTTAGCAGAGCTTTATGTAAGACACAAGCTTTTTTTTTCTCTTTATTAAAATTAATATTTTGCTTGCTGTTCACGTTTTTCGTGGTGAAAAATTCATTTTTTAAAACACGGTAAAAATGATAAATTGTCAGTGACAGTTTTAAGGAATTTATTATTTCCTGTACAAATAAAATTACTAGCGTAAGATTTAATATGAAAATTCTCAGCACGTTGATGAGGAAGATATTTATAAACACGGAGATCGTCAAAGTGGAGGGAAGAAATAAAACAAAGGGAACTTCTGAAGAGGTACAGTACACAATATTACACTATGAGAAGAATATAATAGTTCAATTATCACAATAATAATAATAATAATAATAATAATAATAATAATAATATTATTAGTAATAAAAATAATAATAATATTCGTAGGTACGGATCGTCTAAGGTCACCGGAAGGCACGTTCACCGTGCATAAAATATACGGGGATGGAAACTGTATGTTCCGTGCGATAAGTTTAATTCTTTGGGAAACCGAGGAAGAACATCGCTCTCTGCGTACTCTGGTTGTTCACCACATCATGGATCACTGGCGAGATTACGCACCGTATGTTTTGGCCGAGTGGGGAATAAGCCGACCCGAAGATTATCTCGAATACATGAAGCACGAGGGGGTGTTTGCCAGTGAACTTGAGTGCATCGTCGCCACCAAAATCTACGGCCTCGATTTGTCCATTTACCGCAGGGTTAACGAGGTTGATGTCAAGCGGGTCTTTTACAACCGCGTGCAACCCAGTCGCGGCACTGCGCGTCTTCTCTTCACCGGGCGCTCCGACAGCGGGCACTACGACGTCCTTTATCTTGATCCATAAATTATTTCATTACAAAAACACTTTTATTTTCTTTTACAAGCAAATTATTATCTAAATTATTTATTATACAAAAATAATGTTCTATTATATTTACATAAATTAATATATATGGTTAATTTTAAATATTTGTTATTGCTATTGTTATTATTAAGATTTTGTTATTTTATTATTTTTATTTATATTTCTATGTATGTAGTTTTTAGAGGTCGTCACATCCGTGGGTATAAATCCATCGCGTGACAATTGTGATTATTTTGTGGATTGCACAACTAAAAATAATACAATACCAAATTAAGTTGGATAAATTATTTGTTTGTTTTTAAAAAATAATACAAATAACAGAGCAGGCCAAAAAAGTTTCTTTTTTTTTTTTTTTTTAGTCTGTGGAATTTCTTTATGAATCAGCAGACATCTGATAATTTATGGAAACTTTTTTTTTTTATTTAAAAAATTTAAAAAAAAATTTTTTTAAGCGATTAAAAAAATTAACCAAAAATATCTAACAATATTTTTAAGCACCTGCTACTTGTATTTATAAATTAAAACAATTATACCTGACGCAATAGAGCGTTGCCGAACACCAGGTAGCTGATAGACAACATTGATCTCTACGCACCGCTTGAACCACGTCATACGCAACCTTCTCCTCGCTCTGTCTAATTAATCTGACAGAATAATTACAGCGATTACATTAATGTAAGTAAAAACTACATCTAAATATATATTATCTGAATAATTTATTTTTATTCTCATTAGAAATACCTTGGATCGGCCTTTGGTGCGACGGTCATGAAATTTAAATTTCCGCATCTGCTTCCAAACGCGTGACCCAAACTTTCCATCAAGCCTGTCAATAAATTGATTATTTAATTAGTAAATTTTCTTACTAATCATAGAGTAATTGTATTGATGATTGTAATTACCAGTAATTGCAGCTCGGGTACCCAAATAAGCGTCGTCTGTAGAAACTGTAGGTGTCACTCCCACGATATGGGCCTTCTGTTGATGATACATCAGTGGAAGAAAGGCGAGAACGGTCTACAATTGAGAAATTTTCATTAGAAATAATAATAATAATAATAATAATAATAATAATAATAATAATAATAATAATAATAATAATAATAATAATAATAATGAATAAATGATTAGAAGAAGAACTAAAAACTTACCCAATAGTGACTCATCAGAGTATTATTGACAGTGTCGAGAATATTTTGATTAGAGTCACCTGCGCATGTAACAAGTATGTCAAGTGGTCCTATTTCATCTCTAACTTTCTGAGCAACGTTACGAATTGAGTTTCGGTCCCAAAGATCGCAGGCGTAGGCGAAGACCCTGCTCTTGAACTCGACGACATCCTGTTTCCTGTGCTCCGGGCTGAGACTCTGGATCGCCGGGTAGTTGGCTTCCAGCTCGCAGGCCGTAGTTCTCACCAGCTCGAGGTCATGGTCAACGCAGACAATCGTACACCCGACTCTTATAAATTCCGTGGCCAGACACCTGCCCAGAGGTGAGGTCGCACCTGTTACCTAGAAAATTTTAAAATATAATATTAATTCATTTTTTACAAAAGATGAGCTCACACGTCTGAGCTGATTTTAATCACAATAGATTTTATTTTAGAGAGGTCGTTAAATGGGAATTTTTTGTTTCACTCAAGGACATGCGACTAATTATAAAGACTCCTGAGTAAGGAGGTCGAATTTAAAATAATTATTATTATTTTATAAAAATAGGTTTTTTAGTAAATTATTTTTTACCTGGTTTTAAATTTTATTTTAGAGAATATAAATGTTTTATTTAGTAAAGCGATAAAATAGATTTAATTCTCAGGAAAAAATCGGCTAAAGATCTGTTTGATTTTAATATTTTAATAGTTACCTAAATTACAAACGGAAATGAGTCGAGGCTAATATGGTAATTTCCAAGGACGTAGAAATGTATAAAAACAATGACTATATACAGAGTTCTCGGAAATTAATTATACATTTTTCTCTGTTGTAAATTGAGGTAATTACTAGCAGACTTTAAAATATTTTTTAAACCAGTAAAAGTAGTTTCAATTACGTAATTCATTCACTTAAAATGCCAAATAATTTTTAAATTAAATCTTGGTCAAAATTAACCGACTACTTTCATGAGTTAAAAATCTATTCTATTGCATTTTTTTCATTGATAAATATATGTTAATACATGTAAAAATATTTTTTTCTTGAATTATTTTTCCATCAACTGTTGGATGAATAATCTTCGAAAAAAGATTTGATAAAAAAAACCTACAAATTTTTTATCGCATGTTTAATAAAAAACTATTTTCTATTTCTTCTTTGAATTTTTTTAGTTAACTTGTATCTTGTAACTCTGGCAATAAATATTTCTTCCTACCAAAACAATATCTCCAGTCAAGTCCCGCGGTGGTTTAGGTAAAAGTGATTTAATAATCCTAAAAAAAAAAAGCGTTGTAGACAGCAACATTCCAATGAAAAATTCAGCCAGCAGGTAAAGCCAAGCAATAGAAGAAGGACTGCCCATCCTCGAATTCGTAAAAACTTCTTCTTTCATTGGTACCATGGCTTCTGTGGGTCCGAAAAAAATAAATAGTTGTAATTAATTTATAATTATTACAAATTATGATTTTCCAAGTAGAAAAATTAACAAAAAAATAAATTTATAGCCAGAAAAAATATTAAAAAATTTACAATTATCTTCACAAAAATTTGCTTTTTATAAATTTTGGTAAAATATATTTTTTTTTAACACTGTACAATTGCATACACAAATAGACGCATTAATACAGATGTAAAAATAAAAATAAATGTAATTATTTATCCAACAAATAGCAAGTAATTAATGACAAATGACTAATCGACTCTTAGATAAAACAAAGGCCACTCCGGGCAATATTGAATCGTCATCGTCAGGGTAGTTAATTTATTTATTTGCTCAATACTTTTTGCGCCGAAACTGTAATTATCTTGCTTAGAAAAACCGGGTAAGACTTTAGACTGAAAAAATTTTAAGTACCACTTGAACAAGTATGAAGTATATACTGAAAATGATTATTAATAAGTACAGTATAAATTACAAGCTAAGACTAGGACCAGGTTGTGATATAACATATAATATCAATTAACTATTTTTTTTTATTTTTAGGTAAATGATGCGACTGCCTAGGTCGTTAATTATCGAGGAAAATAATTAAATTAGCATTTAAATATTAAGAAAGATCGGCGATACGGGTTTACGCTGAACAGCGTTGCGGTCTAATGGCTACCTGCAGAAAAGCGCACACCTTTTACCGGCAGTAACTTTGTTTCACATTATTATACAATAAACTCTCTGCAATATAAATCGACGTAACTATTAATATGTTCATTTCTCTTCTGCCTAATGCGATACGCGATTATATCATCGTGAGCGGTATTGGCAACGCGGATCGTGTCCGTAGACAATAAAAAGAAGGGATAAAATATAAAAGTTTTATTTATTTTTTGATTATCTCATAATACCTTAAATATATACTATAATTTATATATTTATATGTTTTTATATATGTATACAACGATATGAAGGAAGGAAATAATTTCCATTTATAAGAGACTTAAAAAGTTGTTTTGAGTAAATATATGTGACCATGTTTGCAGCAAATCCAGATATTTTTTATCTCCAATACTTGTTGGTAAAATTTATACAGTGACAAATAATTCAGAGCGTTTATATATTATGAAATTCATGTGAACGCGGAAGTTTATTTGATTACTAACTATCGAAGTAGCTTAAGATAAAATTAATGAGAATTTGCGATGATTTATTATTATTGCTTATTATTTTTATGACACGTGTATAGTCACTAATTTACAGTTTTTGTCTTACCGACTTTTTTTATTAGAATTAATTTTTTTTTTTTTACTCCATAAAAGTATTATTTATGAAAATGAGATTATTGAGTCATCAAATCGATTCTAAAAACCATTTAATTTTTTTTAAACTTACATTAAACTATCGCTTATAATTGACTATATAATTATAGACTTTTTACTTCGAAAATTGCAACAAGACACATAAAATTACAACTAAAATTAAAATCTTAAGATACAGTTTTATGAATATTTATGCTTATACAAAAAATATTTTTAATTTATTTACATAAAATAAAGATATGTTATGAACCTGCTCAGATTTTTGATTTAGGTCATTTTTTTTTAATTCATTCCTACATTTTGCAATTTTATTTATATATTATTACTTAATAATTTTCTTGTTTCAAAAAATCGTCGGTTCACCTTGACTTACTAAAAATTAATTTTTTTTTTAAACCCAGTATATCAACTTTTATTCTAAAAATTGAATAATGCAAAATAAATATTAACTCGTGATAAATTATAAAAAAAATTGACTAGTTTAAATTACAATTATTTTAAATCTTCAAAAATTACTTATCTATTAAATAAAATTTCTGTAATTATTTACAAGTGGGGTCAAACCTATTTTTGGCTAAAAAATAGATCAATTGATGGATCATCATAATTTTTTTTTTTAATTGTTCATAATTTTATGTATTTTTCAAAAAAGAAAAATGTATCAATACATTCATGTATCAAATACACATGTATCAAAAAATAGAAATTTAGTTTAAAAAAATGAAAATTAAAATCGTTGACCCTACTCGTAAATATTTACCAAAATTTCTACTCATTTTTCATCAATTCAACTAGACTAAAAAAAAAAAAGTTAGAAATTTTTTTCTACCATTCTATTGTTCAAAATTTCTTTGACTAACTAAAAAGCGGTAGCCATTCAAATCCAGTATTGTAATTTGATAAAAAAGAAATTTAAAATGTTAAGTGCCGTCGATTTTTATTGAATTAATCTCGTCTGACAGCTCCTGAAAGCAAACGTTTTGTATAAATTTATTTAACCAGTAAAATAATCTATCAAAAACCCAAATTGACCCATTTAGCCTCCAGAAGAAACTGTGGTAACAAACTGCGTAAATAAAAGTAAATCCACACAAAGAGAAACCACGTTAGCCAAAAATTAGAATCATAAATATTCTCTGATGTGTACTTTGACTTTCTCTTCACACCGGATGATGTTATCCTCTCAATATTCATCCTTACATTTTCATAAGTCGTTACACAATGGCTAACAATTAAACGCATACATGGGCAGATAAGCACATACAATTTAATCGATGTTACTCTATAATTAAATTTCATGTAACCATTTATTAAAAAGACATTTTCGATAAAGAATTAATGTAATCAATTCTCATATAACATATTGACGAACTAATTGGTCAATTACACTTAAGAGACTTCCACGTTTTTTAGTCATTTTGTTTCCATCGAACAGACGTCATTCAAGTGTCTAAGCATTTGGAAAAAAACAACACTAATTATTGTTCAAATAATTCCAACTTGGTGTTAGCAAATAATTCAACACAAACACGGAAGTTTAAGCGTGTGACTCGCATTGTGTAGTCATACCTTCTTGGCACTCAATACAACTAATACATTACTTACAGACAGTCTTTAGATAAAATTTATCAAATTATGTGTTTCATTTCACGCATGACTGTCTTCTTGTTCAGTGATTTGATAAATAATAATGATCGCATGTCAGCTTCAATTTAAATCTATCTGAATATAATTTTACCGATTCTTGGTTGTAAGAAATCAAAACAAATAATTATTTAAGTTGTAATTTTTTCAGTTTTTTGCAATTAGTTTTTTTTGTAAAGAAAAAAAAAATGTCAGACGTCAACTACTTCAGACTCATAAAAAAAGTCGATTTTTCTTGGAAATTTAAAAAAACTACTTGAAATATTAAATTTATTCTACTCCAAAGGAAATCATTACGAAGAACGACAAAATAAAAACAAAATTAATTATACTACATAAGAAGACATCTTATCATTTTTTTTTTTTTCGTAGTAAAATTAGTACTAGAAAATTATTTCATTTATAATTTTTCAAAATTTACTTTACAGTAAATATTTGTTAAAAAAAAATTCTTGAAAATTTTTAGATGTCTTTAAATTTCAATATAAATGTTTTGATTTTTTCCAGCCAGAAATAATTAAAGCGACTCATTCAAATATCACCAAATGTGTAAATTACAATTACGAGTTATTGACATATTTAATTAATATTTTTAATGATAAACTAGGTTTAGAAAATTACTTCAAAAAAATAGCATTTAAAATTTTTCAGAGTTTCTAAAAAAGATAAAATTTCTAAAATTATAAATTGTTTAAAAATATTTTGTCTAATAATTTATTTGTAATAAAAAAAAAAAAAAAAAAAAAAAAAAAAAAGAATGTCAGATGTCTTCTGATTTCATTAGCATTATAATTTATTAGTTAAAAAATTTCTAAAAATTATCAGACGTCCCTCAATTGGAGTATCATATATTTTTACTAAAAAAACTGATTTATATCTTATGACATTTAATTTAGAAGTCACTTGACCATTTTAAAAATTTTTTTTAATAAATAAATTAGTCAAAAAAAAAAAAAAATGATTTTTAAAAAAATAGCATTTTCAATTTTTTAAAATTTCTACATGTCAATTTTTTTTAAAATATTAAAATTAGCTGACAGCTGTCAATTTTTTTAAAATTTTGTAACAAATACAATTTAAAAATTTTCACTAATAATTTTTTTTAATTTTTACATGTGGAATTTTTTATAAATTTTTTTTCATAATAATTTGATTGCTACAAAATTAAAAAAAATTTTTTTTTTTTTGCTACAATTTATTTGTAAAAAAAATTTTTAAAATTAAAAAATATCTGCTAAATCAATTCTGATTGATATCTTACCTTAGACAGTTCTGGAACTAATGCAGTATCAGAAATTGCAGTATCCAACAAATCACTTGAATATTTGTCAAGAAGAAATGCGTCACTAAAACTGAGATGAATGAAGATAATGCGTGAAGAATGTTTATATAACTTGTAATTAAGTTGCCGAGTGATTGAAAGCGCGCAAGGTAAATAAATAAATCTTTCCACTCAATTGCCTCAACGTCCGATATCGGATTAAGCGTCAAGGCAGCCAGGAGCCCACTTCCATTCCCGTCTACGCTCGCGACTAAACAACCAGTCTAAGTCTAGAGACACTGGTGAGTTCTCGTGGTTGGCTAGTGTAAGTAGTGAGAGAGACAGGCTTGAACTTGACTGCACGAACTGAGCGTGAGCCTCCATCCTCCTGTTCGTGTCCATTCAGTCAATCAAGGTTATTTATCTCGACGGTTATCAATCCTAGCACATGCTCGGCATCCAACTGCTGGAGTGGCCAGCTCCTCCACGTTCATGTGCTCTTGTCAAGAAATAAATAATAAATATATTTATATTTACCTGTAATAATAAAGTTGATAGATTAGGATGTTACGTCAGAGTAGGTTTTTAAATATCTCGGTAATTTAATGGTCGGAAGAAATTATTTTATTTCATTAACTATGTCGCGAATTATAAATTATAGTTCTGATCTTTGATTCCAAATTTTTTGTCTTTAATTTTATTTATTTTTATTTTTTTTTTTTAGATTTATTTAATACTTACATGGAAGGAATATTAGATTCTGGTTAAAACCAGACGATGAGCGAACGCTGATCTTTAAAATGAGTCATCGGGATCATTGAACTGCAGAAGGTAAATGGGAGTTGATAACCCACCCTCTACTCTCTATGACTCAGCTCTATGAATGGATTTTTAAATTAAAAAAATTTTTTAGCAGTTCATTGTGAAAAGTATCATGTAAATTGATTGAGGCTAAAAATCAAAAGTTTAGAAAAAAACGTAGGCTGTAAAAAATTAATGTGGTGTGAAAATTTATAAAAAATTTAAAAAAATTTTGTATGCCACTAATTTTAGTAGACAATTAAAATTTTTTTGATTTTCTTTTCTTAATTAAATTAATACTGAAAAGAAATTTTTTTAAAATTGCAATAAGGTAAAAGACTCAGTTATTGATACTTGCAATTTAATTTCAATTAATTAAAACAAATCAACTCTGATAAATTAATAAATATAATTTTTTAATTATAAATTTTAAGATAATTGGTTTCTTGAGAACATTGTATTTTTTTTTTATTAGACTAAAATTACAAGTGTCAATAACTGGGTATTTTACCTTAATAATTTTTCAAATATTCTACATGTGAAATTTTTTTTTTTTTTTTTTGATAATTTATTTAATTAGAAAAATCTTAAAAATTGTTAGATGTCTGCTAATTTTATTTTCATATAATAATAATTTTTAATTATTAAACTATTTAATACAGTAATATATAAGTAATAAAAAAATAAAGTATTTTAAAAAATTAAATTTTTATAAGTTTGTTATATAAATTTATGTACATTTAATTTTCTAATTATAAAACTAGTATGTTAAATATCTATAGTGATCAATGAAAAATAAAGAAATTCATAGATTAAATGTCGGTTGTTATGATTTTATTTAGTAAGTGCTGTTCTATTCTTGTAGATTTGTTTCGAAGCGAAACCGGATTCTAAGAAACTTATTAAAAGTCTCCACGTGCTTCCAAAACCGGCTATTAAGTAACATTTTCAAATCCGACAACTACAAATTTGTTACGCTGTTGAAAAAAATCATTTTCAAACCACTAGTAAATGTTTTACTTAAACAATAATCTCATTACAGACTTCAATAAAATAAATTTAAATGTTTTAATAGCACGCTAGCGATTGTGTCAATGAAAAGTAGTAGAAAAACTCTAATTATCATCTATTAATAATTCATTACAACTATTTATTAATAATTGATGGTTAATTAACCGCCTTTAAAAAATTTACTTAATGTTCTATTGTATCTTCATTAAAATCTAAAATATTAACAAATTAAAATTAAAAAAATTATTTCACAAATTTTATAAAATAATTATTATTCGATATACTTTTACATTTAAGATTTTTTGTCGAGTTTAAAAATTATTATAAAAAAATAATGTGCATTAATATTAATTTTGAACTGTAAAAAATATTATTTTGGTCTGTAAAAATGTCAGCGACTAAATCACCGTTTAATTTTAAAATATCCTTGAAATTGACTCTGAATCATGGTAATTTAAATATTTGAACACTAAAAAATTTTTGGTGACATCAACTTGTAATAAAATAACTATAATCATTATTAAATTAAAAATATAAATGTTATTTAATAATTCTAGTTGGTAAATAACGTATTATTTACAGAGAACTTGATTTACTCGTTAATTTTTAAAAGAAATTACTATTATATGCATAAATGCGACACCAATTTACTAATAACAATGTAAATATGTTTTTTAAATACAAAGTGCTATCATTTGCACACTAAGAAGTTCTTACACATAATAACTATTTAACATGAGTTTTATAAATTGACAAGGTGATCAACTGTTATGTCCTCGACTGAATAAACTAAGTAGAAACCGATTTCTCTGGTTGAATATTTATAATAATAAATTATAAATATAAATAAAAAATAAATAGTACAATAGTTTAAAGCTGAACTAATATATTCGAAACTAAAACTAAAAATAAAATAATATATTCCTAAAAAAATTACCATTCATCGCTTTGCGCCTATTGTTTTGAATTATTGTTTAGAATTTCACCATACAATGACATAAAAAATACTTTGCAGTGACTTATTTATCAACTGCTTAGAGTTTATAATCTACTGTCTATTATTTATTATTTATTAGACATCATACAAGTAAAAGCAATTAAAATTTAAGTACACATCACGTTTATGAGTGAAAATAATTGTAAATTTTCTCAACTCACAATAAATTTCAATATCTTTGAGAAAAATTTCATTTATAAACTTTTTAAAATATAAAGTCGTAATTTTGGTTTTACAGCTTAGTTACTTCATCAAATATTAGTATTTTTTTTTTTTTTTTTTTTTCAATAAAGTACGGTGATTGTAAAAGTTTAAGTACTCTCGTTTATTCACGCCAGAAGTCTGAGCAGTGATAGTAATAAATAATACACTGTACTTTAATGATAAACGATAAATAATGTAATTCAGTAGGTGAAGCGAAACAGAACAATCTCCACCCAGAGATTGTTTACTTGCAATTTTTTTTAATAAATTCAACTGATTTTTCTGTAAGCGCAAAGCAATTTGTAATGTTAAACTAACGCTTTATTTTATTATGCAAAGTCTATTATATATTTAACATTATTATAATATAATGACTCGCACTTACGTGTAACAGTTTTAAAAACTGTCTATTTATTATGGCTAATTCGCTACGAACTTTATTACAGTATTGAATTCAAAATTATATCTTGCAATGTTATTCACTTTAGCAGGGATTATTAAATAAAAGCTATTTGTAATTAGAGTGTAATTTGTTTAAATTATCTTATTTTTTACTTATTGATTTAATTTAATCTAATTATTTATCGTAAAATTTTTTACGATTAAATAAACTGCATATTATTTTAACTGAACTTTTTATAAATTTCATTGAACACTTTTTTTCCAACCTTCATTGAAAATGATGTATTTTAACTAATTACAAAAGATATAATTATTTGAATTAAATGTAGGTCGTATTTAAATTCATATTTATATTTTTATTACTGATAATTAACAAATGACCTTGTATCTTGTGAACTATTAATATTTTTAAAGATATAAGCTCATCCCGATGTTACACTCATCAAGATCTTTCATTTGAGTACCCACATAAATTTTTCATATATTTATATATATTATATATATGTATATATGAAAAATATATAAAAATGCATGTAGGTACTCAAATGAAAGCTCTTGATGAGTATAATAACATCGGGATGAGCTTATATCTTTAAAAACGTCAATACTTAAAGAATTACAGTGCAATTTTACAATATTCATTATTTTATAAAGCAAAATTTTATTTATTTATAGTTCACAAGTTACGGCAGTTACATAGTAACTGCAAAGTTGCTAGTAATCAATTAAAATTTTTCAGGTGTTATATACAAATAAATAATAAAATTATTCGTAAAAATTAAAAGCAATATTAATTATTAGAACACCTAAACACTTAAGTTAAAAGCTAATAAATCATGTAAGTAATATTAAATTGTAGCAAATCAATTTTCATAGCTGGAGGTAAATTAATCGGTGAAATTAATCGTCCAGAAAGTGTTGGTACTTGCAATACGTGACGATAGAAGTTGTTGGTAAAAATAACTAGATTAAAGACAATACTTAATTAAACTTTCACTTAAGTTATAATTCAAGCCCAAAGCAACTAGTGGAAAAATACTGATAAATATTTAGTGATCGAAATTTTAAATTTCTTCGCCAGTAAATCAAATCATAAATAACTATCTAGACATCTGAATTAAATAAAGTGACCGTTTGTCCTGTAATTTAAATGTCTCCAGTCTCTAGATTATGATAATATTATCAATTATCAGATTTTATCAAGATATCATTTGTCTTACAAGTAAAGCTTACTCAAATAATTTCAAAAACAGACAACTTCGGTCTGGTTATTAATCAGATTGTCATCAATTATAATAAACACAGTTTTTAATATTCCCTGTTAGTATTATGTTAGTCAATAAAATATGAAGTGGATTAAGAAATTTCCGTCGTTGATACACGCTTGGTCCCGGTGGAAAGTATTATTTTTAAAAGCACTTCTGATGCGAAAATGCAGCATTACAATATCCGTGTTTGAAATATTGATCCCAATAATATTTTCTCTGCAAATTCGTCTTATTTTTGAACCACTGGCTCTCAGACTGCAAGTAAGTTTAATTATTTTATTAATTATAACCACGTTATAAATATTCAAAGTAATAATAGTAAATAATAATATTTTGACAGTATTTAAATCGTTACAGCAAGACTGAAATTTTAACGAGAATTCCACCACAAGCAGAATGTCGTTACGCTCCTAGCACTCAGTTCACTGATAATCTAATGCAACAAGTTTCTGTGCTTCTCAATTCAACGAGTAACATAGACACATACGATTTTATTTATTATTCATACTTGTTAATTATTTAAATATTTTTTTTTTTTTTTAGTGATACCGGCAGCCACTGAGTTACAACTACTTATGGATTTTTATCAGCGACATAATCAATCTTCTGAGCCTTTTAATACTATTTGGGTTCTCTTCATGGTTAGATTATTATTTTTTAAACAATTTAAAAGAAGAAACAAGACGGACACCTGTTTTTTTTATTGAAATAACTTTTTGTTTTAAAAATAATTAAATAATTTATTTATTTAGCATAAAAAAAATTTTCCCTTAAAGTCGGTCTTGCTTTTTTTTTTTTTGTAAATAATAATTAACAAAATAATAAATTATTTATTAGTCAGACGTTGAGACAACGCCAGAAATTTTAAACTATGAAATTCGCAGTGAATTATCTGACGAGCACAGCAGAACAGGTAATGTCTAAAAAATAAATAAATATCAAGGATTAAGCACAAAGTTACTTACAATTTAAATTAATAAATTAAAGATCCTTACTTGAGTAGCGGTTTTTTGGCCATGCAGGTGGCCATCGAATCAACGTTCAATAAAATCAAGTCCACAAATTCACCGTTCATCGGCGACAATGTAATAAATCTAATATATATTACCTATCACAGTTCTTATTTAATTTTTAATAAAACAATTAAATTTTCAGTTGTTCGTGGGCCAGTTTCCTTATTACCGCATCGAGTTTCCAATAATACCCTCGGCAGTACGACCGAACATAAGTCTTATTTTTTATATGACTGTAATTGGATTTCTTCTTATTCCCATGTCGGCTTTGACCAAAGCGATTCACGATAAATTCACAGGGTTTAAAGTTAATTGATTATCAATAACCAATAACTTGCTAATAATTAATTTTCTTGTGTAACTATTAATGATTTAATTTAAATTTAGGCCTTAATGAGACTGCTAAAAATAAACTCAGTCTTTCTCTATCTCGGCTGGGTCAATTACATTATGATAACCGGAGTTCCCGCAGTACTTTTCTGCACATGGATATTGAACGCTATTTATTCTCAGTCAAATTTCATTCTCGCACTATTTCTTCTCATGTATATTACCATGTCGACGTTTTTTATACTTGCTGTCGGGACTTTTTTCACCCAATGTAAGTATTTTTATACTTTTTTAATGGCAATTTAAATTATTAATTCTAAAGTTAGTCGACGTTTTTAATTTTTTTTTCATTTATTAAACTGAAACTAAAAAAAATTTTTTAAAAATTGCACTTGTAGTTTTTCAAGTTTTTTTACAAACAGAAATTTTTTTAACAATCAAATTTTACAAAGAAAAATTTAAATAAAATATTTCTTCTTTAGTAGCTCTTAAAAAATTCTAAATACAATTTTTTAGACCTGATTTAATTTAAAAAAAAAAAAAAAAAAAAAAAAAAACTGTCAAGTGTCTGCCAATTTAAGAAGAAAATTAAATTAGTCGGCGTCTAAAAATTAAAAAAATTTTTTTAATTGAAAAAAAATATTACGAAAAAATAAAAAAAATTTTTAGACGTTGGCGAACTTAATTTTTATCTTAAATTAAATTAGGTCTAAAAAATTATTTATAATTTTTTAGAGTTTCTATTGAAGAAATATTTTATGTAAATTTTTCTTCCTAAAATTTACTTGTTAAAAAAATTTCTCAGGTGTCTTTTAATTTCAGTATCATCACATTAATTTCAGCTATCAAAGCCGTACTCGCCTGTATTCTTCTTTGGTTAACAATGGCGCATATTACAATTGTTCTCGACGAATCTCTTATCTACTCAGAGTTGTACATTAAAATAATTTCATTGTTACTTCCTCACAGTGGCTTGCTTTACGGATTGTCAGCATTCACTTACAAAGAAGATATCGGTCTGTTTATTATTGTTATATACTGAAGAATTAATAAATCAACAATTAAATAAAAAACTAATAAAATTATCAAATTACAGAAGAAGAAATTCATACGATAAAATCACGTCTTCTAGATAATTTATACAACATAGAAAAGCTTGGTCAGGCTCCAAACAAAGTATCTGTCACTGCGGTGTTGATTGCTTGGACTTTTCATTTGATTTTATGGGGTTTTATTGCCGTATACTTGGACAATATTTATCCAGGTAAATACGGTACCAAGTTGCCGTGGTATTATTTGTGTAAAAAGGACAAAAGTACCCCGGATGATGTTAATTTTAATGTTCGTGGAAGTACCAATTGGTCGGCTGTTGAAAGACCACCGCCATTTATTAAAGTAATTTTATTATGAATACAATTAATAATTAAATTTATAAAACAAAATTGATTTTAATATTTTTTTCCAGCCAAAAGCAAGAGTTAAAAAATTAACAATTGAATTTGGATTTGACAAATTACAAGTATTGAAAGATTTGTCTATTGATTTTTATCCAAATGAATTTAGTGTAATAATTGGCCACAATGGTTCTGGAAAAAGTTGTTTGTTAAAAATAATATCGGGTAAAATAGAACTGTCATTTATTGTTATAATTTTTGGGTTAAGAAATAATTAGAAAACTATAAAAATTAAATTAGCCGATATTTAAAAATTTTTAGAATTTTTTTCACTGAAAAAATTATTACAAAAAAATTTTTTTTAATTTTTATATGAAAATTAAACTAGCCGATAGCTGAAAATTTTTTTAATTTATTCTGTTGAAAAATTGTCATAATTTTTATAATTTATTTGTTAAAAATGATCAAATATCTGTTAAATTAATTTTCATAAAAAGTTTGTCACTTTGTTGAAAGTTTCTTGAATAGAAACTAAATTTATAAAATAAGAAACAAAAATTTCATTTTATTTAAAACGAATAAAAATTTGTTGAATGATTAACAGGAATGTATCAAGTGACTTACGGCTCAGTATACATAGAAGGTCGGGATTACAGTGATTTTAAATCCCAGGAGAGAAATTATAACCCAATTATTGGTTATTGCCCTCAAGAAAACATGTTAGTAAAATATCTGAGCACTGAGGAACATTTATACTTATTCGGGATGGTAAGTTTTTATTTAATTATTTACACTATCGCCTTTGACATGAGAATATAATTAATTCCAAGAGATACCCACTTGTAAGTTTTATTTTTATCGTACGGTTCCATTAGAAAGTACTACAGATAAAGAATTTAATTTTCAGTCATTTACAATGGAGGAAATTAACGGGTAAATTTTTCCTTGAAAAAAAAAACATTGAAATCGTTTTATAGTTTTATTAGTGTCTAAGTGCGAAATGTAAATAAATTTATGTGAGTACTAGAAGTAATATAACATTACTATTTATTTTATTATTTTGTGTAGATGAAAGGAATGAGCCTGCATGAGTCGAAAGAAGAATCACGGCGAATGATTAAACTGTTCAGCTTGGAGGCTGAGAGAAAACTAAAAGTAAAAGAGATAAGTTTCGGGGCTAAAAGGCGACTCTGCTTGGCGATTGCGCTAATAGGCCACTCGGAAGTGCTAATCTTGGATGAACCAACTTACGGAGTGGATCCTCAACATCGGAAACGGCTCTGGGAAATTCTGGGGACTTTCAAAGGCAGGAAGACGATAATTATGGCGACCAACTCGATGGAAGCCGCTGATACACTCGCAGACAGGATCGCGATCATCGCGAATGGAAGAATCGAGTGTTACGGGTCGAAGTCTTATTTGAACCGACGTTATAACATTGGATATGATCTTAGCATGGTCATTAAGCCAGAGTGTGATCTTCCGAGTCTTCGGAAGCTGATCCAGGAACATTCACCCGATCCTGTCAGCCTCATGGGCAAGATGGGGATGATGGTCAATTTTAATGTCTCGAGAAAAACTAGGTTCGCTCATTTGTTGAGTTTTTTGGAAAACAATAAAGATGATTTAAGGATCAATGCTGTCTCACTTCAAGCAGCGAGTATTGAAGGACAATTTCGCAGGTCTAAATTATTTAATTAAGCTTACATCAATTATTATCAAGGAAATATTTTTATCTAAATAATTTAAGGGACATACCTCGGGTGAAATTTTTTAAAAATTCATTTTTTTCATATTTCGATAGGTTATACTTTTAAAAATAACATACTAAAATTATAAATCGGTATCTCAATCATTTTTAATGATCAATAAAAATTGTGTCGTTTGAAAAATAAAAAACGAATGGACAGATTTTTTATAAAAAAAAAAATTCAATAGAATTAAATTTTAAATTAGAAACGAAATCCATTGAAAATTTGTATTCTCCTTTTTAGAGAAAGTTTTCTTTAAAAAAAAAGTATTTTTTATGGTTCATAAATGTTCTCATTTAAAAATAAAATTGTAACGAAGGAAAATTTTTTTTTTATTGAGACCAAACGAATGAATAGAAATTATTCTGTTTAAAAATTAAAAAAAGATTTAACATTTAATAAAAATGTAAATTAAATTCAAAAAATTTATGTATTTTACAGAATTGGGCTTGTAAGTCATTTCCGAGAACGCGGGGCTTGGATCCCCAGTGACAAATTTGAATGGATAGTCCAACGAAGACGGAGAAAATTAATTCAAAACCAAATTGAATGGATCCGAGTTACTAAAAGTGCCCTACGTCGCCAGCAATTCGCCGCAATGTTCTATAAAAAATCACTACATGTTATTGCATCATGGAATCCGTATCTATTTTCTGTAAAATAATATACGTCTAAATAATACCTTCTAGTGTAACTATTAATTAGTTAAATCTAATTATTTTTAATAACAATAATTTTTTCTCAAGATTATATTTGCCTCGATTGCCTTGATTTTAACCATGATTGTTTCTGGGGCGTCAAAGTTTCCTAACATCCATTCACCGTGAGTCTTATTAAATTTTAAAAAGTAACAACTTTTATATTTATAGTAATAAAATTATTATTTTTTCTTCCAGAGAACTATTATTGAATCCTGATAATTATACCCTGGAAAAATTTGTTCCTCTGGTTTTTGTAGACGACGATGAAGAAGCTCAAAATTTCTTCACAGTCTTCGACCAAACGTGTCAGAAGTTCAATATGAGCCCCCTTCATATCACGCGAAATATGACAGCATCGGATTTGATAACTCATCCGGAAATGCATTCAATAAGCGTGAGTTTTAAAATAAAATTGTTATTTTTATTTAATTATTAAATACGTGTTACTATTTATTTAAAACAGTTTCGAGAGCGGTATTTCATGGCAATTGATATTCTAAAAGATAATAAAATAGAATTACTGTATTCACCAGTTCTCATACACAGTGGACCAATATCGCTGAATTTGTTGCACAACGCACTCTTATTGCACAATTCCCAGTCGATGGATACTCAAATAAACTTAATGAGTCGACCTCTGATGGACCCTGATAATGTAACTAAACACTAAATATTACATATCTACCTAATGAGCTTTATAATTAAAATTAATAGCAAATTTATGATCATTCTTTCTCGTTATCTCAGTGGCAATACCGAATAGCCCATGGAAAAGGTATAAAAAACTGGGAAAACGCCGTAGTCATCACAACCCTCTTCATTCTTCTACCGACTATTGACCTGGGTGTTAGAGAGTCCAGAACAATTGCCAAATTGTTGCAATTAAATACCAATCAGGTCAGTACGTTCATTTATTGGCTGCCGACATATTTTATTGACATTATCATTTATTTGATTTCGCTGCTCATTACCTCCGTAATAAGTTTCTCAGCTTACCAACATGCTATTACTATTTCATCAACTGTTGTAGGTAATAATTAATTTTAATTAATAATTAATTTTATAAAAAAAAATTTTTTATGCAGAATTCATTAGTACATATCTGAATAATTTTTTTCAGCGGAATTATTTATCATCTTTTGTTGCTACGGGGCAGCAGCCATTGCAATGGGTTACTGCATTCAATTATGGACAAATCATACTGGAAGAGTTTATTTTTATATTATGATTATCAACTTATTAACTGGTTTTTTTTTTTTTTTTTTTTTATTATCCTTAATTATTCTTCTTAGAGAAATTTATAAAAAATTAAATTTTTATTTTTCAGCGATCGTAATCAATCCAGAAATTCTATTTCCGTTTATAATGTACAACATAAATCCAAATTTCCAAAAATACGCCGAAATAATCTTTCACATATTTCCACCTTATGTTTTTTCCTGTGCAATAGGTAATTTCATCGCCATTAAATTGTACAATAAACAATGCTCTGAGCACAATGATTGTGACAATAAATTCGCTTTGGAAGATCCTTGTTGCTGTGAGTGAAATAAATTATGATATATTTAACTCATCATCATTATCATTATCATTATCAACCATTAAGTATATCATTAATAAATTTATTTTTCAGACAACTGCGGACATAATTTATGCTTCAATCCATTGAACGAATGGCTAGACTCGCAAACAGATGCCTTCTTTCATCACTCGGTAGTAAATGACGTTATTCTTTTAATTTCACAGGCGGTTTGCTTTCATTTAATACTCATCATTTTTGAGCCAACCAGCCGAAGAAAATGGTACGCTAATAAACGTCCTAAAGAAACAGACGGTCCAAAAGAAGAAGATCTTGTTAAAGAACAAGAAATAATTGATAAATTAGTTGATCAATATGAAAAAAGTAAATTTGTTCCTAAAAGGAATGCCGTGATTGTCAAAGGCTTGTCAGCTAAATATAAGAAGAAAGAAATTCTTCGCAATGTCAATTTTCGAGTAAGTATCCTAGTTATTCAAATTAAGACACTAAATTTCATTAAAAAACCAATTTTATCATATGACTATCCTAGACAAAAAATTTTTCTTATTATTTTAATAATAATGTAAATTAATTTATGTTTATTAGATTAATAAGAGGGAATGTTTTGGATTGTTGGGGATGAATGGAGCTGGAAAAACAACAATTTTTCGGGCACTTATTGGCGAATCACGAGCTAATATTGAAAAAGCATTAGTTTGTGGTATCGATTCTTCCCTAAATGATGATAAATTTTATGGAATGATTGGATACTGTCCTCAGAAAGGCGGGCTGATTGATTTTCTCACGGGAAGACAGAGTTTATTTTTCTTCGCAGCTTTAAGAGGAGTCCCTTGGAAGAATATTCGCGATGAAGTTGATAAATGGCTTGACATTTTTGGTAATTTAAAACTCTAACTTCTTCCAAAAATCGAAAAATTGAATTATAAAATCAAAAAAGTCCGAATATTTAATTAAAAATTTTCATTTAATAATAGACATGTTGGAATTCGAAAATATTCCTCTGAAAAATTGCGCGTGGGGTGTAAGAAGAAAAATGTGCGTGTTACAAAGTCTCATTGGGGACTTACCGATTATTTTCCTCGACGAACCTTCTTCTGGGATGGATATAATTGGACGTAGTGCGCTTGATGAGACTCTGTATCAACTTCGTGAAATGGGTAAATGTATTTTCTTGACGACACACAGTATTGAAGAAGCAGAAGCTCTTTGCGACCGGGTGGGAATTTTAGCAGACGGTTATTTGGCCACGGTGGGATCTTGCGAACGTCTTGTTGAAAAACAGGGAAACATATTTATTTTGAAAGTTATTTTAGACCCACAAACTTCGTTGTATACTGTTGACTTCATTTTGAAGTCTATCGAAGAAGCGCTTCCATCTTCGGTGTTTTTGGGCCGCCATCTTGTGAGTAAATTTGAATCTAAAGATATATATAAAATATTTACGATAGTGAAGTTAACTTATGTCAAATTTTAATTGTCATTTAGTTAATAAAAAAAAAAATCAAAAATTTTTAGACGTCTGCTAACTTCAGTGTCATGACGTTTAAAAATATTTTTAGAAAGTTTTTGTTGAAGAAAAAAAATTTTGAAATAAATTAAAAGGAAAAATTTGACTTGTAGAAAATTAAAGAATTTTAAGTGCAATTTTTTAAAAATATTTTTTGTCAAATAAAATTAAAAAAAAAAAAGAATCAAGTGACTGCTAATTTAAATGTCATAAATTATTTTCTTTTATAAATTTTATGTTATAATTTTATTTTTAATCTAATAATTACCTAACCTATAATTAAGTGTCTAGTTAAGTAATAATAATAATAATTATTATTAACATTGTTCGCAGGATGTATTGTTATATGAATTCGAAAAAACAGACGACCTTGAGAGTGTGTACAGTATCCTGAACGCCGTCAAATTAAAACACTCTGAAATAACAAATTATTTTATAAACCAGCAAAGTCTTGAGCAAGTTTATCATCAACTCAGTAGAGAAATTTATCACCAAGAGGAAGACTCTGAACAAATGTCTCGTATTCAGAGACTGATGGAAGCAATTCGTATTTTTGAACGTCGCAGCACTGACATGACGTTTTAGCAAATTGACAGATAAATACTTGATCATGCGCAAGAGGTCTTTGATCGTAAATATAGTTTCTAGAAAAGACTACTCAGTCTGTCTTGAACCACGTGGTGTTTATATTTATGTATTTTGTATAAAGTAACCTAAAACAAAAATGAAAGTAAAAAGGTTGAAAAAAGCAAAAAAACATTTGTCTTTTTACATTAATAATTATAAATTTCGTCAACCGTATCAAGTGTTAGTTGATGGGACTTTTTGTTTTACTGCTTTAGCGGTAAGTAAATAAAATTTCTTAACCTAGATATTGATAAATTTTAGCAATTATCTATTTTATTAATTTATTTTTTTACAGAATAAAACAAATATTCGGGAACAAATTCCCAAATATTTACAAGGAGAAGTTAAATTATTGACAACTTCCTGTATTGCCAAGGAAGTTGAAAATCTAGGACATACATTTTACGGAGCGCTGACGATATTGAAAAATTTTCCGTTGCACAAGTGTGATCATGAAAAGGCTCCAACATCTGCTGCTAAATGTGTCCTGTCGATGCTTAAAGGGAATAATCCTTCAAGGTAAATTATAAAAAAATATTTTGATGTGAAACGCTCGAAAAAAAAAAAAATTTAATTAAAAAAATTGCAATAAAAATTTTGCAATACTAGATTGCTGTAATAATTTAATTATATTAATTTAATTACAGGTATATAGTAGCGACACAAGATGCAGCTCTTCAAGCAAAATTAAAATTGATTCCTGGAGTTCCCACGATGTATTTATACGGTCCAGCGCCGATTTTAGCACCTCCTTCTGAAGAAGACAAAGGAAGCGCCGAATTTTCAAACCAAGTGAGCGTTAAAAATGCCGAGGTAGAAAGATTGAAACAACTGATAGAATCTATGACGAAAAAAGGACTATTGCCACAAACTCCTCGACCAAGTCAGGAGTTTATAAAAGTTAAGCGTAAGAAAGGCCCGAATCCCCTGAGCTGCAAGAAGAAGCAAAAGAAACCGACTCTTACTCAACCAGCTCCAAGCTCTGGTAAAGTCAGAAAACGCCAACGAGTTAAAGTATCAGCGCACATTAAAGAAGCTCTTAAACAATCGATAAAATAAAATCAAATAAATTTATAAGAAACTTTATTATTATTTATTAATATAATACATAATAATACATGTCTTTAGATTTATGAGAAAAAATATCTGGCCTTATTATATAGACTTAGTTATAAAGTTATTTAATTAATATCTTATGGTTAAATCATAACTTATTTCTAAAATTACTTAGATAAAAAAGAAAAACTATCAACTATAATTGAAAAGGTAAATAATTTCAAAGAAAAATATTAATGATTCAATTTATATCAATCAACACTGCCAAAAGCTTAAAAAAATCAAAATAAAATTTTGTTTTTTACAGTGAAGTTAGTAAAAATAATCTTGAAAAAAGAAAAAAAAATATACAAACTGAGTATAAGATGGTAAAAAAAAATATTCTGTAAGTAATATAATTTTAAGGCTAGCACAAATAACCCGAGCACGTGTTCTTAAACTTACTACAGCTTAATCTTTACATTATAAAATATCAGCCGGTGTTTTTAGAATCACGGAAGTTTAAGGAATTCTGGAGCTCGGTTGCCAGTCTTAAATGTTCTTTTGATTCTTACCTATTTTTTTTAAATAATCAATTTATTTTTACCAATAATATTAGTTATTACTTAATTAAGGATGTTGCTGGTTCAGAAGAGCTTGAGCAGCCATCGACAGCATCTTCATGCGCTTCGACAACCGATGAACTGGGTTAGCACTCATAAAAGTTGTCAGCTGTGTTTGAAGAGTCATCAAAACGACACCCATGTGCTCACGAGTAACAGGATCATTGGGATCCAAATTCAAGACTGCTTCTTCGAGCCACTTGTTCTTGAGTTCCGTGCGATGACCAAGGTCCGCCGACAGCTGTTGGACCAAAGACAGAATAACTGGCTGTGCAAGGATGCCCCGACCTTCAATTTGACTACTGAAGACTTTCTGAGGCTCAATTCTGTCGCAGACAAGTACCACGAGTCCAAGGTCACTAGCACTGAGTGCATATTGAAAGGCGTGAGACAGCTGATTTTTCTGGAGATAACTTAGTATCCTCAACTGGGCGTCAGCAGGACTCGAAGCCGTGATACCAGGTGTCGTCGCTCTCGACCTGGCCTGGATATCCATCATATGCTGGCCCATATTCTCCCTGATACAATCTCTGACCGACCTGAGGATTCCTTCCTGTAGGTTGTTGAATCCACGGGTGACTTCGCTCTCAAGTTCTTCGCGAACTAAACGCGACAATGCTTCGCTTTGTAGCTCGTTTTTCTTCTGGTATTCTTTCTTCAGACTCGCTTTAACATTATTAAGATACTGGTTAGTTCCCACTGAGAAAGACATTTGGATCTGCTTAAACATATTTTGACAGGCTTTGTCAAATCCTGGGAGCAAGGTGCTTTCATAGGAACTTTTAAAAGACTCATTCAAAACAGTCTTGGCCGCATTGACAATTATATCACGCATTTGATTGCTGGTGATCAACTGCGTGAAATTTTCTCTCATTAAATCATCTATTTTTTTAACCTCCAATTTAAATTGATTTTTCAGCGGATCTACAACATCAGTAATTACCCTCGGTAAAGTTGACTGGATATTTTCTTTAACCGTCGTCTCGACAGTAGTCAAAAATTCATTTTGTCGAGCAAGCCGTCCGTAGATGGTTTGTTCAATATTCGTTAGCTGCTGCTGTGACACGCGAGAAAACGCGTTCTCAACTCTCGTCAGTACAGGTGTATCCTGCCTTAATCTCGAAACTTCCGATCTCAACTCTCGCAGTTCTTGATGTTGATCTTGGATTATTTCAAAAAGACCATCTATTTTGGTGGTAAGAGACGCGACTGCTTTGTTGGTAGACAACCAGGCTTCCTGAGAAACTAATTTAGACTCTTTCGGCACTATGTCGTCCTTGGGAAGGTCTTCAGACTCCAAGTGAACGTCCTTGAGCATCACTACAGGGATATTAGACCAGTTTTCTTCGTCTTTATTAACCGACTCAATTTCTTTAAAGTCTTCCTCTTCTTCATCATCCTCGGGCTCAGCTAGAGACAAAATTTCTCTAACTTCTCTCGAAGGACTGCTACCTCCACTCTGCTGAGCGCGCTCTCGCTCACTGGTCGCCAGAGGTACATCCGAAGTGTTCAAGGCGTGGACCGCTTGAGCTAGTGAAGGACTCGCGGACAAGACATTGCCGAGTTCCGGGCTGGTAGATCCAGACAAGTTGTTTTCTTTTTTAGCTGGTGAGCTAAAAGCGTCAGGAGTCATGAGATTCAAGCTCGCGTGGTTAGATTCCAGAGATCCTGAGACTGTCTCATCACCATTTTCCTCTACGACACCGTTCTGCTCGTGTCTGATATGCTGCAGGTCTTCAGAGTAGTCCAGAGAGTCGTGAGTAAGTGTGTCCATCATACAGCCACCGGTGAACTGTCGTGCTGGCTGGAAGGCGATGTGACACTCTTGGAGTGACTTCGGTTGCACTAGATACATGCGAATGACTAACTGCTCGTCGCTTTCTTCATCCAGGGGACAGAGATCTTCCAAAGACTCACCGGTGGGTCGGACTTTCCGCATGCCAGCGTCGACGATCCCGAAACTCAAAATCGGGTACGGAAGTCGGAATTCTGAAATTGTCGATATACAGGCTAGACCGTCGCCAGTGTCTTTGGCGATGCTGAGGATGTAAAGACCTTTGTTACAGATGTCAGATAGCAGAAGGAAGCCTGCGGATAAATCAAGCCCTGCTTTTAGCATCGGCATCTTGCCGCTTGATGGAGAAGCTTCGAATTTTATTGTTTGAAGACATTTCCACTTTTCACAAGACCAGACTTTCAACTCAGTGTTGTTGTCACATCCAGTTATAGCAAATCTCCAAAATTGGGCTTCTGAGTTGTAGTTTTTGTGGTCATCGAGGAAAAAAAGAGATGAGACTGGTCGTCCGTCGTGAGGCTTCCATTGGTGGAGGCAACAAGCCTCTTGAAGGGTGTTGTTGTAAACTACCTGAAAAATATTATTTATTTTAGATAATTTATCGAATAAATATTTGGAAATTTAATTATTAAATTAAAATTTAAGTTATTTTTTTTTTTTTTTGTAAAAATTAAAACTTAATATCAATTTTAATTTAAATTTTAACTTAAAATTTAAATTGTCAGAGCCAATAATTTTTCAAAAAAAAATAATTCAAATTTTAATTAATTAACTAATAATAAATAAAATTTTGCTAATTTAAATTACCTGGAAGAACTTGACTTCTCCATCAAGACTTGCAGTTGCTATTGCAGTACCGTCGGGGCTGAGAATGGCCTCGACAATAGTCGACTCATGCTGGCAAATTTCAGCAAAGCCTCCACACCCTTTGACAGCTGGGTCACTTATCGCTAGAGGTCCAGAGCCTAATTGCGCATAGACATTGTCAATAGACCATAGTTCTGCGGCAGCACCTCGCGTGACCATAAGCAGCTTTGAAACGTCATCCGCGTCACCGGTGTCGTCATCAGGAATAAATGGACACCAGATCACGCGGTGGCTGGTCGGCGTCACTACCTCAGAATTGACAAGCAGCAAAAGATTGCAGACCAACTGAGCTGCGGTGGAAACTATCGTGTGAACAAAAAAGCTACCCGTGTGGTCGATGCAAGCCAGGATCACGTTCTGTACATGGGCGAACGCGAGGTCTTGGATTACGCCTCGCATTCCTCGCAGAAGAGCCCGTTGCTCGGAATCTTTATAAACTACCCTGACAACACCAGCCCCGCTTCCAGCTTTTATTCCATATGCGAGGTACTTTCCTGACATATGAACGGCCAGAAGTTGTCCAGTATAATAGTGTGACTCCCATGTGAAGTCGACGATGTTTTTTAATTTTACTTTTGAACTCCCGTGGTCATATTCTCCAGGCGATGGTATTACTGTTACATCTGTGCTGTATACATCCGCTGAGTGATGGTCTTCCTGGCCATTGAACTCTCTGTCAAGTAATTTAATAAAAATAAATTAATTAATTTAAATTATTAAATTTAAGATTAAAAAAAAAATTAAAAACGATTCACTTAAAATTAATTTAGCAGATATTTAATAATCTTAAAAAATTTTTTTAACAAATAAATCATGGCAAAAAAAAATAGAAAAAAAATTGACTTGTAGAAATTTAAAAAAATTAAAAATCCAATTTTTTATAAATAATTTTTTTAGAAAAATTTTTTTTTATTAAATAAAAATAAAAAATTATCAAGTGACTGCTACGATTCCAGAAAAAAATTTTCTAATTTATGTTAAAAAATAATCTTTTCGGTAAATTTAAGAAAACCTTGGAATGCCAAAGATTTTTAGTTGATGATAAATATAATCAATACATACACAGTCTGTTTGTGAGATCTCAATCCATCTTCTTCGACTTTAAACATGATGAAAAAATTAGGTGCTCCTTACAACTATAAAAGAGATAAAAATTATAATAAAAATTATCAGTTGACAAATTCTAACCTAAACCGGTGACACGTTTGTATTTGCATGCGGCTGTTTGCGAATATATATATATATAGTGTACTAATTGCATATTTACCAGAAGGTTAATTATAAATTTAACAATACTTTTAAGAATCGTTGTTGTCCTCAGCTACGCAGCAATACTAGCTCACTTAAAAATAATCAGTTGTGTATGTACGTTGGCGAAGGGATTTTCACACGATGAAAATATTACTTACCGAAAGCCAAATGCTGTTGCTATATATATATATATATATATATATATATATATATATATATATATATATATATATATATATATATATATATATATATATATAGATACTTGTAGTTCATGAATGTCAGACATTTCTCATCATGGCCCGCTACAGCACTTTTATTTCAAATTTACGATTTATTTGTAGTAAGTCTTTTGCTCGGAAGATGGCAGGTCTGTAAAAATTTTTTTTCATGACATTAAAGTTAGCTGTCACCCGATTAATTTATTAATTTTCAATTTTATTTAACAATTAAATTAATTTTTTGCCTTAATTTATTTGTTAAAAAAAATTATTAAATATCTGCTAAATTTATTTTCATAATTAATTTTCATTTTTTTTCCAGGTGTTATAATTAATTTAAATAATCAAAAAATGTTTTCAATTGTTATGAAAGAAAACGCTATAAAATTTATCCATGCACTTTTTTTATTTTTTACTTGAATTTAAATTAAAAAAAAATTTATTTAAAAGAAATTTTGGAGTTTCCGACTATTCCATTTGAAGGTAAGATTTTTTGGTACAGAGGGCAGCTCTGGTGTTTAAAACTCTCCAAGATCTATTGATCCTAACCTTCTTCATTATTATTGTCGACCATGTGTTCTCCAAGTACACACATCAGACGGTCCCTTTAATAGTTCTTTTTTTTTTTTTTTTTTTTTTTTTAATTAAAAATAAAGTACTAATTGAAAATGCAAAAATTATTTGACGACGACGATGATGTTGAGGAGACGAAGCTTCAAATAAATAAAAATTATGCGAGGAACTACGAAAAGTGGCGTACGAAGGAAGAAATAAATAAACGTAAGTACTCTCATTTTTTTAAATCTTTCTAAAATAGTAATTGAAATTTATGTTATTCATTTTTATACTTTTTTTTTTAGTTAAAACTAAGTATGGAGATCATTTAAAGGATAGCGGAGATGAAGATACTTCCAGTTCTGAGGACGATGAGGATGCTCATGTAATTTTTTTTTATTATTATAATTTTTTCATATATTTTTCATACAGTGCAATTTAACAAAATTAATTACTTGATGAAGCAAAATTTTGCTTATTTATAGTTTATAAGTCACAGCTGTCACATAGTGATTGCAAGATTGCTAGCTATTAATATTTACAATTAATTTTCTTTACTATTTTTTGATTCAATCAAATACTTCCTATATTTTATTAAAAAATAATTTTACAGTTACTGACCGACGAGATAGACAAACAAATCTTCAAAACTCTTGCATATTTGAAAAAAAAAGATCCCAAAATTTATGACGCCAACGTTGAGTTCTTTCCGCCTGCAAAAGCCGAGGACGCTGATGAAGGTTCATCAAATCAGAATGATGAAAAAAAGAAAAAGAAAAGTGAGAAGAATGAAAAGATGACATTGCGTGACTATGAGCGGAAAATCTTGGTGGAAAATGGAGGAATATTCAGCGATGATGAAGATAATGAAGTAAAACCGAAAACTAAGCTGCCTTACGTAGAAGAAGAGCGTCAATTATTGGAAAGTATAAAAAATGTCGCCAATAACATAGACGAGAATGAAGACGATGATTTGTTGAAGAAAAAATCAAAGACTTCTGCTGAGAAAGAAGAAGAAGAAGAAGCCTACAAACTCTGGCTGCTGGGACAGCCAGCAGAAGTAGACGATGAGGATAAGAAAGAATTAAAACCTCTTAGAGATTATTGGACAGATCCAAATCTTGACGCCAACGAGAAGTTTTTACGAGACTACGTTATGGGGAATAAATTTTCTGAGCTAGATGACGAAGCTGATGATAGTGATGAGGAAGATGGTTACGCCAATCGTTTGCATGACGATCAGGATTTGTCTGAAGACGAAAAGCAGATTGAGAACCAGGAGGAGTTTGAGCACAAGTATAATTTCAGATTCGAAGAACCTGATCCAGAGTTTATTAAACGGTATCCCAGGACAATAAGTGACTCTATGAGGAAAAAAGACACCCGGAGAGCGGAGAAGAGGGCTGAGGTGAAAAAACGTAAAGAGCAGGAAAAATTACAAGAAGAGGAAGAGCGAAAGAGGTACAACGCGTTGAAACGTAAAGAAATACTCGATCGATTGACACGGCTGCGAGACGTTACTGGGAATAAGGATATTAATATCGAAAAGTATGAAAAATTCCTTAAAGAAGACTATGATCCAGAGGAATACGATAAGTTGATGCAGAATGATTATGGTGAGAATTATTATAATCAAGATGTTGATGAAGATGCTAAGCCAGAGTTTCCGGAAATCGATGAAGAGCTTGAAATAGAAAAATCTTGGGATAATTATTATCCTACTGAGGACAACGCTCAAAAAGACACCAGCGAACCATACTGCGAGGATCCTGATTTTGTGATGGACGCTGATTATGATGTTAATAAAAAGGCTGCAGAGGAAATCACATTTAAAAGAAAAAAGAGGAAGAGGTCGAAGTTTGCAGAATTATTGGCGAAGAAAAAACGGGAATACAATCCTGCTGAGGATGGGTCTTTTAAAGATTATATTGTCAAGAATTATGCATTGGACTATGAAGATAAGGTTGGTGATAATACATTCAGGTTCAAGTATTGCCAAGTCACGCCAAATGATTACGGGCTAACTGTTGAAGAGATCATGATGGCTGATGACAAAGAATTGAATAAGTGGTGCTCTCTGAAGAAAGCTCTGGAGTACAAGGATGAAAATGCCGAGCAAAGGCTGGCTAGGATTTATAAACAAAAGAGTTTAAACGAGAATTTTAAGAGGAAAGTTCTTCCCAGTTTGTACAAGCCTTTTGAGGAAGAAGTTGATGAAGAAATCAAGAAAAAGCTGGGTGATGAAGAAAATGCGGATGATGAGGAGAAAAAGAAGAAGAGGAAGAGGAAGAAAGGAAAGAAGAATAATGAAGTGAGTGATGGTAAAAATAATCAAGCTGTTGAAAGTAAAATTGTGGAGGTGAATGGAACTGATGAGACGAATGATAAAAATACGGCGAAAGGTGAGGAAGAAGTTAAAAATAAGAAGAAGAAGAAGAAGAAGAAGAAGTTAGTCGGAGTTGATGATAAAGCTGTGGTGATTGAAAAAATGGATGAAGTTATGAATGAGAAAAAGAAAAAGAAGAAAAAGGGAAAGGAAAGTGAGGCTGCTAAGGTGAATGAAGAAAAGGTGGCTAGTGAAGAAATAAATGAAGCGAAGGGTAAAAAGAAGAGAAAAGCAGACAATTTGCAAAATGGTGAGTCTGAAATCAAAGAACCGAAAGTGAAAAAAATTAAAAATGATTCTGATGGAAATATAAATAAAATTCAGAAGAAAGAGAAGAAAAAGAAGAAGAAGGAGAATGAGAATAAACAGAAACCAACGACGCCTCATAATCCAATTGCTTCATTAAGTGACGAGAGACTCAAAGCTTACGGTTTGAATCCACGTAAATTTAGAAATAAATTGAAATATAATAAAAATAATGAAAAATAAAATTTAATAAAAAGATTTTTATTAATAAAATAAATGAGAAAAAAAAATTAGACTTGTTGATTTCAAACAACTGAATCCTTAAGTAGACATATAAATAGATATATATTAGAGATTTTTTACAGGGGAATAATAAAATGATAAACGACGTTTGCGGATTAAGCGGTGAGAATGAAATCCTCTTGTTCAAGCGTTTGTTTTTCTACAATCACCGTCATCTAAGCTGTCCCATATGTTGTTACGAATTCTCTATTAAGCTTGTATGGATCTACTGACAAGAATTTTTTTTTATTTTTTTTTTTAATTTTAAGAATAGAGGTTTTTTAAAGCCCGAGAAAAAATAATTCCGAGATTGTAAAAATTAGCTTTGTCTTTTAGTTGGTTTTGAAAAGAGGTGACGAAAGATGAGTAGCATAAGTAAAATAATAAAAAGATAGAAATGACCGTGGTATCAGTGGTAGTATTAAAGTGTAAGGGAGGCATGAGCACAACCCCTCGGGTGCGATAAATCAATTGGTCCCCTAGCTACTTTAGATTCGAGAGAGACCAGCTCGGTAGCAGGTGGCTTGCACGCCCACTGTGTATATCCACCGCTCACTTCTCTAATTCTCAATTAATGTCATTCGGATATTACTTTAACAGAAAACTTGATCCATACATGGCTAAACAACGATTTACATTTTTAGGACATGGATTTTAGGGAAACAAACTCCATCTGTTTTTTAACTTGTAACTCTTGAGATTTTAATAATCATTTTTTTTCCTTTCTAAAAAAAAAAAATAATTGAACTATTTAAAATCATTGAACTTAATAATGTTATTTATAAATAATTAAAAATTAATACCTGCAATTTCATTCTGCAATATTTTATTTTTAATAAAAACAAATATCGTGATTAATTAAATATTAATGTGTCGGCGTTTCGTAATCAGTTATACTCATAATGATGTCAGTTGCAGAAACAATCTGGAGACCAAAGAATCTATTAGAGGCGCTTCTGCCTATTTTTATAATAAATGTTATATTTTGTCATGGAGTTATACCATACCCAAGTGTCAGGAAGTCAAGGATTTTTCACTCTTTTCTTTACTCAATTTTCACAACAATTGGCCACTTCATCTGCGTGGTCTACGTTTACCTGAAATATTTTAACGATCATTGGATCTAAGGTTTTCAGTTAATATATTTTACCCTTACAGTAATTATAAATGTTTCAATGAATGTTAATATTATTATCAGTTGGTTTTACAAAACTGTAAGTATTTATTTTTATGAAAATAAAGTTAGCTGACATCTAAACTTTTTTAGAATTTTTTTTGTTCATAAAATTCTTACAAAAGAATTAAAAAAAAAAAAAATTCCACAAGTAAATAATTTGAAAAACAATACGTACAATTTTTTAAAAATATTTTTAATTATTATTAAATAGTAATTGATGATTGATGAATATATTACAGAAAATATTGATGATAAATACAAGAATTGTTTTAAAGCTGACACAACTCTTGACAAACTAGAAGTTCCAGTTCGCAGCCAAAAAGAATATTGTTTTTCAAAAAAAATTTTGTTTCTATGGATAGTCCATTTAATATTCATAAATTCTGTCCGAATAATATGGTGGCGTTATCCTCTTGACTTGCAATCCATAATATTAATTGCATTTGTTCTTCAACACGCTTACCACGTTAATTTCTTGATTGATTTGATGTTTTTTGTAACAATAAAACACATGAAAGTACGTTTTAAGAATGTCAATGAATTATTATCAGATATTTTTAAGCAACAAATAAATTTTACATCTATAAGTCTCGCGGATCGCAAGTGGGCGATTACTCGCCAAATGAAGTATAATCCAAGCTCCGCTGATATTCTTCAAAGTATCAAGTAAGTATTGATGATTAAGAGTGGCTATCCCCCCTAAGTAATCAATTAATTAATATTCATACTGATAAAAATTAATTTTCAGACGAATTCATCTTGAATTAGGGCTACTGTGTGATGAACTGGTCAAAATATTTCAAGTTCCAATTGTTCTTACAATGATTACATCATTTGTTGTCGTAATAGGACTACTAATGCGTTTATATTTAGATATCATAGATCCCAAAATAAGCGTAAATGAAAAAGTAGCTATTATCATTGTTTTATTATCTTGGTTCTCAATTTATGTAATTAAAATATTTTCCATCAATTATATTTGTGAAGAAACTGTCGAAGAGGTAATTAATTTTTACTTCATCATCTTCTTTTTTAGTATTTGAGATAAAATTCTGTTAAAAGTGGAAAAAAACTGGGGAAATAGTTCATAAAATCGAGATAGAAACCAAAAATCCTGAGCTACGAAATGAACTTCAACAATTTTCAATTCAACTGATAAAAAATCCTTTAAAATTTACTCCCTGCGGATTTTTTGATCTCAGTTATTATTTTGTTCGAGATGTAAGTAAGACATAACTTATTAATTTGTATTTTCACAAAATTAAAATTTATATTTCTTCTTTAATAATTAAAATTATATTTCTTCTTTCAGTTTGCAGGGTCGATGACAGCGTATCTTGTTCTATTAATTCAAACATATTCTAACGACTCATGATTTAAATATATCTATTTTTTAATTCATGAAGCATTGTTTTTTTTTTTTTTTGCAGAGCAAATTAAAAATTAATAAATTAAAAAAATAAATTATTCATAGAAAAAAATTGTACATCTAACTCGGTCATTTTTTTTTAGACGTAAGTAGGTATTCAAAGATAGGAAGAGATATAAATTTTAATGTAACTAATACATGCATTGCAGTAGAAAGTCATCCATTTGATTTATTGCTGTAAAATAGCTACATGCGACAATAATTAAATATTTATAGCTTGAATCAGTGACGACATTATGTAAAGGTTATTATATTAAAAATAAATAATTAATACCATTTATGAGTTTGAAGAAAAAAAATATTTAGTTGCATGACAAACAGTGCAGTTTTTATCATTTAAAAGATAGATATTACGAGATAGTTGATGAGTTTCGTGAAACGGATGCACTAAAGATATATTTGTTATAAATTAAAATGCTATACTTACAATATTAAATATTAAATTAACAAACACGCTAATCAAAATTAGCATTATTAAGTTATACAGTAAACTCAGTTGTTGTAAAAATGTGGAAACCAAAGAGTCTTATAGACACACTGGTGCCTGTTTATATTCTTCATGTGTTATTTTGTCATGGAGTTATACAACATCCAAATATTGAGATATCAAAAATAAATTACTCCTTCTTGTGGTCGATAGTATCGACAATTTCATATTGCGCTTGTTTCTTCTTTGTATTTTGGTTACGAATGGAATCATCTTGGTATACTAACGGTCCTCTACGTGCCTACGTGATTCTGATAGTAGTAGTATTCTTCACTATGAATGTTAATACTGTTGTCAGCTGGATTTACAAGAATGTAAATCATGAAATTTATGAAATTAATCATCTATATTATTAAGATTAACAGTGAACTACCATTCTTCCAAAGAATTTTTTGAAAAAAAAAATTAACTTGATTAATGAATTTTTTTACAAGTTAAAATGTTTTCAGAGTTTGATATTTTTTCCGTTTCTTTTGCACTAAATCAATTTTTGAAAAGTATGAAATTAATTTCCATTAAATTATCTTGATAATAGTAGGTAAAATATCTTAATTTAGCGAAGTAACAAGACTATAATAATAAAAACAGTTGCCGAAATGAGGAGAAAAAAATTTTTCGATCGTAAACACTCTTTGATGCTTTCGCATCATGAGTCATACAAAATTCATTATTTAATAAAACAAAATTTTATTTATTTATCATTCACATTTCACGGCAGTCACATAGTAACTGCAAGTTTCCTAGTTTTTATTATTGAAATTCTGAATCTTTTGTTTGTAGGAAATCCTGATACTGAATTCGAAATTAATAAAAAGTGATGAGTTTCTCAAGAATTTAAGAGTCTCAATAAATATCCAAAATGAATTTGCATTCTCAATGAAATTCGCTGTTGGATGGTTTATTTATTCATTTTATATCAATGCAGTTGCCATTATTTGGTATAATAAATCTTTTGGACTATTAATGGTCTTCATAGTAGCCTTCACTTTTCATCATGGATTCCACGTTAATTACATTGTCGATTTAACATTTTTTTTGCTAATAATTCACATGAGAGCACGATTTAAAGGAATAAATAAATTTCTATCAGATTCATTTAACCTTCGTTCCAACAATTTGTTTCAAAATACGGAAGCGTATCACAAATGGGCAATTTCGAGGGAAACAAATTTCGAAAATGATTTCACCACAACTTTTCGCAGCATCAAGTAAGTATATTTATTATAATTTTTCATTTCTTCTGAAGATAATACAAGACTTTCATTCTTCCAGGCGTATTCATTTAGAATTAAAGATTATGTGCAACGAAATTATGAGAATATACGGATTCTCAATTTCTCTGATGATACTTACAATGTTTTTTCTCGTAATCGTGCAGCTTTATAATATCTATACAATAATTGTAAAAGCAGGGGATCAACTGACTGACAAATCACTGCAGATTTTTAGCATGTCAAGTTGGGTTTTAATCGCACTTCTGAAATTTTTTTGTGTAAACTATGCTTGTGCTAATGCAATCAATGAGGTAAGGCATAGTTTATAATTAATTGAATTTTTAATTGGTCTATTAATTTTTTTAAGTGGAACAAAACGGGGGAAATCATTCACAAGTTGGAATTTGACTCTAAAGATTCGAAATTCCAGAGAGAAATTCAAAAGTTTTCGATTCAAATTCTCCAAAATCCATTGAAATTCACACCATGCGGGTTATTGGATCTCGATTATTATTTAATAAGAGATGTAAGTCCTTGTCAGAGAAGTAATCAGTACACTGAAATAAACAATTCTCGACTGGAGAATAAATTTTTTTGGCTCAAGAAAATATTAAGAGGCACAACTAGTGTGACAGCCTAAAAATCCACAATAAAAAATTTTGCGTCAATGCGTTAAAAAATTTTGTGTTAAAAATTTTGACGCAATGACGCAAAATTTTTTAATATTCAAGGCAATTTTTGGGAATTATAAAAAAACTACTGTATCAATAGTTTTGAAATTTTAAGGGTGTATTTAAACATATTTTGGGAATACACAGTAAAATTTTTGAAAAAAAAAAAAATTAAATATTTTTCGAGTTACACGCGATTGAAAATTTCTTCTTGCTCCAAAATAACTTTCGTCTTCCTTAAAATTTTCTTGGTGCAAGAATTTTTTTTTCTTTATATGAGCGCTTATATTATTCATAATTTTTCAGTTTGCTAGATCGGTGACAGCGCAGCTTGTTTTATTAATTCAAACGACTTCACACGATGACTCTTCATCACAAAAAATAATTAAAAACTGATAAGTAATTAATAATTTAAAATAATTAATAAATTACGTTAAAATTAAAAAGGTGTGATTTTGTGAATTTAAAATCATTTTATCTTACTGGATATATTTTAATTAAATATGCACTTAGGAATTTAATTTATTATCCGCGACCTCGCAAGTCAGTATATTGATTAAAACACGTTCAATCAACACTCGATCATAACTTTATTATTATCCAACTAAACTGACTCTTCAGAAACTTGCGGTGTCGCAACAATAATAAATGAAAATAAAAATTAGTAAATGATAGATGTAAGGACATACATTTTATGATTATAAGCGATAAATGTTATTTATACGATTAATCTCCATATAAATGATCAGTCGTGTTATCATGTGGAAACCGAAAAATTTTCTCCAAGCATTGTTTCCTATTTATATTTAAAATTTTTTATTTTGTCATGGAGCTATAGAATTTTTAAATGTTATTGATAAATCAAAAACTAAATACTTATTTTTGTACACTGTAATTACACTTGTAATTCATCTGAGTAGCTACACGTATGTATTGTTTAATTACTTTGACCCTCATTGGGCATCTGGTTATTTAATATTGTATTTTATAAATACAAATATAACATTTTTTGTGATGATTATTAATATCATCAATGATATGTACAATGTAAGTGAAAATTGTTGAAAAAAAAAAATTAAATTAATAAATAATAATTAAATCTTTGATTTTTTCTGTTGACAGAAAAGTGCAATGATCAACACAAGATTAATAAAAGCTGATCTGATGCTTCATACTTTAGGAGTTCCGGTAAATTTTAAAAAAGAATTTTTTTTTAGCATTAAAATCGCCGTTTTTTGGATTGCCTATCTTCTTTTTATTAATATAAGTATGGTTTCAATTTATCGAGACTATGATTTATTATTAAGAACTTTTGTGGCTATTGTTATTCAACATGCATACTACGTTAATTTAATTATTGATCTGTCATTTTATCAGTTGATAAATCATATGAAAGTGCGCTTTAAAAATATTAATAAAATATTGATTGATATTTTACAATTGCAAAGTAATAATTCAATGCATAAAGAAGAAACTGATTACAAATGGGCTATTTCAAGAAAAATTAGCTTTGAAAAAGATTTTACGAAAATTATTCGTAAACTCAAGTAAGAATTAAGTAGTAAATAAAATAACTACTTTTTGTGTTAAAATTTTGGATTTTCCAATTATTTTTTGATTTTCAGAGATATTCATTTGGAATTGGGAATATTGTGCCGTGAGCTTATGAAAGTTTACGGTATCCCAATAGTCTTCACCATGATAAGAGCATTTACAAATACAACTTCTTTTCTTTTTCTCATATTCGTAATTTCAAAAGATGAAAAACTGATGATGCCTGATAAAATACTATTTTTATCAAACTTTATAATTTGGTTGACAGTATTTATTTATAAAGTTATTTTTATCAATTATATTTGCGTTGGAACGATTAATGAGGTACTGTTTTATATTAAAAAAAAATTCTATGAAGATAAATTAAAAATTTTTATTATTAAAGTGGCAAGAAACCGGCTCAACAATTCATAAACTGGAGTGTAATTCCAAAGATTTGAATTTTCAGCGGGAAATTCAAAAATTTTCAATTCAAATGCTGCAAAACCCCCTGAAATTTTCTCCTGGTGGATTTTTTGACCTAGGATATTATTTTCTAAGAGATGTAAGTTTAATTTTTAATTGTATTTATTTAAAAATAATTAAAAATTTTTCTAACTTTACAGTTTTTTGGATCAGTGAGCACACAAATTTTTCTATTGATCCAAACTTACCCAATTCACAGTTCCGCAGCAAAGCAATAATTTTCATCAATATTACACGTATAATTAATTTGAAATGTCATACTCATAAAAAAGTAATTAAATAATGAATACTATTAAAGTGTGTATCATGTAGTAATTATCTACAAAGATTAAGTGTTAATAGATAGTAAGTTGCATAAAATGTTAAGCGTTGATTATAACTGCGATAAATGACAATTAATTCACTTTCGTACGTAGAATTAATTACACATTAATTCGTTCTTTAAAAAGAATTTTTTCACATTGTATTAATAATGTGGAAGCCAACGAATTTGGTAGAAGCAATGGTGCCGATTTTTATCCTCAGTTCAATAATTTGTCACGGAGTGATCCAACATCCCCGTGTTAGTAAATCTAGAGTTAATTACTCTTTTCTGTACTCAATAATTTCAACACTATTCATCTTTACGTGTTTTATTATTATACATATAAATTACTTGAAAGAATATTGGACAGATCAACGGACTTTGTTGTATATGATCAACAGCACTGTAATGAATTTTGTTATGTTCGTCAATATTATCGTCGACTGGGTCTACAAAAATGTTTGTAATTATACAATTATACAATTATTAATTAAACGTGTTATTAATTTATGCATAAATTTTCTAGATAACTAATTTATTTTTTTTTCTAAATAGAAAAGTTTAATAGTCAATTCAAGGATCGTAACAATTGAAAAGAATCTCAAAGAACTGGGACTTAAATTTGATGTTCGTGGAAATTATATTTCAGCAATTAAAATCGCCGTTTTTTGGGTGACTTATGTATTGTTTGTTGATTTGACAAAATCTTACCAATCCTCACATTTAACTAATTTTACTACACAATTAATGATTACATTTGTAATTCATCATGGGTACCACGTTAATTTTTTGATTGATTTAACTTTTGGTTTGTTTGTACTTCACATGAAAATGCGATTCAAAAGTATAAATAAACTTCTGCTAGATATTTTAAGACTACAAGACAATAATTTGGCCCATCAAGTCGAAAGTGATTACATATGGGCTGTTTCAAGAGAAGTCAGTTTCGAAAAAGATTATATGACAATTCTTCAAAGCATCAAGTAAATTTTATATTTTATTTTAGGAATATAAATAATAAATTTATTTTTATTTTATTGTTCTTCAGGCGCATTCATCTGCAATTAGGAATAATATGTCGTGATTTGACGAAAATTTATGGGATTCCCATAATTCTTACCCTGATAACTTCATTCGCAAACATAACTTCAATGTTGGCGTTTGCTTACACTACATTAGTCAAAAAAGATGAATCATTAACTGAAAAAATAATGTTATTAATATTTTTACTACCTTGGACTGCATTATTTAATTTGAAATTCTTTTTAATCAATTATTGTTGTGCTGAAACTGTTTATGAGGTAATATTTGTATCTCTGAATGAAATTACAAACTTGAATTTAAATTATTTTTTAATAATTTAGTTATTTAGTAATTTAAAATTATATTATTATAAATTTCATTAGTTTAATTATATTAAATTTATTTTTAACTAAATTTGTATACATTAAAAATTTATGTAATTTATTTGTATGAATTTTGTAAAAATTGCCATCTAATATTAACTTTGGCATAAATAAATAATTCTATCTATCTATCTAGTTTTAAAATTATGTTTCAGTGGAAAAAAACCGGTGAAATAATCCATCTAATAGAACTTCAATCTCAAGACAAGAAATTACGAAAAGAAATTCAACTATTTTCAATTCAAATATTGCAAAATCCACTCAAATTTTCTCCATGTGGATTATTGGACCTCGGTTATTATTTTATGAGAGACGTGAGTATTTTTTTTATCAATTAATAGTACAAATTATTGTAATAAAATTTATTTACAGTTTGCTGCATCTGTAACAGGACAAGTTATTTTATCGATTCAAACTCATCAATTTCCGGTTAAGCGATGAAGAATATACGCATAAATAAAAACTGTAATGTATAGATATAAATCAATATTTAATATTTAATTATATTAATAACTTTGTATTTATTTAAAAATGAAGCATAAAATTTTATTTTCTTCTGTGAAGCTTTTAAAGTAATTTTTTTATCTTGAAGAAATGAATTATTTATCAACAATTTAAATTTTCAATAAAAAAAATATTCTGAAAAAATTTGCTACTTAAGTGACAATTTGGATTATTCTATTAGTTAAAACTTATTGATTTTCTTCTGAATATTTATAAATATAAAGTCAACACATATTATCGATCCTCGTTTACTTTATCAGTAATTTCTATCTTTAGTATGATTGTAATTAGTACTATCATATAATTAACTGAATAATTAATAGAAAAGACATCGTACAATTTTGCACATCATTGTGTATTTATCTTCAACAATCGAGTGTTGATAGCCAATGAATGACCTTTATATAAAAATGTAGGCTAGAAAAATTAATTTTTTTACTATGATAAATGATAACTGATCACATTGCAAGGGTTGACATAAATTAACTTATTAATCGTCCAGTCACAATAATTCTACAATTATTTAAATCAAAAATGTGGAAGCCAGCAAATTTCATAGAGGCAATGTTGACGATTTTTCTTGTAAATGCGATATTTTGTCACGGAATATTCCAATATCCTTACTTAGATAAATCTAAACTATATTACTCTTTAATATTTTCAATTACTACAGCTATAGTCTTCTTCATGTTTTTCATTTATGTGTTTTTGAAGTGTATAGATCGATTTTTATCGACTACTGCCAAAAGTATTTATTATCTCAACACAGGTATAATGATTTTGGCTATGTTTATCAATGTTATTCTCGGCTGGACTTACAAAAACGTAAGTAAATATTTTATTTTAAATAATTTAATTGATAACTTTTTATTATTTTTAAATAGAAAAGTTTGTCAACTAATTTGCGAGTAATTAAAGTCGATAAAACACTAAAAAAATTGGGAGTTCCAGTAAATGCAAAAAAAGAATTTTACATCATCATCCTGATTGTCTTCATTTGGATACTTTTTGTATTATTTTTGGATATTTCTCATATCGTAGCAATCGAAAAAGCGATGATTTATCAAAGAAAATTGTGCGCTCAATTATTCTTCAACATGGCCATCATGTCAACATTTTGATTAATACTATTTTTTGTCTATTTGTAAAGCATATGAAAATACGATTCAAGAGTTTGAATAAAGTTTTGCTTGATATTTTTCAATTACAAGACAATGATTCAAAGCATAAGAAAAATACTGATTACAAGTGGGCTGTATCGAGGAGAATTAATTTCGAGAAAGATTTTATAAAAATTCTTCATGATGTTAAGTAAGTCTCAAAATAATTTAAAACTGCCGTACACTTGTGAATTATAAATAAATAAAATTTTGCTTTATTAAATAATTACTTTTGTTAAATTGCATTGTACTTTCTTAAATATTGACACTTTTAAAGATATAAGTTCATCCCGATGTTACACTCATCAAGAGCTTTTATTTGAGTACCCACATGCATTTTTGATATATTTTTCATATATACATATATATAATATATATAAATATATGAAAAATTGATGTGGGTATTCAAATGAAAGATTTTGATGCGTGTAATATCAGGATGAGCTTATATCTTTAAAAATGTCAATAGTTCACAAGATACAAGGTAATTTCTTAATTATTTATCTAGAGATAGAGCATAAAAACCCATTTTACCATATAAATACACTGACCACAAAATTTTGCTTATTTTTTTATTAATTTAGATTTATATGCTTTTTATTAATAAAAATGTGGTTTTGTAGGCGCATTCACCTGGAATTAGGAATTCTGTGTCGTGAAGTAACAAAAATTTATGCAGTACCGATAGTTTTATCGATGATTATAGCATTTATAAGCATTTCTTCCTTAATTTTGGTTACTTTCATAATAATAATGACTCCTTCAAATCCCAATTTCAACAAATTCGTCATAGCATCCAACTTACTTCTTTGGATCACAGTTTTCAGTTTTAGAATATTTATCATTAATTACAATTGCGCTGAATGCATATTAGAGGTAATTATTTGTCTATTTTTAAATTATTTAAAATTTTTCTAAATAATAATTTTATTCAAGTGGAAAAAACCGGCGAAATAATTCACAAGTTAGAGTTCGACTCCAAAGACGAAAAATTTCAAAAAGAAATTGAAAAATTTTCAATTCAAATACTGCAAAACCCGCTCAAGTTTTCTCCCTGTGGATTACTCGATCTTGGGTATTATTGTATAAGAGACGTAAGTATTTTTATAAATACTAAAATTTATGCAAAAATCATTAATTATAAAAATATAATTTATTTTTAGTTTGCTGGGGCTGTAACTGCGCAAGTTATCCTTTCAATTCAGACTTATCGATTTACGTCTGAGTGAATTACGGAAATATTTTATCGCTAATGTATTAAGTAATAAATGTAATGAGTTAAGAGTACAATAAAAATATTGTGGAATGATTAAAATCAAGCAGTCATTATTTGACCACTAGCGTGATCGGTGAAGTTTTTATAAAATGCTCGGAATAAATTACAAACCCGAAAACTTGACCAAGTCATTGCTGCCGATTTTGATAGTCAACTGGATTTTAGGTCATCAATTGATCCACTATCGTGTAGACAGTCTTAATTTTTTGCAAACATTCATTTATTTATTATTCGTTTCAATTATTTATGTTGTTTGCTTATATTTTTCGATTTCATACTTACACTTAGCTCCCTGGTTCGAAAATGCAAACAAGTATTTGGGGGTGGTTGCTATGATGCTCACTATATCAAGTATCATCGTCATTCTCGGTTGGATTCTCAAAAAAGTGAGTTAGTTCTTTATTTTACATAAAATCGTTGATATGTCCTAATTTAGACACTAAATCAATAAAAAAAAAAATTATGCCGTGAAAACTAGAAATATTCAATTATAACGTCAGCGTATTTTTTTATTTATTTTTGTTTTGTATATTAAGAAATAATGAAGTTAAAAAGTTATTCGTACACTGAAAAAAAAATTTTTTTGAATCTAGTAAATAATTTTGAAGAATTTCATCTTCTTGGTTTTTGGATTTTCCAAATTTTTAATTTTGTCTTCTTTTATTACAGAAAACACGAATTGTTAATATAAGAAACCAAAGACTTGACAAACGACTTGAGGAACTGGGTATTAAAATTGACACTCAGGAAGCTTTCAATTTTTGTCTGATCGTAACAATTGCATGGATAACAAACTTACTTACAATTAATGTGACGACTTCTTTTTGGCTTTTTGGTGCGGAAGATGCTTTTAAAAAAATTGCTGCAATTAATATCACACATCTTCCATTGTATGTTAGTTATTTATTAAATTTGACTTTTGGGTTATCTATACGACACATGGCGCTCAGATTTCGAGTGGTTAATCAAGCGATTACCAAATTTGAAATTCAAGACAATAAATTGACGATTGTAAATGACTTTTTGTACGACAAAAGACGAATAAGTAACAATCGTGCTAATTATTTTCAAGATACTTTTAGTTATTTGAATCATCTTCTTCAAATTTTCAGGTAAATTATCAATAATGTCAATTTTAACAATTAACTTTCTCAGGAACGTCTGAAATTAATAACTCTATATTATTTTTCAGAGAAGTTCATTTAAAATTGACTAAAGTATGCGGTAAAATAACGCAAATATTTGGATTTCAAATCTTCTTAACAATGCTTTTATTATCCGCATTAGTTACTACCACTTTTTACAGTATATACTTAACAACGCAAGATGCTGAAACTAGTGGGGACGGATTAAAAATACTAATTTACGTTATTTCTATCATAAGCCATTCTTTGAACTTTCTTTTTGTAAATCATTTTTGTTCTGAAACAATCATCGAGGTAGTATCTTCTTGTTTGAATTGAACTAACTTTTTTATTATGAGTAAACTTAATTTAACTTCGCTTTTTTTTTATTGCAAGTGGAAGCAAACCGGCCAAATAATACACAAATTAGAAGTACAATCTGAAAATATTGAATTACGTCGGACTATCCAGCAATTTACACTGCAAATGATTCAGAATCCTTTGATTATTTCACCATGTGGGTTTATCGAACTCGGTTATTCTTTTGTTATAAGTGTAAGTATGTTATTTAAAAAAAAAATTTTTTGTTTTTTTATATTAAGGGGCACAACTGGTGTGAAATTAAAAAAAATCCTTTTTTTTTTTTAGCGCCGTCAAAGATCGCATGTAACTTAAAAAAATATTTAATTTTTTTCTTTAAAAATTTTACTGTGTATTCTTAAAATATGTATAAATGTACCCTTAAAATTTGAAAACAATTGATACAGTAGTTTTTTATTTTTTTTTAATTTTAAAAATTTAATTAAATTATAGTGAAAAAATTTTTACATGGATTTTTTCACTATAATTTAATTATTATAAAACTCTAAAAAAATTTTATTAATCATATTTTTTTAAACATATGTTTAAAGTTTGTTGGAACGATAACAACTTACCTGGTAATTTTGATCCAAATGTCTCCTCAGTAGATGAAATAGATAAAAGCTTTATAAAAATAGAAGAAATGTGCGTAATTTTATATAATCAATAATATAAAAAAAAATAAATAGACCATACAGTCCGATAATTAACTAAGTAATTACACCACTACAATAATTAAATATGAATAATTAATTAGTACGGCTTATATTTGTTTAGATCTTCTGCGACGCAAATTATTATCAGATTGAAATTTATCCGACTAATCGTCAGTAAATTGCTTTTTAAATTATCAAACCCGTGAATGTAATAAAAATAAAAGCCTACTGCTGTTAAAATAACTATTCGTTTCGTTTTGCAAAAGCAAATAGAACGTGTCATATGTTATCGATCAACATCGTCACCGATAGCTTTTCCATTTCCTGGGACTCGTGAAATATAACAACAGTCACACTCTTCTCACGGAACTTACAAGTTATCAAGTTAAAAATTTTTATTGTGCAAAATGTTACGTAAAAATTACCGATATAATAATTTAAACGAATCGTTGACGCGGGTTTTGATTCTCAACTTGATATTTGGGCACCAAATTATGCCGCACACGATGGATGATTACAAATTCATACAAACAGTTTTTTATTTTATTCTCGTAATTATTATTTATGGCGTGACTATAGGATATTCAATATTTTCTATTGTCACTGCACAATGGTTTAAATATTCGGAAAGCGTGTACTTTACAGTTCTTGTTACCAATCTTTTAATAATGCCTGTTAATTTTATTCTTGGTTGGGTCCATAGGAATGTAAGTATTTTTTATTAATTATTTTTAACTTGATATAAGGTAAAAAACCCTATTACTGACATTTTCTTTAATTTTGAGGAAAATTAATTTAGCATGACATTAAATTTAGCTGTTTTTTTAACAATTTTAAAAATTTTCTTTAATGAATAAATTATAGCAAAAAAAAAATTATTAAAAAAATGGACTTGTAGAAATTTTAATAAATTAAAAATGTAATTTTTTTGAAATAATTTTTTGGAACAAATTTATTTGTTAAAAAAAGTTTAAAATGGGTCAAGTGACTGCTAACTTGAATGTAATTTAATTTTGGTACTTATTTAATTCATGAAATGATTTATTTCAATAATGAATTTATTATTTCTAATTTTTAAGACCTTTAGATCAAAAAAATTTTTAATTTTTATTCCAACTAGAACATTTTTTAATTGAAAGAAAAAATACCACTAATAGGGGTTAAATGGGCCACTAATGGGGTCTTTTACCTTATATTATGAAACTAATATAAGTAATATTTATATATATTAATTGTAATATTTTTTCACAGGAATTACTTTTAATTAATATAAAAAGTGTGAATATCGACAAGAAGCTCGGGAAAATGGGAGTAATTTTAGACCAAAAAGCATGCAATTTTACAACCAAAATTGTCATTTACTGGTTAGTCTGTTGTGTGACAATTAATTTCGCTGCAATGCTATGGACTATGAAAGCTATGAGCTGGTATAGAAATATTTCTATGGTTTTTTCTCTTCAACACCCGGTCCATGTTAATTTTTTGGTGGATTTGCTTTTTTGTTCACTGATCCGAAATATGCAAGTCAGGTTCAAGAAAATCAATGAAGAGCTTATCAAACTTGAATACAATTCGCAAATCACAAACACCCGCGTTGATGATAATAAGCCGGCTTATATTCTTCAATTGTCCAAGTAAGCTATTCTATTTATCTTTGATGTAATTATAATTTTATAAGTATTTACTTTCAGAGAAATTCATTTGGAGTTAGAACAGCAATGCGGTAAAATAACGCGAGTATTCGGGATTCAATTAATAATGTCAATGGCTTCGTTGTTTATTTTGATGACTACGATGACTTACAATTTGTATGTAACAGTTTTTGGTCCAAATATCCAAGATTGGGCTTTAAGAATTTCTATTATCACATTTTGGATTACAATACATGGTTCGAAATTATTGTTCATCAATCATATGTGCTCGAGAACAGTACATGAGGTATATATCATTCATAAATCATCAAAAATTAATTTTTATCTCATAGTTAAAGTCCTTCTTATCGACTAGTGAAGCTTAATATATTCTTCACCGTTCAAATTTTTGAAAAAAATTTTTTTACATGTTAGTATTTTTTGCGTCAAAAAATTTTGTGTTAAAAATTTTTATGTTAAAAACTATGATTGAAAATATTGCATCAAATTTTTTCTTCCAGTGGAAAAAAACCGGAGTAATAATTCACCAATTAGAAACAAAGTTTGTAAATGCCCAAATTTGTAAAACAATTCAACAGCTTTCGATACAAATGATACAAAATCCATTACAGATTTACCCCTTAGGATTTATACAACTCGGGCATTCATTTTTGCAAGGGGTAATTTTTTACTATTCTTATTTTTATGAAGTAAAACTTATTCATCCATAATATTACCAAAATTAATTACGATTTAATTAAAATTTCAGTTTTTTGGAACACTTGCTACGTACCTGATTATTTCTATCCAAATGGTTCCTATTGGAAAGTAATCGTCATCAAAATAAAACCTCAAAACTTTGATTTTTTGGAGATTTCAGAGTGAATCGACGTAAATCTACATAATAAATTTATTGATAAATAATAATTAAACTTACTTTATGTCAAGCACTAAATTTTCCAGTTTTTTTTTTAAACTAAATAATAAAATAACTCTAACAAGTTATCCTTCAATAATTAAAACTAGTTATAAATTATTCTTTTTTTTTTACTAGCGCTACAATTAATATACATGAAGCTTTTTTTGCATTGTCATGACCTACATGTATCATAAACTATTTAGCAAACAGATAATAGCTTCAGATATACTAAATAAAGCCCATATTTAAAGATTAAATAAGGATACGGCTAATCGTTATAAATTAATTATGAGCAGTTATAGACATTGTTTGCAGATAAGCACTTCAATCATTCGTGACATGTACTTACCAGTCGACTCTTGAGTGAAATACCCGTGATGTGGAAACCAAAAAATTTAGTAGAAGCATTGCTACCTATTTTCCTTATTAATTTGCTGTTTGGTCACGGCGCGCTCCAATATTCAAAAATTAAAAATTCGCGCGTTATTAATAATTTAATTTTTTCCATTCTCACACTTGTTGGGTATCTTGCGTGTCTTATTTTAACAACTTACTATTGGATAGAAAATTCCTGGATCTCAGCTTATAAAATTGATTACTTCATCATATTTTCAAACGTTGTCATCATGATCTTCAACATTATCCTGGGGTGGATTCACAGAAACGTGAGAATTTTTAGATTAAATAAAAATCATTTATTATTTCAATTAGTTTTATTACAGAAAAATTATATAATTAATCTGAAGACTATAAAAATTGAAGAAACGATTAGTGCTATTGGTGAGTCAATTGACAACCAACGACCGTTTAGATATTCACTCGCCGTTTCGATATGTTGGATTATTACCTTAATGCTGCTCAATTACAACAAAGTATCGTGGTTTAATATGAATATTCCGTTGATTCACAAAATTGCTATAATATTTGTGACCCAACATCCCTACTACATAAATTTGTTGGTTGATTTAATTTTCTGCTTGTCAATAAATCATATAAAAATCCGTTTTGAAAGTCTTAATAAAGTGGTAAAAAGTTTTGTCTCAGAAGATGATTTTAAAAATCGTATTACTTCAGATAATTTATTTTCTACTCGTTCGAGGAAGACAAGCGAAGACAAGTGGGCTATTCGTAAATCTGAAAACGTAGATGTCATTAAAATTATTCAAACTATCAAGTGAGATATTTGATAATTTTTAAAGTTTCTTTAAGAAATAAATTAATACAAAAAAAAAATTGACATGAAGAAATCAAAAGAAAAATACATTCAATAGGTTCTTGTTTTAAGAATATTTAATTTTTATATTCTTCACAGATATCTTCATTTAGAGCTATGATGCAAATGATATTAGGGATTATTACAAGTTTCGGGCTTATTACACATGTGCTTCTATTTGTATATTTTGTTGTTCAAACCAAATCACAGTCGACTGATGATAAAATAATACAAACCGTTGGTAGTATTGTTACGGTTGCTATCAATAGCTTCAAAATGATATTTGTCAATAAAATTTGTTCCGAAACTATTCGTGAGGTAAACATTTCTTCTGTAATACTGAAATCAGCAGACATCTGACAATTTTTTTTATTTTCATTACAAATCAATCATAAAAACAAATTATTTTTAAAAAATTTGCACTGGTAATTTTTTCACAATGAGTAAGTTATTATAAAAAAGTTTACAGATGGTTAATTTGAGTATTGTATTTCTTCTCTATTTTCTGAAATATTAAAAAAAATTATTTTGTATTTAAAAAAAAAATTTAATTCTATAGAAGTAATTATTAACTATTATAGTACCAAAAAACAGGTGAATTAATTCATAAACTAGAGATTCAAATTGAAGATATTAAATTAAAGAAGGAAATTCAACAGTTTTCAATCCAGATTTTACAAAATCCATTAGTTTTCACCCTGGGGGTTATTAAATCTTGGTTATCCGTTTATAAAAGACGTAAGTATCCTTGTTAAAAAATTTTTATAAAAAAAAAAAAATAATTGTTAGGTAGATTTCAATGGTAGCTCACAAAATTACCTGTAATTTGAGATATATAACGTTAACTTTTTCATATTAAGAGTTCAATTGAACCCTTTTCTTTACTTGTGTATGTTAAAATAAATTTCATTCAGTGTCAGACAAAATTTATTGAAACAAGATGATAATTCATTCTATAAAATCTACCTTCTATCTCGGGTTTAGCCTAATGGCATTTTTTTTTATTTTTTGATAGTTCGCAGGATCCGTGACCGCCCAACTTCTTATTCTAATTCGGATGAAAGTACTGTGTTGTACAGCTCCTACAATGAAACTGCTGTAAATGACGCGTGAATAATATAATTATTTAAAATGAAAGCAAAATATTAATTACAGTAATTAGTTTATGTAAAGCCTACAGTACTTTGTTAATGAATAAGTTAATGGAAGTTCTATATTTAAACACATATAGAGTAAAAAAAGGTAAAACTAGAGTTTAATTAAATACAATGCTCGTATAATTGTCACATAAGTTATACGCGTCAGAGTCACCAGTGTGTAATAGTATATTTTCATCAGTTATGTTGGAATGATTTATAAGCTTAAAAGTTTAAGCGTGTCGTTGCTCTCTACTTTGGTCTCCAAATTATCAAGCGGTTCATGAATAATTTTGAATTTATGATTTTTCTAGACGCAACCTTGGTTTAAATAAAAACAAAAAGCAAATTCATTAAGTCTTTGATCTTATAAATATTTTAATAGTAAAATTTATAGAATTATAAATTAGCTCTTTGATTTTTGATAAAGAAAGTTGTGTTTGAAATTTAGCGATATAAATAATAGTTACGCTTATGAAAATTACATTTTGTATCCCGCGCAACTTATACGTTATTCCCAGAGGGATACATTTAGAATTGGTAATATTGTGTCGTGAAAATGACTAAAATATACAACCTCCAAATAATATTTACGATGGCTTAACGTTTGCCATCAACACATTTACACCTTCAAACATAATTTAGATTTTTTTATAATCTTAACTACCGGATTGTCGTAAAGTCCAAGTGAGTGGCATTTTCTTTGCACTGTCAGTTTCAATTTTTATCTTATTCAACAACTTGACATAAAATATTTACATTTTTCAATTAAATTATCAGAAGAAACTATTTCTTCTATTTTTTATTCACATGCTAAAAATATTTCTTCTTTTATCAAATTAATAATTTAATTAGATCTTTAAAATAAAATAAATAATTTGTTTGACACTTTACGTGCGAACATTGAATTAATAATGATCAAAACCTGGAACGCAAACAGCTTGATAAATTTCATACAAAATATACTTATTACTAAATGTCTAAAAATAATTACACTTTGAATTAAAAATAAAAAATGCATTTCATTCATTATTATTATTAAATATTATATTGAGTGTAAATATATTTGAAAATTAAATATTGAACGATGATTATTCACTGTTAGGTCGCGCTAATGAATGAGTTAATGGAATAGTCCACTTCAGTTATATATAGAATTATAAGCATAGAAAAAAAATATAAAAGCAAGAGTATTAAATAAAATGTAACAGTCGTGCGTTATACGTCCAAAGAGTGTGTCCATCAGTATCAGTGTAATGTTTGAGAGAATCTTCAGACCAAGTAATCTGACGGAATCAATGCTGCCAATTTTGTTGTGCAATTGGATTTTTGGTAACCAATTAATCCAATACCCTAATAGGAATTTTATATTTTTACAAAAATATCCGTACTTTATATTTATAATAAGTGTCTACGCTGTTTCTTGGAGCTTGTCTATCGTGTACTTTTTGAGTGAAACGGTAATGAATTATCAGGAAAACCTCTATTGGATCGTTACCGGTGTCAGTCTTTTGATATTTTGCGTCAATATAATTCTTGGGTTGGTTTTCAAAAAGGTCTGTGTTTTCTTCTAAAAATTTTAAAAATTATTGCTCTAATCAGGCCTAAATTCTACTGTAATTAATTTAAATCAGGATGTAGTAGACCAAAATCCTGATTTCAATTAATTGTAGCTTGAAAAATTTTATTTACTCAATTAATATATATATTTTTTTTTTTTTAAATAGAAATCACAGATGATTTACGAAAGAAGTTTAAAAGTCGACAAAAAACTCGAAGATTTGGGAGTTGCAGTAAATTGCCAAAAAACTTTCAGTTACTCATTTATTGCGATAATTATTTTCATAATCACCGCGTTGCTGCTTAATCTAATGACTGTTCTTTGGACCGTTTCTTCTACTGATGTAGTAGCTGATACTTTTGCCATATTCGCGTTGAATCATCCGATTCACATAAATTACCTTTTCAGCTTGACGTTTTGCACGTTGATACGACACATGTGTCTCAGGTTTCGGAAGATCAACAAGGCTCTTAGTAAATTTATAGCACTGCAAAGTAGTGATTTAATATTAATTAAAAATAATGAATCAATAACAGAGAATCGCATTGTTTTTAGCCAAACTTCGAAACGACTAAATCATAGTATTCAGACCCTCAAGTAATTTTTTTTATTAATTACTTCAGTATATTTATGAATAGAAAAATTTAAATTTAATTAAATTATTTAGTCTAATCGATTGATAATTATTTATATTGTTTTTAGAAATATTCATTTGGAGTTGACATCACTCTGCGAAAAAATCACTCAGATATTCGGAGTTCAGCTGATAATGACCATAGTTTCTTCATTTGTATTAATTACATTCTTATCTTACGACTTGTACCTGACCGCTCGCGACCCAGAAGTCATGAATTCTGACAAAATTTTTGAAAGTTTAATTCTTTCAAGCTGGATGATTGTTAATGTTATTAACTTTCAATTTATTAATTATATTGCTGCTAGAGCGGTACATGAGGTGTGTATTTTTGAGACTGTATACGTTTTATAAATCTATATTAATACAAAAACTGATTTACAGTGGAGTCAAACTGGAAGAATAATTCATAATTTAAAATCAAAGTCTCAAGACACTGACCTTTGTTTGACGATTCAAAAATTTTCTCTGCAAATGTTACAAAATCCATTAAAATTTTCCCCGTGCGGATTTATCGACCTGGGCTTTCCATTTGTGCGAGACGTAAGTAAAATATTAAACATCCTTCTTCTCCTTCTTCTTCTTATAAAATATTTTTACAGTTTTTTGGAACAATAACAACATATCTAATTATTCTTATCCAAATGGCGCCGAACACGTTAAATAAATAATAAAATGAAGATCACACTGAACATACCATACATATCATGAATGAGCACAGCAGTTTCATTATAAGTTAAAATAATAATTACTAAAGTTGATAATCTACTGGGAACATTTATTAATAAATTAGTTGCGCTAAGTACATGAACATAAGATAAAATCATAATTACCACTAATGAATTGCCCGCTTTTAGTTGCTGGTATTACATTACATTACATACATTAAACATTACAACAGAGTAAAAATTTTCTCGATGTTTGGAATTAAGTACAAACCAAAAAATTTAACCGAGTCATTGTTGCCGATTTTGACATTCAACTGGATTTTCGGTCACCAAATAATCAGATATTCTGCAAGTGGTTTTAATTTTACTCAAAAATTTTTATACTTAATTTTCATTATTAGCATTTATGGCTCTATTTTAACTTATTTAACATTATGGTACACCTATAGAGTTCACACATTTAGCAATAATGTTCGAATATACTTTTTAGTTGTTTTAGTTAATTTTTTAATACTGGCTGTTAATATTTTTTTCGGACGATTTTATAGAAATGTAAGTACCCGTTTTTTATAATTTAATCAATCATTGTTAATTCGCGTTACTAATTCCAAAAGAGCGTATCTCAACATTTACGCCCTTTTGGGGCTCTGAAGAGCCAAAAGGACGTATAAAAATTTTTTTTCACTCCAACTAATCTAAAAATGTTTATAACATTTAAATCTGTTAGAAAAGTGAGTAAAGAAATTTTTTTTGTACACGCTCTTTTGGCTCTAAAACAAAAAAATTCTAAAGCCAAAAGGGCGTATCATTTTTTTTTAATCATAATTAATTATTAGAGCCAAAAAGGCTTTAAAATTTTGAGATGCGCCCTTTAGGCATTAGTAACACGAATTTTTTACTATCATTGACCATTTTTTTTTAATTTTTTAGAGAGCGAGTATAATCAATAAAAAAAGTTCAAAAGTAGACAAAAGTCTTGAACAGTTGGGAGTACCCGTTAACAAACAAAAAAGTTACAATTATTCATTGAAGCTAATCGTCATTTGGATAATAAGCGTTTTTATACTTAACATCATCGTAGCTTCATTATCAAGTGTTCAAATTAAAAGCTTCTTCAGGAAGATTATGATGGCGTTTATTATCCAGCATCCGATTCATGTTAATACTTTAATTGACCTTACATTCTGTTCATTAATTTTACTCATAAAGCTTCGCTTCAAATCTGTTAACGAAGCGCTTTTGAAGTTCCGAATTATATACAGTTACAATTTACCAGTCATCAACCTAAATAGAAAAGTAAACAATCATTTTACTTGTCAAAAGACACCGGAGCATTCTTTTGTTGTTTTTAAAATTCTTAAGTAAGTTTTATAAATATAAAATTATTTAAATTTATTTATTTATTTCTAAATAAAATTTTTTTCTTCAGAGACGCGCATCTAGAACTGACAAATATTTGTAATAATATCACCGAAATATTTGGATGTCAATTGATTATGACAATACTTTCGTCATTTATATTGATAACAACAATGCTCTACAATATATATTCTTTCAATGTAAATGAAGAAATAACATTTATTCTAAAAGTACGCTTCAGTACAATTTTTACAAGTTGGGTTTTGCACAGTAGTTTTAAATTTATCTTCATCAATTATACCTGTTCCGAAACAATATGTGAGGTATTTTAATCCAAATTGATAAAATTAATTATAATACTGAAGTTAGCTGACAATAGTCAATTTTTTTAATTTTTATAACAATAAGGAAAATACTTCTAAAATTTTTTTTTAATTTTCACATGTGGAATTTTTTTATTAAATTTTTTTCATAATAATTTCATTGTTAAAAAAATTTTAATGTCTTACAACTTCATTGATAACTTCATAATTTAATTAATTAAAATTATAAATTAACAATGAACATTATTTTTTAGTGGAAGCGAACCGGTAAATTAATCCATAAACTGGAAATAAAATTACATGACACTGATTTCAGTGAAGAAATTCACCGATTTTCAATTCAAATTATTAAAAATCCATTAATTTTCGCACCTTGTGGATTAATAAATCTCAGTTACAAATTTATGCGAAATGTAAATATAAAAATTATTTTTAATAATTTAAAAATTTTAATTTAATTCATTATTAATTTTTTTTCATGAATTTTTATGATGTAAATTTTTAATTTCATTTAAAAAATAAAAAAATAAATATTTTAATGAAATATTTTCAGTTTGCTGGATCAATAACGACTTACCTTGTGATTTTAATCCAATTGAGCAACGAAGATAACCATTGAACAATATAAATGTCCAGCAAAACTAGATTTAGTCATTTATATGCAGAAAATCAATTTGATACAAAATAGACGCGCGGATAATCATCAATAATTGAGCAATAAAAAAAGATATTTAGTTTGATGGATTGAGATGTATCTTTATTGGATTACTCTAAGGTCCGATGGAACGTTAAATCGTGGAGTACTCGTGAATTAGGAAACTACAATATAACACTATACAACAGGGAAAGAATTGATGGGGCCAGAAGGGGCGACGATCCGTGAAGTTGGCCTCCGTAATCTCATTCTTTTTCACTTAACGTAGATGCAATACAACATAAAGGAAAAAAAAAGTTGTGAGCTTAAAGTAACCCTGAGGGAATTGCCGATCTCGTTTTCTGGGGAACAGATGCCCGCTAGATCGCTTTAAATCAATTAATTATAAATAAAACTGATTAATTATTCGCAGATAAACTTATTACTTTATTAAACTGGTCAATTAAATATAAAATTCAAATAATTACACTTATTTACGCTTCTAGTACGTGGTTTAGGTACGCGATGTAACAAATAGCCAGCCTAAGAATCTCAATTTTGGAGAGCTTTTTGTCGGGCGGCAAAGTCGGTAGCAATTTTCTCAGTTCAGCAAATGCTAAGTTGAATGCTTCTACTCTCACTCGCTCCCTAGTTAAGTTTTTTGTCAATTATTTTTGTCAATTTATTTATTATTAATTTAAAAATCATTACCGAGTTGCGTGGGCAGTTCGATATTTTTGAGTGGCTCTCCTACGCCGACGGCGCTCTTCTCTCGAAAGTGTGCTCAATGACCCCGTTGAATTCATCCCGTTAGAGCCGCTGTGGCTTACGTTCATTGAATTTTCTCTTTCTCTGCAAAATTTTTTTTTTTTATTACCCGAAATTAAAAATTTTATTTCATTAAAATTACAAACCTAAGACCGCGAGACTGGCTCAAATTACAACAGGTCGTTATTGGGTGCAATGCTTCACGCTCCATTTTATAGTTAATATTGTAAATATTGTAGTTATTCATTTATTTTTATCTGGAAAATTTTATTTGTCTCAATATTTGTCTTTATTCGGTAAAATAGGGTTGTGATTTAATTATACGGATCAATAGTTTACCCCTTTGATTTTTTCCCATAAGAATTGCCAAATATTTAGATAATTAATTATCTATTTTTCATTGTAATCTTATTTTATTTTATTATTAACTATTTTATATTTTTAATCGTTCTTTTAATAATTTTATTAGTTCTTCCTGTGTTTATGTATGTAACGGAATCTTTAACTCGATTTCCGGCCACCAAAACGTCGGATTAAATTGAAACTTTGCACATTTATCAAGGACCGATGATAATACAATAATTTAATAAGTTTGTCTCGATCCTGACGCATGCAAAGCTTAATCTTTGAGACAAGCATACGACTAAGGGCAAAATCAACCAGAGACATTTTCTACGTTTTACAATTTTAAAAAATTATTGCTTGAAAAAGTAAAAAATAAATAATTGTTTAAAAAAGTTAGAAATGGCGGTTTAATAAAAAATCAAACTAAAATGTAGAAAATAATTTTTAATGAGTTTAAAACAAGAATTGTGATTAACAAAAATATTAATTTTAGCTTAAAAAAGCGTGAGGAGCTTGATATAAATTGTTGTAAATTTTTTATTGGCTGATATTGATAAAAATTGAGTCATTAAAATATCTTAAAAAGCATCTCATGCTTTTTTACAATAAAATTAATTTATTTGTTAATCTTTCTTCTTTTTTTAAACTCATTAAAAATTATTTTATACTTTTTAGTCTGCTTTTTTATTAAAGCCTTTTTTAGTTTTTTTTTTTATTTATATAGAAAGCACAGAAATAAATCTCAAAATATCCCCTTGGCTTCGACCCTTAAAATCAGTGTAAAATCGACGTTTTCATATCTCCGTACAAAAGTCATGAGTTATTTAAGATAATTTAAAAATTTATAAGAGTTGTAAACACTGCGGGAAAATATTTTGGCAATTTTTATGTTAAACTAGCCATTTGTATGTATTCGATGCGTGTACTTACTATAATATTCCATTTAATAGTTCCAGAGCGACAATATTTCTTATTTATGACTTATGACTATTTCACTTTATCACATAATTACAATTCCATAAATATTTTTTGATAATCTATCAAAATAGATATTTTTTTATTCTAATTATTTACATAAAAAAAAAAAAACATGAGAGTATTCCAAAATAATTTTTAATTTTTAAAAATGTATTTATTTTAAAATTAAAAATTTACAAAACTAAAACAATTTTTTATTTTTCAGCAATAACACTTGTGTAAATTGTCAAGTACACAAGAGAACGAGTATAAGATATCTGATAAGAATTAGCGCTGGTCCATGGGACGAGAGAGACTCTGCGCGGTTAAGGGTAGTTTCCACCCTCAAACAAGCCACACCCTCAAATTTAACTTTTTGTTGAGACCACCAATTGAGATTCAACATGCGTGATTACAGATAACACGCCTACTATTTTTGTCAAAGCCGCCATTTATTTTATTTAGGCCTCAATTTTTCTTTATAAATTTTTATCAATCAAGATTTCAATTCCATCAGTTCAAAAAATCTTAAACACGAAGTAAAGTAAAATTCTTGTCATTTCTTCTAATTAATTGCCTGAAAATAATACAAAAAAATATTAATTAAACATTTAAAACAATTAAACATACTTCACGATGTTTTAAATCGATAAAAGTGTTCAAGTGTTCCTGGCGCATAAATGGTGCTGGAATTTTGCAGATGTGTCTGCACCTGATCCTCAGAAAATCCATAGTCTCGGCTCCTCCCATGCTCACTTTTCTCTGTTGTGTTACTTTATATGATATTACTTGAGTCGGAGATCTTGAGCTAGAGTTTCTATTTAAATTTCAGATCATAAATTTTTTAATTCACACACACTCCAATAATTGTACTCGATGACGTATGGGAAGACTAGTTTAAAATAAGAGCAGTGACAAATTGATCTGCGGTAAAGTCACGTGTCGCCACGCGTCTTAGACACAATAATGCATGAAATAGTTGACAGTTTTGAAAAATAAACATTGAAAATAGTTGTCGACTAGAAAATTATACTCTGGAGGTTTTAAAATTACTTATTGTTGATTAAAATTGTACCTTTTATCGCTTTAGATATTCTTTGCACGTGTCTGACAAATTAATGCTGTTTTTAATACACAGTAAAAAATTTTGCGTTAAAAATTTTTGTGTTAAATATTTACCATTTTTTTGTGTTAATTTAACACAATAAATATTAAATTTACACATAAAAGTGTTAAATATTTAACACAAAATTTTTTCATGCATTGACGCAAAATTTTTTAATGTGTAGATTTAATAGAAATCTAACGATTGCATTGTTCCTCATGACGGAACTTTTGAAAAATTTTGCTATAATTTACAAAGGATCCACCAAACTCAATATGAGCTTAATCGGTCAAGTAATTTAGAAATTCCCGGATTTCAAAATTTTCAAAAATTCAAAAATTCACAATTCTCCACTTTCTAACTCAAATAACTTTTGAATGAGACAACGTATAGAATCTCTGTAAATTGTAACTGAAAGCTCTTTAAATACGCTTCAATTTGACTACCACATTATGTGTGTAGTCTTGAAATTAAGTCTTATTCTGCTATGCCAATTGTGAAATTTACAGTAGTTTTATTTTTAGAAAATTTTTATAGTTTTTTTTTTTTTTTTGTATACAATCTTAGAACTTTTTTTTTATTCATTCTGAAATCTACTTCCATTTCGGCTGTATTTTTTTTTGTATTATTTCTTCTTTAATTATTGATCTCTTGCTGTCTTAATTTTTTTAATTAAACTATATTATTATTAATATTATTTGTCTTAAAAAAATAATTTTAGATCATTTTTAAACAATAGTTTAGTTATCGAGCAGTCGATAACGAAATTTTCACGTGAAATCTAAGCAGCGGTTGATCTAGTATCTACAAGTGGTTGTATTTTATCTTCTACTGGTAACTTTACATTTGATTTTGTTGTAATTTATAAAAAGTGCTTATAATTTACAATTATTACAATGTACAATTTTATTTCTTCTTTAATTAAGTTTAATTTTACTTATAATTATTAATTTGTAATTTTTTTCTCTAAAATTTTACATTGTATTTAATAATTTAAAAATGTCATAAACAATTTTATAAAATTGAAACTATAAAATAATTTATTTATAAATAATTATTGATATAATTAAAAATAGTTATAGAGCCTCATAAAAAAATATTTAATAAATTATTAATAAAGTGTAACTTCTAACCCATAGTTTCATAAACAATAGAGCATTAAAATCAACATATTTCTTCTTTTATTATTAATCGTTTATTATAAATCAATTTGCAGAGTACATTTATAACTTAGAACCTAATTATATTTAAATATTAAATAACAAAAAGCTAAGTCGCGAAGTAATGCAAACATAACTCGCGGACTTACACACGGTCGGCTGATCGATCGCATAGCTATACCCCTGACAATATTCTTCTTATAAACAATAACAGTAATAATAACAATAATAATAAGTCTAATAACTTACAAAAATACATCAACTCGGTTATAAATTTTCAATATCCATAGCCTTGCCAGATAATTTATTTTTATAAATAAAACAAAGCCCGAAAAAACATTACTTAGTTACATAATAAGGCTCATCAGTAATTTATACACCTGAAAAAAATTAAAAAACGAAGAATTTATCATTACAACTAATTTATATATAAATAAAAAATAAATATAATAAATTTTTACCAACAATAAATAAAGATTTTTTAAAACAAAGTGAAGGACTTTGAGTTATTTGATAATCGAAATATTATTTAGATTTAAATAAAAGCAGGTGCCAACACTGAAAAATTTTAACGAATTATAATCTCATAGGATTGTTGTTTTTTAGACTAGGTTGAAGGCCTTTGGCACTTGCCAAGGTCTTTAAATAAAGGCTCTCTTCACATAGTGGGCGTTTTTACATAAGTCTAACTTTATTATCATTATATATTTCATAATTACGGAAATACTTGAGTAAAAACAGTCATCACCTTGATAATTGAAGAAATAGACTTCTGAAAAATCAAAAAAATTCAATTAATCAAAAAATTTTTGATTATTTTTATTAATTAAATTACAACTAAAAAGATATTTATAAAAAATTGCATTAATAGTTTTTTAAGTTTTTTACATGTGAAAATTTTTTTTTTATTTTTTAAGTAAAATTTTAATCAAAAAAAAATTTAATTTAAACTCTATCCAATTAAATTGAATTAAATTAAATTAATTTAATAAAATAAAATAAAATAAAATGATCTAATGAGATAAAAGAAGTATAGGCTCGAAATAGACAGACATAATTATGACCACATAATATTGATTTAGCAATCGTGACCCTCATTTTCCCACGAGTTGTGAGATCAAGTTTGCATCTCGAGTATAAAGAGACAATACATGTATGCTTTAATGTAGAGGGTTGGCAAGCAGCTGCGCAAAGTAAGTGATGCTGAGAAAAAAGGGTGGTAGGTGGTGGAAATTGAGTGGGATGATAGCTGCATGACCTAGAGCAACCGCGCATATAACAGCTGATTTCGTAACATTGATACTTTGATTCTCTGCACATATAAATGTATATATATATAATCTGTATTAAAATTTACCTGGATTTTTTGTTGTCTTCTAGGTTTAATAAGACTAATGCAATTTAACGAGTTTTTAAATTAGCTTACAGCCAGACTAATAGTCCTTGAACGTGTGAAACCCGATGAGCTGCTTAGACACAGAGCATAGATTTGTTCAGGAAATGAGATATTATTGGTAATGATAATAATAATAGAGTGACAATAATAATGAACCGGAAATTGATGAACACTAAATTCAATGAGCGATTCTGTCTAAGTGGGAGTTGAAGGCCAACGGTTGCCGTGAAAGAAGGGCTGAATAGTACCAAGTATGTATTGGTATTGGTATGTTTTATAAATGTCTATGCACGTGTGTATATATATATATGTATAGATTATAGTGTGGTACTACTATGTATAGACCCAGTAAATCGGTACTCGGCGGGGCGCAAGAATAAGCTATAGGCAGAGAGGGAGAGGGAGGTTTTGTGAGTAGAAGAGTGTAGAAGAGACCCGATAGTCCGAGTAGTCGAAGCCAAACTCAGAGAACGCATTTCGTTCCGATCCGTGTTCCTCGACACGTATATATTTAATATTTATATATTAAATTATTTATCAATAATAAACTAAAGTTGAAGTTTCTATTTTCTTCCTGCATCTCTGCTACTAAGCTTGTTCTTCTGTATTCTTTTCATTCAGCTGCAAGGGTGAGTTTATTTTTACTCTTATTTTTTTTTTTTCTCAACAAATCTCTTTCTTGTTTGCTTCATTTTTCAAATTCGGTTTTTTTTTATTTCTTCAATTTTGTGGATTTTTTCTTACTGGTTTTGTAAAGCACTATGACGTTAGAATCTGTAATTTAAAATCAATAAGTGACTATAGATTTAATAAAATAATAATAAGTAGTATCATTTAATATAATAATTAATGTATAAAATTTCACAGTCCAATTATTTGGATATTATTTTTTAGTGGGTGCAGTCGTTACATAACTCGTGATCACCGCGCTCTACCCTTTCATTAAAATGATATTTTTTAAAACTTTCTCTGGTTATTTTTAATCTTCCTGGATTTAAATAGCGTAGACATTTGTAATTGGTGATGAGTCTGTGGCTTGCAATCAGACACTCAGACTAATAAATTTTAGTAAAAGTTAGTAAATCAAGTTGATAGTATGTATGTTGATAAAATATTTGAGTTGAGCGATAAATAATCTGATAATATAAATTCGATCGCTGGATATATCTTTGGTATGTCAGATATCGATAGTATTGTATTTCTTGATAATAACAACCATAATAATGAACAAAATAAATAAATTTTATTTATTCTGGCAGGCATAAGCGTTCTGAATGTGCTAATATGAGAAAATTTGAAAGATTTGCCTGGATGACACTAGACACAGTTTTAAATGACGCATTATATATACTATGCCCAGTAATTTAAAACGGAAATTGATCATTTATGCGCGTCAAGTATGTACATCAGTATGAACAAGCTGATATTACGAGCTACTAAATTTATCATCGTAATTTCGGCTCATCTTTTTACTACAACACATAATTAATTGTGGGTTTTAATATTAAAATTTCTTCTTGGTCTTATCTTCGCAGTTTTAATCTTAAAAGTTATTAATTTTATGACTCTAAAAATTACAGACATCCGACAATTTATTTTTTGGATTAAATTTAAATGAAAAAAAATTATATAATTAATTTTTTACAAATTTAACTCATTAAAAAATTTATTTTTCTATTTAAAATAAATATATTAAATAAAATAGTAATGCATACAATGTTATACGATACCGTTAGTTGTCTATAGCTTCTTTTCTAAGTTAGAATATTTGGAATGTAATAGAAAAAAAAAAAAAAGAAAGGAAGAGCCTGGTACGCTATTCTCGGAACGAATCAGAGTCAAGTCCATCACGAACCCCTGGGAATCATTAGACAACTATGTAAGCTACATGTGTACAGCAGTACTTATCCAAAAATAAATTCTCGCCGAGCGTCACAATATTTTTACCCTTCACTTCTCGTCTCTTTATATCATATCAGTAAATCCCATCACGTTAAAGAATACCAGTTTAGTATTTCCTGTGTCAATGCTGAAATTCGATTTTAAAAATATATATAAATTGTCTTTGGTGTGCATGAACATAACCAATCAATATCACAGTAAAGACATCGGATTTAGAGCTCAATTTCTTCGTACATTTTTCACGGCCAGGTTAGTTCAATATTTATGACACTGAAAAAAGAAGATATATCATACCATTTTTTTCTATTACTTTAAATTTAACATACATTTTTATACATATCTTTTAATTATTTTTTCTTCAGAGTATCATCTTCATTAAAAAAAAAAAATTAAATTGTGCGTTGGAACCTTGTTTTTACTTTTTTAATTTTCTAAATTTCAATTTTTTGTTCTCATTTTTTTTTCCATAATTTATTTATTGAAAAAATTTTTTTAATTAATTATTATCTGCTAAATTGATTCTCATCATATAATAATAAAATTAACGGACGTTTTTAATTTTTTGATAATTTTTAATTTATTGAATAACTAAAAAATATTTTTAAAAAATTGCACATAATTTTTCAAAAATGAAATTTTTTTTTTATTTTTTTGTAATAATTTTTAATAAAAAAACAATTCTTACAATTTCTAATCGGCTAACTTCTTTTAATTGATATTTATTCATAAAAAAAATAATGACATTAAAGTTAGCTGTCACTTGACAATTTTTTAATTTTCATTAACAAAAATATTATTTCTAAAAAATTGCATTTTTAATTAATTTAAATTTCTACACGTTCGTTTTTTTAATGATTTTTTTGTTAAAAAAAAATTTACAACAGTTAAATTTAATGTCATAAAAAAATAATTTCTTCTCTTGTAAATTTTAATTTAATTGCACATTTATAAACTAATCCTTGGAATTTAGCAATCACTATCTTATCGCAGAATAACATCAATAAAGATAACAATTAATATTTTATAATTGTTGTAAATAACAATTGCCTGTTAAAAAAAAAAAAAATCATTAAATGCGCAAGCGTGTCAGGTGACAGGGTACGTTTTTCACGAGTAAGGATGCGTCGCACTATCGACCGTTGGGTTCGGGTGCAGGTATACTATACTCCAGTACCCAGTAGTTGAATATGGTAGTTCAGTCATAGTTGTATACTTACATTCAATCCGCCATCTACAGATTACATGTATATATATATATATATATATATATATATATAAATCCTGTTCCATCGTAGTTGAATTTTCCGCTGGGTTTTTATGAAGTTAGCAGCTTTAAATCGGTGCGTACCCGGCAGGAGCCACCCTGGAATCCAGTGCGCACTGTATCAGCTTATAGACTGCGCGACGGGCACGGATTCCCATCGCGGATATGGAGAGTAACAGACAGAGGGTGTTCTGTTACCAGGCTCTGCTGGCTTTGTGCCCCACCCTACTATATACTACTAGATACTACTAGCGTTATAGTTACACTATTAGCTCGTACGTTCAACGTTCAAAGACCAGGACTTTTTACTTGACTCTTCATCACTCTTTGTTGGAACATTCTGTTGGTGCTACACTTAAAATTCTCAATAAAAAGACAAGATCGACTGCTATATCTGAAAAGATCAACGTACATATTACACACCAGATAAATTAACAAATAAAATAAAAGTGATTTGTGTTTACATCATCTAATCTAGACTTTTATATTTTAGGCTACCAGTGTGAGAACTTTCCGAACGTCTAGTCCGTAACGAGAGTCCGTATTTTTGAGATAAATTTACTATTTACTGATAATTTTATACCTAACTTTGAAAGTATATACATATATACATTCATTTATACGTGTATATCTTCTGAAGATATACATTCAAGACTTTTAAGTATAATAATACTATAAATATAATAATCTTTATCTTTGTTGAGATCTTTTGTCTTGATAGTGTCGGTGAAGGATTTTAACAAAAGTGTAGTGGTTTTGTACTTGATACTTGACGAGCAATTGGTTGCATTGTGTTGTATGTTGTCGGTGTAATACATGTACAATACTGTTTAACGTCGCGACTCTTACGCACCGCACCCTCTTTACGCATTTGTACTTTTGTATTTTCTACTTTACTTGCATTTATACGTATATACATATAAATATTTATATTTAATACTATTATTGTATTATATATTGATAATTTACAATTTACGAAGATATATTATATTATATGATTCAGTGATTTACGGTGTTGGGATTGGGACCACTAATTTTAGATAATATTAGTTGACTTTTTTATATTTTTTACGAGGATTTTTTTAAATAAGTGCACGTGCTTTGAGTAAGTTGATTTTTTATCAATCATGGGTGGATGCACGTCCAAGGATACAGCTCCGGCTGATGAGTACGTATCACAAGCACACCCTCTTTTTATTTATGTTTTTTTTTTTTTTTTTGGTATTTCAAGATCATTTGGCGAGTGAAAAAAAATTATTGGATTTGGGGGAAGATACGTTTTAATTTTTTGTTGGAATTAAAAAAAAAAACAAGTATTTTAAATAATAGCAGATGTTAAAATTTTTTTTTTTTAATTAAATTTTTAGTTAAAATAAAATTATTTACAAGTATGTACATGAAAAAAATTTTTAAGTTCACTGTACAAAATTTTTTATTAGCTCAAATTTATATTTAAAAAAATAAATTAGTTAATTGAAATTTTGAGATTGAAAAAATTTTTGATTAAATTTAAAGTAAAAAAATTTTAATATTGATTATTTATTTAAGTTTTCTAATTTTTTACTTTTTATAATTTTATTTAATTCAATGATTTCAACTTAGATTTCTAAAGATTGAAGAAAACCAGCAAAAAATTAAATCGTTTCAACTCAATGAATATGATAGCTTAAATTTCTCGAGTGAATGACCTTGAAACAATAAACTGGTTATTTATCTTGTCATTGGGTGTTAAGATTTAATGCTAGGTAATAAAAGCCACAAGGGAGCTTAGGCTCTAGAACAATTAGTGTAATAAAATAAGACGATCTTGGCAACAACAGTTGACTGTCGAAAAACAAACACAAGTTGTACTATAAACTATATATAGTAACCTGGTTAAATTACATATATACATACTTATTTATACATCCATCTTCTTCTTCACTACTTCACTGCTTCATAATTTCTCTTTAAACCGCGAAAACATGAGCTCAAAAGTACAAACAAAATCTTGTAATTGCAGCAAAAAAAACGACATGGTTGACCAGGCAGTATTGGACAAATTGGAGGCTGGATTCACCAAGCTCCAAAACTCCGACAGCAAATCTCTGCTGAAGAAACATCTCACCAAGGAAATCTTCGACGCCCTGAAAACCAAGAAGAGTGGATTTGGCTGCACTCTCTTGGATGTCATCCAATCCGGAGTCGAGAACTTGGACTCGGGTGTCGGTATCTACGCTCCCGATGCCGAGTCTTACACTCTGTTCGGTGATCTCTTCGACCCCATCATCGATGACTACCATGGTGGATTCAAGAAGACTGACAAGCACCCTCCAAAGGACTTTGGAGATGTTGATACTCTTGGCAATCTTGACCCAACTGTAAATATTTTTTATACTCAATATATTTTAGATATAAGATAAAAGACCCTGGTCTAGTTGTTGGATACTTGCAATTTTATTCTAATTAAAAAAATAAAATCTAAAAAAATCAATTATTTTAAAATTTATAATTCAAAAATTATATTTATTAACTTATTAGAGTTGATTTGTTTTTTTTTTTTTTTTTTTTTTTTTTTGAAATAAAATTGCAAGTGTCAGTAATTAATACATCTAAAATATTACAAAATTTTTACATTAAAAAAAAAAAAAAATTAACTTGATAATCAAGAAACATTTTTTAACCAATATTTCATAATTAAATTTTTTGGTTCAAAAATTTTTCTCTTGAATCAAATTAATTTTTTTTTTTTCATTATATTTATATTTTACATTAAGTTCTATACATTTTCATATTTATAGAACACTTTTCTGCTGAGGATAAAAAACAAGAGTACTGTTTATCGGTTATTAATAATTAGAACAAATTTATTTTTATAAATATGAAATGAAAATGTCACGTCTATTAAAAAAAAAAATTTTTTTTTATTCTATATGCGCTTATAAAGAATAAGTTACAATAAATTATTATCAAACTAAACTGATAATAATGTATTTATCCAGGGCGAGTACATCGTATCAACCCGTGTGAGATGCGGTCGTTCTCTCGACGGTTACCCTTTCAACCCATGCTTGACCGAAGCGCAGTACAAAGAGATGGAAGAAAAAGTGTCAAGCACCTTAGGCGGACTGGAGGGTGAGCTCAAGGGAACCTTCTACCCATTAACTGGAATGAGCAAAGAAGTTCAACAGAAGCTCATTGACGACCACTTCCTCTTCAAAGAGGGAGATCGTTTCCTCCAGGCTGCCAACGCCTGCCGATTCTGGCCAACCGGTCGTGGTATTTACCACAACGATGCTAAGACTTTCCTCGTCTGGTGCAACGAAGAAGATCACTTGCGTATTATTTCAATGCAGATGGGTGGAGATCTTGGACAGGTAACATATCAATTGATCAGCCTATAATTTAATTATTAATTAATTAATTAAATATGTTTTAATAATTGATAAATTATTTATTTAAATTCAGGTTTACCGCCGTTTGGTGACTGCAGTAAACGACATCGAGAAGCGATTGCCTTTCTCTCACCATGACCGGTTCGGTTTCTTGACCTTCTGCCCCACGAACCTTGGAACCACCGTCCGTGCTTCAGTGCACATCAAGTTGCCAAAATTGGCCGCCAACAAAGCCAAGCTCGAGGAAGTTGCCGGTAAATTCAACCTTCAAGTTCGTGGAACCCGCGGAGAGCACACCGAAGCCGAGGGTGGAATCTACGACATCTCAAACAAGCGTCGTCTTGGTCTTACTGAGTACCAGGCCGTTAAAGAAATGCACGACGGTATTGCCGAGCTTATCAAGATCGAGAAAGAGCTTTAAGCGTCTTTTATTTAAAACAAATAACATTTTTTTGTCTCTGAAAATGTGATCGCGCTTTTATTACCCCAAAAATAATCAAACAACCCATAATATTCCTTAGTACAGTACATACGATTATTCTGTACAATAATTGCGCGGTTCCTCAGTCAAGTTAATATTATCGACTGATGATACATTAAAAAAAAAAAAAAAAATTTTTAAAATAATTAAATAAACAAACAAGTTGATATTAATATTAATTAATGAAATTTGTTGGTTTAGTGTTACCAATTACAAACTAGTTACCAAGCTTAGAAAAAATAAATTGTTTTTCAATGCTTGCGCACAGTTAAGTTTATTTATAATTTAAAATGGAATATTAATTTTTTTTTTAAATGTAATTATTTAAAAAAAAAAATTACACGTCTGTTAATGCAAGTCTAGTGTGCAGCTAAAAATTTAATTAATAAAATTTAAAAGTAAGTAATCAAAAGTAAACAACGTTAAGCTTAAAGTAAATAATAAAACAATTAATTAATAGGTTGTTATTTATTATTTAAATTGCACTTTACGCTGTTTATTATTATTTGAAAAAAACAATTAAATTTTAATTGCAATAGTTTTATTGTTGTCAATAAGCTCGCAGTTATTTAAATCGCAATTGATGTTAATGTTGACTAGTCGCTTGCATTAGTTATTAAGAACATAGCGATGATAAATAAAATGATAAATAAAACAAAATATTTTTTTTTTTCTACACCGACTAACACCACACGAGAGTACCTTCTGTTAACAGAGAAAAAGATAAATTTAATTATTTAAAGTTTTAAAGTTGTAAAACAAACGTCGATGTACTGAATGCTAATTGAGAACACAAATAAAAAAAATTACACCTGATACAATATATTAAATGTTAATTTTTATTTATAACTATGTAACAATGATTTATTAATTCAATTACGTCAACAACTGTTGTATGGTATGCTGGTTCTAGTCGATATATCGTATTCGGCATTTGCTAACCACCTGTAAATTAAATGGTTTTTTTTTTTTTTTTTTTTTTTATTAAGTACACTAAGAAATTGGTGTGAAATTTTTTTGATATAAAAAAATTTTTATGATACCTTATAGCTCGAAGATATGATAAAATTGATAAGAATTTTTTTATAAAGAAAATGTATTATTTTTTTGCATTTTTAATAATTTAATTCTGAATTTTTAATCAAATTAAATGAAACCAAAATGAGGACTACACAAGAAAAATTCTTGAACTAAGAAATTTTACAATACTAAAGTTAGCCGATGTTTGAACTTTAAAAATTTTTTTTTCATTCATTAAGTTGGAACAAAAAACTTTTAAAAAATTTTTTTTAAATTGCACTTAAAGTTATTCAAGTTTTTTACAAATAATATTTTTTTTTAATAATTTTTCAATAAAAAAAATTATAATAAATTTTTAAAAGTCGGCTGACTTAATTTTCATAGAAATTTTTCTTAGTTTAAGTAAATTTTACTTGATTCAAAAATTTTTCTTCTTGATCCAAGACAATAAAACTCTTAAAAATTATTTTCTTGTTTTAAGAATTTTTTTCTTGATTCAACTTATTTTTTTTTCTGTGTAGTAATTTAAAAATTTTAATTTAGTAATTGAAATAAAAAAAAAACATACCTTTTTTCTTCATCGGTGAGAAATCTACTGTATCCTTTTTTCTTCCTATATCTACTCGTTACTTCTCTAAATAAATAAACAACTCGTCGTTTTAAAAACTGCATTCTATTTTTCCAAGAAGACTCCAAATACTCAGTCTCCATTACTCGATCAGTGACAGAGAAAGTGACAAATGAAAAGCCTTCAGTCATTATCTCTATTATATTATTATCATCATTTATTTATTTATTTATTTACTTATTTACAAGACTCATGAGATTCACTGCACAGTTGTAGTTGTATAAAACTTACTTTACTTACAATACTATCACAGAAATAAAATGAAATTGATTGTCTTAATCGGTTACCTCTGACCCTATATCAACTTCTTAATTTTGTACAAATTATATTTTTGACTTATTGCATTTTAATGCAAATAGTAACACTTATGTGTGAGATGGCAGTGAGTAAAGAAAACTAGTTTTAAGATTATCACATATTTGTGGTGTTTTGAAGAAACAGAGAGGTGAAGCAACCACCTTTCCGTTGTGACATCCTAAGTATAGAGTAAAATAATAACCGCGTAAATTAATAAGAAGTGAAGGGGATATCAAGAAATCTATTTACTCTCTACGATAAGATAATTTAGTTAGTATGTATTGTTATTGAGACATTGACGCGATAAGCTGTTGATAATGTATTCCAAATAGCAAAAGAAAAATTTATTTATTGTCTCTCTTTGGGAAGAGATAAAAAAATTTTAATTTACGCGCTATTTTTTTAGTTACCGGCAGCCGGAAGACTAGAGTTCACTCAACTTCAATCTTGACATTCTGAAAAATCTAAAATTATAATTTAAAAAAATAAATTAATTAATTGAATAAAATTAATTAAAACTTTCAATATTTTAATTTGAGAAATAATAATTATGTACTTATCTTTTATAAAAATTTATAAAAATGCAAATTCTCTCAAAATTTTAAAAATTGTTTTTATAATCATTGAATTTCTATTTACATTTTTTTTTATAAAATTCCTGTTTTATTATTTTATTTCTTTAGTTAAAAATAGTTGTTTGTCTCATACTCAAAACACCTGACAGATTTTAATTTATGTCACTGAAAATAGCAAATATCTCACTGGTTTTTGTCCTTTATTCTATAATTACAAAAAAAAAAATTTTTTTTGACAGATGCAAATATTTTCATAGTAATTTAATTAACTGAAAAAAAAAAAATTCTGGTCAGTATAATAATTTATTAGTATTAAAAAATTAATTAATTAAAAAAAAAAATTTTTTTTATTAAAATTAGCTGTCACCTGATTAATTTTTAATTTTCTTAACGATTAAATTAAGTATAAAAAATTATTTTAAAAAAATTGCATTTTTAGGTTATTAAAATTTCTACAAGTCTATTTTTTAAATAATTTATTTCTTTAAGGAAAATAAAAAAAAATTGTAAAGTGACAGTTAAATTAAATGTCATTATTATTTACCAATGAATAATTTAAAAACTGAAACGTCCGCTAACTTCAGAGTCATAGAAGCTGTGTGTGGGAGAAGCTGGCGATGGAAACTCGAAATGCACCAATCAATGACTTGGAATGTGATCGGAGATTGTAGACGTAGTGTAAGCTGTGTAAGTGTATATATTTTTGAAGAGACATCAAAGTGACGACGACGAAGTTGCCTTTAAGTTTAGTCGCTGGCACTTGTAACTAGTGCCCGTACTATTCAGTGTATTGTGGTATTGTGTAGTATGCCATTTGCCAGTGATTGCAAGTTTACACAATATATATCCAATATATCTATAGAATCCATGTACAGTTGAGTCCCATCCTGTGGAAGGCTAGTTGTGAGTACTTGGTATTCAGTGTACAAATAATCCCCATTACACTGTAATTATTTTAATTAATAATAAATATTAATATTATTTTTTATTGATTGTAGTCTCCCGAGCTAGACTCGTAGCTGTCGTTGCTCTGGCAGGGTAATTTTATTTACCAAAATCACTCCTGGTACAGAGACATTGGGACGAAAAGTCTTTGTAATTCAGCGATCAGTGACAGAGAGCAAGAGCGAGTGAGCGAGAGAGAGACAGAGGATTGGAGAGAGGGAGATGATGATGTTGAAAATACATGCGTGAAAAATTGAAAGGAAGTGCGATAAAATGGCGTCAACATCATGCAACACGTCATGAAGACCGTGGAGGAAGTGAAGGGGGACAAAGTGTGGACACGAAATAAAAGACGATAAATAAATATATATTACATTATATTATATTATAGGGATAATTGAGGGTGTTGGTGGAAGCCCAGAGACTAGGAGCGGCTGAGTGCCAGACAGAGACATTTACAACTATAACAGACTACTGATATCTGTGTCTACTTTGTTTAAAGTGTTATGATCATGTCTTGATCAACTTGTGCACCAGTGCGGGTCCTTTATTATTTTATTTTTATTTAAGTTTTTTTTACTTAAATTTTAGTTTAAGTTTATTTTTTTTTTTTTTTTTATTATTTGTCATTGTCATTGTGGTTATTTTTATTTTATTGTCACAACTATCAGAGTATCGTAATCGTAATAGTTTATTAAGTGTTCGTAGATGCTGACATTGGAGCTTTTTTTATTGGCACCATTTCCAAGGTACCAATAAATAATAAAAACATTTTTCTGGGTTTTAAATGTCCTTGGATTTTATAAAACTTAGTAAATTAATAATTTAAAATTTTTTAAAACATCAATCATCAATATCTGACTATTTCTTCTTTAAATACTACTGCAGTAATTATTTTTTTATTTAATAATTATTATTATTATTACTGTTACAGCTACATGGTAGTTGGAGTAATAATAATAAAAAAAAAAAAAAAAAAAACAAGTTGAAATAATGCGTGAATTCAAAGTTGTTGTACTTGGTTCGGGTGGGGTGGGCAAAAGTGCTCTCACCGTGCAATTTGTATCCGGATGCTTTATGGAAAAGTACGACCCGACGATCGAAGACTTCTACAGAAAAGAAATAGAAGTTGACAACTCGCCGTGTGTCCTCGAAATCCTGGACACAGCGGGGACCGAGCAGTTTGCGAGTATGCGGGACCTGTATATAAAAAACGGACAAGGGTTCGTGGTGGTCTACAGTTTGACGAACCACCAGACTTTCCAGGACATTAAGGCCATGAAGGAGCTGATTACGCGGGTCAAGGGGACTGAAAGGGTCCCCGTACTCCTGGTCGCCAACAAGCTCGACCTTGAGCACCAGAGGGAGGTCGATACCGCTGAGGGAAATGCCCTAGCGGAGCTCTGGGGATGCCCCTTCGTCGAGGCCTCTGCCAAAAACCGTACCAATGTTAATGAAGTGTTTGCAGAAATAGTGAGAGAGATGAACTTTAGTCCGGAGAAAGAAAAAAAAAGCTATTGCTGTTGCAGTGTCCTTTAATACTTAATCAAAAGCCGCTAGGCCCAGACTGATCATAATTTTAACTGCAAGGCTACTGTGGAGATGATTTATAATTATTATAATTATTATTATTATTATTATTATTATTATTATTATTATTATTAATATTATTAATAATTATTATTGTCGATTTATTTATGATTTTAATTGTAATCACAATTATAGTTACGATTACTTCACAATTGAAACGTTTTCTCCGCCAGGAAGTGTGCTGTGAAAAATATTAAGAAGAAATGAAAATTTAAATTTAAATATTATTTGAAAAATATTATTATTTTTTTTTTTTTTTTAAATATTAACTAAAAACTTGCAATGTTTATCATTATGACGACCGAGAGGAGAAATTATAATTTTTTTATTGGAGTAGATAAATTTAAATTTATAAAATAAATATAGTGACCAATGGGCACTTATTTAATATTTTAATATTTAAAATTAATAGTATTACATGTAATTATCGCTGTAAATTTATTACATATAAGTAAGTGCAGTTTAAAAAAAAAAAAATAAAACAAATGATAGTGAAGAAATACCATGATAAGGGGATTTTAAGATTTTTTTAAGTAAAGGACAAACAGCTTATGATAATCAAGGACCAATGCACTATTTTTAACAATAGAACCAACCATAATTACGTACGTGATAATTACAGTTGTACTTTTGTTTATTTAAATTTTTCTATCAGAGTATTTTTAAATCGAAATTATAAAATTTTATTGGCACATTTGATATCGACAAAATCTATCACAATTAAAAAATTAAAATTATTATTATTATTGTAATTAACAATAATAGAAAAACAAATAAATAATTATATATATTATACATATACATATTTATAAATAAGGTGCTGATTAGATAATGGCAAGAAGAAGCTAGGGCGATGAAGGTTTTTGAGCTTTGTAAAAAGATTAACAACAAGTAATATTAATACTATTATTATTATTATTATTATTATTATTATTATTATTATTATTATTATTAATAATGAATGACAGACGTTTTATTACTTGACGTGTAAATAAGTGCTGTACTAAGTAACTGTTGTCCTTATCAATGTTATCTATGAATCTTTTGACGAGACTTTATTTTGTATCTGGAAAATAATTTTTTGACACGTGACACGTGAACAGTCAATGGATTTTTGTCCACTTGTATTTCTTTAATTTTTAGGATTAAGAACACATTTTATTACCGATAGTAATAGTTATAATTACCATAATGATAAAGATAACGATAAATAATATAGTAAGCACCGATTTGGAGTCTGTAGTTTTATAATGAAAAATCAATTGTCAATGATAATTTAATTAATTATTCTTATTAATGTTTATACGATTCTGTTAAGGTTTATAAAATAATAATAATACAAATAATATTCTATAAATGATTTTTTATAATTTTTCTTATTTTATTATTATTATTATTATTATTTTTATTATTATAATTACATATAAGGAACAGATATTTAATTATCTGTGTGCCTCTTGCATGTTGTATAAAACTGTACTTGTAAAGTAAATGAGTCATCGTTATAAAGTCCACATAATCTACGTTTTATGAACACTGAAAAAAAAAAAAAAAATTAAAAAATTAAAAAATTAAAAACAACAATTAATATTAATAAGTAAATAAATAATAAATTACAATAAAATTTATTAATAAAAAGGAAAAGTAGTTTGTGTTATAGCGTTAACAATTTTTATAAATTACACTTAATTGTCGTATGTAAAAATGTAGAACAAAAAAAAAAAAATAAGTAAAATACATTAAAAAATATAAGCAGCAGGAAATATACAATATCCGCTTAAATGAAATTTTTTTTTTATGTTAATGTAAAGAAAATAAATGCACACTTTACAGACTTATAGGGTACTCGCTATTTTTAAAATAAGGGTATAGCAGTACGGGGATTTATATATTTCTACAATGAACTCATTAGATTGTAATAATCTGATTACCATTAATTTTTATTTTTTATTATTATTATTATTATTATTATAATTATTATTATTATTACTACTACGATTCAATTCCAAAAGAAAAGTAACAAATAAAAAAATTGCATAATATTTTTCTAGACACACCGCGACTAATTGCGTGCTAAATAGAAAACAAATGTGTTTATTACAAAGATGATTAAACATAATAAGTAAATAAATAAATTACTACTAGCATATCACGCGGTCGGATGATTAAGATAATAAGAATAATGATTTTTTAAATCAGATTTTCCTACCTGCCAATTTTTTAACAGATATCGATGCACCGTCGATTGTATGTGTGAATGTCTTGATATTGTGGCGAAATTACTATCAATTAGGTCGAAAAATAATAAAAAATTATAATAAAATAAAATAATTCGATTATTACAATTACAATTAACAATATCATTATTAATGTAATGAAGAAAAAGCGACAACACCACGATTTGAATGTACATCGGCCTTTTAGTGCTACCTGCGTATGGTATTGATGATTACGAAATATGTTATATTTTTTACAATGTGAAAAATAATTGTAAATATTATAATAGCATCAAGTTATATATGTAATAAAAACAACCATTGATAATAACAATTTACTTTTCGCTTGGTTATTGTAATTAGATATTTATCGCAGCTATTAATTTCTTTTTTTTTTTTTTTTTTTGTAATTGCGATTTAAGAGGAACAACTAGTGTGACAGTCTAAAAAAAGGCGACTTGAGAATTAAAAAAAAAATACTGTATCAAATTTTTTTAAATTTTAAGAACATATTTATACATATTTTGAGAATACACAGTTATATTTTTGAAGAAAAAAATTGCATTGCATTTTTAAAAAATACTTAAAAAAATGAACAATTAAAAAAAAAAATTATTCATCACAATTTTAACAAATTTTCAAAAAAATTTATAAATTAAAAAAAAAAAAAAGTTAAATATAATTTTTGAAAAAATTAAATAATCCAACTACCGTTTTGGCCGTAACTTAAAAACTATTTAAAATATCGATTTAAAATTTTAGTATGTTATTTTTAAAGGTATAACTTATTGAAATATGAAACAAAAATCAATTTTTTTTTTTAATTTCACACTAATTGTGCCCTTTAAATTATTAACAATTAAATCTGCGGTTTTTTTTTATGATTAATAATTATGAATTACTTCAATATAATTCAATAGTTCAAACTTTTATCATTAAATACCACTCGACATACATTTTATTTTTAAACTTAAAAAATAATTAAGTCAAAGTCATTCATAATATCTATTTCCCAGAAGATTTTAATATCTGAAAGCCAAAAATAAGTCATTTAACTTCATTATAAATCCATTAAATAATTATTTCAACACTAATAATTATCAGCTATTTTTTTCCCTTGAATTTATCTCTTAATAATTCCGAAAACCCGTGTTATATTCACTGTAAAAAAATGTTAACTCAGATAAAAAAAATAAAAATAGAAAGTATTTTACGATAGCGAGGATGAGTCATGTAAAATTAAGAAGAACATAAAAAAAAAACGCCCAGGATCAAAATTAACACAAATACTTACAATGATTCATTAAATAAAAAAGTATATTTATTTTTCCAAAAACTATTAATCAGTTTTTTTACACGAAGCAGTAAGTTCATTGATCCCCTTGATAATAAGACTCGAAATTTGGATTTCAAATCTTAAACAATTATCAATAAATTCCTGAGCCAGCAGTAGCTTCATCAATTCTCTTGGAATTTTTTTTTCCCGAAGACCAAGCTCACCAACAGTCTGCAAACAATTGCTGCCGAAGGTTTCTAGACTCTCTGCAATCTGCAAGATCGACTCCAAAGATTTTTCTCCGCTTGGACATTCCAAAGACTTGAGCAATTGTTGATAACAATCCCCGTAGCCGGTCTCCTTAATACTGTCGCTCAAACCAATGATGATATCTTTAAGAGTCTTTAAAATTCTTTTATACTCCCAGGTCTTGTCTTTAATCCGCATAATTAATTTTATAAACTTCGCCTGAGATCTTATTAAACACCCGAAGGTATTCGGCTGCGTCGCTCTCGGTATCTCCAAGCAGTAGCTCCAAGCTCGAGCTACGAGATTCATAAAACCAACCACTGCGTCATCCACCAGCACTTCTTCCATCTGAGGATGAAAGAAGTCCGCGTGGATCACCGCAATTTCAGTAGCAATCCTTACAAACTCTTCCTCGGTAGTGTTCAAAATTAAATTTAATTTAAAATCCACCCACAGCGAATTAAGATCCAGCTCTGGAGCTTCAGTATCTTCAAACACTTGCGCAATTACCGTTACTACGCGTCTCGAGTAATCACGAATTATATCCGTGATATCTGGAGGCTGGTTGTAGCTCAAAAGTTCTTCAAAGTAAATCTGATCTATCGGCAAAATTATTTTTATTATTTCATTTACTTTCATCTTTTCTATTTTATCCACCCACTCTTTGTAATTAACAATCATTGTTCGAACAATTTTAATAATTAAATCCAAGATTTCATTGCTTTCGCACCTAGAAATTATTTTATTGCGTCTAATAAACTTCATTTTTGTCGCTAGTGCAATTAATAGACCGCTGAAATTAATATTTTCTGTGAAAGAAGGCATTATTTTCTGCAAACAAATTAAAACTGTCTTTACAGTCTCGACAGACATTAAAGAATCCTCGATTATGGGAATAAAAACAACGTTGGTAAGCTCGTCGGCTGTAAAAACGCGATCAATCATTGTCGTGATGAAGTTACAGAATTTTACCGTCTTCCAATCAGTTTTTTTAAGCCGAATATTGTCCAGCAGGATACTCAGCACTAAATTACCACCCGTGTCATCTTCAATACTCATTATCGGTGCCAGCAGTAGCAAATCTTCTGGTGGAATCATCACATGTGGATACTGCGAGCTGCCAATGCTCATTTTAATCAGCGTCATCAAAAACTCTTTGGGATTTTTCATTATAAAAAACAACAAAATACGCAACTTCATAGGATCTTTGAAGTTTGTATTGTTGGTGATAAAATCGTTGAACATTTCTTGAGTATTGACAGACTCGAGGATGTTTTTAGCCTCGTGGGTTTTAATATACTCCAGCGCTACTTCAAACACCTCAGTGATTTCCAGTTTCAAGAGCACTTTGGTAACAAGATTGTAAACGGACTGTTTGTGATCTTCGTCTAAATTATTTTCGATCAACATTGTCAGGTACTCTAGAAGAAAAGAACAGTCTTCTTTGTCGAATAATAGGTAATGAGGTTTAACAGCGAGGAAAATATTTTCGTCCCACTGCTGGTAGCGACTCGTAAGCTGCTTCAGAGATTCCTTGCTGCCTTCGGCAACTTTGCGACAGAGTTCCTCGAGCCCCAGGTTGCTGGGATGCTTGGGTTTAGCAGCCAAGTGTTCTAGGCATTTAAGAAGCTCGGCGTTTAATTTTAACTGAGACTTCTTCAAGAAGTCTAGGAGTTTGTAGCAGTCAAAGCGAATTGACTGCTGCAGTGTCTGTGAAGGATCTTCCGGTGAGTCAAACTCCACCCACTCCATGTAAGTGTTCACGTCTACTTCCTGCAAAATGGAAGACATCAGAGACAGTAAGCATGAGTTAAAAATACCTAAATGCTTTTCGACGAGCTCCGGGTCGCATTTTACGACAAATTCTCGGCCAAAAGTTATTTTGTACTGTTTTTCTTCCTCAGGATCGACTTTAACGCCCATCTGATGACACTCCAGGCAGTCGAGAATCAACTTGGTGACGTCCTTGATGATAAACCCACGTCGCAGTTTATTATTCGCAGTTGACTCGTCGAGACGCAGAGTTTTGTTCTCTTTAATTACCGCTACTAGTTCCTGAAACTGGACAGTAAATTGATCAAGAGTTTCATTTAATTCTCGAGACTGCAACTCGCTTTGTTTCATTAAAACTAATTTTTTGTAAGCGTTTAAAATAAAGCTGATGATAAATTTCTGCGCCCGCTCGAATTTTATTATGCTTAAGCACCTGGGAGCGGTCTCCATTATTTCTACGCACAATTCTAAAGGACAGTAAAGAGCAAGTTCTGTTAAAATAATTTCGTAGTTGAATTTATATGTGATAGTGAGTAATAAATAAGGAACTAATGCTGGGCACATGTCCACCAGGTGTCCGTTTACAATATCCTCGGCCATCTGATCCTGACAGTGGAAATTGGTGTTGAAAATCAGGTACTGCAGCGCTTTCACACACTTGTCATCTGTCTTAGCGACTTCTTCAGTACTTACTTCGCAATTTTTAAATACAATTGCCAGGTCGCTTATCACGCTATCTATTTTGTCAGCGCTTTCCTGCGTGACATGTGATGATAGATCTTTTAATTCATGCTCAGAGTTTAGTCTCATCAATGTTGTTTGGATTTTTTCGTAAAAGCGATCCATTTCTTCTGAAATTTTTAATTTATGATTAATAAATTTTTAATCTAGATACATAATTAAGAAATGACCTAGTATCTTGTGAACTATTGACATTTTTAAAGATATAAGCTCATCCTGACATTACACCCATCGAGAGCTTTCATTTGAGTACTCACATCATTTTTTCATATATTTATATGTATTATATATATATATATATATATATATATATATATATATATATATATATATATATATATATATATGTATATATGAAAAATATATAAAAATGCATGTGGGTACTCAAATGAAAGCTCTTGATGAGTGCAACATCAAGATAAACTTATATCATTAAAAATGTCATTAGTTAAAAAAGTACAGTGCAATTTAACAAAAGTTATTTTTTAATAAAACAAAATTTTAATTATTTATAATTCACTAGTAATAATTATAAATAGTTACCTTGTAATTGTTGACAAATAGACGGTTTTTTTCAATAACAACACATGCCGGTTAAAATGATAACAAGTGCCATCTGACAGTTACCGATGGTGATGACATCTACTGGACAGTAGTTGAGACTCTTGTCAAAATAAAAGTAAAAAATGGAGTAGACGCTGTGTTGTACTTATTTTGTATTATTGGAGTCAAATATCATAATTAAATTAGTTTAATTACAATTTTTATATATTATGTAGCAAACTGAGTGTTTAATTAATTACTAAGTTATAATTAGAAATCTTCAGCAAAACTTGGAGTTAAGTTTAACTGGTAGGGTAAGGGTTAACCTATAGATAATTTCACGGTATTTATTTATTACAATTCTAATATTTTTATTAAAATGATACTTAAATCAGCTGATGTTTGACAATTCTTTAATTTTTTTTATTAATTAAGTTATAACTAAAAAAATATCTTTTAAAAATAAATTTTCAAGATGTGAAATTTTTATTTTAATAAATTAGTCAATAAATTGTCAGTTTTAATTTTAATTTATTAAATTGCAGTTTTAAAATAAATAATTCAGAGAAATAAACAATGGCGTTGCACAACGTACCGCCTAAGAGAAAGGAGATTTACAAATACGAGGCACCATGGCCTCTGTACAGCATGAACTGGTCTGTGAGACCCGACAAGAGGTTTCGTTTGGCACTGGGGAGCTTCGTCGAAGAGTATAACAATAAAGTACAAATTGTTTCTCTGGATGAGGAGACTTCAGAGTTTACTGCTAAAAGCACTTTTGATCATCCTTATCCTACTACCAAGATAATGTGGATTCCTGATAGCAAAGGTGATTTTTTTATTCAAAAATTTATTTCAGAGTACTTACTCAGAGTGTTTTAAAATAATTCTAAATCCACCAATTTTTTAAAAAAATTAATTAAAAATTAAAATTTTTAATTTTACTCCAAACACTAAAACAATTAAAAACACTTATAAGTTACATATTTGTTGATAAAATTAAGGTAAAATTCTGAATAATTAAATCTGTACTATTAATTTTATTTAAAATTTATTAATATTAAATATGTAACAGGAAATTGATTATGCAATATTTATTTCACCAGTAATTATTTCTTTAGGACTTTAAGTGAGAGTTATTGCATAATTATTAGTCTTAATATTTTATGTCAATGTCATCAAATATTTAAATATTAATTAATTATCTAGTACTTTGAAAAATAAATAAACTTATTTATTTTGTATATTTAGTTACCGATTAGTAAGCAGTTTAATAATTATTTTGCATAATTGTATAAAAAATAAATAAATAAAATAAATCATTTTATTTTTGCAGGATTATTTCCAGATTTATTAGCGACATCAGGTGATTACTTGCGTGTTTGGCGAGCAGCTGAGCCAGAAACACGACTCGAGTGCGTGTTAAACAACAACAAAAATTCAGATTTCTGCGCGCCGTTGACGTCATTCGACTGGAATGAGGTTGATCCAAATTTGATCGGTACCTCGAGTATCGACACGACGTGCACGATTTGGGGCCTCGAGACAGGCCAAGTACTGGGTCGCGTCAACATGGTAACCGGACATGTGAAAACCCAATTGATAGCCCACGACAAAGAGGTTTACGACATTGCATTCAGCCGAGCAGGCGGTGGTCGCGACATGTTCGCCTCGGTGGGCGCAGACGGCTCTGTCAGGATGTTCGACCTCCGACATCTCGAGCACTCGACGATAATCTACGAGGACCCCCAGCACACGCCGCTGCTAAGACTCGCCTGGAACAAGCAGGATCCAAACTACCTGGCCACCGTGGCGATGGATGCCTGCGAGGTGATTATTCTTGACGTAAGAGTACCTTGCACACCTGTTGCGAGGTTGAACAATCATCGGGCCAGTGTCAATGGCATCGCGTGGGCTCCTCACTCCTCTTGTCACATCTGTACTGCTGGAGACGATCACCAAGCCCTCATCTGGGATATCCAACAAATGCCCCGCGCGATCGAGGACCCCATTCTCGCTTACACCGCCGCTGAGGGCGAAGTTAATCAGATTCAATGGGGCGCTACTCAGCCAGATTGGATCGCTATTTGTTACAACAAAGCTGCGGAAATTTTACGTGTATAATTATCATAACTTCCATTATTTATGTATACTTACATTGCACTGAGTGAAAAAATTTATTTAGAAAAAAAAATTAACAATCCTGTAATTAGAAATTAATTTGTTTAAAACTGTAAATAATTTTAACAGCTGAAGGAATATTTTTTTACAATTTTTTTGTTGAAAAAAAATTTTTTTAATTATTTACAAGTTTTATGACATCTGGAACGCGATATTTTCATTTAATTGTTCATTTTTTTATGTATTTAAAAAAAAAAATATATCAAAATTTTCAAAAAAATGAAAATTCGAAAACTGTCAATTTAAAATTATTTTTTTCTAAATTAAAAAGAAATTTTTTTCAACAATTTTAAACTAATTAATTTTTTGTCACAATTTTTTTCTCTCAGTGTACTTATCATTAGTCACTCTCATTAATAATCATATAATTATTATTTCATAATTGCTAGGTTTAAGTTATATTTATTAGACTTTAATAATTAAGTGATCAACACATTGCATTTATTTATCTAGTGATTGTTTAATCTTCAACCTTAAGAATTACATCATTAAAAAATTAAATATTTTGAATTAAAAATTAGTTAATTAAATTATTTCTTCAAAAAATTAATTATGTATATATCCTATTTGTGAAAAAAATTTTTTATCTGCCACTGCAATAATAAACAATAACGTATAAGATACTTGGTAGATTCTTGGTAATATCAGTATTCTGCATCCGTGTATCATTCGATAAATAAAATGATTTTATTTAAAAAAGAAAAAGTCAATTATTTATGTCATACATCATACTAATCAATAAATATAAATGAATTAATATAAAGTAACTGCCATGTAATCTTACAGTTTATAAAAATGACATTGACGTTAATTGATTTTAGACATTAGCGACGAATTTGTCATAAATAAGCTAGTCAGTCAAATCAATAAATTAAAGTCACTTAAAATTATTTATAAAAAATACATCTAATCAATTAAATATCTATAAAATAATCATTACTCTTAATACTATTTTTATATAAGAACACAAAGTTTATTGGATATGTAGAAAAGATGCATAATTGTGCATCCCATAGTGATGATGTTGCCCATTGCGATGCACCCGTGGGTCTTGCGGAAAGAGCGATGGATCTCCATGTAGTGGGGACAGTATTTCAAGGCACCGATCTTCTGACAACCAGTCTCCTTACCGACTCCAGCAGCCAGTTCGATTCCTTTTTTCTCGTCAATTAGACGTAAGAGCGGAGGTGTCAAGTACAGACGGATTAATAATTCAAGTACCAATGCTAGAGACATTCCTGCTACCTGAATAAATAAAAGTAATTTTTATATTATTATTTATAGATCAATTAAAAGCATGATTTATTGATCAAGTTATTTATTTGCTTGGTAATTAATAATAGAATATTAAAACTTACTTGAACAGTCGTTTCAGTATCCCATGTTTCGACCGGATGATGTTTAACGAAGATAACGAGTGTTATAAAGCTTAAACAAGCGTTTATCGTAAAGTAACGAGGAAATAGAACACGTTGGACGTCATTAAATGTATGCCTTGGTAATGCAAAATACAGTGAAAGACCTGTTAATAGAAAACAATTATAATTTATTTATTAATTCATATTTATTACTATTTTTATTTTTCTTAACTCTATAAATAAATTATTGGCCTATTATTAAATTTAACTTGTAATTATTTAAATATGTTTTATTGCTGATAAATAGAAAAAAATTAAGTTTGGTATAATAACAAAAATTTTATGGTACAATCAAGATAATTGTAGTCGAATAATTGAAATATAATTGAACATATAATGTTAAATTAAATTTAATGTAAGGAAATTTTAACTTATCTTTATAGAACTCATTAATTAGAAGATTATTTTTTTTTAATTTTTAGTATTAAAGAAGAAATAATTTTTTTTTTTTTTTTTTTTTTTCAAAAAATTGAAATACAATTACCTGATACAAAAGTCATCCAAATTTGCGATCCGATATGCATTATAAAAGAAGAAAGATAAATGAATGACAGTACTCCAGAATGAGGACTGTTAAAATTTTGGCCTTTGTTTGAAGAAGTCGGATTAATGATTGATAACAAGTACAAAACGACGGCGACCATTATTACGTGAGCCGGCTGCGTGGTTTCGAACAGTATTCTGTAATTTATAAAAAAAATTGATTAATCATTATTATAATTTCAATTATTATTACATTATTTCATTATATAACCGCTTAACAGGAAATGGTTATTGATTGTCGAGTTTACATTTGACATCAGAGCTGGTAATGTAAGTTAAAGCAATTACAATAGATAGTACTTTTTGTTTGGACAATTGGTAACAATATTTGGACTTTTATATCTAATTTACATATTATGTCGGTTTGATTTATCGTCCAATTTTTGTGTTAGTGATAAGGACTATTTAAGTACTTATCTCAATCTAAGTCAATATTACAGTGTGGTTAATTATTAGAAAATTAAATAGAACTTGAACTACCTGACAAATTAATGATACTGAAATTAATTTTAAATAAAAAATTATTAATAAATAAACTAAAACTGAAAAAATTATTTTTCCAGTATTTTATTTGTTGAGAAAATTTTTATAAACTGTCACTTGATATTTTTAAAAATATAAGTTCATCCTGATGTTATAAAATATATATAAATATATATAAATATATATATAAAACATATATAAATATATAAATATATGAAAAAATCATGTAGGTACTCAAAAGAAAGCTCTTGATCAGTGTAACATCAGGATTAGCTTATATTTTTAAAAACGTCAATATTTAAAAAATTACCGTGCAATTTAACAAAAGTCATTATTTAATAAAGCAAAATTTTATTTACCTGAACAAGCCCTAAAGCAGACATTAGGAAGAAAGCAAAAATCGTAACTCAAGTTAGGCAAGTCATAAATCATTAGAGATTATTTAGCTTTAATGATTATAGCTTGAATTTTCATGTGAAATGTCACGTACACCACTAGAGTTGTAGAATTATGCCCTTTAAAAGTCTTTAGTACTCAAAAAATGAGTTTAAAATTTTAACGTTGGAATATAATCAAATTTAATTGTAGGTTTTGCGGATAATCGCCGGCATTTGGAGCAAATGGTCCGAGTTTTCATTCAATTCATCGACCCTCGGATCAGTTTGCACGATAAATCCGTGGGGTAATTGATCAAAGACTGGCTCATTATATTGCCGATGGAAACGTGAAGAAATGCGACACGCGTACTAATCATGCATATTAATTTAATACATTCGAAATTCTTATATATGTAATTCATTATCTATAAATCTAAACGATTGTCTGTCGATTAAAATAACTCAGGGATAATTAATCATTTTTTTTTCTTCTGTTCAATTCTAATGGTGTAAAATTGTGAAAATAAATTTAGCAAACATTTGAGAATTTTTAGGATTTTTTTTTTTTTAATAAAAAAATTTTTCTAATTTATTTTATTGAAAAATAATTTTTAAAAAATTAAAAGAAAAATTTTTCCACGTGGAAAATTTTAAAAATTACACGTGCAAATTTTCGTTCAAATTTTAATTAGTAAAAGAAATCAAAAATTGTTAAATGTCGGGTAAATTAATTTTTAATCAATAAAAATTATTTATAAAAATTTTAGAGCCCAGGAATTAAATTTAACAAAAAAGATATTTAAAAAATTGGATCATTATTTTTTTTTCTTTTCAACTAAAATGATAAATAAACTTTTTGTGCAAAACTACTGAAGGTTAAAAATTTACAATAAAAATTTTTCTGCAAGGTAAAAATTAAAAAAAAAATTTTAAACAGGCTTATAAAATTCTTATTATAATTTATAATCATGTTTTATGACACTAAAGTAAGCAATATAGTTTTTTTTTTTGAATAAATTATACTTGTAAAATTTCCATGTGGTTCTTAAAATTTCTTACCCATGCAAATTTTTCATTTTAGATTGAAAAAAAAATTTTTTAAACAAATCTGATGTAGTATGTAAATTAAGTTAGCCGACATGTAAAGATTTTTAGAATTTATTTTTACTGAAAAAAAAATTTTCATCTGTAGTGAACTTGAAAAAGAATGCGTGAAATTTTAAAAAAATATTTTTTATTTCTAATTTAATAATAAAAAAAAAAATTAAAAACGTCGGCTAACTTTAGTATTAAATCTGATGTTCACATTTAATTATATAAACTGAAGTAATAACAACGACATGCTCTAATTTAAATGATAAATTACGAGTGAGCCTTACGAGTGAGATTAGAAATTCTCAGTTTATTTTTTTAATTAACCATGCAAAAATTGAGTTTAATTGCGTACTTACTTATAGATCGGTGAATCGTAGTTGATATTACAGTAATAGCTGATTATATCAGTAAGATTTTTGAAACTCCCAACAGTTTTTCCCAAAAAATCATTTGAGTGAGTAGAATTATCTTCAGCAGTAGCTTCTGAATTATTTTGATTTTGCTTCATAATTTCTTCATATTTCTTGATGAATTTGTCTTTGCCTTTAAAGACTTTTCTCTGAGCTGCGAACGGGCACTGCATGACGCTCTCTGGCTTTTCAATAATTTCTTCAACAGAAATTTTCTTAATTTCTTCCACAGAATTCATTGAGTCTTGTCGGGTGACCACTTCGACTGAGTTCTGGATTTCGATTGAACTGTCCAGGCCTATTACAGCCGGATTTTCCGCTACCTTAGCCAAGCTATTGTCCTCAAGCTCCACCCCGTCAGCAGTACACGTGCGAATACACATTGTTTGAAAACTTAAAGGTGAAAATTCAAAACTTAAGTTTCTTCTTTCAGTTTCAGGTTTATTTATTGCGAAAATTTTACGCACGACTCGATTGCAAGCACATGTGATTGCATACTGGTACGTCTGAATCGCGGGGTCGTATTTATAGCCGCGAGTCAATTGTCGGCTAGTGCTGGAGGACATATGTGTAAAGGAAGGGGAAAAACCAACTGGTAAAATGTGAGTTAAGTTTTACTCAATCTGAATACTCGTGAGAGAGAGGTACAGGTAACCAATTCAGATCTAATTCAAAGGGATTATTTTTTATAGCAAGTACTTGGTTTTTAGAAATTTATTGAAGCCAAGGAAATCTATTTTTTTCAGGTGTGATTAAGTTTCATCATTAATTTTTGGGGATTTTTTTTTAAGCTTAAACTAATTGTATAGATTAATGATTAATAGCTAATTGATTAATTATTAATGTAATGGATAAATTTACTTTGTGTCAGTAAAAATAATATTAATTATTGAAGATATATGTGTTAAAATTAAATTAATTTGAGAATAAATAATTTTACAGATTATGACGCTAAAAATAACTATTATTAAATAGAAGTAATTTAAATGTTATTGAGAATTTAAAAAAATTTTTTTACGTATTAATTTTTAACGTTGAAATTTTTTATTTTTTATAGCAAAAATAAAAAATAAAAATAGCTGGTAATTTTTATGACATTTAAATAGAAGTAATTCAAATGTTATTAAAAATTTAAAAAAAAAAAATTTTTTTTACGTATTAATTTTTAACGTTGAAATTTTTTATTTTTTATAGCAAAAATAAAAAATAAAAATAGCTGGTAATTTTTATGACATTTAAATAGAAGTAATTCAAATGTTATTAAAAATTAAAAAAAAAAAAATTTTTTTACGTATGAATTTTTAATTTTTAAAAATTAAAAAATTTTAATTTTAATGGGATTTAAATTGATGTAAAAATAATTGGAAAAAATATTAATATTAATTATAGAAAAAATCTCTAAAAATATAAATTTATGAAGATATAATAAATATTAGAAATACACGTGTAAAAAGTCTGTAATGAAAAGGAAAAAAAATTAGGTAAGAAAATTTGGAATTAAAGATTAAAATAATGTAGAGAATCATGTATTCCTAATATAACCGAGTTGATATATATTCGTGTATATATTAGCGTATACAAAACCAGTTTAAGTCCTTGATTTTGGCGTATACCCGCTGCAGTGGGTCTACTGCAAAAATAAAAAAAAAAAAATATCTCGAGAAATTCAACTCATATACTATAAATCATATATTTTTTTTTTTAACAGGTATAATAATTCTGTCATAAAAATTATGCGGTCAATTATCGAAAAATTTTAATTTATTTGAACATTTTAAATAGCTGCTTCAAGTTTTATATTTAATATCTAATCTAATAAAAATAAGTAACCGATGATAAATTAATGACCGGTTTTATTCTGATCCAGGCGTGGGATGTATCGATCAAAGACAGTGTACATGTGAAAATATACAGGAGGATTGTTTACTTTGGAAGCTGACGTAAATACTTAAACGTAACGCCGAGGCACCAGCTCACTCATTTATTATTGGTGTCTTAATGAAATATCCCGAGATAAAATGTTTAAATAATAATTATTTTTTTAGGCATTCAAATAAACGTAATCGCTATTAATGCGCGTGTGCTTAGCTGAGCTGTAAATATTATTTATGATAAATGTTATGCAAATTATTGTAATAGTTGACACATATAAAATCAATGGGATATTGAAATCAAATGACTGATGTGAATATGGATTCAATAAAATGCTTATATTAGTTATATATTTTTGTCGTCGTAAAATAACTCACGAGTGCCTACGTGACTATCCTTATAGTCTGGTCTCTCTGCTAGTATAAACTAATACACACATTACGTATATATATAAATATACTGAGGACGCGGCCTATTGACGCTATGCTCGTTAAAAAGTGTGCTTATAAAATTTATGATTTAAAAAATTATCTCTTTATGTAACAATGTATTTAGGTTTAATTTATTTCGTTTATGACGCACGCCCATTGTCCTTGCCAACGGTTAATAATTTTTTTTCTAAATATTTGTACTACTAACAAATTAATTAGAAATCTAATTTTAGTTAGAATTACATTTTTATATTAAAAAGATTTATATTGTATTGGTCCTTTCTATCAGAGGATAAAAGGCTCAGAGGTCAAAGACTTATTGAATAACAAGGACTTAGAAACCGAGACACTTAATATTAATAGCAAGTCGGTCAGTTTTTATCAACAATTCTCTATTGTTAATATTAATGCAAAATGCTTGTCATTATTTTATTATTATTACTTTTTTAATTATATATTCTTTAGGGAATATAAAATTTTAGATACATTGTTTACATAAAAAAAAAAAAAAATATATTTTTAAATAATAATCGCGTTTAAAGTTTAAATTTTTTTTTTTTAATTTAAAATTAAGAATAATTATAATTAAAATTAAAATTTTAGTATAAAAAAAAAAATATTGAAAAGTAATATAAACTACGGATGAATTTATGGAGTGTAAAACTCGCATACTTTAGTTATTTATTTTATCATTTAGAAAAATGTTTTTTTTTTGTTTTTTAAATATATTATCACCAGATGAGCTCTCATTTAACTCATATCCATTGTGTTGGCTTCGTTTACATTGTTACCTGAGCAGTCTTTCTGAATTGCGTCGAATGACATTCGTAGTTCTGGTGTACATTTAATTACATTCATAAAGTCACTCAACGCCGGATTTTTATCTGTAATTATAATGAATAAGATAAATTGTAATTTATTATTAAAATTACACGGAAAGAATAAAATTACACTGCATATTCTCCTATATTATGCTCAGTGTAATCTGTGGTGAAAAAAAAATTCAGATGATATCAAATATAATCCAAATTATAGTAAATTAATTTTTCTAGTTTTACCGTGTAAAATTACAATTTTGTTCTTTCCGTATATTCATTGATAATTAAAAATTTTTCAAGTTGTTACCTGCATCTGGAATTGTCCACAATGCTGCGACGGCTCTTAATGCAGATCTTTTTAATTCATCTTGTTTTTCATACTCTTGTTTCACTGAATTCGCTTTCACCTTCATGGTACATGTATTTTTCAATGGTTCAACTAGCCTATCCAATCCTGTAAAAAAATATTAATTAATCTTAGATCATTTTTTTAGATTTAAAATACTTGATCAATTTTTATGAAATAAAAATTTTCATTAATTAAAAAAAAAAATTAAAAGCATTGATTAGAAAAATCTAAATAATTATTCTAATAATAAATATTACTGTTATTATTACTGTAAATATATTAATGACTTGCATATTTATGATTAATAAATAATAATAAAAAATAAATAATTACGTTGTAATACAGCAGTAGGACAGAGTTGCGCTAATCGTGCCGTCATAAGGTAAGTTAGCATCTTAATGTCATAGTGATCTCTCAATCCGGTTTCCACGTGCTGAAGGAATTCAAAAATATCCAGTCTTTCAAGACAGGAATCTAATAATGTGTACATGCACTCAAAAGCTGCTTTCCTTAAGTCTAACCCGTCATCGACAGTGTGCTTGAATGGTCCCATTTCTACTTCTCTAATTAATTCTTTCTGAAAATTTAAATAATTCATCATTAGTAAAAACTCTTTAATTAAATAATATTAACAAAAAAAAAAAAAAAAAAAAAAAAAAAAGCTTACCTTAGTTTTAGTTTCAGCGTAAAGTTTAGGCAGAACAGAGTCCAAAAGATCTCTGATCAACATTGGCTTATTGTGAGCCGCAGAATTAAATGCCACTAATGCGACGCGTCTGACATTGAGATCAGAGTCTTCAAGAGCCACCAGGAAACTACCCATGCACTGTTTGAGCATCGCGTCGATCTGCTGGGGCTGATCAGAGATCGTAAATTTAACCGCAGTGACCGTGGTGGTTCTCATCAAGGGAGACGTTGATTTCAAAGACTCCTGGAGTCTTGGCAGCAGAGTCGTCGGGTCTATCAAGGTAAGTTTTCCCAAACATTCAGCAACGACATTTCTCGTACCTTCTTCAGTACACTCGCAGTGTCGGTACAACAATTGCCAAATTGAAGGCACAAAGTTTTGCAAATGTGAAACTCCTGAAGAGCTTCCTGATTGGCAAGTTATTATCTCTTTGAGTGAGTGAAGCACCAAGTACTGGCGCTTTGGCTGAGCCTCTATTTCCTTAAGAATAAACGGCAAATATTCCGGTAAATTTCCTACCGCGATATTACCAAGCGTGTAACTGGCAGCAGACTTAACTTCTTCCGACAATGAAGAAAATGAATTGAGAATAACGTGTTTGAGTAAAGAAATGCTGCTTAGATCAACATGCTTGCCAATCTCCCCAATAACCAGCAGGGCAAAGATATGCTGAGCGTCATTTTGTGGGTGCTGTACATTTTTAATAAACTGCTCGACAACACCGTGAGCTTCCTTTTGCCAAGTTATTGTCAGTGCAGCCGCGCACTTTGCTAATGAATGATAGGCCTGTTTGTGGAGTGCTGATTTATTAACTGGCTCGATCAGCATCGCCAGAAGCTCTTGATACCCGATTCCGGGAATCTCTGCTTGAACCAGCGCTTGGAAAAATTCAAGCATCGCCGTCAGTGCTGCGCCTTGAAGTAATGGAGACTTTACAAGGACCAGAATCTCCGGAAGAATGCTGTCTGAAATGCGAGTAAGCGCTCCAGGGTGCAATTTAGCGATCGTTGTCAGCAGAGTAAGCGTCAGCTGAGCAATATGCAGGTCTGATTCGTTCAGCAGGGCTGTTAACTCAGTCGTGACTTTGTCCAGCAGCTCTGGGTGTAAGCTGGAGGAGTAACTGCGTACCAGAGTCTCCAAAAGTGTCAGTGAGCACAATTTCAGAGCTCGTTGATTTTTCCGTAGAAAAGATCCGAGGATTGGTATCGCTTCCTCCATGATTGGCTCCAGGTCGACACGTAGGGGCGACGCAGCGATGCAGGTGAGAGCTTTCACGGTGGTGAGCCGTGTGATCTCGTTGCGGAGACGGTCGAGGAATATTGGGAGACAAACGGGCAGTTGATCGTTCAGTGTGTCGCTTAAGTGGGCGATTATCTGACCCATGCAGGCAATAGCACGCTCCTTGACTTCCTGATCAATGTCAGCAGTCTTGAGTCTTGAGAGGGTACTGCGGTAAATTTCAGTGGATATAACAGCGAATTCGGGGTTGACTGGCTTGTTGTGGGGTCGAATCACTTGGACCAGCTGCTGGAGTACCAGAAGAGCTTCGGCTGTTATTTTGTAAAATGGATCGCTTACTGCAGTGATTATTGGAGGCGCAAGGACTACCATGAACGGGTGGAACGCTTCTGGCTGGTGAGTTACCAGCAGAGTGTGAACGAACGCCAAAGCGTCTATCTTCATGTTTGATGATGAATTTTTATCGCTAAGAGAATATTGAATTCCCGGAATTAGAGCGGGAATGTGATTTGTCAGTGCGCCAGGTAGGACAACCACGAGTTCCTTGAGCAGCGAGAAGCAATCCTGTCGGGTCTTGATACTTTTTTCCTTCATTTGGCGGTGGATGGCTTTTACTATCAGCGGAACTTGCTGTTGTAAAAGAGAAATTGGGTATTCTTCATCTTCCATGGAATCGGGATCCATGGCAACGCTCGATGTTGGCTTGGTTTGTCGAAGCAATGCGATGTATGCGTGGAAAATATCAGACTTTACATTCTCTTCACGTTCTTTGAATCTTGCGATAATAGCAGGCGACACGTGTTTGTATAATTCAGACAATAACTCCCGGCGACTTGAAACAACGGCTTCAAGACACTTAGCAGCAGCTCGACGGACTTTCCAGCTCATGTCATCGTCGTCAGAGTACTCATCTTCACCGTCTTCTTCTCCATCTTCCTCGGTCTCCATTACGTTGCCCTCGCCATCGCTCTCATCGTTTACGTCGTCGTCGTAGTTGTAATTTGGATCGTAAGTGAGGTACTTCAAGCATATTTCGATTATTTTGTTTATGTGAGGTGTAATTTCTTTGGGACAGCGGTATACAAATGACTCGAAGGCTTGAAGGCAGTACTCGCGTAATTCGTCGTCGTCTTCGTTGCTGTACTGGACTATCAGTGGCATAACTCGTTCTATTTGCTCGCCGAATCTGTGCCCGGCTTGACGGCAAATAGATGCGATGCACTGGATGTAAGTGCGAATTACATTCTTTACTTTTTGAGAGGTCAAACCTTCAAGCAAATGGTCTAGCAATTTTTTGTAGAGAAAACTGTTGCTAGAAGTTAACAAGTGGCTCAGAGCGACGATTGTTCGTTTTCTTACCGCCTGACGCGGAGAAGACAGCTGCGGTAACAGAGCGTTCAGGATTGTCGGGTGGAAACTCACTAAAAGTGATCCGAATCTTGATAACAAATCAGCGACGATGTCTAGAGCTTCTAATTGGACTGAAACGTCTTCTTGCTTCTCGATAGCGCTGCTTAGCTTTCCGGTTATGCGCTTGCAAACGTTTTCCGCGAGATCATTGGAACCAACCGGCAGCTCTGATATTACTGTTTTTAAACCAATACTTGAAATGTCTCGAAGCTGCTCTTTGTCGGATATCATGTTGCTACACAGAGCGTCGACTATTGTTTCTACTTGATATTCTTTGACTTTGTTTACCAAAGGGCCCAAGCTGTTGAAATAAATTTAGATTTAGTAAAAAAAAAAAAAAAATTGCGTGAAAAATTGAAATTCAAAATTTTTGCATTTTTAAACTTGTAATTTAAGTTTGTCGACATTTTTGATTTTGCTTAATTTGTTAAATTAGAATTAAAAAAAATTTTTTAAAAATTGCACTAATAGTTTTTCAAGTTTTTTACAAATGAAAATTTTTTTAGATGTCGGCTAATTTTATTTTTCATTAATTTGTTTATAAATATTCACAGCAGGAATTTCAATTTTTGTAACTTTTAATTATAATTTGTTTATAAATAAGGTAAAAAATAAATTACCATTTGACTGCCAAATTTTGTACTTCACCATTTTTATCTTCAAGTAATCGTAATAGCATCTTAACAACTTTTCGCTCGGAATCATCATCTAATTTAATATTATCTTTCTGCAATTCAGTCATCAGGTCATTTGTCGCCATAAACCTAAAATCTTTGTCGCTGGAGGTCATCTGTCAAATAAAAATAAATGTTAGAATCCATGTTCAGATGTAATACAAATTATAACAACATAAAATATAATTTAGTAACGCATAAAAAGTGAGGTTATGCCATAGAGTATTTTATAACCGAAATTGATGCATCATCTCAGAACAAAAGAATATCTGGAAATAAATTACGCTTATCCGATAAATTTATAACAAAATAATAAATCTAAGCTTTACCTTCTCCAGCAAGTTGGCTATTTGATACGAAACGCTAGCCATGGTTAAATGCTTTTATTATTTTTTTATCAGTTATTCGTTGATAGTCAATCGTGATTGACCGGTTTCTCAAACTCTCACAACACTAACTTCAGATGAATATGACTAAATTGTACATATACTCTACAAGTCTACAGTCAACTTGAAGCACTAAATGTGTGTAGTCTCCATAATTTACTGATTCAACGAGGGTTTAAAATGAAACTGCGCGTGCGTCACACGCCTGGGTTTTGTGATGAGTGACAGTGAGGGCGAGTTTCTGTAATACAAAATTATGATACTGAATATTAAAATTAGCAGGCATTTGAAATTTTCTTTTATTTTTATTACAAATAAATTATTTAAAAAAAATGTGTCAATTTTAAGAATTTCAATGACAAATCAATTACAAATAGGAATTCAAATCGCGCTTTAATTCTAACCAATAAGGAGTCAGTAACCATTATTTCGAGATTTTCGAGATTATCGATACTAAACTAACTTCAGTTCAATCATCAATTTTATATCTTAGGATAAAAAAATGCTTCTAAAAATTTTCACTTGTAATTTTTATTAATTTTCACATGTGAAACTTTTTAATTAATTTTTTTTTTAATAATTTAATTGCTACAAGATTCTAAAAACATTTTTAATGTCTGTCAATTTCAGTGTTATTTATTATTATATTTTTTTTTATAATAATTTAGTTGTTACAAAAGTCCAAAAATTGACAGATGTTTGCTAACTTCTTGTATTATTATAAAAATTGACTGTGATTATTCAACTTTTCAACCGATGGCAACGAGCACGCGGCTGTTATCTTCGATGATACAATAGGCGTCGTCGTTAATGCATCACAGAGAAAATCTACTATAAAAGTAAGTCTTTAATTTGATTTATAATAAATTATAAATACTAAGAATTTATTCTCTTGACTCAAAAAAATCATCATCAAAATGATATATTCTTGGTCCGAGATTTTCGCTCTTGAGTCTTTTTTCAAATAAATGAAACCATTATACAACGAAATTAATTTTTAACATCGCAATTTTTTATTTACAAAAATTTATTACAATAACAATTTATCTTATAAATACAACACTGAATAAAAATTAGCTGCACAATTATTACATCAAAAACAAAAAATAAAAATTTTACATGATTTATTTAAAATTAAATTCAAAGACAAAAAAAAAATAAAATCATCAAATTGCGATAACCGAGAGACGGAAAAATAGAAAAAAATTTTTTATCTTATTATTTATATTAATACAATATAATAATTATATTAAATCATTCTATTTACGTATATTTAATATAATAAAAAGATTTTTCATTGCATCAATTAATTTTTTAAATATACTTATCATATAATTTTGGAAGATAAATTATCTGTATATATTTTTTTACGTATAAAATTTTTCATTATACCCAACAGTATTTATGGATAGTATTTACTTTTATATGAACACAAATTTTTAAATATTTTATAAGGATATAAACCAACAGAAAATTATAGTATATATTTAATATTATTTGTTAAGTCAATATATTATTTCAGTTTTTTTTTTATTAGTTATAGTTATAAGTATCTACTATTATTAAATATAACTCTAATGGAATGTTTTATTAAATTTTTTCGTAGATGAAAAAATGGCACGTTCTATACTACAAATGTTAATTAGGCTCCGTGTAAACATATATCTATTCAAAAATAGTTATAAGTAATAATATAAAATTTTATTTTAGTTTTATCAATTAATGATAATTTTTTTCACAACAATTATTGGCAATGTCTAAAATAATAATAATTAATAATAAATAAATTAAGCAATTTAAAGATGGCAATAAATGGAATGTAATCTCGAGTATATTTAAAATATTTTAAAAAGGTCAAATTTTTACACAAATAATTTTCATGATAATTATTAATTATATATAATTAAAAATTTATTTCACTGGTATCAAAGCGTTAAAAACAATCGAAAAAAAAAAATGGATATTTTATAATTAATAAATTTTCATTTTTCCGACATGCAAAAAATATTAAAGTTGCACGTTGTCATTCGATAATTGTCTAAATAGTCATATTAACAATTAATTAATAATATTAATCGTAATAATTATCATTCTTATAAAATGTAGTAGCAAATGGAACAGTCTTTAAGTTAATTCGTATGTCCCAATTTGGCCGGATAGTTAATTATTATTAATCATTAGCATCACTACTAATACTAATGATAATAATAACGAATTTAATTGATATAATAATTACATTTCGTCAGCATGCGCAAGATTTTTTGGAACCAGTCGGTGATTGATTTAATGCAAATCGTTCTCCGTCAACTTGATCTTGAGCTCCGTTTCCTTTCATTATTTGATCGTTTTGAAGAATCTGACAATAAATAACAATAATCTCCAGTAAATATAAATTTTCAACAATAGGATGACAAATTACTTACTTTATTGACAAGGAAACGCGCTGCTTCTTCGATATTAATATTCTCTTTAGCAGAAGTCTCAAACCAGCCAACAAAATTTTTCTCCTTGCAGTAGTCGTCCATTTTTCCTGGAGAATTTGCGAGACCTTCTTTGGACTGGTCGCACTTATTCGCTAATAACACACATGGAATGGGAGATCCGTCGGGTAATTGTACTTTTGAATCTAAGTCTTGTTTCCATTTAACAACAGCGTCCAATGTTGCGCTTCTCGTTACGTCAAATACGATAAAGGCACCTACGGCTTCTTTGTAATAAACTCGCGTCATGTTTCCAAATCTTTCTTGGCCTGAAAATAATTTTTCAATTGATTTATAGTATATAGCAAATATCGTTTGTTGGGTACTTTAATCATTTTTACCGGCAATATCCCATAGTTGCAGTCTTATGATTGTATTTGGGTCCCAATTGAGTACTTTCAGGGCGAAATCCACGCCTATTGTCGCACGATAGTGCTGTGAGAAAAACTGGTGGACATATCTTTTTATGATTGATGTCTTTCCAGCTCCTAGTTCACCGATAACCAGGATTTTGTATAGATGCTCACGTTTTTCGGTTACGCCGCTATTAGGCGCGTTATTGTGTGTCGACTAAAAAAGAAAAAAAAAAAAAAAACTATTATTCATTATCATATCTCATTAATTATGATTACTGTACTGACAGAAAAAATTTCTTTTGAAAAATATGCACATTTTTGAGACAAGAAATTAATTTATTTAAAATTTTAAACAATTTTATTTCTCAAATGGAATTAATTCTCTAAAAAAACTCTTCAAAAGTTAAATGTTCCCTGCAATTGCATTTCCGAATTTTCTTATTAATTTTTTTCAAACATTTTTTAATAGAGTTAAAAAAAATCACCATAGTTACGAATCGTCGGCAATAACAATTAATCATTATCTTACTCAATATAATTTTATATTAAAATATACAATAAAATTCACATAATTACTATTATCTTTATCTTATCAACTGAGAATTCATTGAACCATAGAATTGAATGCAAAATTACATTTATAAATATTTATTATTTATAATCTCGCGATTAAAATAAACAATAATAAAAACACTAGTAGTATGGAAAAAAAAAAAAAAAATTAAAAATAATTATTTTAAAACAACAAACCGTAAACCATTTCCATTTTGGATTAATTTTCCACCTAGCGAACTCACAAGATTTGAACGTCTGCCAAAATTTAAAATCCATTTCCATCTTTCTCTCTCTCACAAAAAAAAAAAAAAAAAAAACAATATAATGAACTGTTATATCTAATAAAGATCTATCTTTTAAGACACTGTTCATACAAGAGTCATGATCGCAATGAATCAAAAGATGCAGAGGAGAATGACACCAATCATTTCCCCACTAGATATAACAGTCGGCAGATATCTTAATGGCTTAAAATTTTTATTTCAAACAAAAATAACGATTACAATGCTTTCAATTAATAAATAAAAAATGGAGTGGAAAATTTCCGAGATTTTTTTGTGACATACAATATTATACGCGATCATAAATAATGAAAGCGCTTGTATTTTGTAACCAGACTCATATAAGATCAAACTTTTGTTTTTTTGGAGTCTGATACAAATACAAACTTGACTTGTTCTGGATAGAAGTAAAACAAGTTTGTTTGACAGGGTAAACCTCATTTCTACCTTCAATATATTATATTTACATTTAAAAGAGCTAAATGAGGGAGTATGGGAAGCCACGAGTGGTAACTTGAAACTACAAGCGAGAACCGCAAAGTGCAGCTATCGATCTGCATCATAGAATTACGCGTGGATATTTTTATCTTAAGTAGTCGCTAAAAAATACGCGACATAAATCTGTATTATTAACAGAATAAGAAAAATTTTGTATCCAGGATATTCATATGATAAAATCGGTTTTTTTTAAAATGAAAATTATCTATCTCTAGATACATAATCTATCTCTAGATACATAATAAATTAAATAATTTTCACAAGCAAATTAATTTAAGATCTCACCGTGGTATCCCCGCTGAACCTTCTTTGGATTTCAATACTTTCTGCACTACTAACCGCCATTGGAGTCGAAGAATAATTTTGGTCTTCAAGGGAAGCAAGCGTTCTGTTGTTGTGATCAGTGATGTCAATGCTGTGCAGCTGATCTTCAACTGGAGGTTCCTGCTCTTCAACTGACTCCTTGAAAGTTGTCGAAAATGAATCAAATGTGCGCACACTGATGTGACGGGAAGGCTTCCGTTTGTTTAAATCTATGTCGTCATTGTCAATAGAGACTGTATTATCTGAAAAAGTTAGTGAGTCACTGATACCAGCACCAACATTCCCAACCACCGTGTCCAATGAATTGTCCTGCGAGTAACCAACGTCTGATGTTTCGAAGTACTTTCGCTGGAATATTGCCCGCTTTTCCTTCACCAACGATAGTTTTCGCTTAACGTCCAGGGGTGGCGATTCGCCCGGCTTGATCTCTTTTAATCCTGACTCTCGGTCGAGTTTTGGAGGGAATTTTGGCTTCTTAGGCGATCCTTTTGTCTCAGGCCATTTGGACACTGCGGACGGAAGGGTTGAGACGGATCGAGGAGATTCTTGGCCGACTGGCGGAAGGTCTATTTTGAAATATTAGGAATCAGTTGTTAATATACGACTTTTGAAAATTTCAAGCTTAATTTTTTTTAGAAAATTACTCATTGATTTTTAATTATATGAACTTACACAGAAAAAAAAATTCAATTTGATTTAAGAAAAAAATCTTGAACTAAAAAAATTGTTTTGAAGAGTTTGATCATAGAAAAATTCTAGAATTAAAATCAATATCAAATAAATAATATAGTTGAAAACTTACAGATAAAATCCCTTCAGTACACACAAGACCATACAAAAAATCAGCCCAATAAAAAATGTTGAACCAAATTTCAAAGACATGAATCAAAAACAATATTTCATTAAAAATGTCACTAATCAATTTTTACACCCTTTCGAATTAAAAATCACAAAAACCACAACCCTATTACAAAACACGGTTCAACCCGAATGATTTCCAAAATTCAAAAAATAAACCCTTCAAATTTGTTAGATCAAAATCTCACCCGGTTCAATGAAGCTCGTCCTTATGGTAACAGACGGGGACCTTCTTTGCAGAACAGTTGTAACAGTGGTGACTGTTTTGTCAGTAGACGAGTTCTCAGATGGTTTCTGTCGTCGTCGATGAGGGTTGTCTACACGTCGTTCACTCGTTGTAGTTGTCGTGAGTAATCCCTTCTCTCTTTGCCCCCACGTACCGCTCGAACTGCGCCTCTCCACCGAAGTTGATTTATTATTATCCCTACCCCTTTGTGTTTCAACCAAATGCGATTTATCTTCGAACTTACTGTACCCTTTTTTGGCGATCGATCCCGATCTTGATGATGTTGATTTAGTCTTAATAGAGTCCTCATGGCTTGGCGATTCTTGGGAAGATTGTGATCGACTGCTGTCACCCTCTGGAGTTTGTCGAACTTCAGGGATCTGCTCAGTTGAACTCAGCCTAAATTTGTTCAAACTCAGTCGACGAACCAGCGAAGTTTTCTTCTTTTTCATCATTTTCTTCACCGGCACTTGATCCGAATCTTGATCCTCGTTGTCGCCGACTTCGAATGATGAACCCGATACTCCTAATCCTGTTAGTCTGGTTGTAGTTGATCCTAGTATTGGCGGTGATTTTTGCTTTGGAGCCTGACTTGGTTCGTCGTATTCAACGGACTTGTTTGTGACTGTTCTCTTGGTAGGCTCTGAAAGAAACCGCCGGTAATAATAAAATATTCAACCAGTCGGTCTATTTAAGGCTTCTAATGATTTTATTAACTGGGTCGTATTGCATAGGTTCGTTTCTGTTTCATTGTTTCAATCCTTCTGTTTTCTTTCTTGTTAGAAAATTTTAATGTGGTGAAAGTCATTCTAATTAATTGATTAATTGTCAATTGATTGAAATTTGTTGAAAATATTTCTGCTTATCCTTACACTGTGAAAAATTTTCGGAGTGGATGATTCTTAATTGATTTAACTTTGAAATGAAATTCACAAAACACAATTCAAAAAACTCAGTGGAATGAATTTTTTTTTTATCGATTAAAAATAGAAAATAGTTGTTTTTTATGCATGTTTACTTCAGAGTCATTCTAAAAATTCATTCCTAATTTTTTACAGTGTAAAGTTTCTTTTAGGGGTGAAAAATTTCTCGATTGATTGATTTTTCTCTTCCGCCCTACTATTGAATGAAACAATAGCAGAAAAAAATTTATTTTCAAGCTCATGTTAGTTATCCACAAAGCGAAGGGATTTCTTTCTTCTTTGAGTGAACTTCGTAATTAAGATAAAAGTTATTCCTCTGCATAGAATATTTTTTTCATGCCTAAAAGAAGTTTTTTAGGATACGAGCAGAAATAAATGTTTCTCTAAAATTAAACTTCCCACGGTGCATATTTAACCTGATTGCATGAAGAAAATAATTGCAAAAAAACGTTTTTAGGATGTCTATTTGCTGAATTATATCTTTCTACTTTATTGAAAAAATAGTTCTTATCAATATCTAAAAATTCAAAAGAATTGTATTAATATGTTACTAATACAACGACTGAAATCAAACGGCAATTTTTGTATTAAAAAAATTCACGAAAAACTCTCATTAAAAAATTTATCAAATTTATTTAAAATCAAACGATGAATCAGCAAATAGTCACCCTAAAAATCCAAAAAACCTGTTTCATTCTCGTCCATCGACGGTTGAGACCCAATGCTCCTAGTCTTCTTCCTCTTGAACAACCGGTCCTTGAAAGGGTTCTTCAACCTCCCCTTTTTCTTCTCCTCCGAAAAACTTTCTTGTTTCTCCAAAATCGGAATGCCATAATTTTTGGCACTCACTTCTATTTCAGTATCTTCAGCCCCATCAAATCTGTTATCTTTGATACTATCAACATTTAATTCCGTAATCGTCGAAGTACTCGTAGCATCCTCTTCGGTAGCATCACCAACATTGACATTATCATTATCATTGTTCTTATCAAATGATAACCGCGTAATCACTGACTCCGGCGAACTACCGTCTTTTCCACTTTCATCGTTCATTTTCACTTTTTACAACCTCTATCACTTTTTCCTCAATCACAAAATACGTAACTTATACCGTCAATATTTTTTTACGCAAAAAAAAAACTTACATTTCTAAAAAAAATTGACCATTAGATGTGAGAAAACAATTGAAGCTTACTCTTGTAACTTCAATAAATTCTACAAGTGAACTAATATGTTTGTATAAAAATATAATATATTGAAGGTAGTCCATATGATCCCCCACTCAAACGAAATAATTGTTTACATAAAAGTAGGTGACCAAGTGGGAGTAATTTTACCCCACTCTATTTAAGCATGTTGTCCTTATTATTTCTATATATACTTTGTATGTCTACATATGTAAAATATATAATATATAGAAACCAAAACTTGACTTTTTGGATAGTATTTCGACTAAAAAAAAAAAAAAACTCATCACCCTTTGTCCCTTTATTTGTCCGATTGACAATGAAGTGTGCTATCAGATCCCCAAAGTGAAAAATGATCCCACCTTGGATTCTTACGGCATAGTGTTATGTATATAATAATTTATAATGTATACTATACAATTACAAATACAACATCAACAGTATATTTGTTTGATTAACTTAAATTTGTATATTTAAAGTGAAATATTACTATTTACTTAAATTCATCGAGTAGAAAGCATTTATTGTATTGTGAATACATAAAAAATGTTTCCTTGACACTATTGAGGTAAATAATTGCTCAGGTCTTATCAATTGATAAGACTTATTACTTATTGCTTATACTTTAAATGCATGTACTTTTAAATATACATATGAATCTACATCGAATGAAAATAGAAAAATAGTATGTTTTTTGTATTGCTTAATGATCATTTTCACATTTTTCATTTTTATATTTATCGTTGATCCTAATCATGGGACTGGGGTTATTGAAGATGATGATTGATGAGTTGTTACGTAAATGATTTGATTGTTTATTGATGGTATCAATGCTTTTCTGTATTGCTGTTATTTATTACTGTTTTATGGGCGTGATACGATAACGCAATTAAAAGTGGACGGTTCTGTTTGATATTTATAATGAGGGAATCTTCAGTAAGATTTAGATTGACGATGTGGAGATGATGATGATGATGATGACAAAAGACGTCTTGTGTGATTTATGCATGGAGTATTATATGACCGTAATATCTATTGAAAAATTTTTATTTTAATACTTAAGATTGCTGCGATAATTGCGAATTATTAACGAGCGGTTTGAGAGTATAGTCGAGCTTAAAGTTGCGTGACCGATGTAAAATTCTGTAGAGCATGAATCCTTTGTATTACTATAATCGTAAAGACTGTCATCAATATTTTTGATGCTTTAGTTGTTTTTGCAGAAAGAAACGTTTGAAATTCTGAAGAAATTAGAAAAAGATTGTAGTTTAGTAGAAGAAAAAAATTTATTTGCTCGAAAAAACATTTAATATTTGAGCGACAGTATCTCGGAGTAAATAAGTTAAAAAAGCGAAAATAGTCTAAACACTGGGTAGTTTATCGGTACAAGGAGTATAACTTGATCACTAATTGAATTTTTGTTAGTGATTGTAAATAATCTAATTCATTACTCAGGTAAAGCAAATCGTTTGTAGCGAAAACTAGGCCATCGATAGTATGAACAGTTTCAGATTTAGATACCTTGCACCAAAATATTGATTACACTGGCATTATTGTATTAAAAAATTTCTGTAAGCGATTGATTTATCTGCTACAATATTATTGTTACGTTTATTAGTTGAAGAAGCTTAATGCAAATTTTCCATTTTTATTGAAGTTAAAAAATTTTAATTTTTGATAAAAAAAGTCAAAAAATTAGAAAATTTTTATGTGTACTTAAAATTTTGATTATTCCATCTATTCAATACATAAAACGGAAATTACTTATCTAATTGGTTTAGTTGGCAAATTAATCAACTATTTTTAACCCTTTCGATTACATCAAAATCTAATAAAACCAATCGGACTGCCCACGGAAAAGTGTCTTTAATTTATAACCCACAATACCGTGATATTTAAAAAAAAAAAAAAAAAAAAAAAAATCGAAGGATATCGGCAAGATTGATTTCGGAGTCAATATAATACCGTAACTGTGGTATAAAAGTTGTTATTTCATATACATTTTATGTTACCGGAGACAAAACCAATAATGATGCAATACAGAAACGTAATTACAGTTTTTTAATTACGATAAGGCTATACAATCTATATATACTGATGATTTAATTAGTAAATCAACAAGAGCTATTATCGATTATTCTTTTTTTCAAAATTACAGTTTACCCAGATATCAAATGACTAATGCGCTTTAAGAACCATTTTATCAGTTATTAATTAAATTTAATGATCGAATGTGTCACTGTTATTTTTTTAGATGCAATATATTATTGTTGAAACTGAAGGTTAATAAAATAAATAAAAATAAATCGCTCATACCATTTGGATAACCATTGTCAGGTATTTTTCGAGTTGCTTTTTCACTAACTGTTTACTCGTCATTGATGTACGAAAGACTGATTTATATCTTAGCATATTTTTATTTATTATTAAGTTATATTGATCTCTACCAGGTGTTACGATTATAAAAATCAAGGTCTTAATAGTTTCAAGTGCACTTGAAATTATTTTTTTATTAACAAAACATCGAGATAAAATTTTTTCGTAGCTATATAAATATTAGAAAAGAATTAAATGTCAAAAAACTAGTTTTGCTAAAATTGAATAAATTTTTTTAATAAAAAAAAAAAAAAAAATGAATAAATAATAAAAAAAAATAAATTTACAATTTAACCTTCTATCAATCATCTTTTCTGATTTTTTTTAGCCCCAATCAAATTTTCAAAATAAAAAAGAACTAATGAAAATAAATAAACCATTTTTTCTGATGATTAAAATAAATTTGCAGACAAAAATTATAGAGATTAAAAAAGTATTGACGAGTAAAATTCAACGTCGTCATTCAGAAAGATTATGAAAAATTAATCACCTTATTTTTATCGTCATGTTTAATACGAGACCATCTGGATTGAAGCTCTACTAAAACTATTTAAAAAAAAAAAATGACTAATAAAAAAGGTTTTTAAAGCTGACGATGAGTGCTGGGTCTTTCCATTGATTTTAATATTCTCGAAAAGGTTTTTCATTTACCTTGTGAGGAGAAGTTATTTACGGATTAATATTTGAGGTGATGAAAGACAAATAGAATTGAGAGTATTACAGACGAGATTTAGTTTTAGTTTATGCTAAAAAAAATATGGTTGAAAGAAATAAATGTAACGTGATAGTAAAAGATATTTAATCCACTTAAGGGAGATTAAAAAAGGGTGAATATAAATTCTATATGTATATGTTACTACCATAACTATAAGAAAGACTATTTCAAGTCGATACTGTTGATAAAACCACATAACACACGGTTTTTTTGCAACTATAGAAATACGATCCTAAAACAATATGTACACATAATCTCTTACATGTGTGTACATTTGAATATTTATATGATACACTAGCTTCAATATATTTTGCTGAAAAAAATTTATTGCATACTAAAAAATTGCAATTGAAGATAAACTTTGTAATAAAAAATTTTTGCATTGAAATTAAATTCTCTTATTCGGAATTTCTAAATTTTTCAAGTAAGTCACATTTATTTTCCAACGAGAAATCATGTGATTTATTAAATAAACTTAATGACTGTCTTTTTTCAAAATCAAAAAAAATTTTTTATGATCATTTGATCATAAATTATTTATCATCCTGAACTAAAAAAAAATTCTAAATCCAAGGATAATATTTATACTCCTAAAATTTCATCTTTTTTGAAAATACTGGTCTCATTTATCAAAACTCTCTTAACTTCTTAAGATTAGATAATAAAAAAAATAAACATGCAATCTTTTATCTCCCGACATATCGACGCCGTTGAAATATTTCAATATTTAAATTCTAAAAAAATAACAATAATTACCTAACATTTTTTTGCAACTTATATTTCATAAAATTTACATATTTATGTAAACATAACGTGTTGCTTGTATGTTATTCAAAACAAAATTCTCAAAAAACTCTTCAACATTAATAAATTTTATAAACTTTAATTTTCTTAAAAAAAAATGATTTTTGTTCGATAAAAAAATGTAGAAAACTTAATATCGGTAATAAAAATATATTATCGGCATTTAAAAAAAATCCCGCCAATTGGTTCAACAATTCTCGGTATTAGTAAAAAACAAACATGAACTAATAACATAAAATCAAAATAACAGACCACTTACCATTGGTTTAAAAATCCGTCGACGGTAATTTCGTTAATGGTGTATTTATTCACAATTAAACTAAAAAAATCGTTACTTTTATTTAAAAAAAATAGTAAAATAAATATCTGTGATGTGTATACTACCGTTTCGGAGTATTAATACAGCTGAATAGCTTCAGCCATATTGATAATTTTGATGTCTCGTAACTCCGTCTTTAGTGTCTCTGTCGGTAATTACATAACTGCGCATTGTACTTTCTCTTTTTACTCCATCGTAAAAGCGCGTATACGAAATCTCTCACTAGATAACGGACGTCATAGCCCTGAACTCCAAGAATAATCATTTATCATTAATCACCAGCCGCTTCGTTTAACCAATCAAGTAATTAATTAATTAAGCTGAAGCTGATAATTGTTATCGAAATCGATTTAAATTTGTTTATTACGCTGAAAATTACTCTGAAGAAGAGATACTTCTTTTCCCGCTGAAGGTCGATTGATGGCAGCACTCTGTAGATGATAGATTTCTTTCTTTACATAATTTGGTGTTACGGGTTTAAAAATTATGGATTGATGCGCTTTTAAATATTTTCAAAAGTTTAATTTAAAAATGTGGTACTTTTGGAAATTTTATTTCATTTTTATAGAAGACCTGGATGACAGAATTTTAATCGAAAGAGATAAAAAATGCTGAATTAATAATAGCTGGTATTTGTAGCATATGCACAGAAAAAAGAAAACTAGAAAAATTACAGTTCGAAATACCATTTTTGTAATTCAAACTTTGAATTTTAATTTTCAAAGCTTTTAATGTAAATATTACATTTTACAATGTAATTTTTATAAAATCTGTAATACTTACAATCTAAAACTGTAATTTTTCTATTTTTATTTTTTTCCGTGTGCGTGTTACCGGCAAAAAGTTTGATATGTTATGAGAATTTAATTATCGCTCGGTACTTTCGAATAGATTTATCTGAGTAAATTGTAACAATTGTGAGAGTACGTTCGCGAGGTTAAATATAAGTATAGAGCAAAGGTGAAGGGACGAGGATGAAAGTATAATAATTTAGATTGAGTGAAAGTAAATTATATATATGAAGATCATTTTGCATGAGATTGTTTTAGTTATTTGTCTATTGTTTAATTGAAGAAACAAACAGAGATTATTTTTATTATCAATATTAATTTTTATGTTGGTTAAATTAAAAGAAATGAAAATTATTATTTTAAAAATATTTTAGGAAAAATAAAAACGTGAATTAAAATTTTCTTTAATTTTGACTGTAAAAATGTGCATAGTAAGAGTAAAACAGAGTAATAGAGGAAATAATTTTTGTATAAATTTAATTTAGTGGTACAAAAATGTTTTGAAAAAATTTTTCATTTTAATTGTCTATTTTTAATTGAACTTTTTAGCTGCAATTATATTCCGAATAAATTTTGTAAGTATCCGACTTCTTCTTCTTCTTCCTTGAAAATTTTATAAATATCATAATGATAATCATACAAATAAATATTTTTACGCTTGTCAGCAAAACTATGAATCTCAGAAAATTTTTGTTCGAGAATTTCCAAAACCTTGTTTTCTTTAACATCATAAATAAATTTTTTTATCTGGTTCCAAATAATGCGTCAGCAATTTCGGTATAATTGTATAAATAATATTCTCCGTATTGAACCAAATGCCCAAAATCCTAACGTAGTTATAGTCAGGAATTAAATCGATTATAAGATCGTGACAAATAGATTTAGTAGTCTTATACTTATCATCAGCGATATACTCGAACGTGTTGAACAATCGCGCCAAGTAGACTATTGCCTTGTAATCGTTTTCTTTTTTAAGAACCTCGTTCTTTCTTTCTACGAACACAAGTTGGTTTATTTTGTTAATAATGTCAGTCACGAGAAGTAAGTAGATGTCATCGTTGCGATAATTGTTGTATACTTTAAGAATGCGCGTCGCAAAGTCACACACTGTTATGAATTTATCTACGTTGTCATTCCACGCTAAATTTTCTGTAACTAAGTAATTTTCTCTGTCGGCTTGAAACCTCTCAACTATTTGCAAATCTTGAGCTGTAATTTTGGTACTTGCGAGTTCTCTGAATAATTTTTCATGTTTTGTCACTTTGGGAACGTAAACTGGTCTATAAATGACGAGTATCAACGCTATAGATACTCCAAGCACTATGAAGCCTTGGATAATCAATACGATTTGTTTCTCATTCATTTTTATAGCCATTATTTATTATTATAGCCGTTTGTTTTTCTTTTAAGAATGATTTTATAATTATTATTTGTATTCATAAAAAGAATATTCATCTGTTCGTCTTCTAATAAATAGTTTAAAAAAACTAAAAAACACGCTTTGTAGGGAAAATCAAACTAAAAAATAGAAAATAAATTTTAATAAATATAAATTAATAATAGTTTAAATAAGAAAAAAATGTTTTATTGTAAAAAAAGCGTGGGGTGCATAGTGTCATATAGTTATAAATATTTCATTGAGAGATATGAGAAGAAGGATTATCATTTCAATAATATCTTAAAAAGCAGCCCACGCTTTTTTAAAAATAAAACATTTTAAATAAATATTGTTATTAAAATTTTTCTACAAATCAACTGTTAACCATAAGCTTATGCCCTAAAAAAAAACTTAGAGCGAAATAATTTTTATTTTTCGGAGTGGATATCTCATTAAATTATAATTAAAATTTTATCTTACAGTCTAATAAGTCAAGATTGTTATTATTAATTTATTATTTTTAAGATTTAAAGAGTTTTTGAAATTCAATTGTAGCAAATTAGTTCAACGAACGGAAAACATTATAAAAAGATTTATAAGTATTGTAGAAAATAAAATGAATTTTTTTGTCCTTTGACTTTTCCAGAATATCAAATTTATCTTTCAAAATTTTCATAGCTTTGTTGTTCACAATATCTGCTTGATATAATTCTTTATCAAATAAGAAATTCGTAAGCAACCTGACCGTTGTTGTGTAAATAGCTTTTTCATCAATTACCAATTCCCCTGAATGCAGTCTCGTACACTCTGGTACAAGCTCGAGTATTTGCTCATGACAAATTTTTCTAGAAATTGAAAAATCTTCATGAGCTAAATACTCAAAAGTATTCAACAGATTTAGTAAATGAAGGAATACTGTCCAATTAGTACCCTGTGCAATTCTTATAATATCGTAATTATGGGGCTGAAGAACAAGGTCGTTTATTTTGCGAAGTATATCGTTTGCAACAGTCATATAAATTCCTACCGCAGGATCTTGATGGTATAATTTAAGAAGACGCACTGCGAAATCACAAACTTCAATAAATATATTTGAGTCATTTTTCCAATCTAATGACGATTTGGTGAGATAAATTCGACGGTCTCTTTCGAATATCTTTATTCTTTTAAAGTCAGTGTCAGAAATTTTCGACGTTTCTTTGTTTAAGTAGCCTAATATATCTTTTAATTCAATCATAACGTCGTCTTTCTTCCTTGAATATATATAAATAATCAGTACCGTGATAACCAATAGACCAATTATCACTCCGAAGCTAATAATTGATTTCCCATCATCATCTTCCATTCCTGTGTTTACGTGAGAAATTAATCTAATCTCTCGTCTAAATATAAGTGAGAAAAAAATTTCTTTTTCAATAAATAATTGAGAAAAAAATATTTTTGAGCCAAAAAATTACTCTTGGATAGACTAATCCGGAAGCAAATTTAAATTTGACCAAATGTTTATTGTTTACTATTTATTTTTTATTTTTAAGCTTAAAGAATACAATTTTTTTTTATCGAATTTTGTATTTAGATTTCCCCACTACTGAAAATTTCATACGTATTGTAATAGTATGGATATGAATTAAACTTAATTTTCTTTTCGGCGTCATCAGAGAGAACAGCGAATTGTTCTTTGAGTACTTTGATCGCCTCCCGATTCTTAACGTCATAATTGTACAAATCTCTATCACTGATAGCGTTTGTCAATAATCGTGCTGTAATTGTATAAATACTCTCACAATCCTTCAAATATCCACCAATACTCGGTTTTGCAACTCCTTGTAAGTACAATTTATTAAATTCTGGTATCATATGTAGTATTTGACTATGACAAATGATCTTAGTGTCTTGGTACGAATCGTCAGCGAAATATTCGAAAGTATTTAATAATTTCGTTAAAGAGCAGAATAGGTTGTAATTGCCGGACTTTGCAATGATAGAATAATCTTTAGATTTGAAAATTTTCGAGTTTATTTTTTTTATTACGTTATTTGCGAACTCAAGATATTCTTTAGATTTTGTATCATCAGGTTTTTCGTTGTAATATTTGAGAAGAAGTGTCGCAAAGTCACATAATTGAATTAGCTCAAGCTCATCTTTCCAATCTGTGTTTTTATCGAAGTCGCTATTATAATTCTTTAATTTTTCTGTATCGGAGTCTTGTATTTGGCTTACTGATAATTGACCAAGTACTGTTTTAGCTTTCAGAATTTTTTCATTTTCAAATTCTTCGGCATTTTTACTTAAGGTTACACCTACACTTACAATTACTAATATGAGAATAGCTATCAGAGAAATAGCAATGACAATGTTTGTTGTTGTGAAGAGACTTCCCTTTTTACCATTTTCTTTTGAATCACTAGCTGCCATAATTTTTATCGAATTTTTTTTACTATTTAAATTATCTTCAAATTTTATTTATTTGTTCTATTTCCTCTAATATATGAACAAAGAAATTGAAAAAGTTTTAGCGTTAATTAAATTAAAATTTTTTCTCGTCTAAATAAGAGTAAAAAAATTTTTTTTAAAACATTTATAGAAGTATATTAAACGAAAGATATATTTTTTTTTTTCACTCAATTCATTAGACTACAGTATAAAACTTTTGATTGAATCGCAAACATAAATTAGCATGGCAAGAACAGTATGTAGGCATGACTCAATTATTGCAAATTCTCATGAGTCAGTTAATTTTTATCAGTCACACATACTGTTAATTGTTGATGTAGTATTTCAGATTGTAATTAGTGAAAATATTAAATATTTCTTTTATTACCTTACATATATTATTCAATTCAAGCATGTTTGCTTTAATTACAGTAAAAAAATGCTTCTAAAAATTTTCATTTGTAATTTTTATTAATTTTCACACGTGAAATTTTTTAATTAAATTTTTTTAATAATTTAATTGCTATAAAATTCCAAAAAAATTTTTAATATCTATCAACTTCAGTGTTATAAAATTTATGACATAAATTTAGCTGTCACTTGACAATTTTTTAATTTTTTTAATAAATAAATTATAGTAAAAAAATGATTAAAAAATTGACTTGTAGGAATTTTAATAAATTAAAAATGCAATTTTTTAAAAATAATTTTTTTGTTAATGACAATTAAAAAATTGTCAAGTGACAGCTAAATTAAATGTCATATAAAATTTGTATATTATTTAAATTTGAATTTGCCGCGTAAAATAATAAAATTTTCAAATGACTGGAAGAACGTCATTACCAATTGTCGGCATAAGAAAATATAATTTAAAATGTTCTACACTATAGTCTATTGACGTTATATCTAACGCGTGCATATCCTATACGTCGAGAAAATAATAATTAGTATAAAAGTCGTGGGTCGTCGCGCGCATCTTAGTTCTCATGGTCTACAAACATTGACCCAGTGGATCGTCAGTACACGGTTAGTGTGAAGTGTGAAAATGGCGGATGTCGACTTGAATATCGACAATTTAATTCAGAGATTACTCGATGGTAAGTTTTATTTAAAATAAAAATTATTTATCGTAACAGCCATGTCAATTTCATTAACTCAATCAACAATATCGCCTAAAAAGTCATTTAATCCTCGAGTAATTAACCACTAAATAACAACACATCGCACCTGCGATCGCGGATAAAATAATCTATTTTTTTTTCTCAGTATCTTATATTTTATTCTTCTTATTATTATTATCATTATTATTATTGTTGTTAATATTGTTACTTTTTAATTAATTACTGTCAATCTATCTTTGCCCTTTAATCTATTAAATCAGATTATTTTTAACCAATTGATGTTTATTATATCAATTGGATTGTTAGTAATAATAATAAATTAATATCAAATTGTAATAGTTATTCAATTGTTCATAAATGGCAATTTATTATTGAAATATATGTGTGTCTATTTATCACTTTTGTCATCTTGGTCATTGACATCTTGACTGTTTTATAAATTTATATATATTTATGTGTATTTACGTGCTTATGTGTACATGCAAGAAAGTGGGTGGTAAAAAAATTTTTTTATTGTTTTAATGATTTTCAGGTTTCAGCGGTTTGATCTTTTTTAACAAAAGAAGTTATAAATTTTTTTGACAAAATTTTAAAAAGTTTCATAATCTGTCACACTGAAAATTAAAAATTTAGACTTGATCATTTTTGTGTTGAAAAAAGTATTAAAAATTATGACACTGAAGTTGACAGGTATTAAAAAATTTTTTTGGAATTTTATAGCAATTTAATTATTATAAAAAAAATATTATCAAAAAGTTTCACGTGCAAAAATTAATAAAAATTACAAGTGAAAATTATTGGAAGCATTTTTTAATTGTAATTGATTTGTTAAAAAAAATTTTTAAATCAACAGCTGACAGCTGGCTTCAGTGTTATTAAAAATTACGAATTTTGATATTATTTGTTGTAAAAAAATCATCAACAAAAAAAACAATTTTGGAGTTGGTAAAATCTAAGAATATTTTTTATATTAAAAACAAATAGACTTTTTTTACTTTAAATATTTATTTTTCAAATCTCCAAAATTTTTATCTAAAATTACAAACAATTATATATTCGTTTGAACCACCCTAACGTAAATATATAAATATATTAACATAAATATATATATTGTGCTTTTTCATTAAAAAAAAAATACAAGATCATGAAAATCATTAAGAAAGCTAAACCAATTTTTCTTATATTTTTTTTATCTTAAAAACAAAAAAAAAAAACTATATTTTTTCTGTTTATACCTAATTTTCTTTCCCATGCTTCTTTCTTTATATGGAATAAATAATATTACTGGGTAAAGTATTTAAAACACCAAATGAACAACAAGTTGTTCAACCGAAGAAAGGCAGACTTACCGATATATTCTTGTCGGAATTTTCGGGTATGATAATTCAACAAAGTAACAAAAAAACTAAAATTATTTAATTAATTAACAAACAAAGTAAACATAAACCCAAAAATTATATTAAACACAAGTATAAAGTAATTAATTAATTGCTCCCTTGTAGCTTTGTATGCATATACATGAACATATTTATCAATAAAATATATGTATGTATATGTGCATTAATGTATGCTCCCTGTATTTGAATATAAATATTTAATATTGCAGTAAAGTAATTTAAAATTTAAGTTGAGAGTTGGTAAGCATGTAGCGTTCGAGTATGAAATATTTTAAATAAAAGTCTAATTGAACAACAATATAAACATAAATAATTTATCTGCTAAGTTGCACTTCTTAATTTTTATTCGAATTAGAACTTGTTAATGTAATAATTAACTTTATTTTATTAATTAATTGATCTACTGACTAATTAATAGTTTCATTCTATTGATAATCAAGTTTGAGTTGTGTGAAGAAGTTCTGTGAGAACTATTGATTAATTTGTTGAACCAAGCTAACTAAATATTTTAATTGTTTCTCATTTAATGTTGATAATAATGATTCGTAATTATTTAATTTTATTAGTTGTCATTAAATAATCAGTGGTGATACTTAAAAAAAATTAAATAATTGAATTAAGTGCAACTCTAAATTGCTTGGGGAGGTATTTCTTACATCACAATTGTTACAATATCTTGCATTAAAATTTTAACAAGCTATAAAAGTACTTGAAAAATATGTTTTCTTACTGTTTTGTTTCAGTGCCAACAAATAGATGTAATAAAAATTCTAAAGTGAAAATAGTGACCTTTATATAAAATTTATGTTAATTTAATCGACTTGTTGAAATTATAATTTTGAAAAATTTTATTTGGTAGAAATTGACTAATAGTATCAATCATGAACCAATAAATTTATATTATAAAAAAAAAATTGGAAAATTTATGACATTGTTTGCAATATTGATAAATCAATTTTTTGAGTAAGTTTGAATATTTTTTATTCAAAAATTTACTCAAAAAACATTTTGATCGAACTTTAAAATTTTTATTTTCTTTTATAAAGTTAATAGAAGCTTCAAAATAATTTTTTTACGTTTGTAAAAAAATAATTTTATATTTTTTCCACTATTAGACTACTACTGTTATGGAAAAAATTTTTACTAAAAATATATATTGAAATATAAACAATATATATTAGACATAAAAAATAAAAACATGTTTGAAAATATTATGAAGTTTAAAATAAATTTTTTTTTAGACATATTTCTAATATATTATCGTTGTAATAAAAATATATACAATAATAAGCTAAAATAAATATAGCTCTATTAAAAATATATTTTTTATAAATTATTCTTGTATTTATAATATTTTTTAAAAATATTTTCGATAAACATTTTTTCATGGAGACTTAATCATAATATATAAAACAATAAATATAATAAAACAGTAAGAAAATAAAAATTAAAAACTTATAACTGTTAAAATCACAAATGCGGTATTTTGGCAATCAAATCTCCTATAGCTTAAATGACCCCTAACTTTGCGGTACAAAGTAATTAAAGCTACCAAGTATATAACTACATCAAAGCCTCTATAAACGTAGTGCTAATGCAAACCTACAAAAATTTTAATACTTTGAAGCATTTAAAACATAAATTCTTCGATCTTTTAAAATTCGTTACTGGAAAGGAAAAACTATAATGCGTTTATGGTCACGTTTTTTTTCAACATACGTTTCTTAATTAAATTATTAATCGCACGTACAGATTAACCCAGTTATAATGTAGGTCAAAGTCAGCGAATAAAGTACATTAAATTAAACTAATTGTTATTTTATTTAAATTCATCAAAACTTACCAGAAAACAATTTTATTATCATTGATTGTCTTCAAGAGCACAATGTTCGGGAAAGTGCAATTAAAAATCTCGTTAGATAGATCTATTAATAGAAGTGTTCGAAAAAACCAACATGAAAGGGGAAAGAAAAAAATCTTATAAAAATAACTAGAGTTGATGCTTCAAAGGATTAAATGACTGCAATACAAAATATAAACTTTTATATATACATATTGTCTTTTATATATACAATGTCAAGTATGCAGTTTATATTTTTTTCCAATAATCTAACGTGGAAATATTAAACTGCATGGCTGACTTGTTCACGGTCGTTACTATAAATAACGAATCAATTTATATTGGGCATTCTATTTATTTCTTTGGTGATCAACAATTATCAATAAAAAATTTGAATAACGATAATAGACTAAAAACGATTACAAGTATATAAATAATTAGTTGATAAAAGTAAAGTATGACTCAAAGCTTATTTCGGATCTGTTTTCGACTATAATTCCATTTATTTGTTGGATTAACTTATCTGAATTTTTTTTTTAATCAATTTAATTTTTTTTCAGTGAACAAATAGCGTTACTTTTTAAACCTTTTTTAAACTTTTTTAAACCTTTGGGTCAAGAAAATTTTCACAATGAAAGTATTTTTTTTTTTCAGTGTGATATTTTGAATGAATGTTACAGAAAAAAAATTTTTGGGTGAACTATTGATTATATTTTTTAACAAAAAATTTTTTTTTCTAAATCCTAGACTTTTTTTCTAAAAATATACACTAAAAAAAAAAAAAAAAAAAATACCATTATTAAGAAAATTTTCTTGGTCCAAAAGTATATATTCTTAATAATTATTAAAAATATATTTTAATTAATTTATTAAGATGTTACTATTGTAATTTTCACGCGAATTTTTTTTTTCCATGAATATTTTCGTTAAAGCAAGAAATTTTTTTTTCACATTGCAAGTAATTATGAAACATGAATAAAAACTAGAAAAACAATTTACAACGTATAGAATTTATCGATCAACAATTGTATCATTACTGATAAGCAAACTAATGTAAATAAACGTGACCCTGATGTTAATAATAACGTAAATACCTTGCAGACTAAAAAAGCTTGAAATCATAGTTTACTTCTATTAAATAATAATAATCGTTATTAACAATTACAATAAAATATAAAAAAAAAAAATAATGAATATTTTTGACGCAGTTCGAGCATGTCGCCCAGGAAAGTCAGTTATTATGACGGAGGCTGAAGTACGTGGTCTATGCCTAAAAAGCCGTGAGATATTTTTACAACAGCCGATCCTATTGGAATTAGAAGCACCATTAAAAATATGTGGTGATATACATGGACAGTACACAGATTTATTGCGCCTGTTTGAATACGGGGGTTTTCCGCCCGAATCAAATTATCTATTTTTGGGGTGATTATGTCGACAGAGGTAAACAGTCACTCGAAACAATATGTTTGTTACTGGCATACAAAATAAAGTATCCTGAAAATTTTTTTTTACTACGCGGTAATCACGAGTGTGCTAGTATAAATAGGATATATGGCTTCTATGATGAATGCAAACGTAGGTATAATATCAAACTGTGGAAAACATTCACGGATTGTTTCAATTGTCTACCGATCGCTGCTATCATCGATGAAAAAATTTTCTGTTGTCACGGCGGACTCAGCCCTGATCTTCAGGTAAACATTACATATTTTTTATTTTTATTTTATTCACTTGTATTGATATGAGGAAGCATGTGCTAACAGTAACTTATTTATATTGTCTTTGTCCACTAGACTATTTTTATGTCACTGAATAAATAAATAAAATACCCGTTACGGTTTTTTATTCTGCACTGGCTTTGATAATAATAATAATAATAATAATAATAATAATAATAATAATAATAATTATTATTATTATTATTATTATTATTATTATTATTATTGTCATTTTTATTATTATTATATGAGAAAACTTATTTTATATCAAAAAAATCAATTGATCGTGGCATTGACATTACGTATAGTACATTTTTATCTAAAAATTATTTCATATTTTTTTTTTGTAGGAAATTTAACAAATAAAAGGTCATTGTTCAGGTGATATCAATCGATAGTGCATTGAAGATTTTTAAAGTTCATTTCAATACTTAAAAAAAATTGTCTATGAATATTGATAACCGTAAAAACGGTTCATTTTTAATATTGATTAAATGGGATATTTATTAAACTATTTGACCTTTAAATTTTTAATATGACTTACATCCATCGTTATTATCATATTTGTTAAAAAAAATAAATTTTTCAAATTTTGTGGAATACGATCTATTAGAATAGCAGTATCTATGTTTTTTTTTATTAAAAAGTTTTGATTTATTACTAACTTTATATGAAGTTTAGATTTTGAAATAAATATTAAGTCAAGATGAATTTGCCATTAAATAATTATAACTTTTGTATAGAAAAGTCGATTGATAAAAACACATTTAGAATACTAGGTCAAAATGATTTTCATGAATCAGGATGTTTTTTTTTTTTTTTTTTTTTTAAATTTATGCATGTAATGTAATTACATGTATGATAATGTCATGAATTAATAGGGGAAGTTCACCTCAAAAATTGAGTTAAATAAATTTGATCAATAATAAAAAGCATGTAAAAATACTTTTGTAAATAATATTGTACTGATGATGACATTTTTCTTGAATTTTTTATGTAGATTTTGAAAAAATAATTTTTTTTCAATTTATAAATAAAAAAAGTGACTGCAGTAAATGCTTCCTTATGAGATAAATTGCGCATTAAAATAAATTCAAAGTATAAGCAACAAATCAAACTTAAAATTACATAATTTAATATATTAAGTGCGTTTAATAGATGATGTGCGAAACATATTAAAAATACAGTATTTCATGTACAAATCTAATTTTAGGCAGTTTATTTTAGAAATTTAATATATGGAGTATCATAATGTTATTTTTAAATTTTCGACCTCTACTATTTTAAGTAATTTAATTGACAATTATTACTTTAATGAAAAAAAAAAATTGCATCATCAATTGTAATAAATTAGTATTAGTATTGCCGTTAGAAGCATATTTATTGTAATAATTTTATTATTACCATTAATAATTTTTTTTTCAACAGGGAATGGAACAAATTAGAAGAATCATGCGACCGACAGACGTACCAGACACTGGATTGCTCTGCGATTTGTTGTGGTCAGACCCCGATAAAGACGTTCAGGTACTGTATTTTTTTTTCTCCTTTCATTATTAATATAATTGGTGTTATTAATGCTTCATATGAATAAATAAAAAATTCGATAGAATATATAGTGTATGATATATTTTTTTTTACTCTTAGGGTTGGGGTGAAAATGACCGTGGTGTTTCTTTCACCTTTGGTCCTGACGTAGTGTCTAAATTCTTGAATCGTCATGATATGGATCTAATATGCCGTGCGCATCAAGTTGTAGAGGATGGTTACGAGTTTTTCGCAAAACGTCAGCTTGTCACGCTATTCTCCGCCCCTAATTATTGCGGTGAATTTGATAATGCTGGTGGTATGATGAGTGTTGACGAAAATCTTATGTGCAGTTTTCAGGTTTGTTATTATTATTTTTATAATTTATTATAATTAAAAAGATATTGATTTAGAAACAAACTATTTAAAAAAAAACAAGATGAATATCTCAATTTTTTTTTAATTTGTAAAATTTTTTTAAATTGTGGTAATCAACTTTTTCTTTTTTTTTTTAATTCATTTATTTATGCATTTTGCAAAAAAAAAAAAAAATTTATCAATATTAAAAAAAATTTTTTTCGTTCAAAGAAATGAAAATTAAAATAGTAGACCCCGTTAGCTATTATTATTGTTAGCTATTATTATTATTATTATTTTAATTTTAATTAATTAAAATATTAATTTAATAGATTCTAAAACCGTCCGAGAAAAAAGCCAAGTATCAATACGGTGGCATGCCTGGAATTCAAACAGGAAGACCATCAACCCCGCAAAAAAATCCAACTAAGAAAAGCAAAAAATGATCTTCACCAGCTGATCCAGGATAGCATTCACTCATGTCATTTTAGGTAATTAATATTAATTGATTTTTTTTTTTTTTTTATTAACTCAAGATCATTATTTATAATCAAGGGGGTATTTTATTCCGACAATCAAAAGTCGTTTTCTTAACCAATTTCTAAAATTTATAAGATCTTGTAGTTGTCAATTTTTTATTATCAAAAAAATTTATTAGTATTAGTCTTATCTTAACACTGAATCGGAATGAAATTTTTCACTTGAAAACTGTCGCTTTAAATTTATAACTTCACTTAAATTAGAAAATATCATAAAGTGAAATTACTCAAAATATTCATAGAATTTTTCAATTTTAATTTCTTCAATTATTTATTTTCAGTTTTAAAGTCAATATATTTATTCACATTCATCATTCAACAACATAAAATGACAATTAATTATCTGAAATAAATAAATAAATTAAATCCATTTGATCTGACAGTAACACAATATTTAAAAAAAAATAAAAACATCAGTTAATATAAACAGACAAATATTTATTATCAATTAAATATAATTAAAAAATATTTTATCACGTAAGCTTCAATATACTGATGATTGATAATTATAACGATAAATTTATATTATTTTATCTTTTTTATTTTAGTTGCGGAGGCGTTCAATTATTCTATTGAGCCGATAACGTAACAGTCGAATGTTTACAAGTACCTTCCTCTTCCTATTAACTCGATTAATTACATTATATTACATATATTTAAACTCAAATATCATATTATTATTATTGTTACAAAAAAATACTATTATTATTAATTATTAATATAAAAAACAGAGATATATTATTTAATAATTAAATTTACAGTTTATCTTTTAGGAATAAAAAAAAAAAAAAAAAATTAAAATATTTATTACACATAAATACTTCCATCAAACCATTTTTAATTTTTTTTTTTGACTTGTTTTCTTAAAATAAAAAGTGCATTTTGATATAATTTATTTATTTTTTATTTATTTAGTAATTATATAAACACTTTCAGTCATTATTTTGATTTATTATTTATACACATAACACAAGACATTTATCTTCATATATTTTATTATATTATATCATAACTATAAAATAAAAACCAATTAGTTTATAATTATTAGTTATAATTTATTGACATAAGATTAATGATTAATTATCATGATTTGATTTTTTTCATATAAATTTTTACGATTATTATTTATCAATCTTTATTATTAACGGGCATGATATGGATTAATATTATCCAAATGAAAAATATTACCGAGTATTTTATTTTTTTCGGTGAATTTAAATTTTCTCTAGTCGGTAATAATTATTAATTTTTATGATTAAAATTTGGTTAAATTTTTTGAAAGGCTGTAAAAAATTTTTCATAAAAAACTCCGCCTCTTTAAAACTAAAATGACAGTGCAAATGATAAAATAAAAAAAAATTTTAAACTTACTTTCAATTTTAAAATTAAAAATTAATTAAGGTCGTGTTCACTAATTTTTTATTTAAATACAGGAATATTTCTTCATGTAATACGATCACATTTAAAAAAAAAAATTTAATCCAAAATGAAAACTAAAATATCTTAATATTTGCAAACACGACCTAAAAATTAATTTTTTAATTAAAAAAATTTTTTTGCAGCATAAAATTTGTCGAAATTACTTTTGAGTCATAATTTACAAAACCCATAATCTCGAGTAAGATTTAAAGTAAGAAAAATTTTTCTATTTGGAAGCTCTTAAATAATAACTAAATTTTTCTTTAAATCTGAATAATTAATAACCATATACCATTAATAATAATAATTAATAATAAAAATTTCAAAAATGATACATAACGCCGACATTTGAATAAATTAGTATATCATTGATGAATGAGACCAGTAGAAATGAATGAAAGATTGATTGAAGAGAAAAATAATAATAAATTATAAAATAAATAAAGCAGTATTTTTAAAGCGATGCCTCTGTCTGTATAGATAATTATAAGAACTTATTGAATATCCACAGAAGTTAAAATAATTAGGTTGAAAAGTAAAAAATGCATTATTAAAAAAATACACAGTATATGATATATTATAATAATAATAATGATAAAAAATAATTGATTAAATAATGTACAATGCCAAGTAGGAATTTCAAAAAAGGTTGCATGAAAAAAAGGTTGTTTTTTAAGTTATTTATTATTGCTTTGAGTTATAATTCTTATCAGTTTATCAAAGTTATAACTTATGTTTAGCAATTAATAACATGCATTAAAAAATTATGTGAGTTATTAATTATTGAAAAAAATTATTTGTAATTATTTTTAATGATAATTAATTAAACTATAAATGTATAAGTAAGTAGTTGTTAGTAATATATTTTAAATTGTATTACACATATAAATAATTATAAAATTATTCAGATCTTTTTTTTTTTTTTATATTTATCAGAGAAATTTATATTTTTTTTTAATATAATATTGCATTGATAAAATTGTAAGATTAGTAAGAAAAAAATAAAAAAAAAAAATTCAGTCAATATAATTAAATGTTAATTTAAATTTAATAAATTAACATAAATTAGAAATTATTTTTTTAGTTAAAAAAAAAAAAAAAAAAAAAAAAATTTTGTAATGGACAATTAATCTGAAGAATATAAATTAAAAATTATATTGGTCCTAATTTTGATGAAAAAAAATTATTAACTGAATTTTTTTTAACAAAAAAAAAATTAAGATTTAATTAAATAAAATAATAATCAATAAATATTTAAAAAGTGGTATTGATAAGTGATAATTAAAAATACTATTACAAATATTAATAATATTAACACTATTAAAAAATAATGAAATAGCTTCTGAAAAAAAAAAAATTAATTGCAGTAATTAAAAATTTAAAAACTCAGTTATCATAACTATCAATTAAAATAAATACCGTTTAAGTTTAAATAAATATAACACAAATAAGTATATGTAATTATTAAAACCAATGTAGCGGGATATAAAAATAATATAAAATGTAAATGCCCGAAATTAAATTAAGATTATGGAAGCAAGAAGTTGTAAACTTTCAGATAATAAATATTCCCTCTTGTTGTAATTATTAAAATGTTCCTTTATTTTTTCGCCTTGATTAAAAGAGCGGTAAAAAATTTACTACAATACATGAGTCATTTTTTTTTAATCACTAGTGATTAAATTTATTTTGGCTGACTGTGACAATGTAAAAATTAAAAAAATTTTTATTTGTTTTGATTATTATAGTAAAGACAAAAAATGGTTAGACTTACTAAAAATTAATTAAATTAATTGTTAAATAAAATACAAGCAGTATGAATATTCCTAAACTAGCAATAGTTTCAATTATTATTATTATTATAGTTATTGTAATTATTGTCAGTGTTGTACAGATCTCTTTTCGTAATGGCAAAACTGAGGAACAAAACGTTCATGCTCTTTCATTGATACAGAGTGATAATCCTGGACAATTACGAGAAAATTATTCTAAAAATTCTACCGAAGAAAACAGCGAACCCGAAAAAAATAGCAAACCTTCTGAAAAAAAGGAGCCTATTCGAGAAGATGAACCTCTAGCTGATAAACCATCTGAAAAACCTACAATTAACATTTCAAGCAAAGCTGTAATCAAGGAGATCAGAACCACCATGACAGAGAACGTCAAGACTAATGAATCTTTATCGAAAGAGCAATTAGAAGTAATTAGTACCTTTGACGACGACACTGATTTGGATTCAATAATTTCAGACGAGCCGAAATTTATTAAAAGTTTATTAAAGGCATTTGCTGAAAAAAAAATTACTCGTGAATTCGTGAAGAATTTTATGGAAGAAATTGTATCCACAATTACGTTGCAGGTTACTTCAGAAGACATAAAAACGGCAGAAATTACGGAAAATATTCCAATTTTGATAGATTATATTAAATCGTTTCTTATATATGAGTATATTGTTTTGACTGATGACTTGGAAAAACCAAGCATCATGGCGAATTCGACAAATAATTTAATAACAATATTGACATTTAATGCTAGCACATTTGATAAACACTATCTTGATAATTATATGTATTACCAAGCGGCATCACTATTGAGCCAATACTTATTCGATTTTAGAAATTATAAAAAGACGGTTCAAGATGTATCAACTTGGGAAAAAAAATACAGAGAATCTTTTGCAAAATGCATGGAAAAAAATTCAGTTGATTTTAAGTTTTATTCTTCAACTTTTGAACTTTTGAAAATAAAATTTAGGGATTAATTTTTTTAAAGAGAAATTGCTGAATATTTTATTGTTGGATTGTCGAATAAAAAATAATAGTTTAAAAAAAAATTAAAAATTACAATTTATATAGAAAACCAAACTAAAAAATAGAAAATAAATTTGAGTTTAAAAAATTTTAATAAGCCGCTTTTAAACGCGTTTTTCTCAAAACAGCAGTTTTCGATTTGCTGCAGTGATTACTCGATAAAAAATGATCCGATCACTATCAAATGTTTTTCTGCATGTTCTGTATATTCTGAATATAGTTCTCCATACAATGACCCATCAGTTTTTTGATCGGATCAAAAATCGAATTTTGGCAGGCCAAAAACGACTAAAATTTTTGGTAAGATTCAATTTTTTTTTAAAAAAACGCCGCCAATTTATCAATTTTCAATATTTTTTTTCGACCGAGGGTCATTGTACCGACAATATCTTCTAATTTAACGACAATTTTTTTTTTTACGTTTCATCCATGGAGAAGCCCGGAATGAATAATTAAATTACAGCAAAAAAAAAAAAAAATTGTTAAAATTTTTTTATATTTATTAGAATGATGAAAAAAATTTTCTAAAATTACCAGATTGAAAATTGATGAGTAAAAAATTAAATACTGAAACTCACGAATGACAATATTACTTTTGAGCTGCATAATAGCATCGGCAATAATTGTTTTCGTAGCTGTTGCTTCAGAAAATGAAGAAGAATATGATGAATCAAAAAAAGAAGTTGAACTCGATGAAGAATTTGTTGAAAAAATAAAAAATGCAATGATCATAGAAATAAGAAATCCTGCAGCATCGCTTTCTGACGCAATTGATAATTATCTGTCAGACCGCGAAAGTTACGTGCAAGGAACAATAGCGACTTGTGCATTGAACGTCAAGTACTTAAAAGAGACATTAGATTTGAATTTTGAAGCCCTGCAATATTATGCGCAAAACACGTCAGAAGATGACTATAAAAATTTTGTGACCGACCACATTAAGAAAATCTATGAAGTAATAATGCCGGATGTAAGTTTCACTGTTTATTCAATGCTGAATATCAGTTTATTCACGGGAAGTTTATTAAAGCTGTTGGCGATGTATGAGTATGTGGTGCAAGACGAAACAGAAGATGAGACCGATGTTAAAAAAACAATTTGCCATTCGCTGATAGTTTTTATTGCCCCGAAATTGAATACTTCTTTTAGGAAATATTATAAACAAGGATCGGCTGTTATTTATATTAATATTCCGCGATTGTTGACCAATTATCGGTATGACAGGCCGAAATTCCGCAAAGACATGAAAAATCGCAGAGAGCTTCGGATTTTGAAGAAAGAATTTGAATTAGTGCATGAATCTAGTGGAGAATATAATAATTTGATCGAAATAATTGATTTTGAATTTTATGACAATGTTTTTAAGGTATTATTCGAAGATGATGATTACGATTATGATGATATTGATGATGAGGATGCAGAAGATCAAAATTAATTGATTCATATTTTTCTTTTTGAGTTTACAATCGGAATTTTCAATTATTTTCTTAACAGTATATTCCATCTTTTTCTCGAGTACTATCCTTGTTGCATTCGTGATGATAAAGATAATTGCAGTTTTATACATTTATTGTGTTAAATTAACACAAAAACGTGTTAAATCTTTAATATGAAAATTTTTAACACGAAATTTTTTGACGCATTGACGCAAAATTTTTTACTGTAATTTTTTTGTCAGCTAAGTAGACTAATTTTTCTCAGTAAGTAAAAAATAATGATTATTGAATATTAGTAAAAATTTTAGATTTGATTTTTAAAAAAAAACTAACGGAACCTTTTTTGTAAAAAGTTTTAAGCTCTACAAAAAATTTTAAGATCAAACTATCGTAAAAGTGGCATTTTAGCTGGAAAATTATCTGTAAAAGGAAATCTTATCGTTACATTAGTTTATCTCCACAACGTTTTTGATTTTACGAAATTGGGGTCTTAAAATTAATTTTCTAAAAAGAAAGTAAAGGAAAATATAATAAAAAATGAATATTTTGTGTGGGATTCACGTTTTTATTTCTACTTGACAGTTTACAGTAATTAAGTAGAAACGAAATTAAATTTAACAAAAAAAAAATATATGTGCATATATGAATCTGTAACATAACATAGTTTTTACTGATAAAGGTATTAGGCCAATGATTAAATAAAAAAAAAAAAAATAAATAAATATATATTTCTCTTGAGCCCCAATCTCCACATGACTTTTCTCTGAAATCTCTCTCCGTTAATTTTTAGTTACTCCATATTTAATAATTTCATTTCCGTCCTTCCTCTTGTTTTTACTCTTACTTTTTTTTTCATACACGCTACCATATATTCAAACCATCGGCATGACATGTGTTATTCCTCTAACGGGCACAAGCTGTAAATTCAAAATTTTCTAAATTATTACCGCAATTTTTTTACGTCTACAATTAACATTAATGTTTAAAAAATACACATTTAAGTAAACTTGTTTCAAAAAAGTCCTTGTACAAACAACAAATAACACATTCAATCTTCAAACATCAATATCAATTTTTCCATTCAACATTCTTTCGTATTTTAATCGCTCAGTTTCAAAATCATGTCGAATTTTCAATTTTTTTTTTTTTATTTTTGATTTTGAAACTGAAATTGTAAATGAAAAAAAAAATTAATTTCTATTTCGGTATAAATTAAAATAACCATGCAAAAAAGTAAAAAATCATTTAAGATAAAAATACTAAAATAAAAGCAGATTAAGCAAAGCAAATTGCTTGATTAAAAAAAAATTAATTGAGTATTAAATACATAAATAATCAAACTGCACGGCTAAAATATGTACATCTTGATTTTTGGGTAATTGAACATACAAGTTCAACAATTAACATGTAAGAAAATTGAGAATTCAAATATATATGTCTCGTGAATCCTTGTTAAATAATAAAAATTGTCAGGGGATTAATATTTAACATCATAATTGGTTTAATTCATTATTGACACGTCACATAGGGGCAGTAAAAATAAAAAAGATTAATAATAATTAAGGGGGAGATTTTGATTGTATCGAAGTTGCTCACTTTCGCTAACAATAATAGTCATTGTACCATGGTCTTGAAAATAGAACTCTTGGAATCGGCTTCGAATAGTAATAGAATTTTTTTCCTGAAACATTTTATACATTTTTTCCTTCAAACTGTATTATAAAATACATTTTTAGTATTTTTTCTGTTTTTTTTTTTTTTTTCATGTTGGATTTTTATGCACACCTCAAACGCTCGTTAACATTCAATGATTTTTTTTCACCGCCGAATATGATATGATAAAAATATCCAATTTATTTTCGTCACTGAAACTCTAATTTATAAAAATAAAAAATGCAAATAATATTTAATTATTATTTTTTGGTAATGTTGACCTTTAGAACAGCGCTACGGTATCTAAAAGAAGTAGATCTATTTTAATTAAAAAATAGACTAAATTTTAAGGTTAATTAATATTGTGATAACAAAAAATTCCTCAAAGTAACAAAAAAGTATTTTTAATAATTTTGTACATGAATAGATGAAAATATTTTAAAATTGCTTAACCTTGATCTTGGGTGTGAAGCACAACCTCTCGCGCTTCGCGTTATGAGGTGTGTAATAGCATTAAATTCTTGACAGAAAGAGATCACGTTCTTATTATACTTAAATTTTCAATAAAAATTCAATTTGCCCTGAAACGAGAGAAAAAATTTAATATCGAGAGCGCTGAAGGGCTAAGCACTTGAGGTGTGCACTTCTACCTAATTTTCTTACAAATTCTACGCTGGCGAATTTCATAACACAATATACTGTAGCTGTAAATAAATAAAAACATGCTTATTTTATATATATATAAATAATATAAATAATTTTATATATATATAAAATTCGTGCTAAAATTCTGGCTTTCTGAGCAACGTTTGAAATCTAAACCTTCAAGTAAAAATCTTTAAAAGCGAGTCGTGCGTTTTAAAAACATAAATTCTTGAAATATTATTCCGATACCGCGATTCTTATCTCGTGGTAATCTTGTACTATATATATACACATTTATATATCTCTATTTCTATCTCCTCAATCTGAATGGTTAGATATTTACAAAATAGACGCAAATAGAACGTTAATCTTGTCTGTAAATAAATAGAATAATAAATTAAATTAATTGAATTCATGATTGGTTTTCTTGGAAATTTAATGAGTGAATTATAATTCTACTTAAAAAAAAAAAAAAAAAAAAAAAAAAAAAAAAAATTGAGATGCGAGTGAACTAAGAGCCTATTCTACAGATCCTAGATGAAAATCGTGCATGAAAAAAATGAAGAAGGGTTAATATGGAATTATGAAATTGGTAACGTACCAAAAGGCCTGAGAGGGTGACTTCTCCAAAGGTAATTACGCTTAACAGGACTGAGATAGCTGTCCCTTAAGAAGAAGGGTGAGGATATCCATTGAGCATGAGCTGGGATGTACGGTGCTGTGCATGGGTACCACCATGGATCTCTCGTAAAGGCGGAGATTGGTTTAGACGGCTGGGGCTCCAGCATGTCGTGGAAAGCCTTTCTTCCTAGCATCGAAGGGAAGTGCGTGATCGGGTCATCCAACAGCTTTCCTATTTTAATAGTTTAGATCATAGTCACAAGTCACATTCGAACTTTCACTTTAACCCAAAAATTTTTAGGTCTTTCTAGCCTCAGATGTACATCTATACTATTATTGCCCGAGCACGGGGTATGATTAAAATGTGATGAATAAAAATGTGTCACTGAAAAAAATTTGTTGGTTCAAGAAAAATTTTATTTTTAAAATTTTGATTTTGCTTTGAGATGGTCGGTTTAAATTAATTTTAAAAATTTATGAATTAATTCAAAAATTTTTATCATTTTTAGGAAGCATATGAAAACATAAAAATTTTATACCAACATTTAATTTACACAAATTATTGCTGAAAAAATATTTAAATTTTTTGAAAATAATTTTTTTTCTTAAATATGAATGGATATATAAAAATATGTAAAAATTTTTTATATCCGTTTTTGGTGAAAATTGATACAAAAATCAAGAAAGCTACAAAAAAATCATATTGAAGACTCTCATCTTCTTAATTTGAATAGAAAAATTCTACAACTAAAAAATTTTTCTCATTTTAAGCCAATTTTACTTAATTCAAGAATTTTTAGTCTTGATTCCAAAAAACAAAATTCTTCAAAATTTTTTTCTCAGTTCAAAAATTTTTCTTTTGAAGCATATAACATACTTTTGATTAAAAAAGTAAAATTTCTCCGCGCTGAGAAAACCTAAAGACAAAAAACTCTTGAATAAAAAAATAGAGTAAAGTTCTCTGCAATATAATTTAATTCTTAGCTCCCGAATATTTTTCTTGAACCAAATGCGTTTTTTTAGTGGTTGAAAAATGATTTTCGTACGAACCGTGAATGTCAAATAGCGGTTTTGTCGACAGCGAGGGTGATTTGTGACGAGATAATAAGGGCGATGAGCTTGGGTACAATCTATCGATGTCTGCCAATCGGTCCAAGTGGTCACTCCATGCTCGGTCCGCGTCAAATGACTCAGCTATTTAGATCATCATCGATACGTTCGTTCAATCCACGTATCATTATGTACCAAATACGTACCAATCATATAGAACAGACAAATACACACATTATATACAATAATGACTTCCAAAGTAACTTAACATCCATTCGCAGAACAAATTTAAAATTTAAAATTTTATATTTTATATTTTGAGTTCATACTAACCTCGTTCAAATTCCAAGACAAGTATTCATTCATTAAAAAATATAAATAAGGGATTTGCAATAAAAATAAAATGAAAAACACATGCCATCTCCGGAAAAAGATAGAAATTTCTGGCTAGCATTAACAAAGTGCAATATATATTCAATTCAATTCTTATTCATTTCATAAAATCGTTTGTTAGTTAATTAAATATAATTGAAAAAAAAAAAAAAAAAATTTCAGCACTCGTAATTCGTATGCGCATTCACTGGGCATTAGTTTGATAAAACAATAAAATTTATAAATTTCCAGCTTTTTCGGAAGGTTGGCGTTCATCAATTGTTGTATAATTTTTAATTTAATTATTAATAAAGTAGAGTAACAATTTCAATTGAAGGTAATCTGTTTTTTACTTTGAACAAGAGCCGCTCGCACGCACTTATAATTTAATAGAACATTTTGATTAAGTAATTTAGTACCCAAGTAGATTTAATCTATTAGACTTTAATTTATTATTTATAAAATTAAAAAGTTTTTAAGAACGCCAAGAAAATGAGCAAACGCAGAAAGGCATATCATAGCGCCTGTTTCTCAATACTTTTAACTTAAGCAAGTATTCGTGGAGTATGTTTTCACGGTTTTGCCATTTTCGTCTTATTTGCTGTATTCTCAAGTCACTTAATTCATTAAGACGCCGCAGATGAAGCCATTTTTGCCATTGACCTGGGTATTCGTCTGTAAATAATTATAAATAATACACACGATTCACATTTTTAATTTTGTTCCCTTTTTTATAGACATTTACTACTGTATTTTCTACTGCTCACTAATGGACACCATATCAGACAATTTTTTTACAAGATAATTTATTCCAAAACAACCTCAAAATATTCTCCTCTGGCTAGAAATTTTTTTTACTAAAAAATTTTTAATTTTCTTAAAGAAAAAAAAATTTTTTTTAATTGCAATTTAAAATTTTTAGAAACTGCCAAATTTTTAATACGAAAATTTTATATTAAAATTCTATACAGCTTTCTTCCAAATCACGGGAAAAGCCCTATTAATTTCGTGTTTTTTTTTTTTTTTTTTTTTTTTTTTTGAGGTCATTTAGAAATAAAATCATCTCATCCAATTGTATAATAAAAATCTACTACTAACACGAAATGTTGACTGAAAAATCTAATGAACGATATTTTGATAACTTCTCTAAACACTCAATGGCGCTGATTTAAAATAAATGTAATTAATGTGTAAAATGGCTAATGACTAATCGACTTGGGATTTATTATTATCAAAACTAATAATTAATAATCAATGCAAATAAAATGAACGAAAGAATGATAATATTTAAATGCGTGCGTGCGTAACGTTTTTTGATGACTAAATTTTTGAATGTAATAAAATATAAACACTTATTATTATTATAATTATGGTAAAACTAGTTACTAAAAATAACAATTAATTAATTAATTAAATAAAAAAGTAATTAATTAATTAAATGATTTATTTAATTACAGTGATTAACGCATACAAATGTCTTTTGACAAACGAAAAAAAAAAAAAAAAACTTAGTAATTTACAATGTAATTAAAATTATTTACTTTATTAACTAACAATATAATCAATTATTTATAATTAACACGATGAAAACACGACAAAAAAAAGGTATAATGATTATTTGTATGTAGATTTAATTTTTTTTTTTATAATTTTTATTGTTTTAAGAAATATAAATTTTTTTTTGTTTTTTAATTTTGTTTTGACTAGTTTTTAATGTGTAATTATAATTTCACTTAAAGACGACTATTTGCAGGAGGTAGTAATTGCATAGACATACAAAAGTAGTGCAGCAAGGCAATTTTTGTAATAGTGTGTAGCTCTCACAGGCAGCGAGCAAAAATAAAAATAAAAGTCAATTTTGTGTGATGGATATGAGTTTAATTATACACTATTATTATTATTATTATAATTATTATTATTACTATTCATTATTATTATTATTATTTATTATTATTATTATTATTATTATCATTACGAATATTATTATTATTATTTAAGTGCTGAGTTTGATGAAAAATTTAAACTAAATTTTCAGTTCTTTTTTAGTGAAAAAAAAGACGAAAAGTAAAAATTGTTGTCATTGAGTAAACGTAAAGTATGTGGGCGGGGGTGTGACAATAAAACAAAAGTCTTTTACAAAGAGTGGAAGAACGTGCTTGTGAAAGAAAACCCTAGGTTCGTTCAGATTTTAGAGATATTTGAACGTCAAACGGTAAAGTAGCCATGAAATTTTAATCAATGGGAGTTTGTTAAATTTTCAGACACTTTACAGTTTGACTGGTAGATTTTAATTTCTCCAGCTCTGGACACAGCTTTGGTTAGTACCTACCGGAGACGAAGCGCTCGACGGGTTTGTACTGGTGAGGATACAATTGTCTCGGTGAGTAGCCGTAGATTTCCCGGTGAACGGGTAAGTACCTGAAAATTTTTAAAGATATGCTTTTAGAAAAGTTGATCATATAAAAAAAAAATTTTTATCAAAAATCTTTCTATTGAGAAAGGATTTAATGTCGTAAAACATCTTTGGACTATTTCACTTTTGAAAATATCAGCGCAGAAAAAAATTTTTAGAGGTCACCAAAAATTCTTAAAATTATTAAAAATTGAATTTTTCTGTTTTCAATTTTTTTTTCATGTCATTATAATATTTTATAAGCTAACAATGATGTTTTTTCTAACAATTTTACCGTATTTCGTATTCCTCAGAAGAACCTCAAATTATCTATTAATTAACATCACTAAAATATGTAAAAAAAAAAAAAATATATTAACCTGTATCCAGGTACATTGATGCGATCAGATGCGTGCGATGGGTTATCGAAAATAGATTTTCCGTAAGGCCATGATGACGAATGAAGTTCAGGGTAGTCACTGAATATGCTTCTGGGTTTACGAGTGTGTTCGGGTGCTCTCATGTCGTCGGTTCCTTGTTTACAATAACAAATTCAATTAATAGTTAATTAACTCTCTCTTAAAAAAAAAAAAAAAAAATGAAAATTAAGAAATAAATACCTTTGAGAGCACGTACATAACTCTGCCAAAATCTAGCCTTTCTCGTAATGGGCTCATTACGGCCAATCATGGCAAGATTGCTCTTGAATCGCGCGTCCATTTTTATCGTTTTTTAAATTAATTTATTAATCAGTAATTAATAAAAATAACTATTGTAAACTATTCGATGCCACAACGTAGCTATTGGCTACTTCTACCGATCACTTGTACTCGTTCGCTGGAAAAAAAAATTCATTACCTGAAATTAATATTATTTGAAAAAAATTTCATCAAAAAAGTCGAAAAATAATTTTTTTTTTTTTGTATTTGAAAAAAAAAATTTCTAAATAATAAATATTATTTATAAATTTGAATGTACGTATGATCGAGGTAATGACGCAAGAGTCCCGGATTTCATGTTTGATAAATTTAGTCTGTGAGTAGCAGCCCCCTCAGCATCTAGAGCTCAGACCAAGAATCATTTTTAGATTTCTCTGATGTCTTGCATCAATGTGTTATAACATACGATATACATGCATGTGTTACAATATACATGTATGCCGATCTGAAACAGGTGTAGTGCAGACAGTGCTTTATCGCTTAATTTAATATTTAAACTCGAGCTATTTACTCTTTCTCTTTCTCTTCAATGTAGCCTTTACATTCCGTTACTATACCTTCACATCAAGTAAACTACCAGAGTAAAGCCACCTATGTACTGCTGACTTTGACCGACATATGTATAACCAACCATTCCTATGAGTTAGATCTACTAAAAGTTGACAATGACCTCATAATTCTCGTTCGCGAGATTCAATTACTGATTTACCAATTTGTCAACGGAGTTATTATTATTATTATTATTATTATTATTATTATTATTATTATTATTATTATTATTATTATTATTATTATTATTATTATTATTATTATTATTAATTATAGATTTTTAGTCAACAAGCGGAAGCTTACTCACTGAATTGTGAGTAATTGACGGCTCGGATATTTAATTTATTATTTATAGATTTTAATGATAAAATCATTATTGTTATTTTTAAAAATTTTAAATTTATTGCGACATATTTTAAATATTTTTAATTAAATCTAAATATTTGATATTGTGTTTTAGGAGCAAAATTTTCAAGTCAGGGTTTTATTTTTAGGCTAAAAATTAACTGGTGATATAAAATAGAGTAATTTGAGAAGATTATAGTTTAAATAATTTTTATGCAAGCAAAAAAAGGTTAATTTTTTTGGGTGTTAGTATTGCAACACTCGACTTTAATATGTTAAAAGCATTTGACATCATGCAAAAATTTGTTTTATTTATTACTTTTTCATTTTTTTATATTAAAGTTCATTACTATTGGTTGCACAGGAAAAAGTTTTTACTTGAGCCAAAAAAATTGTTGACGAAAATTAAAACAATTTTGATAGAAAAAAATTTATTTTAAAGCCAAAATTTTTACTTTGCTTAAGATGATTAATTTTATAAATATTTTTTTTTGAAAAAAAATTTTTTTTCTTTACTAAAAAATTTATTTTTCTCAGAAGAATGATCTGTTTTTGAATTTTGAATAATTTTAGACTTTACATTTTTAAAATTTCAAAATTCTGACTAGTAATCAAATTTGTTATCAATTGAGTTTAAGAATACAATTTTTTATTATATTAAAAAAAATCAAAACATTAATTAAAATTTGTAATTCATTTTCTCTTTATACAAGTACAAATTAAAAATAAAAAGCTCATGACTCATAATAATTAATTGGTTCGATGACTCAGTCATTAATAAAAGCGCCAAAAATAATTGAGAAAATTTTTTCAATTATTGCGCGATGAATGTAATAAGTAGTAATTAATGAGTAATGTGCAATGTGTAGCCTCAGTAGAAGGAGTATTTATGTAGTCAGACGGCACGAAGACAAGTTAAATTTAAAATTGAACTTACTTTTTTTTTTAATTAGTTTTGGTTTATATTTGTTTTTGGGTGAAGGACAAATTAAAAGTTATATTTAAATCTCTATTTATTTATTTTTTTTTCCCTAATTTTTATGCTAAATAAAAATAATTTTAAAAATGCTAATCAAAATTTGTAAATATGAAAAATTTATTTTTGTTTTCATGGATTGTCAAAATTATTGAACTGGTTAATAAATGAATACGTCCCCGTGAAAAATTGTTATAATTTTTTTTTGTAAATTTTAAAAAATTTTATCAGACTAAAAAAAAATTATGTTGAATTTTAAATAGAAATTTTCATTAAAAAAAATTAGTTTAAATTCTAGTAATTATTAATTTTCAAAAATAAAAATAAATAATATAAAAAAAAATGCAAAAACGTGAAGAAAAAAACTTTTATTCTAAAAAATTGTAAACGTAAAAATTTTTTGGATTAACTAAAATATACAACAGCGAAAATCGCAATAATAAAATACCTCGGACTTACTCTTGGCAATAACACCAAAATAATGAATTAGAAATTTGAGCAAGAATTAAATAATACGTAATGTAATAACAGTGAGCTAACAAGTACAGTTGGTCAGACCTTAGTGGGGTTGGCTGCTCTCGAGTTATTTTTACCCGGCATATAAATATCGAATCTAGCGTATGTACATGTGTATACTCTTACATAACTGTTAAATCTCCGTGCCAATTTATTGGTATAAACCAACATCTTTCTCCGACTTTAGAGCTTCTATTTATCTGTCAGCTGTACTCACACCCACACAATACACTCTACTCTTTATAAATAATTCTCTCTTATCAACATATACCAAATAAAATATAATACATTAGCGGGCAATCTTAATCTGAGTCATGAGTGTTATTAGATCATGATCCAATTCCATTCTATAATTAGGTTAATGTGTTATGTCAATTTCAGGCAATTTTTTTTTATTAATCAACCCTTAGTATTGGTAATTTATTATCGATTATTGATTATTGATCATTGATCAATAATCAATACTCAATAATTACAGATAAAAATAAATAAATCGTTAGTCATTAGTATTCAAAAAAATTTATTCAAAAATTGGTTAATATTTGTTAATAAATAATTTAAAAAAATAATAGTCCTGACAACGATAATAGATCGTTACTCCTCAACAATTAAAACAATATTAATAATTTATCACAATTATACATCACAGCAGGTGGTCGTTGTCTCCTTGTGTCAAAATTTGACAGCTGACGTTGACAATAGTTAAATTAACAAGAAATTCGCTTAGCAAAAATCAAAAATCCGCACGAAAAGAAAAAATTGAATTTCTTTTTTCTTTTTAAGTAATAAAATTTGTGATGGTTTTTAAAAATGTGAATTATGTCGAGTATGTGGACAATTATTACCTAATTTTCGGTTGACCGTTCGGATCGAGGATTGGATCTTACACTGAGCTTTCGCTGCCAAAAATTCCAATTAGTATATCACTAGTGCGTTAAACTAAAGCGCCAGTGCGGTAAGATTTGAAACTACCAATAAACGGCGACATTTATGGCAAGTTTCCCCCTCCTTGGCTATGTTATTATTTTCTGCACGATAATTATTGGCCGCAGATCATAATACGCTCGAGAAAATAAAAAAAAAAGGGGAGAAATAAACAAATAATAACAATGACGTCTTTTACTTTTGTAGAATACTCAATGACCTTTTGTTAGTGATTTTTATTTGTTTTTCGATTTTATTTTCCATAAATAATTTTTTATTTTTGTACTTGTTCAATTATCACGGGACCTCGGGCACTCCCACGTCCGCGGCCTACACGCAGTGCTTTTTTACTGAAAGTTATTCCAAGATCGTACATTCATACTCCAGAGAATAAGAAATGACATTTATTTCTGATGACATTGGCTACTACGTAGTATTTTATTTATTTATAATATCTTATGAAAATCCTTATTATTATACATTTATTTATTGCATAAATACATTTTTCTACGCGTTACAAAATTACACGCGATTTATTTTTTTTTGTTTTTAATAATTTATCATTACTGGCTATTTATTCGCGTTATTTATTGCAAGTGTATTTTCGAAACTTTATGATGATAAAAGTCGAGAATAGTTTTTATGAAGTGTGTAACTTTTTTGCCAATGTTTCTATATTTAATAATCGTAAAATTAGTATCTTAAATATTTATACTAAAAATTGTATAAAAAAATTTTTATAGACAATTAATTTTCAAAATTAATAAAAATTTTTATTAAAAAAAAAAAGGGTTTTGTTTTTATTGATAATTTTTTATCCAAAACTTTAATTTAAAAATTTTCTGATTATTTTAAATTTCCATTATTATTAAAACCAATTTTATCTTATTAATCTCTTAACTTGTTAATTCTTCTAAAATTATGTGACCCCTAAAAATATTTACCCATACTAAAAAAAAAAAAAAAAAAATTAACTTGATTCGAGAGAAAAATTCTTGAATCAAGGAAAATTTCCTTCCATCAAGAAAAATTAATTAGTTCAAGAATTTTTTTACTCAAATCAAGAAGATTGAGTTCTTCAAAATTTTTTACTTGATTTAAGTAAATTTTTTTTTTTTAGGCGCAAAAAAAAATAAAATTTTAAAATCCTGAATCCTGACTTTGATAGATTAAAATCTGTGTAGATAAATAATGAGCAAAGGAAGCGACAACCGGTCAAATTAATATCAGCCATCGCAAAATTAATTGCCCCATTACCAAACTAATCAATCGAAGCATCATGTTAATGATGATGATCATCACATATCTGTCAACTGTTGGTCTGTACCTCGTGTAAATACAAGTACTCATTGTATTTAAGCTGGCAAATAAAAATGCATCGATACAAGACGTTACATGTCTATTTTCAGTGTCGTCGACTATTTACTCGTCCGGGACGAGAGCACACGATACACAAATTTAAACATATACATAGACACATCCATTAAAGAAGCAGTGTATGCGTTCCACCGATGTATATTTATATTTCAACTCGGCCACGGCCAAACAAAATGACAAGATGACTCGATTAAAAGTATTTCACACACGCGAGGGCTAGAGGTGTCATATGTTAATAACTCTCTCACAGGTAACGCATGATTTTCAGCAGAAGTTACTTTTTTCACAATTCTCTCTTTTTATGTCTTCAAATGATTGTTGTTGTTTATAATTGTTATTTTTGTCCATTGTCGAAGCTAATGGATAATAAACATGACAGCGATAAGTGAGTGACCGCATCATCGCTTTCGTGATCTACTGAAAGCTTAATCGATCATTGCGACACTCTCGGGACACCTTACCGGATATTTACAACTTGAAATTGTTTTTTATTTGACCTTCGCTTGTTTTTATTTAATCTTTCATCTTGACCTACTTAAACTATCTTTTCAGCTTATTATATATCGTGTTACTAATGATCATGTCCAATATGTTGGGAAAATCTTAAAATATTTATATACAAATCTGTAGTTCAAAAATTACATAGAAAAAAAAAATGACTTTTCAGCTGTTTTGTAAGATTAATAACAGTTAATATTTTTGTTCTCTGATAAATTAAGATTCAGACCCAAAGCGATATGCTCCTTTGGGTTTGAACCCTTTGAGTTGTAATTAAAAGTTACACAAAAAAAAATTTAATTTTTAATTTAAAAAAAAAAAAAAAAATTTCCGGTAATTTTTGCAGTGTGAAAATATAAAGCTTTAGTTGATGAAATTTAAACAATCAATGTCAACTTAACTCTAAATTATTTAATCAAGTGTACTACGTACATATAAAAGACATATACCTAACGCATTGAAATAAATTTAAGTCGTTGTCTTGAGCTTTTACGTCTCCTTAACTTGTTCGTCTTTTTCATCGCAGGAATAGAAACGAGAAAGGGAAAGAGATCCTCAACATCTCCTTATATCCACACTATACAGCTAATGAAAACTTATGAGTCGACAGTAGACGCGTTTCAGGGTGTAGTGCTCGACACTTATTCTCATTCTCCTTTGTTTTCTCCAGGGGTCTTTATTCGGTGAGGGAATCCCGCGCAGGAGCGCCAAGGAAAAGGTGGTTGGTGGAGATCCTTAGTAGGTGGTGAATCTTACATCCAACGATTGTAAGGGATACTCCTCTCCTCTGCTTTATATAAATGGAAAAAATGAATACGAATAATAAGCATTGGCCTTAAAAAAAAAAATTTCCCAACTTTTCATCCCTTAAATAATGTAACGCTTGGTCGGTGATTTCAAATAAGATTTTCCAACACTAAAAAAATATTTATGCACAAAAGACGTGTACTGAAGTATTATGGTCAAATCAAACTTTTCAAAGATATGACTTAAGAATTTTATTAATGTTATATTTGTTAATATTATATTTATTTAGGATTGAGTGCATACAGACGATTATTATTGTAAAATGTTCTGTGTTCTGCATAGTGTGAGCGCAGAGATATTATTATGTGCTACGTCAAGCTGGTGGATAAGTTTAACTGTTGTTATTGTTATTGTTGTATTATATGGTGTAGAGAGTGGCAAAGTGCACACCTGGTCGCGGGTGATGCGCGCACGTACGCCCTAAATGCCATAAACAAGAATTTGTCAGGCCTCCTGCGTAGGTTAACCGCTGGAAACTTTTATATTTAACTTTTGAGGATAGGGCAAGCCCGAATCTTCTTCTTGTACCTTTACTCGTAGTTTGTATTATATTTTACTAGCCTGGAACCAGAATCCAAGATCCAGTGTATATTTAGTTCAGCTTGGGCTTTTTCAATCTACTAAAAAAGAAACAGTTTTGGATGATTGATTTTAACAAATTTCACGCCCATTATGCATTGTCACTGAGGAGATTCGTATTGACCGGAACAGAAGTGGCGACTCGTGTGTATATATGTATATGCCTAACATTCAAGTCAAGAAGCTACTGGTTTTCCAAACTTTTGTGTTTGCTTGATTTTTCCTTATATTATTCTTTGATTGATTTCCATGCGTAGTGAGAATGTAATGGGAATGGGATTGGAATTTTTTTTTTTTTAAATACTGATCGGACTACTTTTTGTTCAAATATGTAAATATGAATTTCACAAGTTAAATATTTTTTTTTTTCTACTACCGCTTTGTACGAAAAAGAATGGAGAGATTTTTCTTATACTTTTGATATTGAAGGCTTACATTGAACTGTAAAATAACTAATTACTAAATTGTAAAAAAAATTTTATGTTATTTGAAAAATAGAAATGGTTTTTAATAATTCAATAGTTAATTTGAGAATTAAAAAGAAAATTTAGATAAAATAAACAAAAATAACTAACTACAATTTTTGTACAGAATTAATTCCAATTAATGGAATTATAATAATATATTTTTATTTTCATGAATCAGTAAACTAAAAAAAAAAAACTTTTTCAATTACTTTCCCAAAAATAATGTCTTTCACAATCGGTCAAGCAGAAAAAATATTTCCTAAAATTTTCATCAGCCAAAGTGCTTTCAGAGTTATATTTATGTATAATAGCTTACAACTAAAACCTAGAACGTATGTCAAAAAAATTCCAATACAAACAAATCAGAAGTTTACAAAACTATTACACAAAAAAAAAAAGCTTAAAGGTGGATGTAATCAAAGGAAAAAAAGTTTACCGAAGAGAACAGAAGTCATCAATAGGAAGGAACCGTTGCGAAAGATTTCGTCGTTGAAATCCATTTAACCGACGGGTGTTGGCCGCTAAAGAGGCGCTAAATAGGCGTGTCCCTTGCTTCCGTTTGCGGCATTTTCTCTTTTATATAATACATATAATATGATATCTATAAAGTATGCTTTATATATAGATACAGACTAATAAAGAAGACCGATCACTCCTCACAATGTTCGACGATGAAAAATCGGGCGTCACAATAATAATAAAAAATATATGTATTGCCTCTATAAAAAGGTAACACGTGGTACCTATGCTTTACTTAGGACTGAGATAATTTGAATTATAAAAAAAAAAAAAAAAAGAATACGTGTAAGAAGGACAGAAGCATGAAAAAGTCGAAGTTAAAAGACCGAATCTAAAATTTTGATCAGCACCCGAAATAAAATTTTTTTATGTTAGGCCAGATAGTCTAATATATTATTGATCTGATCATTTGGACATATCAGACTATGTCGGGCCGGATATAGACAAATAAGGCCATATCAGAAAATTTTTTGACGGAAAAAAAATTAATAAAATCTCAACCCAAAAATCCATGTAAAGTAACAGTGAGTTCCAGGATAAAAGACATTAATCCTAGTCTTAAAGTCTTTGCCGTCAGATCGCAATACTTGATGTTCATATATAGATCTAAATAAGGTATATACATGTACACGTGTCATTCGTATGTTAATAGGGCCTGAGGGATGGCAAGGATGTAGGGATTTATTATATAGAACGCCCGCCGCGAATCTAATATAACCTAGAGTCAAGCAACGCGCAACAACACACGTTACTAACTGCTGTATATAAATATTTCTATATGTATATGTGTACATGTACAGCAGACTACAGGGTTCTGAAAAAGCTCAAGGGCTCAGGCTTATACACGGTTGGCTTTTCGTTAGTATCCCGTCGGATATCGCGCCCCCAACTTATATTATATGACAAGTATATTAAGGCAAGCATTTATATCAATTAGCTGCGACGTTTAAGGCTAAAGACTAGAGAGAATCAAGGGGTCTGTGCTCTCCGCACAGACAGTCTTTAGTTTTTAGGGTTTTTAGTCTTCACTTTGCCTGGAGGATATTATTCTCCTGTAAGCACTTTTTTAACGTGAGAAAAAAATACAAATATATCTATTGAATTTTATTTTTTTTCTTTTACGGTGAAGATTTTAATATTTATCTTGTTGCACTTAAAAAAAATTTATTGATTCAAAAAAAATAAAAGTATTTTCAACAAGTGTTTTGGCTTTGAGACATTTGGTTAAATTGAATTAAAAAATACACTGACGAATGATAAAAAAAAAAAAAAAAAAAACAAGGATATAGAAAAAAGAAATTTTTGACTTAGTAAATAAGTAGGAATAAAAACAATTAATTATAATTTTCTATTTTTTCTGAAAATATATACGTCAATTAACAGGTCTTATAAAAAAATAATTATTTAGTATTTTTTAATTGCAATAAAACTATAATTAATTAGACTCTTAAAAGTCGATAAACTATAAGACCAATTATTACGTTTATCAATTTCTGTCTATTTATTGATAATAATAATAATTACAATGTCAAAATTTCAAAGTAATGCACGAAATATTATATCTTTAACTATAATTGATTCTATAGGATTAATTAATTAAATAAAACACATTCTTGTTGTACCGTAAAATTTCTTTTTTAATTCTATCTCATTTATCTAACCTTCAGAATTCATTAACAATAACCTGCCACAAAAAAAAAACCTGCCAAAAATATCGTGAAAAAAAAAAAAGTATACTTGAAATAATTTAAATCCGGATTTAAAGGGAATCATAAACTAAAATAATTATATTGAATAAGGCAGTTAAGCGTGAAGCTAAAGTGACCACAACAGTCGAAATACAGTGCAGATACAAAATACACTATAGAGTAGCAGACATCAGAATTTATAGATGGTGTCAAAAAATCTCTCGACAATAATATAATGTAAAGCCAGGGAGTCACATTATATATATTATATAGTTTGAGGAAATAAAAGTTTAGGTGACACAGCCACAATTACACGGGGTGTGAGTATTCATAAAGGAAAAAACCCAAGTGCTCCTGATCCCCGATCCCGATCTATATTATTGAATTCATTGAATTTGTCCATCCCAACACCATTACACACTACTACTCGTAGTAGTTTTAGTTGAGGGGATGAGGTGTCACCGGATTGACCGGATGTTTAGGTATTGTCCTTTGTGAAAATGCACAGGATCTTCACTTTCTCTCTCTTCTCTTCTCTTCTCATCGATATAATATAATAAAATATATATATAATAATATAATATAAGGTATAAGGGATCAAACATTATTGTCAAACGTTTAGCTGGTTGTTTGGGTGATGCCAATTCAAAAAGAAGCCTGTAGTGAGCTCACTAGTATACTGAACTAATTCTGAAGGAAATGGGCCTTAAAAGCTGAAAATTTTTCAACCTTATTGTCCAAATATCCCATACGATTTCTGGTGGCATGTGTGTCAATGACTAAACGACGAGAAATTACGGGGGTGTATTAAAGACGACAGTTCCTACTGAGTATTTCATGAGTTTAGATTTATATACAAACATACAGATCTATAGATAAATGTGAGTGTGTATTTTGGGTGCAGAGAATTTTTCGAGGTTCACAAATGCTGACGAGTTTAATGGGAATATATATTGCTCTTGTCTACGCCCTTATATATTCAATGGAACTTATATATATTATGGAGAGTGAGAGGCAGAGAGAGGACTCTTTTTGTTGATCAAAAGTAATCTCTATTCGACTTTTTATTGTGCTAATGGTTAAGTATTAATTTATTGTACTATTTAAGTATTTTTAGTTTTTTTTTATTCGTTATTATATCGATCTTGAAATTTTTTTTGTGTCAAACATTGAAAATTGAAGTAAAGGAGGATTTTTATAAAATAAACCATGAAAACATTTTCTTACATGACCCATAATCATAAAAAAAAAATGAAATAAATCATGACAAAAAAATATTTGACTGAAATCTTTTATTTTAGAAATTTATTAATAAATAATTATCTTAACTGGTATACTTCTTACGAGTATATATGATAATAATAATAATAATAATAATAATAATAATAATTATACTTTAACATAATATCAAAGCTAAATCAATATACCCCAATAAATATGACGATTGACGATTGAGGAATAATCTCAGTAGCACTTAATAATTTTCCCACTACACCCTTACCCTCAATATGAAACCGTGACAATAGGGCCAGCACGCGCGACGTCCATTAGTGCCATCAAACTTGATTCTCTTGTTGATATCACATACATTTATATATTTATATTCACATGTTGGATTAGGTCTTGTGTTTTATTTATGAATTATACAGACAAATATTAGATATATTATTTGTTGTTTATAAAATATTATCGCAACTCAATAAATAAATTTATAAAGAAATAAAAAAATGGCATTTTAGTGCTGTAATAATATTATTGAATAAATTGACAATTGTAAGGTGACAAAAATGTATACAAGATATAAGATTATCCGTGAGGATTTAACAGTAGGTAACGTTGTTGTAGTTTACTTTGTAAAAAGGTGTACTAAGTATAGTATTTAATTTTTCACTCAATTTCATCTGTTGAAAATATGTTTTCCACGAAGGAAAAAAAATTGAGCGACTAAATTTTTAAGACCCTGTACAATGTACCATTCTTAAGCTTGTTAAATCTGTAGCTACGTTGCACGATTTCTTGTATTTACCTTGTGTACTTTTATATAAAAGTTCGTGATTTAGAAAGATTTATTTAATGAAATAACAAATGCTTTATTTAATAATTTAATAAATTAATTTTTCTTTGATAATTTATGGGATATCTTAGCAAATAAATTATCATAAAAAATTTATCAATAATTACTTGTAGAAATTGAAAAAAAATATTGAAATATTTTTTTTTTATATTAAAAATTTATTTATTGAATCAAATTACAAAAAAAAATAATTTTTTAAATCTCTCATTATGCATTTTGTAATGTTTTACATGAATAACAATTTTCTATTTATTTTTATTCGGTAAAAAAAAATTTACTCCGAAGGAATTTTTTTTATTAATAATATAAATAAATTTTTTCCCGAAGTAAATTTCAAAAATTATAATAAATTATTTTTTTATTCCCATTTATAGTTTGATATCTTTCTATATGACCAAATCAAGCCATATATGATTTATGTAAATAGTAAAGTCACCAAAATACTTTTTAACAATAAAAAAGTTGTATTTGTCATGATGAAAGTAGATTTTTATCTAAATTTTACAATAAATAGGCTTTCATTCGAGAAAATGATAGTTACTTTATCCTTTCCGGAAAAAATGCGTCACAAATAATAATAATTATTATTATTCTATGGTCAGATATGAAACTTTAACTTTGTACCGAACAAAGCATTTTTATTTATTAATGTAATTATAATAATTCTGTAATAAATGTCAATAAAATGTATTAAAATATCATTGCGAAGTACAAGTTTATTTATTCAAAATAGATCGAGTGGTTGCGAATAAGCTGCAGTTGAAGCTGCAACTGGGTGGTAGCGTCATCGACCCACTGCTACGCTGTTGAGGTTAACCCCTCTTGGCACCTGGGTACAAAGGCGTGGCTTTTTATACTGTGGTCGATAACCTGGGTCCATTAAGGCTTATAGCCACCCCATTCTGCTTCTGCTGTTTTTTCACCTCAGCTTTTGATTTTTACAATTCAATCGCTAGTTTTTCCTTCATCAGTTGAGTATACTTATGATGTGTTGACGAGAATTTTTTTGGCTACACATGTAACTTTCAGAAGAGCGAAATTTCGATCAGGGTATCTCGAAATTCAAGCACCGACATACTATCGATTATAATTGTCTTATAGATAAAAATTATGACGTAAAATAATAATAGGAGAGCCACGTCAGCAGGATTGGTTCTAAGTGCTGGCTTATGTTACCGGAAGGGAGGTAATAGCCTTTCGTGAGTCTATAACTTTGTTATAACTAATTGATCTTTTCTCATTCTTCATTCTTCAATCATCATTTTTCATTTATTTATTATCTATATTTTCACTCTTTACTCTTTGCATTTTTATTTATAAATAACGAAATTGAGGAATTTATTTTATAGCTGTTAATTCAGTAATTTTTAATAAAACATCAATGCATGCAAAAATTACGCTGAAAAAAAAAAAATACTTGATTGAAGAAAAATATTTTTAGATCGAGATTTAGTAATTCTCAATGTTATTTTGAGTGTTGAAAAAATATTATACAACTTCTATTGAATAAAAAAAATATACTTCGGCCTTAAACTCGGCACGAAAGGTGGATTTCAAAGCTATGTATTGTGGAATTAAAAAATATATGAAAACCTTTAAGAAATTTCATGAAAAGCAGAATTATAATTCAAAGTTATTTTCAGAAATAATTTTTTTTTACATTTAAAAATTATTTGAGTAAGAAAAACAAAAAGTCTTTAATTTTAAATTAAACTGAATTAATTACCATCTAAAAAAAATTTTTTAAACTTGAGGTAAATTTTTTTGGCTTAAAAAAATATTAAGAAAAGCTCTAAATTTCTTAAACAAAGTCAAATTTTCTTGAGCCAAAAAAATTTTTTTTTGCTCCAAAATAATTTTCTCAAAATTTTTTTGAAGCAAGAAATTTCTTTTTTTTATGTACAAAAAGTAGGTAGTATCAAGCTTTTAAAAAATTTTTTTCAGTATAATAACGAAATTTAATATCAAACCTTTCATTAAACTTCTATTTAAAACTATAAACAATGACGCAGTTAGACAGGAATTAAATTATAATTAGTTACGAAATGTGTGCATGCAAAAGACTAATTTAGCGGATTATTTACTCCGTGATACCTTTGCAGAATTTTCGTTAATATATACACATGGCACCAACCACCAGCATTATGAAGATCAAGACACCGAAACTAGAGAACTATTTTAAGATTTTCGCTAATTATACGATCCGTTACGTCTATTATTTTATTCAGCTTGACTCTCAATACAAGACATCACATCCGCCGCATCATGTCTATTTTTACTCTACACATCTGTATTTAAGGGGGATAGCCACTGTGACGCTGGAAAAAATAGGCAATTTTCGGGAATTTTTTTTACTAGGATAATAAAGGAATTTGGGGATCGGGTTTTTTTTGTTTTATAAAGTATATGTTGAGGATAATTCTCCTAAATTTTTATTCAAAAATATTTTGTTATCACAAAGTTATAAACATTTTTGTAGAGCACCAAAAAAATTTCCCCCTCCATTGCCGGTACTGTAACTCAAAAACGGATTATCTGAAACAAAAAAACCAAACGGCATTTTAATCTATAGGAATGTCGCTATCGTCGCACGTAGGGGATTTTGAAAATTTTGATTTGAGAAAAAATGGCGCCATATTGAAAATTTTTTCGTCTTTTTCCTCATTTTTTGGACTCAAACAGCCTTAAAAATCTTAAAAATTAAAATTTTCAAAATCCCCTACGTGCGACGATAGCCACTAAGTAGACGAATACGGGGAAACAAAAAAATTGAGAATCGGTTCATATTTACGAAAGTTACAGTACCGGAAAGTTTGAAAAAAGTCGTTTTGAGAAAAACGCGAGTAAAGTTTTAAGAAGATTCTCGCAACTTTAAAATCTAGTCTTTCACAAAATATTCATACTCACATCAAACTATCAAGTCCTGGGCCATATGAGGGTTCTTCCTCCTTATCTTTAGTATTGACCTTGACTTTTTTATTTTTTTACTGGCCGTTTCCATGCGGCTTTCAGCAGCTTTAACCCGAGTAGCGTCGCGCTCAGCGCAGTATGAGTAGAGTGTTGGTCCTACTTTAACATCGAGATTCTCTAATATCTTCAGAGTTGCTAGAGCCCCATCATTGAATGTAATTGTTGAAATATATAAAGCTATTTCAACAATAAGGGAATAAGAAGAATTTGTTTTTGGGGCGAGCTGCCACACTAATGCATTGAAGCTTTCATTATTATTTTGTGTAAACCCACCGACACATCGTTCCAATAACTCTGGATTCGATAGATCTTCATAAATCGGTATTAAAGCTTCCGCAATATCTGCAGGAAGTGGTGGTTTTTCAACTAATGAGTCCAAAGTATTTGTTGCCACAGCTTTTTGAAATTGACACCACGAATTTGCACCTTCAGGACAAAGAAAATGCTGCGGATCTTCGGGTGATGAAAACTTGTGATAAAATGTTTGCCAAATAGCATTATACATCTCATCAACATCATTAGAATGACGTCTGATTGCTAAACCATAATACTTTGTAAATTCATTAATTGCTTTGTCCGTTAATCGACCTTTCCCACCTAAACTTTTCTGTGTATTTTCTTCTTTTCCTGTTTTTGTCTTCTTGTTAGTTCGTTGCTTCTTCAAAGCCCTTAGTCGACTGCCCATTCGTTTTTGCACGTGATTAATACATTCCTTTTTTTTTTATCTTCACCATGTCCCCATACGGTTTTAGCATCACAAATATTTTTATACGTTTTAGTGTCACCATCACCTATATAGTTTACATACTTAACGTTATGTAATAACTCTGATCGCATAAACATCTCTTTTATTCCATCTACCTCCATTTGTCCAGAAGAATTTTCATGGTTTATTGGACAGTCTAGAGCATGGTCTTGCATAAATTGATCGTATTCAGCTGTTCCTTTTTTGAGCTCATTAGCGCACACATCTTACAATAACTGGATTTCATACTTACATCTACGATTTTGCCAGTGAAGTAACCAATTAGAGAAGATATACCAAATGAAGATTTAAACCCTCTTTTCTTCCAACTACCGTCACCGGAGACAGAAATTCCAGGAATGTCATTGGATTTTAAATGCTTGCAGGTTTCTTGGATTTCTTCTTTAGCAGCTTTTTTCAACACTAAATCACAACAGTTTCTAGCTGCATTTCTGATTTGTGTGACCAGACGATCGTAAAAGCTATGGAACATTGGTCGTGGTAAATCCATGAAAGCACAAAATCTTTCAGCTCCAGATAACCCAATACCAATTATCCGCATTGCAAAGATGAAACGGCGATTAATTTCATACGCATTCTTGATGAGTGGACATGAATTTATCAAAACTGGATCACATTTTTGCAATTCACAACTAGTTTAAAACCTAATCCTCGAATACTTGTCTCAGTAAAGTTTACATCACCACCACACTTTTTACACGATACACAGCCACTTAGTAAATTAAATATCGAAAAAAATTTATAATTTTGTAGCTAATACTCGAATCAATTGTACAATCAGATTTTTGTGATAATTTCCTCTTGGAAGCACTATCACGTCGTTGAGAGCCAGTATTTTTTCAGTTTCATATCTGTTGAGCGGTCGATTAAATTTTTCCTGTCGTTTGGCAGTTTTCTTTCGTTTTTAATAACTTTACTTTGTTTACGATCCATTATTTAACAAATTTTTTTGTTAAATAAACAAAAAAAAAAAGATCAGAAGATTTAAAAAAATAAGTAAGTAAACAATAACGAGTACACTAAGAAACTCAATAAATTAAAGAACGAGTGTGTATTCATACAAAACAACTAAACTATGAGGTACAGTATCTCAACAATAAGAAAAAATATACGTTAAAAGTCAAATAATTGTAACGGTTGACAATCGTGAGGGAAAACAATCGCCAACCCGTACGAATCAAAGACGGAGCGAGCAGGCGACGTTTTCGTCGAAGCGCCGCGCGTAAAACGGTCAATCGACGCGCTCTTATAAAAATGACTATAACTCGAAAACTATTCGGAATTTTTCTATAAAATTTGAAATACATAATTTTGAATATATAAACTTCAGTTTAATGAAAAAAAAAAAAAAATTTTTTTTCCGAAATTTTACAGTGGCTATCCCCCTTAATTTATCGCATTAATGTACCATATTTTATTTATTCATACTATATCCTAACAATTCAAGAAAGATAGAGAGAAAATAAAATAGAAAAGATGAATAAATTCTATAAAGGGATAATTGCAACCGACCATTTAAATTCCCGGCTCAGAACCCAGAACTCTCGCAATTAATCAAAGTAAAAAGAGTTAAAGTATACTTGATAAATGTAGGAGGAAAATATGAAAAACGAATTAGTTTTCCGTTTTAGTACTTTATCGATTAAGCAATCTTAATACATCGCTGAGCCGCAACGTACCATAAAGCGAACGGAACAGGAAACGATCTATTCTTACTGAGGAATATCGTCTCTACGCTAGTGGTTTTACAGTTGAATTTTACTCTGATTAATAACGAACTTATTTTATCGGTTTTTTATTTTTGGTTCTAAATTATCTATCAATTTTTTCTTTCTATTGTAAAAGAGGTAAGGTGGGAGGCACAACTCTAGAAAAAATGTAGAAATATACTAAAGGAAATTTTAAATTGATTCAAAAAATAAATCTTAAACTTCTTCCGGTTGATTTTTAATTTTTGTTCAAAATTTATTAGATTTTAGAAATTTTAAATTTATTCCAAAAATTAATATCATGAATACATAGATTCCATTCTCTGATAATTGTTTAACAATTATTGTAATGATTAATCACTTAATTAATCATATTCATTTTGAATTTTTTTCGCGAGTAAATTTTCTGAAATTGTTAAAATTAAAATTAAATAATTCTATAAAACTATTTTGAAAATTCAAAGCTTTTTGTTTGTAATTTACTCAAATAATTTTCGAATGTGAAGAGAATTCATTTCTGAAAAAATACTTTTCACCCTATAAATATTAATTATACTTTTCATATAAATTCAAAAAGGTTTTCATAAATATATATATATATTTCAGTCCATAAAATATAGCTTTAAAATCTACCTTCCGTGTCGAGTTTAGATCAGAGTGTTATTTTTTATTCGATTGAAGTTGTATAATGTTTGTTCAACACTTCAAAAGGTTGAGAGTTAGTAAATGCTATCTATATGCATATAGACTGGTGAATCACTCGATGGTTAAAAACAATTTTTAAAGAAACAAACAAAAGAAGCAGTACAGAATATAAATAAAACCGCTGTCTGATACATACGTTAGAAATTTACCTAAATCAATATAAAAAAGTAAAACAAATTGATAGCCTGTCGAACAACGGGACGTCCCCTAATATTTCCGAATGTAATCGAGGGGGTGTACTGAGCACAGTGTCCTAAAGGATGGACCCGTGAACGGACAACAACAAAAATAGTCTACATCTATTTCTATAGATATATAAAGTAGTTTGTAGAAAAGTACGTAGAAATGAGTATAAAAAATAAAACTAAAAAAAGTTGGACAATGCAGTTACGTCCGGGGGTGTTTTATTGGCTGGTTTCCGCATGGGGTGGAAATTCTAGTAACTAAAGTTCGAAGGGGATAAAGAGGTGTTTGGTTGGTCGACCATCCACATCTTGTATTATACAAAACGTGTATACTTTCTCTCTGGTTCTGAAAAACTTTTATTTTTTATTATTTACCAAAAAGTTAAGCTCTTCCGTTTAAGTAAAGTTATTTTTCAAAATTTTATTTTTGGTACACCACACAACATTTACAACTTTTGGCTCAATGCTGTTTTCACTGAAACCATACCAAAAAATGCAATTATTTTTATTTAGTTTTTTTCGATAAAATGTTTTAAAAATTACTTTATTAATAAATACTTTATTAATTATTTTAATTATTATGTAGAATTGATATAAGTCAGTAACGATCTATCATAAATTAAAATATCGCATAAAGAAAATTGTTTGATGTTATAACTTAAGATTAAACTCTTCACTAAAGGGAAAACTTAGCGTCCATACGCCACCTAGCGGAGACTCACCAAACTACTGACCTACTAAGTACAATTTTACAGTTAATTACCAATATTTTCTAGTACATATTATTTAAATAAAAAATTTTTTACACTCCAGTTGATAAAATTCAGTAACATTGAAAGAAAAATTTGATTTAAAAATAATTTTAGGATTTATTTTAAAAAAATTTGAAATTTAGAGTAACTCGATTATTTATTAAAAAATTAATTAAAATTAATTAGTGGCTCTGTCCGTGATAATTGTAAAATTCTCTAAAAAAATGACATTAAAAATTCATTTTATAAACTTATCATGATTTAATTTGACACCAGGGGTCGTGCGAAGTGTTAGGTTTGTCTTTTCTCAGTTGGATCTATTACTGTTTCTGTTAGTTATCGCAAGTACACACAAGTACCAATGCACCCACATATGCGGTAATACATTAGAGCACAAAATTAGACTGGTTATTTACCTGCGCGATGAATAACAGAGATAGTGAAAGTTAAAAGTCCTTATTGCATTATATACAGACAGTATATACTCTAGGTGTATCGGCTGTATGAAGCCACCGGAAGTAAAGGTTTTTGAGCGCTCGAGAGTTTAGGGCACGTGGCCTACAAAACCGTGGGGTGTGATAGCGCGTCACGCGACCGGAAAGAGCATCCTAATTGATATCGATCATCCTCTGCCTTTTTTAACTATGACGCACACTCCATTTATTTATTGCTCTCATATTCATGCTGTTCATGTGAGCTGTATTGGTCTTTATTATATCAATAACGCACATGCATAGATATAGTCTTTGGTCTCTTTCGTAGTTTAGTCAAAAATAAACATCCACGTATTCTTAAATTATTTTCATACAGTCATAGGAGGTAACAGACTTGATTAGATTTTCTCAGGATTAATTTAAAGATTAATTTAAAGATATGACTAATTTCCATATTTAAGCGTATATGGCCAAGTCTGAAAATTTTTTCACGTTCTCACACGATTCATGAATTCAATTAAAAAAAAATTTTTCTTTTCTTTAAAAATTTATCAATATTTAAAAAATATAAACAGTTTATTTTTATACAAAATCGAGACATAAATAACTTTATTTAAAAAACATTTACGAGGATCAAATCCTCGTTTAGAATGTCTCCCATAAAAACATAAACTGCCGATACATTGATATGCGCTAAAATTTACAAAAAAAAAAAAAAAAAACTCCCAAAAAGACAAGTCCAAAGATCGTGATTAGAAAGGGTCACATATAAATCATATTGGTCAAAGTTATCCATTGAATGTTATCAGAGTTTCCGGTCCGTCGCACAGACATTTCGCACGATTATATTTTACGGTGGTTGTAACATGTAACGTGTTCCACATGCTTCATGACCCCGCTCTAAACACATCGAATAGGAAATCTCGTTGCATTGCAACAGTGCTTTCTGCTTAGCTTCTTTCATTTTCCCGTTGTAGTCTGTATCGTATATCATGGGCATAAAACATGATAATAGTAATAATAATAATAATAATAATAATAATAATAATAATAATAATAATAATAATAATAATAATAATAATAATAACCACATACTCATCTGTAATACAGATGTATCTCACAAAAAATCCCCATACATCCACACAATACTTTTATATATTTTATCTTACAGCACTCAATGATATTACCAAATCAGAGCATATGCTGGACGTTGTCCACTCCATTTACTTTGCTGTGTCATCTCTCAATAAGATGTAAAGATATATATCCCCAGATTACCCTTCGAATTGAGTTATCGAAAGCCCAACCCTTGAGTAAAAAAATAACTTATGACTCTAGCATAAAAAATAAAGCAAATTGATTAATTATATTACAACTTAGACGTTTAAAAAAATCGATAATAAAATAAGAACAATAAAAAAATGAGTAATGACAATTGTACGACTTTAGACATGAGAAACGTAAAAGGGATTTGGTAGACAACGGGAAATCTAAACCGGTAACAAGATGGCCGCTCGGAAACGGAAACCGGAAACGTGTCACTCGAGCTACTGCTTGTTTCCGTCGTGTCGTGCAAAAAGGAAGCTTGAGCTTGGGCTCATTCTTCTGGTACGAAGCACTACAAAAAATATTAGATGAGCTTTTGCGTTCTACACATCCCATATGTAATTTTTAACCTTAGTTAGGATTTAGGTTCTATTTATCTTTTGTGTTGTTATTATTATTGGTGGAAAGGAGGAAAAAATAAAATACGGATTTTATATGCACGCTTCTGCGGTTATATATTATATATTTTTTTTTTTCACTATGATACACAATGTACATATATACAACCTGCTACAATAAATACTTAGCCTAATAAAATTAATAACAATTGTAGTGAAAGGTAGTTGGACATTACACATTAATTTTTAATGTTTAAACATTAGATTTTAAGTTAATACTATAAATTTTAAATTCACTGAATTCGTGTTTTAAATCGTTATTTTATAATCATATTCACAACAATTGCATTCTAATCTTAATTTATTAATTTAGTTTTTTATACTTAAATAGATTTATTCACTTGGATTTTATTTTTTCATCACTTTCTTACTCTTTTTATGGTTTTTTGTACAGCACTACATTTTAATGTAGGAAAGGATTGATATATATTTCAACGTTACCCTAGTTAGATTTAAAATTTTTTTAATTTTCTTAGTCAAAATTTTATTTTGATATTTTTAGTTTTAGTTATTTAAAAATTCTCATTCTTTCGAATCGATACGAATGTGTTACAACGAAATTTATGCACTTAGTTTTCAAAATAAATGATCGTGTAAAATTTCAATTCAAAAATATATAAGATTGAATATTTTGTTTCAGTCGATATTATTTCAAGGCATTGACAATTAAATCCGAGAAAAGAAAGATTCAAAGAGATTGAGACAATTAATTCTGATTTTTTTGAGGTTTAAAAAATTATAATAAAGAATTTGGATTTTTTTCGTCAAAAAAAAAAATATTTTGAATTTTTTATTGAGAAATCGTACTCAATTTCTTGCTCTTCTAAATTTGCTTTTCCTCAGAAATTTTGCAATGCGCTATAAAAAATGTGCGTTAATCTTTTGCCACACAAAATCAAATTATTACCAATCATAACAAAACACTGTGTGTGAAACCTATCAAATAACTAAATTACTCTTTAAATAAATTCTTACGGAAAAAAAAAATCCACTAGGAACGTAAAAAAGCTAAAAGTACCGAGATCACTTGAAAGAAGAGTTAAGAAAAAAAATCTTTAGTATAAAATAATTTAAATATTTAACAACAAAATCTCGTTACAAAAACTAAATCCTTAATTATTTTGCACCACCGGAAATAAAATATATTCATCAATATTGAATCCTCGATAAAAATAAATAATTTATAAAACAACATTATTTCACCACCAAAATGGTTTCTGCATATATGGGGAGGCCATTACCTGGGCACTTCCCGAATACGTCGATTCGACTAATTTTGACTGACAGGGTTTTCCATCCCTCACCAAAACAGGTACTGCAACTCGCCGGGGCGAGCATCCACTGGCGCCCGCTTCAACGCGTTCATTTTGGGCGCGTTTCGTTTTATACCTGTGGTTCTGGAACCAAATTTTCACTTGGGTCGGGGTAAGCTGGATAATTGAAGCGAGATGTTCCCGTTCTGGAGCACTAAGGTACCTCTGTTGACGAAATCTTCGTTCCAGTTCGTAGGTCTGGGCTTTTGAGAACAAAACCCTACGCTTTCTTTGTTTCTTCCCGCAATGACCGGAGTGGTGGTCATTCAGGTCGTGGGTTCGCGATGATGATTTGTCGTCGTTGTGGTCGTGATCGTTATCATTATCGTGGTCATCTGCGGGTTCTTCCGCTTCTTCGAAGTCTTGCTCTTCATCTTTGGAGGAGTCGTTCCCGTTGTCTTGCTGCGACGAGGGAAATGATAGGTCTGATATTGTTGGACTGGTTGAGTCGGGCTGTTGTTGCTGTTGTTGCTGCTGTTGATGAACTGCAAAATAAAAAAAAAAAAAATTGGGGTTAGAGATCTTTAATAAAAAAGTCAAAGACAATCAATTTTAAATCCTTATATAAAATTGAGATGAAATGTATGTGGCATCAAACTATTCGTAACGTGATTGGTCGAATATATCATGAGCATGAAAATATATGTAAACGCTATAGTAAGGCGCGCGCAAATTTGAATTCTAGTTCTCCATTAAATTTAGACTTTCAGACTATATCAAAAAAATTTAGCACCGTGGATACAGAAACTTTATTCGTAAAGAAGAGTCCATGATCATTTATCGTAAAAAATTATATTACATATATAATAAAGAATAATATGTCTAAGTGGGTAACGTTAAGTTTGAACAAAGTACTTGTGAACACGCTATCGGTTGTAGAGAACCAAAACTCAAACTATATATTGAAAATATTATATTTATGTGCAATAAAAAAGGGTAGGCTTGAGTCGAGATATATCTAGAATGTAGTCTCTGGTCTCTAGTCTGGTCTACTACTTCAGTGGGGTGAGTGTGTAAGTGTACAATATGCTATTGTGTTGAGGGTTAAAGGAGAGGGTGCGAAAAACTATATAAACCCTATTCGATTCTCATGTTGAATATAATATGTGTGTATTGTGTTAGTGTGAGTGTGTGGCACCCCACACGAGATCAACCATATCATTTTCATGGGAGATTAGCTCTTGATTTTCGCCCTCTGTGATTTCAATTAAGATGATACTACATGTCCTACTTTGTATGGATGAACCTTTAGCTGCTAATTTTATAACCATTTAATTCTATTTGATTGGGAAAATAATTAACCGAGTTTTGGAGGATTTACGGAAGAAATTAATCATCTTTTGATCCAAAAATTGAATTATTAATCTACTAACTTAATGTTTGAAAAATTTTATTTCTTCAATTTATCGATCTAAAAAAATTCAAAATATTTTCAACTATTAATACATTTTTTACGATATTTATTGACGATAATTCAGTAAAACTTTTCAATTTTTAAAAATTATTAAAAAAAAAACAAAAATGTTCAGTACAATAAGATTCTAATGAGATTCAAAATAAGTATAAGGATTACATCAAATCATTGGATAGAGTTTTTTCAGCTTGAGAATGAGGTATTAGCTGTGATGCTCCGGAATAATCGAATCATTGATGATGTCACACCCAAAAGTTTCCATAATAAGAGAGGTATCAAAAAAGTGAAGTAAAGGTAAGGGCATGGTATGGTATGGTATATATATTCATCACTAAGAAAGCACGGTAAGCCCTCATTCATGACAGGCTGTCTATTAGGGCACTTTTTGGTTAAATAGATGCGAAAGTACAAGCACAAGTAAGCGGTGGAAACTAACACGAGTATTCAGTAACCGCGACAATGTGAATTTTGGGCGTGACAATTTTGATTCATCGAGTTGTTACGGGAGGGGTCCATCATTTTCGTTCATTTGTGTTGGTCTTTTTTTTCCTCTCTCCAGAATATATGTGTCTATAAATGTAGTTGCAACCGCTTGCATCTGTCCCCACGGTGACATCTGTCACCCCAAGTTGGCCAATCGCGTCCCCGGTACCCAAGGACCTTTTATACGACTATTAGATCCTGCTTAGCTCGCGCGAACCAATTGTAGGGTGTTAAATAAATAAGGGTTGTGACAAAACCAAAACCTGAGGAGAGAAGAAAGGAGAATGCTGAAGCTATAATACATGCTCCACACCAAATATATCCAGGGATATGTACTCATTGTCGCGTTTAATAGGTTATACCCCACTGATACATTTCTCCCCCGGGCCTGGGGTCAAGTCCGATCCTAGAGTACACTTACAACAATACATTTTTGATCTTCAGATCAAGATTTTTAGCCGTATTGATACAAGGATCCTCAGTTTTTCAATTTCATCAAATTTCATGCTCTTGGATAAATATTTTATCGAGGCTTACCAGTCATTTCGGCTAATGTTTGGGGCACTGACACCGGCAGAATTGGTCCCGTCGGCCATCCTAAAAGTCCTGGTTGTGGTAGCGTTGAAGGAGGCGGCGGGGGTGGTAACGAATTTCTCAGGTTTCCATGTTGGACTGCGTGTTCCAAAAGTTGTTGGTAGGTCAATGATACATCATTGTTTGGAAGGATTGTTGTCGCTAAAAAATAAATTAATTCACAGTTTTTACTTCAAATGAATCACGCATGGATTTTTCAACTAATCATTGCTATCATAAAGAAAATTATAGCTTAATCTTTAAGAAATATCTTTTAAATCATTGAAAATGAATTCTGCATCATTGTTTGAAAGAATTGTTGCTGAAATATCAGTTTTTTCAATGAACATGTCATCAAAATTAGTCAGAAATTTTTTACGGGAATTTTTATTGAAAAGAAAAATTTTTGAAATGTGATCGATTATTAAATATATTTTTTACATGGAAGATTAATCAATTACATTAAAAAAACGACTATGATTACTTTCAGATAGGCATATTTGATATGTATTCAATTCTGTGCTAAAAAAATAGAATTTGGAATATTTTAAAGTTTGAAAGCTTGAATAGAAAGATTTTAGAGTGAAAAAGTGTATAAAAATAAATAGTAATAGGATTTGACTTACCATGATTGTCGTCTTGTGCCGTCGGTTTGGCTTCATTTAACTCCAAAATATCACTGATATGGAACCCGGAGCTCGTTCTGGAAGCCACTGGTGTTTTAATACTCTCAAAAAATCTGTTAACCAAACAAAAAGTAAAAAAAAAGATTAATTTTAAGAAAAACACGTAGTCTTTATTCTTTTTTTCAATGACTATTGAGGAAAAAGTTATTCCAGCAACGGGAGCGAGACAGTAACAAGTATAACAATGAAAACTGATGAGTAAATAAGATTTGTGCATGGCAGAGTCTTTCGTTCAAAAGATAATTATTACTATTTCAGGCAGCTTGTTGTGTTGTAGAATTTTAAAAACCGATTAAAACCAGTCAAAGTACAGTTTTTGTTGCCTTGAAGCCACCCGCCTTTATTATATTTCCCCATCGGTACCGGTAAAACTACTCTGCGTCAGAAACTCCGAAATGACCACCCGGTGAGAATTTGCACCTTTCTACGTGCCGGAGAATGAACCTGTGAAAAATTTATCGAGTGAAGAAGTTAAGTTACTTTTCTTGAAAACGACTTCACCGGAACCTGCTAATCCAGGGCTTTGTTTAGACCTCATTGTGCACTCTAGAGCCCTTGGGTGACCGAAGTACCCTCTATTATTCAGATTTTAAAATCACTTAAGCCGTGTGATCTTTTATTAAAGCACGAATTTCAAAATATTTATTCTACTAAACAATAACTTTACCAAATAACGTACGAGGAATTTTAAATTATCTTGAATCGATTTTCAAGATAAATAAAATCAGGCATCGAAATCACTTTTATTCAGGGCATAGTCTTTCTTGTTTATCGAATTACTTTTATTGTTATTGTCAGTGGTTTGAAGCATGCAATATTCATAATAATCCCAAAAATACATTTTTATTATTTTTTACTTTCTAAACCATCTTATAAATTATTACATAATACTTTTTAAAACACCCACTGATTGTCAGAAAAATGCTTCTTGTATTTTTTATTTGACATAAAAAATTAGAGGATGCATCAAACTCAATTTTCAGCAGTGCAATATAATAAAATGTTCTCTAAATGATCTCAAAAAAAAATTTTAAACAAATTAATTACATTGATAAAAGTATTAACTTAATTCAAGAAAAAAAACTCTTGTAGAAAATTATTTAAAAAATTTTCATTGTCTTAAATAAAGCGGAAGTTTTTGAATTAAGAAATTTTTCTTGATTTAAAAATTTTTCTTTTTAATAATAAATAATAAAATTTTCTAAAACGATTTTCTTGATTCAAAAGTTTTTTCCTTGAATCAAATCAATCTTTTTATCAGTGTAGGAAATGTCAGAACTTGAGTCTAACTTTTTTGTGTAACAGATGGCTCTGATGGCCCTTCTAAAAGATAAATTTGGAAATAATGTGTTCAATTTTCTTTAATAAATTTTAAATAATCGTATTTCAGGATTTTGATCTTTTAAAAAATGTATTTTTACCTTGAGTTTAAAGCTATCTGGTTGTACCAATGGTTAAGAATGTTTGCCGGGTAGGGCAATAAATGCCAGGGTAGTATTTTACTTTTATCACTCATTGTTAAAAATTTATAATAAACAGTCAATGTACTACTTTTTAAACTACACTAGTGTGTCTCAAAAAAATCTAATATTTCTTCCACTGTTTAATAAAAAAAATCACTGTCCTCGACCCACTGATCAAACTATCACTTCACCGCACACATGTGAAACCAATAATAATATTTGTGGATGAATTTATAATAAACAGTGTATGTTTAGTTTTCACTGAGGATTTTCCCGAGTGTTATTTTTCGTGTGGAATTGAAAAGCGAGGACTCAAAAAATAGTGTTACAACAATAATATTTCGAGCATCCTCAACGAACACTTGACGGCTAGTGAAGTTGCTGTTGAAACGCACTTTGATCCTTGAGTGTCCTCGACAGTTTCCATGGAGGCGTGTCTTGATTAGGGGCGGGTTTTCCCAACCCCTACCATAACGAGCGCCGGGAAAGACCGGTAATTTACATTTGTTGCCACCCCGTGACAATGCTTGAACCGTTTTGCTCGAGAGTATCTTCTCGTGGTAAATTTACCGCTGGGAGGAGTCTGCTCTTTGGAACCGTGTAGGGCGCGGCACTGAGGGTTGTAGTTTTTATATATATCATATATCATGGATAAAAGTTTATGTATGTGTGATATACAGACAGTACTTTTGAGTCTTATCCAATCCAGGTTTATCATCGATCACACGTCTTTTACCAGTTGTCTACTTATTTTAACACTACACTTTAATGCGTCAGTGTTAATGTGCCTTGTAACATTAACATCATATCACTGCGATAATCATTACTTCTTTTACGAACCTGGTGAAGGTCGCTAGACTATTGATTGTTTAATATATGGTAAAGTTTGTACAAAACTCAAATTTAAAAGTCATCTATTTAAAAAATATTTATTTTTTCGTTTCATCTAGACGGAAAAAAAAAATTCTTGGCTCAAGAAAATATCAATCAAAATTTCTTGAATGAAGTCAAAGTTTCTTCAGACAAGATAAATTTATTGAGCCAAGAAAATTTCTTCTTGCTCCAAAATAAATTTAGTTTTCCTTAAAATTTTCTTGGCGCAAGAAATTTGTTTTTTGTGTGTAGAGCTTCAAAAATTTTTTATGAATTTTATTATGTTAGTTGAGAAAATAAATTTTTTTTTAAAGGGGTGCGTAAAATATTACGTAGAATTTTTTACTTTATGTTTAGGCTTGAAAATTCAATCAGCCAAAAATATATTTAATACGAATAAATACAAATTTTTATTTCAAAAAATAAATACTGGAAATTTTTAATTTTGTGAAGAGATTTGAAAAAAATTGGCTCCGTAAAAGTTTTTGTGATGTATAGTTATACATTATATTATATTATACCTATACATTAGATAAATTAGTGAAAAACATCAATTTCAATCTTTTTTTTTTTTTTTTTTTTTTTTTTTTTTTTTTTTTCACAAAGTTAAAAGATTAATTTCATTTTATCTCTTAATGAAAAAAGTTTTATCTGCCATAAGATATATGATTTAATAAATGAGTTTTGACATTTATTGTAACGTTATATTTATTACGGCAAACTAAAAGTATTGATGCATTATATTTATAAACTTCAAACATTAATTTTTTTTTAATGAAAATGAGTCCTAGGGTAGAAGTATAGGTTTTAGCCATCTTAATGCCGTTTTAAAAAAAAAGATTATTAAAAAGTTTATTAATAATTAGCAAAAACTAAAAGTCAAAAATTGATTTGAACTTAATTGGGAATAATTATAATCTTAAAAAAATTTTTTTTTTTAAATTTTATACTAATTTTACTCGGTTTTTTTTTTTAATTCAACCGTTGCAATAAATAATTTTAAACACCTCAATAATAAAAATAAATTACTATAAAAAATCGAAATATCTCCACTTGAAAAAATACTTTCTAAAAATTATTCAACAAATAAATAATTTTCGGTGTAATAAAAAAGTAAAACCTAGTAGTCATTTTTTTGTGACACCGCCTATTTTCAGCATCTCATCAATATAAAATGTCTCATCGGTGTATTCGTGTGTATAGATGTATAGAAGGTGAAAAAGTTTCCCGAGGTAGTTTCCGGTTCTCTTGGTATTTCTATTGTCAACTGCCTCAACTAGCTTCCTCTTCTCCTTACACATACGCACATAATACATATATAAATTTATACCCTTGGTCTCTATAAGTCAAAAAATGCGGAAGGGGGCGTACAAGGGTCCCATTGTAATCCGGCATACTTTAGTGTCGTTTTTCTCATCCTCGTACTCATCATCCACATCCATGGATAAGAACTCATGGATCATGGATCTTAACTTGACCTTTGCTTTGATTCACTAAAGATGGCCACCCCTTGAACCTTGTAATTAATTACCGCAACAGTTTTTTTTTTTATACAAAAGGGGACTGAGAATTTTAAAGGAAGAAATAAAAAATTGAATATACCACTTTTTTTTTTTTTTTTATTTTTTTATTTAAGTACATATTTGTCAATAAGTATATATTACATAAATATTTAGTAAAGTTCTGCGAAAAGTTGCATAATAGTAGTGACAAAATGTCATCGACACGCAAAGGCAACAAATCGAGTAGCGAGATCACGCTTAAGAAATAAAAACACGGGATCTAATCCAGTTAGAATCGAGTTTAAGGTCTCAAAGACATTTTTTTGTTCTATTTATTTTTATTATTGTTATTATTATTATCTGGTGAACTGCTGTAGGGCAATAAACTATATTTAAGTGAGTAACAATGATATAAGAGAGAGTAATGGGTAGATAGTTGGTATAATATGAGTTAGACAAAGAAGAGCTAAGCGGCGAATGCACAAAAAGAAAATTTTCAAGGGGTGAAAGCCTCCAAGGGTGGTACCGAGTATCATCCTACATCCTACTCTACACCACAGCGCTTCCCTCCAGTTTATAAGGGATAGGAGAGAAAGGCAATCGAGTAACATTTGTCCAAGTCTCACGACTGTTTGGCGATAGCTGTGCCAACTTGTTTCCAACACGCAATCCAATTTGTCTACGTCTCATTGTTTTAAAACAAAAATAAATAAAATACTTGACCTTAGCGACATCTACTTGGCGCGGTAAATTTTATTCATTTGAATTATTTTTTATAAATTAATTAGGATTGACTCTATCAAATAAATAAATTTTTCTTGCATGCTATCTAATTTTTATACTTCAATTTTTAGAAAAAATATATTTACTTCAGAAGAAAAATTCTTGAACAAAAAAAAATTATTTTGAATAATTTTAAATCAGGCAGAAAAATTCTTAAATCGACTAAAATTTATTTAAATAAAATAACATTTGATGAAATTATGCAAAATGATTTTTTTTAGTTCAAGAATATATCTATTGATTCAAATTAATTTTTTTTAGAGGGTGGATAAAATTTTTCTAGATTAAAATAATTTTCAAATATACTCAAAAATTGAAAGCCAACAAAGACGCTTTAGACTTTGTTGAAAAATGCAATGTGTATGTACAAAATACAGGTGTGGAGTCTCATTTAAGGGCATAAGAAATAAACTTCAAGAAAATTAGAATGATAAAGTACTTGTAAATAGCAAAATTATTCCCAACAGGTTAAAAGATTTAAGATATGCGAGAACACTCTAAAATTACAAATAGGAAGCAGGAAAGGGCATGCCATCGATTTTCGGGATAATGAAATAAGTGAAGACAAAAAATCTAGTGTCAATACAATTGAGAATAGACATCCACCTATTTACGAGGTTAAAGTTATTCCAACTGTTTGGTTATTAACATAACAATACGAGTACCTGTCGGCTTGACAACTCCAGGCTTTCAAATTTAAGAACTCTGACTGGTGGATACTTTTATTCCATTGACCGTAGATTTTAAGTTTTAGCTATTATTATTATGTATGTACCTAATGTACCAGCATATCTCACCTCGAGCTCGAGACAAGTGGTTGTTAAGTTTTCGGATGGTGTTTTGTTGTCGTAGGAGTTATAAAGCCGCTGTACTACCCGTAGACCATCCAGGATACTGCCACCATACTATACAAGAATTGAGCAAAGTCGAGTGGAAGGGAATGGAAATATTTTTCATGAATGGGAATGACGGTAGAAAATGAAAAGAACTGTTTTTTTTTTCTAACACCTGAACATTTAAAGCTTAAATTTTATATATAACCTTACACTCAAACTTACACTTACAACAGGTACTTACTTTTATTACCGAAACGTGTCCCTGCAATAATTCGGAGAATTTCAGGTGAAAAATTTATAACACTAGCACCAGCCTCAAGTGGGCCTCTTTTGTTCAATTGCTAGTACTTCCGGGTCCACAGATTTACTTGAATTTTATTTATATTTATTTTCTCACTCGTTTTATTACTTCATACCTCACTATTTTTTTCAACCTTAAAAAATATTAAGAATTGGAAAAAACTTTATCGTTAGGTTCAAATTTTTAGTTCCGCCATCAGTTTTAGATATTTTAGTTAATTTACATAATAATAAATAACTTTAAACCTTTTATGAATGACACTGTGTCAAATGGGGGTAAAAGGAGTTTTCAATGCAACAAAATGTGTGATAATTTGGTACAGGTGGTCACTTAATTTAAAAAATCACCTTTGATGTTTGGAACATTTAAATTTTTATTGAATTTTTTTTTTTGTGATTCGTTATTGGGATGCGATTTTTTAAATCATAACAACTAATTTATAAAAAAATTCAGGTCTTCTTCATTGCTAGAATATTTAATTACAAAGAAATAATTTTTTGGGAAATAAAGTGCTGATATAGAAATTATTCTTGATACTTAAAAAATACGCATTGAAAGAAAATTTTACATTTCAAAAGAAGAAAAGCTGAAATCAAGTTAAATATTCATCTATACACGAGAAAAAAAAATTTTTTTTTCAATAACATTATTTCTAATCAATAAAATAATTATAAAAATATATTTTGACTTTTCTAAAAATAATGAATTTCACAAGTGAAAAAATTCTAATCAATTATATTACGTCATCTTTTCAGTATAAAAATTCAGAGTGCAAAAAATATACAAGTAAAAGTCGATACTAGATTACTACTTCTAAGAAACCGTAAAATTACTTTATTATGTCATCAATATTTTCAAAATAAAAAAATTTTCCTGAAATGTTCCAACATTATCCTCAATTAAAATCCGCTATCAGAAGTCAACCAATTTTTTTTTAATTACATAACATGCAGGGTCAAAAAATTATTTATCTTCATTTAACTGCCTACATATATAAAAAATATATACATGTTATTTGATTAAAATGTATTAAAAAAACAATTTCCACGTGTGCGCTCAAGGTAAAAAATGTATTTTATCAATCCAATGAGATATCATATCACTTGGCATCGCCAGAGACGAGGTGTTAGTTGACCGTCGAGAGAAAAAATGACAACGAATGTACACTAACATTAAGTAACAAAACAACAATAAAAATCAATTTAATTTATAAATTAAAATTTTTTTAAACATAAAAATTTATTACAAAAAATAAAAAAATAAATTTTACTACAGCGAAGTTTGAAGTTGAATATTTCTCTTCGTAAAGGAAGAAGAAGAAGAAAAACTTGTTCGGTTCATTCATAAACTCTGACAAAAGACGAAAAACCGGGTGGGCCCGTTCCCGTCAATGAACGTAGTAAGTTTGGTAGTACTACTATGCCTACTTGTGCTACTCTCGATGAATTAAATGTAGTTTTTCGAGTAACTATTTAGCCAGCGTAGAGTATCAGGGAAGAAATAGAAGTCCCAATACAAGAATGAAATAAATAAAAAGAGACGGACACTATACACTACGGGATGCCTTAGACAGAGTGTCGCCTTTTTATTTTCTTCCGCTACCATCAAGCATTCAGGATCCTCCACGCTACTCCCATATTTAGGATAATACAAATATATGTTTATTTGAGGTGTGTAGTGCCCGGTATATTTATGCATGACCTAAACTAACTTATTCTATTCGGCACATTTGACTCTTTATAAAAATATATAACGCATTATCCTGGTAGTTTCGATATATGCTACTGTATAAATGTCAATAGGCTTCTTTTGTATCCTTCGATCGTATTTTGTTGATAATAAAAAGCGTTTAAGATGATTCAAATAGTCTCTGGTAGTTTCTGGTCCTTCCTTTTTTATTGTAAAAATACTGGAAATCACCGGAAGGGATCGAGAATTGCTTCTTTTATTAATAAAAAAATATATACATACTTTCTGCTACAATATACATCAAAGATCCCTGCTAGAATTATTTAAACTACACAATGTAGACATTTTACATTTTTCATAACCTTTTAAATAGCTAATGTGAATACATAATTTATAAAATGTTACATAATGTAATACTTAATATTTTACACAATAGAATTTATCGGTTTATATTTAATATTGTCCGCTGTTTAATTTACTAACCAAGTATGAGATGCGGTTGACAGTCTCTTAATATAATAATATTATTATATTAAATATCAAACGGACAGGTGTAATGACGATGATGAGAAAATTGCAAATCGGTCAGTACCATATGGTTGAACTGTTACATATATTGTATTGAGCGGTTTAGTTATATTACGTATGTGGTAAGTAATAAGAATGAGAAAGTACTAACGGGGGATTCCCTGTGTTACTCTGTACTGTCCTTCCTTATTAATTTTAAGGTAAAAAGAAAAATGTCATTGTGAACTTTAATTTTCAAGTAATGTTTCGTTTATTGTATGTTTATATTTTTATTTTCAAATTAAATTGTTTGTAAATGTAATAAAAGATATATTGTGTTACTTCATAATGTCGTATTTCGTCTCGGCAGAGTTATTAAATGAAATTTTAAACTGTCTTCAGGTAATTATTCTGGGCATTTCTTTAGGGCGTGGGAATAGTAAGACGGACTTTTGTGTAGTGGGTGGCTCAAAATTAATGTGAGAAATTTTTTTTTTCTTCTTAATTAGTTATTTTCTGCTAGTTTGGGATGTGTGAGAGGCTTTAATGGTAATACTTTAAAAGGAGGAGTTATGGGGTACGAAAAATACATTGTAGTTTTTTTTGTAATATGGTAACGGTTTTTTTTGCTTGGGGTTTCTTTTTTTGCCATTATTTCGTAAAGAGAAATTATGTTTTAAGACTTTAAAAAAATTTACTGTAAATGTATTAGTCATTGTTTATTAATAATAATTAATTTTTGTCTAGTCCCGAGACTAAATATCACAAAAAATCCATAATAAAAGGGCACAACAAATTAACAAGCTTATATTTAAGCTTATATTTAAAGGTAATTAAATTATTTAAAATATTTTTTCCGGGGATATTTTGTCGGAGGATCAAGAATCATGAATCCACGTTTTAAATATGTTTAAAATGATATTAATAAAAATACTAAAAATAAAAAAAAAATAAACTTGCCTATAATCATCTTCATTGCAAACGTAATCAGGTGGTATGAGATGCCAAGAAGAGTCATAACAATCATCATATGATGCTGCCATCTCTAAACTAACTGATATTTATCACTATAACTTATACTAATTAAAAAAAAAAATTGTTGATAACTTAATTGTAGGAACTACTGTAAATAACCGGATTTTTATGACATTTAATAGCAGTCGATAGTTCTTATAATTTATGAGATATTAAATTGAATATATATATAGCACACAGTTGTAAAAGTCATCGCAATACTAACTGTCGGTGTATTCATACATTCAGTTATGTATTCTATTAAAAATATATGTAGCTTCTAGATAGGAGCTCAGGCAACCTTATCTTCCATTCGATAACACCCTATAGATTAGTTTTGACTACCGATCATTGATTTCTAACTCTTTTATAGAAATTGTTATTATTACACTGAAAAGAAATTTTTTAATCAAGCTAAATTTCTTAATCTAAGAATTTTTCTACTCAAACCAAGACGATTAAAGTTTTTTTTGATTCAAGTTAATTTTTTTTTCATGATTATTATTGCACGCCTTATAACGCAAACGCGATTGAGGTAGTCTTCTCTTAACACATCAAGGTCAAATACTGTGGTCTTAAAATGCCTCTATCACAACTTTGTTACACTTACAGGATAATATGGGTAAATTTGTATCAACAAAACACTCTAAATAAGCCATCTTGTATTTTTTTTTTTAAATAATTTTATTTTGCTACATTGAAAAAAATTTTACATGGACGTCCGGATGTCGGTATGTCATCACGATAACTCCCGAAAAAATGAACTTATCAAGACCTGGTTTTTTTTTTTATTAGCTTTAGAATTGCAGCAACTGGTTTCGTATTATTCGATGTTGCTTAATTATAATTAATAAAAAACAAAAATTGGCTGATTTTCAGTATTTCTATATACATAGCCACGCATGGGCGCTTCGTCATCTGTTCAGAGGTGCATTTTAAATTTAAAACTAAAGCACAATTTGTTAATATTTTCCATATGATAAAAATAATACCGCTTATTGTATTTTTAAAATTTAAATAAGCGTTATGAGGTGTGTAATTATGGATTTTTAAAATTTTTATTGCTATTGTTATTCTACAATTAAAAAAAAAATTATTGGAATCATAATAGGTAAAATTGATTCCATTAAATAGCAAATCAAAAATGAAATGATAAATCTGTAATTATTGTACAAACCCTCGACGTCTGAAGTGCTTAAGTTCAAGTTGAAGTACGCCTTTATATTACACAATATATGAGTGCCTATTAGATTCATAGATTGAATGTTACTTTTTTTATTTCTATCGAATGGTTACTCATAAAATCATCACCTTGAAGCATAGAAAAAAAAATTATAAAATCGCCTACGTACAGAAAAACTTTTACCGACAACACACACTTTATAATAACGATGATAAAATCTAGATTGATGTATTTTATATTATATTTTATAGTTAAGTAATGTAGAAAAAGTTTATTATCGTTAAATGTAAAAAAGATGCTTGAAGTGATATCTAAAAAAATCAATATTAAAATATGTAAAAAAAAATTTTAATACATATCATGATGGCCCAGTTTCTGCGTATATGTAATATATAAGAATTTTTCGCGATATACCATCTCTGTTTAAACTTTTAACGTGCAGATGATAATAAATTTAACCAACGACGGATCAATATAATCATGCGTGACTGTGAATCTAATTGCTGATGTGATGTATCGTGAATTATCGTTAAATATTATGAAACATATATAGGTACGAATATATAGATAGATAGGAAAGAAATAATACAGTGAGTTGTGGTAATATAACATTGACATGTGGTTTTAATCAATATGATTATCACAGATTATCAAAAACAAAAAAAAGAGTAAATAAATAAAATAAAAATCATCAATGTTATTTATCTTCTGTATTAATTTTTAACATATATCACGTATGTACGTACATTTTCCATCCATGTCAATTTTTTTTTTAAATTACATACATCAGAAGATAAATTTTTCTGGACATTGTAAAATTTATAAAATTCTTTTCGTGCAAATCCATTTTTTTCCTTTTCGACAAATTTTAAAATATTTCACCTTTCAAAAGCTACATACAAGTTCTCTGCATTTAATTTACATACATTTACATATTCAACCCTCATCTTGTCAGAACAAAATTTTTCCCTTTGAAAGCTTCAATTTTTTCGGGCCATTATTTACAACAATAAAAAAAAGTCCCGTGAAGGATATTTTTTAATTTTTTTATAAAGAAGAAATTTCGAAAGTTTCTTATAGCCTAATTTATATCACGTGTAATTTATTGAACATATAATATGTATGTTTGACATAATTAGTTTATTTGGAAGATTTTTAGAAGGACCATAAAAGAGCGAGCATGGTGGTTTTTCGGGAATTCTAATTATGTATTGAACAAGTGCGACAAAGCATCCCACTTAAAGAATTTTTTAGGAAGTTAAAAAAAGAATGATTGCGGTTTCTTCTCAAAGTATGTTTCTACATCAGCTCTGAGAAATTTTCTAAAGTAAGAAAGGAAATACATAGAAAATCTCCGACACTTAAATTGTTTAGTCTGATCATTTTGATGTTAATAAGTTTTACGGTTATTGAGAGCTCTCGGTGATTTGAATGAAGATTTATTTTTCTTAAAGTTTAGTGAAGAAATCGGATAAAAGACTTCCTGAAGTCAAAGTGTGAAGTCTTTTATGTATGAAAAAAAAATATTATTCTGCATAATGATACTGAAAAAAGCTATCAGAAAATTTTTTGATTTTTATTACAAATCAATTATAAACAAATAATTTCTTATAAAATTCGCTCTTGTAATTTTTTTTTAATTTTTAAATGCGTAAATTGTTAATATTTTTTATAATAATCGAGTTAGAAAAATCAAAAAAATTTATAGATGTCTGTTTATTTTAGTTATACACAGAAAAAAAAGCTTCTTGCACCAAGAAAATTTTTACGGAAGGCAAAAATTATTTTGGAGGATCTTTGAACATGATTTTATTAAAATTGTCAAAGTCTGCCTTACCAGCTGTCAAAAAAAATGAAGTACTCTTATTAGCAACCGGTTACAATTGAGAAAAAAAAATTTTCCGGATTGCCAATGAACGGGAAAAGATTTTCTTATCAATCTCCAATGCGCCACGTACAATAATTATTTTTTAAAGCGCTCAATAGTAAGAGAAGGGGAAGAAAGTACAATATATGTACACAGAATAAAAAGTGTGAGTATTGGCCCATTCCCGTACGGGCACGGTACTGGCCATTTTTCCCCTATTTTCGCACGGATTATTTTTTAATAAAAGGCGCTAAAAAAAAACAACTCAAAGTATTCTTCAGTTTGTTTTCCCGTGCATGTAATAAATATATTATATTTGTGCCGTAATTTATATTATTGCTATATTAAAAAAAGAAATCAATATTAAAATTTTTTTTTGAAATTTTATAGCAATTAAATTATTAAAAAAAAATTTTTGTATTAAGAATATTTTGAGTTACTTTTTTTTAGCGCCTTTTTTTAAAAAATAACCCGCGCGCATGCGCAAAAATAAGAGGAAAAATGGCCGTTTCCCGTGCCAGTACCGTGTCCGTACGGGAATGGGCCAATAGTAAAACTCCAAAATAAAGTCTACCAATAAATAATAACCTGTATCAAATATACAAGTTGTGTAGAGTACACAAAACAATTGACTGACGTGTATTGATAAAAGTAAGATCTAATAAAATATTCAGGTACTCGACAGTAAGTTAATAAAAATTAGCCAAAGAATTATTAGAAATAATAGTTACCAATCTGAGTTTATTGTTAATATAGCTTACCAGTAAGTTATTGGAGTATTTTTATTAAATAATGGCGTCATTAGACAATGACGATACATCATCAAGTGCCAAAATAATAAAAGATATTGAAAAATTGTCGGTGACTGGCGATGACAATCAATTGGAAAGCAAAATAAAAAATATTTGTGACGACAATAAAAATCACAACAATCCTGAGAACAGTGATGGTAAGCTAGATAATAAACAGGATGATGAATTTAAGCCACATTTGACCGGATTCGAAATTCGGGATCTTTATAAAATCGCATTGAATTTTTACAAAGGTAATTTATTTATTTATTTATTGTTATGATTTTGATTAGGGCATATGACATTAAATTTAGCTGTCACTTTACAATTTTTTAATTTTTTTTAACAAAAAAATTGCATTATTAATTAATTTAAATTTCTACATGTCAATTTTTTTTGCCGCAATTTATTTGTTAAAAAAATATGAAAATGAAGTTAGCCGACGTTTCAAAATTTTTTATTGAAAAAATTTCAATTAAATAATTAAAAAAAACTTTCACCTCTAAAAAACTTGAAAAATTATAAATGTAATTTTTTAGAAATATTTTTTTAGTTGTGATTGAATTAATAAAAAAAAATCAAAAATTTTCAGACGTCTGCTAACTTCGGTGTCATAAAAAAATATTTTCATAATAAGATTTTTATTTTAATGCGCAAGCTAACGAGCATTGGATATTGCAAAGTAAACAATTTACAAACTTCGTAAAATAAATATTCTAAAAATAGCGAATCGCTCGTTTTTCCGCAATCTACTCTAGTATTTTCAGCAATAATAAACTATTAACGTCTTAAATAATTCTGAAGAACTTCATCTTCTTGATTTGAGTAAAAAAATCCTTAAACCGATTCAAGTAAATTTTTTTTCAGTGTAAAATACATAAAAATGACACTTCAACCTTTACTCCAATAGATCGATAGTAAAATAGTAATTTCATAAATTTTTTCAAACATTAAATATTTAAAGAATAAATTCTCACTTGTGATTTTGTTTTATTTTGTAATTTTGTCGTTAATGTAACGCATGTATTTTTAAAAAAATAAATGAAATAACCTCTACTTGAAAATATAGCATATAAAATCAAATAATCGATCGGAAAAATGGAAAATAGATAATAATATTAGCAAAATGTCATTAAATAACTTTGATGGTCTTAATTTAATTATATGTCTCAACAAAAGTTAACTTTTATCATCACGTATAACTTAAACTTGTGCTCTTTATTAAACAAAATTGTGTCATTTATTAATGTCATGGCAGCAGTAAAGAGTAAAGGCAACAGTCAATATCACAACAAACTTTCATCCATTATTAAAAGCTCTAGAGAAAACTTATATGATTCAATAAAAAACCACCAATATATATATATTATATTATAGAGACAAGATTTATAGTTTAGTTATATATTGTTGCATATTCCATCCCACAATCAATTTAATTGATGTTTTCATTTCAATGTTACTTCCTAACACTCATATGTTTCCGCTTGTTGCATAATTTAATCAGAGAATCCTTGATTTTAGCATCGTAAAATTATTTATAATTTTATTTATAACGACCCATAAATTTACTCAATTTTTTTTTTCTTGGAACTGAAAAGATTTTTAATTTTTAAGTAAATTATGTAGCAGTTAGATATCAAAATTTTTCAATTAAATTTCAAATTTCTTTTATGTTTGCAGAAAAAGAAGGAAAAGCTGTGCACCTCTCATACGAAGACAAGCTTAAGCTAGTAGCGTTCACCCAACAAGCTACCCACGGAAAATGCACTCCGGAAAATTCTCCAGAGCTGGGAGTTCTCGACGTGATAGGAAAGGACCGTCGCTTGGCATGGCAAAACCTCGGAGACATAACCAAAGACCAGGCAATGGAAGGTTTCGTCGTTCTTCTGGACAAGCTTTGTCCTCTGTTCCGCACAGTAGTCGAGGCCCAGAAGCGGAACATTGAGGAGCAAAAACGCTTGAAACAAGCGGAAGCTGAGAAGAAATTGGACGATGAATTGCGCGAAAAGGAGGCTGCTGAAGAAAAGAAACGAGAAGAAGCTGACCGGGTCCAACGCGAGTACCAGCGCCGCCAGATTCAAGATGCCTTGAATCAACAAACTTACTACCAGTTCAAGGCCTATGCTGAACAGCAGTACCCGGGGAACCCGGAGGAACAGGGGGTGCTGATTCGCCAGCTTCAGGAGCAGCATTACCACCGATACATGCAGCAGCTTCATCAAAATCGGCTGATGATTGATGAGTCAGCTGAGTTGGACAAAAAGGACCCTGATCAAGAACGAGAACGAGAACGGAGTAGAGAAATTACTGCCGAAGACAATCAGCTCAAACCGGATTTGAAGATCATGATCAACGACGATAACAAAACCGAAATAATAATCGACAATGCCAAAAGTTTAGACAAGAAGAAAATAGACGACGATGAATTGGACGACGATGACAACGAAGACGATGAAAACGAAGCAGCTAACGACAAAAATAAAAATGATGATGAGGATTCTGATGATCAACCCGATTGGCCGCCAATTGAGACACCTAAAATGTGGACAAGGCCCGGCGTGGATGAGTTCAAGAAGCTTATTAGGCGCGAAAGTGGTGACGCTGTTATTAAAGTCGGTCACGGAGAAACCGTCACTGTTAGAGTACCGACACACGAAGATGGCTCATGCTTGTTCTGGGAATTCGCTACTGATGGGTATGATATTGGATTTGGCGTTTACTTCGAGTGGTCAAAGCCTGACACCAACCAGGTCTCGGTTCATATCAGCGAGTCTGAGGATGATGATGATGATGAGATTTATGATTCTGGGGAGGATCTAGAGTGTGGACCTGGAAATGAAGAAAATAGGACGGAATTGAAGACTGCTGCTGCGCCTATCAGTGTCATCATTCCGGTAAATTTTTTTTTTTTTAATAAGTAATGATGTTGAAGTGTATTAATATTTTTTAAATTGAAATGTTTATTTAAATTTAAGTAAATTTTACTTGATTCAAGACAATGTAACTCTTAAAAATTATTTTCTTGGTTCAAAAATTTTTCTCTTGATTAAAATTAATTTTTTTTTTACAGTGTAGACTAGACTACTCTTTTTAAAGAAGAAAAAAAAATTTGAAAAATGTTTTAAGAACTTAAATTTATAAAAACTAAGTACTAAATTTTCTATTTTGTTTTGATCTTTTCAACTAATCTGTCAATGAATAATTTTCCTAAAACCTTTTTGAAAACTTTATAAAGTAGCAAACAAAATCCAGAACTTTTGACTTAAACTTTAACTGTAGTTATGACGATGACACTGAAAAGAAGGATAATGCGATCCCTTATTTGAAAGTGTAATAAATGGATTATTGATTTATTTAACTTTATTCTTTTTATATTTCAGATATACAGAAGAGACTCACAGGATGAAATTTATGCTGGAAGTCATACGTATCCAGGTCAGGGTATTTATCTTCTTAAATTTGACAATTCCTATTCATTGTGGCGTAGCAAAACACTTTATTATCGTGTTTACTACACAAGACCTGGTTTCGTGAATGATTCATCTTAATAATTATAACAATTAATACAATACCACGCCACAGCCACGACTTATCAACAAAGATTTATAAAAATTATTTATGCTGAACTTGTGAGTATCTAATTATCGAGGTTACTGTTGTATTTGCTTAATATTTTTTATTAATTTTATTTTTCATTTTTTTTAAGGATTTATTACAATTGCAATAACGATAACAGGCACTATTCAATGATGTACTAGTCTGATAACACTACGAGTCATATTCAAAATATAAGTAACAGTTGTTTGAATAAAAAAACGAATGATTAGGTCTGTTAATTATTTTTGAATAATTTATTTTTATTTAATTATTAATATTATTTATTTATAGAGTTTAAAAAAACAGCACAATATAATTTTCACTTAGAAATTTATTAAATATAATATGTATGTAAATTTAATTAAAAAATAATAATTGTCATGATATTTGTAATTTTTTATAAGTTAGAAAGAAAAATTAACTTAGGAAATTTTTATTATAATTATAATTATGAAAGTATATTAGAATTAATAAGAAAGGATTTTTTTCGTTTTATTTAATTTTAAATTATTTATCATGACAATTATTGCAAAAAAAAAGCAAAAAAAAGAATTTAATAAAAACTATAATCTTTTGCAAAAAAAAAAAAAAAAAATTTAGAAGGACTTTTTTTAATTTCTTGGATTTTTTTTATAAACTTATTATAAATGAATAATAAAGAAATTTGTAATTTTCATTTAAAGTTCTGTAAAAAAATTAAAAAAAATATAAACTTAAAAAATTTGCAAACTTTCCGACATAAAAATTAATGATTATAGTTTTGTTATTCTAGTTACGAATAAGTACAGAGGATGAAAGAACAAAACGATTAAAGTTAATATTAAATTTGTTAATTAAATGCATGGAAAAAAAAACACTATGAAACCTTGAAGCAGTTACGAAAATTTCTATCATTAAATAATTATGCAAAATATGAGAAACATGTTAAAAAATAAAATTAAAAGCACAAAAAAAAATTGCATACTTTTAAAATAATCATTACAAAATTTGAACAATTAGCGTGACTACTTTAAAGGTGAAACTAATAGATATATTTATCTATGAAATAAAAGTGTGCCTGAACACCACAAACACCTACTAGTTTATTCTTATACACATCAATGATAAATAAATAAATAAAAATATAATAAAAGACAAAACCACTACAACTATGAAAATATCGGCATTAAAACTTTGTTTGTACGGTTTAACATTTATTGTAACTCAATCCATGTATTTTACATCACACAATATGTATTTACATATATTTATTTATATTTATAGTTTTACTGTTGAGTAAGTACAATATGCAATGGATTTGTTTTCAATAATAACCACAATAACATCAATATTTATTGTTGTATAACTTTTGTTTTAATTTTTCAATTATTTTTAGTTTTATTTATTAGAATACATTTTTTTTCATTAATATTATTTTTACAAAGCATTCAAATTCAATTGAGTCAATTTTAGCTATTATATTAGCGTACAATAATTACCATCTAAAAACATTTTATTTATTTTCATCAATTTTTTTTTTTTAATTATACAAGAGCACTTTATCCAGACGGCATTGAATTATGCGTTGCTTAATTAAATGTCAATTTTTAAATGTTTTACTTAATAAAAAAATTTTTTTTCTGCTCCTAATTTCTTTCTTCACTGGTTCGATTGTCTGCGTAAGCTACTTTGTTTCTATCATATACTTTTTTCAAATATATATTTATTTATTTAGATTTTATACTTTACTTCAAATCGATTAAAAATAATTTTTTCCCAAATTTTTATCTAATTTTTCTACACAATTTAACAACTTTTTTTTACGCTATCAACTTTTAATACTGATTATATTTTTTCTGGCGGTTTTAAATTACGGTGATTTATCATAAATTATCACAAAAATCACCGGATGGTAATTGAAAAATTACCGGTGATTTTTATGGAAGTTTACCGTAAATTAAATCCGTCAGGACTCTTCAAAATAAATTTAATTTTCTAGCCTCAATTACTTTACCATTGCTTACAGCTAACAATACACTTTAAAAAACTGTATTGTTAAGAAATTTTTTTTTTTAATTTTTATTTTTTTTTTTTTTTTTTTTTCAACAGAAAAATATTCATAATGCTTGCTAAATTTTATCAACTAATGTGGCAGTTCAGAAAGACTTCATTGTTAATATAATGTATAAAGCGCAAAATATTTTTTGGTCTTTTTCACTTTATTTACTTTTTGCATTATTAAAAATTTTAATAGTTTCTGTAATTGCACAAATATTTTTTTATCACATATTCGAGCTTAATAATTAATTTTTTCTTGGTAAATACAATAGTATTATTTAATTACTTTTTTTTTTAATTCATTTACATTAGCCGAAAGTTTCACAATTGACAATAGATTAACTAGTTTCATTTTTCATTTATTTGCTAGCATATTTAGCTATTTTAATATTAATTATTTAAAAGATTAATATTTTTTTTTTTTTTTACAAACCAAATTTGTATTTTCACTTTAATAATATTTAATAAAGAAATAAAAAATTCTTTTTCAAATCAATTGTCACTTAATATTTTTATAAATTTAATTTATCCACTGAAAAAAATTAAAATAACTAATTGTATAGACGAGCATATTTTTTTAATCAAAATATTATAACATTATGTATATTTCATACATACATTTATAAATATATTTTTCTCAATTGTGCATTTCATTACGTCACAATAAATTATTTAACTTTCAAAATTTCTTTCTTCATTATTTTTTCTTATATTCATATAATAATTTTACTAATAAATTTTTTCAATAATTATCATAAATATTGAGCTATATATATTGTATACCAAACCAGCCAATTTTTGTCCTAATAATAAAAGCTTTACTTGGTAATGTTAATTAATCCCGTAAAAATGGCGGCCTCCAAAAACTACAAGATGAAGTTGTTTTTTTTTTTTAGCGGAAACTTTATATGGTTATTAAAATTTTTTAATTTAGAAAATAAAATTTTAAAAGATAATATTTTCACAAATAAAAGCTCTATAATTTTTTAAAATTGAAAAAATTTATAATTCTTAATGTGAGGTTAATTTTATTTATTGCGCATGAGTCAAAGAATTTCAGGTTACACAGTAAAAAATTTTGCGTCAAAATTTTTTACTGTAAAAACACAATAAATGTTAAATTTACACATAAAAGTGTTAAATATTTAACACAAAAATTTTTACTGTGTAGGACAAATTACATTAAATCTTTCTTTTTTATTTTCCAATAGTGAAAATTGAATTCTTAAAAATTTTCATAAAAAGTTATTCAAAGAGCAAGATGACACTGGATATCATCTCAGATTATACTCAGTGATATCTGTGGTGAAAAAAAAAAAAAATTTCAGATAGTAGCTAGTATAATCCAGATTATACTGGATGATATCTAGATTATACCCAGTGTAATCTGGATTATACTAGCTACTATCTAAAAATTTTTTCACTCAATATAATCTGGTATGATATCCAATATCACCTTGTTCTTTCCAAGTAGGCAACTATAATTTAAATAAATTAATTTTAGTAAACAGCTAATTTGGTACAAAATAAAAAAGTTCTTAAGGCATAATTATTAGCTAGTTTTGATTGGAATAAAAGAAATAAAATTGTAGCATTTTATTATAACGAAGTTTCTAAGTTCAAATTAATTCGCTTAGTACCAAAATCAGTACGTTCATCAGTGAAACTTCTTCGTATAAATTTATCCCTAACGGAGGACTTGGAGCGTCTTTCGGTTAACGATCGCGTTAACCGTGTACCATTATTAACAAAGTAATTACCACTATTGCTGGTGGTTGTAAAATTATTACTATTATTACTATTAATGTTGGGAGTCTGTGGGAATGGAGAACTCGCGTCGTCGGAAGACGTAAAAAATTGTAAATATTCTGGTTCAATGCTCATTGTTCTGTGATGCTTCGAATGTAGCTTCTTTCGTTTGCTATTACTATTGCTATTACTATTATTAGTGTTGTGAGGATTTGCTGAAGGTAACTCGGTTTCACTTAAAACTGTCAGCGATCGTCCTAATCGCGTTAGAACTGGAAGATCTGAAATATTGTTATCAGGTAATTCGTCTTGGCTCTTTCCATTATCGTCACTAATGAATGGATCATTTGAACGGCAAACTTCGTGAATTGGACTGGCAAAAATAAGTGTCCTGTAAATATAAATTAAATTATTCAATTAGTTACACGAATCTGAATTTCGAATAAAATATATTCTCATCTCTCTGTGTAACTATTTAGCTTATATAGAGCCTCATAAAAATTTACCTCGTCACCATAATTTTTTTATATTATTGTATCAAGTGACCCTGTCATTTGCCTCTAGCTGTTGGGTCTCAATAAAATAAAATAAAATAAAAATAAAAAAAATATACTAGGTCTTATTACCCGCGGGTACTTTTTATTATTTATATATATTGTGACGTTTCTTCTAAATTTATGAAAAAAATTCTCCAAAAACCTCAAATCAGGCCGACAAGAAACTACTTTTGATTTTAAAAATTCAATTTTATTATTTTTAAACAAACAACTAAGTAATACTTTAGCAAAAGCTAATATTTTCTCTTAAAACTAGTAAAGTTACGTGAAGTCTAATATAAGAATTCAATATTATGTATTATGTATCTTATTTAACATTTTTGAACATATCCAACCTTTTAACTCCTAAAAAACGGCAATTTTCACATTTATAAATAAAAAGCATTCATAAAAGAATTCAACTCAAAGACGGTAGCGTCTCGGTGCAAGTATGCGTTCATATCCATTACTAGAATTATGCATAATTCAAACTTGAGTCATAAGACATTCATCTTACGTTCTTAATAAATAATTAGTAATCCGGAGTCACTGTGAATGCCGAGAATTATAAATTATGAATATAAAAGAACATTGGCTTAATGATTTTTCGATATTTTTAATCATAATATAAATAATTTATTGGGCGAATGTCAAGGAACAAAATTATAGAACCAACAAACTATTTAAAACTCCTCCAAAAAGTTAGCAAAAAAAAAAATTGAATTTTACCAAAATTACAAAAAATCGTGAAAAGTCAAAAATACCCGTCAAGAGTTTTTTGATAATAATAAATGTTTACCTGTAAGGATTATCACGTTTCGCTTGATCCATTTGTGTCCACCTCCTCTTCTCCGGACTATCTTGCAGGAAAATAACAGTTTCACCATCATCCCTGGCGCCCTCACCAACAGAATCATTCAAATACTTCAACTCTTCCGTGGTGACTAAAGTATACCGTCTCTTATCCCTTTTCTTTTTTTTGAGAATCGATTTCAAGCAGAAGTAAGTTTTTGACCCAGGAATCTTGTCGCTCCTCTCCCCACCCTCGATGTCATTAATATCGGAATCTTTTCTGCTGATATTACTCCTCGTTTTTTTGGGAATGGCCCCACGCATGGTATTAATTCTGGCCCTCTGATCCATCTCTCTTAAACTAATAGTCTCTTCGCTCTCGAGTATACTCTCTAAACTACGTCCATTATCTCTAAGCACTTGTAAACTATTGTTCCTCATTAAGTCACTGGAATAACTATGCAAATTTGGCGCGGAAACATCACGTGGTATCTTATTAGTATGAGTATAAGTTGTTATCCCTGAAGAGTTGGTTTTATTTATCAGTAAATGATTGTTATAAGCGCTGCAATTATTACAGGCACGTATATCAGGACTCGATTGTCCTCTTAGACTACCATTACTATTAATATTACTATTATTACAATAAATTTTACTATCATGAGTGTTATTATCAATTTCATTGTCATCGTCGAATATTTGTAACTGATGACAGTGACAATTGCATTCAACAGTTGGATTTTCAACAATCGCGTACAGACTTGAAGAAGTTGTTGTACTTCTACCGACAGTACACGCTACTTCATTATTAAAATCTGGTTGAGTTGTTGAAGTTGAAGATGAAGAAACACCGGCAGCCCGTTCATACAAAAGCGCTTCCGAGTAACTTGGCACCATCATTTCGCTTGCGTGATCATTTTCATGGTGGTTGGATTGGGACGATGAGGCTGCGGGTTCCATCAACAGCGCCTCTGAATAACTGGGCGCCAGCATATAAGAACCAGGTGCGCTCAATTGGCTCGGTGAAGCGTGAATTTGCGTACTAGATGGCGTGTCGTAGTTAACCCCGAATAATTTAGTCACTTGGTAGTTTGCGTACTGTGTTTTGCACTCGATTATTATCCTCAGTGGCCAGCTGAGCAGAAGAGCACTTAGACACCAGTAGACGTACGTGTTGGTGAACCATGGTCGCCCTAACACTGCCACCAGGGTCGTTGAGGTGTTGAAGTTGTATCCTAGGTCTAAACCTTCACGCATCTCCATATAATCGTCACGTAATTCCTTTAATTTATAGATTTATCTTGAGAATTATTTAGTGGATTTAAATAAAACTAAAATTAGCAGGCAGCTGAAAAAATTTTCAATTTTTTCGACAAATTGAGAAAAAAATTGGAGAAATAATTTTTTGGATTTTTTGAATGTAGAATTTGAAAAAAAACTTTATTGGTGAAAAAAGGGTAAAAAGATTCCGCTAGAAGCTTCAAAAAATATAAAGTTTGAAGAAAATAAATATATTGAGAGTATACCGACAAAAAAAAAAAAATAATTAAAATATTGGATATTTAAAGAGTTATTGAACATATTAAAGAGCTCTTATTGTTTATCATATTGAAACTTTTAATGCAATTTTATCGAAACTGTATTGTAAAAAACTGCTCGTAATGTAATTAAAAAAGTTATCGATCGATTTATTTAAAAGTTTGTGAAACTTTTTCGATATTATTACTGAAAGGATGTACTTAAAGTTTTAAAGATTTAATATAAATAAACTACTTTTTTTAGATGGATAAATGTCGAATAGAATAGTACGAAATATGAACTTTTTTTGATGACCTCACTTAAGTTTTTATTTCATACATTTGTACTATTTTTAAGAATCTTTTTTCATATTTACTGAAAATAACAATTTAATAACATATATAATAGCTTTAAACAACAATTTACTTTTATTAATGAAAAAATAATTTTATATAAAATGAAAATTTATTGAAATCGACTCGGGGATAAAATTTAACTCTGTAATTTCTGAATCCATTAAGTCGAGAAGCGTTTTTAAAGTGAATAACTGAAATTGTCAATTATAAATAAAGAGGATAAAAAATACTGTACTCACTTGCTCGGCGAAAAATCTAGACCTCGCTTCCTCGAACTCGGTGGCAGATCTCATGTTGGAAAATGCAAACCCTTTACTCAAATTTATTTTAGTTATTGGAATTTTCGGGTCCATCACAAGATCCTTGCTGATGTCTTTGACACCGCAGTAGTCGTAGAAATAAAAAGAAGTTGCTGCGTGTGTGTTTACTCGCTCATAGTATACCTTTAAGTGAAATTTTCCTTTCAAATGATAAGAAGTATAGAATTTGTGGATTTAAATTTATCTATTTGACCTCCTCCAGACATTTGAACAGTCTAAATTTCTACATTTGTGCGTGTTTCTGTCATATAATACTCAAATACTAGGTGATCAAATCACAAGTCATTAATACTCCATCAGCTTCTGCAATACAATCAAACCTAAACCTGATATTTTGAGGTGAAGATATCTAGTAATTTAATATCTTTGCATTTGACATTAATATGACATTTATTATAAATGCTAAAATAATTAATTTTTTAATTAATTTAATAAAAATAAACTTATTTGATTAGATTACAAAAAAGTGATGGAGAAAAATAATTGGCTGACACTGAGGGATGTCTTTTTTCTAATTTAAATCTATAAACATTTACCGGTCATAACTGCAGATGTTTTATATTGAAAAACAAGTTAAACATTTTTTTTATCTGGTCAACAAGAGTAAGGGGTCGGACCTTAACGTGTCCTGTATGTTTTTTTTCTCTTGCTGGAAAAGCTCTAAGCAGATTTAACTGAAACGTCATGTGTTTATGACAGTTTGATTGTTTTTTTCCTTCGTAACCACCCTCATCAAAAGTTTTTAAATTTATTTTTAATCTTATTAAATATTTAGAGATAGAATAAATGAATTTAAATAATTTTTTTTTTTTTTCATTTTCAGAAAAGAGCTCTATATTTTTTTTATTAATTGCAAATCGGGATAGTTCTATTGTTCTGATGAGAACTGATAAATGATAACGTTTAATCAAAATTGAACGGTCATCTGTCATGAGTTATGATATATCGGAAATAAAAATTCTTTTTTTTCTTTCTATTCTATTCATAGCAATGAAAATAATAATAATAATGTTTACTTGTGTTGTTGTGTAGTTATCGCCATTCCTATACCGTGTAATTTGACGTTTTCTTCTGACATAATGATAAGAAACAGCTTTCCACCAGATAGTAGGTTGAGCAAGACGTAGCTGAGACAATTTCGATAAAACGCTGTCCTGACTTTCGCCATGTAATAGATCTATTCGTATCGGTGAGTGGTAACATTCTACCAAGTAAACTAAATAAAGCATTCCCATAAATGCGACCTAAACACCAACAATAACAATAATTTTATAAAATAATTTTAAATCCAAGAAATAAATTATTTTGAAAAATTTTATGTTTTAAAAAAATCTTACTTCATTTAAAAATATTTTTCTTTAATCAAGTTAATTATTTTTCTATCAGCACATGATCTATTTTATGTAATATTTGTAAATTTTATCAATTATTAGTTGACTTAGGCCACAGTATTGAAAAGTTAACTATTTTCCATTTCACTACCGGTCACTCTAAAGTTTGATCACTAAAATTAATTAACCCTCACTTGGTCATAGTTTGCCAATTAATTATTAGATAAAATTGATTTTGTATTAATTGCTTCAGGCCTTTGTATAGATATTAATAATGGACGCAGATAATTATAGGCAGTTGATAATTTAATCTCCAATATTTTCAAAAGTATAACATATTTTAAATTGGAAAAAATTATGGAAGAACAAAAATTATTTTTTTGCTTACTTGAATTTTAGTAGATACTTTTGATATTAGAAAAAAAATTACTACGACTAAAAAAAAATTTTAGAAAGACCAAAAATTTTGTGTGATAAATTTTTATAAGTGAATTAATTTATAAAATATGTTTTAAGAAATCTTATTAAATGTATTACACTAATTTAAAAAAAAAAATAAAATTCAAGAACAATTTTAAATATAATTAAGCACAAAAAAAATTTCTTCATTCATTTTTTCAAAATTTTTTTCTTTTTAGTCAAGTTAATTTTTTTTTTCCAATGTAATACCTTAATAATTTTATTAAAAATAATTTTTTGAGTTTTACTATTTATGTTTTGCATGAAATTTTTATTATTTTTAATATATTTTTGATTCAAAAATATTTATACTGCAAAATTTGAAAAAAATAAATAAATAATTACAATTTAAATTATTTACTTCTCAAAAAAAATGTATCTATTGACCTTCTAGTTTAGTACATAAATAAATTTTCACATGACATTGTAATTATATAATTAGATTCACGAATTTCGTTAAAAATCGAAGCAGCAACGAATCTAACTTCCACGAAATCTAACTACTGCATTTCCGCAATTCGCTTAAAAAATATTCAAAAATTACTTCAAGCACTTATTTTTTAATTAATTGAAAAAAAAAATTACAACTTGGTGATCAACTAAGTAAATAATTACAATCTATTCAAAACTTACAGGAATATAAATATATCCATCATCACAGGGTGACACGTGTCTGGTACTTTTGAGCGGGTATTTTGAAAAATTAATTACAATCTAAAAATAAAGACAAATTACCATTAATTAGAGTCCCCTTACTCAATCCAAGTACTTTAACTCGCATCCACAAAGCCAAAAAAAAAAATCAATTAATTTATCCTCATTAAAAAATTCTCTATTGAATTTAATTAATATTTATTTAAAAATTTTAGACACACCTTCGTAATATTAGCGCACCTACACCACGTGACAGCAGCAAGACAACCATAAATTAATACTGACAGTACTAAACATTTGCAATTAGCTTCTTTTTGCAATGCACCACACAGTGTTTGTGATGTCGGTCGTTGCTAAAAAAAATTCCGTTGAAAAATCTTATAAAAAAAAAAAAAAATTTTTTTTTTAATTTTAAATACTTACTTCTTCATTGTCTCGATTCATTTTTTAAAATCCTGAGTCTCTATTTTTCATAAAAAAAACCTAATAATTTTTTTTTTAATTACACTAAATCACAGCGCACGTAACATCACTTGTAATTTTATAAATTTTCGGCGAACAATATTTTTTAAAATATTTTTTTAAAAATTAAAAAAATCCAGTATTTATTTTTCGACTAAAACTGGAATTGGAAGCAGCTAAAAATATCAAAAATATTTAACAATATTAATTATTAATTATTAATATAATAAATAAATTAAAATTAAAATTTTATAACGTAGGAAATATTTGCGCGATTTAATTTGAGACTAGAGACGAGTGTATACAATAGTAAAAATAACGTACTAACTCGAGGGTGGATCCGTCATCCACCCCCAGACGTTTAGAGGAAACTGCCAACTGGTGTCGCCTGTACGGCGCCGCCGGAGCTACGAACCATTTCAAATAATTTCACTCTGTCTGTGCATGTGTGAGAGTATGAGCATGCAAACGTAGACAAGGACGAGGATGAGGATGAAGATGTGACTTTACAACCCTCTGCAACGCTATACACACACACACACAGACTCGCTATTCCCTGGAGTAGGGTGGAGGACGGGAGATGGGATACGATACGGCTTGCATCCCTTATTATCAACCTCTCATTCTCTCTTAAACGTAAAATACTCTATAATAACATAATATAATATGTATTATATATAATGCTTTAATACTATGGCGTATGGTTCATACTTGATGTACTAGTCGATCTAATAACATTCGACGGGTTGATTGTTGTTGTTGTTTGCATGGTGGTTGGAGGGGGTGAAAAGATGTGAGAGGAGAGAGAGACACACGACTGAAAAAGTGTATTCAAGTGAATTCCGAGTGCGGACTTTAGAGAGGGTATAAAAGGATGAGATTGTTTGTTGACACGCCGGTATGGCTTGTCAAAGAACACACCACTGTATGTCTAGACTCCAGACAATCAATCGATATTAAACAATAATCTATTGTACCTTTGTTTTAATTTTTTTTTTATGAGTTAGGACATTATATTGTTGTTGAATTAAAAATTTAATACGGAAAAAAAATTCTTGACAAAATTACAGAAATATTAAATTTATATTTTTAGAAATTTAATTTTTACATTATTAAAAGTCGCAAGCTAGGAATGTTAATTTTGCATTAGGAAAAATGTAAATTTTACTTTGCGAGAAATTTAAATACAGCAATTGAAGAGTTATAAATTTTTCATTGGGATAATGAAATATAAAAACTGTCTAAAATTTTTCTTAAGCTCATGGCTAAAAATTATGTTATTAAAAATATACTTAACATTGAAAAACAATAAAATAAAATCCTTAATTTCACCACTAAAATTTATCTTATAAAAATAGTAAAAAAAAATTATTTTTCTGTAAATAAATAATGCATGTTCATAAAAATACTAGCAATTAATCAAAAGAATTAAAATAATGTCTATATATAGCTATAACTTATTTTATTGTATACTACCAGTTACTCAATGAATATCTATATCTTGTTAGTAAATTAATAAATTATTATAATATTACTTTTTTAAATTTTATAATACTATGCTTTGAAATTTTTTTTTTATTATTATAATTTATTAACTACATGTGCAATTTAGCATTACAATATGTATTTTCTGTAACCTTGTTATAGGCCTTGTGCTGTTAGGTTATTAATAAAGAAATAAATAAATAAAATCTTATATTATTTTAGAAAATACCTATAAAGAATTTTATTTAATTATAAAAAATGTTTGCACTAATTTTACTTTTATAAATCTATTCCTGTAAATTAAAAAAAAATTTTTTTTAAATTAGACATGTTTGAACGATGTAATTTTGACATATTATTACTTGTAAATTTGATATAACGTAAAATGACCGTGTAATTTTTACTATAACCATTTCAGTAATTTTTATATAAATTTTTTCCGTGAAGGATTTTAGCGTAAATTAATAGAGGATTGAAAATTATAATTGTTGAGTATCGATTTTTATAAAAATAGTTTTAGTTATAGTAATTTTTTAAGGGATGTTTATATTGCAGGGGATAAACAATGAAGAGGATTATTTACGGCTGCCGACAAGTCGTTTGGAATAAAATTATCTTGGTTCAAAATTTTTTTCTCGCTCCAAGTCAATTTTTTTATTCAAGTATTGAAATGATAAAAAATTATTTTTGTACTTCGAGCGTGTATTTATTGTGCCTAATAATTTTTATATCAAAATATCAATAACAAAATCTTCAAAAAAAAAATCGTAAAAATTTTTTTGTTAAAGAATCTGCTTATTTGATTAGACAATGCAATTTTACAAAATTATATTTTTTTTTTATCGGTATATTATTCCAAAATTTCATCAGCTTCGACCAAAAAAACCAAAATTTTCATTCGAAAAAATTGTACTGAAAAATTTTTCCAAATTTATTTCCAACACCAAAGCTAGAAATAATATTTCCAGGACAAAAAAAGTAGCCTAGATTACTTCCCTAGATGAAAGTGATATTTCAACCGTTTCGGAGATTAGCTTGGACAAATAAACAGTGAAACAGGCACTTCAATTTTATTTATTGGTCTATCTGTATAACTATATAACTATAGTTATATATATCTATATAACTATAGAGACAGAGTAAGCTCATAAATAAAAACAAATAAAAAAGATAAAAATGAATAAACTTTTATATTTTTGCATGAAAATTGTTTTTACTAAAATTTATGTCCAAGTTGATTGACAACAATAAAAACATACTCAATTTTAAATTTTAAATTTATATATACTTCCTGTATGCATATACATATATTATCTCCGAAGCCTGTTAGATTTGATTTCCTCGACACAAAAAAGCAATTTATTTCCGACAATAATGTGTATATTTATTTTTATCTTGAGTTGTACCGGATAAGTTGATTTTTTAATATGACTTTGCAATACGGAATGTAATGCACATTTGTGCAAATAAATTTACAACGTGATAGACGGAATAAAATTGTATAATAAATACTTGGTAATACTCTGTAAATACAGGCTCAATTGATTATTTTATAAAAACAATTGGGGTCATACAATCCAACATGCGGATTTTATTTTGTTATTTAAATCGTGCTTCAATAAAATCACTAGAACAAAAAATACAGAATAAATCAAGAAAAAAATGATTTTCATTATTAGGATTTTATTTATAGATCATTATTTGAAGTGTTTATGAGATTATTTCTAATTATAGTTTGATTTTTCCCTATCGAATAGTTTGCTAGATACTTGACTTTAATTAGTCTTTTTTTAGTCACTCGTAATCAAGCTAAAAAAATGCACACTTCAAGCGTTCATTTGTTAACAAAAATAGGAAAAATTGAGATCTTTGAATTTTGAATATTCATGCTTTCATTAAATTATATGGTAATTTGAAAAAATTTATTTATAAATACCAACTAAACATAAGTTTTAATTTCAAGAAGAAATATTAAAAGTGTGAAATTTATTCGCCCAGAAATGTAATATACATTTTAGAGGGTAGTTACGTCGAAGTGAGGCTTCATTTATTTTTTATTATCAAAAATTGAAAAAATAAATTATCGAAAAAAAAATTTTTTAATCTTTTAATAAAAATTTACAAAATATTTTTTATGTTAATAAAAATTGAATTTGTTTAGTTTGTCATTACATTTTTTTACAGATTAATTTACAGAGTCCTGTTTACAGATATTTTTTTTTTTCAATCAACGAGTTTGAAAAATTAAACAAATTAAAGTTGGAAATTCGGTAAAAAAAAATTTTTTTTTATTTTTACTTTGAAATTTTTGGCTTAAAATATTGAAAAAATGATTATTAAAAAATCTATCGAGAGAATACAGAAAATTTAAGAAAAAATAAAAATATTTTCTTTTAATATCACATAATTGAAATATAAATCAAAAAAATTTGATTGGGTTTCATTAAAACAAAAAAAAATTTCCGATACCGGGAATCGAACCCGGATCTTCTGGGTGAAAGCCAGATATGCTAACCAGTACACCATATCGGATTTATGTTCAATATTGATATTTTGTAATACAAAACTCTAGTGTACTTAATAATGAAAAAAAGTTGATTAAAATTATATAAAATTATTATTTTTTTACAAATTAATTACACCGTATTTTAAATTCCTAAAATTTTGCATAAAAATTATGCAAGTAAAAAAATAAATTTAATAATTGATTTATATTTATTTCTCTACTTATGTATAAACTTAATTAATTTTTTACAGTTGTTTATTCATTAATTTTCAATGTCAAGGCTTCAAAATCGATAAACAGAATTCTAATTATATATATAAATACAAGTTCACTTGCATAAAAAAAAAAAAATAATCATAGCATAACACGTAAAAACATGTTAATCTTATCTTTTGATAGTTAAAAATTTTAAATTACACTTATTTTAGTAGTTAAGTTATAAAATTTTAATTATTATGACAATAACATTAAAGAGTGATTAACTTTTAGTGATCGACGTTATGATAACGTTATTATTTAACTATTAAAGATTATTTTTGCCGCATCTAAAATTATGTTTATTTTTAACCATCAAAGCTATTGAAAAATCGGTAAGAAAAAATTTTATAAATTTGAATTTTGATTTTTTAAGTATTTTAATTAATTAATAGAGACTGTAAGTTGGCAATATCTAATCATTAACTCAAAATTTCAATAATTTATTCACAAATTTTGTTGAATTATTTAGCCAGACAGTGATCCATCAATTATCCCATACTTCAATACGTAGTTAGACATAAATCAGGTGATTTATATCTGGGAACCTTTTCCCAAAAAACTAAGCAAAATAAAATTTCTTGATAAAAAAATCCAAACTTTGCTATGTATTATTGATAAACCTTAGATAAATTTGTCTGTATTTATAAATAGCGATAGAAATTTGAATATTTATAGGGTTAGGGGGTGAGCTTGTATTCGGTAAATAGAATAATCAGGATGATAAATTATTAAACATTAGGAAGAGTGTGTATATACTAGCGTATAGTGTTGAAGAAAAACCTTCGGCGCCGGCATGACGCTCTCTATCGATTGCAATCCGAGAAGGAAAGATGTGACGCTCGTGTGCTCTGACGTTTATATTTTTCAATACCCTATGAACTGAACACAATTATGGTAACAATATTTAATTTTAATAATAATGATAAAATATGTAAAAAAAAAAAAAAAAAAACTTTATAACAAGAGACATTGAGCACCTTTACCAGTTATTGGCTAATCAAGTCGCTTTTTATGTTGCATATTGTCAGAGTATAATAATAAAAATTGTTTTCGAAGGAAGCTTGTCTTGTTCTATTATTTTTGGCGAGTTCTTGGTCTGATTGCTGGATACTACTTTTACTTGTACAAAATTTTCAGGGTGAGTGTGTTTTTTTATTGCAGTTGTAGTTGTGGTTGTAGCACTTGAATTGTTGAGTTATACATTGTACTATCGAGTAGTACGAACGGAGAGAAACTAAACTATGCGACAGAGACATTGAGATTCGCGTTTCATGTGTTAGAAAATTGGAACCGAGCCAAAGCCGCATACAAATCTATAACAAAGTATCATTTTTATTTATAAAAATCAATTTTTATCTTGATGTTACTTGATAAGCGTTTCAGTTTTTAGGAGTTCTGATTATTGCTGAAACATTAAATGACCTGAGAGGAATGGGGGGTAAAATGGACACCGTGTTTTGACCTATTTTGCAGTTAAGAGTTGAGGCATTGAATGGAAATGATCCCTTGGAGAAATGTCAGAAAATCTTTGAAAAAGTTTATAGAAAAAAAGTTATTGAATTGACTTTTCAATTTTCAAGAACTATGAAAGATTTTATGACTCATCAGGGTCAAGCAATCCTCCTAATTCTACTTGACTCTAAAATATTCATTCATATTACACAGAGTAATAAAAGTATATGAATATTGAGATAGTATTTGCATTAACATTTCTAATATATGCTTTAAGAAAAAATTTTATTTTAGTTTATTATAAAATCAAAAAAATAATGTTTATTATGTTTAAAAAAAAATCTGCTAAAGCCGAAATTTTTTTTTAACATCTCTGGCTCACCAAAGTAAACTTCAAAGAGTTTATATTAAGATTTTTTAAAATTTTATCAACTTATTTGAAAAATATTGCACTAGTAATGCCAAAAAAGCGTAAAAAAATTTTTTTATCTCTTTTAAGGACCTTAATAATGTAAGGAATGTGAAAATTTACTAAAATAATATAAAACAAAATTTTTTATTTATCTAAATTAAAACTCCTTCTTGGTTTTTGAGTAAATTTTGCGTGATTGAACAATTTTTTCGCTTGATTTAAAACAAAGAAACACTTTTTTGACTTGAATCAACTTTTTTTACGCTTAATCCCTCTTTTATCATTTAACATAAGAATTGTCTACGTCATCGAGATCAGAGCCATTAATCAGCTAATTTATAAATTGAAAACAAAAGTAATTTGCTTTAAGATAAAAATTCTTGAACCGAGAAAATCATTTTGATAAGTTTCATTGTCTTGAGTCAAGGCAAAAAATTTTTGTATCAAGTGAAATTTACTCAAATCACGAAAAATTAATCTGTTAAAGAATTTTTTTACTCAAATCAAGCCGAAGAAGTTCTTTAAAATAATTTTTTTAATTTAAAAATTTTTTCCTTGAATCAAATTAATTTTTAAGCTGTGACAAATTGGAAATTAAAATTACGTCACTATTGCTGTTAATTTATTGTTAATTTTTTTCATCTAATAATTGTGCATTTCTAAAGCACGAAATGACTCCAAATAAAAATGTTTGTACTGTTGATCTTGAAGCTGGGGTATAAATTTTTTAATTAAATCAATCGCATCGTTATCAATCATCGCTTCAAATTTATTCTTGCTGTACAAATAATTCGTAAGTAAACGCGAGATATTTAAATAAACGACTTTTTCGCATTATGACTCATCCAATCTTCAGTAGAATAAAAGTCATTATTCAATACATTCGTCAGTCTATTCACAACAGTATGACAAATTAATTTGTTATCTACAAGCTCATCATTCCCGAGATATTCGTAACAAATTAGCAATCGTGTGAAACAAATTGCAAAGTCCCAATAAAAGATACTTTGTTCTTCAGCTCTTTTGTAATCAAAATACCTCAAAATTTTGTCATCTACGTGATAAATCATGTCCGTCGCGGCATCCATGTCTGTTTTTTCATAATACTTTGCATACAATAGTAATTTATTTACACCGCAATCACAATAATACCGAAAATCTTCAACATCATTTTCAATCCAACGCTCGAATTTTTTATTCAAGAAGCTCTTAGTATCTTTTACATACTCGCTGATTTCTTCATCGTGACACTCTGGAAACATTCGGTTACTACCTTTAATTGCTTCTTGGATTTTTTGAATTATAGCAATACGAGAAATATTTTTAATATTTTTTCTCTCGATATTTTCGACGGTTGAATTTATTATTGGTATAGGTGCGTCCTTTTCGTTTCTGTTTTCCGTATTTTTTATGCTTTCATTGTAATTGAATGAGTTTGTACAGACACGACTTATCGAGATTGCAAAAAGCATTAATATATACGCAGCAAACGCTAAAGACAATATGATCATCATGCTTTGGTTGCGTAAATTAATCAATTTAATTTTTAAATTGCCATTAATTGATGATACTACTATAATAAGTTAAATGGAATGAAAAAAACCTTTTTTTAGATTTTTTTAGCCAATCAAAAAAAAAGTTACGAATTTAAAAAAAAAAAAATAGCTGCAATTTTTCAAAAATAAATAAATGAATAAATGAATATATAATTTAATATATAAATAAATAAATGAATATAAAAAAATCCCTGGTGAAAATTTTTCCGACTTTTCTCTAAAAAAAACTCTAAAAAATACTTATCTTGAGTTTTAAAGACTTTTTCAGAGTTTTTCAGAGAAAAGTCCGAAAAATTCGCATCAGAATTCCACCAGGGATTAATTGCAATAAAAAAATGCTTCTAAAAATTTTCACTCGTAATTTTTATTAATTTATATGTGAATTTTTTTAATTAAATTTTTTTTTAATAATTGCATTGTAATAAAATTTTAAAATCATTTTTAATGCCTGCCAACTTCAGTGTCATAAATAAATAAATAAATATATAAATAAATACTATTTACTAGCTTACCAACAATTGTTGATAAAGATATTTCTACATTTTAAATCTTCAAATGGTAAAACTTGTCGACTGTCGGTGAGGTTAACAGTATCAATAAGTTTTGTCTCCACTCCTTTACCGCAGCACTCTTCACTTTCTAACCTAAAAATCCTCGACTGGCTTCCTAGGCTATTTTTTATAATTTCACAACAAAATTAATAGACAAGTTGTAATAAAACTTGTCTACAAATCACCGATTAATTATTTTTTATACCACCATCCCAACAACTCATCACTGAAGATTAATAAGGAAGATTGTGTGCTTGTATTTTGTCAATAAAAAAATATAAATAATATCCAAGTAAATGTTGACGAAATAAATAAATAAGTAAAGTGAAATGTCATCATTGTGGAGAAAAATTCGTGTTGTCAAGTGAAAAAAGAAAAATAAACAACACAAGAGTATTATCAGAAAATAATCATTAAAAATTACCGATTTCGGATTTTCAAACGGCAAGAAAATTACAGCCAAGAAAACAATACCGATATGCAGAGAATAATTTATCTGAGATCATATAATCCGATTTTATCAATACATCCTTTCTACTAATTTTTTACTTATTTAATTAAATTAATTATTTTTCTCCTTTAAAAATTATTTTTAGATTTTAAAATTTATTTGCATTAAGTAATTAATTTATTTTTGTTAGAATTAAAAAATTAATTATTAGCAGTAGTTAATTCATTTTTTGCAATAAATTAGATTATATATATATATATATATATATATATATATATATATATATATATATATATATATATATATATATAGATATATATTAAATGAATTAGCAATAAAATGAGTAAGGATAAAAAGGTAGGTGATGATAAAACAAGTGGAGAGGATGTAAATGGTTTACGGTGTTGTAGAGATCTTAGTGACATTGTTCCTTTATATTCAGCCAAAGGATTGTATTTAAAACCGATTGCTAAGATAAATATATCTGTTAATCTTCCCCAATTGAAGACTCCAGGTAATACATTGCTCCGATTATTATTATTATTGTATTTTACTAATTCTTTTATTTTGTTCGCTAGGTAATTGATGTTTAATTTTTTCCGGGTACCAAATTAGAATAATTTTCAAATTTTTTGTTTTTTTATAATTTTGGGTATTGTACCAAATACGTATTTTAAGTTCTAAAAATTTAGTAATAATATATTATTAATTATATAATAATACATCGGAGCAATTTTATTTTTTTAATTATTGTTACAACTTACAGCAAATACAAATCAATTTTTTTTTTTGAATGACCCGGTTTTTGATTTTGTATTACACATAAAATAATTTTTCAAGTTTTTCAATCAATAAAGTAATTATTTTTAAATTTAATAGATATACTGATTTGTTAATCGATAATAACAATTTTTTGCAGTTTTAATACTTATATTTCTTGTAGTTCAAATTAAATCAATTACTGGGTCATTTTATAATTTTTTTTTTTAACTATTAAAATAAATTTAATTATGTAGAATAGTTTATAAATTTTGATACCAGTTTTAGAATTTATTTTTTTCTTTTTAATAAAAAATTTATAAGTTAAGGATAAAAATCCCTAAAAAAAAAAAAAAAATCAAAGTTATTATAAAAATCATTCAAATAAATTATTATTGATAATTATTGATAATAAACACCACCAGGAACCAAAAGAGTAATAAAAAAAAAAAATGGCGGGTTACTTATAAAATTTAAAACTGGAATATCTCTAGGCATAGCAGGTTTTACAGCACATTACTACAATATCAATAGGAAAAACACTGTCAACATGGGAGGTAATGGAGAAATTGCGTTTGCTGATACGTCCGGACGAGTTTGCATCTCTGAAAGTCTCCAAAAGTACTCTAGAGTTTTTGCGCCTGGAGGCAGATTTGACGGACAAGTGTCGGATGGCCCAGGTGCTAAGTCGTCTCGAGGGCCAGTGGCTAAATCTGGCCGGGTTCGCGAGTATCCTCAAAGTACGAGCCGTCGAAGCAAAGGATGACTTTCCATCAAAGCACACTTGGGACTCTTTTTTTCGCGACGCCAAGCACATGAATGAGCTGAAACCTGGCGAGCGTCCTGACACCATTTATATTTCTGGGTTGCCGGTCAAGTGGTTCAGCGAAGACGGCGGCAAAACACCCAGTGAATCGTTGTGTATGAAAATTTTCAAGAAATGGGGAACTATCAGGCACATTGATGTACCCGCTGCTGATCCATACAGATCAAGGATGAGATTAGATAATAATATTAATAAAAAAAGCAATTTAAATGATGGAATATTTTTTGATGTCTACGTTCAATATATTGAGTACGTTGATTTTGTTAAACTTATGGATTCACTGCGTGGGATGAAAGTTTTGAAAAAAGAAGATAATAATTATTTAACTGCAATTGTTAAGGTATAATAATAATAAAAATAATAATGTTAAAGTATTATTATTATTATTATTATTATTATTATTATTATTATTATTATTTTATTATTAAAGGTTGATTTTGATAAAACAAAACATATGAGTGATAATTCAGTATCAAGACGTGAATTTGAACGTAAACGACTTATTGCTCAAGATCATATGGCTATGGAAAAATTGCGAAAACGTGAAGAAGCTGAGGCTAAGAAAAAAGAAGAAGAATTGTATGTTTTACTATTTTTTTTTTCTTATGAAATTGTATTATTTATGATCTTAGTTTTTTTTATTATAATTTATTATTAATTTATGTCTTTAGAAAAAAAGAAGCAGCCGATAAAGATGCAAAATATATGAGACGTAAAAAACGGGAAGAAAAACGCAAGAGAAAAGCATTAACGATGTTCAGAAAACAGGAAGAGGATAAAGTATCTATGAAAATAGCACGCGAGGAACAAAAACTAATCAAAGCTCAACGACAATTAGAAAGTATCAGATTGTTAGACGAGTTGTTTGACCGAATTAAGGTGAGTTTTATCTATGTAATTTATGTTCATGGATTTTATTTTGTGTATTTAATCATTGGCTTTTTTCAGATAAAACTCGAAAAGGGAGAAATTACAATCGGCGATAAAAGTAATTCTAATGAAAAAAGCAAAGACGCCGATGAAAAAAATAGTGACGGTAATGATAAAAGTGAAAAGAAGGATAAAAAGTCTAAGAAGAAAAAATCGAAAAAAGTTAAAAAGAAAAAGGTAATTTTAGTAATTAAGTTTGAAATTTTTTTTTTTAATTAATTCTGTAATGTTAATAATTATTGCAGAAAAAAGATAAGAAGAATGTTACGAGTTCTAGTGATGATTCAGATGAAGAAACTAATAAGAAGAAACTTAAAAGTGCATTGGCTAATAAACCAGATTCATATCCAGGTAAATAAATATATTATTGATTTAGTAAAGTTATAGATTTCTCAGTTAAATAAAATCGTATCATAATTAACTAACAAAATAATTAAAATGAAGAAAACATTAATTCACCCTTAAATAGATGTAATCAATTTTTTTTTTCGGGGTAATTTATGTTCTCATAAATACCTAGCTCGTAAAAAAATTTATTAACCTTATAAAATCTTTTATATTTATTTGTGACTAACAAAAATTAATAATGAATTTTTTACTATACGCCGGCAGTTAAAGCTCTTATGTAAAATGCTTAAAAATTCTTTCATCAACCTAAAAAAATTATAATTTTATCGCTAACCGAAATTTAAAAACTTTACTAGAGATATTAACAACTTTTTTTTTTTTATTATTTTATTCTTAATGCAAAAATTAAAAAAAAATTTTTGAATATCCGTTAATTTGAGTATTATATTTTTTTTTATTTTAAAACTGTAAAAATAATATAAAAATAGAATTTCATAAATTTTAAATGAATTTTTAAAAATTTGTGTGTATAATTCATAAAAAAAAAAAAATTGTCCATGATTGAATTTTTTGTAATTTTTATAATCAAAAAAAATTTTAATAATTACCATTTTATTTTTATAATTAAATACTTATTTATTTAAAAAAAAAAAAAAAATTAAATACTTACTGAGATAAAATAAAAAAATGATTCAGGAGCTTCCACGGTGGATCAGAACATGGGATTCCAGCCAATGTACGGGCAGTTTCCTCAGCCTTGGTTCTACGACGCCGCGGCGATGATGTTTCCAGGGAGAATGCGGGGTCGAGGTGGCGACAGAGCCAATCCAATGAATCGGTTCTTTCGAGGCCGAGGCCGCGGCGGATTTTCCGGGCGTCGAGGCCGCGTAAATCCGCGAGCGATGCATTTGTTCAATCCACACTCGTACAATGACCAGTACTACAAGTACTTCGCTAACCTAGCCGGTATCGACTACTACGACAGCGATCACTCCAGGTCTAGGTCCAAGTCTCGGTCCAGGTCGTGGAACCGCGACAGGTCAAGAACGAGATCAAGATCAAGATCAAGATCTAGATCCCGTACGAGGAGACGAAGGCGTAGAAGCAGAAGTGAAAGTCCGCGATCAAGGTCCAGGTCCAGAACTAAATCCAGATCCAGATCAAGAACTAAATCTAGATCCAGATCCGGGTCACGAAGACGCACCAAGTCAAGATCCAGGTCGAGATCCAGACGCTCACGTTCTAAATCAACCAGAAGGTCCAGATCGCACTCGGGAAATAAATTCAGATCCTCGCGCCAGACCGTCAAGCGCAAACACAGCAAGGTTAAAGTTACGCGCGCGAAATCACGGTTTGTGTCGCCTAAAAGGCAATCAAGAAGCAAGTCATGGTCACTGCCTAAATCTCCAAGACAACGAAGCTGCTCGTGGTCCAAGAATGTTGATGATGTGGATAAAAATTTAAAGAATAACTCTAATAATACATAATACGTTTGCCGACAACTATCCAAGACTTAAAACTGTCCGATTTTTTTTATGATGTTTCATTTCTTCCGTTCATTACTTCATATTATGTTTTGTCATTTTTCTTATAAATAAAGGTGATTAATTAATATAAATTATTTTAATTCATTGTTCTATTCTTCATTTAAATAGCAACGGCTGTCCAATTTTATAATACAGTAACTGCAAAATTTTTGTATTTGATTTTTTTTAGTATTACCGCATTTTTTTTTATAAATTTTAGACTTTAATTTCAAGTCATTTTTCTTAAAAATATTTACATTCAAGTATTATCTATTCATAAATCAAATTTTTTATAAATTTGGCGCGCAAATTTTTTTTTTAATAAAAGTTTTTAAAATCTTAAAATCAATTAGTGTGTTTTGAAATTGGGCAGTCATGGACTGCCCTACAGAGTATAGAACTGTATCACTTGGCAACTTGGTCATTAAATGGCGCTAGGTGCCAAACAGAATGTCAAGAAATGTCAAAAAAAGATAAAATAGGAATTTTATCCAAAAACATGAAAATATTAATTTTTCATCTAGTTATGGCCCAAAATAAGGTTGACCCCACTTATAAATATTTACCCAAAATTTTTCTCAAAAAACACGGGAGCTCTTATTACTATTAAGTAACTTAAAATAAAAATTAAAATAAAATTATTGACAAAAGCAATTAATTTATTTTTATCTTTTGATAATTTATTTAAACTAGTAGGAAATCAGTTATGAGTATTAAATTTCTCTTGTTATGTTATAATAGCTTATTTGTTTTCTATCGTGTTAATATAACGTTTATTACATCATATTTTATCATTTTCATGGTTTACTTAAAACTACTTAACAATATATACAAACATAATTTTGTTTACATCAACACTTATTTACAATTGTTTCTTATTTATTTTATTTAAGAAGTTTATAGACTAGAAGAGGTCATTTTTAAATTTATTTCTTCTTTGTAACACCTAATTAATATAACTTTTTTTTTTATTTTCAATTAACATATATATATATATATATATATATATATATATATATATATATATATATATATATATATATATATATATATATTATTTATTTTATTTCAAACATTGATTTATGACAGCAACGAATTAAAAATAAAATCAGCGTATTTATATATCTTGAAACATTTAGCGTGTAATCAATAATAAATATTATTCGTTAATTGTAAATCGAACAGAAATTTTATTATTAATACAATATTTTTTTGTATTATTTATAAATATTTATAATTAATGACTCATTAATGAGCATTTTGTGCGGATAAGTGCATTATATAAATCGTTATTCAAAATTTAACGCTAATAAATAGCAATATGTAATTGTAATAAATATAATCGCGTAAACGCTACTTATTATAATGATTCCTAAATATTTTAAATTGTTTATTATCTGTAGTAAGCTTTCTGAAAGACCGTGTAGATTAGATCTAAAAATTCAGTAGTAAACTTGTCGATAAATCAATTGTTATTTTAATTAATTTATTAATAATTAACAAATTAATTATCAACAATTGAATTTAAAAGAAAAAAAAATTTCTAATAGTATTAAACGTGTATATTGTTTCATTTATTTAAATTAATTTGTTCGCGTGAAGATATTTGTGTATAAAAGATTACGATTGAGACCCTTATTTATTTATGTTTAATATCATTAACGGCATTAATAAGTGCACACTAATTATATTTATGTTCCTTTGCAATTACTGGGCCCATTTAATAATTTTTTATAACATTTTACACGCGCAATTAACTTTTACAATTAATTAGTGAGGGAATGTTTACTGTCATAATTTTCTATCAACATTTTTACAATATACCAATAAAAATAAGCTATTTATTATTATAATAACTATTTTTTATTTCATTTAACAATAAGCGATTGTTTAATGAATTATTTCGAATGTGATAATATTAATTACATACTTCTGAAGAATATAACCAATAAATAGTTTGATAATATTAAAACAGAAACTGTTTATTGGCAGTAATATCTATTGAAATTAATTAAATTAAATTTAACATAAATTTAACGTTCAAATTTATTAATAATAAGTGATAATTTTTTTTTTTTTTTTTTTTTTTTTATCATCTTCAGAACAATGACTTTTTAATGTCTATGCGATGATCTGTACATTTATGAAAATATGAATTTATTTAATGGCTTAGAAATTTAGATTTAAATTTATTTATTAATAATATGCGTTTAAATTAATAAAGCGAAGTAATAATCGACAATCTTGGCCAATCAATTCCTCGTATGAATTTTAATATTAACAACATTATATATTCTTCTATACATAGTACTAAATTTTTTTTACAAATAATTAAGTTACTGTACACTGAAAATAATGTGTAATTAAATTTACAATAATTTAAGCTTAATGTATACATTTAAAATAATAAAATTATTTTCTTGCCAAGACCAACGGTAAATTGTGCCAAATTACAAGATTCATTGTAATTAATATTAAATAGTAATTACAATTTAAAATTAATCTTGTTTATTTAAAGATATATTAACTTCACATTAGCTTTAAAATAAAATATTAAAAATTAATTTAAATTTATAAAATACGAAAAAAAAAAAAAAAAAAAAAAACATTATTTTATGTACAATTAATATCGTCCTCGGTAATAATAATAATGTATCCAAGTAACAAGTTGTCCAGATGCAATCTTGTTACGAATCCAGCAAGCGTAGTAAAAGTTAAATAATGGCCAATTAAGTAGTTCCCAAGTGGTCCCAGTTGTATAATAAAAATAAAACAAAAATGAATATGACAAAAAGAAGATAATAAAAGCATTCGCTGCTAAAGTCTTAAATCTTTTTATGCCGTTTTAGTTTTAAAATAATTAAAACTTTTTTATTTTATTATTCTCAAGTTATATTGACTACTTTCATTATTCGTTGCGTGTTAATTGTTTATCGATTGACATAATGATTATGATATTTTATTTCTTCAATCGATAATTTTATTATTACATATTTTAATTACAACAATTAATCGTTTTTTTTTTAAATATTTTTTGGAGTAATCAATTTAAAACTCTATATAATACTCGTTTATTGGCACGACAAGATGGCCGATCGCTGACATAATTTCTTTAGAGTACCAATTTATAATTTAATTTAGCAGCTGTTTCTAACTAATTTCTGCTATTTGTAATCAATTAAGTTTAATCAACATGTTCCACATTAATTACAAATAATTAAAGGTTAAATTCACACTTAAAGTTCATTGTTCCGCCGCTAGAGCGCGAATAATTAATTTAATTAATTATAATAAATTTATCTTTTAATAACCTCTTCAAGCCTATTATTAATCTAATTAAATAATACTATTAACAACTAATGTTTATTTTATTATTAATAATTATTAAGACTTAAATATTTTCAAATTGAAAATTGAGAACTCGAAATAACTTGTTTCGTTTTTTCTTTTATTTATTTTTTTTTTCTTCAATTGTAACTAATTAATTATTTATTTATTAAAATACTATATGCGTCGATAATTCGCGTTTAAAATAAAACAATACAACACAAGTCTCGTTATTATATTTAATTATTCGTAGATTAAGTTTTAATTAATAAATTTATTATAATTATTGTTATTAGTATTATCGTAATTATAATAATTATTATTTTTTATATTCAAAAAATGGCGCGGTAATTAAAAAATTATTTAAATTAATTTACGCGGATTTAAATAATTTATGTTAAAGAAGAAAAAAAAAATATTTATTTTTATTAAAACTTCTGCATTTTTTTCGTATTATTATAAATATAATAATAATAATAATAATAATAATAATAATAATAATAATAATAACAATAATAATGATAAATATTAATACCTATTCATTTTATTACGTAGGTCGGTATATCAATTAGTAATTTGTTGGTCATTTTACGTAAAAATTACACGGTGATAAACCGCTGAATAATTAATTATTAATAGTAATAATAATAATATCAATATTCGTAAAGTTTATTATTAAAGAGGTTCATTTAGGAATTTAAAACTGTAAAATTCTACAGTAGGATTTCATTATTTATAATTGTTATTATGTTTTTTTATTTTACTAACAGTGTATTAGTAATGTTTATTTAATTATTTTATAATAACGTTAATTATATAAAAGGGAACTGCGTCGTTAATTTAATCCATTGTTTTTCATATTTTTTTTTATTCGTTATTTGTTATAATCATTTTTTTTTAATTTTCTTAATCATGTCATAGTCGTTATCAATATAATTATAATTTATTCCTTCATTTTAAATTAATGCAATAGGGGTTTATTTTTATTTTAATTATTGCACTTTATTCGTCTTTATTTCGGTATTCGATTCGAGTAATTTTAATAGCTGGATATTTCTTTAAGGAAGATAATAATAAGACTAATTAAGCATTTTTATTGATTTTATCTTTAAAAAATTTTTACTTTCTATTCTATTTTAAACAATAGGCTCTTTATTTCATATTTACCGCCATTTTCAAGTTTATTTTTAAATGGATAGGATAAATTAGATTTAAATTAAACAATTTTATATTTTTAGGTTACCTGGGAACAAAGCCACTAGATTTGAAAGTACGATAATAAATAATAAATTTAATTGAAGTTCAAGTTAAAGAATCGCTTCACACCATTTTCTTCCACTTATCAATTATATCAATGAAACAGAACAAAATGGCGGGTATTCTTCTTTGTTTTTCTTTCCAAAAGAAGAAATATTTAAAAAAAGCTCCAAATTATTTATAAATAATTAATTTTTAATATTAATCTGTTTTATTTTTAATAATAAATAATTTCTTCAGAAAAAAAAGTCAATTATCGGCTATCTGTTATCAGTATCGTACTTTCTAATCAAGGTTATGTCATGTTATTAATATAACCAATTTTCGCAGTAACAATGAAGATGATAATAACAATTGTTTAGTTTAAAAAAAAAATATTCCAAGCAATATGACAATAAATTACGTATGAATAGTATTAGCTATTTAATAAACAGGCTGCTGTTATATTTTTCAATAATGATTTCGAACGTTTTAGTTATTTATTTATTTTTAAACTAACGAGGTCATCTGGCACTATAATGAATGCACTTTCAAGAATTCTATATAAAAATATTGTGTAGTTGCCGTGTCCAGTGCATAGCGAAAAAATTTAACTAAAAACTTTTACTAATGTACAACAAAAACCGAAAAATAACTAAAATAAAAAGGAAAACATTTTAAACTGTTGTCATTATTTTGGTCCCGTTTCGCGTTGTCAAACCATGGCGATTCTATCGTAATGCAATTATTTAAATAAACAAAAAAATATTTGATAAAATAAAAGCATGAAATATGCATGAGTATGGACAAGACAATAAGTCTGTACTTTATTTATTTTTCATCCCTCCTTTCACTCTTTCCTTTCAACTTTATTCATAAAAACAGAACAAAAATGAGCAACAAATTTTTTAATAAAATTAATATTTTATTTTTAATTAATAATTATTAATAATAAATTATTAATATGTTCGTTTTAATTTTTTTAATTTAAATGTATTATTTAAATACTTTGATCTTGATACTATAGATAAACTAACCGTCTGTACATCATAAAAAACATATTTTGTTTTAATTATTTATTTATCAATTTTCAATGAAATATTTGTTTTTTTTTTTTATTTTTTAAAAATAATAAGAATAATAATAACTATAATACACATTCCTTCACAGTACCTGTACACGTGCGCAATTGTAAAGACACTATACTTTATATATTTATTTATTCAATAATAATAATTCCTATTTATTTATTTATTTATATTTTACGTACGTTAAAGCGAATAAAATCACTTTGCATTCTTCATTATAAATTAGCCAATTAATGAAGTTCGCATTTGTTATCTTAGAGATATATTTTGTTAATTATTATTATTTTTATTGTATTATATTTACTTATGAAAAAACAAAAATAAATATCTCGAATGCCGTTTTTTTTTTTTTTTTTGAGCGTAGATAATCTATACTATATATAGTATGAAATTATGTCTCGATTAACGCTAAAACGTATAATAGTTTATCATTTTTCTATTTTTATAATAATTATATAATAATGATAATAAAAAATTGCACCAAAAATACTCCATTCCTTAAGGCCATCGATATTTTTTCAATAAGTCTAGTCCATTACTATATAATTTATAACCCTATAAAAATAAAAACATCAATAATAATAAAATAAATGTATAGAGTTGTTTTAAATATAAGATTCATAAAGTTGAGTATTGATCGAGAGAATATAATATTAGATGTTATTAATATTAATAATAAATATTTTTTTTTGTTTATGCTGTCAAATTATTTCCAATTATTTTAATGCTACCGATGATATTAATAGCGACATTATATTAAAATTCTGGCTAAACTATCAGAGATACAAAAAAATTTGTAAATACTTTTTTGAAGATAATTTTATTTCCTATAAAAAAAAATTCATAAATTTTCTCTTATCTCTTATCACTTAGCCAGAATTTAAATTGCAAAATATTTCATCGAATTAAAAATCACAAATAATTGACAGCATAGATAAAAAGGAAAGTGAAAGAGAGAAATAGAGAGTTTGACTCGATTTAGATTTTTATTGTTGAAAATTTAAGATTTATTTAATAATAAGATTCGTTATTTATCCAATTACGGAATATAAAATGTCTCGTAACATCAACGGTAATGTCAATTAAACAAAGTACCAATACAAGAGATATAGATACGTTAGAGATAGATCGTAGAAGTTTAGAGAAAGACAGACAGACAGTAACGAGAAGAGTGGAATACCTTAATAATAAAGATAAGTTTTTCAGGCACACAAGTTGGGCAGGGAGCAGTCCGCAGCTAGAGGAAGAACCCATGTCTTATTTCCATGTTAGCTATTGCATTTAATAGCTAAGAATTTAAAAATTAATTTAAATTACCCGCTTAATTCGGCTGAATTATGAGCGCCCTCACAAGTGAGCGTTAGTGAACTAGCAAACATGGAAGAAAAGATACGGTTGTTTCTATCAAAGGCCCAATAAAAATTCAATTGTCTTATTGATATTAATATGAGTGCTGCGGCTGCAAAGACGTGGCTCAGCTGTGCGGAGACGTATCTGAGCCCTGGCTGGTCCCGAGTCCTCCCATGCCAGCCTGAGTGGTCAACCTGGTTACAGATTGGGACGTCGTTGGTGTGGTATTATGTTGTTGTTGCTGCTGCTGCTGCTGTTGTTGTTGCTGTTGCTGTTGTTGCGAAGATTGTTGACGGAAGCCCCCTGTTTCCGGCACCAGGTGGGGCGTCCGGCTGGACACTGGGGGCAGCACTGGACTCACTGGCCACGGGTGCAGGGACATTGTGCTTGGTGCATTTGGTACACTGCGTGAGTGTGGCAGTAGTGGTGAGTTAGACATGCTAGCCAACGGATGATGACCACCCATGTTCATGTTCCCGGTAATCCCGATGTTGAGACTGTTACTGAGGTTACCGCTTGTTGAACCGCCACACCCACTAGGGGCTGTTGATAGCACCACGGCTGTGTCGGGATGGAGGAAATTACGCCGCTGCTCCATTCGCTCCGCATGCTGGGCTAGACAACGGGTTATCGCTTCTGGTAACACGTCCAACTGTTCCTGGAGGGCCGTCAATTTTTCCTCCACGCTCACCAGACGTTCTTCTAAAGCGTCTTGTCGGGTACTCATGTCCGATACTATTTCGTACACCGTATTTTGAGTCTGAAAAATTTATAATTTATTAATAACTTTGATTCATTTTTTTTTAATATTTTTTTTTATGTTTGTAAAATTTGGTAATTTTTAGGGATAAAATTTTTGCCGCAATTATAAAATCAAAAAACTCCTACAAAAATTTAACATAACAAATTGATTGATAAAATCGTAAAAAAATACAAATTTTCATTAATATCTCTCTAAAGATATCAAATTAGACCATGAAAATCCCTTTTAAAATAAAAATATGCCCGTCAAAAAATTTAGCTTATTCTATTTATTATTTTGATAATAAATTTACTATAACCAAAATAATACCAAACCATAAAAAGACGAAAATTTAATTTTTTTTTAATGGTACTAAATTTAATTAAAAAAAAAATATTTTATCATATAATTACGTCGGAGATAAAATTTATATTATATTTTTAATTATATAAATATAAAAAACTAAAGAAATTGAAATACAATAATAATAATAAAAGCCATTATTCATGTATATGTAAATTTAGTTTCCCTAGTAGCTTAGCACTGTGAGAACAAGAAGTTGTTGATAGAGTTGTCAGTAAGAATTTGCCAAGAACATCTCGTCTTTGCTTTAGTTAGCGTGTGTATTACATCCAAGAAAGTTCAAATATCATGTTTTACTACTATTGCTGACGACGGTTTCAGTAAATTAGACAGGTTTAGTTGTATCTTCTTAGCGATAATTGCAATAAATTTAAAGTTATTTTATCATAATTTTCGATTAAATAAAAAAATTTTTTGAAAGATACAAAAATTATTCTTCTTAAACATTACAAATCTTAAAAATTAGCCAATTCAAGATAGTCTAATACTAGAAGATAATTAGTTTAAGTGTTTATTCAATTAAAGGTCATAAGAGTAATTAAGTTACTCTTGTAACGTTTGGAGGGAATTAATGTCAAGTATAACTTCTCATTTTCGGACGTGGAAAAATCAATAATTTCAAGTGAGAAATGAATTTTTTTTTTTTTTAAATGAAGACAAATATAAAGCTTGAGCAAAGAATTTGTTCGTGGAGTGAATAAAAATTTCAAGGGATTATAGGATCAGAAGAGCTTTGAGAAAAATGAGGTCTTAGAAGAAACAAAAAAAAAAAAAGAAAATTAATATTAAAATAATAAATCATAATTTTTTCACTCAGATCTTGGTAAATTCCACAGACTAGTAAATTAGCATAATACCAATAATCGATCATAAAATACCGTAAGGTATTTACCCGAAATATTAAAATAAGACGGAAAGTAAAAACCGTGTATTATGATCCACCGAAAGTTTTTAGATTAAAAACTCACCTTCGCCATATCCGTTATCGTATTAGCATTATCCATTAGCTTACGTTGGTCCATTTTAACTTTCCTGAGTCTATAATTTAACAGATTAAAAAAAATAACAAAGTAAAGTTAATTAATATTGATAAAAATATAAATATCGATTATTAATGAAGATGAGCTTACGCGTAAATAGCTAGTAGAAATTTACGTTGATGTGTTCTCACGCGACCTGGATTAACTCGTTTAACCAATCGTGTGTGTTTGTAAATAAGCCAAGTCTCCCGTAAAACGTTAGCTGCTGCATTTTTCAACTGTCAAAATTATTTTGTTGATTAAATATTGTGAATCAAAAATTCAAAATTTTAATTTAAAATATTCTACACAAAATTGAAGAATATAAAATAAAATTGCATCAATTTACACATTAAAGTGAAAAACAACTCACTCTTTTCGTTAATTGCGTATCCATCATAAAATTATGTACATGTTTTTCTGCTCTCGTAAGTTCCAATTTTCTTGAAACAACCGCTACGAGTAATGCAGTACATCCTGCTCCCTAATGTAGAGAAAATATAAAAAAATTTAATATTGTGGTTTGTAATATATATGAAAAATTTATTATAATTTTTTTATTATTAATAATATAAATATTGATGTATTACCATCATTCCTGTAGATACAGCAATACCCCTCCCGCAATATGTATTAGGTACAATATCACCAAATCCGACGCTCAGGAATGTGATAGCGATGAGCCACATAGCATTGAGCAGGTTTGCATGTTCTTCGTCGTGGAACCTAAATTATTTTAATTATAATTATTATTGCATATCAAATAACTTAACGCGCTTCTGCATAATTTTCATATGCTAGATAATAATATTCAATTAACATCATTTAATGGATTTGATATTTACATTTAATTACTAGCTAAGGTTGAGGTGGAATAAACATTTTGAATCAATATGACCTGATTTAATAGATTTTTGTTTGTTGTTCACAGTAATTATAAATAGCAATTATATCTATTGAATTTTACTTGATTAAAAAAAAAATTACATCAATAGAAAAATTTATTAAATTTTTTTTAAAACAATTTATTAAATGTAAATAAATATTTTTTGATAATTAATTATTTTTTTGGAGTGGATATTTTTTGTTTATATATATTAGAGCCATTTTTTTATTATTAATTTTATTTGTTCTATATTTTTCAGATCTAATGGAATATCCTATTGAAGTTGCGGGGTTAAAAAAAAATATAAAATTAAAATTTTTACGCTCACTTTTTATTCAGCGTTCTAAACAAATATCAATTAAAATTTAATAAATATTCATAGAATCCTCGAACATTAAAAAATCATTTATTAACAGCTATGAAGGATTATTAAATATAAACAAATCTTTTTATCGGTGAATTCTATTCAGTTTAAATTGTTTTAAAAAATCTGACTCGCGAATTAAGAAAATAAAATTTGATAATAAAGAGAAAAAATTTTTCTTTTAAGAATTTTACGATTTTCTAACATTTATTTATTCAAGATTATATTACCGACATCAGATGTCACTAAAAGCGAATTATTTTTTTTGTTTATTCTTTTCCGATTACAAAAATTTTTTTATTTCCATTCCTGTCATTCAATACAAATATGAATGTACAATAAACTTATTTTTTTAGCATTTCAATCCCCGGCTTTCTTTTATTAAAAAAATATTTAAGCTCCTTATTCGCCATTCATAAATTTTATCACTCCGCTATTCTTCTTTGTTTACTACTTTCTCCTATAAAAAAATTGAACAATAAAAACATAATAATCTGATTGTATTATCTCCCACATTAAATAACCGTAGTGGATCTAGTGAATCATCCACAAAGTAGTAAAGCTAAACGAGATAATAAATTCAGTTTTTAAAAATTAATCTACGATACAAGTTTATGATTTTTGGTAGCCGTTAAACTAAGAGATGGGGAAAGTTTAAAATTTTCTTCACGAAAGCGCGTCAATTTATTTTTAACAGTGAATTTTTTCAGTAATAAAAAATCGCAACGTGTTTGTTTTTGTTATTTAGTTTCAGCGGTTTTTTGCGGTCGTTTATTTTCCGGCTGGTCATGCCGAGTGAAAAACTACTAGGTAGCAATTGGTGTGAGTTTTAATAACCTAGGATAAAGTTTCGTAGCAAGTGATAAAGCCATAAACGTTATTTTTCATGGGAAGGTATACATCGAGCTTAACAGCTGGGTGTATTAGTCCACTGGACACAGTAGTTACCGGTGATATATTGATAGTAAGTACTGTAATCTCTGGACCCTCAATCGTTATGTTTGAGTTTCACACATTTGTTCTCTCTTCTTTCGTGTCCAAGTTTTATTGCACTGGGAATTTTGTGTCTTTTCTCGCTACATACATATCAGTGTACTTAAGCAATAGAAAAAAAATTATGACAATTTTTTTTTTCAGCTATGATAAAAATTCATCCGTGAAAAAACCCGCTAGGACAAGTACCGACATGATTTATCTTTTTAATGTCGTCTAGAGGATCAGGATATTTTCTTGCAACTTGTGTAACTCTCAAGACTTGAACGTAAATAATTCTCACTACTTTTAGAATTATGTACAGGCCTAAGATAAGATAAGTTAGCCGACATCTAAAAATTTTTGGAATTTTTTTTTACTGAAAAAATGATTAAAAAAAAATTTTTATTTAATTTTCAATTGTAAAAAACTTGAAAAATAATGCGTGAAATTATTTAAAAATATTTTTTAGTTGTTTACTTCACGCGATATAATAATATTTAGATAGAAAAAAATTTCCCGTAGGGGATTCCTTGTAAAAATTTACTTTTTTATCATTCTAAAAAACTCCTTCGATAAATTATTTGACATTAAAAAATAAAAACAGTAAAATAACTTTGATTTCATTGTAGTTTAAAAATCGATTTGGGAAAATACTTGGTAAACTTTCCGATAAAATTAAAGCCGCATAAATTTAATCGTTTAAATTTATAATGTACATTAAACGGAATCGATACTTTGTTTTATTTTTTAATTTTAATATAACCTGCCTTGAAATATATACATTTAATATATTTCTATCTTGCATTTTTATATTAAAAATTTAATGCATGTAATTTTATCACAATTTCTCTTCAATCATTTCAAATATTAAAAAAAATAATAAACCATGTGATGAAAAATGTTTTATAAAAACATATATTTTTATTTTAATATCGATTTGGAATTGAAATAAGTACTTTGTAAATCTATTGATGCGTCTAAAATTTATTTAGTCAAAGCAATGAATTAGGAATTTCTTTTTTTAATTTTTAATTAAAAAAATAAAAAAAAAAATACTGCACGAAAATAAAAAAAAATTTTTTTCAACCCTTTAAACGAATCAAATGTTATTAGGCATGAAAAAAAAAAAAAAAAAAAAAAAAAAAAAAAGACCACCTCCTTAATTTTATGTTCCATTAGACACACTCCGAGAAACATGAGAACAGGCAATTCAGATAAGCAATCTGATAAATGAACTCGAAATAAAACCGCTAATTTAAAAAATAATGAAAGCACCTCGGCAAAACGTTTTAGCTATGATTACCTGAATTTTTAAACTTGAATAATGAATTCATCATTTGAATATCAAAAGTAATGTAATTCTGTTAATGGAACAATCCTCGGAAAGGTTCTTATCGCCATCGAATATACATCCATACAAGCTTTGTTCGACTATCCTTTCACGAAATGAGAAATAAAAAAGATGCTAAACTATTTGAAAGACAAATGCTCTCGTTATCCATAAATGGTCGATCGAGCTTCAAAGCCCATTGCTCCATTGAAAAGCTCTCAACTCTACAGTCTCACCTTCTTCATTCCAATTTTTTCGTTCTATTCCCTTTTATTTTTTTATTCATCCTTGTCAATTTATATTCTTCAGTGTCGTCTTTTTATTTCTTTCAGTCACTCGACTGGACTTTTAAATTTCACAAATTTTAGCGCGATTTCTTCTATCAATCGATTATTTCGAGACATGGCGAATTGTATGCAATTTTTTTGTAACTTTTCCAGTTATATATTTAAAAAAAATTTTATTAATTGAATTTTAAGTAACGGCTTAATTTTAATTAAGTAAAATACTTCAATTTAACGCTTAATTAACGATAATTACGACAATGTATTTAAAACAGCTCCTTTCTATAATTCTATTATTCATCTGAATTAACCATTAATTGCATCAATACTCAGACTGACAAATGAATACTTTAAAATTAGCATTATCTTTTTTACAATTCAACAGAAAAGCTTTCTCTCAGTTTGTAAATTTGATAATTAATTAACAAAGTGATTAAATGATTGATAATTCTGTACAATTTAAGAAGATTGGATTTAGAATAACGAGACTGAGTAATTAGTAAATTGCCGGTTGAATAAATGCGATAATAGTGGATTAATGGGATTTGATTAAAAATTAATATAATCAATTGGTAAGTAATTGATAGTATAAAAATAAAAAATTACCTTTCACACTGTCGTAACGTCCAGGATGCGATGATCCAGAGCGACACCATAAAGACTAACAACACGGTGCCAGGGCAGATGGTCATGAGTGTTTTGAGGACGAACCTCGTGTTGAAATTGATGCGGTTCAAGGCACCTATGCTTCGCGACGAGGCGTCGGTAAATAATTTTGAGTGCAGTAACATCACCCGGCAAATGAGGTAAAGTCGAAGGAACATTGGCAACGAGAGTGTCACATCGTATGGCACCCATTGTGATCCGATGTCACCACCCTTATTCGCCAATTTAGTCGTCCATAGGAAGTAATATTCGCCAGGTATCGGATGAATTGCACAAATTGTTAGCTCTATCGTTATTTGAGATATTCGTTGCCATGTCATTGCGATTCGCCAGTCATCTGCGCAGTTATCAATCATAAATAACTGAAACATCAATGAAAAAAACGGCACATTAATTTTTTTTTTTTTTTTCTAATTATTTTTTAGATACTAAAACTAGTCTAATATAATTTTTTTGGAGTGAAAAAAATAGAGGTTCTTGTTTAATGTTTTTGACTATAGTGAAAAAAAAAAAAAAAATAAATAAATAAAAAAATTAGTTTGATTTGAAAGAAAATATTTTAAATCATGAATTTGATTGAATTTAGCAAATTAATTTTTTCAATCAAGTAAAAGTTATTCAAATCAAGTTAATTTTTTAGACAATTTAAAGAATTTTTTTTGTCAAGTTAGTTTAAAAATTTTCTACACAGTTTAAATTTAAATATTTTACAAAAATATTCCTAACAAAGTTCAATTGTTACAAATATATTCAATAAATATTTCTCTACAATTGAAGTGTTCTCATCTTTTAGAATTATTTCAAGAAGCTTTAACATGTCTTATGACATTCCAAGCATTCTAAAATTTCTTAAGAATGTCTTTGTATGTCAAGATCTCGACAACAATCGATATGATTAAAAATTGAGTCCTTCGAGCGTATACAATCGATGAATATCAGAATATCGGTAAAAAAAAAAAATTATTGCATCACTTTAATTAAAATATGACTGATTCATAGAATTTTTTATTCATGAACAATTTTGAATCATAAAAAGTACTTTCATTTTTCCAGCACCCAATAAAACGCCTTCTTCTTTTCTTGAAACTTTCCACTTGATATTTAAAAATATTTCCAAGTGCGAAAACTAATAAGCAAAAAAATAAAACTCGTGTACGCTAAACTGACCTCAAAACTGCATCTACAATGAGCGCTCAAACGTGAGCCACTAAAGACTAACTTATAGCCTGAACTTTTAAAATATTTTTCGTCCTACTGTACGAATTTTCTTTATATTATTTTTAAATCTAATTTTTTTTTGTATACGTAAAAAAAAAAATAATTTTACACTTTTCTCTTTATCTTTCTGCCTACTGCGTTTGTGCACTATTTAATAAAATATAATGTAGAATAATATACGCAAAAAACAACATAAATCCCTTTTCAAGCTCTCCACAACCACAAGCCGAAGATTTACATACTTATATAATAAATAAAATATGAAGTATGTGTGTAGAAACCTTAAATTTTACCATTGCAAAACTTGGCTTTCATCTTTAAGTATTAAAGGTATTCATTTTTGTTTTTTTTTTCTGTCGTGCTATTATCATTCCCCTGATAGCCACCTTATCTATAACTTACTGTCAATCTACGTCCGCAATTTGAAGCAAACTTGACGGAAAGAGTTGGCAAAGCGAGCGATTACCTATTAGTTACCTATAACTTACTCTGCAAATAGACGTCAAAACTTGCTGTACAAGTATTTCCTTCAAATTGTAGTAAAGTTGAAAAGAAATTTAACTACAAGTTTGATTGTTAACTTGTATTCAAGTTGCGGCCGTAGATTTCCGTCAATTTGCTTACAACTGTTGTTGAGAGAAGAATTACCGCCAACTTGATGTATAAATTAACCGTAACTGCTGGAAGTCAACACTTACTGAGAAAGCGCTGGCTATCAGGGTCACTTCAACAACTTTTAAAACTCGACTTTCTCCGCGACTTCATCCGAGGAAACTTTCAGCTTGAAGCTTCATCCCTTTTTAGTTCATAAGCTGTACTTTACCAGGAATCTGTTAGTACATTCTTTATGAACTAAACTAACTTCATGGTCGACGATACGATCGTTACAGCGCTCATTAGTCATCAAACGAACTATTTTAGAAGATAGAGTCGGCTAATTTGAATAATCCCGGATATATTGCAAGATATATATGCCTTTATCCTTAAACTTCAGAAGTCGGAATTAATTTAAATATAATTATCTTCATTAATTTATTCGATAATAAACTTTTGTGCAGAGTGAATTCTTGATTTTTTCTTTAAAATAAAAAAATAGTTACTTGTTTAAAAATTAATTCAGGCTTTTTCCTTAATTTAATAAAATACATAAATTTTAATATTTAAAAAAATTGTATTAATATTTTTTTTTATTTCCACAAGTAGCAATTTTTTGAAAAATTCTCTCTATAATAATTAATTCGTTAATTAATTCGAAATAAAAATTTATTTGAGTCGAAAAAATCGTTACTTTACTAAAAAAAGATTATTTAAAATATCAAATTCTATAGTTTTAATAATTACTTTTTAAAATCGTGAGAAGATAATATAACTTATTTTTATCTTATTGCACATCTAAGAAGCAACGCAATAAACGTCAGTAACAGATCACCTGGATTTATGCTGTCAGTTTATAGTAAAAGGGTATTCAAAAAATGAATCTTTATTGAAATGTAGAGTGAATGGCTTGTGAGACACAATAGATTGTTTCGCTTATTGAAAATTTCATTAAAATTAGCTTATCCGTCTTAAAGCTTGTCTCTGACAAAGGAATGTGAGGAACAGTTTCAAATTTATGCTTTGTATTTTCATATTAAATTCACAGTTTTTTAATTTTTTAAAGCTAAACAAATTTTTGTGAACGTATTCTAAGTAAAAATTAAATTTAAAACGAAAAATAATCTTGAGTTTATTTTTTTTAAAAAATAGTCATTGGTCATTTGGGACATAAAGTGACTTCAACATAAAAATAATACCAGAAATATTTCATAGACAGCTAGGTAGAATCTACTAACGACCCGACAAATGAAATAAACTGAGAGAGCAATTCTATCCTACTTACAGTTACAATAATAAATTGCTCTGTGGTCTCTACAGCGTTAACTCAGATATGAAATTAGTTGTAAAACTACTTCTAAAAAGTTTCAAAAGTAATAAAATGGTTTCGTGAATTTTAACATTTATAGATAAGGCTAATTTAATACATTTCCTAATTTATTGATTTTTCAATTTTTGTACTGAAAAAAATATTTGATTCAAGAATTTTTTGTTTTAAAATTTGCTTTATAAATTAAGAGAAATTTTAAATTTGAGGATCAAAAATATATTTTTGCAAATTTTATTTGATATTAAAATTTTATTTATTAAATACTTTTATTAAAGTAAAAATTTAAAAATAATTTTTTTTTTTTTAATTAAGTAGTTTTTTATGTTAAAATTTTTGTATATAAAACGTTCAATTAAATTTTCTCTTTAATTTAAAAGTTATAAAAAGTGAAAAGAAATTTATCATAATTATAATTTGCGTGACTATAAACAAAAATTAAGATGTAAATCGCGTATAAAAAAGCGATTGTATTTTCACGCCACAATAAAGATATCACCGTCTAGTCAGCCAACACATGCACAGTTGTGACCCCAAATATTCGTTAATATCCTCGTAAAAAATCCAACCCTATACCACACAAGAGATTCTTTCGTCACCCTTATAATATTACAACGAAAGCAACAACACCGCGGCTTTATATTCGTACTCGGGTTGGCTAAAAGCAACAGCAAGTTAACGCACCAAGTTTTTACTTACTAATGAATGTGTACGGTTACCAGGACTCGTATTACGACTACTTGATTCCACTTTTCATATTATAACCTCCCTGTTGTGTACTATCAACCTATCTTACTCGTTTGCTCGTTTGCTTTCCTTTCGTTTTCATTTTCATTTCATTCTCTATTATATTATATATTTTCTTTCATTTTTATTTTTCATATCTACATATATATAATAGTACATATATATATATATATATATATATATATATATATATATATATATATATATATATATATATATATATATACGGTCTACTGTCTATAGAAGTGCTATGTTGTTTACGTTAAACCAACTGTAAACGTGCAAATGCTCGCATGATTTATTACATATGACCATGTTAACATCCGTATAAAAGTTTAAAGGCTCAAATTTTATAACTCATTGAATTTTGATATTTTTTATTTATGCTTTCTTCATGAAAATAAATCAAACAAATAACGATATTTTTTTACCGATAAATTATTATTATTTATTTATTTATTTATTGCATGCCTCATAACGCAGGAATTCCCTTCTCAATAATTTTTTTTTTATTGATTCTCTCGCTATTCGATCAAATAAATAAGAATGTTATTGTATTCAAGAACACACTTGGATAGATAAGCTTGATTTTATTTTAGATTATGAAATTTTGGAAAATTAAAACATTAATTTTTTAAATACTTAAATGCAAAAATAAAAGAATATAAATTAATCTTAATGAATAATAAAATTGTAAATGTCTAAAAATGAATTTAATTTGGAATTGGAATACGAAAACAAATTATTTGATAGAAATTTAGTAATTATTTATATTGCTTATGATTTAAAAAATAGAGAAGGAAAATAAGTAGTTAGATAAATTTTTTTTGAAGGACAAAAAACTAATTTAAATTTAAATTTAAAAAAAAAAATTAATTTCTTTCCAGACAATTACGTTAAAAAAATTTTTATATGGTTTTACTTGTTAAAAAAAATTTACTTGAATCAAGACAAAAAATTCTTGAATGAAATAAAATTTTCTTAAACCATGAAAAATTTCTTAGTTTAAAAATTTTTCTACTCAAATTAAGAAGATGAGATTCTTCAAAATTATTTACTTGATTCAAGTAAATTTTTTTTTCTGTGTAATAATTGCATAAGCAAGAAACGAATATTAAAAAAATAAATGTTGATTATTGAATCATTAATAATGATATTAACGAAGTTTAAAAACGAGAATAATTTTAATAACGAAAAAAAAAGTGTGCCAATGACATTTTTGTCAACTTGACTTTTAATTTTTATCCAAATGAGAAAAAAATCAATTGTCTGAGAAGTCAAGGTTAGATTTTAAGGCCAAACCAAATAAAGTATATTAATATAACCTCGAGAAAAAAGATTAAAGGTTGAATCTATAGATAGATAGAGGAGTTGATAAAGTAAGAATATAAAGAGATAAATCGATAGTTAAGTACATTGCTTTGAAAATAAATATGTAACGCGATACGATCGAAGTCTCGTGTTGTAATAGACCAGTATCAATCGGTCATACTAATTTTCCCTGTCCTCCTCACCGGTTTCTAGTTACTTCCCTTACATAGTATCCTTTGCGTTGGGTCATGTTGTACAAAGTCCAAATAAAATGTCACTCGATGTAAAAAATTTAACTCAACCACTTCTTATGTGTTTTTCGCATATAATAAAGATGATCCAAAGTGAACTAAAATAAAATGTAATGGGCAATTGAAACATTTCCAAATGCGAGGTCCCATGATTTATTGACACAACACACCAGAAAAGTTCTATTGTACAGTACACCAGTAGAATACTAACAATATGAAAACTAAGGAATATCTGGAGCAATATTTTTATGACTTCTTTTTCAATGATTTATGAAATCTCTGGAGACTTTTTTTTTTTTTTTTTTTTTTTTTTTTAATTATTTTCAGTTATTTTTTGTTAAGATTCTTTTTCACGACAATGTCTCTCTTGGCAACGCTTAGTGTTATAACTTTGACACGGGACTATCGAATAGAGTGAGTATCTAGTGTATGTTATAGTCATGTATATATATGCATGAAAAAGAGAGAGATGAAAGTGAATAAAAATCGATGTGACACGTATAAGTTGTATCAGGATATTGATAGTTATCGAAGCAGAGGGTCGAAGAGTAGGAACTTGGAGTATTAACTACCATTCATTTTAATTATGACAGAAGAAATAAAGTTGAAGGAAGAAATTAATGGTGCAATTTAAAACACAACCTGTCAAGTAACTTGACTCAGTAATTAGTGATTGCTGCTAAGTACACCTTGTTAATGGGTTATAAAATAGTAATCTCTTTTAAAAGCCACCTAATTGGTGTAGCGCGGCCGTGTTACATGACGCTTCATTAAGCTCAACGTGCGCGGTAATTGCAAATTTATAATTGTGTAATTGAGAGAAAATTTATCGTTGCATTGTTGGTTTGAAATTTTGAATTAATACTTTAATAAAGTATTTAAATTTAGATGAAGATTAATTCTTTCATAATTTTTTCAAATAGATATTTTGTACATTTATTTCACATTTAAATGTTAAAAAATATTTTTAATTAATTTTCAGAATTAAAAAAAAATGTTTGAAGTGAAAATTTGATGACTGAAAAATTAATTCAAAGTATAGGAAGATTGAATTATAAGGATATTTAGTTTTTAGAAGACAAAAAAGACTTTTAGCGCCATCTGTCAGTACTTTCTGGAAATGATTTTAAAAACTATCTACTTTGGATGTTAAAGAAGATATCTATCGATTTGTCGCAATCTTTGTTGTCGCTTTCGATTATTTTGGCTGTTAATTGAATTTTGATTTTAATTATATCGGTTAATCTGAAGAGTTTTTTAAAAATAATGTAGATTTAATTATTTGAGCAAAGTATTTTAACACAAAATTAAATTTTTACATAAATTTTAAGCATCGTGATAGCACTTTTGCATAAATTAATTCATAAAATAAGTTGACAAATTTCTAGACACCGAACAAGTCAGCGACTGAAACAGATAAAATATTAAAAGCGTTTCTATTTAAAACAAAAAGCACGCCTTGAAAGATTCAAGTCTGAGCAGATGACAAAATTAAAGTTTAAGGGTCATAAAAAATTTATTCAAACAACATTTTACATCACTTTTATGCTCAGAATTTTTTACTTCAACTCTTGAAAGTTTAAAAAGCTCTGGATTATTTTATTATCACGAGTAAAAAAAATTATGAATTAATAAATTAATAATTTCAATTTCGTAACAGAATTTAAAATTAATTAATTTATCTCTTTGTTATTGAAATTAAGTGGCTAAAAGTGAAATACTTTGGTAATTAAGTATCCGATCAGTAATCAGCAGAGCATCAAAGAAGCATTAATATGATTAATGGAGTTACTACATTATATTAAGTAAATTTCGTTCGATACAAGTTTTCACAGAGGGTTACTAGAATAAATTTAAGCTCAAGGTCTGCGCCTCCATAAATTACAATATGATGAGCGATACTATTGAAGATGAGGCCGAGTATCCTCTGCGATAGTTATTTTTTATTATTTTTAATAGGTATTATTGATATTACTCGACTGTAATAGTAGGAAGTAATGTTTTAACCTAATTTGAATGCAGAGCAATTATTCTGGTGCCCAGAAATAATTTCATTCTGTATCTTATCGGACTGTTCTTAATAAACTATTTCGTAAATGATTAATTGAGTTTAAAGGGCAGTTTGTGGATTTTATAGGGTGGCTGAGCCAGCGGATGAACGTTGAACGAGTATTTGAAAGCTTTTAACCGTAAGCTAACGGATAAGATAAAGAAATGGTCGTAAAACCTTTTCTTAACTCGGAAAAGCTTTCCAAATTAATACATATATTCGATAAGTTTTTATTTTATTTTTCATTTAATGGGAGTTTTAATTTATTGAAAATTTTTAGATTAAACTTATAGCTATATGCAGATATTTAGCCATACATTGGATAATTTTCTTACTAAAAATTATTTAAAAAAAAATTTAAGAGGTATATTTAAAAATTTTAACTATTAATAATTTTGTAATACAATTTTATAAAGTCTAAAATTTTATTAGACCGATTTTGTCATACTTAAAAATTTTTATAATAAATAACTTTTTTTTGTAGGTTTATATCAGCACATTTGAAAACATTTCAATGGCTAACATGTTGTAAAATAACATAAAGGATCTATTTATTATCATTCACGATCATCATTATCAATAATCCTTTGTATTGATAAATCTTAGTCAGAAGAATAAGTCATAGATAACAACAACAGCTATTTATGTCGTAGTGTTTTCAATACTTCATCACTATGGAACAATAGATTCTCCCAAGAGCAATATTTCTTAGTTAAACCGAAGATAGTCAATATAACAATTCGAAATCGCTGATTCAACAATACGGTTTGTCGTAGACGATTAAGCGCTACCAATAACAATAACTTTGGTAACCCTTCTTTCAATATTATTGGTATAATAATTTCAAAGAGACAATATCCACAAAGTCTCTTAATTGAAGCATCTTCGTAATACTTCGAAATTTATTTTTTCTTCGTATAATATAACTTTAATGTAACAAGAATAATTTGATCTAATTTTTTTATTTTAAGAGAATTTATTATCTGAGTTTTGTACCTAAAAAGAACCAATATTTTGACTCAAGAAAATTTTTAATTAACTAAATAACTAATATTAAATTTATCTCGGGTTATAAATGGTCAATCGACTTCAAATTTTTAGGGTAATTGTATCATCATGTCTTTAATGAGTATAAAAAAATTTAGAATTTTTTAAATTCAATTTTTTTAACAATATAAATTTTTTAAAAATTTATTAAATTATAATAAAGAGCTTTTTCAGTCCAAGAGCAAATTTTTGAAGACAAAAATGTTGTCAATTCAAGTTAACATTTTTTTTTGTGTGCATAATAGTATTTCAGGCATCAATAAATTTTTAAAAGTTTCTATTTTACAAACTTCGAACCATTAAATTTGATGCAATAGCCAAAAGTTAGTACAGAGTAAAAATGATCAATAACCTTTTCGAAAGTTAGTGTTTATGATAGCTTGGCAAAGTATCGACAAATAGAAATAGTTTTGGGAACGATCAATATAAAGTGAAATTGACCAAAATTGAAAGAGTTAAATCAATTACTCTTTTTTGTAAGTAATTATTAAATGACAATTGAAAACAATTTAATTTTCCAAAATTATAAGATGACATTTCAAGAACTAATTGACCGATTAAGTTTATTTTTACTGCACATTATATACATGTACTGGGATATTTAGAAATCAATAGTCCGACTCAACTGAAGAAACGTCCACTTTGATAGATTAATGCTTCGGGCTGTTTATTATCAGGATTAAAATAGATTTACTTATACTTCCAAAAAAAAAAAAAAAAAAACGATTCTGCAGGTTTAAGTCACTCAAGTATTGTATGCAGAACAAATACTTTAAGCTATTTATGTTCCATCATAATAAATAAATAAATAAATAAATAATATTTAGACTTTACTTATAAATTCTATTTGCGTTTTATTACGGATTATCGATACCTCGAATCAAAAAATAAAAACAAAATTTACAATCAGTGTTTTATAAATCAGATTATTCCTTAGTAAGCAAGTGGAAGCCTTACTGCAAAGTAATGAGAAAAAGGTAGCAGAACAAAAATAAATAGAGGTCGAATTGAGTATAGCACAATAAAGCCCAACAATAATACACTAGCGCCTAGTAATTTGATCTTTTTATCTATTCTAGTCTTTTATGTCCAGTTCGATGAATTTAGTACGTGATTGGAAAGATATCTATATACAATCCTGTGAACATTATTTACTTGCCAAAAAGTTTTATTGTAGATATGGATTTTGGCACAAACTTTTAGTTAACTTGTTACCCTTTTTTTAGGTAAACACTGATGTTTATTTATTTAATAAATATTATTATTTTATTTATTTATTCATTCATGTGTGTGTTTTACATCGGCAAATTTCCAAGCTAAATTTATTTCCCCTATTATCTGATTGATTTAACTGAATTTGAAAGCTTATGCAAATATCGCAATAATTCAACCCGAGAACGATCAAGTAATTTAGTATGCAGGGAGCGAAGGGTCAATCGAGTCAAAAATTATTTAATGAAATAATAAATTATGAAAGATATTTTCTTATCAATAAAATAGCAGCTCGCTGTTCAATTTGTGATTTCGATGAAAATTGACTATTGCGGAAATTTTCATTTTTTTTATTCAAAGTAATTTTTGCTTTTTTTGATCGATCTGTGATCAATTTAATTTTTTGTGCACCGTTCTAAGATTTAAAAAAAAAATTTTTTTTCATTTCAAATTTAAAAATTGATAAAAATTTTTCCCGTCAATTTTGAAAATTAAAAAAAAAACTCTAAATTCGACAAATTAAAAATTGAATTAACTTTTCTTAAAGATCATAAATATTTTTAGATTTTGCAAGGTCGAAATGACTAACAGCGTTATCTATTGAAACCTTGCGTGAATAATTTATAAAACTCCTTAATTTTGTCGATAAGAAAACTTTCTGTCTATTTTGACACCTACTGATTGCTGTCCTTGACTTTTATGTCCATTATTTTGATTTTGACTGATGACCCTATAGTTTTGTTATTTGAATAAATCCTCAAAAACAAAAAAAATTTCCCCCTCAATTTTTTTACATAGTAAAAACCGACTTTATCGTCCATCTATCGGCCGGGTTGCCTTAATTTTTTTCTTTTTTTTTTTTTTTTATTACTACCCTATTCTCTAGCGAGTTTAATTGACTCTCCTCCCTCACAAAAATAGCTGGCTTATTTTTGACACACAACTTTTTTCACAGCTCAATGGGTGTTTTCAAGTCTCGGCAGGTGGTTAAAGATGGTGTCTGTAGTGACAAAGACAAAGTGAGAGAGCGAGAGAGCATGACGTCGAGAGTATGAGTCAAAAAATAAAGAACCTTTAACAGCGTATTTTAAATTTCCGTTGCTTTCCATTTATCATCCTTTGTCCCTTTGACGGTGAGTCTTTCAACCAACCTTCACTAAACTACCGCATTTTTTATCATTTTTTTTTCTTTATATTTATTTCTCCATCGTCCTTAACTTCCTGATCGTTTACTCGTTTATAAAATACTCTAAAAAAATTCAAGCTGATAACAGAACAGTCAAGACGTCGGCAAATCAAATTTATTTTTTCTCCTCTCGTCCGCCGGATATTTAGACGGACAAAAAATTAAAGAATCAAGAGTGTGTGAGGGTTGATACACTTTTTTGTAGAAAGATGATTGAGTATTAAAAGATTCTGCAGTGAATAATTCATTCACGCTTGAGAGCGGAAGTTCATTTTCGCTTAAAGTTGTTTTAGATTATAATTATAATTATGGTTAATTATGTATTCTCTCTTATAAATTTCTACATAAAATTAGAATTCAGATTGTTAGTAGGCTCCAGAAACTAAAATTTAATAGAATAGTGGGTGGTAGCCAACCACAAGAGCACTAGCTAATTAAATAAACGCGTGAAACCGCGAGCAATCATCCAATCTATTAAATTAGAATAATTTTTAATTGATATTATTTGGTTTGCGTAGATAATTTAATTGAGCATAAGTAGATTCACACAGAATTTTTTTATCGTCTAATTAACTTTAATTAAATTATTTATCAAAATGTGGCACTAGGAAAATTCAATTATTCAGTCATTTTAGTTTTTAGGTTGAAAAAAAAAAAAAATTATGAATTTCAAATGAGTATGACCCACTTGGATTTAAAGTTTCAGAACAAACACAAAATTACATTTTTTCAATAAAAAAAATAGCAACAAAATTATCTGAAGTATCAAAAAAAAATTTCAAAAATTAATTGTAATTGAATTAAATTTTTTTTATAGTTCAATAATAATTATAAAGTTATGCCAATCAGTTAATTTTTGTCCTGGTTAATAGAAAAAAATATAATTTTTTTTTTTGTGTGATACATTTGTGTGATCTGATCAAAACTTGAACAAAGTAACTCAAATTGATAAAAAAACATTTTAAAATTGAAAGAGACTTAAGTTTGTACTCAGTCGACTGAATATTCACAGCCGGCTAATCCTCTAGCATGATAAAAAGAGTAAAAAGGTTTTTTGAAATGAGATCATGGATATCAGCTAGATAAGTGGTGAACAACTTTGGATTTAGATATCCAATCTAAACGAAAAAGTTTTGCAGAGTTGAATCGTAAAAGCATTTTGTTATATACATGTGGATTGAAGGTCTTTCCTACATAAACATCAACGAGCCCACCAGTACACTATTACGAGTAACTTGACCGTAAGATAAGAGACACTGGTACAGCATTAGGTTGAATTTGAGGTTAAGATAGGATAAGGCATATGGCAGCCTGTTTCCAAGAGACTGGGCGATAAACGTGTCTCCGAAGCAAGTTATCGACAACAATGAGCAATGAATAATGAAACTGATGGTTGACTACGCAACTTTGATGCTTCCTTATGTTGGGACCAAGGAATCTGCTTCGATCAAGATGTAAATTTAAATGTTCAGTTTGTACTGAATGCTAACCTCAACCGAAGCATAAACCTAAGCTTTAACAACATAAACACCTATCTAGTCTTATCTAGTTGTAAAATCCAGTGAATATTGCTAACAACCTTACGTTAGGCGGCTGGATTATTTCACACTGTTTCTGTGCAAGCACCAATGCGAATATTGTCATCTAAATCGCGATTATTCCAGCATTACGCTTTAGTTAGCAAGAAATTCTCACCGCGATATGAATTTGCATGGGTATAGTTTTGCTTAATCCCAATTCAAGTGAAGCAAAAAATATTTTTCATGTTCTGTTGAGTTTTTTCATTTATGATGCTACAATTGTTTTTAATTTAATTGTAAAATCTAGTTTTGAAAATTCAAAAGATGTTAAACAAATATTTTGACATTAAAAAAAAACTACTTGATGCAAGAAAATGATTGTTTAGAAAAAAATTTGGTAATCTTATCTTGAAATTTGGATTTTTTTTTTAATGAAGAGATTTTCGAAATTTGAAAATCAAAAGTTTATTTAAAAATAGATTATTTTGCTTGAAAATAGAAAAATGCTCCAGATAATTTGTAAAATTTTTAAATAGCAAACTTTTTTTGTCCATCTAAAAGTTTTATGTTTTTGATTCAAGAGTGAATTTCTCAAATTAATTCAAACTGAATATTTCACAAGAAAACTTTGAACAAAGGGGTTTTATTTTCATGTTTCTTTTTAATTTCACTAAGAAAAAAATTCAGGATTTTTTACAGTGAAAAAAAAAAAAGTACTTTTTTTTGTTTCAATTTAGCCTTAAACTTCTTCAAAGTCCAGCTTAAAGTTTCGAAATATTTCAAAACTGAAGGAAACAGCAAATATCGAGTGGTCGGAAACAATCTCTCTAACTGGTAGGATTTAGAGAATTTCAGTGGAAATCAGGAAACCCTATTACTATTGACACGCCCGAGTGAACCATGCATTAAATTACTAAAAGTATACACGAGGGAGCTGTAAGATTACGTTTAATTATACATTTGTAAGTAAACGTTCACCCACGTCGCATTAACAAATCTGCAATATATTATTTTCAGCTCCGCCATAATTTACATAAAATGTATTAAAGTGAACCTCACAAGCGCTTTGTGTCGTAATTTGTCATGATCTCCTGTACCTCAACTAAAAGAACGAAAGAGCTTTTTTTTTTTGGCTCTACCACCCACGACAAAGTTTCTTCTGCATCGTTTAGATTTAACAGCGCTCTGAGATGTGTTAGCCAAAACTTGTCATCGCCAGCAGAAGCTGAAGCGGAAGCTTTGCTGTACAAGGAGCAGACACATCACTGCCAGTATCATTTTAATTATACATTTTAGATAAATAAACGTCACCATTTTTATTTTACGCTTATCTGCTTTTCATTATTTCAACTGATTTTAGATAAACCTTTACGACAGTAATAAATTTTCTTTTGAAACATTGAAAAAACTTTTAAAGTCAAGCAATGTTCGCACTTAATCTACAAATTTCTTGAAAATTCTACGGTACCTCAAACTTTGAGGATTCTTATATCTTCACGGATAAAAAAATAGTTTTTCCAAGAAAAATATGATCTTCAAACTAAGCATATAAAATTTATAAAGAAAACCAAAATTGTTACATTGTACTCCCGGACTAGACGTTCAATATCTTTCATAATTTTACATTTAAAATTGACTACTTTTATAGGCATTTTTACGATTTGATATCGTAAATTTTAAAATGTAAAATTATGAAAGTCAAAAGTTGATCGAAAATTTTGAATTTTTATGCTCTAAAAAAATGAGTTTAAATAGAAAAAATAATTAAATTAAAACACCTGATTTTTTGAAAATAATTTTGTTTATAAATCAAGAATATTTTTCTTTAATCGAGAAATTTCTTCAGTGTGTACGCAAAACAGTTCCTTTACTAATTTTTTCCCTACAGGAGTCGATCACACAAGAAGAGGAAGGGTGAGAAACATTCGGAGGCAAGTTGTCACCGGGGGAGTATCATTACCCAGCCATCAACGAATTGGTCGATGGCTTACGGGTTATAGGACATCAAGTATAAGTATTACTATAGACGTAAAATTTACGGTGTAAGCCAAAACCTTCTGATAAGAAATAGGTGTTTAGTTGGATTTTACACGTTCTTTATAGACATACTTATTTTTTGATACCCCGTGATTGAATGGATCTTCGAATGACACTATAATCGTGATATAGCTTGTCCCAAGATATTTCTAGGTGTATAAAGAATAAGAGATATCGAAGCGCCATGCGGCTTAGCTGAAAGCTCTTTTCCAAATGCCGAGATAAAGGAGATAAAAACGGGGAAAAAATAAAGGATATCCGGTATGAAAAAAGGAAAAAAAGAAAAAAAAAACTCCCGTTGAATCCTTGTGTCTTCGCAACTGACCTTTATTTTGTGGCCGCAGAATATGCTGGAGCATGAACGGGAGTAAGGATATGTCGTTGAGATAGAGTCGTTGAATGTATGTATGTAGAAAGATAATGTTGGAGAAGAAATACGATAAAAGCTGAGGAATAGAAGCAAGTCATCACCCCGATGGAGCTAAACCATTCTCAGCGGTTGCATCTCCTCACTTTTCATCGGGACAAGGAAATAAACTAAAAAGAAATTCTCCAATGCGAACATATCTTAACATGTCGTAGCCTCGGTTTAAAAAGTCGAATAAAAAATGAATTTAGGAGATAGCAAAAAGTATTTGAAAACTTTAGTTATATATATTTCACTTTTTTTCTGAATTTTTTTTTTTTGTTCAATAGTTGTAAGTTGGTTGGTTTTTTGGACTTCGTGTAATGGCATACTCCAACATGATTTAGGAACCAAAAATGTAAACAATTGCGAAAGTGGAGACACTTCTTATTGCTTGTGACCTGGCACCAGAAATGTAATGTAAATAATTCTAATAAATTTACTCGATCTTGAAAGTATAAGTTGTAAGTCAAGGACTTTTCCTTGAATTTTATAGAATGAATAAATTCTGGGGTGGTTTTTTTTTATTTTAAGATGGAGACTGATGCGCGATGTTTAATTCATGGTTAAGTATTGTTAGGTATTTTATTTATAAAATTAATAATTTTGGGTGAAAATATTCTTTGTTGAAAGAAGTAAAAGGGAAGATAGATAAAAAGGAGGAAAAATAAAAAGAATGTAATATCATAGTTCTTTGTGCTTGAGCTGTCGTGGTATATTATTATAACGGCGCCAAGGAAAATCGTAACTCTCAGCAGCTTTGAGCTCTCAAGTTTAGCATCCTGCTGAGGATGCACTTGGCAGATAATAATTCTACAGCAGGCGAACTACTCGTTACGGAATTGAAATCAAGAATAAGATGCCGCGGTGATAAAGTGCTAACGCCGGGGTAATGGTTAACGGTTTTCAGCACGGAATTCTACAATTGGAACATTTTAACTGTTAAGCTGCAAGTGGTTAAACAAGTGAATGATGTAGTCTTTAATATTGAAGGGTAGAAATGTTTTAAAAATTTTGTGTCCCCGATAATGAAGCTTAATTAAAAGATATTTAATTTATTTCGATATAAATTTTTTATTTATATTTTTAAGACAATAATTTAAGACTTGAATAATTTTTAACATGAAAATTTGTTTGTTAAATTGGACATTTTTTATGTTGCCAAAAATATCTCTCATCTTTTGATTGATATCTTTTGGATAAAATAAATTGAAGCTTTCAAGTTACAGAGGTATGAATTAATTTTGTGAGAAATAGACATTTTTTATGGCTGCTTGTGAATTTAAAGAAAGTCAAAGATTTTTTTATTTTATCGTTACACTTAGATTTGGTAAAAGCATTTATAGAGATAAAAGTTATCTGAAAGGAACAATGTAATCTCTATAAAACGGAAAATTCAAGGGAGTACTTTCTTCTAAGAGTTATATTTTATGAATGACCATATTTGCTGATGCATGATAATGTACGAACGTGTATGACCTAACGTCGAACGTTGCCAATTTTTAAAGTTAACCGTGAAGAAACGATTAGATACAATCGATCGAAATCATTTTTCCGGGGTTTGGATAACTTCTAAAGAATTATTGGAATTTTTTTTCAACCGAAAAATGATTCAGATCTCCCGTCATTTGAATTCTGTATTCAAGATTAATTTTTTTGTGATAGAAAAAACTTGTGATTGAACAACTTTCAAGATTTTTAAAATTGAATCAAAGTTATGAAGCGTGAACTTTTGGATGATCCAAATTTTTTTATAATTTTGGACCAGAATATGAATTTGGGAGTTCTAAGCTGATTAATTATTCAATTTTAGTGCCAATTTATCAAATAAATCGCCAACAATAGTTGTTATCAAACTAAAGCGTCGTAAAAATTAAAAAGTGAAATATAATTTATAAGTTAATGTTTTATTTATAAGTCTTGTATGTGCAAAAAATTTCGCTATTAATTTTTTTGGCACATGAGTACTCACATGCTGGCGTTATGGAAATGTGAAAATGTAAGATTCATAAAAAATAAGTGCACATTTTTTTTTAAAGTAAATGTGTTATGACAAAATGATAGTATCTGCTACGGTATTTTCTGTCTCTAATATGATATGTAAACTGTATATCTAATTTTTTATTTCTGATAATATATGTTAAATATGTATATCAATAAAATAGAGTATAAAATACTTAAAAAATATTTTATTTTATTTAAAATGACATTTTTCATGCATTTTTATTACGCATTTTATATCACGCCGTAAAAATAGATTTTTTATGGATTTATATTTTATTCAAAATCCATGCGCAAGTGATATTTACGTCTAATATGTATGTTTATAAAACTGATAGATTTTTATAGTAGCATAAAAAGTTCGTAATGTGCATACATGTTCAAATTTATTTATTTATCAAGAAGAACAGAACAAAGTGGATTTTGACAAGAATTCACATGCTTTTTTAAATTTCTACTGTACTTTACGATCGAATTACATTCTCGAAACATAACTTGTGTGATATGAATACCATTACAGCTCAATTGCTTTAGATAACGATGAACCTGGCTGCATTGCAGAAAAGATATCAGTATTTTTCGTATTTTGCTGAAGCAAATCCGACAAAATATGAATATTCTTTTCTCGGAATAAAAGCTCAATTTTACAAACCCGATTTTTCGGATTAGGCAAATTGTTTTGCTTCTTGGTTAACATTTTAGAGGTAGCCGGTGAAATATAGTAGAGTGTGAAAAAACGGTATCGATAAAACTTGTTCCTAAGACGCAGACTGACTGGTCAATTTCTGGGAATGTGTTTTTATTTGGGGATCTGTAAGATGGATGCTGAATCCAAATGTGCCGGAGAGATAGTGAGAGCTTCTACAATGGTGAACTAATGATCGATTTTTCGTGGTGGATGATGTAAATGTATTGAATGGGGAGATGAATGCGTGCTTTTATGTATATCGTTTTATTTGTTTGTCAAAAGATTCAAAGAGGATATTTCTGTTGGCGATTTACGATCAATATACTCGGCAAAAAATTTTCATATTCAACAGGAGTTGTGTTTGGGCATTTCCTGACATATTTTGAGCGTAAGGGATTTATTTGATTTTCAAAAAATTTTTTAACAGGAGCTTTGTTTGGGCATTTTTGCCGAAATTTCAAAATTTGGCCGAAAGTATCCAAACAAAGCTCCTGTAAAAAATTCTGTTTTCAGTTTGTCATGTAATGGTATGATTCTAGATAATTAAATCTAAGAATAATATAAAAAATTATTTATCGGTCGTCCAGTTGATTGTTGCGTGTAGTCGTAAAAATCAAGATCAAATAAATCCATTTACAACCGCAGTAACTATAAACTTTATCAATCAACACTTTTTATTAGTCTGTAAAAAGCATAAACTTTGAGGAGTATAAAAAAATAAATTAAAACTAAAACACTTGAGTCCTCTAACGGAGCAGTATAATCACAACTTCTAGTATTGGTAAAAGGATGAATGTGTAAATCCTAAAGGAAAAATGACCACAGTTAAATTTTTTGTGACAAAAGTGAAGACGCGGTCGTAGTGAATCGTAAAATGAATTTAACATCCGAGAATTTATGAGGTCAGCTGCACTATCTGTTGTTTGAGTGCTTACGATCATCCCCTTCTATTACTTCAATCCCTTGGCTTTCAAAAGTATCTCGGTGTATATTGTCGAAAAAGCTGACGCGGATCAATCAAAGACACCACTGCCCCTTTCACCTTCTCGCCACTAAAATAACAGGAAGAACAAGAGATTCTAACACTGGAAAGCTATTATTGTTTCTGTTAGTTTAGATTTTTTTTTTTTTCTAAATCTTTACATACTTTACTTGTGTTCAATAGATTTAAATGTAAATATCTAGAAAGAAAAAAAAATTTATAAGCATTCAAATTTTCAAAACTTTCTTTTTTTTTTTTTTTTATGTTATTTCATCGAGAGTTTAGTCGTAAATAAAAATAACATAAAGATATCAAGGTTTTATTGGTGCGTGAGGTAGGATATATATGTTTATTCGGCAGTATAAATATATATTTTTATTTTATATAAATATATAAGTTATAAGTTATAATATTATGAAATGAAAAAGAGAAATAGAGTCAGAAGCTCAAGGGGACAAATTAAAGCCATCAAGATTACAGTGAAGAGAACGCGGCAACACGAGACACACCAAACCCTCTACTCTTAAACTTACTTCTGACTCCTTGACTCAAAATACTTTTCTCATACCACAAACTAAACTATATAATACAAGATCAGGAAACTTTTGTGCGCAAGCGCTTATTTAGTTACAATGAAAAACTAAACCAATGAATTCCGTAAAATTGATGAGTTTTACGATGAAAAAACCACTGAAAATATTTTAATAGTTAAAAAAATAAGTAAATTACCCACGAAAAAAATTTTTTAATTAACACTAATGTGAGATAAGCTTCCTAAAAAAATAAAAAAAATTATTTTTATTTTAAAACTTAATATTTCAAACTTAATTCTCTGGTAAGGAGACAATTTAGCAACCATGCACCATCTGTTGAAAATTTTCAACACTACCTCTGGTGGAAAAACTATACATCGACACATATGACTTTAACCCTTCAGTACTCGCGCTATGAGATTTTTATTCAAGCTCGGTTTCATTGTAATTTTTCCAGTTTTTTTTTTTTTTTTTCCGTAAAACCATCCGTAAAACCATGGGCACATCAAAATTATAAATAAATATATTGAGTCATATTAGAAGAATTTTTTTTTTACAGAAATAGTAAAATAGAGGGATTAAGCTTGTTTTTTTTGTGTTCTATCCCGTGTTGGCAGTATGTAGGTAAGTAATATCGCGGTGAGATTAATTTAATTCCCTGAAAACTGCGACAATTAATTGCACCAGGATTTACAGAAAATCAAATTACATGAGTGAGACAAAAAATTTAGTGTAACTGTGTACATAGACGGGTTCGAATTGAACAAAACTGTAAAGTTAATTAAAATTTTCGAACCCGACAAAATGGGAATTTGGAGGGTGAAAAATTCTTCGAGGGTAAATAGAGATAATTGAAATTTCGACGGATTCTTCTGTACTGCCAGTGTATTTGTGTTTGAATTTAAATACTGAAATTACTTTCGAGGTATTCATTTTTTATTGTCGGTCTCGGTAATAGCTAAAATAATTTATAGAAGGCGATTGGAATGATTGAATTATGATGGCTACAAGTGTCATATTTGACCGAATGTTATGTTTCCAGAACTGGAGATAGAGATGGAGAGAATTTTCGTTCTGTCAGATATAATGGATAGGAAGGAATAAATGAATATTGTCATCGATAACGAATTGGTGTTTTGAGCAATGGGGTAGATTAGAGAAAATCAGATCGGAAGGATGAACAAACTTTTTTTGGGTCAATTTTTTTAATTTTTTTTTTTTTTTTTTTCGGTATTAGAAATAATATTCAATAACAAGTTATGTTATTTCTGTTAGTTTTCATTGTTTACTATTTTTATTAGTTATGTCTAAAAAATTAATGAGATTTTTAGCTAAAAAAAATGTATGAATAGAAAAAATTTGACAATTCAAATGTCTACGTTTTACAACGTTTATTAAAAGACTAAAAATTTTATTTTTTTTATTTTTTTGCAAGAGATTTTTTAGCGATTCAATTACTCATCTGCAGATGAAAGAATTTTTGCTCCAGTTTCAGGAACTTTTTGGAGATCTATTTAGTAAAAAAAAAATTTTATTTGAATTTAGAAATTCAATTTATTTTATAATTTGCTAAGTCAAGTGGCTGGAGATCAGCTAGTTAATTATAAAATATAATTAAATAATAAATTTAATAAAGAAAAAAAGAATGACGTTATGGATGGGATTTTTTTTCAAATTATCGTGTTTCCGGAGTTTAACACAACCTGATTGATGGTAATTATTTTTTCTTCAGTTCTATTACATCAAATTAAATTTAAAACCTACAAAACTTAGCTTCATTAAATTATTTGTACAATGATATGCAAATCTTTGTAGTTACGCGAACTAATAAAAGTATAACAATAAAAATAGTTACAAAGAAAATTTATGACGTATAAGAACCGCGTTTTTTTTTAAGATTAATTTTTTAAATGGTTTAAAAATGAACTTTTTTGTTTTTAGAAAAAAGTCGTGATTTATTTGAGATGAGATCTTAAAACTTTGATAATTTTAAATTTCTCCTTGTTAGTCGGACAAATTTTCAATTTGTAATAACGATATGTCAGTGCATGGAGTAAAAATCGAAAAAAATTTTCGTATAAATTACTCTAACTATTTCTCCGCCATCCAGAAACCACTGTTACTATTTTTTTCTTTCCGTACAGTTTCAATCAGCGGGTAGATTTATTGAAAGAATCTCCATGCTAAACTCAATTTAAACTTTTTTATGACTAATATAAATTTTATTCAATTACAGTAATTTTGGCGATAAAATTTTTAGTTTTAGTTTTTTTTTTTTACAACGAATTGCTAAACTAAATACTTCCATGGAAGCTTTCAAAGTGATTTCTAAGATATGTATGAAATGAAGTTTTGCATACTCGGAATTTTTAATTAGCTTCATCGGAAATTATTCCACGAAATTATGACCAAAGTAATATACTTAATGGTAGCTTTTATTTTATTCAATTTTAATATAGTGACGTCTTGGTATAATGAAGTCGGAAATGAAAGTAGCTTATAAATTACTTTGTTTTATTTTCTGTCTAAAAGTTTTTAATTTGTCAATGGTTTTTATAAAACCTTGACGTTTATCAACTTAAATATATTTTTCAGTAAACTTTTATAACTTTTTGAGCCAAGTTATCTTTTTATCAGCCAGTAGATTATTTTACTCCAAGTTTTGTTCTTTATGAAGAACTGTGATTCAAGTTTTCATTTTTATTTAATTTTTAACCGGTAACGTATTGAAAGATTGTGCAATACGATAAAACAATCAATGTCAAATATTTCTTTTCTTCGTTAATTAATTAGATAAAAAAGTTTTCTTCTATAATTGATAAATCACGAAAGAAGTAAAATTAAAACTTTTTTTCTTCGTTCAATTTGTTCCTTCATATTTTACGAAAATTCAATGAGATTTTGATTTTTTATAAAATTTAATTTATAAAGCTATGATTTAAAATAATAAAAAAAATTTTTGATTCATAGAATATTTTTTTGAATAAAAAAATAATTTTTTTTTTCAAGATATGAATTTTTAATTATTTTTTCTGAAGTAAACTTTTCTACTGAAAATAATCTTTAAACTTAAAGTAGTTGAGTACTTGTGTTGAAAGTATGGATCATAATAAAAGTTAAGTTAATCAAAAGAAAGGAACAAGAAAAAAAAAGAAAGTCCTTTGATAGTATCGAAAAGCGATATTTGATCTCAGAATAATTTTTATTCCTGGTGGAAAAAGAGCAGTCGGAGTATAAAAGTCCGATAATGATAGGTACAAGAAACATGACGAGGAATGTATTATTATTATTAACAGGGAACATAGGCTCCAACTTCGACGCCGTCTTATGAAAATAAGGGGACGGTCATAGAGCGAGAGTCTCGAAAATTTGCTGTCTACATACAAAGTAGATACGTGCGTTAAGCTCGGAAGAATGATATGATAAAACAAGGCACAAGGGTAGCGATGGGGCAGGGTCGAGAGACAGTTACCAGCTAACGCGTGATGACGTGACCTTCTATATTTCATATAGCTCGAAGTAATAAAAAAACGTTGAAGTAAAATGTCACATCCATCAGCACACACTCTCACTGCCCTCATATTTCCATTACTGATTTACACTGATGGCATAGCTGATAAAAGTTTAACACCTGGTTTACGGAATTTTTCGTTCGTAAAATATCCACAATCGATCTGTGATCAAATGATACGAAGATCCCAAGAGAGAGACGGAATTCTGGGGTGAAAAAATTTTACATGCGTAGGTTGAAATTTAAATTAAATTACTGAATGTTATTTATATTTTTATTATATATCGATGGGGGATGAAGACTTTTTTTTATGTAATTTGTACCTTCGATCATTCTTTACTTGTATTTACAATTGTGAATAATGGAAAGTGCGTGAGTAGAAATTTGATCATATGAATTTATTATTTTGGACTAGTTAAGTTATTTTCTTATTTTTTATTTTTGGGAAAAATTTCTTGAAAATCGGGTCTGAGTTTATTTCTAGCAGACACACTTTTTATAATACAATCATTTGTTTGGTGTAAGGAAACACTGATTTACATGTAAATTTGGCGGATGGGCTGGATGATTCTCAAAGGGTAGAGGTTAAAAGTTAAAAGGTTTCGGAAATTTAAAAGTTCACGCCTCAAATATGAATTTTTGATTCAATTTTTTAAGAAATAAAAACTACTATTGTCAACAAGCTTTTAATTGGATCTAAGTGATTAATATGAATTTTAAACTTCTCGAAAACTCTGGCATAAAACTGTCACATAGTTTGAGCCTTAATGTAATAAATAAGTAAATAAAAAATAATAATAATTTATTTACAATAAGCTATCGAGATATTTCTTTAAAGTTTGACAATAAAAGTCATTTTGAGGCGTGCAATAATTTTTAATAGCATTTTTCTCATAAAAAGTTAAAATAATAATTATATAAAAGAAAGTTTTAAAAATAATAATGCCTGTTTTAATATTTAGGTGTAAATAAATAAATAACTGTTGTACAAAATTGATGAAAAACGATTCATGCATAACGATTCAAAGTAATGAACCAATTTTTCAATGAACTTTTGCACCTATCTATTTCATCGACTCAAGGATATTGATTAATAAATTATGAATTCAGCTTTGTTGAGTATCAGAAGAGACTGGAGCGAATTCATGAATAATAGACCACAATAAAAAAAAAAATTCCTGTCAAGGTAAGCAACTTTTTTACAAAAATTTTCAACGCAGTAATTATAAAACAATAATGCCTCTTCTCAAAGTTAATTAACTGTTAAGAAGAGCATTTAATCCCAACAACACCTTGCTACCTCGCTAATGATAAAAAATTTAAATATTTGCAGAGTTCATAACAAAGTAAAAGATATGAATATGGAATCCTTTTGGAATAATGAACGGCTAAAAGTGACAAAATAACACATCGCAGGCGTATTAATATACCCCTACATCAAATGTTAAATATTCAACATTCACCAGTGGAGTTTAAACATAACACGAAATTTTTCACTGCATAATGAATGAATAATTTGATATTTAAATAAAAGAATGTTAGACAGTTATTTTATTCAGAAGATAGGAGTGTTGTAGCTCGGAGTTATAAGAAAGAAACTGAAAATAAAAAAGGTGGAAAATAAAAAAAAAAAAGATAGAGTTATCAAGTTTCTTTCGTTAGAATCGTGATACGGAACAGGAACAGAGATACAAATAAAAGAAATGAGAATAACTTTGAGCATAAAAAGCAACGAATGTCTACAATCTCTATTTTTCATTTTATCGTCTGCTATCACATTGATGTACTTAACTTTCAAAGTGTAACAACGCCTCTTTTATGCGATACGAAACTCTAACCTACTGACATTCGTGTTTCAAATGCTTTCAATCATTCATTTTGTTGCTTTTCAATATTTCAAAAGTTATGCTGATACATTGTTTGATGATCAGTGATCACAAATTTTCAATAGAGCCCGAGACCACATTATAAATGTCACGCATTTTACTTGTAAATATTTTATGACGCATAATGTCGAGGATATTATATTCTCCTGATCATTTATCGTATCATTTAATTTTTAAATAATCAATTTTTTAACACAAATAAATGCTTTAATTGCGTAAATTGTAATTTAATTAATTTTTGGTAAAAATGAAGGCTAAAAATCAGATTAATAAGATTTTTCACAAAAAGTTTGATCTCATTTACGATTTTTGGTATCTGCAATTTTCTACTCAAAATTTACATCCGAAATTTTCTAAGTATAATATTGAACTTTTTGAATTTTAATGTTTACCCCTGCAAGCTTCAACTAAAACACTTTAACAGCGGAACAAACAGAGGTTGAACAAACGAAATATAATATGAGTAGTTTTTATTTCTTAAGTTTAACTTGCATGAGATGATAAATTAAGAATAACACAGAAGTGAAATGGACAAATACTAATATGAAATGTATGAATAACGTCAACTTACCTGGACTTCTAAGGCATGGTAAGCAAATATGAGGCCAAGCAGTATCACAGTAGACACAGTGATTAGGGTTTTGAGTGCAGTCGAGTAAAACGAGGCCTGAAACACAAACAGTTAATTTGTCTAAGTACTTTAAAACTTCATTAACCAATTAACCTTAAGCTTGTAGTCACAAGTCATAATTAGATTAAATTGCTTTAGTTGAATTAAATTAACAACAAGGGACATTCTGTTGTTTTCATGTGCATATTTGATCAAGCAAAATTTTTATTATTTTTTTTGTGGTTTCAAAAGAAGTTTTTTTATTATTTTCCACTGTAAAAAAGTTTTAAGTTTTGTCAAATTTGGAAAATAAATTTCATAAATTTTTTGATGCTTTCCAGATCTCCTAAAAAATTTTTCATAAATTATGAATCGTAGGAACTTTTATCAACTGTTTGGAATTTTTTTTTTTAATGCTAAATTAAAAGCAAACTAAATTATTATTTTTTTTTTTTTTTTTTTTTATAAAAATATTAAATGCGATAGTCAGAGCACTTTAAAAACGATTTCAGCCGAAGATGAAGGAGAAATGTGTTGAAAAGTGTCAGAGAACATTACAACTGACGTGTTACATGTAACATTGTTGGTGTCGAATCACGTGAGAATTGAAGATTGCCCTCTGGATATCAATTTAAATATCAATAGGGAAACTGTCTGCAAGGCAGTTTGATACACAGATAAGTTAAAATGCAAGATTCCTCCAAGTGAGAGAGAGTTGCCAGGACAACTAAAAGTTTATAACTGCGCATGTCAGATTCGACCAGCTGGTACATTGGTCACGCCCTTTTTAAATTGACAATAACAAACTTATAACTTTTGTTTTTATTCGAATCATTTTTCATACTTCCCATCACTCATTATCCCGAGGTCGAGGACCACACGCTCTACCGCTCATTACCGAATTTCCTTCTCAAGGTTTCATTTTTTACCGCTACAATTTGCCTTTCTGACAAATTTTTTTTTTTTTTTTCAATTTTCATTTTTTTATTGTTGTTATTTCTTTTATTTCATTTTTTACATGATAAAAAGCATGTTGCAACATAATACATTCCTTGATTTTCAATTTACAGCATAAGTTTTTTTAAATAATATAAATAATAAGTGATTTTCATGTTGCAGCAACAGGACAATCCTATTTTGTTAATTGTAATTTCAAAAATCTCTAAATACGCATTTTTTAATTTTTAAACGAGTAAAAACTATTTTTTTAATTTTTATTCAATAGTCAATTTTATTTAATAACAAAAATTAAATCCATCTCGAAATGAATTTCACCCCGGATTTACTCCGAAAATTTTTTATAGGGTATATAGTATAAAACTTGAATGATTGGTATTATTATTATTATTGCCGCCTGTCATAGAATTTTCCTGTTGCTGCCACATGATTTTTCCATGTTGTTACCGTAGGAATATAATATGTTGTAGCACTTTTTTTTCCGTGCTCTTAAATTTTTATTGTTCATATAGAAACTGGGCCAAGGGTTGCTTTTCTAAGGGATATACATCAATGTTGATAAAGTACTAGGATGCGCCTGTGCAATTCACCGTGACAAGAATAATTGGCTCACTGAATTATCCCGGAAAATACTTGCAAAAATTAACCTCATGTTTCACAAATTTTGATTAGTTATTTAACCTGTTGATAGGATGAAGAAATTGAGGGTTAAAAAAAAATATGAGGGAGATTGGTTTTCGAAAATTGAGTTTTCAACGGATGTTGATGTTTAAGAGACCTCTGAATAGACAGAAGCTATTATAACCACTTTGAGGGTCACATTCGCGTGTATACATGTATTTATATTCGAACGTTCTACATTTCTTGAGGGGAAATAGATTTAAAAAATTGAAAAGGGCTTGACTAAATATTGATTTTTATTCGATTGAATTTTAACAAGTGCAACTGAATTTTTATTTACTACAAAAATAATCGAAACAACCAAAACTTATTTGTTTTCTAAAATTTGTCGAAATTTTTAAAATCAATCTGCAATTTTTCTTGACTTCAAATTAAAAAAATTTTTTCATTCATCTGAAATGAAAATATCACAAAAAATTCTCCCCATAGAATTTGAAATTGTATTAAAATTATTTTATTGATTTTTGTATGATAAAACAATTAATTATCGAACAATAACAGCCATGGAAAATATAAAATTAATTGTAAATAATAAAATTAGGTTAATTGACTAGTTAATAAATACAAAAGACGTTGATGAATTGGTAAATTATCACGTTGGACAAACGTAAAATTAATAACCAAAGTGCACTCACATCAACGAGGCATATGTCAACGACGACTACTCTAACTAAATTTCACTCTCTGTTCGCTGTTCTCTCTATTCTATTTTCTCCTCTCTTCTCTCTTCTCACTTGAGCGCTTTATTAATACGCAGATGCTGTTTCTCTCAACTATCTGCTTTCTGTCTCTCTTATTTCCCAGTTTGCAGACACTTACTAACTCATTCCCCATAGACTCCTCGCTCTTACACTCTTCCCAGCAAAAGCACGAGCAGGAGGAATAGTTTCAAGCTGTTACACTATGACAATAGCTCCCAGGAAACTTCTCTGTCCAAGGAACAGTTAAAATTTAGGTAGATATAAACCAACTTCTTTCAAGGACTCTTAGAATTTTAAAAGTATCGGCATCTTTTTTTTTTTTTTTATTACTCTTAACAGCGCTTCCGTTTAATTTCTTCAATATTAAGTATATATAAACTGATTTAATGTAGCTTTCGGGGTAAACTTTTACCCGAGTCTGTCTATATACTATAGACTGTATATTATATTATATTATATTGCAGAAAAATTGCTAAATTTATGAGGAAATTTCAGATGAAAAATATTACGCTAAGAAAACAAAAGTTTCGATTAAAAAAAGTACACCTTTACTTTGAAAAGAAAAAAAAAGGTGGGCTTTAAATTGGATTCGCTAACGACCGAAAACTTTTTTTATCAAGATTTATCGCCGGGTTTTGATTGGTACTTAAGGCTGGATATACATGTATATCCTTCAATTATATTCAAGCAAGTGGTTTTTAAATATTAATCACCTTGTTAATATTTTATCTGGAGAAAACTGGGGTGATGACGAGAACAATGTAAATCAGTTACAATGCCTAAATTCATAATTGTATTATATTAATTTTACTATTATGGCATTGCTTAAGTGCTTAATTATTCTTTCGGTGAGCAATTGTTTAAATTTTAATGAATTAAGATAATTTAGGATTATAATACTTTACTGACATTTAAAAGATATGACAATTTTGTTGTCCTATTTAATATAAATAATAGCCGTTGTGTTATTTTTTTTATTCTTCAAGTCCCTTGTAAAATAGAACAATAAAAAATAAATAAATAGTTTAAAAATCCTCATTTTTTTTTAATTTTTTGTCAAAAATCTACCTGTCATAATAAATTCATCCAACCCTTGGACATAAATTTGAATTTATCATGAACACGTAAAGGAAACACTATGTCCACGATTAAATCTCCATAATGTCAGAATGATATCATCATGAATTCTCAAATCATTGCATAAGATAAGATTGTCTACTACTATGCAAAGCCTAATTTCCATATTCCCAAAACAATTGTTGATATTGAGATAAACCAATCGCTAATTTTCCAATAGCGAGTTAAGTAGATTTGGACAAAAAGTGAGCACTTGGCAATGGCCTTGTAACAATAGCTTGATTGTAACAAGTCAGCAGTGTTAGTAAATGCTCAGGGTAGAATAATCCCGACAAGTGGACAAAAGTATGCAGTGAGGAGTCGGCGGAAGAAAGTTGTTGACCGCTTTTGTTTAGTTGAGGACGCTCTCGCAAGTGGTGCTCAAGTCTCTAGTTTCTATTCCGAAGTGTGCATTGAACGTAGAGATACAAGTGTTCCTTTCTAACAGCGCCTAGACGATTTTTGGTCTGCTGTTTGCTGAAGCATATCGTTGACCACCACCAAACATTCTGATCGGAGCCTGTTGATTACCCAATTAACGTCAAGAATGTAAACAATGGAGGATGCCTTAATTTACCGAGCTCTCGAATTTACTTTGAAATAATTCAATTTTGGCCTAACATACTTCGTGTTTGCCGGTAATACATTACACATTTTGTATGCAACATGCTACTCACTATATTCTACATGATCCACCACATTCATTACATCCCATCGGATAAATACTCTCCACATGTTAGATATGACACTAATAAACATCCCGACAGTGATTTTACGCAATAAAGCCTCTTGGCCGTTTTGTGAAATTGTAGATCCAAAATAGTTTATTGCATTACAGGTTATGTGGTCACCTAACCGAAATTCCATTGAATTACTTGCATTCTCCGCGTATGTCCAGCATGTATGTAAACATACCCACATTTACCTTAAAATTGTATTAACGCATGTTAACGGTCTGTATTGTCTTTGTTACCGGGCGCACAGATCAAACCACGGCATCAATACACAAGTAGCCTACTACTGATGCTGACACTGATATTGATCAGTTGATTAGTGATACTAATCAACCGCACAATCAATATGACCCTCATATCTTCAAGAGCCTCCATCTCTGGGTACGAGATGTATGTGCCTCTGAAGGAATAGTCTGTCAACTGGATCAGCCTTTTACACACCTCACATTATGTATCGATTACTTCTGATAAGGGGCTTACTAGGTTTAATTATGCTGAGAGTTTTATGGCAATGATTGACATTTGGAACCTTTGAAGGTTTCAGCACCATGCTCAGGATTTTCAATTATTGATGTGCCATGGACCATGGTGATTGACAATACTAATGAGAATGTAATTAGTGTTGCTTCATTTTCATTTAGTGCTGAACAACTTTACTAGAATATCCTTAACATATCGCAATCCAGCATAAACTCACAATAAATTCATCGAGAAAGCCAGTCAACTTTCTAAATGACGACTTTATCTGCTCAATTACGGTTGATAGAAAGATACATGAGCAAAAGCTAGATCCTTTGAAAGCCATATGTCTCTAGATCTATAATTTCTCTCTGTGACCAGCATAATTTCTCTAAAGACTAAGTTATCTTTGATTATAACCTACTTCAATATTTCAGAGGTTCAGTTGCAGTTATCGACTTAACATTTAAAATTCACTAGTTCAACATCTACGAACAGCAAGATTGCACGTAGTCACTTTTAAGACACAAGCGCTTGTTTCTTTGTTCGAATCCGTGTTAATTAAGCTTTAAAATAATTATTTTACGCAAGACTTCATTCATTACACTAATTTGATTTAATTAATCCACATTTGATGTGTGAATGTCCTTTTTGTCAGCGTACTAATGAAAATATGACAATTACCTTGTTAGATCTGACTAAAAGCAGCAAGGGTTAATTGTTTTTGTTTCACTTTAATGAGAATAATTTCTCTTGAATATTCGTAATTACTTTGAAAACTTTGATAAGGGAAATCTTATCTCGAAATGAGGTGTTCTAATGCTGCACTTTATGAAACAATATCAACAAGATACAGACAGACTGTAAGGTATCCCAACAAGATTCGTCGGATTTGTGACCTGTATCCCCAAATCTGAGGGTATATCCGCTCTAATGCCAAGGAACAATACCAGTCTCAAAACTATAGAGGCCGGACAATAGACACATTTACTCCTAGCTCTGGTCTACCCTAAAACCGTTAATAATCTAATAGTCTCGAATGGTTACAAATTGACTTCGATATCTAGAAACTTGGACCAGAAATAATCGTACAATTATCGCACTTTAGACAGTAAACAATGGAGAATTGATTGATTTTATCCCAGATTGAGATTTATTAAATGAAAACTGGGAACTAATGATTTAATCATTTGAATTCCTTTTAAATAAATATCAAAGGAGGATTTTTGTAGGAAAATATTATTTATGCCACACAGAGTTTAATTAGTTGGTTGGTGTAAATGAAGAGGGATAAAGTGGTGATATATAAAATTTAACCAAAGCAGCTAGACTGCAGCTAGAATTACTCTACAGAGTAAATTTAATAGCGTTGTTTGGAGTACGAAATTTTCAGTTCTAAACATATGAAAGAGTAGTATAATGTTCGACTAAAAATGGTTAGTTTTATAATTTAATAATTAGAACAATAATTATTTAATGAAAAACCTACTGGTTTGTTGGATTGACAAAAACTTGAATCAAGGAAATTATTGTTCATATCGCATAACATTATTTAGCGAAAAATTGACCAAAACAAAAATAAGAGAGTAACAAAAAGCAAATATTACCTTGGTGTAAACTCCAGCGCTGGACAGCTCGTTCTCAATAACCATGACGATGATGCCAAACATCCCCATCACGAGGGCGTAATCACTGATCCGTTTACGCTTCTCAAACAGTGCCTTCCGCCTGCCGAGTCGATAGCCCACGTTAGGTTTGTGTTTCGAACAAGGACCGATACTGCCGGAGGGCGCACCTTTCATCGGACCACCGCCAAGACCACGCTCATCCATAAAACGAGGGTACTCGGAGTGCACCCCGACCAAGGCAATACCGGCATCATCGCCTCCTGCTAGGACTCCACCACCGCTCCCGCAACCACTTCCTCCGCTACCTGGTGCTCCTCCGGCACCGCTGCTGCTTCTCATCGCCCCCGGGATCGAAAGAGTCGATACTGGTTTCCGCAGCTGAAAAACAAATCATAAATAAAAATAACTCGATCCATAATTCTCGCTTTTTGACTTTAATACTTTTTTTTTGTTTATGATTTTTATTTGGACTTTAAGCTGACTTAAAACTGTTATTTGATGGAAAAATCTTCATTAGTTGATCTAGAAATATACTATAATTCAGAGTGAATATTTTTTATTAGTAAATTAAATATTAATAATTATTTAATGAGTAAATTTTTCGAAAATTTCCTCAAAAATTTTATTAATTAATTTTAAGATACATAACAAAAATATTTACACTCAGAGAATACTCGGATTAAAAAAAAAATTACTCAGTAAAATACCGGATTCAAAATTATCCGTATAAATAGTCGAATAATATTGCACACAATCAAGTCGTACATTTGTTGTCTCCATAATTCTCTTAGTTGTAAAAAGTTAGGGCAAACAATTACCTCCGAAGGTCTCATATTAATAAAAACCAGATTCAATTAGAGGGTTTTGTAGGTAGAAATTATCAGAACGTCATTAGTGTAATTGATATTATAATTGTAATTATTAATATTATTATTATTAATATTGTAACGGCATAAGTATTAAATAAATCGGGTTAAATGGCAATTATAACTAGTTCAGAGGAAATACGGTTGCATAACTCGGTTTCTGAAAGTACGATATCACTATGTAATAAGTATATTACACTACATATTCACCCTAACTATAAATCTACAGAGAATAAATTATGTAACGGCGATGTATCTTGTAATTTTGACATTAATTTAATATAAAATTCAATAATGTAGGCTCACTCACTGAATTTACGTAATGCACTTATATTTACAAATATGATGATTTAATTATTCTTTTTTTTTTTTTTTTAAATAATTAATCTTGTTATTTACCTTTAGAGAGGAACCACTTTTAGATCGACGGACATTCATTGTAGAATTTAATTAAGCACTGTACGAGTAGTGAACGATTAACACGAGAGCTTGATGGACAATGTTCGAGAAATTTTGATTAGGATACGAATATTTTTCGATGACGTTCTTTTTCTTGGAATGTAAAAGTATTAAAATTATGGAATAAAGTATATGAGTAAATAAATTACAAGGAGTAAATTAAATTGTTGCGAAATATTTTTGGTTTGAAACATTTACAGTTATTAGTGATCAAACATAAGTTTAGAGTTGTTAAAAAAATGAATTAATAATTTTTTTTTTTTTTTTTTTTTTTAATAATAATAAATGTTTGTCTTGTTTTCCGATTAAAAAAAAAATCATTATTGGATCATGTGATTGAATAAAAAAATATTCACATGGCTTGACTAGTTTGAAATTAATCTAATTAAATTTTTTTTTCATACTTTTGTTTAAAAGAAAAAAAAATGAGTTGATAAAATTTCTAGATTTTTTTATGATGTTCGTACATTTTTAGAAACTAATGAGGAGACTCGTAGGTAATCAATTGTTTCCATTAATTCGTGGATTTTTAATGAGTAAAAGCCTCGGGGTATAATTTTAAAAAATAATTATATTAATCCTTGAAATAATTGAATATAAATTATTGTTATTATTATTATTATTGTGGACTTTTAAATGATTTGTGGAGTAATCAAATCAAATTTTAGCTAGCAGTTGTGAATAACTGGATATAAATGGAATCGAATTCATCAAATTAGTGCACGATGTAATTAATTTTGTGTAAATAAGTGAATTGTTAAGGGAATTGATATTACAACTGATTTAATTTCAAGATATGTGAGGTAGATTATTCAAATGAAATGATATACTTCTCCCGGCACACGCTATGCTATTATTGATTTATACTGTGTGTATGGTTGTAACCTGTATTTACCATTTATATTGTAATATTTACCTTTAGAACTATCACAAAAAGTCCATATAGTGCTGGCATATTTTTTTAATTGAAATCGTATATAAATATGCATATCAAGAAAATTTTATATTTTGTTTGAAAAATTCTCGAAATTCAGAGAAAAATTTTTAAATTAATTAATTTTTTTGGCATCTTAAAAGAGTCTTGGTTTGTGTCACGTTTAAGATCTTTAACAAACGATTTTTTTAATACTCTTTTAAGATAATTTTTTTCTACACGAGTGATAATATTAAATACTACTAACAATTATGATCAAAGCTGATAAATCATTCAGAATTTGGATATTCCCAAATGTGCCACAAAAAAAATAATTAGTGAATACAAGCGAAAGTCTACGTTGCGTGTACTGAAAAAAATATAGTTTATCATTTTATTTCAGTAATGTATGTGGCATATTGTCCTCGGGTGTATGGAAAAACATTCCAGTATCCTTTTTCTTTTTTTTTCAATTTTTCATAACATGCATTATTGAATTTAAATAGCAGTTTCATTTTTCACTCATTTATAATAAACTTATGGTTAGTTATTTTATAAAAAAAAAAAAAAAAAAAAAATAAAAATGTTTTTATGTTTGAATTGTTTTCACACATGTCGGAAGCAATCACATACTATCGTATAATAAAATAAAACGAGTTTTAATTTAAAAGTACAATTACCGAGTAGTTTAGTTGGGAGCATAGCTTAGCGAAGTTATTTGCGAGCCAGCTAACTGGAATTTCATCGCAATACATACACTACGATAATTTTATTTTTTTAAAAAATTAAATGTCGACGATTTTTCACATAATGCTATTTCCTAAGCCTTCATTTAAATGCTTAATATTTAAATGCTTAATAATTGTAAGCGACCGTTCCTTTTTTTCATACAACATTATGAATTTGATTTCTTCAAAAAATTACGGAATAAAACGAATCTTTGTTAATTTATCATAAGTTAGTCTATATTGTTATTGTTATTTCTATTTGACAGCTCAAAATAATAATAATAATAATAATAATAATAAACCTAATGATGTAAAGGTGGAAATGAATCAATTTTTTACGTTATGTTATGTTATTTAATTGTTATGATTAAATCATTCCTATTTATTTTATCCCTCAATAGTATAAATCTGTTTAGATATTTTAGAAGATGGATGATGAAACATCCGTGCAATCCAATTTTACCGCTTCTCACATTAATTTCCTCGAATTTACTTAAAAAACAAGAGGCTATTATTGATTGGATTGTTATAGAGAATTAAATAGAAACAAGAGACCAAAAGCGGATACAAAAAACAAAACGAAAATGGAATAAAGTGCGATTCGATATTCGGTGAACATTTTTCATGTCATCGTTTTTGACAATTATTTAAATTCATAAACATTTTATTGATCCTTGTTGACAGATTACTCAAATTCAATTATTTGCTGATATTTTTCTTAAATTTACTTAATTTTACATATTTTATACTGCAAACAATTGAGAGTGAATAAATTTTCTTGGCTCGATAAAATGTGACATTGTTTAAAGGTTTTGACTTAATTAGAGAAATTTTTTGTCTTTTTAACTTTGCCCGCTCAGAAATGAAAATTTTTATATTTTTAAATAACATTGATTAAAATTTTTTGACATAATCAGATAGTAAATATTCTTCATTGTAACGATTCCATTGTAGAGAGGCTTCGTCAGTTTCAGTTTAAAATAAACTTTGATAAAACTTTAGAAGGTTTGATTTAATTTTTCATTTGCTTTTCAATAGCTTCTTCGATTCTATTAATTTAATTTCAGAAAAGTATTTATTAAAAAATTTCCAAGCAATTTTAGATGAAAATTTTTTAACATTGAGAAAGATTGAAACCAACTGAGCTGAAATCTGTTTCAATGTATGCAGTTGCGTTCGTCTAATCATAAGATAAGTCGCCATGAAGATAAAGATAGAACTAATATAAAGATGAATAAAGAAAGAGAAAGAAAAAACAAATGAAATGAGTAACATAACCGTAGGAGATTCTCGTGTCTGTTTGTGATGGTCTAGATGAGGAAAATTGCTCGGCTCTTTCCTGGAGTAGTGAAAACCACGACGAAACAAAATCTCAGGAAATGGTTAATTTTTTTTTTTTTAACCATTTCTGCTATTGTTGTCGTTTTCATTATTATCATTATTATTTTTAAGATTTTTTACTTATTTTCTCTATGCGTATGACGTTCCATTATTGTCTAACCCATATCTCTTAAACTTTTTATCATCAAATTTATCAAATACTCTTGGACAAACTGCTTTTATGCCTGTCTATGCGGACCGAAGTGGGCGAATTAATTCTTAAAACGAAATCAGATAATTATATTGATTTTACAAGGGGAGTATTACATTTTATGTCTTTGAATTTATTACATTTTTTAAGTATTCAAATTTAGTTTTTCATCTCAACTTTTATGACTAAAATAAACATTAATTATAAATTAAAAAATAAAATACAAAGTACACTATGAAAAAAGCTATTCTATCCCAGATACAAATTTTTGATAAAAGAAAATTATTTTTAAGAGAATTGATTCCCATACAAAGTTCGAAAACCGGCCCTCGGATGGTCCATCGACGGGCAAAGGATACTGATTGACTGATTGACGGCCGATCATTGGCGACTTTTAATGGCCCACGGACGGCTGAATGTCCAAATGATAACAACGGCCCATTAACGGCAGTTGATTATCGGCCGATTGTAAAAAAAGTTATCGGGCCGTTAATGGCTTATCATCGGCTGAGTATGTTAAAATAAAAAAAAAAAAAACTAAAAATTTAGCCGATATGCTGTAGAATTTTTTATTCCTATAATCGTATTGGCGTTATGAAGTCAAGTAGTAGAAGATGTAGCACAGGAGCGTCGATCCTAGTCGGATATTCCGAAAAAATTTTAAAGGTTAAGTCGAAGTGGGAATCGAACCTGGTTCGTCTGCGTGAAAGTCTCGATCATTACCGGCTGCGCTGCATGCTGGAATCTAACTGAAAAATTCTACTTAGCTATTTGAATGATTGAAATATATTTTATTACTGCATATAGAGATTATGAAATTTATTAGTACTTAATTTTGTCGATTTTTGTATAAAGTTTTTAAATGTCTGAAGACGATTATTTTTTTTCATTCTAAATTTAATTTGCACCAAACCTATTTAGGCTAATCCCTTATTAGAAAAAGAGATTCAAAAAGATTACCTCAATGTAAAGTGTATATCTATGTAGTAGTAAAAATAAAATCTTTTTCAATTTTTTCAAACAATTTTAATCTTTTTAAATCTCTTTTTCTAATAAGGGACAGTTGATCCTTCCAATAGTTATATGTTTGTTTCAAAAATTATGCCATCCTTTTCTCAAGTCAAACTTCGAAGTCACATTTTCAATTTTTATTGTCTTGTTTTATTTGCTCATTATTTTTGTTTAGATCTACGATAATCTTGTATAAAAGTTTATATATTTTTTTTTATTTATTTATATAAGTTTATATATAACTTCTATTTGGATCAATAATAATCTCAAATAAACATTACAATATCTTTTTAATTTTTTAAATATTATACTTCGCGTAATGCATCTCCGAAAACCCAAATTTGTGTTATTATAAAATAACAAATTGGCCAAGAACAGCCAGACTTTGGGCGATAAATGGATATTAATTGCAAAACATTAATGTCCGCAATAGACGGCGACCAGCGTTTAACCAAGTATGGCCCGTTGACATATCCCTATAACTGGCCAATCGTTGGCTGCCAGATATCGGCCGATGGTTGGGATTGTTTCCATTAACGGCAACTTTGTATGGGTTGTTTTGATTTAAAAAATATTTAAGACTCCGGAATATTAATGATAAAAAAGAGTGTAAAAAAATTTTTTTTGTTCCAATCACACTGAGAATATTAAAAATGTGGAAGTTTGCTAAAAAAATAAATGACATTTTTTTAAGATACGCCCTCAAGAAAATAAAGCTTTGAAGCCAAAAAGGCGTCTATAAAAATAAATTTAACTAAATATTTATAGCCAAAAAGTCAAAAATTTTAATTCTTCAATTTGAAAATTTTTGGAATTCTTGTTTGAAAACAATAAAGTTTTTTATTGAGTTTGTGAAATTTTTAAATGAAAAATTTTTCTACTTTATCATCAATTTTTTTCTTTTTTGATACGCGAATGAATTTTTTGAATTAATTTCGACTGAATATCTCGAAGAATACAATAAGGATTTTTTTTATCAGTTTACCGCAATTGCAATTGATTTTTCATTTTCTTTTTTTTATGGTTGCATTTTCTGATTACGGAGTGAAATATCAGAGTCGAAGTTCGGAAAATGGATGTGATTCATGTTATAGAGGAAAAAAAAAAAAAAAAACGAAGTGCAAAATTATTCATGATATTGGATCGACATCATGGAAAATATTAAAATAAAAAATATGAAGAGATTATCCGTAGTCATGGCCACTGAGGAGTAATCTGGTGGCTTTTATGTACGTTTTCTTATTCTTCTTATATCAGTCCTATCCTTGATATGTTACTTTTTTTTTTTTTTACGAATCCGAACAAGATTCTATCAATTGTTGTCGCAAAATTAATCATCGCGTCGATATTATTTTCTTTTTTTCATAAAAGTGACGTATTAATTTTTTTTATCATATAAAATGACGGTTGAATTTTTTTAGCCATTTATTTTTTTCACCCTGTCATTGGCATTTAATTATTTATGTATTTATTAATTTGAGGATAATTGATTGCAATGTTATTTCAGTTTTCGCGGTTTCACCGCTCAAAATATTGTAACACGACATCGTTATTCCTTTATCGTAAAAATAATTTATTACAGGATTTTAAAATATCTGAATTGTAAAGCTACTTTTCATCAGCGGCGGATATGGCGCTTGTCATATGACAGCAAATCCTGATATCAACAATCCGACCGCATGATATACACGCTCAAATGCTCACTCATCTGTTTAATCTTCTATAAATAAATTAAACTCCTGATAAAAAAAAAAAGATATTTTGTTTTAGTAAAAGATAACAATAATCGCCTCTATTGTGAATTTTTGATAATTAATTTTAGAATAAACGAATTTTTTATCGAGACTGTCAGAATGAAACAGCCAAAAATCAATAAACGTCACAAGTTTAATGAAAGACTATTGATTACTTTTTGTTTTTACTTCTATAACTGAATTATTTTGTTATTTGTAGTTCCTACACTGTAAAAACAAAAAAAAAAGTAGACTTACGGAGTACAGTTTTGAAAAATTAATTTTTTATAAAAAAAAATTATTCTATAAAATTAATTATAAATAAAAATTTTCGACTCATTTTTAATGATGTAGAAAATAACAAAAATCTGAGGATTGTTGGTATTCTTAAAAGTCGGTATGTCTTGAATCGATTTTACCACGATAAAGAAATTGTTGAGTGAATATATTGAATTATATTTGAAAATAGTCAAAAGCTATGTTGAATTCTTAAAATTCTTGAATTGCCAATTTGTTTTCTTTATCATTTTTGTTTGTTTGATTACGTTTGTAAATTTTTTAAATGAATTCGAACTGAATGCTTCAAAGCATAAGAATAAACTTTCGAAGAGAGTATTTTTCTTAAATTGAACAATTTTTTTTCAGTGTGCATTTTTTACAATTTAGGAATTTAAATAATAAAAAAATTCCACAATACTGTTTTAATACGTTCTATCATGAAGTATAATAAAAAAAAAGTTATTTATTTTTCTTATATTTTTATTAAGAATTCACTTTATTAAATTTTTCAAAGCATACGCGAAAAAAAAAACTGAAGGAAAAATTACAAATATCACATAGTAATCCAGGATTAGATTTTAATATCTACTTTCAAAATGTAAAATTATAAAAGTGAAGATATTAACTTTAAATGTCTTATGCCGGATTAAGATGTGACAATTTTTGCAACAATTTTTGTTTCTAAGCACAGTCTTGGCTTGAATCCCGAAATTTTTATAAAAATAAATCAAAATTATTGTATTGTTTGTAGGACACTGTGATTGTTGCCTTTTCGGCAATTATTAAAAAATAATAGAATAACCGTATGAAAATTGCTATTACTCAATTTTTTTAGAACAAAAATAAAAAATAAATTGTTGAATAACGGCTTGCAGGTTTTAGCTTCTGCTGTACGATGTATGTACAAATAGTATAACGAAAAAAAAAAAAAAAAATGTGATGTAAATAAAAATTCAGCGCGAAAAAAAACATGACAAACATAAGATTTGCATTCAAAGTGTTGTATAAAAAAATTTGAAAACAATTGGTCGTTTTTAGTACATGTTTTGACAATTAACTTGTTCAATCATGAAACAACGACATTCTCACTATGAAAATCAATAAACGATGAGGGAATACACAAATTGACGGAATGAGCATGATAGAGTGAATGAAAAGGAAGGGAGAATGCCGGCGGGGGTGCAGTAGAAGCTTATGGGGGCGACACAAAACAGCCAGGGAAGAGAAGAGAAGAGAAGAGATGTCCCATATATATATATATATATATATATATATATATATATATATATATATATATATATATATGGATAGAATAGTGCAGTAAAATTTCAGTGATAGTTTAGTGAAGGCGTATATGTACATAAATGTTCGTATCGGCTTTATATGTAGAGAACATTGTGAAACGCATAGGTGAAGAGACACAAGAGCGCGTTGATTGCAGAATCTGAATTTTCACCAAGGGAGTTTAGAATCCAGCATCAGCCAAACGATTAAATCTATTCTCGTAGGTTGGCAAAATTTTAATCGATCAAAATTCAAGAAATAAAATAAAACTAACGCACGTTTAATTAAGCAAATAAAAGCGTTCTCAATCAGATACAATCAAAGAGGAGGAGCTCTTTTTGAATAAAATTGGGCTGCTAGTTTTGATAATAGTGTGTGCACGCGCGCGCGCGCGTGTGTGTGTGTGTGTGTGTGTGTGTGTGCATTGACATCGAAATAATTGCCGAGGGCAGTAAATTCTCAGTCGCGAAATAGTTTTCTTTGGAAATAGATGATTAATGTATATCTTATTTGTTTAATGCCAATTACTCAGAGAAGTTTATGTTAGCAGTAACCACTTCCTGACTTTAAGCTGTATTGGGTTCGTTTAAGAGCAAATAAATTAAGCGCCGGAAATACTAATTTAGAGGGAAGTTTTGGTAAAACATGATTAATAATTAGTTAAAAAAAAAAAAATATTGAGATTCAATGTTCTTACACTTTTTATTTCTATTGAGGTCTGAAACATTAAATGCTTTTTGAGTTTTTTTTTTTTTTTTTAGAAAATCAAAAATTGTAAATTATTATTATTATCATTATTATTGGAAAATTTCACCAGTTTTTTTTAGTTAGTGATTTTCAGTTTTGAAAAAAATGTAGGATTATCAAAAAATGAAGATTTGCCATATCATGTTCTTCATGAAAATTGTACTTTGTGTACTCGATATTGATTATCATATTTCACCCCCTGTATTACGTTTCAGAGAGTTTTATTTTTATTTTACCAGGAAATTTTTTGCGTGTAACTACGCTGTGAATCAATATTGGCGAAATTTCGTTAGCATACTCGATATTAAAAAATTTTCATTCGATGTATATCCCTTTAATAAATATAAACTAAGAGAAATAGTTTTCTTCATCAAACACATTCACATAATAACAAAGTACAAAAAAAAAAAAATGTGAGACCAAAGGTATTAAAATTTTAAAAATAAATTAATGTAAAATAATTGAAAATTGTACATGAAATGTTCATGATTAAAATATGATTAAAATAAGGGGCATGTAATAAAAAATATAAGCATATGTTGCATGCATGTACGTAAACGTGCAATGAACATATGAGTGTACGTATACATACTTAAAGTTAAAAAGAAACAAAAGTAAAAGAAAGATAAAAAGCGAGACAGTTCAATTTTAGTCGTTTGTTGTTTCCTACACTGCCCATGGGGTATCCCCTTGATTAAAGACTCGCGTCGCTTTGGTATTTGTAATTACCAGGTTTGTGTTACTTGTACTTCTTGAAAAGCTCCCCTTTGCGTCGTATTACTTGTTCATTCTCATTTTAATTCATTCATTTCTCTCAATTTCTTTTTTTTTTTTTATATTTACTTCACTTTCATTCAATTCAAATTTATTATTCAATTTTTATTTTTACTTTTTACTCACGATACGTCTATCATAAATTTTTATTGAAGTAAAAAAACTTATTTAAGTACCGGCGAATATAAATATTAAATAACCAACAGAGGAATTAATAATGAATTTTTTGTTAGAAATATCGGGAGCGCGTTGAAGCATTTCAATGAATTTTCAAGAGAAAATTAATTTACCTTATTTCTTTTATTGAATTCATTTTTGCATGAATATTTTGAACTAAATATTTTACTAATTTAATTTTTGACTGATTATTAATTGGATAAATTTAGTAAATGAGGTTGTTTGGATAAAATCAATGTGAACAAATATTAACGAAGGTTGATTGTTACTCACAAATAGTTTGGTTTAATATTTACAAATATTCCCCGGAGATAAACAGAAATATTTCGGATTATTTTGCTGTCATTAATTTAATTTCAAAAGTTAGTAATGGTTTGAATTATTCAGAAGCTTTGATTCCATCAAAACTTCTGGCAAATAATAATTATGAAATATAATAATTTTGTTATAGAACAATTAAAGAAGTGATGTAATTATTTAAATAATTAATTCATGGACATTGCTATTTAAACTAGAATAATTGAAGTTGGGATAACAAGAAGAGATATTAATGAAGTACAAGACGTTTTTTTTGTACTTCAGAGTCTTCATAAAAAAAGGTAATGAATATTAAAGGTTCATTATTTGCTGTAATTACATTTACGTAGGAAAATTGAATTATTATAAGGCCAAATTTTGCATTGGAAAATAAATTAATAAAATTTTTTTAACTTCATTTTGTTTATTTCTAAAAATTCACGGTCTATTATCCTTCGAAGATCCTGAAATTTTTGACCCATTAATAAGCCACCCAGATTTTTGATGCGCATATCAAATAAACATTTTGTCATACAACTGTCATTGCACATAACACATGCCATCTAAAGCTCGGTTACATCAAAAACATATAAAAGGAAATAAAATGAGCTTGGAATATTTTTTTATTCTATACATTTTTGACAATCACGTGACACTGTAATCGTGCTTAAAAGAATTGAGGTCAACACAAAAGTATCACGATATTTTAGTTTTACAATATATAACATATATAGAAACCGCTAGACTGGTTTAACCTACTGGATTTTATTTTCTTTATTTCCGTTCACTCTATGTTATCGTTTTTTTTTATTTTATTTAGTTTATTCCTTAAGACAACGGAAATTTAATCTTTATTATTTTGGCAATACAATCGCTTCTGGAACGAATCGATCCTTTAAAGTTAACAGAACAGGAAGAGGCTGGACTAAATGGACTAGCCAAGAGCTACTACCAAGAAATTTCAACTCTCTGTGCTCGGATTTTGATTTAAAATTTATAATATAAAGTCGATTTATTTCAATAATTAAGTGCATTATAAATAATTTTAAAGGATCAATAGATTATTTAGAATCGCGTAAACCAAGCGCAAAGCGGGTGTGCTTTATTATCACTGAAGATTTAGTAGAGTATGCTCATCTTAAATCATCTACCACTTTGTACGCTACTAACAAATTCTAAGTACTTTTATATTGAGAGGTATTTGATTTATAAACTGAAAATCGATTTAAGAGAGATTTTTTGAAAAATTTTGCCGCTTTCTTAGGTTGCGCTCTTACTGCACACCTTACAACGCGAAGCGTTTGAAGTTTTGTTTTAGTCTCAGCTTGTCAAGGTTAATTTGATTGATGTTGTTAATTATTTTCATTATGGAACTAAATAAGACCCCAAGACATATTTCTTTGACTCAAAAAACTTTCTTATTAAAAAGTTTTTTTTTTTTTTTTTTTTTTCTAAATACGAGTGTCAGGTTGATTAAAAATTTTTTTCCGTATATATAAATATTCTTTAAGATATCGATTGACAAATAAGTAATAAAAGAAGTATATACCTATTTGTAACGACTAGATATCTGAATACTCCCAGCACCCAACTTAAAAAAAAATAATAATAACAAAACTGTTTTCTCTGTGGTTTATTAAATATTTTTTCCATTCTTTTTATTAACTTGGTTCATTGCTGATAATAACAAGCTGTTTTATAATGTTAATAATCCATTTTCGTTATTTTCATTTTTTATAACAATTTTTGTATTAGTATAAATTTTTCGTCTCCAATATTATAAGATTTATGCTACCCTCATGTCTAGCATACTTTTTGTTTAGTTCATCATTTTTTAGCTTACCATAACTTATGTATCTTGCTTTAATACTATAATATAAAATTCATGACTGAGTTGAAGTTGGTTAGTATCGAAATATATCGAAATATCGAAAAAATATGGTCCCCGATTCCTTATTGGTCGAAATTAAGGCGCGCGTATGCGCGCAATTTGAATTCCTAGTACCTTCTAAACTTAGTGTTGTACGATTGTAAATTCAAGCGGTAATGAGATTCGGGTTCGTTTTATTTTACAACTTGATCCTCTACTCCAAAGTCTTCTAATCCTTCTATTGTAAAATATTTTTTCCCAAAACGCATTTGTTTTTAATTGTTTTATTGCTTTGGTTTTTTCCTCGGTTTGGAGTATTAGTCATTTGTACATCTGTACATCATATTGGCATCTAGTTATCTAAGTCCTTTCTCTCTCTCGATATTTTCTTTTTTGCTTGAGTCCTTACTTGTACACCCACTTTTCCTAAATTACCAATCAAGGGTCTTGTATATCTTTTACTCCACCCTTTACCCCTAGAAGATCTTAGCAGTACGAAAAATTTGGAACTTGTCATCAAGTTCAACTTCTGATCAGAAAATCAGTTCCTCTTAACAGAGCACCGTAATAGCATCTAGTATTTTTGTTCAAGACGTACCGTCTTATTACCGTTTAAATTACTTTATAACTTTGTTAATTTGCCTCGCATTTAATATTTTTATAAGTAAATTTTAACTACATTCTTGTATAAATTCATACAAATAAATTATTAGTAGAACGTTAATTTGGTCTACTAACTTTATCAATTAATGTAACCTGGAGCTTACAACTCCGAACTCCCAATTTTAGTTATACATTTTTGGTAAAAATACACAAGCATCGACTAAAAAGTAATTTAAGTTCTGTTGGGAAACTTTTTCATTCTACCAATTCGATTATTTCCATGGCTATCGAGCGTAGATGACAAATACCTTTTAGTTTATGTCCAAGAAAAATGTCTTTACTAAAGTTTATATAAATAAAATAAAAATCCATCCGCTCGTTTGTAATATGACATATATTATGAGACAGACATGATAAATATGCTCCACGGAAAAGTATGAATATTAATGTATCGCATGTGCTGCGACGAAAAACAGTGTTATTGCATTCTGCGAATTTTTCAGGCATTTAATTTTGAGAAATATGCGAATTTCTGCTGCAATACTAATATTAATATTTATACTTTTATTGATGCAAATAAAAATATAACCTGGAATAAATTTGGTTTCAGATGAGAAAAATGTCAAGAATTCTTCAAGTTCAACGAAAGCGAAAATGTAGAACGTAAAATGTGATGGAGAAATGATGCAAATGCGCTTTTGATTGAAACAGACAAAGAGTAGTGTGAACTTAGCTGTTTCCTCACCACTACGGGGATCAGGAACAAAGCTAACTGATTATTCATGGTCTCTTAAGGACGATGAGAAAACAAGACCGCGATTTTATGTCCTCTAAAGTAACTTTGAATGTATAAATGAATAGTTTTATAGTGAACAAAGGCACAATAAATTGATATTGCTTTCAGTAAATGTGCAGCTTGCTCGATTTTATATTAACATTAGCTGTGAGTTGTAATTAAATTTTATATCAAAATTTTTTGAGTATTTTAATGCCGTTTCGTTAATTTATATTTATGGAAGATAAACTTCTTATAAAAAATTTAAGATTATTTCAATCATTATTGGTTCATAATTAAACATGAAAAAAGAAGATAATCTTATAAATTTGATTCGTCGAGAAGTAAAAAAGTACTGAATTGTAATGAAAATTACGGCAATAAAAGTTTGAATATAAATACGGACATTGAAGACATTAAAAGGGAACAAACACCCTTCTTTCTCCGCGTAATGACGCAATTTAGAAACATTTAGACTCGATCTCCCATTGAAACTTATTTACCTCAATAAACATTTATTTTATTGACCCTTCTTCGCCTGATGTAATCGAAATGTTCCAAGTAATTAAAATTAAAACGTGGTTTTCATTTTTTTTACAGTTATTATAAAATTCTGCCCTGAAGTCATTAAAACTAATTTTATCAAAGTTAACTGATTTTGATTTATATACTCTGTCGTCTGTAAAATTGATTGTTGTGTATCATAATCAATGTCCTGACTGTACGATTAATAGTTTGTTAATTAGTTTAGAGTTTTCTGTGCCTAAATTTGATGTGATTTAATTAATTTTGAAACTAGACGTTTGATTTATTAATTTATCAAAATTAGGAATTAATTAATTATAAAATTTTTCGTGTAGAAAAAAATTGTTTTATAAATTTTATATAAAATTCCCAAACGAAAATAATAATAAAAAAAATAAGATTTTTATAACAATCACAATATATTCAATTTAGTATAATCTGTAATCCGGGTTTAAAGTATAAAAAAAATTTTATAAAATTCGATTCACTATTTTTTATTTTTTTTTTTATACTTTTAAAAAAAATCTATAATAATTTTATGCCAAATAGATTATAAAATATTAAAAATGGAATATTTTAAACATTTCCTAGTAATTTTTTACCGTTTTGAAAATTGTTTCCATCACAATTTTATAAACTAGCCACTTAATGTATCACCAGAGAGTTTACATCAACATGGCATAAAATTTATTAACTGGAGATTCCAAATAGTAAAACGTAAAATTTATATATTTTACCCAGACCGTAAAATTAGAGGTGTCGCTGTTGAACTCCCTCATTTTTGTATTCTGTGGTAAAATCACCAGTTGGTTTTCATTCTAATAAAATAAAAAATGAAATACCGACAATGCACGTTTTTAAAATCATGTAACGCTCTTTAATTATTAATTGCCGAGTAAAAATTATATTGATCAGATAAAAATATTAGTATTCACATTTCATCGCGGAAATTGAAATCACTGTTAGAATAAATTTAAACCTATCATTAATTCTTTCGGTGTAACATTACATAATAATATTATACGGGTGAAGTAGATAATTTTATTCAATTGAAATTTCCAATTTTCATCCCCTGTTTCCCTCATTGTTTTTTTAAATTATTTTCGAATAAAATAAAAATTTTATTTTCTATTAATTTTCCTTCGATGTTAATTTCAGATAATATAGATAATGGTTACATTTAATGCTTAATAAAAACATTTAGTAAATGAAAATGAAATAGATCCATATTAATGTAGATGTAATTTACCTTTGACGTTTCATCTGGGTCACCTACACCTTTTTCAGGTGAAATCGGTGGAATTAGGGGCTGCGTTGCCATTTTTCATAAATATCAATTGTTTATTATAATAATAAATAACACTGTGTTCATCACTGTCTGTTCGATTTTTAATAACATTTAATTTAACCAAACACTTTATTAAATGCATTTTTAATTAAATAATATTTTATATATGGCAGTCTAAAATAATATTTATAAATTATAATATTGTCTTTTATTTTCTATTATTACTATTAATATTTAATTTTATTTATTAGCTAATTATTAATTATTTTAGTAATTCCACTAAGTTAACTACCCAGTAATGAATAAATACTTTTGTTTGTAATGCTGTTAAAGAAATGTATGATTAAGAATTTTCGTTAAAATTCAGAACTTTTTAAGATAAAAATTTTTTGAATTTATTTTTTATAATTAATTTTTCTATGAAAATTTTAATTGTATCTTAACAAAAACTAATGAAAAATTATCCATCAAATTTATCAAAAATTAAAAAATTTTTAAATCGATAAATATAAGAGATAATTAATTAAAAAATTTTTATAAAAGTTAAGAAATTCACATGAAAATTGTCAAAATATAATGACATATCTGTAATCCTTTTCGAAGTACATTATTAGCAGCGGATTATAGTTGAGAGTCTAATGATAATGATGAAAAAAAATAAGACTGTACTATACACTGAGATATAATATATATAATAAGTAACTATAAGGGTAGATTTAAAGGCCAAAGTAACTCTGATTGAGGGTAAAATTAATAAGCAGTAATAAAATATTCAAGCATTGTTGGAAGTTAGATCGATCATTGAATTAAATAGCGTGGATTTCACAGAAATATGTCTAGTGGCTTTCGTGGTAAAAGTTTATAAAAAGAAGTTCCTATCTCTTTATTCATCGGTGGACGTATGATGATTTCACGTAAGAAAATAATTATTCAAATGGGGGTACGGATAATGGAATTTACACAAAAACCTTTTCACAGTAAATACACTCAGTCTATTGGTATAGTATGAATTTCATAGGGACATGCAGACTAGTTTCTGCGGTGCGGTTTCGACACAAAAATCCTCTGAAAAAGGTTTAAGCTTCTCATTTGTCAGCAGATGCACTAAGAAGTTTTCTCACATAAAATTTACACTGTCAAAAAATCGGCTGAGGATTTTCCCAGCGTGAGTTTGTGATTTAAAATTGTTTTTTTTTGCTCAGTTTTTATTTAAATTCAAAAATTTAATTTAATTTTAATTTTAAGGGCAATAATTTTATTAAATGTGTCGGTAAAATTAATTAACATCAACGGATTTTAGTTTGTAGAGTAAAAAATGATTTTTCAGGCATATAATTCAATGACACTCAATAAAAAAATTTACTTTTGCAATTTCACTTGATTGTAGAGCTCTGCAAAGCTTTTCATCTCATAAATATTCAGAAAATTAAAAAACGAATTTTTTTTTTAACGTTTAAAAAAAAGTGCGCTTCAAAAATTTAGTCGAATCAAATTTCTAATAAAATACTAATATTTTAATACTATTTCTTCCTCTTTAAATAAATATACATTATAAGCTTATTGCTGTAATATATATATGCAAGTTTGTAATGCAATTTGTTGGCTATTATACTAACTGAGAATTCTATTGATAGCTTTAGTGACAACTTTAAATACATAAACACTACATAATACTGTAACATTCGCATTTCATTGAACTGACCAATTTATATTTATATTAAGCTTGCATAAACATGCGCATACAAATTGTTCCAAAAGCCGTCAATTTATTTATCATTGGGTTAATTATTGACTATTATCTATTATTCGCAAACGATTCCAAAATTTAATATCCTGTTTCCGAGTTTCTAATCCCTAATCCGGATTGTGATAAAATCCAACATCGGCTTTGTGCTTCAATTAGTCATTATTTGTACTAATATTAATTAATTTTTTACTTCATCCGTAATACTGCAGCCATTATAATATTTGTAATAATAAAAAAATAAGGATAATAATAAAGTCAATTAGACTTAAATAACTAGAATACAGTTAATACAATTATATTACATTACATACATTGTATGTGTATATAATAAGTTTATAGGATTATTAATATGCCGTTTCACTGTCGTATTATCTGTCTTTCTCATTGACTTGCTTTCTTCTCTCTACTCTTATTCTTAGTCTCATTCTCATTCTTATCGAGCTTTATTCGTTATTTTACATACCCCAGTTTTTCTAACGATCCTTAGTCTAACCTAATTTTAGTTTCCATAAAAAATGACGCCGCATTTTATTCTGAATAATGTTATTCAATACATTGTAAATTCAATCCATTTTTTTCGTGTACTAGAATTCAAATTTGCGCGCGCAAGCGCGCGCCTTACTATAGCGTTTACATATATTTTCATGCTCATGATATATTCGACCAATCACGTTACGAATAGTTTGATGCCACATACATTTCATCTCAATTTTATATAAGGATTACACTTGTGAATAATGAAAATTTATATGCATGAATATTTTAGTATGACTTTTTTTTTAAGGAATGAGAAGTTTTGAGAATTTTTTAATTAATTTTGGGTTAATTTGTGAATTTTGGAATTTTTTTAAATTCATTTTTTTTTTTGAGAAAGATCTTTTTTTTATTGTTCGCAAATTTTTTGTCCCCAGAAAAAACATGATGGTATTTTGTAGAATTTTTTATTTTGATAAAAATATTTTTTTTAATTCCGAAAATAATGACTAAAAATTTCTAAAATTGAATAAAATTTTAAACAAATTAAAAATGCAATTTATAAGTCAAAAAATCAATTTTTTGAAAACTTAATTTATTATTTAACAAAATAAAAAACTCGAGAAAAATGATGCTGTTTAAATTATTGAGATAACCATTAATTAATAATGAAATTCCAATCGCAAAAAATCAATTTTTCACGAACTTAATTAATTTTAGCAAGCATTTGCGTTTGACAGACAGAAGATTAATCATAATAGTTCTGTAAATTATATAACAAAGAAAATTATATATAATACACCTGAGTACAGCACAATCTACAGTCAACAGTGCAATAAGAATTAATAGCATGGACGGACTAAATTTCCAATAAGGTATGTGAAGTGTCATGATTAATAAGTCGAGTATTGTTTAATTGAAATACCTTCTCCGTCGACACGGTTTAATAATATTCAAATTATTCATCGATTATTTAATTATATGAAATTTTATAAAACTGTGCCGCAATTATTATTGTTCGTAATTTATTCAATCGTTAAATCCGAGAGCTTTATATTGCTTTTATACAATCTATTGTGGGTGTTGTAAATAATAATAATCAGTACGTATTTTCAATAATTTTACATCCATGAAAATGATTGTTAATGTTGTGTAATGAGATAATTATTCATTAATTGCGTAATAATGAATTATTTAATATTTCAATAAATAATTATAATTTCAAGGTATTGCGGAGGATTTTATTTTTCTATTCAGTAAAAATTTTAAAATGAAATAAAATATTTCAGAGCGTTAATTGTTAAAAGTTAATTACAAAGATCTAAAATGTACACGAAAAAAAGTACTGTCAATTTAGGAGCTCGCCACATCGTTCCATCTTTTAGAATTAACATAACTTCGCACTTTTATTATTCAATCCACTTAGTCCGAAAAAATTCAAAAAATTAATCTGCTAAAACCACGCGCGCTTTATATAGTCGCAATTAATTAATTTATCAAATATTTCACGGATAAATTTTTTAGGGAATTTTTTTTTCTCTCAAAAAGAAATCAAAATTAATCAATTTCAAACATTTTATCATGTTTTACGTAATTAAATCTAATTTCTAGTTTCATTTGCAACTTTGTTAAGCTCAATCGCGTCAATAAGATCTAAGCTCAAGTCCGTCAAGGCAGCCTTAATGGCAAGTCCATTGGCATACTCGAAACTATTACCTATTATAGAACACTACAGTGCATACGAGTTGTTTCAGTCGTTGACAGAAATCAATACATCGAATTGTATCTTTTGTGTATAGCATTGATGTTGGGAATTTGTTTGGAATCATACTTAGTTCGCTTCGTATTAGATGCAATTAAAAGTTATGCAAATAATATCCATAGAATTCAAATCTTGTCTCCCAATTTTGATATTCGTTCAAACAATACTTTTTTTCTGTACATATAAAAAATCTAAATATTCTTGCTTTATTTTTTATATGAAAATCAATTTTTTCCCGTATTAGAATTTCATTTTCCGGGGAAAAAGATTTCAATATTGAAATATTCGTTATTCAAATTATAAAAAATTGGTGTAAAGTCCACAGAACGACTCTGTTATTTCAATATACACAGTTGGGTTGATTTTCATGTTAAAATAACAGAAAATATTGAGTTTAATTACGGATCGAGATTGACAATGACACAATTTATTTAATCGCTTTTTAATGAGAAATGGTTTTAAATTTTCATTTAGTAATTGAATTTTAATTTGTAGTTAATAAATCAATTATCGATCAATTTTATTAGCCAAAAAAAATTGTTAATTTAAGAGTGAAAAGTATATTTGATTTCATTTTTTACTGAACTTATATAGTTACGAATTTTGGTTAAATTGTCAACAATATAAAATAATAAAGAATTTAAGAATTCTCTTATTGAATTTTTTTTCTTGACTATTGTAGTCTATGATAATTTTTTAATTGAGATACAAGGATGCGAGTTCGAATCCCACTTCTGACATATTTTTTTTTATTATTTTTTATTGGTTTATTTATTAAAGAGCCTTAAGTAAAAAAGTAAATTCTTACTGTCAAAAATTCATACAGTGCAATAAAAATTTTTTAGACCATTAAATATTATTTTTCCGTGAATTCTCTACATCACCAAACATTTTATCCTAAGACTGTTATTATTCTGCGAAGGAAATTCATTATATATGTAAATGACAAATATAAACCTCAATAATATTATGAATAGAAATAATAAACAAATAGCAACCCGATGAGATCTAAATTTGAGTAAAATAAATAAAATGAGATAAAAATAAATCTTGGTAAGTGACAGAAAGATCCGTTCTCGGATTGCTAGTATGAGTTGAGTAGAAATGAAAGTATTTGCATCGAAATCACGTCCGTCGGTCAGTCTTAAATGAATATACGTCTGTTAAAATCCCGTAGGAGAGACTAGACCGATCGTTTGTTTTATTAGTTTACACTACTCGACGAAATTAACGTCTGTTTTATTATTAAATATGTGTATTAGTGAATTGTGTAAGATCTAATTTAATTGAATTTGTTTAGGGATTTATCAACATTAACACTGTCCAATTCACTTGATAAAATTCACTCATCACTTTTTGCAACATATTTGAGATCTAATAATAATTAATTATAATTACTCCTCAAACGTAAAAATATATCATGTGTATTAACTACAAACAAAATGAAAATAAAAATCAAACACTATTATTAATTATTTAATGATTTATATTATAAAAATAAAAATAAAAATACCATAACACTTTAGATTCTCGCGAATCGGAAGAACAATTATTACTCGTAAGTAAACATATTTTGCACACTATATTGTCTACTTGAAGGCTTTTAACAGTCGTCAAGTGAAATTTTTTCGAGGCACAACTCTCCGATGGTACCTCGTGCCTCGTTATTTTATTCATTTTCATTTTAATTAATTAATTAATCCACATCATAAATAAAAGAAACAAACAAAAACAAAAACCTATACATTTTATCTTATTAAAAAAATCATTTTTTCCATTTAGTCAGTTTGTACTTGAAATTTAATTTCCACATTATTATCGGAGCTTATAAACAGGAAAAAGGTTCACATTTTAATAATTTACCCGCACAATCATGAGTCGTATCACTTTACTCGATAAATAATTAATGAATATGAATTATTAATAATTAAAAATTAATAAAAATACTGGAGACGGAATAGAGCGTCCGCGAGCATCGACGCTCCCGACAGGACTGCGCTGGCGGTGACTAGTTCTTCCTTTCCCTTCTACCAGACTACTGTACATACTTGCCCACCCTCTAAGTACCCCTCCCTCAGAATAAAACTAGGAGACGAACCTCCCTCGAGTCCCTTTTTATTTCTCAACCCTTTTGCTGGCTTATACACTTTCTTACACCCTACACAACAATTTTTTTCACTGCCATATTATGTTCTCCTCGGTTTATTACTTTATTTTTTACAGATCTTTGTGTGTAATAATATTTCTGAAAGATATTTTTTTTTATAAATACTAAGGCTTTTATTAATATGCTCGTTTAGTGGAAGGTCTTTTTATTGTTTGCTTTTTATTTATGTTGTTAATAATAAAAATTCATATTAACTTTTGTTTTATTTTTATACTACTTTTTTTTTCTTTTTATATTAATATGAAAATAAGTATAGTGAAAATAGCAGATAGCGAACATGCTGTAATTATAGTTGGTACACTATAATTTCATTGATTTTTATTAATATGGACTACAATGTCTCTGCTGTAATTATTAATATGGACTACAATGTCTCTGCTGTAATTATTAAGCATGCTGTACTGTAATTTAAGTTGTAAATAATAGAAACTGTTTCTTATAATTTTGTAATTTTCACGCATAAAATTATTCACTGACAATTTTAACATTTTTTTTCAATTTACAATTTTACATTTAATAAAATTATTTTTTGAAAGGCTTTTTAATTTTTATTTTTAAATAATAATAATAATAAAATTGATAAATGATGAGAAAGAAAATAAAGAAACTTCAACAAATTGTCACATTGTATCCAACAGTAAATAACTGATTGGTTTTTATATAAACTTCGATCTCGGAATAGGCGCCCTAAGCCCTAAGCTAAAGTCTGACCATGTGGGGACCATGACCACTACGATGACGCGCGTGGATGATTAATCGATGCATTGAGTACAAATCTATACTACATACGCTCAATTTCCTGCTTATTCTTTAGAATTTACCTATTTTTGTTTCTTTTATTATAATTTATTTTTTGCCTTTTTTGTCTGCAATGAAACGTATAATTGAACCCGAGCAATCTTTTTTATACACTGCTTTTTTTCTTCGGTTTGCTGTTGGTTTTTTGAAAGTTTATTTTTTATTATTTAAATTAATGTCGAATGAAAAGTAATTGACATTTTTAATAAATTTAAAATAAATTTTTGTAGTTTAAATAAAAAAAAAAAAAAAAACAAAATAATTTTTGTATAAAATTTGGAATAAAATTTTTGACTAACCAAATGGAGGATAAATTACAAATTAAGAGTTTGTAAGTACTTCAAATGATTAAAGCCTAATATTTAACCGTAAAAGTGGTTGGTAGCCGAGGATCTTTTTAATTGGAGACCGGAAATTTGCGTGAGTAAACAGCCAAGTGCTTTCGTGCGGCTGTTGTTTAAAGAGCTAGTAAAAAAGGCTTTAGAAGTGAAATGAATGTATAAAAGTTAAAAGTAACGTCATCACAAAGTCTCCGTGTAAATGTTGATAAAAAAATGAATGAAATAAAGTAAAGCTTTCTTCCGTACATAACCAACCTTTATTGTACTCAAGTTAAGAGTTTAAACATTTTAAGTATTTTCTCAGGATGTACAGCTTTTTAATTTGTCTTGTAAATTACATGTAAAGCACAAATATTCGTGTCTAGTAGTCTGGTAGTAATAATGTCGCTGTACAACGTCTAGTACCTACAATCTATACTACAATATCTAAAAGAAAGACGATCGCGTAAAATGTAATCGTTGCACGATTTTACCATCGTTTTTATTCCGGCAATCGAATCAGTGCCGGGTTCGGATTTTACGTGCAAATGTTTCTGTGTTACTTAAGAATTCTTAGGTTGTCTTTACGTACAATTTAAAGAAGATACTCGTTTTCTATATAATATTAGATTTTTTTATACTTTTTTCCACGATATCTCCTTTTGAAAGCGTAAAAATGATAAGAACCGATTTCATGAATATGAAGAAAAGATCAATTTTAAAGCTCAATAATTTAATATCCTTGAATTTTTTTTCTAAATAGAGTAACACTAAATTTTTCCTAAAATAAATATAATAATACCTTCTGACTAATCATTAATAATTAGTTAAAATAACTTTATTTTCCAAGTATTTATAATTGGCTCGATACTAACGGCTCAGTAATTTTCGGTAAATACATTCTTCCACGTAACTTTTCGTGACTTGAGAAAAAGTAATCCATCGATCGCGTTTTTACCCTCTTAAATTAACGAAAAAAACGTTGTTTGTCTTGAGATTTCCAAAACCTTAATTGAAAAATTTAACACTAACCCTCAGTAATATTTGTTTTTTTTTTTTTTTTGAGACTCAGAGTACTTGAACAACTGCCAGAAGCAGCTTTTCAGCCCGGAGATAGCAATTTCTGTAAATTATAATTATTTGTACCTGACAATTAAACTAACAACCAACTAAATAAATCAAGCTATCATTCGCTGTTTATTGAAGATGATACCCAACACTAATAATATTATTCGTAAATTGGATTAAATAGTTAATTATTAGTGAGTGATAATTAGCAATCAATATAAGCTGTGTATTAGTACAGCTATTAATAGTGATTATTCAAAGTCTCAGCACTCAACTGTTGCATCTTGCGTGTATTGTTGCGATTACTAGAATTCAGTAATCGAGATAGAACTAACTCTCATTGGCATGAACCAAGTTTGATGTTTGCTTCAATAGCTCAATGTTCAATGTTTAATGGTAAATCTCCTGAATTCTGCATAGGAGTACTGCCGAGTACCAAGAATGGTTATATTCTAACTCCGAGGATACATAAATTTTGATCAACGTGACAAAGGTGATTGATTGATTGATTGCTACGGTGGCACTTGATGAAACTATTGACTTTTTTCTCAATAGCAATTCCACGCCTCAAAGTGGCTGTGCTTTACTTTCACAAATTCAAAATAAAAGAAAATATCTGACACTTTCATCATAAATCACAAACCATAAATCATTTCTTGTTTCTGGTATTGTTATTATTTTTGTTACAATGCACTGACTTGTAAAAAATGTCAAGTTGTACAGAGGACACTTCAATTCACAAACTTTGTGCCACTGAAGAATTGTTTATAGAAGAAAGGTTTGAAAAAATTTTAATTGGAAACTTTCGATTTTGACAGAGACGTCACTTGGGCTTTAGTACTGATGGATTAAAATAATCATAATTAAAATTTGAAATAATGAGTTAATTGATTTATTTTGCATGAATCATAATGCATGAGTATCGAACGGAATGCTTGTCAAAATTTTATGGTAGTGGTTGTCATCGAACCCTTTTATGACCATCCGGGGTATAACAGTGCAGCGGCACTTAAATTATTCACCAAGATTGACAATAATTTTTGATCATTGTTATTCGGGAAACAACCATTAATATTACCCGTATGAACGATCTCTCATAATCATAATTATTAATCAGTATTAACTGTTTATGCGTAGTTAGGTGAAATTGAAGATTATATTCAACGCTTCAAAAATGTGAAAAATTGATCATTTTCAAAATGAAAATTTAAAGTACATTTACGATCAAGTTCACAGTTTTTAATTATTTTTGTGAACCAGTAAAAAAGAAATGATTACTCAAGAGATTAATTTTTTTTTTTTTTAATTAAAAAGATGAATTTAAATTTTTCAGCTGAAAATATTTTAAAGACTCTTGAAAATATAACCCACAATTTTTTTAAACAATTAAAAAAAATTTCTGACGGAAAATTCAATGTGAAAAAAATTCCATAAAAGTTTAAAAAAAATTTTCAACAGTATTTGATAATAATTTTTATTATTCATTCCTTTCGCAAATTTAGTTCATCTGAGTTTAAATTTAAATGAGTTCAAAGTTTCAATCTGTTATTTAAAAAAAAATCACATGACAAAAACGCATTCTTTTTTTTTTTTTTGCTGAACATTTTCTTCTGAGTAGCTAATCAATTCAAATGATTAAATCAACTAAAAGGGTGTATCAAGTCCAGTTTTGATTAAATTATAAGATCGATCGAGCTAGTATTGAGCAAAATGTAGCTGAATAATAAAATTCGTACGAATTTTTTTTCTATACAGAGCGCAGATGATTTTTTTTTACACTAAGAATGAGGATCAAAAAAAAAAGATTTAATTTACAATTATATCCGCTTGAATTCGAAAGATATTAAATTTTAAATATACATATGATAAAAAAGTAAATAATGAATCACAGCAATAAATATTGTGCACTTGAAAAATTTTAATTTAACGAAAGTAAATAAAAGTTATTTTAAAATATTGAAAGCGTCAGTAAACAGAATGATAATTTAGTTTGACAAACAACTATATACGATGCAATTTACATATCAAATTTAAATGAAATCGATGAAAACGCTACCTTCAGGCTCATCGAATACTTTTACAAGCTTACCGGAATAATAACTTTAAAAAGCCCTTTGTACAGCTAAAATAAATGGGACGTTATGAAAAAAAAATAATAATCAACACAAAATTAAATTTTGTTTAAAGTTCAATAAAATAGAAAAATTTTTTTTGGTAAAATTATTTCAGTGCTATTTTAAGAAAATATTCAACGTGCATAAAATTGTAGTTGCAAAAAAATAAGTATTCAACATGCATGGAATTGAAAAACTTTTCGGTGAAAAATTTTACTTTTAATATAAAATTTTCTAAACAAATAAGCATAAAATTGATTTTTATTTTAAGTGAAAAGTTTGAAATTTCTGTCCGATATAAATTTTTTCTACTGCAAACATTTCTCTAATGATTGGTATTAGTCATTTAAATCCATCGATATACTCATATCAGAAGCCTGCAGTGTGTAAACGTTGTCTTTACTCAGATTGTAAGCTCCTTAATTTGAATAATCACTCAATATCAATAATCCTCGCTGTCAATGTTTGCTTCATCGGTGTAACGGTAATAGTTACTCTTGTATCTCAAGTCAAGATAAACCAGTCATGTCGTTTAACATAATAAAGCGCAATAAAGATGAAATTTATTCCCAGGGTGTAGAATTTTTTTTTTCAATCTTTTGGTCGGTAATTTTAATGTTTAAAATGTAAATGAAAAATGATGCATACTAACACGGTCAATATCAGTCATAAAGATAGAAGAGATGCTTATAATGTTTGTTTCACAACTATAATTTTTATTGTGAGCAGTAGAAATATACTTGCAACATAATTTGAGATAATTGCAATCTCAAATGAGCTTTTTATTATCGACGTACAATGAACAATGTTAATGTTTTAAAATGTTTATCTACACCGCAATATGTCCTTTTTTTTAATAAAATTTATTGCATCGATGTCTTGTCAGATAATTTCTACGAAAATAAGTTGTCTATACAATTCATATTTTTTAATATATTGTTGTTGCAAAGAAAACGATATAATTTAACATACACTGTACAATAAGTAAATTTCAAATTCTATTTGAAGTCGGGTTTATAGTTCATTTTCTCCAAGAATTTCTCCGACACAAAAAAACTAAAAGTAAAACAAAGAAGATACTTCGATTATTCTATTATCTAGCGAAGTACAGAGCGTTTTCTTTATTTGTTTTAACTTCGTTTGTTGAAAGTCATTTTTGAACAAAGTTTCCGTTTATTGTACAAACGCAACAAGAATACTATTTGTCTAATTAAGTGAGAGAGAGAAAAAAACTGAAAGCCCCGCTGTTAAATAAATATTGCATTTTTCTCAGACCTCGATTTTTATATCTTTGTATAAAATAAAATCAGATGAAGAAAATAGCTTGTATTAAAAATTGAATAAACTGGAACTATTTTCAAAAATTCAACCATAGAAAATTTTAATTTCACTAAAAAAATATCTATGATATTTGCGTACAATAATTTCTATTAAATAAAAGGTTTTACTGTAAAGAAAATCCTCTGGAATGAGATGGAATTCTTGCTTTTTTAGGAAGTAATTTTTTTTTTTTTTTTGTAATAACTGTAACTATCAACGTTTATTTTAACCGAAAATTTTTTCCTGGATCCCTAATAATAATAAATATTCTCCCGTCTAATATAAAGGAAACTATCGCCTAGCAAAAGCTCTACTGTTTAAAAAGCTTAGATTATGTTAATAGTATTATTTAGAAGATAAACATTTCAGATAGAGACAAAGGGAGGATTTTGGTCGTCCTTGTTTTACTCTGTAAAGAAGAGTATATTTATAACGTGTCATTGTCAGAAGCGGGGATGAATTTGTTTTTTGTAGAATTACGCAATATAACAGACTAGACTCTCTGGTAGAACTGAGGGGATAGTATGGCTGGTTGAAAACTAGAAATGTTATATTATAACAAGTTTGAAATATGTGCATTCATTTTTACAAACGCTCCCGTGGATACGCATCTTTTTATGCTTTACTCCCTGGATAGGATTTTTTTATTTTATTTTATTATCATAATAACACATTTCCTCGAGAAAATACCCTCAGAAGATTGGATTTTTATTAAAATTACAGAATGAAACTTTTCCGTTAAATAATTTATATATTGTTCTTCGTAATTAAATGTTATGTTATCTTTCCATTTTAATTAATCCGCGGAGTTATTGAATAATTTTAATTTTAATTTAAAATTCTGGGTTAATTTAAATTTATACTCAGCAATATCTCTGATGAAGACGAAAGTTTCTACTGTGATTTTATAATTTTGCTTTAATTAAATAGTTTTTTTATTTTATCTTTCAACCGCTTGCTTTCGAAATTTTTTGGATTACATTATGTGATAGTAGAAGTTTATAATACCTGACAGTACGATGCAGTAATAATTAAAATAAAATAAAATAGACAATAATAAATAGAAGAAAATGATGTAGCTTCAAAGCCAGTCGTAAATGAAAGCAACGAGCAAGAGACTTATTTCTGAGCCTTCAGTTGTAACAAAAAGGTATAGTAAAGCCGAGATAAATAAAAGTATGAACCTAGATCGTAAACTTCGCGAAAATGTGGATTGCAGGTGTGAAAATGACTTGACTATAAAAAAATTTTGAGGTGAAATTGATCCGCGTTTTTACAAATGTCAGAAAGTTGGCGTAAAATTTGGAATGTAATGATCAAGTACTCAAGTCAACGTGAAGATCTCTTTTTTATGACTACACTGAAAAATTAAGCCATAGGACAAAATTTTTTTTTATTACTCATGCGGAAAAAATAGTACCTTGAAGCTCGCTTAGCCCGATAAAAAAAAACTAATTAATATCAACTACAAAATACAATTTCTTCTCCTAAAAATTTTTTATATTTTCATAAATTGTAATTTTTCAGCGCCCATTTGTCGCGGTAATTGAATCACCTCCGAACAATCTGATGCTTCACCTCTATTTTCGCTTGCGAGAATTTGCTTCTTGTCACATTTTTTTCCCCGTTAAAAACACGTCTACGCCTCCACGCCGGAGACTCGGTAAACGAAGAAGGGTGAGTGGTAAATTGAAGCAGAGATATAGACATAATATAAGACGGAGATAGAAATGGATCGCGGGTTTGCTACCGTACAGATATAAAAGATTTCTTCATTTAGCATTACCGCCACATGACACCATCCTGCTATTGTTATTGTGGGAAGCAAGGCTAGTTAATGTTGAACTCAATACTGTATAATACATAATGTATAATGCATTACATTATCGTTTCGTTAGATCTCATTTGCACGTTTACGCGCTGTCGTCGGCACCAGGTCAAACTATTAACAGAACTTTTGACCCGCTGATTTTCAAATACCGCGATAATGTCAATAGAAAACTCCATTTCGATTACGCTTTGATACCTTTCCTTTGTAGGTTGTAGTTGTTGTTATTAGTTATGACTTTTTTTTCATAAATCATTATTTAAATAACTGTTAATTATTCCTTGTATTTAAAAAACGTTCCAATGTTGCTGTCTACTCGTACTCACTGACAGAAACCGTACTATCTTTGTCGTATTACAAAAAAATTAAAAATTATCAACAATTACGATGATAAAAATTCTATAAAATTATGACAAATGATGAGTAAGAGCTAAATGAGAATGTAAGATATAATATTTAATCTGATATATAACCAGTGAATCAGTAGTTGATTTAGAAAAAAATTAATAAATAGTTGAAATGGCTTTTCGAACACGTAGAAGGTGTAGACTTCTTCAGAATTAGAGATCGTGAACTTGAAGATGTGTTTGCACGTGATATGTGGAGGTTTGAGAAGGTATGTGTGCTATGCTATCAGGGGTTTTATTGTCCGGATATTCGCGTCCAAGTGAGCGATTCTCGTATCGATATATCTTTGGTAGGATATGGTACGTGACGAAACTGGTAATATTCGGATACTCGGTACAGGTGTTAAACGACGTGTCAACATATAAAAAATATTTTTATTTATATACTAAATATTTTCATTTATTTACTATTTAAATTCTATCTTTTTTTTTTTTTATCAAAAAGTTATCATATAGTTGCGATAGCTATGTTACGAGTTTAATAAGAAAACATTTAAGAGGATATTCTGGCCATTTTAAAAAAATAGTAATTTTTTTTAATAAAAATTTATATTAGTATTTTTATGATTGAGAAAAATAAGTTTTTTTTCAATAGTTGTGGGAATAAATTTTTTAATTTAACGTAGAGGAAATAAAAATTTATTACATTTGAGAACTGATGAAAAAAAAAAAGCGAAAAAGTTGTAAAAAAAAAAATATTTGATGTCTCCTTGAGAAAAAATATTTTGGTGAACATATGACGTCATATCAAAAAATTTGCTGGAGGGAATTGCTTGACTTTGATGATATTCAAATATTTCACAACAAAAAAAAAATCTAGTCTAAAAAAAATTGCGGACATAAATAGAGCAAGAAAATATTTTTACATTTTTGCACTATCGAAATTGAGTTCCACACCGTTGACGAGTTGATTTGAGAACAACGTGAAAACAATGGTCGACAGATGTGTAAATCACGAATACAACATTTTTCATCAACAGCTGTGTCTAACTACCTGAATTTTTCTCTCCGTGCAGAGAATTTACACCGGTGATAAAATCCAAACAAATCAGAAAGAAAAAAAGCATACCGAGTACCGACAACCGTGAATAGTAAAACAATCTGCGATAATTTTAGTCAGTTAAACCGGCAAATTACCTGACTATTAAAAATAAATGATTCGCGTAAACCATTTTCTGCGCGATTGGGCCCGGATTGGCCCATTCAAACGTTGTACGAGTTAAAAGCAATGCAACTTTAAGCTTCTACTCTAGTAACTATGAAAAATTTAGTGCGTGGCTGCTTCGAGTGAAATACGATTACACCCAACTCCTGCCGGCCTGCAATCACGTTTTACTCCTTGTTGCAAGATATAGTGTCTTAGATCAAGAAAGGTACTTTCTTGGTGCACTTCAATAACTTGTTAATCTTTGAAAGCTAACTCTGACCTATTCTACTTGATTTATGGCGAAGATGATGCACCTCATATTGATGTTTTATCAGTTGAGTAAATATATCCTAACCGAAAAAAATTCTGGTGTTACATATGAAGAAATAATGTTTTCTGAGTAAGGTTTCTGTGTTTATGTTTAAGTTTGCAATGATACTTGGAATCACATTTTCACCGATGGAAGGCTTGAATTATATGAAAATATCTGACCCAAAGCAATTGATGGAAAATTTTTTTTTGTAGATTTTAAAAATACTTTCGGTTCAAAAGTTTATACATATTATAAGATTAATAAATTGATAGATATATTTTATAAGAAAATTTCAATTTGATCTATTTTGGTCTTGTTATATTTAATTTTTATTGACGCATTATCAACGAAAAATATTTTTTTTTAATGGGTTAATTTTAATGCCATTTTTCACCAATTAAAAAAAACTAAACTCCATTCACAAAAAAAAATTGGCATAAATATTAATTAATATTTCACCGAATGATAATAACGAAATAATAAATAACGGAGAAGCAGGATAGAAAATATCGGACATTTGAAATTAAGTTAGATTTGACGTTTCAAATGATGTTAAATTTTTTTAGCAATGGCATGTTGTCGTCAAGATTCGGGCCACGTCATTTTTCTTTATTCGCCGTGTCATTCTTTGTGTGGCAACGCGATCGATGCTTTTATTGAGCTGAAGTGAGAGCGAGACCGATGGAGATGAAGTGAGACAGAAGGTTGGAATATGATGAGAAGGGATGGATGTTGGTTGGCAAAGTCGACTGGCACGATGGACAGAGGGATAAAGTGGTTTAGACTTGAGAGTGAAGTTTCCTCTCTTGGAATCTCTAATAGCCAATAGAGTGTGTGTAAATGTCTGCATAAAATGTATACGTGAATATATGAAGACATATATATGTGATACTATTCATTCGTTGCCACTCATTTTCCTCTAAATCTATCGAAAACTCTTCCTTTCTTTTTTTTTTTCTTTCTCATAAACTTCCAACTTCACTACAACATCAGCACTTTTTTTTATTTTTAAATTCAATTATACGACACTCATTAAAATTGATATCTATAAATTAAAACTCTTCATAGTCTACAATACCGTTAATTTAAATCAATTATTACCTCCCTTAAATTTTTTTTTAGAAAAAAAAATTTTGATTTACGAAAAAGACTTGCAAAAAAATTTTTTCAATAAATTTGAACTGAATAAATAAAAAAATTATTGAAATTTTCAAGAAAATTTTATAAAATTCACAAAATAAACAAATTAAAAAAATTCCGAGATTTTTTATTTGAAGACAATAGACGCAATTTACGTGATAAGTCAAGTGTAACACACAGAGTCAAGATGGGACCTGCATGATAATAAACTGGTCTTTGAACTAGAGTAAATTATATGCGCACGTGTGTTTGTGTGTGTGTAATACATAAGTGAAAGAGAAAGGGGATGATTCAACAGATACGTTGATAAATGAAGTGAGATAGAGTAACGCTCCATGTACAACGTGACTTGTTAACTATTAATTTATGCAAATTGATGCACAGTGAAATCACGCACAAACAATAGCACTTTTAGGAGCCCGAGCACGTGAATAAATTGACTTTCAGTTAAAAGACAATATTTACGTGTGTTAAATACTAATTTCGACTACAATCATATATTAATTACAAATTTTTAAATACTGATACCCTTTCTGTATTTATCCCTTCGAATAAAAAGTTTTCTGACACGTAGATTTTCTACCCGAGCTTGGAAAAAATTTTATAATTTACTATATATAACAAACTTGATGAGTTCTAAAATTAATTTAATTTTCTACAACTTACTCGAAAGTGAAAAAAAAAAAAAAAAAAGTTCATTATTTTTTAATTAAAAATGAAATTGCAATGTTTTTTTTTTTTATTTATTGCGATTTTCCGGCCAAAGTTTAGAGAGTAAACTTACAATATTATATTGACATAAAATAGATGAGATTATTTTTTCATATGTATCAAACACTTCAGAACATTCTGCTTCAGTAGGCTATGAAAGTTTAAACGAATTTCGGCGGATATCTTTAAATTTGAGTTGACATTTCCGATATGTGATTTGTGAATAATTCAGAAGCTCGAATTATTCAATTTAAAATATGAGTTCTCATAAATACCGAGTACACAAAAAAAATTTACACTTTTAAGGGGGATAGCCACTGTAAAATTTCGGAAAAAAAATTTTTTTTTTTTTTTCATTAAACTGAAGTTTATATATTCAAAATTATGTATTTCAAATTTTATAGAAAAATTCCGAATAGTTTTCGAGTTATAGTCATTTTTATAAGAGCGCGTCGATTGACCGTTTTACGCGCGGCGCTTCGACGAAAACGTCGCCTGCTCGCTCCGTCTTTGATTCGTACGGGTTGGCGATTGTTTTCCCTCACGATTGTCAACCGTTACAATTATTTGACTTTTAACGTATATTTTTTCTTATTGTTGAGATACTGTACCTCATAGTTTAGTTGTTTTGTATGAATACACACTCGTTCTTTAATTTATTGAGTTTCTTAGTGTACTCGTTATTGTTTACTTACTTATTTTTTTTAAATCTTCTGATCTTTTTTTTTTGTTTATTTAACAAAAAAATTTGTTAAATAATGGATCGTAAACAAAGTAAAGTTATTAAAAACGAAAGAAAACTGCCAAACGACAGGAAAAAATTTAATCGACCGCTCAACAGATATGAAACTGAAAAAAATACTTGTCTCAGTAAAGTTTACATCACCACCACACTTTTTACACGATACACAGCCACTTAGTAAATTAAATATCGAAAAAAAATTTATAATTTTGTAGCTAATACTCGAATCAATTGTACAATCAGATTTTTGTGATAATTTCCTCTTGGAAGCACTATCACGTCGTTGAGAGCCAGTATTTTTTTCAGTTTCATATCTGTTGAGCGGTCGATTAAATTTTTTCCTGTCGTTTGGCAGTTTTCTTTCGTTTTTAATAACTTTACTTTGTTTACGATCCATTATTTAACAAATTTTTTTGTTAAATAAACAAAAAAAAAAAAAAGATCAGAAGATTTAAAAAAATAAGTAAGTAAACAATAACGAGTACACTAAGAAACTCAATAAATTAAAGAACGAGTGTGTATTCATACAAAACAACTAAACTATGAGGTACAGTATCTCAACAATAAGAAAAAATATACGTTAAAAGTCAAATAATTGTAACGGTTGACAATCGTGAAGGAAAACAATCGCCAACCCGTACGAATCAAAGACGGAGCGAGCAGGCGACGTTTTCGTCGAAGCGCCGCGCGTAAAACGGTCAATCGACGCGCTCTTATAAAAATGACTATAACTCGAAAACTATTCGGAATTTTTCTATAAAATTTGAAATACATAATTTTGAATATATAAACTTCAGTTTAATGAAAAAAAAAAAAAAATTTTTTTTCCGAAATTTTACAGTGGCTATCCCCCTTAATCTAAGAAACTTATTAATTAATAATTCGTAATTCCACATTTCGGTGAAATTTAATATTTCGATGTAAATTATTATCACACTCCGGAAAATTATAGGAAGTAAATTAATAACTTTAAAATTTAGTGGAAGTATTCAGGTATTTCATTAAACATGTTTATGCTTATATTAGTTCTGAATAATTAAATGCTTTGAAGAATTTAACATATTCGAGTTGAAATTCAAGTCTTGTGTTTATATTTGAGTTAAATAAAGTTCGTTTGAAATTAGACAAATATTTTGCAATATTTAATTGAATATTAATTTGAATTTTCTTTAATATTCTTTAATAAATAAAGAATCACTTGACAAATTCAATTCTTATACATAAACTCCGTATAATTTACAACCTGAAACAATTTACACGCACTTAAATCCAATGTATCACTTTCCGCTACCAAAAACAGAGAATGATGGATTGTCGGTGATTAATTTGATGTTTTTTTATTATATTAATAACCAAGAGAAGCGTAGAAAAAAAAACATTGAGTCAGGTATTTTCTCTAAGTCAATAAAGAACAGCCAATAGAACGCGGGAAATTTACCCTCTATATTCTTTCTTCTTTACCATCAAAAGGCAATAGTATAACTAAAAGAGACAAGCCCCTTTTTTTATTGGTTTCACTTTTAACGCTGAGTGTTTCTATTTTTTTTGTTCTATTTCTATTTATTTATTCTTTATTTAGCTCGGAAAAAATGTCACGATATCACAAATCGCGCTCACCGTTTTATTCTTAATCTTTTACTGTAGATTAAAAATTTACGATGATTTTTCACGAAGATAACTTCAATCAATAATTTTAAATGAGCCAATTTAGGAGAATCATTGTGCATAGCTGATAGGTTAGATAAAATAGTTAATCTTTTATTGGATTTTCTACTTTATTCGACTTGAAACCGATGTTTAAATTATTCGATGCTTTAAAAAATATAAATTTCATTATTTATATTGAACAATAAAGGAAACGAAAAAAAATACGCAGATAAATATTTAAAATATAAATGAAGGGTTTAATAAAGATGAAAAAAACGGGGGAAAAATAGAGCGTGGAATCGACATTTCTTTAATCACAATGACGTTTGATAAGTGAAGGAAGTTTTTGCTTTTATATTTATTCTTCATTGACTATCCTCTTAGTTATCAACGCTCTCATAACTTCATTTTCACCCGGCACTTATCGAGAACAATTGTGCAGTTGAGTGAACGTGAAAAGTGACCATAAAAAAATTCAACCATCAATTTACTCAAACTTTTATCTTTTGTTCTAATTTCAATTTTTTTTTCTCAAAAAAATTAGGAAGACATGATAATTCAATTAATAATCCATCATCAAAATAAATAATCAAGCGTCACTAAAGTAATTTTTTCTTTAATTAGTAAAGCTTCACAAACAGAAACATTCGGGTAATTCAAAAAAATTGATTTTGTTTTATATAAAAAAATTTTCTTCAAGCTAATCAAATTTAATCATAAAAGCTTTATCAACTATCAAAATTAAATTCACTTCCACTATTTTTTCTTGGCTAAAATTACATCCACAGAAATGGAATGAAAACGTATATTTATCCGTGATGGATCTTAAGAAACTTTTAAAAAATTTATTTACCATTTATTTAACCGATTAATATCATTTGTTTGCAAATATAGTATTACTAATGCATTACAAAAGGTATGTAAGTGATATTCGAAAATATTCCCCTCGGATCCACTTCTGTGTGGTGGAAAATTTGCGGATACCATGTACAAAGGATAATAGCTCGTACTTTCGCGTGACTCTGACACTTCAGAAAAGACAATTTAGGTCAAGCCCATAAAATTTATGTGACAAGTTGAGCTGCATCAAAATATCAAGATCTCATTATCTTTATATGAATCTTGTTATTTTATTGTGCCGTTTCTCTATAAATTATGTTATACTTAAATTTGAATTTGAATAATATAACATCGCAATAATATTGTTCCGTAACTTTGTATTTTATCTGAGTGAAGTACCGAATTAAGTAAACAGCGTATTTTTCACCAAGTGAAGATCCCTTCAAGAATATCATAAGTTCAATTTAAAACTGTGGAATATGATAATACCCCTCTTGAATTTTACATAGTAATGTTTTAAAATTTATGACCTTAAGTTAGTGTCAAATCAAACAAATTCACTTTTTTATACTTTTAGAAATTTACCACTTAGTTACTTTTTAATTCTTCAAGTTCAAAAAATTGATAGTTGTTCAGAACAATTTTTTTTTTATTTTTAAATTATTTTTTTAAATTGACTTTTAATTTTTTTACTTCTTATTCTTGAAAATTATTAATTTTCAAATTGGGAAACAAAAAAAAAGTCAGTTTTGTTAATTTTTAACTTTTTAATGAGTAAAAATGATGTACAAAGTAGATCGACAAAGGAATAGCTTGTAGCTATCTTTTAGAAAAGTATCGAAAAGTTAGCATTAAAGCGATACATAAGTAGTTAATTTAAAACGAAAAACGTGCTTAGCTTAAAAAAATTTATAAAAATTCAAAGATCCAGCTTATTCACTCTCTTAACTTTCTATTACTTAGTTACAAAAGTTTCTAGCTTAGCCCGTATCCGGTAGCGAGAAAAGTAAAGAGAACAAAGCCAGAAATAAAAAGACGAATATTTAAAGTCCTAACTCAAAGTAAAACTAAATTTCCATATTCATGAATTTTGTACCTAATTAACAGTATACCTATTCACATAAGATTTTAATGAAATACACGAGTGTTCTTACTTCAGATGCCTTCATGCAAATATTTAAAATTACATACAATTTAAAATTTTTCAATAGACATAATTAAAGCTGAATTTTTTGCAACTCTACTGGCTATATAAACCCAAAAGTTTCCCGTTAAATAATTTTAGGATGGTACAAGTCCAAGTAAATTGTATCTGCGCTCATGAGCTTGTTAATAATAGTGTGACGAAGCTTTTAATAAAGAGCTTCTTGACTAGGAAATAGTTGTAAATAAAAACGCATCAATTATTTACAGTTTCAGAGATGCCGAATGATTAAACCTTTCATGAACTTTGAACCTTTATGAGGACAAAGTTGTTGTGTTCTACAAATGTCAGACAGTTTGTAAACATCTTTATCGCGGCTCGTCACGAACTACTAATGTAAAGTATCTTTTAGAAGCTTCAAGCGGATGTGAAGAAAAAACGATAAGAATTATTTCCATTTTGGCATAAAGAAAATTTCTATATTGTGACTTCTTGAAAAATATAGATATAGAATTCAATATATTTCTTGTCATTAAAATAAGTAAAATTATTTCAATTCCTTGTTTTTGATCATCAACGAAAATTTCCCACGAAGAGTTAGCATGACGGTTTGAAGCGTGTTCTTCTGACTTTTTTCTTTCCAGTGATTGAAGGGTAGAACATTTGATCGAATTTGAAGTACGGTATTGTGAAAAGGAAACTGATACGATTCTAGAGCAATTTTCTGAGGCATTCACTTAAAAAGTCTATTCGAATTTCAAATCTCGGAGTATTGATTAGTTTGTCCGTATGTTTAAATGTATGTAATCACAATCATGACTCAATTTAAGAGACGAAATCGATTTTTTTTGCATAAATTTGCATTATTTTAAAACCAAATTATGTGAGATTAGAGACGAGTATGGTTGCGAATTCGGTTTATCCATTTTTATGACTTTAAAGACCGATCATAGCTTTTTAAGCTACAAAGCCAGACAACTCTGTGTCAATTCCATCCGAAGCTTTTGCAAATATTCTACCATAGTAATTTACTCAGCCGATAGTCGCTCGAACATCAAGAATCAGCATAACTGCGACTTAACACATCGATCTGTATATCTCTTCAAAATAAATTTTTTCCTTTTTATACAGTTGGATTCGATATTTATATATCCTGTTGAATTAGTCACTGAATATTTTATTTTTTTATTTCTACGTTGTTTTTTGGTTACTGGATAACAATAATCTGATTTGAGATTAATTCAATTTATACACATAATGGAACATTATAACATAGCGCATGTTGAAATTTTCCAGATATCTGCCATGAAATAACTTATCATTAAACCTTTTAACTTCATTAAAATAATATCAAATTATATACACAATACTAATTAACAAACAATGAACAATAAACAAGTAAACAAAAACTAACTTTAACAAGTATAAATTGTTCCATGTAACAAAATTCAAAACTTGCTAATTATCACCTGATTCGATTACCTAAAATAGAAATATATAATTTAGGAAGAAGTAATTTTTTAGTTAACTTCAAATAATTTTAATCTATTTCATTCAAAGAAGTATAATTATAGATTCACAAACTAAAGATATGAATTATAGAACACTATAATAATGGAGTAGATGTAACCTTTATGAAAGCATGACATATGAATAGATTAAAATATCCAGATAGTATATGTCAATAAAAGTAAAAATATTAAACTCTTTAGAGCTTATAGTCTAGCAGTGATCGTCAACTAGTTTGTTACTTATTCTGCAGTATTTATAATATAAAATTAGCAGTCACGTGTTTATTTTTAGTTTTACTAGACAAAAACTTTTGTAGAGTCAAAGTTCAGGTCTTACATCATATTCTATTAATATACTATTATTATTATTGTTATTATTATTTTTAATTGACAAAATTAAATTATTTAAATTTTAGTAACAAAAACCATCAATTGTCATTTCAAAGATAATTTTTTAAATAATTAATTATCTACTTTTTTTTATAATTAATTAAAAAAAAAATAATTTAGATCGTAATCATACAAATTTTTTTATTCTTCGCTTGAATTTAAATGAAATAAAATTTTCGCATAGGGCACGATGTGCAAAACTAGTGCTCACACTCGTTTTGTTAAAAAAAAATTTTATTCTGAAGTTCTTTCTGCGTTTTTTTAATCGGTGCAATCATTTGAGAGTCACTGCACTCATGCTTTAGTTATTTTCCGCATATATAACTCAAGGCCAGTAATCTAACCCTTCTTACTGCAAATTATACGTACTCGGACCTATAAAGAGACACTGGAAACAATAAATTTTTTTTTATGCAATTTAATACTACTGTTAGTTTATTTTCTTTTTTATGCAATCAATGTCACCGTTTTAATGTAATTCGCTATTATCTTGCAAAATTTGTTTGCATAGATTAAAAAATATTAGTCCTGTTGCATAATGAAATTCAAAACTTAAACAGATTCGGAATTAAAAATTTTTAAAATGCAAATAAATAATAAATTAAATTAAATCACTGTTAGAATCGTGCTTGTTTACCATATCAGTGTAAACCTCAGAATAAGGAACTACATTGATTGTTCAAATACTAGAGGTATTTAAATATTCAAAACATCAAATAATTTAAATTGTTGGATATTTAACTCAAAGATCGAATCAAATCCTAAATTTTAGTGCAAAAATAACCGATGACTCTAAACATTAGCATTTCATTTTTGAGCATCGATTTACTGTTGTGAAACTTAGTAATAAATTGTAAATAATCCAATACGTTATGTCCCAGTCCTTCGTTTTTTTTCTGTCAAACTTAAACTAAATATTCTATTCTCACGAACAATAGAAGAATTTATTTATTTAGCGATTAAAAATAGATAAAATACAAAAGTTAATAAACTATTTCAAATCCTCATATAAAGAATGGTCAATTATAACAGATAAATTTCATAGGTTAATACCCCTTTTATTTTATGGTTTTAATTTTATAAACTTACGAGCTATTTTTGTACGATATAGATGGACTCTGCTAGTCGTGGAAAATAATTTATCGGGTAAATAGTAAATTTTATTTTATAGACAAATGTTGCAATTTACTACTAAGTTTATGTTAACGGTATCACGGCAGAACTTTGATAGATAGTGTAAATTGTGATAGTGATAGTAGATAAATTGTAAAATGGGGTTGATTTATAAAATACGACTTTGATTTTTCATTTCGTTATTGTTCTTACTTACTACGATTACAGACATAAAATATAATGGTTTCAAAAAATATTTTTTTTCAATAATTGAAAAAACATTTTTTTTTATTAATGCTATGAACTTTTTGATACTGTAAATGTAATTTCAATTTTTAATGGAAAAATCTGAAACACGGTTGACCTTGCACTCTCTTAGTTGTTTAGGCATGGTGATGTTCGCATCTGAGTCCGATAGAAGTGTCGTTGCGGTTCTGCGGAAACAATGTCCGGAAACTAATAAAATTATTCTCTTGGTTTAATTAATAATTAAATAAAAAAACCATGTTAAAAATTAGGTGGGAAAAATAATTCAATTGTAATTAGCTAAAATTATGACGGTTCGATTAAATATCTAGTGAAATACCAGCTTCAACCACTATAATTTTGTATTTTAAAAAGCGATACAGAGATTGAATATCAATTGGAATGAAAATCATTAATTACTAAATCTGATACTTGTAATTATTTTAATTAGTAGGTGAAATATAACTCTAGTGATTAAACTGGTCATGAACTTTTGGTACTACTTTTCAGTATTTGATATAAATTAATTTTATTTTACTTTTTTTAATACGTTTTAGTAAGATATTAATTTAAAATCTAACAACTGAATTTATTAATTATAAATTTAGATTAATTATTAATATTATTATATCTTTTTATTATACAACAATTGAAGTGAAGGTAAAATTAATTTTGCGTCTAAATTACCCGCTGAGAGTTCTTGAGCCCTAATATGTACGAGTGAAATTGCCTTTATCCAGTTGGATTTCTCGTTAATCCCTCGCGAACTATAAAATCAACCTTAAAGGATTAAATCTTCCTCCGAGAACATTAAGGGAAAATTTATAAAATTGAGTCATCTCTGAAACACAGCATAAAAGTGACATTTAATACTTTATTGCGTTAAATTATTCTCAAATCCTTTTAAATACAAATTAAGGTATAAATAAATTTTTTTTTATTTCTCAAGAAACAAACAAAATTTTTTACTAAAGCGTGAAATATTAGAGGCATAGAAAAATTGTGAGATCTTGTTTGCAATTAATTTTATGATCTTTACAAGTAGTCTTTTGAAATTTTTTATTTAAATGAATTCTAAAAATTCATAAACATTAAATGTTTTAAAAAAATTATATAAATTAAATTGAGTGGTACAAAAGTTTACCCCAGTTACAGTTACAAAACTGTGGAGTTGATTATTTTTTTGAATTAAATTAATGAAACTACTGACAATTACTGAAAATTATCAAATAAAAGTGATATACCCATCATTGAAAAAACATCTAATTAAAAGCTGGCATAAATTCATTAATAAACAACAACTGAGTAAAATTTTACGCTATGCGAGAGTTAATCATCAAGTTTACATAAAAAAAAAAAAAAAAAAAAGTGTGAACTGACGTGTAAAATTCCAATTCCAATTACAAGAGTTTCCTTTCAAAAAATAAAAGCAAAGTAAAGAAAAATAAGAAGCACTTCATCTCCAGGCGTTTCACCTTCACTCATACTAGTGGTTGGTTTGAAGTAAACTCACCGGCATTACCATCTACTCGAGTAGTGTAGAGTACCGGGAAGGATTTATGTACACAACCAATTCACTGGGTTACGTAGTCAAGAGCAACTTGCCCCTGACTGCATACTGCATACGTGAGATATGAATACCACCAAAGACTAATGAGTACAACATCATGAATTTGAGTAGGAGTCAGTACACAGAGGGGCATTCGGTCAAGATTCAACATACATATCGTTTATTCCAATTATTCTTATTTTTATCTTTGTTTATTCTTTACATAAAAATACGTGACTTTTGAATGTCAATTCGAGTAAACATTTTTTTTTTCTTTCATCTATTTTATTTTTACGCTTTCAAAAGTCTGTTACACTTTAGATTTTACACTTTTAGATATTTTTTTAGCTCAAAACAAAAGCTATTGTTGCTAACTGGTGTTTTGTGTAGAGTCTTGACACTCGAGGTCAAAACTAGCATTCGAATTATTACCAATATATTGACCCAGTCATAGATCATCGAATTCCTCTGACAGAAAGGTTAAAAATATACTTTGTATTGTTGGCTATTTGCCAGTACGTATATTCAAAAGATGAGTATTTATAAACTCAAATTATTATGCCTTATTTAAATATAAGGGAAAAATTATTTTAGTGCTACGAGTGTTGCTGTTTTATGATTATTAATATTAATGATCATCATCATTATTTTTGTTAGCTCATTTGAGTTGTTATGTAGTCACAGTTGTAAATTATTGTAGCATGAAATTTGGATTTATGATTCGAGAGAAAAAGCTTAAAAAAATAATTTCGATTTATTGCCCACTTTAAGTTGGATTAGCGGACTTACATTCGAAAATAAACAAATCTACGTAAATCTATGAAAAGAAAGTAATCAACGCAATATTTTTGAAGTTTTTGGGGACACTTGATATGATATGACAACTTTTTTCGTTTTGATCTCTGAAAAGTGTAATTTAATGCCACCTTTTTTACATTTATAATTTTTTTTTTCATAATTCTGGTCATGAATGATGTTTAGAAAAATTCATAAAATTTTCTTAATCGATATTAATTTTTATCAAAAATTTTTATTCAACTATTTTGTCACAACTTTTAGATATCTCATATCAATAAATTGAATCTTTGAAAGATTTATTTACCATCAACGTAAAACTTCTGGCAAGAATGCAAATAGGTCATTTGTCTGATTCACAACGTGTCGCATAAATTAAATTTTGTTTTATACTTAGTCTTATTATCAACTAGGAACTAAATGGATCAATCACGAGCTGCACCGAATTAATCCCAAAGACATTCGTCCTTAACTTTGAATAATTAAAGCAGAACAGTATTATTGAAAATATAAGTGCTAAAAAAAGACTCGATGTTGAACTTACAATCTTTTGCTCCGCGTATTAATTAACTGAATATAAAAGATCAAAGGCCATTGATGTACATTAATAATTTTAACTATCTTTAGATGCTCCTCGACTGAGACTAAAAATAATCTACGAAAAAAAAAAGCATGTTAAATCGATAGTAAAGTCCAGTGAAGCTTAAATTTATGGAACGTATTCACTGATGACTTGTGGTCAAGATAGACTTCATTAACTTGTCAATTATAGCACGTTAATATATCTCGACATTCAATTAATTTAATTTTCATGGTGTATTATCGAGATATTGAAGATAGTTGAATTTTATTTTATACATTTATTATAGGGCGTTTAATTTTTTACTAAAATATGTATCGCGTTCGTTGGTAAATTTTTTAAATGACAAAATATAATTTCAAAGGTTAAAAACATTTCTTTTTATATTATTTAAATTTAAATAAAAAAAAAAACTTAGTCGGGTTTTAATACATACAAATAAATTTGTTTAATATTATAATATATGTAGGTTGACACTTTCAGTATTAGATAAACCGCACCATAGTTATATTGACTTTATTACATTGCGGTTCCTGCCTTTATTAGGCGGTAATAATGTTCACAACTATGGCCAATGATTATATTAGGCGGGCTATTTATAATTTAATTATTGATTTTAGATAAAATTCGAATTTTGTTAAATTTTTAGACAATATTATTATTGTTATTATTATTATTAAAAATTGCAAAACATTTTATGAATGAAATCATTCAATAAAAATAAAATGCAACAATTTAATATTGACATAAATATAAAACGAAATATTTAAATATTTAAAATCTCTGATATGATATAACATGTCTAATGAATGTTTTACTTCTCATAGAGAATAATTGATATATAACAGATAGTCTCTTTGCTTTCTACTTATACTCTCAGTTTTCTTACACAGAAAATATACATCCTAAAATGCATATTTCTTTCAATATTATTTTTACTCTCCGGTATACCGACAAAGCTGCAAATATCACGAAACTACTTTGAATTTAAACGCTCTACAAAACACACATTCAGCAACACTCAAGATGAGAAAGATGTGTGCATCAAATAATATTGACAATCAATTTATTTTATTTTATACCTTCCATTTATTTCTTTTATTTCGTATTCACATTTTCATTATTTATTTATTTGCACTACATCAATCGTGTTTTTAATATTTATTACTGATACGGTAAACGAGTTAATTGGATTATATAATTTACAAATTCTCTTGGATCTTTCATAGAAAAAGTTTGGTTAAGATCTATTTATAAATCTCCTCGCACAAGTCTCTCAACGTAAAACGTCGTTTAACGCTTCAACTGTAAATCCTATGTCACGGTTGCTTTAATTATAAACGTCGACACTTTACTGTGTATCTAATAGAATTTTAGTTATGTTTTACGTTTAATCTATTAATATTTACAATAATAATAATAATAATAATAATAATAATAATAATAATAATAATAATAATAATAATAATAATAATAATAATAATAATAATAATAATAATAATAATAATAATAATAATAATAATAATAATAATAATAATAATAATAATAATAATAATAATAATAATAATAATAATAATAATAATAATAATAATAATAATAATAATAATAATAATAATAATAATAATAATAATAATAATAATAATAAGGAAATGACTTTGGCCTGCTGTGATCACTAACCGCCTTGTTGTGCGGAGTGGTCCAGCAGTAACGGATGGAGCTCAGGCTGGGCCCTCGGAGAATCGGACTCCGGGGATAACCCCCCTGAGCATTTAATAACAAAATAATAATAATAATAATAATAATAATAATAATAATAATAATAATAATAATAATAACCGTAATAATAACCGTAATAATAACCGTACTCATCCCTAAAAAGGGTGACTTGACCGACCCAAAGAACTACAGGCCTATCACTTGCTTGAATGCGATTTACAAGATTTTTACAAAAATCTTAAATAACCGTATCTTGCAGGAGATAGAGCCTGTGTGGCAACAGATATACGAACAACGTGGCAGTAAACAGGGCGTGTCAGGTTGCAAGATCAACTTGTTGGTAGATAGATGCGTCATTCAAGACGCAATCTACTACCAACGCAACCTGTCTATGGCCTGGATTGACTACCGTAAGGCATTTGACTCAACTTCACATGAGTTGATTCTCTATCTGCTCAAATGCCTCGGAATCAATCGCCAAACAGTGGGATGCATACAACGTACGATGCAGCTCTGGCGAACGCGTTTTCACATAGGAAGTGGAAATGCATTGCACGTAACCGGAACTGTTCAGTACAAGAGAGGCGTCTTTCAGGGAGATTCTCTGAGCCCTCTGTTGTTTTGCATCTCACTGCTGCCAATATCTGTTGCCCTCCGACAAACTCGTGGGTACTCTGCGGGGCTACCGAGTGATCGAGTATACTCGATCACTCACCAACTGTTTATGGATGATCTAAAGATATACAGTGCCAACAAAGATCATCTACAAACGGCCATCAACATCGTAGCAGAGTACACACGAGATGTCGGAATGTCTTTTGGGTTGGACAAGTGTGCGGTCGTACACCTGGCGAAGGGTAAGTGCTCTGATACGGGTGGAGATGTCGAATTAGTCGATGGGAGCGTCTTAAGAGAATTAGACGCCGGAGAGTTGTACAGATATCTAGGGATTGAAGAGCGGCAAATGCATGCCGTCTCTGAAGTCCGAACAACTCTTCGCAGTGAGTATGTTAGGAGACTCCGGAAGATCTGGTCATCAGAACTTTCCGGCAAGAACAAAGTCTCAGCTACTAACATGCTCGCTGTCCCGGTCCTACTTTACTCTTTTGGGATCCTGAAATGGCCTCGAAATGAGTTGAAAGATCTCGACATCAAAACCCGTAAAGTCATCAATATGAATCAGAGCATGCACCCTAATTCATCAGTCGCCAGGATGTACCTCTCCCGGAACATCGGAGGGAGAGGATTGCAGAGCTTGGAGCGGCTTCACGATCGTTTGGTTCTGGGTTTAACATACGAGGTTGCCAATTTCACAGCAGACGAGGACGACTTCCTGATGCAATTTGTTCATAGTCATGAAAATGCGCGGAAGGGGTCGTTCTTGTATAAGGCAGCAATCTACGCGGCAAATACCTTAGGTCTCGGAGAAATAAACGCTCTCATTGAACTCCCGAAAAAGGAGTTCAAGAGCGTCGTCAGGATAGCCGAGGAAAAAAACTCCTCGGTGAACACATGGACAAGTCCATGCACAGCGTGTATTTCAAACACGTCCGTGACCATGGCTTGTCCACCCAGCTGACATTCTCCTTCTTGAAGTCAGCTGGCCTGATGTCCGAGACCGAAGGGTTTATATTTGCCTGCCAAGATGGTGTAATCAACACTCTCGAATACCGTAGCAAGGTGCTCCAGGCGCAGCTTCCGGACACGTCCTGTCGGACGTGTAAACAACATCCGGAGACGCTGATGCACCTTTTGTCGGCATGTCCTGTGCTGGCAAGAGGTGCCTACATACAGCGTCACAATGCTGCCCTGCGAGTACTCTATTATCATCTCAGATATAGCTGCGGTATCGATGAGACACCAGTGTTGCCTTATCTGCCAGGAGATATTCCGCAGGTTGTTGAGAATGACAGTTCCAAAATTTATTGGAACATACCATTCGCAACAACCCGGCGGATTGACCACAACAAACCTGATATTGTGCTCTTTGACAAGGCTACTCGTGACATTTATGTCATTGAGTTTTCGGCCCCAGCCGAATACAATATCTCGGCCAAAGAAGAGCACAAACACCAGATATATCAGGATCTCCTGTTTGAAATTGGCAAACTGTACCCAGGTTACCGTGTCAAGCTCGTCGTTTTGGTTGTCGGCGTCCTTGGAGGGATGAAACAGTCTTTTGTGTCTTCACTTGCGAAGATACCGGCTTGCAGTTCAGCAGCCGTGTCTCTAGCAGTGCGGATGCAAAAGGCTGTCATTTTGGGATCCCTGCGTCTACTTAGGCAAATGAATTTGGCCTGCTGCACTCACTAACCGCCTTGTTGTGTGGAGTGGTGCAGCAGTAATGGATGGCGCTCAGGCTGGGCCCTCGGAGAGTCGGACTCCGGGGAAAACCCCCCTGAGCAATTAATAACAAATAATAATAATAATAATAATAATAATAATAATAATAAAACTGTAGAATTTATAATTTTTTATCACTGAATAAAATATTGTACTTGTTTTCCCTAAAGATTTTCCAAGTTTATAAAGCCGACTCATTTCTATGTTAATTAATGCCTTTAAAACTGACATCTACCCTCCATAATTTTTTCTATTGTTACATTGTTATATCTCTGTCATTCGTACAATTGAGACCTTAAAAATTGATGCTCTGAATCGATAAAAATTAAATATTAACAGAAATATACATACCTAAACATAAAAAAAAATTTCTTATATCATCTGCTCAGTTCATTATTTTTTAATTGAAGCAATCATCATTATTTCTAGTCTATTATTTGCAAGCATATAATTAAACTCACATTTAAGATTTAAATTTAGATAATAAATTAAATGAGAACAAGAACGAGTCAAAAGTTTTAACAAATTATTTTTTTTAAACTTCTATCATTATTTGTTGTCATGATAATACAAGAAGGCTATTATGTAATAAGACGAATCACAGTGGTAATATGTTAAAGTAATATGATTCAAGAAAGTAGAAGGTACTGAAAAAAAAGAGGAATTCACAAGTTTATAATACAAAAGTATTTGATGAAAGATACATGACGTTTACTTGTATTTAATACGAATACTCAGATTGTAAAAGCCATTAGTGAATATGCGCATGGAATGTATATCGCGATAAATCATGGCCGCTTTGTGGGACCGTACGTCCGTGAATTTATATCATATTAGATATGCTATGCAAGTCTATAGTTATACATATATGTGTGTAAAAAGATATTAGTCTACTGTGATATGTGATTAAAGTTATATTTGATGCCCTGTTAATGTCAAAGCAAAAGAAAATTTAATCTCTTAAGCTTTGTGTCTGGGTGAATAATTTTTAAAGATATGGAACTTTAATTTTTTTACAATACATAGCTTCTGTTTTTTTGAGAACTTTTGGAATCATGTGAAAATTTAATTATAAATAATTATTTGAATACTCAAGGAAGTGAAGTGAAGTTAAGGAGCTAAATTTTTAAATTTTACAAAAAAAAAACGAATTAAATATGATTATACATTTGCAATACAAGCTGCAGACCAATTGACATCTACATTAAAATTTTTACCGTTAAATCTTTTCTTAACACATTATGTAAAAAAAATATCTCTGTTAACAAAACTGAGAAAACTCATTTAAGTTTTAATATTGCTATTATATTTTTTTATAAAACTTTTCTTTTTACAATTAAAAAACAATTTGCGTCAAAATAATTCTCGCCAAACATATTAGCATTTTTAATGAAAACTCCAACTTTCTATTTAATTAAAAAAAATAAAAATTAAAATAAAAAAAAAATCCTCACCATAAAAGAGAAAATTTAATAGACATAATCCGATATTTGAATAAACTAGAATCCAATTTTGTAAACATAAACACAATTTTTTTATTTTCATTTTTATTTATACAAACTTTTAATACTTAGAAGATTTAATATGCTTTTAAGTATCTACGCCTGATGAATATTTATACACAGGCACTATTTATAATTACGTAAGTTAAAAATATAACAAAAATATGAAATTTACGAATATTATTTATCGACAAAAGTATTTTTACATTTTTAAACATTCTTTACGTACCAACTCCGAGTTGAATATACATTTTTATCTGTTCCTTTATATATCTGTATTACGTGTCTATAAATCCGTGAGTTTTTTTATGGATCATAAAATTTGTATGTGCTAAATATATTAATTGTGAATAAAACGTCACTAGACTGTAATAATTTGTCGATATAAAAAATTTTGTACTTTTTTCTCGTGGAAAAATTTAAATTAATATTTAATCACGGAAATAAATTTAATTAAGCCTCAAAGCTAATAAATTAAATGAATAAAAAATGTCAACAAAAATATAAAATTTATAGTTATAGAAACTATCAAGCCCATGCAGGCTCCCTTGGCCATAACGCATTTGAAAGAAATTTAAGTTACCCCTGTTTTTAGGTGAATTACCTTTATGATAAATATAAATATTTCAAACTGCTAATTTTACTGCGCTTGAGATTTTTTTTTTTTTTTATAATTTTACGGTATGTTCAACTTTTGTGACAAAAATTGAAAAATTAGTGTCAGTTTTGATATATCTCTGCTCATTTATCATGCTTGACAATTGGCAGTTTCTAGCGTAATTCCTATTTTAAAAATAAAAAATACAAAATGTTTATGCTAAACTCATGTTTTACTGTTTACTCTATTGATTGATAGCTTTTGAATAATTTGACGTTTCAAAGTAAAAAGTAAATATGATGAAGTTTTTATAAGTAAATATGAAAAAGCATTGATGATATAACTGCAAAAATTTAAATAATTATACATAAGATTTCGAAAGATTTAGTACTTTTTAATTAAAAAAATATTCTTACAAGAAGAATATAAATTTTTGAAGCATTCCTTTTCGTGTAATGTAGAATAACATTTTTTCCATCAAGATATTTTTAACTTGCATATTTATAAACGTAAAAACAAGTATGACAGGCCATTTTTTAACTTTCTTCTGTTCTTTTTTATATTTTACTTTCGACGCACATACAGATGTGGTGCTGTTGAATCAGTCATTGTCATTAGAGATTTTTTCACTAAAATCTTGACCTAGTCTCGTCTGAAAGAACGCATTTTCAAAATCACACCGGGGTAACGCGAGAACAACTAACTAAGTACGTAAAAAGTAAAGACGTACAAAATGTGTAAGCTTTTATTTTTATTAAATACTTTTTTTCTACTTTCATCTTCAACCTTTTTTCCGACCGTGCTTCTCCACTGTCTGACCATTCAACGCTCGGATCTGTTTCCACTG